>NC_135252.1:12667382-15167382 GCF_964204865.1 Styela clava
AATGGACGAATTGTGCAGTGTTTTGGTGTATTTGCTCCACTTCGTGTGGTGTTGGCGAGAGATGGATGAATGGAGGGTGTACCAGGAGTGTGTGTAGAACCAGTAACATCCAGATGAGCTCTTGATAATTCAAATTCTTGTGTCTGTTTGTTCATGACTCTCTTCAGATGAAACATTACAAATATACAGATAACAATCAACCAATAGAATCAGGTCATCAATAACATATTCTATATGGACATTTATAAACTATCACCAGATTACCCACACAATATGTTTCCACCTAAAAAACTGTAATTCATACAAAAGCAAAGCATTTCATACATTCAAAATAAGTATGTATTTAAATATATATTTTGTATAGAGCGCTTTCGAGGAAAATTTAGATAAATAGCTTCATTTGTATGACATCTTTTTTTGAAAATGTCAATAAATAATTGACACTGCACTCAGTGCACTGCGACTTTTCCAATTTTAACAGCTATTGACTGAAATTTCTGTTTTTATTTATATGAAATAAAAACTATTCCACTTTCATTCCACTTACAATATCCATACACGGAGTTACTCCGATCATTAGATTTCCAGGCAAAATCTTCCCAGATTTACTTAAAGCCTTCCTAGCTTGAAGTTTACTTTCGAAATGTATGTGAATCCAGTTTCCATCTTCAGGAGCTGAATGGTGTTCCAGTATCACACCGCACCTTGAAAATTGCTGAAGGATGTATGAACTTGCAGATGAAGGGAACCTGAAAAAATAACAACTTGACCAATCTAGTACCAAAGCTGTGTTTTTAATCGGAGCTGTGGAGTCGAAGTTTGGCAAGTTTTTATTAGTGTTGGTCACTGTTGTAGTATAGTTTGGAATTCCCTGTAATTTTGAATAAAGTCGAGAGTTGAAATTTTATAATTGAAAGAAGTAATTTTCAAAATAAATGAAAACAGCATTTGGTGTACTAATCATTCTCAACAGTAATTGAAGAAGGCTTCACAAATTTTTTGTTATCAAAATTTGGTTTCCACTGAGTTTAGAGTCAATTTTTTTGTTTAATATGGAATCAGAAGCCAAAATCGAATCATTTTTTTCGTAGTCGTTTCAGAAACGGCCCAGAGTTTGGAATCTGGTATCAAATATCCCAGATTTCAAAGCCCTGCTTTTAAATTATCACTCAACACCAAAAAAACTTACAAAGGATATTAAAAACAATTCACATACCCAAATATTGTGACCCATGTGTCATCAAGTTCTACGTTAGAAGTCAGGTCTTCTCCCTGAGTATAAAATGGATCAATCTGTGCTGGAGAAGGTGGTGATTTGACTGCTCTATCTGATCCCGGAAGATCCTGTGTAGATGATGGTAATATTCTTCTCGGCGTAGCAAGGTTGGGTTGCAATTCTGAAAAAATAATCAATATTACAATCACAATTACAGCAAGATTAGAGTTGTGAGAAAATTTGATAATTTTGCAATTGAGAGAATACTCAAAAACCAGTTTTTTAGTACAAAACACAAAGGAATAAAACTACAATGAAGTGTAGCTACATATGAATCGTTTACCACATTATTGTTGCTGATAGTCTTGTTGCAATTCTTGGGATTATAGTTGTGAAATTGTTAATTTACTCTTCAACTATCGGATCAAACAATTTTAGATTTTCAGTATTTGAAGATGTAAGAAGTCGACAAAAAGGTATTCATTTTATTTTGTTACGAGGCCTCATATTTCACCCAAAATTTTACTGTTTAATTTCAATCCATTAAAGTGCAGTATTAAAATGATTGACTTTTGTGTCTATAAATTTGAGCATTGACCACCTATTATATTATGAATAACATATAAGCTTACTTGGAGTACGGGAGTCTTGATAGAATGAAGCATTTGATCTTCCACCCAGGTCCGTAAGAGCGGATCTTTGACCAGAATGAGTTATGTTCAATCCAGGTGAAGGGTATGCTTGATTATTTTCATCATGGAGCGAAGATACTGGGGGTGCCCCACCTTTATCTTTTGTACTTATTGTTGAACTACCATGAACTCGAGATCTACAAGACATCATATAAACATATATTGCAACTACATAGCAAAGCATTCATGTACAGTCTTTCATTTTCATATGACATATTTTTGATGTCGTTCACTCCCAACAAGGCTCGGCACAGGCAGACACAACTAGATACATTACTATAGTTTGAAGAGCGAAAATCTTCAACATTGAATACCCAATTCATTACACCCTGAGTGAGGTGGTGGCACGGGATTTGAACCCAGGAGCAGTGTTAACTCTAAGCGAATTATGAGTGCGAAAGTGCTTCGCAGTCGAAAAAAAAAGTGCGAAAGTGCTTTTGCCGATTTTAACAAGTTAGGTGCTCTAGCCTTTCATATTACCCATTTAACACGGCATAGATACTCGAAAAAGCGCTCCTCCGGTTAATATTATGAATTAAAGAGAAGCCTTTCCGTTAAGGGAGTTCCCTTTAAGCGAATTCACGTTTAATTAAAACAAGCGAATTCATGGGCAACGAAAAGACATCTGCTAACACTTGCCGCGAACAAAACTTTCATGCAATGTATCACGGTGTCAGTTGCTTACTCGCGTGAACAGCAAAGGCTTTCACATTTGTTACTCCTTCCATCTAACAGACAACGATTGATACACGTAGGACCATATTAGTTACAGGGTGGATCATTTGTACAAATCCCGTGCAAAATAATTCCCCCCCCCCCCCCCAAATATAAACAGCAATCAACTAACTAGGGTTAGGTGCGCTGGAAATTCAACTTTTCGATTCATCCCTAAACCTAATCTGACAATTATTAATTTGTGATTTTGAACCACTTTGAAAGTCGCCACCCGCTGTTTTAAAAGATAGGTTAACCTACGTTCCCTCCGAAATATTACACAGGATACACCCCTGTTTTAGGAGATTGGTTGACCTACTTTCCTTTTAAACTTTTTTCTCCGAAATATTACACAAGACCACTTTGAAAATCCTCCCCTTTCGTGAGCTAGCGTGACCTAATTTCTCATTTACATTTATATTATACTATTTCAGAGCTTACCCAAAGACAAGTAATTTTTAAATGTCGACATGCCTTGGTTTGCGTGCGAGTTAGTTTAAATCAGGCAGAAAACATCATATATCGGCAAAATGTTTAGTAATGTCATGTACTTTCAGCATTCATAAATAGCACTCTTTGTAATGCTGCTGACCTAGTATCAAATATTCGCATCACAACGCCACTTGCGAGGTTTCCATACATTTCAATTACACTAATAGGAACGATGACACCAAAGAGTTTTCTTTTGCGAAGGTACACGAAATATAACGAGGGCGATTCTTGAAAAAAACATGAATATAAAAAATAAACGAATGATATGATAGTGGATCCCAAATAATTTTGAGAGTGTCTCGAAATACCAATCCATTTGATAAATAATTTTTATTCGACCACATAAACGCTGATATACGCATTCTCAGATATCGGACATCCAGTCGCGATATTCAATCGTTCATATGCACAAATCTCACATTAATAGTAATTGCTACCCACGTTTGTAAAGTTTAGAAACCAACAAACAGAAAATAACTTATCCTAAAACGCAATTAAAACTCAGTCGGCAATAAATTTGTCGCCAAGACGATGCCATACAAAACAAAAAAGATTTGGTCGCGAGAGTTACGTTAGATGACTGCAAAACCACGTTGTTTTTTAAGCAGAATGTAAAACAATCAAATTAAAAAACGGGAGTTACGACGCCCTTAACATATCGTGTGTATTTAACTTCCCTGGTAAGTACTATTATTATTGTACTTATACACCTGTTGGAGTATTTCAGACAATTTCGAATTTAAAATTAATGAAAACCCGACATATAATAAAGACGCAAAAGTAAAATGAACATTTATTGAAAAAGTTATTATTTAAGAAAGACAACATGATCGTACAATTCCGCCCAAACCTCGATGTTCGCAAGTGAGATGATAATTAAATACTTCCCTGTATTCGACCAATTAACTTTAGCGTATCGTTGTTCTGCCATCAAACAGCCAGGTGCAAAATATTTCCGTCCTGTGATATGCTCACAAATATTCTCGATATTAATATCATACCCTCGCGTATGTACTTTCTATTAGCTCTTTAGTGATCCCTTCCATCCTTGGCCAAGTCATGTTTCGAATATGTGAACATTTTATTCGACCATACATGGCCGGCGGGATGTTAAAATTGTAAACAAGAGAGAGTCGCAACAATCGCGAATTTCGTTTTGTTGCGCCTGTTATCGTCGAAAATGATTACATTTGTTGTATTTTGAGGCATTTAAGCAGTAATAATTAGGGCATGACATCATCAAAATCGTCAAGTGAGATTTTGAAATTGCAAATTCCGTAAATAAAATTGTGAATTACTCGGTAACGAATTCAGCTTCAATGACCGTCGGGGTATTGTTTTGTTGAAAATTATAATTAATGTGAGAGCGCCAAAAACATACAGTCCATACCGATGCGACTGCAATTTATATGACCGCACTTGGTGTGGCGCGTTTATTAATAGTGTTAAATAAATTAAACGAATATCAATTATAACCAAGCCTGTCAGCGTGTTTATTTTCTGTGGGCAAGAATCGTAAAATACCATCTTGAGACAAATTCACTTCTATTATAAAATCTAATTTTTCAGTTATTATCGTTATACAAATAACGTGTGGCAGCTTTTTAATTTATCGTCGACCAAAAAACCGCCCCACACTCGTCCAAACGTGTGTCAAGCTTGACCGACAGGAACAGATTCATCGACGACTTTAATTAGGGAAAAGGGAACATTTTTTTGTGATAAAACTTGTACTTTTGTAAAGGTAAAATTTGATCTAAATTAATCGCAAAAATGTTTTATTTTAAATGTAACAAAACACATTTTGCGATATAACCTTGTATTTTCGAAAACGGGTGTCCTGAAAAATAAAATATGATCTAAATTAATCGCAAAAATGTTTTATTTTAAATGTGAAAAATAAAATATGATCTAAATTAATCGCAAAAATGTTTTATTTTAAATGTAACAAAACACATTTTTCGCAATACAACTGTATTTTCGGATACCGGGTGTCATGAAGAGTAAAATATGATCTGAATTAACCGTAAATAATGTTTCATTCCAAATGTATCAAAACGCATTTTTTTGCGATATAATTTTGTATTTTCGAAAACGGGGCGTCATGAAATATATTAATCTAATGTTTTATCTAAGTCTAACTAACGTCTGGTACACATCATTTTCGGGGAGAACTCTAGCCCGCGAAACGTCATTTAATTTAGAATAGAGAATGTTCCACGCATTCCAAAACGGAAAATCACCAGTAAGTCGACAGGGATTCAACCCTACGGATTCAGTATTCTATATCCCTCCCCGTGTCAGAAATTTCTGAAGATTGGAACAAAGAACCCGTCAAACCGCCGCGGAAGAAGGGGAGTATTTTTTGCACTAATAATTAGGGCGTGACATTATTAATATCGTCAAGAAACTGGTGAATTTTCAAATTCCATAAATAAAATTGGGAATTGCTCGGTAACATTTTAGCCATAATTATCGCCGGGGTATTGTTTTGTTGAAAACATGTTGAAACTTGAGGGAATTAGTTACAATCAGCGCCTGACCTCTATTAGGCACTCGAGCACTCGAAAAAAAAAGCACTCGAGTCCAATCTTTTTAGCATTAAGTCGCATACGTAAAATATCCTGTAAAAGAAGTGCTGTTCATTAACGTTATCTCGTCTTATGACCACGCAGAAATGCCTTTATTGCCGAATTATTCAATCACTATTTTAAATCAACATTCAGGATTGGCACAATTTCAGATTTGCGAAGTTTATCACCATAGAAAAACATGAGAAAGTTAATTATCGTCTTAATAAATATCAGCATCACGGTATCGACAATAATATTACCATTCGCATAAAATTGGGACTGTAAATTTACAAATCTTGATAGGTAATATTAAAGCCAACGCAAATGTTAATTTGAGTCCTCAATGTCTTCAACAGCTGTTGCCGATGTGAACAAACGGGTAAACCCGAAATATAAAACTGTCCGCCGACCCGCAAGAATTCATATTTGTAAAAAAGAGAGGGCGGGAATATAGATTAACAAAACCTGGATATCGCCGCCAAAACGATCGGTGACAAGAACAATTAGCGATTACAACGGAATTAACCAGTAAAAAGGCTTTGTTGCCGATTTTTTAATGTTTCAACCGACGTTCCAAAAATATTTGTTATTCGGTACTCGTTAAAAATATTCAATTCAATGAAATATTGAATTTTGCCCACCCGTACTCGCATATCAATGAGAAATAGTTGTGTAAATATCGCAAAATGCCACGTGCTTTCAACATTGTGATTACAATAAAATGGCACTTAATGGTATTTTGTGAATTTGGTGATTTTGCAAATCTGTGACATGCTGCTAAAAGTTTCGTCTGATTTGAAAATCGTGCACTTTGGTCACAATACATCCAAAGTGACTATAACGCTTTACTAACACTTTTATAGTCATTTTGAATTCAACGATATCATTGATAGTCACATGACCACTTTTGTTCAAAGAAAGGCACTGGTAGTATTCCAACATCTGGTTTCAAAGACGTGGAGCGTTTTTGCGGGAGAAGCGGAATCGGTGTGCTTGTATAATAATCATATTATAAACAAGAATTTTGCCGTTAATGCAAAAGCTTTATCTCCTATGTCTGCATCTCATAGGTTAGAATTCCGGTAAATATCGTTATGATATGCAGAATTGAGTTACAAAAGTACTAGTATGTTACTTATTTGTCAACTTAATACTCTTAATAATTTGTTAACTTTGAATTTTTATTCCATTCAAAATCGGAAAAAAGTGCTATTTCTCTTCAAAATCGGAAAAAAGTGCTATTTCGCAGTCCCTAAAAAAAGTTGCGAAAGTGCTTCGCAATTTTCGCAAAAAAGTGCGCTAATAGTGAACACTGCCCAGGAGATTAACCTGCCATAACACTTCAATCCCCAGGCCAACAAGTAAGTAGTAAAAGAGTAAATCTGACATTCTCAAACCTTATAAGATGGCCAAACTTATTTCCCGGTGACATTGTAGCACTAGGTGGTGAAGATCTAGGAGTAAAACCTCCAAATGATGGAGAGTTCATATAGGGATGATGTGCGTGGCCTCCACTCATTGATCTGTTTAATACCGGTGTCTGAATAAAGAAACGTAAGATAAATTTTACAAAAAGTTAGAGAATTTACTACAGTGACTTTGAAGGATTCCAGGAATGGTTTCTTTCCTCATTTAAAAACCGTCCTTCGACCCAAAACATCAGCGCCTACTGAACTCTGAAAGAGGTTTAAAAAATTTCGAAGCCTAAATCGGAACGAAAATGAGAAATGTTATCTGATAAGAGATAAGCATAGGCTTATAGATATAAATTTATAGCTCACTGTGGTCACTGAAGGGTCGCCCATCAGATATCCAGGTAAAAATTGACTCCCACCATGCTGGTGATGTAAGCCACTTGTTGATGGTGATGGATGGTGGCCAACAGGAGACCCCAACATCATTGGTTCTGTGGTAAAATCAATAAGTACTTTAATGAACGCTCCAAAAGTGTGTGTACCAATTTGGAGGTAACTAATTTTATTCACCCACTTTACATCAAGTTGTGTAAACGGACTGAAACCAATGTGAAGGGGGTATATTCACTTGGCTAACACAGACAGTCCCCAATCTCGTAATAGAACTGAAATATGGGAAATCTGAATAAAATTAGGGCCTAGCCCTAACTACAGGAGTACTCTTTAACGTACACTATTTTAATAATATGCATAGTGCATACAATCAAAAAGCTCAGCAATGGGCGGCGATTACCGTCATACTTTTTAAAAAAAAAATTAAAGGGATAAAATATAATAACATGTTATTATTATTCATTGTGAATGTTTCTCTATACTATTTAGAATGATACAAATTGCATTTGAAAAAAAAAGATAGCTTTACCTTGATTGTCCATGTTATTTATACTTAATAAAAGTCAATGTCTACCCTGTCAGCTTTTATATAAAGAAAAATTATTTAATAAAACCTACAATACAAATACAAGACAAAAAGTAATTAGGACAACATATGATTGAAAAGATTTAATTTCAAACATTATTAATAATGATCGACTGTCATAAATGGATTGAATCCCAAAATATGTTGCATTTTACATGTTAAAAAGGTAAATTCTGCAAAATATAACAGATAGTGTTTGTAACACAGCCAATGTCAGAGCACCATAGACAGCCATCCCACGATTAACAAAATTCCTCCGTATGGTGTTATGGGTCGAATTGAACTGTCTCCTGTTATTGATTGGTAATAACAACTTCCACAAAACACAAGCATTCCTGTAGTCAGTATCGCTCCAGTTAGTAATGGATATTTGCATCGGCTCACTGCCAGAAGAGCAAGAGTATGAAAGAAATGTTGTCGATTTGCATTATCAAATATAAGTTTTCTGTGCTCATCTTCTTTATGTATACCATGTGCTCCGTATGCTGCTAATCCTACTGCAGAAGCACCAGATATTCCAGCAATTCTAACAAACAATCGACCATAATAAGAAGCCATCTAAGGAAAAAAACACTTTTTTCAACCTCCCAGATTATTCACAATTTAGTGGAACACATTATGACACAGTTTCTGTAAATAAAAGTCCATATGAAATAAGCACACAGAAACTCACACTTATCTTGAGACAAAATATGACAAATAGGTGCTTACAATTCGCAATAACTTCACAAATGAAAAGTTATAACATACAATGCTGCCGTATATTAAAAAATAACGAATATGATCATGCCAGTTTTATGCTCTGCAACAAATATTATACAATAGGTTTCTAACATCATTTAGACATCAGTTACATTGATCTGATACCTCAGGTTTCATATAAACAGTAGAATATTCAGATATTGCAATGATTCACCATTGTCCGGATTGAAAGCTGACCTATAATTTCACAGTTTCGTATTCCAAAATTCAAACATCTTTGTCCATACTTTACAATTTTTATGAAGTTGAGCTAATTCAAATTATTTTTCAAGTGGAGCGTAATTCAAAAGTTTTTCGATAAGATCAACATGAGCCAGTAACATGCGACGACAACAATATCGTTTCAGTCCAAGGGCATCTAACGCATCTCCTTCAGTGTATTCAGCTTGCAAAAGTCCGAGATAAGCTTCCCATTTATTTCCAACTACTTTTCCACATGTGAAACATCTTATAGGAATAATCATGCCTACTTTTAAATGGATCTGTAGTTATAAAGTTAATCTGAATAAATCATAGGACAAAATTCAAAAACAGGTCTCTCTAAAAACAGGCACTTGCGAATTCAATCACTTTTAAGATTTATTTTTTCATTTTTTTCGTAGTTTATTGGGGTTTGAGTTTTATTAGACATTGAATAAAATTGCACCTTCTATATCGCAATATTCCTTTCAATTCAATAATGTATAATTGATATTTAAATAGTAAAACATGGCAATTCTGAATACTTAATGAAAACACCAGGCACTTGTCAAGTTTCAGGCTTTTTCTAAAAACCTAATTTTGTAAACAGTTTTGTATACTCCACCCTGGTATCACACACACCCACCCTCCTTGCACAACTGTCTGTATAAAGTCCATATTATACAAATTTGATTTACCGTATTACAATTTCAGAATTTATACATATCAAAAGCAAAAGTGCATACATCCAGTCTTCAGTATTTATAATTACTAATCATTTTAGGCTATATTGCTTTTACGAGACGAGTAAACATACATACATTGCTTAATGTTTACTTTAAAAAACAAATTGAATACAGATAAATGCATACAAATTTTAAAGCAACTACAGAACTAGTCCGGTATTTAACAACAAAAACAAGAATTCTAACAACTTAGTACCATAAAACAATTTATAATTGGCTTTTAAAATAGTATGATGAAAAATGGTAGCCTCTCTCTTACACTGATAGTCTTTCGCAGCCACTAGTCCAATGCAGTTAAAATATTGTATGTTTTTCGCTAAATTTATCTCATTTTCATTTTTTTTTCAAATGTACAATATTTGTTGCTCGACCAAAAAAATAAGATCAGAATCTAAATTTGAGTAATTCAATTATAAGACTGAATTAGAATTCATACAGACTTCCAGTCGTAGAAACTGACATTAAAATGTTAATTCAATTCAAATACAGCAAGTGAGTCTCTTTGCATCATTCAAAATTAGAATTTGAACACAGGCTGCAATAGTGAAACAACCTATAAAACGCTAGGATTGAAACTATGTCTGTATGTTACAAAAACAAAATCACAGTGGAAAAAAACAGGCAAGCCCCATTGCGAAAATCAAAAAGTGTAGTATAAGTTTATTTGACTCAGTTTATTTATGCACTTGCTGAATTTGACACGTCCTATCAGTGAGAATTCTTCAATTGATCCGCGATATTTTACCCCTAATATTCAATGTCAAATAAATGTAAAAGGCGAGTTGATCGACCGTAGATTGTCAAATAGTATTACTCTTTGTATTATTAAAAATGATAAAATTGTCATAGAATAAAGAATTTCATTAAAAAAGAAAAGTATAGCAAGTTCTGACAAAAAAAATCTTTGAAAAATATGGTGAAAAAATACCAACTTTTATCGAGAAAAATCAGTCACTTGCAAAATTCGACACCTATTCGCCAGTCACAATAGTTTTTGTTTTTACAAAAAAATATGTAAATTCAATCATGCAAAATCTGTATATTCCGATGTTTGCCCTGAAAAAGTATTGAAATTACTCATATATCTGTATATTTGGTAATTAATACGGTACCCGTTTCTTTTTTTTTTAACAAAAAATTTTAAATTTAATACACATAGAGTCCCCTCCCCGTTATGCGATCATTTTTACCAAAATGCTTCTAATATGCTTTGTATTCACAGAAAACACTTCATTTTATCATTAACATACTCTACAAATCCATCTCAATCACTTCCCTTAAAATCATGCCGGTACCGTGACCGGAAAACCCTTTATACCGCCTCTACTTTCACCATGTCAGTGGGGCAATTGCGATCAACAACGTATATTTGGGACAACACTGAAAGGCTGAAAGAAGAAACGGATGAGGTGGAGGAAAAACGGAAGTTGAGGTGTTCCCGAAGGTGAAAAATTGGAAAACACTAAAAGGCTGAACACTAAAACGAGGCAGTGGAAGAAATTTCTTCCGAGGTGGCTGAAACCACTAAAAAGCTGAACACTAAAAGGAAGAAGTGGATGAAATTTCTTCCGACGAATAATGAGGTGGTTGAAGTCACTAAAAAGCTGAACACTAAAAGAAAGAAGTGGATGAAATTTCTTCCGACGAATAATGAGATAGTTGAAGTCACTAAAAAGCTGAACACTGAAAGGAAGAAGTAGATGAAATTTCTTCCGACTGGTGTTTATGTGGTTGAAGTCACTAAAAAGCTGAACACTAAAAGGAAGAAGTGGATGAAATTTCTCCCGACGGGTGTTGATGTGGTTGAAGTCACTAAAAAGCTGAACACTAAAAGGAAGAAGTGGATGAAATTTCTCCCGACGGGTGTTGATGTGGTTGAAGTCACTAAAAAGCTGAACACTAAAAGGAAGAAGTGGATGAAATTTCTCCCGACGGGTGTTGATGTGGTTGAAGTCACTAAAAAGCTGAACACTAAAAGGAAGAAGTGGATGAAATTTCTCCCTCCCCTCCAATTTTCACGGCTCTATCTTTATTTTAACCTCCACATATGCTTCCGTTCTTCCTGAAATAGAAAAAGAGGTTTCGTGCTCTAAAATTGGTCATTTTCGACCACTAGTGGCGTTTTGACCCAGAAAAATCTCATTTTTGGACGAAATTTGACGCGAAGCGAGCTGTAGGTAGGCGAGTAGGTATGGATTATGTATACCGAGCGGGAATCTATCACTATTTCTAGTTTGGCCAAAACAGGGTGCTGAAAGGTTGTGATCGTAAATGTGACGTGAACGAATATCGGGGAGGGGACTCATACTCTACTCAGATATGCACCCAAATGACACTGCCCCAATGCATGTAAATACCTACATCGGAACAGACACATCTACCTGCATATCTGAGCTTTCAATAATACCAACAATTATGGGAGGATTGCACTATTAAATTTGCACTATTAAATCAATACCCGTACCGTTACTCCTTCATCCCACTTTTTAAAGAAACAGTTTATATAATCTTTAGCGCCACGCTGTGGATAACCGGTTAATTTCACTCTCAGCCCCAGTTACCGTATTTTCATAGTTAACTTAATAATATCAAATAATAATATACGCTGATTATTTGGTTTCTGCAAGACTACTTATCCTTCTTCTATGCTTTTGTGCCGGTGGATCCGTATGCATATATTGCAAGGATGCTGTAGCAAGAGTAGAGATAACAATCCTAAGTGATCTAGGAGTCTTGCTGCACACTAACAAATTCATGAGACTAACGATGAGACCAAGCCTTATTGCACTGTATTCTACACTAATAAATAGGACACCCGGGGGACGGTCGCTACGCTACCCGCAAGGGGAAATGTAAGGAAAAGATTTGAGTATAAAAAGTGGATGTTTGATTATGAGTTTGATCGTAAATATATACTAGGGTTTGATGGATGCACCACGGTCGTTGCGCCGGAAGAATGTCGGAATTCGCCCGGCGCGCTGCGCCCTCCTTCTTTAGTCCATTAAGTAATTTAAATAGCACATCATAAACAGGTCGCCCATAATGACAGTTAATTCACCCCAGTGAAATTTTTGCCTGTAACACATAGGTCACTTAATATAGTTCGCTCACGCTTTTTTCGTCTTTGTTTATTTATGTTACACAGTTCTCTCGTTACGCTTGAATGTTGCGTCAAGGTATTCTCTCAATGCGATATTGTGGCGCGTGTAGGCCTCAGTTATCTGACTAACTATGTGTGGATACTAAGGAATACTTGTTATAAAAGAAATAATTTGAATGAAACAGAGAAGAAGCTGTAACGGACTTTTCCCCGACTTTTGACCCTCGAAAATATTCTTCCTATACTTTAGCATTGCAAAATTTTCGGGACTTATTTTATTTTGAGAGTGGTTTCGAGTAAAATGGGGTATTTGTTTCAAACCATCATTATAATTCATTGCATACAACATTTTGTTTTCAAAAGTACCTGCAAAGAATTTAAGCCAAGTCTATGACAGCTTTTTCTACACTAATTTTTTATTGCTGCAATTAAATTAAAACTCCTAAGAAGACAAAGTGATATTTGAATTATCTGATTTATATTTCCGAAACACAACTGAAAACTAACGAATAAAGTTCAAAAACGCGGTATGTTTACGACCACGCTCGAAAATCTGTCTTGAGCGAGAAAAGTGTCTGCAAATCCAGTTAATTAGTCGGACTCGGTTCAGGTTTAATACCCACGGGCCCGGGTCGGACCTGCAAATCCAGTTAATCAGTCGGGCTCGGGTCGGGTTTATTTTGGGGCCCGATCTTACCTTTACCAGCGATCGCTGTTAAATATCATGATTGGCAGACCCTTTGGCGTCAACGAGTAGCCTACATATTGAAATATATCAATCCAAATATAACGTTAATTCAAATCATGTTTGAGAAGAAAATAAGCGGACCACAGAAAAATAAAATAAGCTTACCTGCCCAATAAGACGGCCTCCCTGAAATCGAGCTGAAAAATTGGGCCTAGAAAAGCGACTTATTAGCCAGGGAATACGGCAACTTGAAGTATATATAGCAAATACAAGCATAAGTTAAGAAGGATTGTCGTCGCCAATACGGAACAAAATCCATGGATTTAAAATATCCAGCTCTTTATACCCCTATTTTACCTTTAAGCCCTAAGCCGCACAGACTGGCGTCAATAAATGCCATGACTGGGAGGACAATTCAGTTTTATTTGAGAATTAGTAAGATTTTCAAAGTTGTTTGACTCCGTAGCAGATTAAAATTCGGTGTGCGAATGGTGGCATAAAGATTATGTATGGTATCTAGTTATTTTTTCATGTTTTTGGCCATGTTCTGGAGGCTGTGATAATTAATAAATTGAACTGGAATGATTTCATCCAAATAAATCATTTTGTACGGTTTACGCTTCGTCTCTCGATTTGAACTCTCGTTTTGAACGCGATACCTAAATATAAATAGCCGAATAATAGGCTGCTATATCGCCTACATGTATGGTATCTAGTTATTTTTTCATGTTTTTGGCCATGTTCTGGAGGCTGTGATAATTAATAAATTGAACTGGAATGATTTCATCCAAATAAATCATTTTGTACGGTTTACGCTTCGTCTCTCAATTTGAACTCTCGTTTTGAACGCGATACCTAAATATAAATAGCCGAATAATAGGCTGCTATATCGCCTACGACCATACCACGTTGAATACACCCGATCTCGTTCGATCTCGGAAGTTAATCAACGTCGGGCTCGGTTAGTACTTGCATGGGTGACCGGCTGGGAATACCGGGTGCCGTAGGCTTTTGCTTTTTACAAAGCATATTGATTTGGTACATTTACCATTATTTAATTAAGGTTTGTGGTCTATCAGGACATGATTATAATTTCCCAAAACTATAAATAAATGATTTTGATTTCGTTAAACTTATAAAATAATAGTGCGCCAAATCTGCGATACACAATTTTATAATCGGCTATCATAACACTTTAATGACTCACAGTTTCAGGTGACCAGGTGATAGTACCTCATTACTGTTCAAAAGCGTCAGTCATTAAACGTTTTAGGTATCATTCCACCGTAAATTCAATACTATTAAAACGCGTCAGTCGCTGAACGTTCAATTAGCATTTCACAATACCTTTATTATTAATAAGCATTTAACTAGCATTTCACCGCAACTTCAACACTGTTAACATTCAAATCAATGAAGGTTTTGGTTTGGGGCGACTTACAAGGCGAAACCAACTCTATTTAGTATTGCTCTATTAAGCTGACAGATCAGTTAGGGAATACCGGGTGCCGTAGGTTTTTTAATTCACAAAGAATTATTCATTTGGTACATTTACCATTATTTAGTGAAGGGTTTGTGGTCTGCCAGGACACTATTTTAATTTCCCAAAACTATAAACAAATGATTTTGATTCAGTCAAACTTGTAAAATATTGGTTCCCCAAATCTGCGATACACAATTTCAAAATTGCTTATCGGTACATTTAAATGACTAGTAGTTTAATTGGACACGTTAGTGGACATAACGATCGTTTTGGTATTTTTGTTGTTCTTGTTCTTATTTGTCTTCTTCTTGGTATCGTTATGAAAAAATCGCTTTTCTCGTTGATTACTGGACCAATTGCTTTGAAATTTTCAGTGAGTAAAGATTATATTTTTCCCCAGAAGGCTATTACTTTTATTTATTCTTAAATTTTATATGAATCCTATGAGATATGATATTTCATACAAAATTTCGCGGTATTTATTTTTACTCATGTGAACACTGTTTTACACTTATTTCAATCGGTTTCGCGATCGATTGTCTTGCTCAGTACTACAGCTACTGTAGGTCGGTACTGGTAAGTTGCCATACCGGTACCGTAACGCAGTGAAAATGACTTATTCCTTCCGCGGTATTACTAATGCTGCAATGCAAGTTTTATAGCCTATCGTATGCGGAACGGAATATCAGACCTACAGGTTCGGTACGGTAGCTCAGTACGTAAGTACGATACTGGTACTGGTGCCGGTGTCTTACCACAATGAAACAAGAGAGCTACGCACAAATATATGGACACGTTAGACCAGAGCGAATCAGTCCTTACCGGTACCTTTGACGCTACCGGTACCCTCAAAAAAGTTCTGAATTTCCAGTAGCAAGAATTTTGCAGAATCAAAACGTACAGCCAGTCACGACACTGACTAAAATCCGTGTTCCCATGGATAAAAAATAATACAGCAAAATTTTAAACGAAATATCAAATTTCATAGAATTCACGCAAAATTTTGAAATAAACAAAAGTAATAGCCTTCTAGCGAAAAAATTAATCTTTAACCACTGAAAATTTCAAAGCAATTGGTCCAGTATTCGAAGAGAAAAGCGACTTTTTAAAAACGTGTCAAAGAACAAGAACAACAACAACATAATATTGAAACGATCGTTATGTCCACTACGTGTCCAAAAATTACCGTAACTTATTCTTTCACGGTCCTACCAGTGCAGTAATGCAAGCGTTGTAGCACTTGTAGCCTACTATATTTGTTTATTTTGATGAGAGTCTACTGGAAACAAGAGAGCTATGCTCAAATATATGGACACGTAGAGTCACATAATTTTGATGACGTCATAGCGAAAAAAAAAGTAATAGCCTTCTGGAGAAAATTTTTATCTTTAACCACTAAAAATTTCAAAGCAATTGGTCCAGTATTCGAAGAGAAAAGCGACTTTTTAAAAACGTGTCAAGCGATACTGAGTTAGCAGTCAGGCAGCATCTTACCTGTACACTGTAGGCCATATACGGTAATTGATCACAGAACAGTTGTTCCCTTGCAAATTTTATGTTGTTTACACTTTAGGACAGATAATTGATCACAGAACAATTCTTCCCTTTCAAATTTTATGTTGTTTTCAGTAGACTCTCATCAAAATAAACAAATATAGTAGGCTACAAGTGCTACAACGCTTGCATTACTGCACTGGTAGGACCACGAAAGAATAAGTTACGGTAATTTCATTGTGGTAAGACACCGCAACCGGCACCAGTATCGTACTTACGTACTGAGCTACCAGTACCGGTTAGCAGTCAGCCAGCATCTTACCTGTACACTGTAGGCCATATACGGTAATTGATCACAGAACAGTTGTTCCCTTGCAAATTTTATGTTGTTCACACTTTAGGACAGATAATTGATCACAGAACAATTCTTCCCTTTCAAATTTTATGTTGTTTCCAGTAGACTATCATCAAAATAAACAAATATAGTAGGCTACAAGTGCTACAACGCTTGCATTACTGCACTGGTAGGACCGTGAAAGAATAAGTTACGGTAATTTCATTGTGGTAAGACACCGGTACCGGCACCAGTACCAGTATCGTACTTACGTACTGAGCTACCAGTACCGGTACCGAACCTGTAGGTCTGATATTCCGTTTCGCATACGATAGGCTATAAAACCTGCATTGCAGCATTAGTAATACCGCGGAAGGTATAAGTCAATTTCACTGCGTTACAGTACCGGTATGGCAACTTACCAGTACCGACCTACAGTAGCTGTAGTACTGAGCAAGACAATCTATCGCGAAACCGCTTGAAATAAGTGTAAAACAGTGTTCCCATGAGTAAAAATAAATACCGCGAAATTTTGTATGAAATATCATATCTCATAGGATTCATATAAAATTTAAGAATAAACAAAAGTAATAGCCTTCTAGCGAAAAAATTAATCTTTAACCACTGAAAATTTCAAAGCAATTGGTCCAGTATTCGAAGAGAAAAGCGACTTTTTAAAAACGTGTCAAAGGACAAGAACAAGAACAACAACAACAACAACATAATATTGAAACGATCGTTATGTCCACTACGTGTCCAACAACATAAAATTTGAAAGGGAAGAATTGTTCTGTGATCAATTATCTGTCCTAAAGTGTAAACAACATAAAATTTGCAAGGGAACAACTGTTCTGTGATCAATTACCGTATATGGCCTACAGTGTACAGGTAAGATGCAGGCTGACTGCTAACCGGTACTGGTAGCTCAGTACGTAAGTACGATACTGGTACTGGTGCCGGTACCGGTGTCTTACCACAATTAAATTAGCGTAACTTATTCTTTCACGGTCCTACCAGTGCAGTAATGCAAGCGTTGTAGCACTTGTAGCCTACTATATTTGTTTATTTTGATGAGAGTCTACTGGAAACAACATAAAATTTGAAAGGGAAGAATTGTTCTGTGATCAATTATCTGTCCTAAAGTGTAAACAACATAAAATTTGCAAGGGAACAACTGTTCTGTGATCAATTACCGTATATGGCCTACAGTGTACAGGTAAGATGCTGGCTGACTGCTAACTCAGTACCGCACCTACGTTAGGTACCGGTACCGCCGTGAATTCAGCTCTCATCGCTTTGTTGGACACATAGTGGACATAACGATCGTTTCAATATTATGTTGTTGTTCTTGTTCTTTGACACGTTTTTAAAAAGTCGGCTTTCTCTTCGAATACTGGACCAATTGCTTTGAAATTTTCAGTGGTTAAAGATAAAAATTTTCTCCAGAAGGCTATTACTTTTTTTTTCGCTATGACGTCATCAAAATTATGTGACTCTACGTGTCCATATATTTGAGCATAGCTCTCTTGTATTTTAAATCAAATTACAATATAATACAATACAATTTCATTTCGATTTTTCGTCTACAACCTGACAACACAAAATGGAAAACACAGACAAGGGCGACGAAAAGATCGGGAAAATGAGCAAAACCTAGAGAAAGGTTAATAGCGAACGCTGCAAGCGTTTGTGCCCATTCACCCAAATTATTGTTTCGAACTAGTAAACCAGTTAGTAAGCGCAAAAACACCCAAAATAGGCATCAAGAACTCATACTCGAAATACTCGAGCCATCCTTTGCGAAATTTGCAACTACTTTGTCTAACGAACAGTATACAGGTAATCCTCATCCGGGTAACAGAACCTCATTACTGTTCAAAAGCGTCAGTCATTGAACGTTTTAGGTAGCATTCCACCGTAACTTCAATACAGTTAAAACGCGTCAGTCGGTGAACGTTTAAATAGCATTTCACCACAACTTCACCACTGTTAACATTCAAATCAATGAAGGTATTGGTTTGGGCTAGCTACAAGGCGAGACTAACTCCATTTATTATTGCTCTATTACGCTGACAGCTTAGTAGGTGTATACTGTATAAGCAGAGCCATTATATAACTAGTCTGGAAGGCCGTATACTGACCTGTTGTTCACAGCGTCATCTAGTGTTGGCGTGGGTAATTCATAACCACGGCGTCGTCTGCTGTTTATTTTAGGCTGCTCGCTGTTAAACGTATCCAAAGTTCGAATGGAAATGGATTTATCTGAGGAAGAAATGCTTGAATTTTTTGATGACATGAGTTATATAGTACTGATTGCTTATTAAAATAGGTTTTGATCCTGAAAGAATGAATAGTAAGAGTTTATAGTACCATAGTTTAATATGTGAAAGTAGAGACCGTTTTTGGTTTGCTGAAAATTTGGTCAGTATTTTTACATCACATTTGTTTTGCTATATACAGGCACTTAGGCACTGTTTTAGACCCGATTTTATATATTTCACAGCTTGATGACGAGATAGAAGGAAAATGGGGCAGGATATCTGTAGTAGAAATCGACTACGGAAGTGTTAATTGCAAGAAGACACTGCAGACTGCATTGAATGATTTGAACATCACATTAAATCAGGAATCATCACTATGGGCAGTTGTTATAGCGGATATGATGGAAATTTCTAGAGAAGAATCCAGAAGTAAAATGACAGCTAAATACATTGAAAAATTGCAAAAGCCATAGCCCATATTCGAACAATTCTGAAATCTCTCATTTGGACCTAAAACGCATAATCAAAACTGCAGCACTGAAAATTATAAAAAAGCGTTTCAAGTAACTGAGCCTGTCATGCAAACGTCAATAACCAAAGGCGACAAAAAGGTGATTGAGTACTTTGCTGGGGGATTGCTAAAATGGGGAATAAAGCGTCCAGGTGGAGAAGGTGCTTTCTGGTGCCAAAACCAAGCTTCGAGACTCGATCTTCCCGATTGCTTTAAAGAGCGCAATAGAGGCGGTATCATATCAGCATCCGAAACATTTGTTCTCTTTCTAATCTCTGTGGAAAGCAAATTCCTGTCTCAAGTATGCAAAAGGGTAATAGATAAACGGCGTATTATCGGAAATATTGACATGGACCCTTTCAGCCCCAGTGAATCCAGTATTCTGACCATTCTTGTGAGAAGATTTATTCGAACAAGGACCCATATCCATTGCAAGACTGAACTGCAGAACAAAGTTTCGAAAAGAAAATATGGACCCAAATCATATGGACTTCGCGATGGTTTGAAAAATTGTTTTTCCAAATAATCTCATTATTACACTATAATAAAAATTAGCCAACAAAACAATTTCTACTTTGTATTTTTAGCATAAGAAATACGAAAAAAAACTGAACAGGAATTTTGACTTAGATATGAAGAATCACACAGACTTGGTAGAGAAAAAATGACAAATGCAAAGACCAATAATTGATAGCTAATTTTAAAACATAGATGTGGTTCCACAAATTTGAATAAAATTATACGAGAGATAGGGGAAACTTTTCAATTTGATAGGAGGCATTTTGACAAATAAACCATCGATTAATATTCATATGAAATTTAATTTTGGATACATTATGGTAACTATTATTTAAAGCAGAGACTAGCCAGCCACTAAAATTAGAAACAAATTTAAGAAAATGGACTAGTACTTGTATATAAATCCGTATGCATGTATTTAAGCAGAAAGAAGTCAGCTTCTAGAAATTTATCAATCATTTTCAATCGCAACATTAGAACCAAAAACACTACTACTCGATTTTACAACATCTATTAATCTGGAGTTTGATGTGAATAAACTAAAGGTGGGGTTTTCAGTACGGAAACCTCACTCGCGTTGGTGACCAAAATATGCCTCTAGAGCAGGGGTCTCGAACTCAAAACATGTCGTGCGCCACTTTTTGAAATTTATTGGCCACGCGGGCCGCAAACCAAGAAATTAGGTACAAAAATGAGTATCTGAATGTATTGTGTTGAAATTACACTTGAATGTTACAGCAAACGAGACAGGGGTCTGCAACTACGGGGTCGCGACCCAAATTTGGGTTGCGAAGCACTCCGCTCTGAGTCGCAAAACAATTTCAATTATGCCATAATTATGAGCATCTTGTCTGTGTAGCGTATTCAGGCATAACAACTATATAAATCTCCGATTATAATTATGGATGTTTCCCCAAGTATACACTTCCTTATTTACTGCGGTGACATTGGCCAATCAGTATAAGTGCAAATTTTGACGTAATAATAAACATTTTTGGATCGCGCTGAAAAGTAGTTGCGGACCCCTGCTCTAAAGGGTCTTGGTTTATTCACCATGGTAAAACAGAGCTCGCACCACTGTCCAAAACAATACAAATAATCGCAGCCATAGAAATAGATGCCATTCTCAAGCCATTTTTTGTGGCATCACTAAGCAGCATTTTCTGGCGATTAACTTCTCCCACTAATGGCCGACTGTATGCCTTTTCTTCCCAATATCCAGGTATTTTAGAAAACCTTTCTCAAGCCATTCTCATCTTTTATCATAGATGTTGTAAAAAGGCTGAATTTTCTCTTGTCACTGTCTTGATCATGCACATGGAGACGCATACAAGTGTAGCAGATGTTGGGTCCTCTACCAGCATAAGAATATGCTATTTCACATTGAGAGCCGAGATATCTGTATTGATACAATACCAAAATTAAATTCAACAAAAATACAACTAAATAGAAGTATATCTGACTAAATGCAAATATATCTTACCTTAATTTCAAGAAAATTCTGCCATCATCTTCTATTTCTGGAACACTTCTGGGAATGCATGAACTATTCGTGGAAACAATATCATATCCCAAACACAGGGTGAGATCAACCAAGTTTTTAAGTAGGATTGAAATTGCCGATGATATTGTGAAAGCATAAACCCCAGCGAAAGCGCAAGAAAAGGAAAATTGTTTTTGGTCAAATTGGCAAATTAGAAGGCTTATTTCCGTTGTCGCATGTAAACTGTGATAAGAATAGTATTTTGTGGGTGATGCCACAAACTTAATCCAACTTTTTTTATTGGCCCTTTGAATATCTTCATCCTTGAGATTATCAGCACAAATTCTAGCTTTTCCATCCTCAACTTTGCTTTTAAAGTTAGGAGAGTAGCGATATTTAAACACAATCTGGATGCAATAGAAATTACTTAGCAATTAATATGTCAAAGTCATGAGTGAGGTAATAAATGGCTAACACTAGAATACAATAAGGCACAAAATAAACAGTGAAAACTCATGACATCACATACAGCAGTAGCCTAGCCTACACCATATTTCTGAAATAGAAGAATAAACTTTGCCCTTGTTTTAGATAGCCAAAATAAAATACGGTAAAATTGCGGATACCAAAAAAACGTGATGAAACTTTTGTGTCCATTTTTTGATGGCATTCCAAATTTGCTTTTCATACCATCCGGGACACGATGCTTGCTTGGAACCATTATTAACTCTGTACCGGTAACTAAAAAACAAATGTTACCAGCACCGGAGTTACTAGTAGCTTAGGATAGGATTCTAAACTACCTTTTCTGCATATACAGTCTATATTTAAGTTTAATAATAATAGTTTGCCTTTTTATTTCAGTTTTCCATATCTTGCCAACTTCGCGCAACTTGAAATGTGTAAACATGGCCTGAAAACAATCACACATTACCTGTATCAAACTACCTGATTCGGCTGTCCAGCAGACGACAGGGGTGTAAAACCCACGCCAACACCAGATGTCGCTGTCAACAACTCGGTGTTCTGCAAAAAACCGAGAGCTTCCAGACTAGTTATATAATGGCTCTGGTATAAGTATGCAAGGGTGTTGTAGCCAGGGCTGAAAACCCTATGTCAGGGGTCGGGAACCCATGGCTCGCGAGTAATAAATATATGGCTCTTTTGGTGACGGCATATGGCTCTCAGAAAAATCTAATATCCCAAGACTAAGCTTACTATTGTTACGAGATTTCAAATTCTTTTATAGCCAAATTTGGCAGGAAATTCCCAATACGTTTGAGTCGCAACGCGCGTCCAGCACATGTCTATGTTATGTAAGATAATTACCAGACAGGCATTGTGACAAACAAGGGGATTCTGGAACATATATTGTGACATCACAGAGCGATGGAGTTTTCAAAACACTACAGAGATGCCTAAACGAAAAAGGGTGATGAGTATCGTAGATTTCCACATTGGGCTGCAGGTGAGCAACCGTTCAAGGCCCGCAGCGACTACATGCAGCATCAGAAATCACATTAAATGTATATTGACATTGTATGTGTTGATTTTTGAGTGAACATTTCAGGCCTGATTAAGTGAAAAAATGTTATATGGCTCGCACGGAAATGCAATTGAAGATATGTATATTTTATGGCTCTCTTGACCAAAAAGGTTCCCGACCCCTGGCCCTATGTCCTCCGACAATCGAAGCAACTATGGACACCTCCCTTCAAAAAGTTTTTTCCCCGCTGTTCAAATACGCGAGAGACACCACTTTAGTGTTTATCGGAAGGTTTTCTTAGTCGCCTTGCGAGTGAGATTACTAGAGAGAGATAGATATCTAGACTTCCTTTCGTTGTATACACTCTCGAAATGAACAAAATCCAAAATTTTCGAGAAATTGCTTCAAATTGTAACGACTGCAGTAAAGAAAGTTGTGATACAGACGAATTGTCTATTTCAGTGTGTTGTGTACAACCTCCTTTTTCAAATAAGCCATGAATGACAAGTTAGATATAAACCAGACCTGAGATATCGATTCAACATTATCGCTCAGTTGTAAACACAGCGTGTTATTTACTATAATATAGCTATAGGACGTCATATATATACAGTCTTCTGTTCACGCTAAAACACTATTGCGACATAATTTGAAAGAATTTGTTTAGTCTATTTGTGTGGGACTATTTGCTAAGTGATAGCTGGCTTTTTGAAATTTCAGAGCAGCTTTAAAATGTAGTTTGTCACTTATCGATTTTCATCAGTAAGTATGTTGATAGGTATTTGTCTGTCTGTCTGTATGTTTGTTTGTCTGTTAGATGCACGCGATATCTCACGAAAGCGAGATTGAATCTGCTCCAGATTTTGCATGTGCATTCATCATATCTCGGACCAGAAACCTATTGATTTTGGGCGAATTATGTCGTATAATTAGCGAGTTATTAAATTAGTGATTGGACACAAGGTGTCACTATTAAGTAAAAGCGCGAAAAGCGAAATAAATGAGTCATATTTAACTCATTACAATTTCAACAGCAAGCACAAAAAATACTAAATAAATGCGCGGCGAGTGGACAAGAGTCGTGAGAATCAAATGTTTATTATTATTGATGAAATCATTTTGACGCTAACAGCGATTGTTTGACAACTGAGTGACTGAGTCATTCACTATATCGACAACAAAACCATTCAAACAAGTCTGCAATATTAGCAATTCGACTCTCGTTGTGATTTTCGTGCAAATACTAAACTTAAAGCAACGGAAACTGAGGAAATTGGATACTTCCGTTTTGCGCAAACAGCCGGTGCCGGTTACACGCATTCGTACATCGCAATATATGAACAACACGCACATATATAACGCACCATTTTATGAGATATTTCATTCAGGCGGGTATACATACATAGCTTCTGAGAACGAAATGCGTAATTATATTAAATAGTTCAAACATATATATATATATACCCGATGGGATAAGGAAGGTCACGGGGGAATCAAAACAAGATACAATGGACGAGATAAGCGTCGATGGATTCCACTGTCACATAGTTTCAGCTGATTCAGCAAACAGCAATCCCAAGACGCAAGAACTCAGCGCAGTTAGAAACGATATCTCACACGAAGCAATAATAAAACCACAATGTCGACCACAGCAAAGTAATACTGAACGATTGCTGACACCGCGGAATCACTTGAACAATGTGAGGAGTCCACCATATATTAGTACAACAACTCATCGAAGACAGGTAAGATTTTTTGGTTATCATTATGTCTTTGATTTGATTTATTTTGATTTTATACATTTTTAACGTCTTAAGGCTAAGCGTTTGACGAGACATGCGTACTGAGCTATTGGCAAAGTCTTACTGAATAGTTATTCGGAAGCACTCATCGGTGTGGCAACGTGGATGACTAACATTAACAGGATTTAGACATAGAAATTATTTCCTTTACAATACGAATGTTATTCGGTTCCATTTTATAGCCAATAAAGCTATGTTAACATCAATTTAATGGTTTTATTTAACCATGAGGCGAGCTGGTAGTTATATACATAGAATGGAAACAACCATTCGCGCCAATTAGGCCATTTTTGTTCCCCTTCTGGATTTTTAGTGAAGTAACAGCCTGTCAATAGCTTGCTGAATTTCTGAAATAAATTATTTATAAGGTAGCTTCCTCATATACCGTATGTTAATTATCCGCTAGTTCAGGACCAGGTATCATTAGTTTTGCATACCGGTGCTTGTTGTAAAGAGTGAAAGCAGTAAAACTTCGGTATGATACAGCAGGGAAAATTCGATATATATATCGTAGGATGTGAATGTTATCGCTAGGGTTGCCACTTCTGGATACATTTTTTTCGAATCGAATCTTTCCGAATCTGATTCCATTAAGCTTTCATTTTATTGCATGCGTATGTTTGCTCAAAGTCACAAAAAAGCTCAAATCTGGAACTAAAAATGGAATATGCAATATGGCAAGGATGATAAGGGGTTTTCAGTGAATAATCCACACTCATTTCCATCGTGATACAAAAAGATGTAGGTCATAGATATCACCAATAAAGGCATTGATGAAAAACTTGCTGTTGCAACCTATCTGTGAGTCTTACAATAGCCTACTGAGGTATTATTGTGTTATATTTGTATCAAGACTGAGGCAGTTTGATGGAATTCATATGAGAAAATAAGCAGAGAACAGTTGTACCGTTATGTCATAAACACAGTAACAGGACTGCTTTCCCTAGTCCCACACCAGTATATGTGACTGTGGCATTTCACTTCTTGGTATATTGAATTAAGGCCGGCCTTATTACCGATTCTTTATCTTCAAAATTTTAGTACAATATTTTATATTTATGCTAGCAGCATGGAGTAATACGACAAAAACATTCTAATTGCATCTGAATTACTAGCAATGGGAAATGCTTGCAAGAATATGATTGAAGACGATAAAATTAACCACAATTAAATTAATTTCGAGAAAAACAATCGTTCACCCGACTACGATTGCGAACAAAAATTTCCATAAATATTAGAGACAATATTAATTGTGACTAACAGCGTTCTTGGCTAACTCGGGCTTCATTATTATCGTCGACTACTTTAATTTCGTAATTCAGAAAGTCCAAATGTGCACAATGAACGCCCCGTTGACGAGCGATAATTGGTCGACGCTTTATCTCGATCAAACATGGTCCCTGGGGCTAAAGTAAGACGACATTTGCACAGTATGCTTGGGCTGGTATAAAATCTGGCAAGTGTTGATGTAAAACAGTGCACAAGTTGCCATTCCTCAAGTATTATTTACTCCTAAATGTACGCGATTTATTTCACTCAGAACAAAGTTAAAATTAAATTTCAATCAAAATTAAATATTATCTAGACGTCGGTAGCTGATTCTTTATCCAATCATGCCAGGGCGTACAATAACTTGGTCGCAACGCAGGTGTGCTGTTGAAAATTTTCATCAAAATTGTGACGAATTTTCAAGTGTACGATTCATTTAAATTCGCGCATAATAAAAACTTGGGCTATTCAGTGGAAAACTGAACTCGCAGTTCGGTGAATATTACGCCACACATCATATCGAGTGATGCGTAAAAGTGTGTGTTGTGCCGAACTTGAAACAAATGACGGCAGATAGGTAAGAAAGTCAATCACGAAAAATTTATTTTCATTTATTTTCGTCCCGTAATTTGGTGTTATTTGGAGTGCCGCAGAAACGCATTCGGCAGTTTACACGCCGCCGAAAACAACATTTAACAAACGTTCAGTGTTTTTTTTTCAGTCCCGTAATTTGGTGTTATTTGGAGTGCCGCATAAACGCATTCGGCAGATTTAGAGCTGCCGAAAACAACGATTTAACAAACGTTCAATGTTTTTTTCCCGGTGAATCGCTCTCTTTTCCGAATCGCGTAAATCTGATTCGAATCGATTCAGAAAAGATGCGATTCGAATCGATCCGATTCGTAAATCCAAAAGTGGCATCCCTAGTTATCGCATCACCGATTTTAGTTGGATTACCAAGCCTAATTACGTGACGCAAAATACAAGATGTAGCCGTAGCTCAGGTACAAGTTACAACCGACCACTGAAATATCGATAGGGCTAGCTACTGAAACTATATAAAACTATAGAATTATGATGATGCATTACGGTGCGTAAATGCCGATTGGCGCAGAACTAGAAGCAGTTCAGGTCGATAAGACCAGAAAAACAGCTACCAAGCTGCGAATTCCACATACGGTATATAATCCGGGTTCGTGAAAAAACTTCATCGAATTGTAAAAAATGAAATGATCCGCAAAAACGGGATTGAAATGTTCAGAGAGTGTTTGGAAGGATAACATTTTTTGTGATCAAGATAACTAATGCAGTGATAATTTATATCTTCCCAAGCAATAGATTTAATTTTGATTCTGCTGCCGTAATTTAATTCCTGACTAATTTCAGATTTGTTCCAGCTTTGAATCACCGCCAAATACAAGCCGAGCTAATGTGCTGATGAATGGAAAAAACGGTTACGCATGGACTCGTCCAAATATGCAGTGCCCACATCAAAGCTTTGTCAATTCGGGCGACTACATGATCCTGCACCGCAGTCCAGAACCTCATCATCTACCAATTAACAACCACTCAACAAAGATCATTGGAGGTACTAACAATCAGAGTCGAAATAATTCATCGGTTGAACTTCCACACTCGACAGAACATGGAGCAAGCAGCAGTGAATATTCCAATATTCAGAGAAGTAACGACGTATATTGTAGTGCTTTAGGAAATAAAATGCAAAATTACAACAATCAGCGTACTTCAGAACACTTTATGCAGATGCCTATCCCATCTGGTCATGGGTCTTTGGAACATTCTCTGCCCGTTAGCTTTTCAGCGGCTAAAAACTCTATGTCCGCTGTACAACATCATGGATGTTCCATGGCATCGCAATTACCTGTGATACCGGTCGCTAATACCAGTAATCATACAAATTCTCACTATGAAAGACGTTTTTGTAGTCAACAAAATGATATTTTAAGTTCCAACGCGTCTATTATCAATGCTATGGATGTATCAAATGTTGGAGACGTTGAAAGAAATTTAACAGTGATCAATAATCATATTACTCACCAACTGCCTCGAACTGCACCAACAAGATTTTGTAACAATAATGAAATTGCACAACAACCTCTTCAGTTTCAACTTGGCAGTAGTAGCTGGACATCCCAAAATGGAACTAGATGTCAAGTTTGTACAAAAAATCAGCAAACACAATGGGCAGCATATAATAATCACGGAATGATGGCCGCAACATTACCAAGTCCAACAATGTCTCATGGTAATCTAGTGAACACAAATCTTCATATACAGCATATAAATCACGCCGACGCAGGTTTGCTTATCAAAGAAGTTCCACGAAATAGAAGCTACCAATATTTATCATTTCAAGGTAATGCGGAATTATTATCGACGACATCATTGAAACCAGCAAACACTCTTCATTATTTTGGCAATGCTCCAAACTTTATTTACGCTGGTAACGTTCAGTCAAATGAGAGTTTAACAGTCAGAAACCAACCAGCAATTCCAAATAAATCTCGTTTTTCAAAAAAAAATTCCGACACTCATGTTTCTCGAAAAGTGAAAAGTGTACCGAAGCACTCCAGAAAAAATTCTAAATTCGTGAAAATGGCAACCCCTGAGCATGATTTGAACGCGGACGAAAAAAATTCTGTACCCTCCCAAAACCCTGTGAACAAAGACCACAAAACTGCGCAAATATTTCAGAAAATAACAAACGAATTGAAAAGAAAAGCTTCTGGTACTAATTCATCGTTGCATATACATCCTATCAAAAACGCAGAGTCACTCGAAATCTGGTTAAACAGCATGGACAAGCGACATGCTGTCGGGCATCTCCTTCCAACAGAAGAGCTTCGTGGGTCAGGCGAAGTCAACAATCTTTCGATCAAATCGGATGATTGCAATTCAGACACGCGCAAAGATAAAGATAGCAATGAACAGTGTATGGAAAGCATAAATGCATCAAGATTGATGACACCAGCAATTGCTTCCTCTGATAATAAAAACAATTTCACAGAAAGCAATGGAAGTTTGCTGACTCCAATAACGGGTCATGACAGCAAGGATATTACTTTACCCTACCAAGAACAAGGTATTTCTAGCGTTTGCCTTCAGAAGTGTGCTGGTACCAAAGAAACACCAGCAAGATCGACGCCAGTGAATATTGAATCTGAACATAACAACATTTGCACAAAAAACAATAATACTTTGCAGACTCAAGTTACGGGACATAAAATCAATGGTATTAATTCTTTACCCTGCCAGGACCAAGTTATTTTCAATGTCAGTCCTCAACAGTGTACTGGCAACAAAAATGCATCGGAAATGCTGATTTCAGAAGAACATACTGCATCTGACAATGCCTGCAATTTGTCAAAGAACAATATTAATTTCCAGACTCAAGGTACGGGACAACAAAGCATTGATAGTATTTCGTTAACCCATCAAAACCAAGTTATTTCCAACGTTAGTCCTCAACAGTGTGCTGGCAACAAAAATGCATCGGGAATGCTGATTTCAGAACATTCTGCAAATGACAATTACTGCGATTTGACAAGAAACAAGAATAATTTTCAGACTCAAGGTACGGAACAACAAAGCTTTGATACTACTGCTTCAACCAATCAAAACCATGTCATTTTCAGCGTTAGCTCTCCACAAAATAATGAGAAAGTAACGGAAACAAAAACGACTAAAGAGTCTATTCGTGAGAAAATTGAAAACTTGTCCATGAATAATTTTCAAGCTCAAGGGACCGGACAACAAAGCATTAATACTACTGCTTTAACCCATCAAAGCCAAGTTGTTTTCAGCGTCAACTCTCAAAAAAATTATGAGAAAGAAACGGAAACAAAAACGGCTGAAGAGTCTATACGTGAGCAAAGTAAAAACCAATTCGCGAATGATTTTCAGACGCAAGGACGTACGGGACAACAAAGCATTAATAGGACTGCTTTAACATATCAAAACCAAGTTGTTTTCAGCGTTGACTCTCAACAAAATTATGAAAAAGAAACGGACACAGAAATAACTAAAGCGCCTATTCGTGAGAAAAATAAAAACAATTCTGTGAAAAAATCAATCCAATATGAATGGCGGCAAAATACGGCTCCGGATATAATTGTTGTTGGCGAAGAGGAAGAATATAGTAATGAGTATAAATATCTCCGCGAACATAAAAATTATGTTCTAATTTCCAACAACAGTTCCGATTCCATACTACCAAATAGTGCCTCGAACAACAAGAATAAACAAGCTGGCATTAGCATAAGTAATAAAGCAATTGTTCAAGATACAACAGAAAATGAAGCAAGCGAGAATCAGTGCACGGATTGCACAAGAAAACGGCATCACTCGAACGATTCAAGCCAATATGGTCAGAAATATAAAAAAACAGAAATACTAAATCCTAATGAAGGAGATGACAAAATAGATGTCGATATTGATCCTTCTTCGCTTAGGGCATCTGAACACTTGACATCCGACAAGTCTCATGCCTGCGTGGTTTTAGAAAAACTGAACATGGACGATATTGAAAAAAAGGCTAACACGAACAAGAATAGTGCTTATTCTGAAGACTTAAATCAGTGCACACCGACACACACATATTGCAAAAGCGACGAAAAACATGAAAGCAAAATAACAGAATATTGCGACGATGCTATTGGATGCGTAACTAATGCATCTGATGACACAATGCTGCGGCATGGGGAAATTAAAACTATTTGTGATACATCTGTTAAGAGCTGTGCCGCAGAAACATCACGGTATAACAAGAAATCTAAAAGTACCTGTTCAAGGATACGGACGAGACTGGGAAATTGGAAACCAATTATATTTCCTACAATTAAAAGTGTTCCTCATCTTCCACTTTCGTCTCCAACAGAGGTAGAAAATCAGTTGTTTTCCAACAAAGTATAAGTATTCAAGTAACATTTCTGAGTATTTCTAATACATGCTGATTTTATGTCTATTTATATAGTTAATACATTCTTAAAGCAAAGGTTTCCGACCTGAATTTTACCGAAACTTTAGACGTCTTGTCTTTAACTCACCTTTGGGAGTTGAGACTACCCGTTTTGTATGACTGCACCAAGTCAAACCTGGGGAAAGCAAGTCATTGAAAAACGGCGATAGGTACAATACATCACTCCTTGTTCCTAACTAGGTGAACAATACATAAATTATAAATGTCCATTTACTGTTTTTTTTGTTTGTACAGGAAAAGGCAATGGCCAAAAATACGTGTGAAACGGCAATAGTAATGAAATATATGATCTATACGGGCTTAGTGGAACATACTCAGCAAGTGCTTGAGTAGCTGCGATGACAGTCAGCATTCTGGAACTGACCTGTACTACAAAAGCCCCGGATTTACAAACTATATGCGCAGATGAAAAAGAGTTTTGTGACAGTATGATAATAACTCAGTATTAAATTATGCTAGTCTTATAATTTGATTGAGTACTCGATCTTCGATTGTTATTTTTTTGACTACATTTTCGTTCGTTTTCTTTTGGTTTAGAAATATAAAATGCATTTGTCTCGAATTTGTTTACATTAAGTGCTTCTCCAGCATCAAGAAACTTGTCCACTTTGAAGAAACTGTTTAGATAAGTTTTGTATGTGAACGCTAGGTTACGCCAACCTATCTGGAATTTGAATTGGTATCACTCCTATGCTCACTAAATGATTGGTGTCACTCCAATACTCACTAAATGAGTATTACTACAGTAATCAAGGAATCTGATAAACAGCAAGCTACACGTTACGACGTACGTTTTCAAAAATATACATACGAGAACGACAATTTTCAAGGGTAAACAGACGTTCCGACTCACGCAGGTACGTAAGTACGTAGGCCAAGACGTCTGTAAGACTTTTCAAGCGTTAGTATACGCGATGAATATGATATCGATATGGTATCGCTATTGTTCTATACAGATGGATATTATTATAAATTCAACCACTGATCAGTTTATGAATGTTGGTGATGAAACACTAAGCTGCGAGCCTACAACATTAACATTATAAAAGCCAAACTACATCACTAGAAGGAAATACTAGTATGTCCATAACAGTGCATTGAGCACAAACATATGCGATGAAATAATATATATTACATATATATGATTTAAAATCTATATAACGATAAATCGTAAACTCAATTGCACAATTTAGTTTCCATAAATTTACAATATTGCACATTTTACAGACACTATTATCTCATAATGCACTTAAAGCAGGACTAAAAGCACAAAAGTAAGAACCAGTAATAATAGAACTAAAAATGCGATGCTGTATATGATTTCAGGATGTACAAGGTTAGCAGCATGTTACTCTATGTAACAGCGTCGGTTGAGGAGGTTAAAATGGTTATTATGGTAATAACAAATATAAAATGATATTTAAGATTTAGAAGATGGCAAATCAAGATCATTTGTTTAGGTATGAAAGTTGTCTATCAATGTTAAACCAGAGCCATGGGGCTGGAACTGCATTTTATAAATCCCAGAAGTCAGGGTCGAAATTTTGCATCCTTGGCAGAATTTCAGACTTTCAATTATAAAAGTTAAAATTTTTCACATAAACATCAAGTTTGGCAAACGTTTTGCACACATATTCAAGAAGTCTTGCTCACATCCAAATTTCGCAACTGGACTGAATTTCTTAAGTAACTACTGCTAGTTAACTATACTGCTAGGATTATGCCTGTTTGATGTTCTTGTATTTTTATCCAATTCAAGTCGAACGTTTTCATTCTTCGCTGATATAGCTAAAAATGGAGCAGCAAGGCCAGTAAAAATTAACACCAAGTAGATGGAAATATCTTGATCTGAATAGAGAATTGGACATTGCTAAATATACACAGAGTGACAACAATCCATAGGAATATAGATTTTCCAATCTTTATAAATATTTTTTCATATGAATAGTCACTTGAACATATCACAAGGAAAGGCAAGGATAAAATTTTACTCTGTTTTGACTCAATCAATAGCATGCCACAGTCTCTGGTCTAGCTTTCAGTAAAAATGTCACTAATTCTTGAATTCTTTATTTATTTCTCATCCCCTTTAATTCTTTAAATCAACTGAAGGAATATAATATATTCACAAAAGTAGTGTACATATCTATACCACACAATATATAAAATATTGATATTCAGCTGTAAATAAAACATTTCAGATATACTTCAGGCAAAAAAGGAAAATACTTACTAGGGACTGAATTCAATATCAGCAAGAAGATGAACATGCTCAACATGATAAACCAGGTAACAACGGATATTGAAGTTCCTTCACTAACTGGATAAGCAATATCAGCTGTCAACTCCATGCCAAGTGGTTGAATTACACTTGAAAAACTTCCAAACAGTATGAAACTGACCCAAAATCCCGCTAATGTATAAAGAAGTCATTATTCGTAGATGTAGAAACATTTCATTGGCATTTAGATTAAGGATGGGGTATCAGGTCTAGGAAATCTCTTTCCTGGGCTTGCATCTAAAACATCTTTGCTGGTAAAACAGTGATGGCATGTTGGATCATGTTTTTCATATCTCTTAGAGCAGCATTTTCCGACCAAAAAGGTAACAGATCTTCATCCACACATTACAAACTGTGCAAAATCAGAAGTGCAATTTTCGCATAACAATAGATAATATTTCATCGAAGAATGAACAACGAATGGAAACCGTGTTTTCATGCATGGCGAAAAGGGAATGAAGGGATCTGAAATAGGCGAGAAGGAATGCATTGAAAAGGTTGAAAACAACTGTTTTAGACAATTGTACATTGTGTGACAATATGACAGATATGGAAATCACATTCATTTTGCAAAATTGAAATAAAAATTGGTACTTGATCAAGTGTTTACTGTAAAACACCACTCACATAAAAGTATTGTAAAATGATATTTGTGCTAAAATATACTTTTTTTGCTACATTTTTGGGTGTGGCATGATTGCAATAAACTGAATTCACCAATCTATGTATAGTGAATGAGATTTTGACTTTGATCTCACTTCGCTACCTCACTGGTAGGAATATATGAAAAATTTCACACTATACAATAAATATTTTTACCTTCAGTGAATTTGAATGGAGGCACGTTGATCCAATCCAATATTATGATTGCAAGATACAAAAATACAACAGCCATTATTATATAACATGAGAATAATAGCCATTTCAACTTCCCTTTTATTCTATCAGCAAACCTAGAAATGAATATATAGCTTATATATTTGTATCAATGTATGGCCAGCAATGTAATATTTCCACTGAGTATTGCAATCAGTGGCACGAAGATTTAATAAGCAATGTTTATGTCAATGGGAAGCTTGCCGATGCATCTTTGCCTTCGTAGTCTCATGCCCTAGTAGGATTTGTGTAGATTAGAACTTTACATACACATAATAACATATATAGCAGGTGTGGGCACAATTTTTTAGTATAAGAGCCGCATGATGCAAGGCAGAACTTTGAAAGAGCCGCAGATTTTGTGAATTTAATAATATTATCGAAATACCATGAACAGAAAAGAAGTTCACACAAGAGTCTAAAAACAATAAATAGATAAAAAGGCAGCTATACTCAAATATATGCACAGTTTCAGCTCATTTAATTTGTGCTCCTTATAGCTGATTTACGAGGGTTTCCATGATTCGTTTCATGGTGCCATTAACATTGCTGACTTCATTCTGACTTAGTAGCTTATGACAGTTTAAGCACAAAGGTTTATTCTCTTGACTGGTAAATCCGTACGTTCTTCCCATTCTGACTTGACAACCACTCTTTTCATCTTCGTACTTTTTTAATTGAGGACATATCGCACATTACCTTAGATAGACTAACTAACCGCAATCAAGCTGCAATACCGCCGACGCATCAATGAACATTGACCATTGTGGCGAAAGATTTGCTGACTTGACTGAAATTCAAAATTCAACGCTACAGCGATTTTCAAACTAAAACATAATTTGTCCTAATCATTGACGAAAACTTCTTTACGACTTTTAATAAATTAAAAGAGTTTACATTAAAGTTTTTAGTAAAAAGTTAGTTAAAATTTGGATAATAATTTATGTTAGCGAGAAGAGCCGCACAAAAAGTCTGGCGAGCCGCGGTGTGCCCACCCCTGATATATAGGGACAAGGGTGATTTCTTCAACACAATTTTATGTGTGAAAACATATGTCAGATTGAATTAAAGCTGACTTTAGCACAATTCTACTGCTCTTGAGATGTTCTTGAACATTTTTGCTGTATATATTTTACAAAAATCCATTACTATTTAAAATAATATTATTGCTAGGTATAATAAATTTTTTTATTCAGCATGCACTAGTAAACAAAGCCTGCTCTTACATAATTTATCTGAGAATGATACCTCTGACATGATGCATTTTCGGGGAGTCAAAAATAATAATAAAAAATCAAGCCTACCATCCAGTTAAAATTCCCAATACGCTTCCACATATTGTCATCACAAAAGCAACATTTCCAACCTCGGTCTGCCAAAAGAAGAAATACAAAAATCATGACAGAGAGTCAGTAGTAAAACTCAGTTGACTGTAAACTTCCACTGTCAGTGTACTGTGTAAAAATTTTCCAAGAAAAACAAATTTCCAAGAATTTTAATTATGTGGAATCTCGTATCTGTTTTCTTTTATTTCTGAGTGAGTTCACATAACCTTGCTTTGAGCAAATTCTACTAAGACAACACCCCTTAAAAACACAGCAATATCATCACCAAACTCACCTCTGATACATTATGTGGAGTCATCAGAACTGTAACAATACCAAACCAACCATAGAACGCACCACAAGCAAGAGCAAATGATATTGTAACAACCCAAAATGAATATTTTTTTGATAATGTCTTTAATCCTGCCTGTATTTACAAGAAAATGAAATTGTTATCTTGATAACAATAAAATTTCCATGAGCTTTCCACTGGTGAAAATGAACTGGACCCTTAATGTGTTCTCAATTCACCAGATTCACCAGTTTAACATGGGATTATAATTCAACAGTTGGCTCGGTTGCTGAATGGATGTAACCATTATTATATTACCTAGTGCTGAACTACCACATGTAGTTCAAGCAACTAAAGCTCAGCGATGTGGAGCAAGATACCACATGTAGTTCGAGCAACCAAAGCTTGGCGGTGTGGCGTATCATGCCAAGTGTTAGAAATACGCTTGTCACAGCACCTTTGATTACTCATGTGGACTCACAGGTTCGCATCCTGTAGGGCAGTGGTTCTTAAACTTTTTCGAGCGCGACCCAAATCTGAGTTTTATGAATACTCGCGACCCAATCCTAAATAACGCAAAATGTGTTTTTAATGTTTGTACAGTTTGACTCAAATACAGACAACTATTTATTAGAAACAGTCCGTCCATTGACTCAGTGAGATCGATGAAACTGAAATTCCCTTTTCATTATATCTTCAATACACAGCTCTATTTTACTTAACGCAATCGCAAGTTGTCACTAGTATCGAGGCGATTGCGAGCTTAGTTTTGATAACCGTCAGTGCCAAATATCCTCGCTCGCACAAGTGCCTTGTCGCGAATGGAAGCAGAAAAGGCATCCGCTGTCCGTCGCAAACACGACATCCTAGCTGGCCTTCGGTATCTCTCGCAATATACAACTTTTCACTCATCAAATGTGCACACACTGCTTCGTTCGCGGTAAATGGGGCCTCGGGATGAAGTCACATTTTCTCTAGATATTGAATAATCTAATGTCGAGAAGCGAGCTTTTCCATTGCGTCGTCTATTACAATTTACATTACCAAAAAGACACCCATTTTTGGTTATTTTAATCCACTAAGACGACATTCCACGCGGTCAACACAACGACAAGCGACGTGCATGGTTACCGATACCATAAAAATATTACACGTGACTGGCATATCAGAATTGTGATGTAACAATGAGCTCAAGACAGTTCTTTCCGTGAATGAAATTTTATATTTCATTATTTTTAAATACCAGAGTTTAGAAGCTAAATTGAAACATTGGGAAAACTGAAAATTCGTCCTTCTCCTCTTAGATTGCCCTTGCATTGACGACCTTGTCGCGACCCATTTTTAAACCTTCCGCGACCCATGTTTGGGTCGCGACCCATACTTTAAGAACCACTGCTGTAGGGGATAATTACGTGCGAGAGGATTGCTGGACTTCTCACCGCTGTAGGGTGGGTTCACTTAACAGCTGGGCGGTTATGGATTCCTTCACCATCAAATCCATGACTCTGAAAACAAAATAACTGGCTAACTAATCCTATACCGATATAGACTGTTAACCGGATGACAGGCCTTTCTCTACGAGGTTACATGCATCTGTAGAGTAAAAATCTTTGTTATCCTAATATGTTGATGAAGTCAAAATTTTTGTTTTACTGTGTCATGATTTTTATTACAAAAATTAAAAGCGTCACAAGTTTGAGAACCTCCAATAAGTTTACTTACTAAAATGTCAAGCCTTTCTATCCCAGCAGATACACTAGGTGGCACATCTGGCTTGTTTCGGAAGAAGATTACAATAGAAACGAGAATTAAAACTGCAATCGCAAACTCTCCATACAAATAATATTTGATCTGCTTTCTGTTAAAAAAATTAAAAAGAATTGGAATAAAACGAGCATCTAACAGGTGGAATTGATGTATTTGGGGCATAAAGCATTTAGCTTATAAGCTGATCACAAGTTGAGTTCTATCTGTTTAGGGTATCAGCACATATATCTACTTTAAATTTCACTCATAGTGGAAGACAGTGCTTCCCAACATGGGGCGAAGTTTTGGATCATTTGCTTTTTTTAAACCATGAAACTTGATTTATTTTGTTGTAAATTTTATTGTTTATTTTTCATTCCATATTGAACTGTTGGTTCTCATTAATCCTACATGTGAGAAGTATCACAACGAAAAAACTTGTCATGATCTATTATGTTACGCTTTAGCAAGGCCACACCATGATCTCAAAAACTCACTGATGGGGAAACAAGCGCATCTTTTTCATTAGTGCACTTTGAAGTGATTTCTGGTGAAATAAATGTTATGTGAAAATGATTGTTTTGTATTAATTATATCCGAGGTGTTTGATCATATTCTTGGGTCATAAAATTTCACAAAATTCATTTTAAAAAAAACCTGGGTCGATTGAAAAACCACATCAGAATTTAAATCATCATGTTTGATGCTGTACATTGTTTTATTAATTATCCAACAAAAAAACAACTTATAGAGACATTTCAATAAAAACTTAACACATTTCAGAAAGTCTAAATTGAAGAGAATAATTTTTATATGCAATTAATAAAATTTATCCAGAATACCAATATGCAAAGTAAAATATCATTTAGGTAATCATTGAGATTGATATAGTAAAATGCATGGTAATTTCACCTCATTTCTTCTGTATTATCTGAACATGAAGTAGTTGTTAGTGGAACAATTGGGGCCAATGTTACATTTGTCATAACTTCATTTCTATCTGTATATGTTGCATGTGTTGTTGTTGAAAGATTTTGTCCACCTGTGCAATTGTTTGGTCTGTTCACAATGGCTGGTCCGATTAGAAAACTTGCTGCATTACCTATGAGCAAATATTTGCTTTCACTAATAGCTATTAAAATTTTTGACTTGCATTGTACTTACGTTAATACTATCAGGGTTTCAATAGGTCTATAGAAATTCTGATCATGGTACCATTTCATACAATGTATTTCATTCTCGTATTTAATATGCATGAAATACCAAAACTACAGTGACAATAAACAATGTCACAAATTTTCAAACACTCAAACCAGTAACAATTCAAATAATACAAAGCATGTGACAGAAAATATGTTTGTTAGGGCCAGAAATCAATTTTATTCGACATGCTCTAGTAGACAATGCCAATGTGCTGCTTTTAAACAATTTATGTGAGAAAATGCCTCTGACAAGAAGCAAGTTTTGGGAAGTCGAAAAAAATTGAAGTGAGAAATATTTCATCAATTTTCGTTCGAAAAAATGCTCGTTTTGGTCCTAAATATATTATACTGAGATTTTCATTTATATTCCTTTCACCATGAACAAGGATCTGTACAAGCTACCACTGCCATGTAAAAACAACCTTTTACCATAAAAATTGTGATTTTGATTTGATTTCAGACTTCTCACTGAATTAATTCATTTTAACAGAATTACGATTATTTTCCAAACACTTCAAAATAATCAAGAAGAAAATTATTTTATTTTAGCTATGACCTAAACAAAATAATAGGATAACAGTATTAGAAAATATGATACAGATGAATGATATAATAAGAGTGCCGCATGACTGAAACTGGAATATTAGAAACCGATAAATCTGAAATTCTGCATTGACTCATTTGTAGTCAATGCAGAATTTGTATACTCTACTTATATAACATCTTAGTTTAATCCATATTGCTATTTGATTAGGTAAAGTGTAATATATATATAAACTTAAGTGATAGTTTACTATGGTTTTGAAGACAATGTAATACCCAACATGCCCAGGCTAATATGTGGTTGCATACATCACTTTATTTTTTGTATTTTTCTACTGTTTGTGCGTGTATGTCAGGCCATATATTATCACAATGCTCACAAGCTTAAATCCTGATTATACAGTATCTATCTCACCATGTGTTTTCATTTAGATTCCTGTATAATCAGAACACCCCCAAGCCTGAATAGAGAGTATCTCTTCATGTTTCGGACACAAAATGGACCTATGGATCGGTTTTACTTTTTATTTATTTAAAAAAATTCTGTGGGCACTATGTGATTCGTATTTCACTTACGGTATGTAATGACCACTTTAAAATTAACACTAATTATTTATAGCGGTTCTTCGACCTCCTCTCTCGTGCTACGCGAAAATCGTATTTTTCTTGATGGTAGCAGCAATGTAAAAGGTTAGATAGACTACTGCTTCGCTTTGTTCTTCATGTCCATATTTTATTTGAGCATCGCTCTCTTGTTTTTTCACTTATCCTCTACGTCACAAGTTGAGATTGCTCATACTTTATTTACCATGGCAATATTCAAAATAAATAATCTATCAATAACTATCAAACCCTACCTATATTTCCAATTAAAACCATGCAACTAGTAGCAAACACTCTTTCATTAGGAGGAAACCATGTGTTGGATATTAAAGGAGCTGCACCCAATACAGGGCATCCTGCCATTGCACTCAGTAATTGACCAGCATGTATGAAACTGAAAAAAAAGATACAAAAAGCAGATGAAGTCAATTATAGTTTGAATCTTCCAAGTAGGTTGGATGTAGAACAAAGTTATGATATTGAAAACGAATATGTGGTAAACTTGTCACAATTTGATTATAAGAAAGTCCTTTTTAATGAATAAAAACAGGAAGTACAAAATAACATACTATTTCCATGTGGACGATGGCAAAGGTATGCATCGTAGTCCAGTACCCATTGCAACCAGTGTCCCGCCAAATATAACGGATAGTCTTGCACCTTTATTGTTTATCAGCCATATGAAAAATGGCATTGTTGTCATAATTCCAATTGGTGCCCAATTTGAAAGCAAATCATAATCATCTGAAAAATGGCAACAGAATTGGCTATAAAAAACTCATAACAAAAAAAATTGCATGACTAGTAAAGAGCCTTATTTTAAAAAATTATGCCACTATCACTAAAACAAAATAAGACTGGTTGAAGAAATTACATCAATAAATGAAAAAAAAATCAGCATATTATATCAAACATACACCAAATTTTATTGCCATCTAAATTCTTTAGTCTGAGGGTTCCTTTGGCAAGATTGCAACACCATTTCAACACAATTATTATATAAGATAATATGCAAAGACCAGAGATTATATCAATTATTTTGCTTCGAGAAGTTCAGTGGGAATGAGATACTTTTTCGACAGAATGCTTGACCCAACTGCACATACTTATATTGTACCTGCAAAAAGTATCCTATTGTTTGTACATTTGGGCCACTACTCAAACTGGCCTTAATGCAATTGACACAACTTTAAGATATTTCTGAATATGCTAGTTTAATTTTGTTTCTGGTATGCATGTGTTTTTTTCTCCTCTTTTTGAAAGTTTATTTATCGTGCCAGTTTGGAGTGCTTCAGATTTAATTGAAATTTACAAAAAACCTTATAAAATGCACTCACTGATAACTGTAACAGTCCATCAACTATGTATTGATATTTACTACATAGTATTCCCCAATATAAATCTATTCAAAGCACTTACGATCTGTAAACCCAATGACTTGTGTTGCTGAAACACTGATTGGTCCCCATGTATCCCATACTGCACTTTGTAATAAAGAAAACAATGCAAATATGGCCAAGATGAGCCAGCGATACCTGGTTGTTCGTAGCAATACCACCGGGGGCTCGACGTTGACCAGAGGTTCCTTATCGTCCTGATAATAAACAGAAAAGTATAAGAACCTAGGACATTTCAGCTTGAACCCAGCAAAACAAGAAAAAATAATATTGGCGCTTTAAAATTAAGATGGGATTATTCTGTCCAGCTTAGCTTTAATGAATAGTACTAATACCTGTGTTGAAATAGTACTAGGGTAGTTTCCCCAGTTTGTGATCAACTTTCATTGCGTGATAATATCCAATCTTTGTGTTTACCTTGTTTGTAGTGCGTTTGTTCCCCAATAGCAATCCCTAAATTCCCAATTGCAAACTACTGCTATATAGATATAAATTTTTAGATCACTATAATAGTTGTTTTTTTGTAAAATTGTAACTTAGCTGTATCTACAGATCTGTGTACAGAGACTGAAAACTATGGCAATTATTTACCGATAATGTCAATGAATGTTATTTATAGTGATTGCTCAGGCTTGATACTGTATCTTGAGGTCCAATCTGGCAGTATCAGCAGGATAATGTCTAAATAAACAACTACAGGCAGACTCGGAGTACTGTGTTAAAATAAAAAGTAAACGTTGATGAACACTAAAACGTGACATGATCCAGGCAAATGTGTTAGTTTATATTGTGACTAAATGGATAATTCCGAAACTAGGGTCAGATAATCCCACACACTGACACTATTTTTCACTGGAAGCATACCGGTACACATCACATGCGTTACATCTACTTGAACTGATATTTCACTCACCTCCATGAAGGATACGTACTGCCGCCTCCCAGTCAATTGCGAAAAATGCTGTCCAGTATGTAATCCAATTCAAGGTAGCACCCATGCAGAGATAATATGAACAGCACGGTATTTGTCGCAAACATTGATCAGCTGATCGCCGCCGATCACGAGTTATCGGGCGACGCGGGGAAACCCCAATTTTACACGAAATAACAATAAAGAAATCCCCGACGAAAAAGGGTAACAGCGCGATCTTTTCTTAGCCTGGATGAATCCAAGTTCGCTCCAGTATCATTTTTCATTGCAAAATTACTTATACTACGAATAAAAACTATATGCCCAAAGGGCAATATGACAAATTTTAACCGCAACGAGTTGTTTTGAATCGCATCTATGAGAAGAACGCATGTTAAGTTCACTTCGGAATCCGCAAAAAAACAATATTTAAAACTACACTCGCTAAACAACATACAAACGGGCCGTTTTGCAGGATTGTTGTTGTTATTGAGTGAAAATAGCTTATTTTCGCAACTAATGAACCTACAATTTTTCATAAAAGTAGTCAGAAGGCCACTGCTTTCATTTTTTGAAATTCCTTTCCGAGGGCCGATATTTCGTCAAAAATGTCGCTGTTTCATTTAGGTTAATTAAAGGGGAAGACTTTTCAGTACGTATTGTTTGTTGGCTGGTCTTTATCTCTTGAGTAAAGTCAATGCTCTAAACTTGTTAATGCATAACCGTACTGGTGCATTGCGTTTACGCATATAATAAACCTCGCAAGCTCAAATAAGCAGGGTGGATTACTAGTCGACAGCGTAAAGATACTACAAATTATTTGCCTTCCCTTTAATCTCCTAAATGCTTGAATATCACATCCACAGCTCACATCAGCTAGACCTAATAGAATGTTGCTAATATTTTTGAATAAGCTGGTAGATGAACAAAGGGTATTTTCCTTAAATCAATCCTAGCATGGCCAATACACAAAAGTTCAAACACAATTTTTAATAAAAATATAATTTCAATATCTCAATATATAACACTTCCACCACAAACGAACCCGTAAAAATTCAGAAAAAAAGATTCATTATAAACAAACATTACTCTTTCTTCGCTATTAACATATTCCATTTTTAGTGAATACTTAGTTATAGATCACAGTGAGCTCCTCTGGTATGCAAATTCATCAGTTACATTACGACCTATTATATGTTTTGGCTTAGTTGAAATAACTTAGAATTCGATGCAACAACAAAGTGCCAATGTATAAATTGAATGTAGACTGAACAGCATTTCCTTTAAAAAAAATAAATTTTTCATTCACAAATCCTATCTTAGATATGCTCAAAAAATCTCTAGATTTTAAAATTAACTAATGTAGTTAAATAGGATAGGATTCTACATATTTATTCCGCTGGAGAGGAAAGTCAACAATATGGCTTAATCATATGTTGAACCACAGCCTCTCGCCCAGTTACCGGTCCATGTCTGGTATGGATTAGATAGCCAGTTATTTGTTTCCAGATGCTTGGACTTCATGGTGGATGAAGCCGTAACCGACCACCAGTTATGTAAACCAACCTACAGCAGCGAGGAATCCAGCACTCCTCTCGCACATAATTTACACATAAGATTTAAACCTGTGACCCCGCACAGGTAATCAAAAGTTTGCAAAGAATTTTGAAAGGATTATTGTTAAGTCTAACCAACTCGTATAAGAAATTGCCATTCAATTTGGAAAGCCTATATTCAAGAGTACTTAAAAAAAATTGTACCTTTTCCATCAATGGAATCGAAACTATAATCTGACATAATTTCATCTTGAACTTCCTCAAGAAGTGATGGCAATTCGTCAAAACTATCTGCTAACACAATTTTTCCAGTAATTGTCAGTAGCTGGTCAGGATTAAAAGATCCAATTCCAATGGCAACTATTTTGATCCCTTGAATTAAGAAGTTTCAAAACAGATATTATCTAAAAGCATAGCAGTTTCAGAATCAATGTAATAGTATTCAATATACGAAAAGCCATATATTCTTTCCTTTATCAGAATGAAAATGAAATATAATCTATCTTGTCTCCATATTTACTCTAGAACTGAGAAGCAACTACAATATCTAAAAAAAATGTTCAAAACGTGCCTATTGCTTTCTTCATATAGGATCACTGCCTAATTGGTTAGTCCAACTATAAAACGTCAGCTAGCTGACAAAGTCAAGAATACATAAAACCTAGCTCTTTCGAATCTTCTGCTAAAAATTGCAAACAAATGGCTGTATAATAATACTTTCACTAACAAAAATCCTCAATAACCTTCCTGTCTGGCTTCTAATGCTGGCTGTTTAACATCATCATTTGATCTTCCATCAGTTAAAATAACCAATATCTTGTCAACATTATCACGACCGAGTGCTTCAAAATGTTTGGTGCCTTGTGTAATTGCATTACCAGTAGCAGTACAACCTTTCATTTGGCTGATTTCCATGATGGTTTCTCTCAGATATCTGAATGGATATTGGCCAAGTTCTACTTCAATCTAAATTGAAAACTTGTGAGTTTAAATAGGTGAAAGACAGAAAAAGTGATATGAAACCAACTTTTACCCGATATTTTGGATTCAGAGCACCAGATGCACACATGAAAGCTGATTCTCCACTGTATTCAATTATACCAACCTGAAAATTGGAGAAAACATAACATTAAAAGTCAAACAATAGCATACAATGTGATTACAATTCATTCAAATGAATGTTATGATACTGTTTTTCTGTTCCATGTAGGCTCTCTACTGAACCCTTACGATTTCTTATTGAAATAAGCTCAAGCCTTTGTACAGGTGAGCAGTTACTTGATCACAGCCATATTTGAAGCAGAAATTTTACATTTAATTTCAGAGAGAGCAAATATGACTTTATCCATTGACAAAACATGATCTTTCATTCAGTCACAAATCCGAATTAGATATTCATCCAGATACATACTTGTAAGGGGAAAAAGACATGACTGACCAGCAATGATAAGGGGCCTCTGCAGAGACCACCTGCCTGAAACCTGATGAGGAACCATGCAATCCTCTATCTCACATAAAAATGTGGAAACACTCCAATACACAGACAGAAAGTGCTAATCAGAACATGCCAGATACATTCCTAGGTGCTGGACCCACAGATACCAGAGATGACACTATCAAGACTTCTCGGACTATGAGATGGCATATGAAAAGGTTTGTAGTTTTATGTTAGGGTTCTGTATTACTTAAATTGCAATGTACTGGTGTCAGCAGATTACTGGTATAAGTCGCTACTGCCGTAAACAAGCCCAAATGTGATATAAGTCCACATGCATTGATAATTATCAAACAACTCCCAAATCAAAGTCATAACTCAAACCATCTTACGCCACCTCATGTCCTTGTTTCGAAAAGTCTGTAAACCCCAGGAATTATACAATATAATGCAAGACCCTGCCTAGTTGATTTGACAATATCATGAATTACCCTGGTGGCACCAATGTCAATTTCTCCTTGCATATCTTCAAACATTCTAACAACCCATTGTTTTGCGAATATAAAATCTTCATCATTTATACTTCCCGACCCATCAATTAATAGAATGATATCTCTCGCACAAAGGCCTTGTGAACAGGCTGGAAATAAAGAATAATAGTCAAAATGATGAAAAAGAACTCACAAGCTAAAGTATATGGTCAGTTGAGACATCTAAGGCAATACACAAATGACTACTGATATTTAACAATACGTAAGGACCTTCTATTTTTAGAAATACTGCAATCTTTACGGCTCAGTATTGCGTAACAGCAAGCATGAGACGTAGCTGGCATTGCCAAAACGGCTAAGTATAATGATTTAACCAATTTGCCATTCTTTGCACCCTCATCTCTATCATCTTGCTTTTAAAGGATCTTAGTAACTTTTGATCACAGTCACAGATCGATTTGAAGCAAGCAGTACAAAAATTGCTGTACAAAATTTTGTATAGTTCAAGTATATACACTTAAATTAAATGGTTGAAATGGCCATCGTCCAGGCACAACCAAGTCTATGTCACTACCTAAGTATGTCATCCAGATTCAGATTTCAACCATGTTTTAATAATAAGAATTGAATTTATCTGATAAAAATATAAATACTTGAGCAGATTGGAGGTGGATTTTCCCATATGACATGACCTTGCTTTCCTGCATCAACACATACAATCATTGCACTTCCTTGAACTATATACCCTTCATTACAATCAAAGCGGCATACAGAGCCATACGAATTATTTTTCGTGCATTCCACTATCCCGTGAGCAGGAGGTAATAGCACCGGCTGACAGGATAATCCTAAAATAAAATAAAAATGGGGGATTCAAAATCGGAATTTCCCACCGAACGGCAACTGAAACAGTCACATTGATTACACCACTCGTCAGGAGAGCAGAGTTTTTCAGTGGATAATGTTTTTTTGTTGCGCAAAATATTCAATCCATGACAGATATAAGCAGTTCAAATGCTGGCCTAAATAACCACGCCCTCTGATGAATTCAAATCGATGATTTCAACAAAATTAGCTGTGCGAATCGCACTGATTATTAAGCAAAAATTTCAAGAGGGGGAAGTGGGTGAGACCCCCAAAAAAAACCTTGCTGTGCCACTGCTTACAACTGTACAAGTATTAATATGTAACCAAATAATTTTAAAAACCAAAAAATTACAGTTTATTATTAAGTGAAAAATCATTCAGATACATATTTAAATGATTTCAAGGCCAATCCTATACGGCTTGTTACCTGCCACACATATAGGCATTCGAGCATTCCATTGACCAACACCTTTTCCGAGTGGGTCTCCACAAAACAACTGGGATGAACCAACCAAATTGAAACCATCTTTACACCAGATACGACAAAGTGAGGAAAAGCTGTTTTCTTTAGTACAGTCCATCTCCATTTCTGGTATAGGTAGTAGAGGAGGGCAGACAACACCTAATAACAGCCAGATATCAAAAAATGACATTATTACTTTTATTAGAAAATAGTGTGTATGTCCTCAACATATGTATATTTGTATTTATAGGAAAGAAATCATTTAAGGACAGAATACACATACAAGACCCTTCAAGTCATAAAATATTACAAAAAAACGTACTATTTACAAATATAAATGTTCTTCCAAAAACTATACTACATATCAGTGGCCGCTTTTCAAGGCCTTGTTTGATGGAGAATATATCCAGTGGTCTGGCAGTTAAAGTGCTAGACTCTGTAAGAATCACAGGTAACACATCTTGGGTTCAAATCCCATGGGGTGTAGTAAATTCGGGATACCGTACCAGTTAGATCTTGCCACTTTATAAAATTATAGCTCTTTGAATATTGTTAAATATTAGTGGCTGCTTCTACATGACCTTGTTTGCAGTGAACATGGCAAATGAGCGTCGGATAAAAAAGGATGAAAAAAAAATCAGTTAACATCAACAACATTACTTATACAACTTCCTGGTGGAGAAATCCATTCAACACTTCCATCCCCATTCATATCACCACACAGAGCAGTTGCTTGTCCAACTAATTGAAAACTATCATCACAATGAATTGTACATAATTCACTGGCAGGACCATCTTGCTTCAATATACAAGTTACTGTGCCATTATCTATTGGTCCAGAACAGAGAGAATGATCTGAAATGCACATTTTGTTAAACGAAATGTTAAACGAAAAAGAAATTCTTAATATATGGACAAAATGAAGAAGTTGAATAATAGGGCCACCGCAAAGTCAGCTAAGAAATTAGACAAAAAGGGTGAAATATTTCATACCTTTACAGTCAATTTTAATCAAGTCTGTAAGAAAAGTTGTTGTTACTTCATTTAATTGGTCTGTTGTCGACGCCGTAAATGATCTGATATAATTTTTTTCTAAGAAGTTAGTGGCTTCGTCTCCAACACCAATCCCAAGAATAGTGATATCTGAAAATTAACTCTTTAAATTATGTAGTGTATGACAAAGATGGGAGGGAGAAAGCAAAAATTATTATATGTTGGAGCATTTTACTAGTTTGTGTGTACTTCGCTAGTCTAGTCTGACACATTCTTCCCAAAGGCAGGTATGGCCTTACCGATAGTGAAGTGAATAGTTAAGAAGGCTGAACTTTGCAAGATCGGCTAAAAATTTCTTAGCAACACCATAATGAAGCTCTCACCAGATTCATTTGCTTTGTTTAACGCAATATACGTGCCATCTTCAGCTTCACCACCGAGTAAAAGTACTATGACAGGCATCATATATGGACGTTGCCTTTCTTCAATATACTGCATTGTATCGATCATGGCTCGACCAAGGTGAGAGCATCCTCCAACATGTTTAATTTTTCTTACTTTTCTTTTCAAAGCCTCCATGTTCCGATAATCCAACTCCATTTCTATCTTTTATAAAGTTGGGAGGGTTAGGCTCAATTATATGGTCAGATTGAATGCTTATGTATGGTGCAAAATTGAACAATTTTATGCAATGCATTACTGCCAATTTCAGAATACTTATCATGGCTGTGAAGCCGTAGAAAATTTTTAAACTCCCCCTAATTTTTATTGGGAAAAACTTCAGCTTCGACTTTTGAATTTGAATTCTGAAAAAATCAAATTTTGATAACAAAAACTTCGGTGTTGAGTTTTGACTTCTTTATCACTAAAAAAAGCAGACAGAATTTGACTTTGTGGAGCTTGAAATTAAGATTCTCAATCCAGTAAAGATATGCCAAACACAGCTCTGCTACTCATATACCTCTGATGGAATATTGAGCATTTTTAGGATTGAAAAACGGCAAATAGTGGAACACTTCACTGACAACAATATGATTTTCATTTATGAGAAAGATCTATACAAAAGTTTACAAAAACAATATATTAATAATATATTGAAAATATTTATGACCTTGAAATGTGGAATTGTATACGCAGTGTTGCATTTCTTTTCTCTACTTCCATAAACAGCAATAGATATCCAAGTAGCTCCAGCATTGATACCTCCACGAATTTTGTTCAGAGCTCCAGACAACCAATCACGAGCGTCAGAAAAGAACCATGATTCCCATTTTTGTGATCCATCCATTAATATGAAAACATCTAAAAGTCCGACGCCACATCCTGAAATATTTATATTCACAGATTAAAAATTTGATTTTTCATCTTTGCTACTCATTCCTTTTTGATTGCACCATAGTCTACCACTTAACATTGGGTGCATGAGTGTAATTGACCACATAAAGCCCAAGCAAATGTGGTCAAATCCACAACTAGCATAGTTTGACAGTTGGCATATTATGCTAAGCGATAACAACTAGCTTCCCATAGAACTCCTAAATACCCTATGTGGGTTAGCACAGTTGAATCCTGTGGGAGGTAATTATGTGCGGGTGGATTATTATTGAACTCTTCGCAGTTGGTCAGTTACCGGTTTGGTAACAATAAAGTTTAAAACAAATTACTGGTGAAGGAGTTTTGTCCCAGGGTTGAAGGTGAAGTGACCACCAACAAGACTGACATCAAGGGCATGATGAATCTTCTTTTTCGATTTATACCCAGCCTTATGTATGGCCGATGATGCTTTTCTTATTTTTTTTATAATTTTTCAATTTTTAACTGGGTCCAAACTAACTTTCCTTCAAGCTTTTTGATTACCAACCTTACACGCTCCCGTTGCACCACTTGTAATAATAACTGATTAAAAAGCACAACACAAAATGGAATAAACAATGTACCTGCACAAGAGAGAAGATCTTTATCCCAAAACCCAGCACCATCGTTAACACCTGGATCTGCACAAATAAATTTGACGTTTTCTTTGTATTTTTGTGATTTATGTGAACATTTTACATCACATTCAGCTCCCGGTGAATTTCCACCAAGACAATAAGCATCAGGTCCAAACATATCTTTGAGATCAGGAAGACAATTTGTAGCTGGGAGAGAATATTATAAAAATCACCATGAAAAAGGAATATTCAAAGTGAATATTTTTCAATCATGTACAAGGCAGTTCGATTCAGACCTGGAACACATTTACCAACCCAATCAATGGCATATTGAAAAAAAATAGAAAATTTAATGGCTTGTTGTCATAGTAACTCGTAATATGCTGTTATGATACCAATGTAAATGCTGATAAATATATCCTAATTTGATTTACAAATAATGTTAAGATGGAAAGTTTCATGTCATTGAGTCAATGTAACTCGTATTTATCCATTTCAATGTTGTTTATGTTTTAAATCTGTTATGATGAGTAACACGGAATGAAGACAAGAGCATTTTCGAATACCGATTTCAGAATCAAATATCAAATACTTGGGAAATTGATGACGGTATGAAATTTTTTTATTCTTATTTTTATTTCTGCAGACTCATAAATTACTGAAAAATAGAATCAGACATCTTGCCTTTCATTAGAAAACATGTTTTTTATCACTAAATCCATTGAAAGAAAAGAGTCACGTCAGTCACTCAAACAGTTCACTTAGTTTTCACACACAATCAAAAACATGTTTCATCAATAAATCACTCGGAAGAAGAGTCATATGTCTGTTTGCATATTAAAAAAATGACTTCCAACAAACAAAAAAATGGATTCACCTCATTCTTTGGCAAAACAGAATAAAAACAAGATGGCGGTGATTCGAAATTTTTGTTTGAACCAATTCGCCTAATTTACTATTTGATTCAAAATGCCCATCTCCACTCGAAATATCAGTGTTTCGACTCTCGCATCACTAAACAAAAACAATTTAATACATGATCCTTACGGTCACAAGTAGGTGTTGAAGAGTTCCATATTCCTTCCTTAGTACAAACTAGCTCATATGGAGGAACAGGTTGAAATCCTGAATCACAATTGAATAAGCACTGAGATCCAATACTGTTTAATTTTGAACAAATTGCTTCTCCATGATCAACTTTTGTTCCAGAAATGGCACATGAAGTTCCTAAAAAAAGTGAAAGATAGCGATTTCGAGCATAATCGATGAACAGATACATGATTTTCTATTTTTATCCCAAAGAGAGGAAAGCCTATAAAACAAAATAATCACATGGCGAACCGCTTCCTCTCAAGGCGGTTATCAGCCCATCCCAGCTATGAAAATAGTTACCAGTTATTTGTTTCATATGCATGAACTTAATGGTTGAGGAATCCGTAACTGGTCCTATGACGGCGATAAATCCAGCAATCCAATATTGAGTCAATAATTTTTCATGCTAATACTAATTAGATTTATTTAGTTATTAGTAGTAGAAAAGTAAAAACAAATTACACATACAGAGGTACAAATCAACTTGAAATTTCAAGGTGAAGGTGGAAGTGAAAAAAATCACACTGGTTGTCAAGTAGCAACAACACAATCATAAAAGAAAAAACTTGGCATGACTGATATAAGGCCTGATTGCACCAACTAACAACTAACCTCAAAGCAAAGTAAGAGCCAATAGTTATAGAAATTATATAATGGTATATAATGGCATATGGCACTGTAAACTGGTGAACTATTCATATTTTTGACTTTGACAGCCTTGACAGGCAATATGGCTAGAGTTTTTCCATCATTCCGGATAATAGAAAATCTTATTGAAAGAAAAGAAAATGACTCAACAAAAAAAATAAATAAATAAAATGCCATTGATAAATGTACAAAATATACTTACTAATACATTCCGGTGGTCGGAAACTCCATTCTCCAATCCCATCTCTATTCCTGTCTTCACAATCAATGATATCTCTACCAGTGTCAAGTTCTAAACCTTCTGGACACTTGAATGTACATCGAGAATCTTTTTCATTTGAGTCCGTACAAGTGTATTCGGTCTCGGGTGAAAGTTCAAACTTCTCAATCTCTCGACACAAATATTTGAAAACTGCAAATAAAATGTTAATTTTTATAAAAAATATATAAAGGGAGTTACTACTTTATAAATTAATGATGTTGCGTTATGTGACAGCAAATTTTTCCGGCATGAGACTTGAAGTGGTTGCATTCTATATGATCAGTTGACAACTTTTTTTCTTGGTCTTCTGCTAAGCGGTGTGGCGCATCATGCTAAGCGTTAGGAATACTATCGCCACCACACCTCTGATTACCCTGCATGGGTTTATAGATTTGAATCCTGTGTGGGATAATTATGTCCAAGATTTGCTGGACTCCTCGATGCAATAAGGTGATTTGGTTCACGTAATCTCTGGTCGGTTACGGCTCCATCCACCATCAGGTTCACGCATTTGAAACAAATAAATGGCTAAACTAACTGCATACCCAACATGGACTGGTAACTGATGGAGAGGCCATGGTTCGCCATATGAATAAGGAGTCTTATCGGATTTCCCCTCCCCCTGGATGAACATGTATTATTATCCTCTCCTGTCTAGACCATTGTTTCCCAATTGCGAAGGAATAAGGGAAATTTGTTGTTTCGGGGGAAAATACAGAAATATTACTTTGTATCAGGTGTGGCTTTGCTGATATTGTTCAGATATTTAATATTATTGTAACACATATTTACGCACAGATTACTGCCTATTCGAACCGTGCAAAAGAGTGCAAGTTGAACTAGCTAAAGATTCTTTGAAGATTGAACAAATAAAGGAAATATTCATAATGAGGCGGGGATGAAGAGATCCAAAATAGGCAAATCGATAGAAATCTATTGAAAAAGGTTGGGAACACTCGAATAAACAGTGACAGTTCATGAACAAGAGCCCAAAAAGAAGCAATAAAATAAATGCAATAAACAACCTTCACATTCTGGAACCTTTCCAACCCATTCCCCACCATCCTCTGTTTCAGTCAGGCCACAAGTAACCAGATTGACATGGGATAAAACAAGTCCCGAATCACATTCAAATTGACAATCTGATCCTACCCTATTCAAATCTGAGCAACTGAGGGCGCCATTTTCTGGAGGTTTCAGAGGAGGACTACACGTATATACACCTGAAATATTAAAAACAAAATGTTGGATTTATTATAAATATGGAGGGTTGAAATTTTCCATTAATATGATCCGTGTCGTATCTGGAGTTGAATTCAAAATTCTGAAGTCTCTGTCAAAATTTCAGATTTTTATTTTTAAGTGAAGAAGTCAGAAACAAATTCAAAACAAATCATGTTTATAAAGTGATCTCAACACTTAATAGTCGGCTTGTTTTGTTATTTTCTCAGAGTTCGGGTCAGATTTTTATAACCCGGCGTAAATTTTCCTCACCACAGGGGAAATGTACTAGAATTTTCGAAGCAATAACTGAAAACAAGCAGATTGTGAAGGGGTAAGTATTGTCAAGTCTTACAGTGAATGTGACTTAAGTTTGTCCATTTCATGTGGGTATTAAATTTAAGATGAATTAAACCTGACACAGAACTCAACCTGATTTAACACTCCAGAGTGCAGTGACTCAAAGTTTGGACTAGTTTTTATTCGAGACTTGGATGACCTGTGAATTGACTTATAATTCAGAAACTTGCATCTAACACTTTTGTTATCTAAATTTGATAAAATATACATACAACTAGGTACTTTTGTGCTCCATTCCCCATCACCATCTCCATTTTTATCGACACAGGTTATTTTACCGATATCTTCATCTAATCGCATATTATCCGGACATTCGAATGAACATACAGAATTTCCTAGATTTGCATTCGTACATGTAAATGTCGTTTGTTCTGACAATTCAAACACTTCAATTGCGATGCACACGATTGCTGGGAGAAAAAAAGATTTTATTTATTCATATTAGAAAGAGAACATTAGGTCTTTAAGACTTTCAATTACAATGCTATCGTAGGAAGGAATAAGAATGATAATACAAATTAATCATATGGCGAAAAACAAACATCTCGCCCCTTTATGAGTCAGGTTCGGGTATGGGAATAGGTAATTGTAATCTAGCCATTCTTTTTACAAAATCACCTACACAGGGTTTAAACTAAGAAAGGAAAGTGAATGAAAAAAATTTTTATTGCACCAACAACAAACTGCACCAAGCATAAACTGAACTTACGAATCACACTAGGAAATCAGAAAGGTGATAATAATCAGAATCGCTGGACTTCTCATAGTTACATGGTGTTTCACGTACCACTGTTCGGTAACAAGTATTATCATTATTCAAATCAATAAATTGGTTTGCTCTTCCAGAAACCGACCTGGGCTGGTAACCAAACAAGAAGCTGTACCGTTCACCATATGATTAGCCTATCTTTTCCTATTCCGCAGGATAAAAATGGAAATCCTGTACTATCCAAATCGCAATAAATAATGATAGCTTACGTATACAATTTGGTATTTCACCACTCCATTCCCCATTTCCATCTCCATCATTATCTTCACAGACTATTACATTTTCAACGGGATCTGATTTCCATCCGATCGGACAATTGAAAGTACATTCAGAATTTCCGTGATTAAGTTTAGTGCAACTATATGAAGTTTCAGTTGATAATTTGTCATCATCTATTTCCTCACATAGAATAGCTGTGCATATATCAAGCAAAAATAAACACTTGACCTTCGGCAAAAGTATAATTTTCATTGTTATCATTATGAGTGTGTTTATTAAAAATACCCTGTTTTTGATAAGAGTACAGTATTGATGGTTGTTATTATGTCTATGAAGTCGGGTAAAATTTATAATTGACTCAGATTAACGAATCCAGGTTGAAATAAATTTTAACGTCCAATTTAAAGATTGTATTCTTCGCCGGAAGACGATTATTTTGATTTTGAAATTTTCTGTAGTCTATATGAGATTTGTTTTTGTGTGCAATGACGTCATTCAAAATTGTGCACCTTTTGATTGTGACAGTAGTTTATTGTGACAGATTGTATAAATGTACTACTTCGTTTTGGCGTTGTATGCTACTACGACCAAATACATTCTAAAAAAGTTGTTTCCGAATATATAATATATTCAAAATTGGGTGATGACTTCTATATTGGATTAAAAAAATTAAATTCTTATCGATTTAAGCATTTAGAGTTTTTGAACTTTGATTAACTCACACAAACATAAAGCAATTAGAAAAATCTTTACGTGTGCAATCGGGAACTTCTTTATCCCAATCTCCAAAATCATCTCCATCTAGATCTTGGCATGTTACTTGATTGTGTTCTGTGGTTAGCTTCATACCAGATGGACATGTGAAGTTACATACAGAATCCAATTGATTTGATTTAGTGCACTCATAAATTGTGTCTGGATCGAGAGATTTTTCATCAAATTTACACGAGACAGCTAAAAATAAAGCAAATGTTTTTTATAAATAGGAAAACACCCACAAATACAAAATCCATTACCATAACTAAAATATAAAGAAACTGTAAATTTATTATATTGAAAAATATGTTGTGTTAATCTAGTCGATTTATAGTTTTTTTGGACAATGCTTTCTCATGTCTTTCACTCCGAATAAGGCCCTGCATGAGCAGCTACTGATGCCTGAGTGGGTACTATTTTGGGAAGGTCTGTAATCTTTCTGGTACGGTAATGCCTACCTAATTTATTACACAATGGTTGAGGTGGGATTTGAACCCAGCATGTGTAATCTGCATTCAAGTCTTACGCTTTAATTGTTGGAAAAACTAAATTTATTAGATTTGGAATATGAATATTATATCATTGCAAAAATGACAAGATTATTCCGAAAATATATAATATGAATTTAATTATGTTAAAAGATCAGAAATATGATTTTAGAATATCAATAAATTTGCTTCAATTTAGTTGAAAGAATTCATCCAAAGCAAGGTCAGGTGCCTTCAGAAGTAAATGACACTCAAGTATGTGCAAAGTTAAGTTTGACCTATATATACCGTAGGTATAGGGTAGTGCATTAACCTGGCAAATCCAAATTGGGATGAGACTCAATTCACTACAAGTTGATATGATCTCAACCCTCATTCTCCCATTTATCCCCTTCCCCCTGTTAAATTTACTCGGGGAGTAGAGAACAACATGGATATAATACTTGCAAAATTTATCCCGAGGCAGGAGCTAGCTTTCAATGTGCTTTTAAACATTACCATGAAAGATAATGATAATTAAATAGCTGAAACAGATTTTCACTTCAATAAAATTATTTTTATAATATTTTGAATTTTTGATTTATTTGATACTCACGAACACAATTAGGTATACCATCGCTCCATTTTCCTCTGCTTGTTTCATCAACATCTTCACAATATATTGTGTCCACTCCATTATGAAGTCGATATTTATCAGGACAATTAAAATCACATTTGCTGTTTCCGATATTTTCATTTGTGCATGAGTAATTGGTCTCTCTGGATAGTTTATTAGGATCAATCACATCACAAGTTATCACTATAAATTAAACAGAAATGAAACAAATTAGAATGCTTATTTATTTTAAATGATTCAAGCAGGCTGTGAAGTTGAGGGGAATTCACAATTGTTTGAATTTATTTGAAATTGGACGTCTCAAATATTCACCGAATGGCGTCTGGCAAAGGGAGCTACACATAACTCTGAAAATTATTTAACAGCGTTTCGCTACAAATGACACAAAATTTTTAGTATTTCAAACGCCTCATGACACCGCGAGTTGCACTTTTGACGCACTGTTCAGTTTTACCTTAACTCCTCTGTTAAAAAATTCCTAGCTGCACCAATGAGTACACTGTTCCGAATGTCTAACGAAATTAATGCCTTTCCTCCAGGAAAATCAAAATTTGAACACCAACATCTGGGAGTCCTGTATTTAGGCAGGGCTGTGGAATCGAAAAAAACCTGCGCACCTTTAATTCCAATCTCGATGCGTCCCAAATATTTAGATACTTACATATTGCCAGAAGAATTTCAAGGCCACCTATTTCATTATTCAACCCCATTAGAGTAGCTTTTATTCACCTTCACACGTTGGTTCCATCTTCTCCCATCTGCCAATCCCATCATTATTATCATCAGTGCATTCGTTCCTTGATGAACCAGCAACATAATAACCAGTTTCACATTCAAAAGTACAAACAGAATCTTTGATATTTTCATTTGTACATGATAATGTACCAGACTCCGGTGATTCTAACTTTGGTTTGCATTTGACAACATCAGCTGTGAATCACAATGTTCGAATGCATTATTTAATACTAACTATTTTGGGGGGTGTAGTACAAATGACAACAACGATAGATATATTGGACCCAAAGTGTACATATGAATTGTTTTGTTATATTCCTGCTAATTCACTCTAAACAAGGCGCTATGCTATACAAGTGGCTACTGAAATCTCACAATATGTAAGGAACTACCTTTATTTGGAAGGACAGGAATCTTTCAGGTTTGATATTGCCTACCCAATTGTTTTTGCCCGTAGTAATACCAAACAGGAATTGAAATGTCTTTAATGTAACGTATCACACGCATTGGGCACTATCAAAAAGCAGTTTATGTGACTGAATGTTTCTTGTAAGATTCCCCCTTTCCAAAGGGGCAGGCATGGTATTCAAACAAGAGATGAGTGATCTGTGATGCTAAAATGGTTAAGTCTAACGCTTTTACTGCTAGGCCACTGCACCATCCTTGTATCTTGTTACTGAGACAAAAAATCTTTTTTTTCCTCGCAAATAATGAACCAAGTGATTGATCTCCAATTTTCTGTACTTACAGATGGAAAAGCTCACTAGAAAGATATATATTTTTTTCCTGATTTTTCATCAAAACAAATTTGACGCTAATTTAGAAGTTATTATTTCACTGAATAGAAATTTATGTAAGTAGCTTGACTCAACAATAATTATAATATTTATCTTAACAGTTTTGTCTGATGAAGTTAGAGTATGATTTAATGAAAGCTTACAAATATACATGCTATTCCATGGAAAGAGTTTATGGTATATATTTATGTATACTTACGAAAGCAGATCGGTTCATCATCGCTCCATTCACCAATTTTATCAAAATCATTGTCGTTACATGTAACCACATTACTACCAACAACATGATATTCTTCGATACATGTAAATGTACATACTGATGTAACATATGATTTGCCAGTGCAAGATACATCACCATGAATAGGGGATCCATATGGTGGTAAACATTCCCCCAAATAAGCTGAAATTAAATAAAATGAGGAAAAAACATGGTCGTCGAAAAAACTTACGGTAATTTCTTCTACAAGAAATAAGAAAATGTATTCAATTTTGTTCACATTTGAACTTCTGTTTGTGTATGATTGTGCCCTAAGGTTTCAGTCATCTAAGACATTCCAAATGACCGTCTCAGCACTGGAGACAACCCTACGTCCAATGCTCAAAAATTTACAGCACTCGAACGTACTCCTGTCAAGGGATTTTGCTGATCTTAGCTACAATTGCAGCCCTGGGTTCACCAATTGTTTGATGAATATGTATAAAAAAGAATTGGAAAAAGTAGTAGTCAACTATAAAATATTAGATCATTCTTTACCCTCTTAATCTAAAGTTTTTCAATATGAGTAAGAGTTACATAAGCTTAGTTGTTTGATAGTGTAAGGATTGATGAAAGCTATTCGACATCAATTTTCTCACACTTTTGCTTGAGGTTTTTCTTAAATATTCACTCAAAGCAATTAAATTGCTTCCATTGCTCAGAATGATAATTTTCCAAAGGAACTACCGGTATTCTAAAATATCCCAAAAAGCTAGAATCCCAAATATCAAATATGAAAGGGAATTTTTTTTGGACACCCATGGTAAAGAAACATATATTTTTCAAGCCATTACCAAATTTTATTATTTAATGTAGATATTTATAAATAGAATATTGTTCTCACTTGAGCAGATAGGAAAAGTATCGGACCACAAGTAAGCATCTTCTTCTTCTTCATTTTCTAAGCATTCAATTTCCTCAGGACCGAATAAAACATATCCATTATTACAGTAAAAAGAACATATAGAACCAACATAGGCTGCATCAGTGCATTGCATTTCCCCATCAGCTGGATCAGTTAAGTCAGTACAATCGCTCGGAATAATGATTACATATTCTGTGTAGAAAATTTTTGAAAGATTTGAAAAAAAAATGCATTATTGCTTGGTTAGAGCAGGAGCAGTGGATGTTTTTGGATGTCACAATTCCCATTTGATATGATTGTGTCAAATTTAATAGTGGCTGACATTACTGAACTGAAGATGAAAAAAACATTAATATTATTTTAACAATTCTTAGTTTAAATAAGGTTTAAAAATAAATCTCAATTTTGTATGTAGTTTCATTTTCATAACTTTCTCTAGGAGCAGGGTACTGCATAAAATGCTTTAGCGGACGGGCAGCAGTTTACCTATAACTGGATGAGAGTGTGCATTATTGGCACAAAAGTAGCATGTTCAAATCCAATACTGGTTATATAGACCAGGGCTACTCAACTATTTTTACCGAAGATCCACATACAAAACTTCAAAAATATTTGGGTCCGGTCTTTCCAGAAATTTTATTTCGCCATCCTTAAACACACACTTCCTCGGCCGACTAATGATTATTAACTATTCAAGATTGTTTATTATGGCGTTTTAGTTCTTTTCATATTTATTTAAATCTATAAAAGTGATTTTATAAAAGAAAAATTCAAAAGTGGAGCTAATGATCCAAAATAAAGAATTAGGCGCGGTCCGAATCGAATACCCGAAAGGTCCGGATTCGGACCGCAGTCCGCCAGTTGAGTAGCCCTGATATAGACTATGACCAAGATGCCTGAAGTCACATACAATTTACGACAGATTGGAAAAAAATTCCTTTTTTTAATATTAAATTATGACAAGGAAAGGTTTTATAATGTATGGTCATTCAATTAACCAAACCAAAATCTGGACACAATTTTTTGATATTGCTAAAAACAACACCAGATTTTTTGATTTTTGCTAAAATAGAAAAATGTCAATAAGAAAACAGAAGAGATTTTTAATACCGAAAAATACATTGTCATTTGTCAGAGAGATAATACATGAATGATAGACATGTTTTCTTACCTTCACAGAAAGGAAAGCTGGCATTCCAATCTCCGATTCCATCATTGTTTTCATCAAAACAAGATGCCGGTGCCAAACCAATCAATCGAAAACTATAATCACATGTATAATTGCATGTTGAGTTAAAAAAATTTGAATCAGTGCAGTTGACAACTCCATTTTGTAAAAACGAATATTCAGGTAAGCATTTGATTCCTGGAAAACGAAATAGAGATGGGCTAAATAAACATTCCTGACATTCAAAGCGAATGAAATACTCAGTTCAAATTCATATATATACCAAACAGTATTGTTTTTATCAACTGACATAGACATACACCAATGTGAAAGCATAGAGTAAGGATAAGTAGTTCGTAGGTATTTATATTCTTTTTGCTCTGAACAAGGCTCTGCCCAAGCAGCCAATGATATGTAAACAACTGCTTAATTTTGAAAGGACCGGAATCTTCAAGGTGCGTGGCTCCCCCTCTCAATTTATCAAATCCATGAGATGATGAGGTGGGATTTGAATCCACAACTCCATCATACATACAATAAGTTTCACGTTTCAACCACTAAGCTTTTACAGAAATTAGGATCTAGATAATTATATTTCATTGAAAAAATTTTCTCACTTTCACATTTGGGTATTTCCGTTGTCCATTCTCCTTTTCCATCTTTATCTTTATCCTTACATGTCATGCTAGTATCAGATCCATCAACCCACATTCCGTCAGGACATGTAAATAAGCATTTCGATCCCCAGTAGTTTGTATTTGAACAGTTAATATCAAGTTTATCGTCCACCATTTTCCATATAATCTCATCACAAAAGATGTCTAATGCATAGGAAATTGTGATTATGTACTTAAAATGTCTTGCAACATATAGCAAAATGCTTTGTCGGGGGGGATTTCTTGACAGAAGACAAGTCAAGTTTATTTTTTCCAACATGACATGACCAAACCTGAATAATATACTAGTCAATGTATAGCACATGAGTTTGAATTTGGAAATGTGGGAAAATGGAGATAAACAATGATTTGATTGGTTTTATATATTTTACAGTTTTTCACAGAAATTAAATGAAGGCCTTTCTGGTTATACTGTGATACCTTCAAAGCTAAAAATAAAGTTTTTCAGATTTTAAATTAATAACTAAACCAAGAATTTGAAGTACAGAATGAAAAAATTTACAGGTATGTTATGTGAAGATACTTTGTTCTTATGTAATAAATCGGTAGTCGAACGACTTGACACTCCAACAATTCGACACTCCAATAAATCCAAACACTCTTATGTCGACTTACGAATACAATTAGGTATTTCATTCTCATCCCATTCACCTACGCCATCATCATCCAAATCCTGGCATTTCATTTCATTATATTCTTTATTTGATATCATTCCTTGCGGACAATTAAATGAACATACAGAACCAGCATGATATGAATTTGTGCATGTCATTTTTGTATCGTTTGACAGATTAGTTAAATCAAGTTCGGTGCAGTTTATTGCTAGAGAAGAAAATGAAAAGTATTTTAGTTATAAGAATGCTGAGAGTGTTGGTGTGGCCTATTGAAAATAGTTAACGCCCAACATTGCAAAGACTGTTCAAAGACAGAGCTTTGTTCAGAAGGGGAAATTATGATTCATACAAAGGAATAGCACAAGTTATTGTCATCAAATAATAATTAAATCATTTAATAAATATACCGTCGTTGTTCAGAATAAAAATGTAATATAAAAATGGAGCTTTATTGATTATAGGCAGTGAGCTTAAAAGGAACAAAATTTCAGAAAAGCATATACGGTATTTTATTTTCTGATTCTTTGAAAAATAGTATCTCATCATATGAGAGTGACTTCTTTCTTGTACAGAGTCGCATTCAGAATAAAATGCATAAAAAGATAATTATTGATTTTTGGCACTAGGCTCAGAAAAAAAAACAAAATCCAGCAAAATCAACACTTAATAGGCAAAAATTTATTTTAGTTCCCAGTCCCTTATCAAAATAGTGCCTCTTCATGTAGCAGTGACTCCAAAATGTTGCATAAAAACGATATTAATAGATCATAGGAAGTAGGCTCAAGCAACATTGAATAGGTGACATGTTATTACGTAAAAACTCACGTCGACAATTTGGAACCTCATCACTCCATTTTCCTGTTTTATTTCCATGTGGATCTTCACATATAAGCACTTCCGAGCCACCGACTAATGTAGTACCATCATCACAATAAAATGAACATTTCCAATTTGAACAAGAATAAAACGTTTCATCTGTCACCATTGATCTTTTAATTTTATCACATTCAACATCTGCAATAACAGAATGCATGACACATGAAGAATTTGCTGTGAGGCCGTGAAACAATTTGAAATGGCCATCTAATTTTCAAACAATAATGGTGATTGGTGATTGAAACAAATTACAAACCGATACATATTGCATACTAAAGATACTTACTTATACTTATTTTATTTTTTGTCAATTCAACCTGTGGGCACGTTAAGCTAGTTAAGCTGGAGGAGGCATGGGAGGACGGGAAAATGAAACAGCCTAATCCGGTTGACATTCTATGCCAAGTATGGGAATAGTTCGCCAGTTGTTTCGGGTGCATGGACTTGATGGTGTGATTGAACTGACCAGTGGTTTCATGGACTACCCCATGAGTGCGAGGTATCTGGAAACCCTCTCGCACATTATTATCACCCAATTGAACCCGCAAATTTTCACAGGGTCATCAGACTATATCCTGCTATTTCGGTTTGAAAAAGTTCTATTCGCTTTGAAAATTGACTTTCCATAAAATATATCTAGATTGTCATCTTCGAATCCTATGTATATTACTGTAACTACTTAAGTTGTATCAATTAAGTACATTTGTAATGCCTACCATAACAAATTGGTAGAGGGTCACTCCAACTGCCGTGTTCGTCATTATTCAAATCTTCACAATATATTTCCGATATAGCATTTGGTACTTGCATTCCATCTGGACATTGAAAAATACATTCTGATCCAAAAATATTAGTGTCATTGCATTCGAAGCTGGTTTCTGGCAATGAATCTGAATCAATCTCTTCGCATGTTATATCTGTCACAAAAATATTCAACATATAAAATGGTAGGTATTCACAGCCACAGGAACTAAAAATAAAAAGTATTTATTTGTGATCGTATTGTCTTGATAAGTCAAGTCAAGTTTAGTAAACTAGTAAAAAAAAATCACAAGCATAAATTACAAGAAATTGATAATTTACACAGTTTTACTGGGGAAGGGAAGTCGCGGGGAACCAAAGCTGGTTATCGAGCAGCGACACCCGATGAATTGATAGTAATTGAGGTTTGACGGTAATCTTTGCACGCCAATCAAACCAGGAAAATATCTAATGTGGCATTTTCAATAAAAAATAGCTGAAGGATTCTGTGAATATTATTCATTATAATAAGTAGTGTATTTATCGCTATATACCAACGGCTCTGTCCCAAGATTAACCGGGTTGTCAATGCAACTATTTATTGGTAAGTAACATGGTAATTCGGGGTTAACTCAGCGATCAGTTAAAAATTTAGATGAAAAATGTTTTAATGATCATTTGGTTCTGTTGCTAGTTTTGAGGTCCAGTATTACCATTAGCCCAGTACTACGATCTGCAAATCAGATGTACAACTGAACATTGGGCTCAGTATCCTGACTCAACCCTTCAATTTTTTAATGGATAAGTCCATGATACTACAAGAAGGTGGGCAGATTAGGCAAATAATAAAATTTTAAGCCATACTCAATGATTACAGCAAAGGATAAAATTACATGTTATTCACCAAGCTTTACCAAGAAAAAAGAGAGAATATCTATTCGCCATCATACACTCTGCAACTCCTCATGACAATCGAATGAGAATTTGCCATGCCTTAATTATAAGTTGCATGAGCCCACAAAAATGTCATTGATTATGACCTTAGGTAATTCCTAATTTACTGACGTAACTGGAAATGAATTCCGTAAATTCCGTGCAAGCCTATGTATGAGTAAACTGCGAATAAAGTTATTTTACTATGGTTGTATTTATCGCAATCACATTTTACCCCAAGTGTTAAAGCACAAAAAACAGACATATTTATTGGAATAGATTTGCTTTTTTATGAGTATAAGAAAAAAAATGTATATTTTACCTATACAACTCATTTCAGTACTATTCCATTCACCGAATCCATCAGCATCCCTGTCTTCACATAACAACATTTCTGGTCCCCCATCATTATCCAATCTTTTACCGGTAGAGCAGCTTAATGTACAAATCGAATGTTTCTTATATTCTTTAGTACAATTCACTTTTGTGATATCAGATACGAGCTCCTTAAGATCAGGGCAGAGAACATCTGAAAATCATAACAAATGATAGATTTCATGTCAATCATTTAAGATGGTTAACAAAAGTATATGAAGATATATGAAAAAAAAAATTCCACTGGTGTACTTTTGAAGTGTGTGAAAATGATAGAAAATGTGATCCGATACCAGCTAAAAACGCCGATACCAATACTACAGAAATGCCGATATTACCGATATTCCGATACTATATAATTATTACTTACCGTAATTAAGTGTGCTGTGTAGGGCAGAAAGGTTAAAACAATGGTCTTTGAGCGTTGTTCACTACACATTATTTCGATCGAAAAAAGAAATATATAACATAATATGAAATTGATGTTTGGTATCCAGATGCTGATTAAGATGCATTGTACAGTGAAACTAGTAATCTCGGTGTTCAATTAGAAAACTCATAAGCCGGGATGTCCAATTCGAAGTTAATGTTAAAATCGCGACCTTCGAATATAGTTATTCGTGTTTAAAAGAATATCGAATATCGCCCACACATTCTAACGCCGTCGTCCTACGTTCAAATTAAAAGCATTTTACAAATATTTTATTTTGTGGTTGATCATAATCGTCGCCGCAATAAATCAAAGCCAACATCAAAGAATATCAATCAGCGCCGACAAAAAGAAGGCCTACTTATAACTGTCGAGGATGTTTTTTTACTTTACTATTTTATAATATTTTACAATTGCTATCATATATTTTGAGACAGTCTAGGGCTCTAGGCGGTCATGTCAATATATCTATGTGGAAATTAAACAAAATTGAAATTAATACCTGCGTATAGGGATAATTGTGTCGGAATTTAGTTTATCGATGTCGACGGACTAAATGACACTCGTACTTGACGATTAACAGTCAGAATTTATAGACGTGCCCGAAGTGCATGTGGCGTTAACAAGGACTCCAATTCCACTGTATATGATTTAAAACTGGGCGCCTCGTTGCTTTTTGTTATGTGCTGTGTTGATATATTTCTTCAAAATTACTATGTAATATTAAGAATGTCAATATAAAAATTTGACAGCGAAAACAGCCAAATTAGTTGAGCTAGTTTGGCTGATAAATAGCTAAAAACAGGTGGATCCTATTCCCTTGCGGGGGTGGGGACATGTATGGCTCATAGCTCACGATCTCTCTGGACAAAAAATAAATTTGAAAAGTAGTATTTCAACTTATCTTTAAAAACATTCTGGACCATATCAAAAAAGTTAATATATCGGCCTTAATCCAACCGATATCGATACATGGCCGATATTGCCGATACCGATACATCTCTAGTATCAGTAGCTTTAGTCACTTTAGTGTTCGCCCTTAGATTCACTCAGAAACTTCTTTATTCCGAGTAAGTGTGTGTGACCTTCTTCGAACAAATTGAGCAATTGAAAATTTATTCTACAATATGATTGATTATTTATAGTCTCAGTAGCTTTAGTCACAATAGTGTTCGCACATAGATTCGCTCAGAAAATTCTTTATTTCTGTGTAAGTGTGTGTGACCTTGCTTTGGACAAATTGATCAAAAAAAGTGATGTGGAATAAAAAATAAACAATAAAAAAGCAGCATCCTTGCATTGTACACATATCATTTTACTAACGCAAACGCATAGAGCAAGGAAAGCGGTAACACCAACTAATATTTTTTAAGTTCATTCATTAACATACCAACACAAGAAGGATATTCCACATTCCATTCACCGACACCATCTTTATTAGAGTCATGACATGTGAGTGAATCTGTCTCTCCAGTTAATTTAGTTCCCTCAGGACATGAAAGTTGACATTCTGTTCCGTATTTATTTGATTTTGTACAGTTTGAAATCACTTCTGATATATTTGCATTTTCTATCTCACATTTGATTTCTGAATTATGACAGAAGTGAGGAGTCATTATTAACCCCTTTACATCATGAGATCAATAGTTTTCATTTAAAAAACTTTTCATTTAAATCAATCGGTACTCGTGATGAAATGAATATTTCTGAAAATGGCCCGTTTAAGCTAAGAAAAATAATTATATGAAATCAACACTGATCAAGACTGCTTTTCTATTCTTGCTTGAAAACAATTTATCACCTTATGCATGCAAAACAGAAATGCAACCTTAATAGACTACAATAAGTGTAAAACCTATATAATATAGAAAATAACATTCTGTTATATCAACTTTCAATTCGGAAATTTTAAATTAAATACATATTTAATATTTATCAAATATCCTATCAGATGATGAATAAATATTAACTTCTTTTTAGAAATACATTTTTATGTACCGGTAAGTCAAATTCACTCTTAGTCTAATATACTGATAATATAAATTTGAGCACATCAAGATGAGATAACCAATTTCAGACATTTAACTGGGGCACGCAAAAAAGGCTATCGATTAGCTCTACAGTAATAAGGCCACCGGGCAAAACGGCGAAAGATTTATACATCATATATTCACCCATTTTGAACCTAGGATTTTATGATTAATGAGGGAAAATCTGAGTGTTGACAAGGGGACATACTAAATGACTTGGTGGGCCTGGTAGTGGCCCGGGGGCTGCCTGTTGCACACCCCTGTTCTAGATAATTCGAAATCTATTAGTCTAATAGCTGCAACAAAAAAAATCAGGAAAAATTCAGCAAAACAATCTACGGGTCAAATTTGAATCTAGAAATACTCTTCAAACTCACGAAAACAATCAGGATATGTTCCATTCCATTCTCCATTAAAATCTCCATCTGTATCTCCACATTGAATTATTTCCTGATCTAATTTTGAATTTAGCATACTTCCTTCTAAGCATTCAAAACCACAAACTGCTCCATATGATTGTGTTCCTCGGTGAAATTCATCAGTACAATTGAATTTGGTCTCAGGGGCAAAGTTTTCGGAGTCAAGTAAAGGACATAGAATTTCTGAAATATATAAATTATCAATATGTAAGATAGAATGATTAAAAACATGAGTTTCCAGATTCGGGATCAAGAATGTAGCTGTGTTGGCATCGCAAGTTAGAACAGAGCTGGGGTATTGGAAAAAATAAAAATGTTCAAAAATAATTAGTCAGTCAGAAACATGGAAGCCTGGACTGATTCAAACGTTGTGACCAAAACCTCACTCAGGATGCAATAAATTACTATGTTATTAGATTTACCAGATACCAGTAAGTACCATATTTTCCAGCTTCAAGATTTTCTGGACCCAATTTTTTGACCTGATTTTTTGGAGTCCCATTATTTAGCAGTTGGGCCTATTTTTTTTTTGCAGTCTGCTCATTTTTCCACATATCCCATCTCAGACATATCAATGAAATTTGACTAACTTGGTGGCAAAAGTGGCGCTGTGTGATGAAGTACTCCCTATGTATGGCCAATAAAAAGAAAAATATGGCAACTGGGAGATAAAATGATTCATGACTCTTGGATTTTGACAATTCAAACAATAAGAGAAATGTCACAAGACTATTCGACACATCAGTTAACTTACGAAGTACTGGCTTTATTGAAGAGAATAGTAAATTTCATGTCTGTATGATTCTAGTGAAATAAACATAATCTTGTTCTAACACACTAATAGAAAAATAAGTAAAATAAAATCGATAAAAATAGAGCAAACATTAGTGCTTAACTGACAAACAGAGAAGCAAAGTAACACAATTTTCCTGCCCCAACTTATTGGGTAGTTAAATGGGAAAAAATTTTGGTACTAAGAATTGGCCTGGTCTTATTTGCCGAATAGACTTATTTACAGGAAATACAGCATGTGGGAAAATTTCGCTAGTAAGAAAGTCATTTATTAGAAATTTACAGATTATTTTGTTGTTTCGTTCAGAATGAAGACATTAATTTTCAACTATAAATAATTAAGTTAGTAAATAACAAAGCATTCAGAGAAAATATATAAAAAAATAAAATTTCAGGTGTTTTTCAGAAAAAAAATAAAATTTGTCACGCAACACTAACAAACCATTAAAAACTCCACCTGTACAGTTGGGAAAAGTCCCATTCCAATCACCAAACCCATCATTATCATCATCATTACAAGAAATGATTGGATCGCCATTTTCTAATTTCTTGCCAACTGAGCACGAGAAGTGACATTCGGAATTGACAAGATTTTCAGATGAACAAGATACCCCAAGTTCGGGATTAATTAAAGATGTATTAATCCCCTCACAGACGATATCTGCAACAAGAGAAAGATAGAATAAAGTTTCTTGTTTTGTCAACCAGTCCCTACATAAAAGTGAATGCTTAAACTAGTGTTCGAAGTGAAAGGCACATAAACTTTGTGTAGAAAAGTACAGTCTTTTCGTCCCAAAAGCTGAATATGTGAAACAAAATCAAATATGCATTATCATACTTATGCATTCCGGAATATCAGTATTCCATTCTCCAACACCGTCATCATTTGCATCTTCGCATGTCAGCATGGCCGTACCATCATTATCTAATTTCATGAACTCAGGACATGAAAATGTACATTCAGATCCAAAATTTTTAGATTCAGTGCATGATAACATGGTTTCTGATGAGATAGCTGATGTGTTGATCGCTGGGCAAGTGATAACTGAAAGTAACAAAAATGAGGTATAATAAAATTTTTCATGACTTTTGATCCCACAAAATCCCATACTTCTAAGTTCCTATTACAGGTATATTTCAATATTGCAAAATTTTCGAAGTTTATTTGAGAGTGTTTAGCAAGGTGTTCATAACCATCATTTGGAATTGAAATACTTAACCAACTGTAATTTGAAAGAACTGATAGCTAATTTCAGCCTAACAGCCTGAGCCACTAGAGGAGAAAAACAATATTTCTTAACAGCAGCAACATTGATGGTGTTTGAATTTGAAATCAAAGTATGCAAAGTACCGTAGATAATTTTAACTTTGCAACTTGTCTACCTGCACAACTAGCTGCAGAAACATTCCATTCTCCTTCTCCGTCACCATCATCATCTTCACAAATAACAGATCCAGATCCTGTACTGTCATCCAATGTCATTCCTTCAGGACAACTCATATCACAATTTGATTTTTTTATAAATCCATTTGTACATGTCACTTGTGTTTCATTCGTTACAATGGTGGATAGATCAGGACATGAAACATCTAAATGACGAACGACCTGTTACTAGAAGCTTCTTTTTTTATACCATACAAAAAAGTTGAGATATGAAACTACAGTTTAGCAAAATAAAACAAGATTTCCCCGAATGTGAAAGTTCAGAACTGTATATACTAGACAGATACAATAGTCAATTTTATATACATAAATGAGGAAGTGAATTTGGCCAAGGTGGTATTTAGGATTTAGAAAGCAATTGAGGAATGGTACCAACTATAACTATATGAATATGAGAAAATGTAGTGAATTGTTCACACAATCCATGTAATCTTTATCAAAATACATATACATCAGGGTTTCTTAACCATGGATACTTTGAGAACTGTTGTTCGGGTAAGAGAACGCTTAATTGTTTGGTTCTGCGGAAAAAATACATGAAGAGTGCAAACAACAGCAATAAAAATCTATTATTTCAACTGAGACATGGCACTGGCAAGATACTGATATATTACTGTAATTTATCCATTATTAGATAATGTAATACTAATTGTATTATATTAGTATCAAATACATAAAAAATTGAAAATTTTGTTATTTATATAAAAAGCACTTGATGGCAACAATTCTACTACATAAATATTCTTACCGATACAATCAGGTACCGGTACATCAATATTCCATTCACCAACACCATCATCATTCGAATCAACACATTCCATTGTATCCATTCCACCAGATAATTTCATTGTATCGATACATTCAAATATACAAACAGAAGCATAGATATTCCTATTTGAGCAGTTAAAAGTTGTTCCAGAAGAAAAGTTGGACATAGTAAAAGACGGACAAAGTATTTCTGAAAAATAAATTATTACCTGAACATGTTAGGGTAAGGAAATTTGTATTTGCTGGTAGTTGGTACCAACAATGGGTAACTGGTTTGATATCACAATGGCTCCAGCTTTACGGCATATTTAAACTGTGGCTGCAGCTCTAGTATTTCATTTTCCCCTTGGGGTCTAGCTTCATTGAGGATTTTCGTTATGACCACCTTCATGAAATTTTGCCCTTGATGTAGTTTCACAGCAGTGGGACTCAAAACCATAGTTAAAGGGTTATAAATTTTAAAATTTAATTCTATACTTTTAAATATTAGAAATTGAATATTGAAAAAATTATAAGCTAAAAAAGGATAGATTTTATTATTTGTATGAAGTAGTAGAAAATTATAAATATGAAAAAATAATAGGATGGTCTGGAGTAGTAGCTAATAAAATTTCTGGTAGTTCCAGCTCCATCTGTCATGGTAAGCTCAACTCTAGCTCCAACAAAATGTCTTGGCTCTATAGCTTCGGTTGTCCAGTCCTGTTGAAAATCTTGGCCAAAATGTGAAGTTTACAGTCTTGGTAATTTAGCAACAAAAATTAAGAATAGGACGCTTGACAACAAGTAAATAAAAGATGCCATGAATATACGCAGATCATAAAATAATGCTGTAATACCTACAGGTCATACAAAAAAGCAAATGGTGCTAGTGGTAGTTGTGCATGTGGTACAAGTGGTGCAAAAAGCAATACAGGTAGTGCAAAGGATACAAAAGTACAAGTGGTACACTTTTGCAATAAAGGTACACATACTACATAGTACATACTACACATGTAAATGCTGTATGTATGATCCATATGGTACAGATGGTGCAAGTACCACATGTGGTGTGCAACCTTTCAAAAGTTGAGTTGCATGAAAAGTGTGCAAATAGTTTAATCAAGGTGAGTCTGACTAGTCAGATGATCTGCACAATTGTTTTGGCCATTCAAATTAAAACTATAATTTGAAGAAAATGAAATTATGCTTCCCAGTGCTTATACTATATTAACAAACTCCAGTATGCAAGAAATGTTACCACTAAACTTACATATAGGTATCAGAAACAGACCAAATGATGCTATGAACCTGAGAAAGTAGGAAAAATTGTATTTAATTGAAATGTTTGTTGTAGCCATATAATATTTACCAATTACCAGTACAATTTGAAGCAGTTGAACTCCATTCTCCGACCTTATCATTATTATTATCTTCACAAACAACTGTCTCAGATCCAGTACCATCCAATGTCATTCCTTCATTACAACTCACAGTACAAGATGAATCGATTATATTTTCATTTGAACAACTTGCTGTTGTATTGTTTGATATTGATTCGTTAAAATATGAGCAGATAATATCTGAAATGGGTAAATAACATCATCATAATTAGATTATACCATGTTCAATTATCTATAGCAATGTTGACATGTAAAGGGAGAAACTAATATACCATAGAAGAACAGAGATGTGCAACAGGCGGCGCGGGCCACAACCCAGTCTGCCAAGTTATCCAATGTGGCCCTTGTCAACCAACACTCAAGATTTTTCCCCATCAAGCATAAAATCCAAATCCAATACAGGTCTATATTTGAAAAGGCGCTCACATAGATCATAGTACATGTTTTTTTGCTCTTGTCGCTGCGTTTTATCTTTCGCAGTTTTTCACAGGGTATTTTTTACGATAAGGATAAGCAGATAGCACCATTCTCTTCTCTTTTCCACTGAATTTTCTGTGTGGCCCGGCTAGATGTCTGAAATGGTCATATGACCCCACCCGACAAAAAATGTTGCACACATCTGCCATAGAAGCTATAAATACAAAAGGACTTGTACATAGAAATTCAGTAAAGAATAAACTTACCTATACAATCAGGAATTTGAGCATCCCACTCTCCTACTCCATCATCATTAGAATCTTCACATTTTATAACACTGGTTTCTACATTTAATTTCTTCTTATCAGGACAACTGAATGTACATTCAGAATCAAATGTATTTGTTCCAGTACAATCAAAAACAGTTTCAGGTGCTAGAGTTGATGGATCCAAAGTTGGACAAGTGATGACTGAAAATGAAATAAACAGTAGATATCGTAACTACAGAGTGAGTTAATAAACTGTTAATTTAGGAGTTTACTTGCATATCATGTTTGAACAAATTCAGAATCAAAACCAAGCAGTGCAATTTATAAAATGGAAACTACCATTTATTCAAAACAATATTAAGACATTGTCCGGAGTGAGCTTTAACATTGGCAACAATGCCTAGCTACCTTGGAAACGAATCATAATATTTTCACCAAAACATTGTAGTAATACAATTATACGAAGAAAAACAGTCAACTTTAGAATTAAGAAAAAGATAAACTCAGTTGTTGGTCACTGGTATGGCGCATTATGCTATGCTTGCCACAGCCTCTCTGATCACCATGCGTGGCTTCGCAGGTTCGAACCACATAGGGGATAATTATGTGCGAGAAGATTAATGGACCCATCGCTGCTGTAGGGTGATTCACATAACCGTTGGTCGGTTATGGCTTCCTCCACCACCAAGTTTATGCGACCGAAAACAAAATAACTGGCTAACTAATCCCATATCCAACGAGGACTGGTAACCGGACAAGAGGCCATGGTTCGCCATATGATTTCACCCTGGTAAAATTATAGTTTTCGATCAGCTTTCAACTACGTTGAAGTCACTACCATAATGCTCCATTGAGTTCAGATAATCCAAAACAGCAAGCAAGTACTGAAATGCATATATTTTATATCACCATCACCAAGTCCAAATAACTCCACAAACCTTTGCAACTAGCTGCAGTTTCATTCCATTCTCCTTCTCCGTCACCATCATTATCTTCACAAATAACAGATCCAGATCCTGTACTGTAATCCAATGTCATTCCTTCAGGACAACTCATATCACAATTTGATTTTTTTATAAATCCATTTGTACATGTTACTTGTGTTTCATTTGTTACAATAGTAGATAGATCAGGACATTGAACATCTATGAACAAGAATCACCATAATATTTATGGCAGTAACATTTAACAGTTTGAGCCATTACATGATATCGGGCATCAAGGTATTAAAAGTTCATTTTCTCAAAACGAATAACTTTCCCATACACGACATAGGTAAGTAACTGGATGAGGCGCTGTGGTTCGACATATGATCACGCCATCTAACCAGAATAAATACAAAAATTTTTATCCTAGGGTTCTTAGATCTATAGAGAAATAAATTACTTTACATCAGTGGTTCTCAAACTTCAGAATTTGTCAAGTCTTGCGCCCTACCTCAAAAATAACTAAGCTAACAATAAGCTACAAATAATAGATAGTACGGCGAAGTATGTTTTATTAAAAAAACACGTTGATAATATGTTTACCTAATAAAGAAATGCAATATATATATATCTCGGATGATAGTGATATTGTACCATACGTGTGAAACATTCAAACAATCAAACAGCATCTGTTAAAAAACAATATACTTACCAATACAATCAGGAACATCAATATTCCATTCACCAACACCATCATCATTTGAATCAACACATTCTATTGTATCCATTCCACCAGATAATTTCATTGTATCGATACATTCAAATATACAAACAGAAGCATAGATATTTATATTTGAGCAATTAAATGTTGTTCCAGAAGAAAAGTTAGACATTGTAAAAGATGGACAAAGTATTTCTGAAATGGAAAATACATTGAAGGAACCGAGATGCTTGTACATTGTGTATATTGTCACCAGCAAATGAAAATTTCATTGTAGTCTCTTCCTACAAAATGTAAAGTGTCAAGTCTACACATGTTTTAGATGCAGATGGCTTTCTGCACGAAATATATCTTCAATGAAGACACACAGGACACAGCATCGGCACCAACCCTAATATTTGCAATATTGTTATGAGATTGCTTACACTCTAAAAACACAAAACAAAACCCAAAATATGAAAACCTTCACATTATCACAGATTCAGAATATTTATGAATTCTGATAGAAACATACAGCCTAGCAGCACATAAACACCAACAATGCACAATTTCTGCCACTTCATTCTCTTGGCCAGGGCTCTTCAAACTGGCTGAACTGCCCGGTGAGTCGCAAAGGAGCTCAATGGAGGTGTACAATCTTTTTTGACACTAACTTATGCTAAAACCGATACTGCTTAAATTTGGAACAAGTACTGAGACACACCGTCACCAGAACAGAGCCAAGATTCGTTTTTTTGCACATCGGCCCTCGAGGTATTGTCCGTTTCACTATTTTTTTTAATTTCCTGTATTTTTATATTTTACTGAGGGTCACAAATTTTTTTTTCATTTGGCTATGCCAAGTGGGTTGTGATGAAAAAAGTTTGAACAACACTGCTCTTGACGATAGCTGATCAATGACAGTTTAGACCTAATTTTAGCTGCTTGAAAAGTTGAATAACAAGTCCATTAAAATTGTAAATATGCTGGGAGATCAGAAGTCTCAACAAACTGTTCTTTCTTATATATAACATAAGCTTTAAACAGCATGGCAAACAATCCAGAGAAAGTCACAAATCTCGAAAACAATCAACACTGTCATCTCACAAATGTTTAGTCTACACTTAGCATGAGTAACGTGATTCTGTGTTTGATGCAATGTAAAATCGTTGAAATGAATTTAGAATCTACCTATCTAAAGTGATTCATCATTTTAGAAATTAATAACAATCATCAAGATCTGATATTTAGAAATGAATAGAAAATTGAATTATATTCTCCGAATATTATTGGTGTGAGTTGGTATTGAGTATTAGAAGTTGTAACAAATAAGGGGTTGTATTACATAACATTGTCTATACCAGTGTTTCCCAACCTACGAGTCGCACCCAAAACTGGGTTGCCTGAGAGCCCACTCCGGTTGCTTGTTTTTTCAACAAAAAGTTACTGATTTTATTTTCCAGTAAATTTCATATTTGGTATTGAAGTGTTGCTCCGTAGTATTGTATTAGTGAGTGATATCAAGGTGTAAAAACTTGGATGTATCTATTTTTCTCAGGTAATGCCATGGTACAATATCAAAAACTCGCAAATGACAAACAAATGCAGCTTTTTCACTTTGAGGTTCTAAATGCTATGTAGAAATATGGTTTTATAATAGCCATTTAATTTTGCGGGCAATAACAGCACTACATCAAGTCTCGTATTTCTTTGTATAATATATCATTGGGACGCGAGATTTTACAAAAATTGGGAACCCCTGAAATATACTATTAAATATTTCATACTTTACCAGTGCAATTAGAAGCAGTTGAACTCCACTCTCCGATCTCATCATTATTATTATCTTCACAAACAACTGTCTCAGATCCAGTACCATCCAATGTCATGCCTTCATTACAACTTACAGTACAAGATGAATCGATTATATTTTCATTTGAACAACTTGCTATTGTATCGCTAGATATTGATTTGTTTACATATGGGCAGATAATATCTGGAAAAAATGTAACAGCCCGGTCACATTCAAGTCTTGAAGACTTGAGATAGAGTCACGTTTTTAAAGACTCGAGTGCTCTAAGCAAAATAACTCGACTCAAAAGAGCACAAAAGAGAGTTGGAGGAAATTTTGAAGGAGGAAAGGAGTTTTGAAAATCAGATAAAACTCTGGTTAGGTACTATTTACAACAGTGATTAATGTTGTATTGCAAATATAGAAATTCCTTATTCCTTTCAACAATGACTCGTAATATCTCGACGACTCACAGGCCTCATGATTCGGGAACTTTTATTTAACACTGATAGATAGGACTTTTCTGAAACCAATGCAAATCTTTTCACTTTCAATGTGACATATATTAAATCGATAAATAAACAATCTAACCAATACAGTCAGGAATTTGAGCATTCCACTCTCCTATTCCATCATCATCTGAATCTTCACATTTTATAACACTGGTTTCTACATTTAATTTCTTCTTATTAGGACAGCTGAATGTACATTCAGAATCAAATGTATTTGTTCCAGTACAATCAAAAACAGTTTCAGGTGCTAGAGTCAATGGATCCAAAATTGGACAAGTGATGACTGTAAAACAGAAAAATATAAAATTTTAACAGCTCTATCAATAGTGAAGTTGAAAACTCTATACAGATATCCAATATGTAATTTTTTTTCTATTCTCTATCACACTACATCAAGTTCAGAAAACGCCAAGACATTCAAAAAAATCAGTCAAAACAGCACTTATCAAATAGCACATTCAAACTGCTAATAATGAACAATTCAGCATATTTACATGTTCTTATTTTGAAAAATATGGGTACTATTAGTTTTGACCAACTACCTTTACAACTAGCTGCAGATACATTCCATTCTCCTTCTCCATCACCATCATTATCTTCACAAATAACAGAACCAGATCCTGTATTTTCATCCAATGTCATTCCTTCAGGACAACTCATATCACAATTTGAATTTTTTATAAATCCATTTGTACATGTTACTTGTGTTTCATTTGTTACAATAGTAGAGAGATCAGGGCAGAGGATATCTGAATAGGAGAAGCATAAAGTACAGACTGTTGTAAAACAATATATACTACAAAAAATCATTTTGTACAAGATCTTCATGACAGAAGATTTTTCCAATATGAAAAAATGATAAAATACGTATGCAAATGCAGCTGTTCGTTTAATTCAAGTTGGGGTTGACTATAAAACAATTAACAGTAAAATGTACGTAAATAGGATGTTATATTTTCCACCTATTGTGAAAAAGCCATTATTACATTTTCAGGCTTGAACACAAAATAAAATAGTTTTAAATTAAATTTTGAAAATCTTAATTGACAGATAGTAAACCCTAACCAATAAGTGTTTCTACATGTTTCTAGCATCAGCAGTTTCAAGAACATTCAAATTTTAATTACTGTATGTAACAACCGAATGGTAAGACATAAACCATATTTTTCCGGCTAATAAGCTAATTTTTTTTTACCCATTTTTTTGCCCGTCTGCTCATTAGCTGTCTGGACTTACTTTTTTATTACGAGGGAGGGGGGATTTTGGCTTATCATGGCTGTGAACCAGAAAAGTTGAATCAGCGCAGATTTTTGAATTTAAAACCCCATCAATGGCAAGCGATAGGGAGAAGTGACGGAATTTACGGAAGTTTATCGATGTCCGTGCACTGAAGCTGACAAAAGCAGTCAGAATATATAATCAAAACTAGTCATCTGCACCTTTGTGAGCGGACTCTGATTTCATTGCACAATTTAAAACGCTTCTAAATAGCAAAATAGAAATGATAAAAATAGAGCGTGCATTGCTGCTTGACTGATGAAACTGTCAAATAGATAAACAAATAACAAAATATTTTTCTGCATTTGTTCATTGGGAATATGGGATAGTCATAATAAACCTCATTTTTGGTGCTAAAACTCGCCTCATTCATCAGTTTGCTTGTTAGCCGGAAAATAGGGTATATGCTGAAATCTTCATGCAAACTTTTCATACAAACTATAACAATCATCACATAAAAAACTGAGCTAATGAACGCATGAAAATATACACACCAATACAATCAGGTACATCAATATTCCATTCACCAACACCATCATTATTTGAATCAACACATTCTATTGTATCTATTCCACCAGTTAATTTCATTGTATCAGTACATTCAAATGTACATAGAGAATCATAGATATTTATATTTGAGCAGTTAAAAGTTGTTCCAGAAGAGAAGTTAGACATAGTAAATGATGAACAAAGTATTTCTGAAAAATGAATAGATTATTACCTGAACTCAACTTGACAAGATTTTGATCAAAGAATTATTTACGGTAAGTTGCATATATTATTGAAAGTGTATATCATCTTAGCCTATCCATATCTGTATCATTAATTTGAGACATCCAGCAACTTGAGCATACCTCAGTTCAGCATAATGTAAATTGATTCATCTGTAATTTGAAGCCAATTCAAATGAAGAACCTGGCCTATCTTTTTCATCAAATGAAGTTTTTTTTGTCAAAAAACAAAATGCACACCATTTGTGCTATAATTACTATGCTATTTATACTTGGTCCAAGATTGATGTTACAAATATAAAGAACCAAGCAAAAAATAAACACATACATTACCTCATGTGAAGGATTTTCTTAAATGCTGATGTCACCATTTGGCAGCATTGGCACCACTTGCACCATGCATGAATACCACTTGCATAATATCTCCCTACTAGTGAAATGTTTATCGCATTTCTATAATAAGTACTACATGTACAACTTTTACATCACATACCAAAAATTATGCTTGCACCATGTATAGGCCCATTGCACCATTTGAACCATTTATACCTTTTGCACCACATGTACCATGTCTACAACTTTTACCACTTGTCCCATTTTAGCAACATGTATACACTTGCACCACATATACCTCTTGTACATGAAAATCTTGTGCAATGCAAAGAAGAATTTCACTTCTGTGTATGCCACTTTCATAATTTCACCAAATGTACCACTTGTGCCATCTAGTATCATGTATGCCTTGCCACAATTTGTGAAAATTGTGTCATGTTTACCCTCCGCACCATATATACGATGAGCATTATGTGTACTGAATATATCAGATGCACCACATGTACTCTTTGCACCATTTGTACCACATGTACAACTTTAAACACTTCTATCAAATCTAGAAATGGTACCACTCACACAACGTGAAACATATGTACATACTAGTTACACCACATGTGCCATCTTCACCATTTCTATTGTGTAAATATTGTACCATGTGTACACCTATTTGGACTTTGAGCACTTGAAATATGCAAATCATTTTGTAAGTGCCACAAGTTGGTAAATCCGGATATAGATATGAGTGGGGACAAAATGGTCATACCTGAAATAAGCTAGCAAAATACAAAACTCAACTAGTTAACACAATTTTTTGTGAGTGGAACAATTTTCCAATTTAATATATAGGGCTGTCACGTAATTCGGAAGTATAGCGATTTTCATTAGTTTATTTATCTTTTGAGCATGAAAGAGAAGATGATAATTATATGACAGTTTATCTATTATTTAAATACTTTACCAGTACAATTTGATGCAGCTGAACTCCATTCTCCAACTTCATCATTATTATTATCTTCACAAACAACTGTCTCAGATCCAGTACCATCCAAAGTCATTCCTTCATTACAACTCACAGTACAAGATGAATCGATTATATTTTCATTTGAACAACTTGCTATTGTATTGCTTGTTATGGATTTATTCATATATGAACAGATGATATCTAAAACAGAATGACATGGTTACATTAAAGCAATATGTAATCAGGCCGCATTAATTATGAAGTGTTCAATATATCTTACATATATAATGAACAATGGTGATATACCAGTTTTGGGGTAAAATATTCAATGTATATCAGACAACCTATATAAATGTCGTCAATCATCTTGCAATAAAGCTATGTATTGATTTCACCTTACTTATAACAACAAAAGTACAGCATAAACATATTCAGAAGAAAAAAAAACTAACCAATACAATCCGGTATCTGAGCATTCCACTCTCCTATTCCATCATCATCAGAATCTTCACATTTTATAACACTGGTTTCTACATTTAATTTCTTCTTATTAGGACAACTGAATGTACATTCAGAATCAAATGTATTTGTTCCAGTACAATCAAAAACAGTTTCAGGTGCTAGAGTTGATGGATCCAAAGTTGGACAGGTGATGACTGTGGACCAAACAATTTTAGAAATTGTCAATGGTAAAGTGGAAAACACAAGATGATCAACCAATTGTTATTCAAGATATTTTTCTACGTTGACAATGTTTGCAACACAAACCAAGTACTGTTAATTATAAATCAAAATCACCATTAGTCGAATACAAAATTGAAACAGCTAATAATGTACATTACATGATCAGAGTTGTAGTCTTTATATGTTCTTATTCTGTTAAATATAAAGATTTATAAGTTTTGACTTCACAATCACATACCTTTGCAACTAGCTGCAGTTTCATTCCATTCTCCTTCTCCGTCACCATCAATGTCTTCACAAATAACAGATCCTGATCCCGTACTTCCATCCAATGTCATTCCTTCAGGACAACTCATATCACAATTTGAATTCTTTACAAATCCATTTGTACATGTTACTTGTGTTTCATTTGTTACAATAGTGGATAGATCGGGGCAGAGAATATCTACGAAACAGAAACGTGACTAATAGAACGCACATACTATAGCAGTCAATTGTCCCAAATGTCCTAATTTTATCTACATAAATCTTGTTTACACACCAATACAATCAGGAACATCAATATTCCATTCACCAACACCATCATCATTTGAATCAACACATTCTATTGTATCCATCCCACCAGTTAATTTCATTGTATCGATACATTCAAATGTACACACAGAACCATAGATATTTGTATCTGTGCAGTCAAATGTTGTTCCAGCGGTAAAATTAGTCAAAGTAAAAGCTGGACAAAGTATTTCTGAAAAAAAATGTAGAGTTTATTACCTGAACTCAACTTCACAAGAAGATATTGATCAAAGATTTATGTAAGTTGCACAAAATTATTGATATATATCATCTTAGCCTATCAACATCTGCCTCATAAATTTGAGACATACAGCATCTTGAGTGCACTTCAACACAGTGTAAATGTATGCACTTGTGTCTTAAAGTGAATTCAAATGAAGCCCCTGGCCCAACTGCTTCATTATATGAAGTTTTTGTAACAAAATGCACACCGTTTGGACTATGAATACTATTTATTTATATTTGGTCCCAGATTGACTTTACAAATACACCGAACCAAGCAAAAAATAGACAAACATTACCTCATGTGAATAATTTTCTTAATTGCTAATGTGAAAAATGGTAGCATTGGCACCATGCATACGACTTGCAAAATATCTCCCTACTAGTGAAATGTTTTAGCCCATTTCTAAACTAAGTACTACATGTACATACAGCCTTCATATCCCATACCGTAAATTGTGCTTGCACCATGTACACACCTCTTGTACCATTCCTACGTCTTGCACCACATGTATCATGTCTACAACTTTTACCACTTGTGGTTGTAACACTTCAGCAACATGTATACACTTGTAGAGCATATACTACTTGATGTGCAAAGAAATATTTCACTTCTGATGTGCATGCCACTTTTATTATTACACCAAATGTACTACTTGTGCCATCTATCAACCCTATAGTAACCCTGCCCGGCCTCAATTTGTGGAAAATTGTGTCATTTTCAACGTCTGAATCATATATATGTGAATTATGTGTACCACATACCGTATATCAGATGCACCACATATACTATTTGCACCATTTGTAACACATGCACAACTTTCCACACTTCTAGCAAATCTAGCCCTAATAACACCTATACATGAATCATGTGTTACTCCACATGTACCATTTTCATCATTCCCACTGTGTACATCTTGTACATCTATCTGGAATTCCAAATACATGCATTCAAATCATATTGCAAGTGTCACAAGTTGGTCAATCCGGATATAGTTATACTGGTAAGTGGGAACAAAATGGTCATACCTGGAATAGGCTGGCACAACACAAAGCTCAACTGGTTTACACAATTTTTTTGTGAGTGGAACAATTTTCCAATTTAACTGCTGCCACTAAATTTGAGAGCATAGCAATTTTCTTTAGTTTGTATTCATGTTTTGAGCATGAAGGAAAAGTTGAGAATTGTATTACAATATATCTATTATTTATTTCAAATACTTTACCAGTACAATCAGAAGCAGCTGAACTCCACTCTCCAACCTCATCATTATTATTATCTTCACAGACAACTGTCTCAGATCCAGTACCATCCAATGTCATGCCTTCATTACAACTTACAGTACAAGATGAATCGATTATATTTTCATTTGAACAACTTGCTATTGTATCGCTTGATATGGATTTATTTATATATGGACAGATGATATCTAATATAAAATTAATGGCATGGTTACATTTAGGCAATATGTAATCAGGCCTCATTAATTATGGCTTGGTTAATATATCCCACATATGGTGATGAACCAGTTTTGGAGTAAAAATATTTACTGTATGTCAGATAACCTATATTAATGTCGGCAATCATGTTGCAATAAAGCTATGTATAGATTATACCAGGGGTGGGCACACCGCGGCTCGCCAGACTTTTTGTGCGGCTCTTCTCGCTAACATAAATTATTATCCAAATTTTAACTAAGAAAAAAACTTTAATGTAAACTCTTTTAATTTAATAAGAGTCGTAAAGAACTTTTCGTCAATGATTAGGACAAATTATGTTTTAGTATGAAAATCGCTGTGGCGTTGAATTTTGAATTTAAGTCAATCAAGTCAGCAAATCTTTGTCTCAACGGTCAATGTTTATTGATATGTCGGCAAAATTGCAGCTTGATTGCGGTTAGTTAGTCTAAGTTACTGTGCGATATGTCCTCAATTAAAAAACGAACGTACAAAGATAAAAACAGAGTTGTCAAGTCAGAATGGGAAGAACGTACGGATTTACCAGTCAGGAGAATAAACCTTTGTGCTAAATCTGTCATAAGCTACTAAGTCAGAATAAAGTCAGCAATGTTAAACGGCACCATGAAACGAATCATGAAAACTTCATACGAGACTACCCTCGTAAATCAGCTATAAGGAAACACAAATTAAATGAGCTCAAATTGTGCGTATATTTGAGTATAGCTGCCTTATTCATCTATTTATTGTTATTAGACTCTCGTGTGAATTTCTTTTCTGTTCATGGTATTTTGATAATATTAATGAATTCACAAATTCTGCGGCTCTTTTAAAGTTCTGACTTGCAGCATGCGGCTCTTATACTGAAAAATTGTGCCCACCCCTGGATTATACCATACTTATAACAACAAAAGTACTGTATAAACATATTCAGAAGAAAAGAAAACTAACCAATACAATCTGGTATCTGACCATTCCACTCTCCTGTTCCATCATCATCAGAATCTTCACATTTTATAACACCGGTTTCAACATTTAATTTCTTCTTATCAGGACAACTGAATGTACATTCAGAATCGAAAGTATTTGTTCCAGTACAATCAAAAACAGTTTCAGGTGCTAGAGTTGATGGATCCAAAGTTGGACAAGTGATGACTGTGGACCAAAAATATTTAGAAATTGTCAATGGTAAAGTGGAAAACACAAGAGGATCAACCAACTGTTAATCAAGAAATTATTTTACGTTGACAATGTTTGAAACACAAACCAAGTACGGGTAAATATAAATCAAAATCACCATTAGTCAAATAGAAGATTGAAACAGCTAATAATGTACATTACATGATCAGAGTTGTTGTCTTTAGATGTTCTTATTCTGTTAAATATAAAGATTTATTAGTTTTGACTTCACAATGACATACCTTTGCAACTAGCTGCAGTTTCATTCCATTCTCCCTCTCCATCACCATCATTATCTTCACAAATAACAGATCCAGATCCTGTTCTTTCATCCAATGTCATTCCTTCAGGACAACTCATATCACAATTTGAATTTTTAATAAACCCATTTGTACATGTTACTTGTGTTTTATTTGTTACAATAGTAGATAGATCGGGGCAGAGAATATCTACGAAACAGAAATGTGAATAATAGAACGCACATACTATAGCAGTCAATTGTCCCAAGATTTCCTGATTTTTTCTAAAGAAATCTTGTATACTCACCAATACAATCAGGAACATCAATATTCCATTCACCTACACCATCATCATTTGAATCAACACATTCTATTGTATCCATTCCACCAGTTAATTTCATTGTATCGATACATTCAAATGTACACACAGAACCATAAATATTTATATCTGTGCAGTCAAATGTTGTTCCAACAGTAAAATTAGTCATAGTAAAAGCTGGACAAAGTATTTCTGAAAAAAATGTAGAGATTATGACCTGAATTCAACTTTACAAGAAGATATTGATCAAAGATTTATGTAAGTTGCACAAAATTATTGATATATATCATCTTAGCCTATCAACATCTGCATCATAAATTTGAGACATACAGCATCTTGATTGCACTTCAACACAATGTAATTGTATTCATTTGTGACTTAGAGTGAATCCAAATGAAGCCCCAGCCCGGATGCTTCATGATATGAAGTTTTTGTAACAAAATGCACATCGTTTGCGCTATGAATAATATTTTATTTATATTTCGTCCCGGATTGACTACAAAAACACCAAACTAAGCAAAAAATAGACAGCCTTCATATCCTATACCGTAAATTGGGCTTGCACCATGTACACACCTCTTGTACCATTGCTACGTCTTGCACCACATGTATCATATTCATCTCTACAACTTTTACCACCTGTGGTTGTAACACTTTAGCAACATGTATACACTTGCAGCGCATATACTTCTTGATGTGCAAAGAAATATTTCACTTTTGATGTGCATGCCACTTTTATTATAACACCAAATGTACTATTTGTGCCATAGTAACCCCCTCCCGGCCACAATTGGTGGATAATTGTGTCATTTTCAACGTCTGAACCATATATATGATGTGCATTATGTGTACCACATATATCAAATGCACCACATATATACTATTTGCACCATTTGTAACACATGCACAACTTTCCACACTTCTAGCAATTCTAGCCCTAATACCACCTATACATGAATCATGTGTTACTCCACATGTACCATTTTCATCATTCCCACTGTGTACATCTTGTACCATGTGTACATCTATCTGGACTTCCAAATACATGCATTCAAATCATATTGCAAGTGTCACAAGTTGGTCAATCCGGATATAGTTATACCGGTAAGCAGGAACAAAATGGTCATATCTGGAATCGGCTAGCACAATATAAAGCTCAACTGGTTTACACAATTTTTTTGTGAGTGGAACAATTTTCCAATTTAACTGCTGCCACTAAATTTGAAAGCATAGCGACTCTCTTCAGTTTGTATTTATGTTTTAAGCATGAAAGAAAAGTAGAGAATTGTATTACAATATATCTACTATTTATTTTAAGTACTTTACCAGTACAATTTGATGCAGCTGAACTCCATTCACCAATCTCATCATCATTATTATCTTGACAAACAACTGTCTCAGATCCAGTACCATCCAATGTCATGCCTTCATTACAACTCACAGTACAAGATGAATCGATTATGTTTTCATTTGAACAACTTGCTATTGTATCGCTTGATATTGATTTGTTTAAATATGGACAAATGATATCTGAGATAAAATTAATGGCATGGTTACATCAAAGCAATATGTTATCAGCCCTCATTAATTATAAGTTGGTGGTAAACCAATGGTGATAAACCAGTTTTGAGGTAAAACCTTCACTGTATATCAGATAACCTATATAAATGTCGGCAATCACGTTGCAATGAGGCTATGTACTGATTTTACCTTGTTACTTATAACAACAAAAGTACAGCATAAACATATTCAAAAGAAGAAAAAACTGACCAATACAATCCGGTATCTGAGCATTCCACTCTCCTATTCCATCATCATCAGAATCTTCACATTTTATAACACTGGTTTCTACATTTAATTTCTTCTTATCAGGACAACTGAATGTACATTCAGAATCAAATGTATTTGTTCCAGTACAATCAAAAACAGTTTCAGGTGCTAGAGTTGAAGGATCCAAAGTTGGACAAGTGATGACTGTAAATCGAAAAAAAAAAGAAATATGTCAATAGTGAAGTGGAAAACACAAAAAGATCAACCAACTGTAAATCTATGACAATTTTCTATGTATCAGTTGATAAGGTTCACAATGTTTGAAACAACAAACCGTATTAGCTAAATAAAAATTAGAAGCACCATTAGTCAAATGGTACATTACATGATCAGAGTTGTAGCCTTTATAGGCTATGTTTGTAATGAGTGAGAAATATAGTACCTTGATATAAGGCTTTATTCAACTTAAATTTAAAGCACTCTTAGAATGAATCTAAAATAATATAACACAAGCAAATGTTATTAAACAAGAAAACAAATACGTATCGAATTGCTGATGCTAACAGTAAGCGGCTCAATAGTTAAATGAATAAAGTCGAAAGAATTAACACACTACATCTACAGCACAGCAATGATTGGTGTCTGATTTAAAACGCCACAGCAATCATCGCTTGACTGCAGCTGTATAAACAAATAGATACATTGAGTTGCATTTCCAAGTTATCACATTCACCGCCACTTTAGAGATTTAGTCTGTCTACGGTTCGGCGTTCCCTGATTGATCTCCGTAGAACTGGAGGCGATGGAGATCTAGAGACAATATTATTTTCAACAATATCTTCTTGCGTTTGAGTTTTATTGTTTCCTTGATTGATAGATGGAGACATAGGTTGAATCGAAGACTCGTCTCTAACGTGCAATGGTGTTTCATGGTTGATATTGTCTGTCCCTTGCCTATTCATCGAAATTTCGTAACCGACAGGGGCCAGATGTTTTGAGGCTACAGTTGTTTCTCTGCCATCTGGAAATCGAACATGAGCATATTGTGGATTTGCTTCCAGAAGCTCGACTTCATCTACTAAAGGTTCGGTTTTCGACTTCCTGACATATCTTTTCAAAAGCACTGGTCCCGGCGTTGACATCCAGGATGGAATAGAACATCCAGACGTAGATCTTCTGGAGAATTTGAAAACTCGCTCATGAGGAGTCTCATTGGTGGCTGTACACAATAACGACCGTATGGAATGCAAAACATCAGGCAAAACTTCATGCCACAATTGAACAGGAAGACGTTTCGATTTCAGCGCCAACTTCACCCCATTCCATATCGTGCCATTAAAACGTTCAACCTGTCCATTTCCTGCAGGATTATATGGTGTGGTGCGACTTGTTGCAATACCTTTGTCATTGAGAAAAGAGCGAAGTTCTCGACTCATGAAAGCAGAACCTCTGTCTGAATGTATAAAAGCAGGCATTCCAAATGTAGTGAATAGTTGCGTGAGACATTTAATGACACTTGCTGTGGAAACATCTGGACATGGGAATGCAAACGGAAATCTCGAAAATTCATCGACTACGTACAGAAAGTATCGATTATTATTGTTTGACGGTAGGGGTCCTTTAATGTCTATATTGAGACGTTCAAATGCCTGTGTAGCTTTGATAAGGTGCCCGGTGTCAGGGTTATGAAATCGCGGCTTGCATTCACAACAAACAGGACATGTTGAAATAACTTTTCGAATGTCATCCATCGAATATGGCAAATTCCTGACTTGAATAAAGTGAGACATTCTCGTAATTCCTGGGTGACACAGAGCGTCATGAAGTTTATACAAAAGATGATTTTCGGGATCTTGTACAGTTGCGCACGATATTTTTGAAAGTGCATCAGAGGGAATATTTTCTTGCCCAACGATAACGAATGTCAAAACTATAGCAGCAGAGTTCTAGTCGCCATCGCATGATTTTATCATTTTTAATCTTTGTTCTGTGATTTCGATTGAACATAAATGATACGGATCTCAATGATGGCCTTTGCTTCCTTCTCTATTGAAGGGTGTTTGAGTTCTGGACCTTGTAGCATGCGAGAGAAAAAAGCCACTTTAGGGTTGCAGCCAATGCTACATCAGAGGCATCTGTTTCTACTTCAAAAGGTAAAGTTTCATCCACAGCTATAACGACAGCAGATTCTACGAGTCGCTTCAATTCGTGAAACGCATGAATTGCCTGGTCGTCGAGAGGGAAAGTTTTCGCAGATGCTAGTGGTCTGATAGTATCAGAAAACTTTGGTATCCACTTTGAGTAGTACGAGAAAAACCCAAGACAACGCTTTAAAGCGGAAACTGAGGTAGGAATCGGCAAACGCCGCAAAGGTTCTAGTCTCCCAGGATCCGGACGTATTTGGCCTTCCTCAATCTCGTAACCTAGAATCTGAAGTTTTCTGGTCGAAAATATGCTTTTGTTTTCGTTCAATTTTAGATTTCGTCGTTTAGCGGCTTCTAGAAACTTCTGCAAGTTGATATCATGGTCTTGTTGAGTATGCCCACAAATGGTAATGTTATCGAAATACGCGAAAACACCGGTCAGGTTTTCTTCTTTTACCAGGTTCATCATTGCCCTCTGGAAGCAGGCCACACCATTTGTGACTCCAAACGGTAAACGAGTGAACTGGAACAGAGCACCCGCAGCTTCGAAAGCAGTATATTTCTGGTCTTCCTTTTCAAGTGGAACCTGATGGTATGCACTTTTTAAATCCACTGTGCTATACACACGATAATGAGCAATTTCGTTGATTATATCGCTCATATTAGGTAAAGGAAACGCGTCTAACTGAGTAAATTTATTGATGGTCTGTGAATAATCGATTACAACCCTTCGTTTGCCATTTTCACCCTTTACGACAACAACTTGAGCTCTCCACGGAGATCTGCTAGGCTTTACAATTCCTTCCTGTAACAAACGGTTGACCTCCATTTCAATAAACTTTCTGTCATCTTTGGAATACCAAAGAGACTTTGTAGCAATAGGATGGCAGTCAGCAGTCAGATTTTTGAATGGTTCTGGTGGCAAACTTTTGAAAGTTGAAAAGCCACATACAGACATTGGAGGTCGATCGCCGCCGTAATTATAAGTTACACTTTGATGTTGTCCTTGAAAGTCTATTCCAAGTAAAAAGTCACAACATAGATCATCCATTACTCTCAATATGAATTTTCGATAGTGTCGGCCCTGATATTCAATATCAGCTGCTGTGCAACCTTTTATAGGCATGGAACACGCCAGAGAAGCCATTGCTACCTTGTCCTTAACTGTGTCCCTTTTGATTGGGAGGTTACACCTTTCTATGAGACGAGGGTGTATGAAACTCTGACTACTGCAACTATCAAAAAGTGCGCGTACTTTGTGTCCTTCAATATGAATCACAGACGACGACCCTCTCAATGATTTCGGGGTATTGTCAAAAGCCATTCCTAATATATACGAGTTAGAACATGCAGTGACTTTGTCAGGATTTTGTGGGTTGAAAACGGTTCCTCTGCAGACTTTTATGAAATGTCCTTTTTTATGACATTTGAAACAAAACACATTTCGGGCTGGACATTTTGAACGAGGATGTTTCTTTCCGCCACAGAAAAAGCACGCGGAATTTGCAGTAGCAGATATTTTCTCGATATCACACGATGTCTCATCGTTTTGAGTTTCACTGTTTTGAGCAGCCGCAGACACAGTAGAAGGATCGGATACTCGATAAGCTTCAGCATTCTTAATTGCTACTTCTAAGCTTCTGGCTTGATCGTATGTCGTATTAAGATCAAGGTGTTTGTTTTCCAACAAACGCTGTCGTATCCATGTGGAGTTTAACCCCCGGATAAAAGCGTCTCGGACATAAGCATCTCTGTTTTGAACAGCAGATACAGCTTTGAAATTACAATGTTTGCTTAACGATTTCAATGCTTGCATGTATTCGTCTACATTTTCAGATGCTTGTTGGTTCCTGGTTGCCAGAACATGCCGAGAATAAACTTCATTGAGAGGTTTGACAAACATTGTTTTCAGAATCTCAATCGCAGTATCGTACGATTCTGCCTCCTCAATGTTTTGGAATATACGAGGAGATATGAAATTCACCAGTACACCAAGTTTATCAAGGCCTTCAGACGGCAAGGCGTTTAGAAAATTATCAAAAGTCTTCTTCCAGTGCAGCCACTCACAGGATGCTTCACTAGAGTTAGGATCTGCCTCCAGTCTCTCTGGTCTCAGAACCTTGTCCATGCTTCTACCAGAATACTCTTGTGAAATGATTTAAGTTGAATAAATTGTAATGAATGAGAAATATAGTACCTTGATATAAGGCTTTATTCAACTTAAATTTAAAGCACTCTTAGAATGAATCTAAAATAATATAACACAAGCAAATGTTATTAAACAAGAAAACAAATACGTATCGAATTGCTGATGCTAACAGTAAGCGGCTCAATAGTTAAATGAATAAAGTCGAAAGAATTAACACACTACATCTACAGCACAGCAATGATTGGTGTCTGATTTAAAACGCCACAGCAATCATCGCTTGACTGTAGCTGTATAAACAAATAGATACATTGAGTTGCATTTCCAAGTTATCACAATGTTCTTATTCTGTTAAATATAAAGATTTATTAGTTTTGACTTCACAATCACATACCTTTGCAACTAGCTGCAGTTTCATTCCATTCTCCCTCTCCATCACCATCATTATCTTCACAAATAACAGATCCAGATCCTGTACTGTCATCCAATGTCATTCCTTCAGGACAACTCATATCACAATTTGATTTTTTAATAAATCCATTTGTACATGTCACTTGTGTTTCATTCGTTACAATAGTAGAGAGATCAGGGCAGAGAATATCTACAAAACAGAAATGTGAACCATAGAATGTGCTTACTATAGAACAGTCAATTGTTTCAAGATGTCCTAATTTTTTCCAAGTAAATTTTGTATACTCACCAAAACAATCAGGCACTTCAATATTCCATTCACCAACACCATCATCATTTGAATCAACACATTCTATTGTATCCATTTCACCAGTTAATTTCATTGTATCAGTACATTCAAATGTACATGCAGAACCATAGATATTTATATTTGTGCAGTCAAATGTTGTTCCAGAAGTAAAATTAGAAATAGTGAAAGATGGACAGAGTATATCTGAAAAATGAATAGTTCATTACCTGAACTTAACTTGGCAAGAAGGTTTCAACCAAAGATTTGAGTCAGTTGCACAAACGGTTTATGTATATCATCTTAGCCTATCAACATCTTCTTGTACCTCTATGGCAGTCAACATATTTAGTGATCTTCAATAAAATGTAAATGCATTTATATGTGCTCTGAAGCCAATTCAAATGAAGCACAAACACATAGTACAAAGAAAAGAATCACACAAATTAGCTCATTTAAATAATTTTCAGAAATACTGTTGCTAACATCGAAGCATTGCATATATCACCTCAATTGTTCAATGTGCTCATACAACATGTATTGCTTTTACACCCATCCATTTGCATCATGTGCCGGCTTAGAACCATATATACCCTTGTACTACATGTACCTTGTTTAAAACTTCTATCTATTATACTAAATGCACTAATTGGCAACATACAACTTGCACCACTTCTACCTCCTGTACATCAACTGCTTGTGGAATGCAAACAAATGTTCCACGTTTGCCATGTGTGCCAAAAATGTACTTTTTGTACCATTTATCTACTTCAGGCCTGCACAACATACGGCCCGCAGGCCGCATGTGGCCCGCTAGATACTTCTGTGCGGCCCGAGGGTGATTTGGAAACACGCCACTTCTCAGGTCTAACAATCGGAGCCGGCATTGTTATGCAAGCGCGCCGCTACTCTGATCATATCCGAAATCGTGTGATTTATATTTTGCACTAGTTTCAATAAATATCGAACATTGTGTGAAATTAGTGTGCCCTTCTCGACCCCTATATTTCGTCGCTCGACCCTCGTTTGGGAAACCCTGATTTAGATATCTCAGTATTCAGACTGAATCAAGCTTAAAACAATATCGGTATACAATCTTACACCCATTAGTGCATATTAGCAACCTTTAATAACCCCATTATTTTTTACTAGAGGTTTATGAAACTGAAGTATCTTTTTTGTGACAAAGCTTGAGGCCCGCCGGGCCTTCAGATTTATGCTTGCGGCCCTCGTGGTAATTTGAGTTGTGCAGGCCTGATCTACTTCCTAATATTTGGACCATTTGTACAATATGTGTCTTGTATGCCCAGCCATCATTTGTGAAAAATGTATCATGTTTATTGCAATTAGCATATATGCAATGTGTATTAGAATATTAGATCACCCCATGAATCATGTGGACCACGTTTACTATTTGCACTAATTGTACCACATGCACAACTTTCAACACTTCATTTCCCCTTGCCGCATGCATCGCAATTGATTGATTCAAATTGGCATATGTTGCCCCAAATTGATATAAGTGGGTACAGATTGGTAATGTTTAAATTGATTGAACTGATTGTTTATAAAAGGTATGTAATATACGGTAATAGTTATCGCAGGTTGGTACAAATTGATTGATATGGGTATGAGTCCACCGCACAAATTAGCCCAATTGCCTGTCAGGTATATTCAGGCTGTAAGACATTGAGGTTTGAACAGATTGTCCATGTTGACAAAAGTTTTTTGAGCATGCCCATACAGCCGTACATGAGGTAGTACGGATGATCTTAATGATACGATAAAAAAACACGATACACACGATAAAAAAAGTACAAGTAGTACATGTCATTTTTAAGCTGGCAGGTAAAATACCAAATTCCTTATTATAGTGTGAAAATATTGTACATCATCATTGTACATCAGGTTAAATTAGTGAATATATATTGATTTTAATGGGTTTTATCATGATTCGAGCATGAACAAGTAAGAGAAATTGTTTATTGTATTCTAGTTAATTGCATTGCATTGTATTACCAGTACAATTTGATGCAGCTGAACTCCATTCCCCGAAGTCATCATTATTATTATCTTCACAAACAACTGTCTCAGATCCAGCACCGTCCAATGTCATGCCTTCATTACAACTCACAGTACAAGATGAATCGATTATATTTTCATTAGAACAACTTGCTATTGTATTGCTTGATATAGAATCATTTAAATATGAACAGGTGATATCTAAAATAAAGAAATGGCATGGTGACATTGGAGCAATATATTTTTATTCTCATTAATTACAAAGTGTTTGATACCGAAAACATAAATGGTGTTCAATGATGATGAACTGGTTCTGAATGAAATATTCAATGTATATTAGAAAACCTACATTCACCAGCGAACTATGCTTTAAAATAGCTCAAATGGTAAATTTCATGCTTCTGCATTAGTTTCATTAATTTTGTCTCATCGATAAAATCAAGTTTTGTACATACATATCCAGAAAGAAACGAACCAATACAGTCCGGAATTTGAGCATTCCACTCTCCTACTCCATCATCATCAAAATCTTCACATTTTATAACACCGGTTTCAACATTTAATTTCTTCTTATCAGGACAACTGAATGTACATTCAGAATCAAATGTATTTGTTCCAGTGCAATCAAAAACAGTGTCAGGTGCTAGAGTTGATGGATCCAAAGTTGGACAAGTGATGACTGTAAAACAGAATAACGTAGTTACCGGTATTCTTTGATTCATTGGTCGAAGATAGAAGTATTCGGAAAACGATATTGGATAAGCCAGCTGTTCCCGAACTTTTTCTTATTGTGGAACAAAATTATCAGGTAAAAAACTTACGGTGCACTTACACAAAAAAAATGCTGCTTATAAATGAAAATCAATTTTGTGATCGTTAAAGTGTACTTTATGCCTTTTAAAGTTTTGTAAATATTTAGGCCTAATGTCAACTCTTCTTTCTTATCTCTGCCCGATTTTTCCTTTAAAATACTGAAATAATCACTTATAATCGCTAAACTCGGTTCAGCAGATAAATTGCAGCAAGTAGTGTCTACTGTATTGTTATGTAACAATAGGGGCAGACATTACGAAACCAAAAGAAATGTGATAGAAAGATAAAATGCATTTATTGATTCGTGTACACAGCATTTAAAATAAGAAACCATAAATGATTTATTATAAATACAATATGTAAAATATTCAATCATATTTTAGTTATTTTTACAATTCTAATAATTTTCATGACCCACTTAGTAACTCGCTGTGTCGTGGTGCACTTTTTGGGAATTGCTGGGTTAGCCAGTTGTTATTCCTGCTAATTATTAGGTTATTCTGGAATAATTAGTTTGAATCTCATAAGATATGATCAAGTAAGATAAGTTTGCCTAACCACACGCTGTTCCAAGGTAAGATAAATGAATAAATATATTTTACTAAATATTAGAGCTGAAGCAATATCACACTAGACAAAAAATAGTTGAAAGGATTCAAAAGATACAACAATTGGAAAGCTTTGGAATAATGACCAGCAACAACAAGAAATGATTTACATAATCCTGATAGCATTCACTACCTTTACAACTAGCTGCAGATTCATTCCATTCTCCTTCCCCATCGCCATCATTATCTTCACAAATAACAGATCCAGATCCTGTACTGTCATCCAATGTCATTCCTCCAGGACAACTCATATCACAATTTGAATTCTTTACAAATCCATTTGTACATGTCGCTTGTGTTCCATTTGTTACAATAGTAGAGAGATCAGGACATAGAACATCTAGAATACAGAGAAGTGGATTCATGAATCTACTTACTGTTGCACAGTAAATTGTGTCAAGATGCCGTAACAATAATCAATTCATTAAAGATGATACATAAATAAATCTATGATACTGTAATCTTACCAATACAATCAGGTACATCAATATTCCATTCACCAACACCATCATCATTTGAATCAACACATTCTATTGTGTCCAATCCACCAGTTAATTTCATCGTATCAATACATTCAAAAGTACAAGATGACCCAAAATTGTTCATATTTGTGCAATCAAATGATGTTCCAACAGAAAAATTGGAATTTGTAAAAAATTGGCATAGTATTCCTGAAAAGAGATTCATAAACTTTTACATGAATACAAACAACTTAAAATTTCATGTTGGATAACTAATTTTGCAAATCAAATTGATATTGTGAAGAGCATTCAATGACATCTTATTGAAGCTCAAAAGAACTGTTGCAATACCATTTTATTACAGATTCAAATAAAAAGGTTAGTTTAGTGCATTTTCCGTTCCACCAGATGCCTCATTCTAAAATATATAGTGAATCAATTAGGAATATTTTACTTACCCCGAAGGAAGGGAAAGTTGATGTTTTTAATCATATATGACAAACCTGGGCAACTAATGACAGCCTGGCATTAGTAAACCAGTTATTTTCTTCAAGTACATAGACTTGATAGTGAAAAAGGCTGTAACAGACCAGCCATTATGTGAACCACAACAGCGACGGGTTCAGTGATCCTTCTCACATAACCACCCCCCACTGGATTCGCACCTCCAGTGCTGAGTAGTCAGAGGATGGCAACACTTGATGCACAAACCAACAAGCCAATCTCCTATTTGGTTTTGTCTTCAAATTACTTTTGTAAATGCGTATATTGAAGCTACTGGCAATGACACATACTTTCAACAATCATGACTGAAAAGTTTTCCATTTGATTAACCTGGTTTTATCAGTAAAACAACAATAAATGTGACACTAATAATAGGTGTCATAGCAAAGGTTTAGAGTGAGTGTAACTCAACCAAATATAACAGTAAATTATATTTTACCAATACAATTAGAAGCAGCTGCACTCCACTCTCCGACCTCATCATTATTATTATCTTCACAGACAACTGTCTCAGATCCAGTACCATCCAATGTCATGCCTTCATTACAACTTACAGTACAAGATGAATCGATTATATTTTCATTTGAACAACTTGCTATCGTATCGCTTGATATAGATTCACTGAAATATGGACAGGAGATATCTAAAATAAAGTAATGACATTGTTACAAAGGAGCAAGATAATTTTATCCTCATTAATTATAAAGTGTTATTAATTATGTCTCATTGATAAAATCAAAAGCATTTTACATACATATTCAGAAAAAAAACGAACCAATACAATCAGGAATTTGAGCATTCCACTCTCCTATTCCATCATCATCTGAATCTTCACATTTTATAACACTGGTTTCTACATTTAATTTCTTCTTATCAGGACAACTGAATGTACATTCAGAATCAAATGTATTTGTTCCAGTACAATCAAAAACAGTTTCAGGTGCTAGAGTTGATGGATCCAAGGTCGGACAAGTTATGACTGTGAAACAGGATAACATAGGTATTTAACAATTCATTGGTCAACGATAGGAGTAATACGGAATAGGAAATTGTTCAGAAACTTGTTATTCCAGCTAATTAATAGGTTACCTGGAGTATTCAGTTGGAATATCATGTAATCAAGCGTCACAATATTGCAACATTTAGCGAAAGCTTTGGAACAATGACCATCTACAACAAGAAATGATTTATATAATCCTGATAGCATTCACTACCTTTACAACTAGCTGCAGATTCATTCCATTCTCCTTCTCCGTCACCATCATTATCTTCACAAATCACAGATCCAGATCCTGTACTGTCATCCAATGTCATTCCTTCAGGACAACTCATATCACAATTTGAATTTTTTATAAATCCATTTGTACATGTTACTTGTGTTTCATTCGTTACAATAGTAGATAGATCAGGACATAGAACATCTAGAAAACAAAAAAAAGACTCATGAATGAGCATTTAATACTGTTAATATGTCCTCATGATAATTTTTTCCAAAACAACAATACTTAATAAATCTACTCTTCTTACCAATACAATCAGGTACATCAATATTCCATTCACCAACACCATCATCATTTGAATCAACACATTCTATTGTGTCCAATCCACCAGTTAATTTCATTGTATCAATACATTCGAATGTACAAACTGAACCAAAATTGTTCATATTTGTGCAGTCAAATGATGTTCCAGCAGAAAAATCAGAATTTGAAAATATTTGGCATAGTATTCCTGAAAAAAAATTCATAAAATATAAATAACAACAAATTACATTAAAAGTTACCAGATTTACCGGCGAATAAGTCGCTTTTCTAGACCAAAATTTTTTGCCTGATTTTGGGGAGCCATCCCATTGGGCGAGTATGGTAATTTCCATTTTTTCGGTGTCGGCTTATTATTCAATTCTGACCATGAAATACCTTGGCCGATAGCATCCCCCAGAACTTCCCATCAGGTCAGTTTAATCCCACAAAACACCAGGTAACACGAGTGTCACCGTGTCCTGAAGCCTACACTACACACACACACACATGTACTGAATTGTCCAACAATGCAATGGGCCGTACACCTGTTATAAAATATTTAAATATCAGAACACTCAGTGGCGCACTGATTCCCTAGGTGTGGCCTTTTTACCAACTGCCTGAAAATATGTCACATATCAGATTGGGTGAAGATGCTTGGAGCAACTATTTTAAAAATCAAAGTAGGATTTAATTTTAAAAATCATCGTATTTCAATTTAGAATTAATTTATATTAGTTTGTTATCTTTTGTGGAATGTAAATGCATGCACTCAGTTTCTCCTGAGGCTGATAAAAATTGTGGTGACACGGATGTCACTGCAGTCACTTGAACACATTTTATCCTTTATTTTCATGAAAAGGTTTGCACTTACTAAGACTCTGTTGAGACTTTAGAGTCGTAATTTTCGATCAATGCTATTGTAAGGAGCATTCAATAACATTTTAAAGGAATTCAAAGCATTTTTTGCAACAACATTTTACCAAAGATTCAAAAGAAGGAGTCTAGGGCAGGCAACCTTTTTCGGCTCGCGTGCCAAAATCGGCTTAATTTTAACGACAAAATTCCTCCGCGTGCCGACAAAAATTAAAAACAATGCTTTGCTACTATCAAAGCAAAGATACACAATTAAAAACCACCCTTTTAAACATGTCCAGGCAAATTCACTATTCGGGAAAATATTAGTCCAACAAATAGATTCGATTACTTTTCTTATTATATATCAGTGGGACTTCTGCTGCTGCATTACCGCTGATAGCGATTTTACATTGGGTTTATATTTTGTAACTTTCAGCGAAATACACGAACTACTGGTTTCATCTTTCAGGCTACTCCTGTTATAAGATTTAATAAAGCTCATAACCGAGAAGAGATATCCACAAGCATATGTAGATGAAAACATGGAGAGTAATGCAGTTGCAAAGTTTTTAAGACACGGAAAATTTTTGGGAATGACATCCCAATCACGCAATAGTTCGTTTTCTGCACTCCTCTCTTGTATCCCCCCCCCCCCCCCCATAATCGCTTTTAAAGTATCTCTTTCTAAATCAATTTATAAAAGTAACCAATATGAGCTGTATAACTTCATAAATCAAGCAGAAATGAAGAAAAAAGGTGGCACAGACGAATTATATTATGTAAGAATGTAGCCAAATGAATGCTGCGCTCTTCTGGAGTCCTAACTCATTTGTTACGTCATAATATATTTTTTGTAGCCATATGTCATGAAAGAACAAAAAGAGTTTAACTAAATAAGGGATTGTTAACAAACGATAATGAATAAACGAACACCGAGTTTCATCAGATAATTCAGAGTCTTGAAACTTTTTATCTGAAGGAGAATGATCTCGTTTCCGAAGCCTTGCTCGCGTGTCGAATAAATGGGCTCGCGTGCCAAGTTCGGCACGCGTGCCAGGGGTTGCCCACCCCTGGTCTAGGGCATTTTTTGTTCCACCAAAGGCCAGATTATAGACTATAATATATTCTGAGTTAGATAGTAATATTTTATTAATCCTGGATTTTCAAGGAAGGGGAAAGTTGATGAGATGTATTTAATCATATGGCAAACCTGGGCCTATCGTCTGTATGTAAACCAGTTTTTTTTTCCAGATGCATGGAATAGATAGCGGAGAAAGCTGTAACAGATCATCCCTTACATGAGTGATCAGCAAACTAAATGTAGTTGCGTAGCCTAATATACACATTTCTGGTAGTGTGCGAGTCGCATTACTTCCACCAAAGAATAATCGCCACATTAAACTTTAAATTATGTCACATTCGCACCTTCTATTGCCGTGTTTAAAGTCTGCAACAACGAGACTAATAACCAATAACTGCGATGCTGATCTGGCATATCCAGTTATAACTGGTTTGCAATGCGCAAAAAAGGGAAATATTTTCCGTCCAAGCACTTTGGAATATGCAACTCCATCGCAAACTTCCCTCCGTGTCCCAGATATATTTAATTTCAAATATCAAAATTAGCCCAACTTACGAGTACAAACAATGATGATTAAGTAAACGACATACAATACAGCTTACTACAAAACAAGCACCGTACAGTGGCACATGGAACCTCATAAATCTGTGTGGCTGACCCCTGCCTTAAATAAACCACTCTATGATGACGAGGGGTCCAGCAAATCCCTCTCACATAACCATTTCCCACTGGATTCACATCTGCTACGCTGAGTAGTCAGATGAATGCAACAATTAGTATGATGCACTAACCATCAAGCCAATCCCCAATTTGGTTTTGTCTTCACATTGCTCTTTCCAATATGTATATTGAAGCTACTGGTAAAGACACCTTCCTTGAACAACAATAACCGATAAGCTATCTTGGACAATGACATAGGCATTTGATGATCCTGATTTATATTCATCAAAATCACAAATGTGACAACAGCAATAGGCATGGTAGCAGGATTAAAGTGGTGTGATTTACCCAAATAAAATAGTATAGTATATTTACCAACACAATTTGATGTAGCTGAACTCCATTCTCCAACCTTATCATTATTATTATCTTCACAAACAACTGTCTCAGATCCAGTACCATCCAATGTCATGCCTTCATTACAACTCACAGTACAAGATGAATCGATCATATTTTCATTAGAACAACTTGCTATTGTATCGCTTGATATAAATTCATTTAAATATGGACAGGTGACGTCTAAATCAATTACAACAATATGGTTATTTTACAGTTTGTTTATATAACGTATTATATATGACAAGGGGGTCCAAGGTTGCGAGATTGTGAAGCCATAAAAAATTTTTAGGCCGCCTCGCGGACCGCACGGAATGTGACCAGGATTCGGAGCACACTGATTTAACACAATTTTTTATTAAATCAGATATTGTATTACTTCAGCCAGTATGTTGCAGTACTAGGGCTGTCCAAAATCGAATAATTTTTTGATTCGAATCGAATCGAATATTTTCTCCGAATCGAACCGAATAATCGAATATTATTGCGCAATAGTAAATCTGTCTCTATTATACAATAAACGCCTGCCCTTCGATGTTGTGGTAATGTATGTGCAGTTACATCAAAGGAGATCACACACTTGTATGACCTGGTCAAAAAAATTGGAGAACTCCAAAATTTGGGTCTCGAAAACTGTTGAGTGTTAAGAGTAAAAATTGCACTATTCAAAAATTGCAATCTCAATTTTGATGGATTCAGTTTTAATAGGACATGTAAAGCCTGTAGATGCTATTTTAATCCTATTCACTAGTCTTTATGTTTTTTTGTGTAAATTTCAGCAAAATAATAACATCCATCAATATAGATAAAACTGTTGCTCAAGTTCAAAATTGCATTTAAAAATTCCAAGCTAGTTTGATGACAATATTATTTGATGACTATAATATTGTTAGTGTACAACAGCCATCAAAATGCAAGATGGAATTTGTTGTCTTGGTATATAGATGGATAATACAGTAATGCCATCATAAGAAATTACAAATTCCAATTTAAAGAAGGTATTGCCATCATAAGGATCCCAAAACCTGTTTCAGCTTTGAGTTGCCTGTACCATGTTCCTATGATAACTAACTCAACAGCTTCAAATCGATTCTATTTATAGAACTATCGTTTTTTAAATTCTCTCCTTTTTCTCCTTGTTCTCTCTCAAAAACGTCACGATCGATTATACCTTGTTATGACGACCATGCATGAAATGGCTAATCACGTGCCACCGGGCGGGCATTAGTAATGACATGTTTATCACAAAATGAAGGCGAGAGAAATATCGGGAAACCAATTAAGCAAGCCGGGAGCGAGAGTGGTCTGAGCTCGGAGCGCCGCCGCTTGCCCGGTGAAAAACATCCCGTAAAAATATTTCCGCTTTATGTACCGATACCTAATTTTAGCGATTCGAAAATCAGCCGAAAAACGATTCGAATAATTTGCGATTCGATTCGATTTCGAATATCTGGTTCGCTTGGACAGCCCTATGCAGTACCAGGAGTATAATCAGAATTTCAGATTTTCAATGATGATTAGAGAGGTCAAAATTCAAACAAAACCTCAAAGAGCATTTTTCACTAGTTATTCAGCAGTATATCAAAGAAGGCTAAGACACACCAAAGATTTCTGTATTAAAATTTCTTAAGTTCAAAACTGGAATCGAGTCAAAATTCATTACAACTCGGACCAATAGACAACTAATTATGTCCATATTCAAGTTGATTTTCTAAAAATACTTACTACCAGTTACTATGCATATATTGACATCCTTATTTCAAATACATTTAAGTTGTTGACTTCTTATCAGAGACGACAAAAAATCTAATCTACAAATGAAATTGCAGAGAAAAACTGACCAATACAATCAGGTATTGGAGCATTCCACTCTCCTATTCCATCATCATCAGAATCTTCACATTTTATAACACTGGTTTCTACATTTAATTTCCTTCTATCAGGACAACTGAATGTACATTCAGAATCAAATATATTTGATCTCGTGCAATCAAAAACAGTGTCAGGTGCTAGAGTTGATGGATCCAAAGTTGGGCAAGTGATGTCTGTGATTCAGAGAAGCATTATAATTTATTAAATCATGAGTCAGAAAAAGAGGAACAAGATAAATAGTCAAACAAAGTAAATAAGAAAACTAAAAAGTTTAAATGAATGTATCTCATATACGGGTGTCTTATGAATAACAGGTAATGAGCGCTTCAATATTCCCAACAAATTTATTATGTCTTATTAAGCTAATTCACAAAATTCAAAAAACCTAGCTTTGCATATTATTATCTATGAGCATAATTGCACTATATTATGAGCATAATTGCACATCTTCAACTTCCACATTACTTCCACTTATACATATCAATATATCATTACTGCGTCTAGTTTGGTGACTAAGAAAATAATGTTCTGCAATCAAGACAAGAAAGTTCATACTGTATTTTACCTAGCCCTGTCATCAATCAAAATTAGTAGGCAAAGTTAACAGAAATACCCAAAACCCATGAGAACGAAAATAAGTTCTCCAACCTCTCAATGCCTCAATGGTCGTCTGAAGAACTTTGGTATAAAAAAAAATCACAAAAAAAGCATCATTAGCAATGAATGTTACATAGTTGGTATTTCTGGTAACAAAACATTAAAGCATCTCATCCAAGTAGCCCGCCTGATGTCCTATTTTTGGATCGTAATGAAAATAAACTACTGAAGTAGTCGACTTTTTAAGAGTATAATAGCTTTCATGTCGTGTAAATTATTCAATCCATGTCAACTGCAAGAATGTAAAATGTGTTTCTTTTTTAATCTAATTGTGTTCAATGTAACTGGCGGTTGCGTCTTCTTACCACAAAACAAAAACATCACTACTCCAAAATACCCTGGCAATCTGTGGACATGAAAATTTCGTTTTGATACATACTTTTGCTATCTGGCGAATCCGATATTATTGTTAAAAAAATGCATAAAATAAAATTTTTTTCAGTACAATGAAAATACATATACCGTATTTCTTCGCGAAGCAGTCGCTTTTCTAGACCCAAATTTTTGGCCTGATTTTGGGGGGATCGTCTTATTAGGCGAGTATGATAATTTTCATTTTTTTGCTGTCGCCTTATTATGTATTAGGTAGGTAATGTTCTTTTATGGTGGACGCAATCGCAAGTTGAACACAATTAGATTAAAATTTAAAGAATTACCATAGTTATTATGGATTGAATATCTCGCTACAAGAAAATGTCATTATAAGCGTTTTTGACCAACAAGCAAACGCGGCGACCGCTCAAAAGGCATTTCATGGTAATTTGTGATTCAGATGTTGATGCGATTTTACTACCCCGACTTATTGGCAGGTTATATGCAAAAACCCATTTTTTCAGGCTTGGAAACGGGCTTCGTCTTATTTACTGGGTAGACTTATTCGACAGGAAATCCGGTAGGTGTTTTAGTAAATGTATATCCAATATTCATCGCCTCGATACTTTTTCGAAGAATTATTTCTATGTCGCCTAAAAGTAATAAATTCCTAATCGATACAGGCATATTTAAAATGTTTTGCTTTAATAATTTAATTTTCTTCAATTTAACCTGCGGTTGCATCGACAAGATAAAAGCATCACTAGTCACTACCCCAAAATACCACTGTAGTCCGGGGAAATAAAAAATGTGTGGTTAACTGCACGATTATATCTTGTTTTTACTGCCATTTTGCGAATTCGACAAATATGAGCTGTACTTGCAACACTGACTCCACTCTATCGCAATGCTGCCACTCACATTATTTTCAAAATATGATCTGAGAAAAATCCCCAGGTTTGGTATAAAATCTTACTGAGCAGAATTTAATTGAGTATGTACAATAAAAATTGAATGCATATTCTTTAGATTATTTATCTTATATATCATGACAATCCGGGAAAATGTCCAACCTTGTATAATGCTAACATGAAAATTTTCGATAGCAATTTAAAGGAATGGATAAATGTATAAAGAGGTAAATTCTGAGCACTATTACATGTGTTTCATTTCAGTGACGGTATGGTTTTCAACGTCAATCAAACGTATTAATGATATTTTGAGATATTCAATGCCTAAAGAAGTGTATTTAATCTATCGCGAATCTCCTACAACAAAACGTTTGATTCCTGTTTTAATCTACAGTAATATTTTATTTTGCCGCTTTTCAATCAAAAAATTTGAAGCGCGAATTTATTCATTTGTGTGTCTTTAACATCTCGCGTCCATGAATATATAAAAATGTTCACTGTATTCACAATTATGTGAAAGTACAAGATATACTTATGTTGAGAAAAATTTGTGATTGAAAGATGAATTACCACAGACGTAATTAATTATGTTTACGTCCTAAATAACATGTGAAGCAAACGAAAACAAAATGCAATCGCATATTTTATAAGCGACTTTTTCAGTTATTCGAAAATTTCAAAAGGGGGAGGGGGCTCCACCCCAACCCCCTTGGCTGCACAACTGCACCCAGGCATGGCCAAAATATCAAAATATCCAAGAATGGGTTTGAAATAGGTGTAGTAAATTATGAGCAAACTTTATATAAAATTTAAATAACCCATTTATTACCATCACTTACAGACACAATCCGGTATTGACAAATTCCATTCACCATTGAGATCGTTATCAACATCCTCACATTTAATCTCATTATGATCAACTGTAAGCCTTGTGCTATATCCACAGTGGAATACACAATTAGAGTTCAGGTTGTCTGAATCAGTACAAGAGAAATATGTCTCAAAAGACAGTATTTCTGCATCAATTTTCGGACACTTTATTGCTGAAAATGTTGAAATAAAAATATATTGGTTGTAAGACATTTTACGATAGAGAAAATCTTGAAACCAATGGAGGCTTATTTACACTATTCACAATGAACAGTCACACTTGAATCTAACAAAGGTGAGGAGCTATTATTCTTGGAATTATCACAATCTTTCAAGTTTGTCATTGTCTACAGATTTTATTTCGCCAACCTGCGTTCTGCGATCGACTAAAATCTTGAAAAAGGTTCGCGATCGACTGATCGGTAATAAGATCATACACGAAAACGAATGGGTACTGAATATGCAGATAACTGCACACACACATACAAAAAATTTCCCCGCTTCCAATAAGCTTAGCTTTGTAGGTGCATTCTTTAATTAAGGAAATTAACACACAATTTTTATTTGTATGTTCTATTTTAGCTGTTAAATTGATTGTACCAGAGTAAATGTTTCATCATTTATTTAAGATTTATTCAAAGCATTCAATTCAGATATACCGGTAAGCCTGCCTAATTTTTAGTCGTAAGTGTTGAAAATTTCTCAAGAAACCTCGCTAAGTATCAATGTATTATCTGAAGAGCGAATAATGAATATTCTCAAACCATGAGTGCTACATGTCTGTTCAAACTTCAGTATCTAATTTACAATTGCCACCAAGTGCTTCTTCGCTTTTTTGGAATTAAAAAAATAGTTCATTTTGATGCCGCTGCCACCATTGCGGATAAAATTGATCACACTACTCTTGGAGTGAGACAATAACTTTCGCATACTGCAGAAGTTATTGTAGGAACGTTCTTAGCCACCAATAATTGATAATTCATTTCGAAACCTTAGCAGCGGCAAAACTTGCATTTATTACGTAATAAGATGCTGTGTCGGGCTTGCCCCAGATCGCATTTTGAGTACAGTGTACTCCTGTACAGAGTACAGTATTCTTCCTGTTTTAAAACACTCAACTGGTTCAAGGAAATTTTTTGATGTATGTTATAAACTTCACTCAACATCAGACGTGATGGACTGCGCGAGATGTGGCGATCGACAGGTCGATCACAATCGACGTGTTGGCCACCCTGGTATATAGCGATGTGTGAAAAGTAAGATAAAAACTACCTACATACATTATTTAAGCTAATTGAGAATTTGCCTGCAGGATTTACTAAAAATAGTTACATAACACTATAATTGTCGAAAATACTTCTAATGCAGGCCGGTTGATCGCAATCGACGAGTTGGCCACCCCTGAAATATAGCGATGTGTAAAAAGTAAGGTAAAAAATTACATACAATTGTAGGCTAACTGAAAATATCGCCTGCAGGATTTGTTAAAAATAATTACATAACACTATAATTGTCGAACATACTCCTAATGTACTGAAACATCCCAGTTCTGATTACCTATAGCAAAACAGCTTGGAAACGATGGAGTCCATATTCCATCAAAATCCCCATCTGGGTCAATGCAGTTAGAAATATCAGTATCCGAATTGAGTTGAAATCCATGATCACAATAAAATTTACATTGTGGGTTTCCGTCCGCTTCGGAAAAATAACAGTAATAGCCCGTTCCTGGAGAAATTCCTTCCACACTAGGGCAATGCACATCTAAACAAAAATATATTTTTATGTACAATGCCTTCAAACATACTGTACTTTCAAAGAAGTCATATACTTAGCCCAATATCGTGGAAAAAGAGTGACTGAATATTGTATGGTAAGTTTTACAGTGACGTCATATAGGCTTTCATAAAATTCATTATGACGTGGAATTTAAGAAACTCAAGGCTGTAACATACCATCATGAAACCAGAAAAGGGTGACACTGACATCATAATACAAGTTTCTAGCCACAAGAGGCCCATTATTGAAAAATGAAACATTTAATCATTCCATTCTTTCAAAAAAGGGTCTATGATAAAGAAGATCTCTGACTAGTAAAAGATATAAATAACTCTTAGATTTGTCTAATTTTATTAAAAATTTACTTATTATTATTAAATTGTTTTGATGTAATGAATATTTTTTAACTCTATGCACTAAGACGATTATTATTTGCAATATTTTTTAAAAAATTTGAATTTAATTTTCTTACCTACTTCACAAATAAACGGCATTTCTCTCAAACAGTCAAAATCATTCCAGGCTGGTTCTGGATCAAGATTAACGAGATATCCACCACAGTTTTCTATTTGCCAGTTATTGTTCGGCTCAGGTTTTTTAGATCCTCTACCCGCCCAACGCTCAAAGGGATATGTTCCTGAAATAGGTACAATATTTTCTGGTAGTTTAGAGATAATAAAGCAGCATTTAATAGTTAATAATTGGTTGATTCATTCATCTGTAGTCTTTGCAAACGCTCAATGCTTATGATAAATTTACAAACAATAAATTTACGCATATTCTAGTCTTTTTTGTGTTATGTGTCAAACGAGTCGCCACCTCAAGGTAGGATGCCCTCAGGCGTACCAGAAAGTGATGTACAAAGAAATGATCCAAGAACCGGTCAAAATTTGAACCCATGACCTATGACAATAAAAATCTCACCGAATTCACACATTGGTGGATGTTTTCTGGAACATAAAGTATCGATCCAATTTGAATTATCTTGTATGGCAACACAATGCTCATCATTATAAAATCCTTCTGGGTCTGAATGCTGCTGCCAATGTTGAAAAGCTAAAAATTTGAAATTAGTCTCAAATTTGGGCAAAAAAATAGGTGAAGGTAAAAATTAATGAATTAATGAACAATTTATGGATTTTTAGTCAATCTTGTATTTAAAAAAAAAATAATATTCTTTATAAAAGAGAGAATACCTTCTCTAGTTTCTCAGCTTTCAAATAAACAAAGCTGTAAAAAACTGAGGTAACTTATATTTATTCTGAATATTGAGTTTGGAAATATCGACTCCACAGCTTGAAACTATTGCAAGAGACGCATCTACAGGTATGGTGAGGGGTATGAGATTTGAACCCAACATGAGCAATGTGAGATAGCTAGGTCTAATACTCTATCTAATACTAATTATTTTTGCAGTTTTTTCTGTAAGAAAAATGCAACGACATATGTGTCTCACGTGCAAAATCTTCTCTGTTTGGTGGTATTGGAAATCCATTTCTTGTATACCAGTCTTCAAAAAGGTAGACCCGCTGACCATCACCTTGTCTGAACTCATCCATATTTTGTGGGTTGCGTATAATGTTGATAAACCAATTACCGGCACCATAAGGGAGCTCTAGTTTTCCACCTGCATCAGCCCAGATTTTATACATGATCTGGGAACAAGTGAAAAAAACACAAGAGAACAATATTAACTCAGTTTCCAATTAACTCGGTTGGCGCAATGCGCTTGCTATTAGGATTAATTTCAGTGGAGGATGGGATGCAAAATGATTGCTGGATTTCTCTCCATCATAGGCTGGTTCGTCATATGTTCCTCCAGTAATAAATATAATATTTCGAACTGACAAAACTAAAATATTAGGGTGAAAGAAGAAGAATGTAAGGAAAGTAAGGCTACGAAATGAAAATTCATTCAGATTCAGTGGAAGTGTTGTGTTTTTTAACCAGTAGACATTTTATTTGAAAGATTCCTCAGACACAGATAACAAATGATAGGCTTAATCATTGATGAGAAAAACAAGAGTCAAGATTGCACTATTCCAAATTCAACAAACAGATGTTTCCAAAATATAATACAGCAAGTGGTTAGTAGTTAAGTGGTGGAGTCATTGAACTTGGCTGTTGGCATAGTAGGTCAAAAATTCAAATCCCATGCCCACAACCTCACCCAGGGTGTAAATTGATTGGACAATGCCGAGAAGATTCCAGTCATTTCAAAATAAAGTAGCTCCATACATAGCAACAGATGCTTGTGCAGAGCTTTGTTCATAGTGAAAGGCGTATGAAAGCACAAAAGTCAAGTCCACATGAATGGAATGATTCAATAGTTTTTCTTATGAGCAGTATCATTGAACTAAGAAAAAGTATCTACATTCATATGTAAAATAAAGTTATACTCAACTCACAGAAAGTTTTTTTGTAACGGCGTCATTGATATCTTGAGAAACAATATTAATCAATGTGCCACCAAGTTTACTACAAATTTCTTTACATTCACTTTGATTACAAAAGAAATCCATAGTCCAAAGAAAAAACCATCTATCTCCGACAGACACATTGGCAGCAGGTTTGCTCAGTCTTCCATCTAGAGTCATATCTGTGTAAAATATCATTGAATAATTTATAATTTCAATTAAATTACATATATTTGAATCTAGAATATTGGTTATATTAAGCAGTGCTGTAATAAGAAAAAAAAGAACATGCACCATGACATCTTTGTAGAAGTACACCAATTTGAAATAGTCATTACTCTTTTTCAATATGCACTGCAGCATGCGAACTGCAGCATGCAGGCCAAATGCGGCCCTCGAACTAATTTTTTGTGGCCCTCGAACGACCCGACTTGCAATGCATAAAACAAAGTTGATATTAAATTTATTATTGCCTCAATTAGGATTTACGTAGTAACAAGTGCTACTGTACGGAGCTTGGTTTGTAGTAAGTAGCATCAGTTATGTCGTTTACTAGCCGAATGTCCCATCGTTGATTGTGAGTATAAGTTAAGTTTATGATGAGTTTTATACTTCAAAAATGTCTGGAAAATGGAGGGGAGTTTGTGATAAGGGTCGAACATTCCGAAGTGCTTGAACGGAAAAATATTTTTTACGCATTTCAAAACCAGTTTGCTTGATATGCCAAGTCAGCACCGCAGTTATTATGGGATTTAATGTTGAATATCATTACGAAACGTGTCATCGCGAATACGAAATTCAACCCGGAGCTGCGCCAAAGCTCATCTGTGCGTCAATGCAAAACGTGTAATGTGCACGTTCAGAAACACATATTGCGGTGAATAGCTTTATATAAAATGCATTGCAAGAGCCACTAAGAATAAATTTCGTATTCGCTTGCCAGATCGTCACTTGGACGACGTACTGCAGGGCAACAATGCTGGCATTTGATTTTAACGATTTGGCTATGACACAGAAACAACATCGTCTTTCACATTGATGGTATTGCTTGATAGTTAGGGCTGTCCAAGCGAACCAAATATTCGAAATCGAATCGAATATTATTCAAATCGTTTTTCGGCTAATTTTCGAATCGCTAAAATTAGGTACATAAAGCGGAAAAGGCTTGAAACCATCTTTGCAGGACGTTTTTCATTGGGCAAGCGGTGGCGCTTCGAGCTTAGACCAATCTCGCTCAAGGCTTAATTGGTTTCCCGATATTTCTCTCGCCTTCATTTTGCGATAAATGAGTCATTCCTAATGCCCGGTGGCACATGATTATCCATTTCATGCATGGTCATCATAACTTGAAAGTTATAATTGGTAATAACGTTTTTGAGAGAGAACAAGGAGAAAAAAGGCAATTTAGTGCCGTTAATAAACGATAGTTCTATATATAGAATCGATTTTAAGTTATAGAGTTAGTTATCATAGGAACATGACATAGGCAACTCAGATCTGAAACAGGTATTGTGGGATCCTTATGATGGCGATACCTTCTTTCAATGAAATTTGTAATTTCTTATGATGGCAATACTATAATATCCAACTATTCACCACTGCACCAACACAAATAATTGCACTACAATATAAAATAATATTGTCAACAAATTAGCTATGAAGATGTTAAATGCGATTTTGAATCCGAGCAACAGTTTTATCTATATTAATGATTGTTATCATTTTGCTGAAAATTACACAAAAAAACATAAGACTAGTGATAATAGGATTAAAATAGCATCTACAGGCTTTATTTACATGCCCTATTGAACCTTAGAATCCATTAGAATTGAGAGTGCAATTTTTGAATTGTGCGATTTTTACTCACAACACTCAACAATTTTCAAAATCCTAATTTTAGAGCCCTCCAATTTTTTTGACCGGTTCATACACGCGTGTGATCTCCTTTCATAAATCTGAAAACATGGTATTGCAAAATACCAGCAGTAAGTCAGATGTATGTAACTGCAAATAAGTTACCACAACATCGAAGGGCAGGCGTTTATTGTATAACAGAGACCGATTTAGGATTGCGCAATAATATTCGATTATTCAGTTCGATTCAGCGAAAATATTCGATTTGAATCAAAAAATTATTCGGTTTTGGACAGCCCTATTGATAGTATATTAAAAGAGGCCACATGCACGTCCAATTTATCACAGAAATAGAAGGTGCAAGTGCCCCATGATTTAAAGTTTATTGTGGCGATTGTTTGCAGGCGGAAAATAATGCAGCCCGCGCTCTACCGGAGATGTTTATGGTTGGCCCACGGTACATAAAGTTTGCCGACCCCTGCTATACCGTATACACATGGATATTAAGAAATATTTCCTAAAGCAAGGAATCTCAAACAAGGATTTTCTACATCTGGGGCCTCAAAATTCTCTGGAGGCAATGAGCGAAGGCCATCACTGGGTAGAATTCCTGAGGACTATATTAAGTTAACTAACCTTGATTTGTTTAATTCTTCGACTGTAATGCATCTATTCTTTTGCTTTAGTTTGTTCCCTTTTATTAAAAGCAAATCTGGGTATTTTATATAAGAGCAGAGAGCCACAAGTGTTAAGTTTTTAAACATGGGCTACAAATCATGAAAGTTAGAGAACCACTGTTCTGAAACTTAGAGTTGACTATATTGAATATAAATTTACTCTGTTGTCAGGCATTTGTTTTTGTGACCAGAACATTGAATAAAACCATTTAACGTGTTAGTAAAGCACGTAATTGTCGTAATTTTTGGCTATTTACGGTACTCATTCCATTGTCTTTTACACGGGTAGTTCACAATAATGCAACTTGAACATTTCAATTTATCCATAGATTACTGTTATGCAACCCAAATTCGGAAACACATGCAGAAAAAGCTGACTGGTCATTGCAAAATGGCTTGGTCTGCCCAGGTGGCTGACAATGTGGCAAGTGTTCAGATAGTGTTTACGAAAATCGTGCACAGGATTTCGAGAGAATTCACGTCATCGTGCGTGTCAAGTGTTTGCAAGATATTTCATGAATCGCACATAAGAAATTTTGCTAATTGCATTGTTGAGAGACAGTGACGTGCTTGTAAATATTGCTTTAAAAGATCTTTGACGAAGAACTTGGTTTGTACCGTAGTTTTTATGATTCCTATATACTTACAGCAGTGATCACCAAAGTGTGGGTAGCGACCCCAAGTGGGTCGCCTTAAATATTTCTGGGGTCGCCGAGTGCCCATCGTCGTCTTTTCTTTTATTATTTTTAATATGTGTGTGACTTCCCGGCTTAACGCTAGATACTTCAAACAAAAGAATGAATAACAAGCACGCAGACAGGTAATATCAAGAGCAATTACGATAAATCAATTATGACACCATAATCACAAGTTTAGTCCGTGTGAAAAACAGCGTTCTATGACACAAATACACAACAGTGTGCAGTCTGCACTGTTAAGTTGAATAACGCTACATAGGCTAGCAAGTTTCGATATTTCGAATTGGAGTGACTTCTTTTATAATAAGGCTATTGCGTAACGACAGTAATTTATATCTTAAAGTAAATCGTTATTGTGTCTTAAATGTGCTGTACAGTGGCCGTTGCTTTTACTGCGAAGCCTCATTTTCCAGGCTACCGTCATATTGATAATTACAATTTATTAAATGGCTGATAAACATATAAAAGAAAAATATCGTATGATCAATCTTTTTGAAAGCTTGACTTTTAGTGCTATGAGTCTGCTGAAATCAAAGCACCGAAATCGATTAAACATAGAACACGATTTGCGTTTGAGCTTGAGCAACATTAAGCCACGAATGCAAGATCTCGTTGGAAGGAAGCAGTCGCATTCTTCACACTGATTAAATATCGTTGTTGTTGGGTTCTTTCAATAAATTTCCTAATTTGATAAATATTTTTTCGTGTCTGTAGGTGAACATATATATATAACTTGGAGTCGCGAGTGCTTATCATACGTAATAATATTGTAGATGGTGTTGTGTCTCAAAAAGTTTGAAGACCACTGACTTACAGTATTTATAGTTCATGTAAAACGACTTACAACCTTATGAAAGTAGAGCAGGGGTCACCAAACTTTTTTGACTGGGGGACAGGTATGACTCAAACTATGTCAATACAATACAATGAATTTCCAAAACTTCGGATATCTATTCAATTTATTCAACAATATAAATTCTACATTTCTGAAGTCTTGAATATTAAACTCTATATCGCAGAATATTGATCAAGGACATCATAGCAAAACAAATATACCAGATTTCCTAGACAACTATCCTGTGGTTAGCTATTAGCAAAACAATTGCATGTAAGCAGTACAGAAGTTAACATGACTTGTAAAATGCGTTCGATGTTCATTTTAGCATGAGAATAGGTCTAGCCTTCCTTGAAGTTACAGCACCGTACCTATTTAACAATGTTATATAGTCTGGAGCTTAACTAAAATTGCTATCTATGGTAAGAAATAATCAACAAATCTTTAATAGCTTACTTACCCCTTTTACCACAGTCTGAGCATAACCTAACAAAAGAAACTAAAAAAAGACGATGGAAAAGCTACCCAACGCGAGAGCAAGCAGTACAAACTGAGATTCATCCGCCCGCCTACAGCTGATAAAATTTTAATTGTTACGTCATGCAGAAGTCTGTGTTAATTGGCCAATGTTGCCGAAAAAGCAGAGAATATAGGACAGATTGTAGCACATATTTCTTGTAGTAAAAGCATCTTTTTCGTAAAACATGCAACTTTTGGGAATGGGAACAATGTATTATTTGTTACTAAATTTCTGAGGAACATTTTAAAATTATTTCCATATAGTCCCCTTATTTGCGCTATGACAGTGAAAGAAAAACGGCCTCGTCTCGCAACCAAATTCATCGAAAAAAAAAATTTACCATTTTTTTGTGTTGTTGCGGGCTGGATGAAAGGACGCCACGAGCCAGATCCGGCCCGCGGGCCGTATTTTCCCCTGAAGTAGAGCATTTGGAAGTGATATTCAAATCAAAGAAAATACCAGTGGAATCAATGTCAAACACTAATGAAAATATTTACCCAAAAATGATGCAGGCTTTTCAACATCCTCTCCATCAACAAATTTCCAATGACTTTCAGACTGGGAGTCACTCATTCCTATCCAAACCCCTGAATAGCAATATAATAGCATAGTTAGAAAGTGATTACTACAAAACAAGAGAAATTTTAATGACCTATACCTGTATGTATCACAGTAGATATCTGAATATAAACACAAATTCGAAACATTTGAGAACGTAAAGGATATTGTGTTACACGCTTGTACCAATTGTATGAATCTCAGTTCATATGAATACTCTAACCTTCTGCTATAGTAATATATATTTCCCAGTCCAGAAAAAAGAATGAATCTCACTTCATATATGCTTACCTTACTTTAACCATTTTCTCCATGATATATACCTATATAAATACCCTAACGTGGTGGGACAAGTGTAAAACAAGAGCATGCTAAAATTGGGATGAGATTTTAAGGCAATTAATTTGGATTGCAGTATTTTGATTAGGGAATCCCTATCACCCTAACATAAATTTTACAAAAATAACAAACAATAAAAAATTCTATACCTTGCTGAGGATCATCTGGTAAATGCATATCTGATATCATTCCCAACAAATAATTGTGAATAGCCTCATTTTTTGGCATCGCTAGTTCTCCCCACATAGCTTTTCAAATAAAAAAAATAATAATGATAACTCAAAGAACTTGTATCTACCGGTAGTTGAAAATACAACTGTAGCTTCTATATCTTCAAATGGAATCTATTCAGATAGGTAGATATTTGTAGAAGTGAAAATATAACATGAAATATCAGGAGATAGATTTATAATTTTTGAAATTTGCATAGGGGGAAAATGAGAGAATAAAGGACAACCAGTGTAAAATAAAATATTTCTATTTAAACTCCAAATGCATCTGCAGTAAGTGGGAAATTAACTGATTACCACTGCAATACGCTTTTGCTCTGCTCCATGTAAGATTCTCCTTGAAAGCTAAATACTTTTTGTCTATCTCACCAACGACACTAGGATACAAAGTTTGAACTCCAGCTTCTGGATGTGGTGGGGGAGGCGGCACTAGAAAATTTGTTCAATTTATAAATATTCAGTTATTACACTGCACTTGATATATACCATTTAAAAGAGCATGAGAGAAAAAACTTTAAAATGCTGTTTTCTGATGTGAATCAACATGCATACATACATTGGGGTATAGTAATCAAAGTCATTTAATCTAGATTTTAAAGCTGATAAGTTATAAGAATCTAGATAATATTTCTCATACTGAGGCCCCCATCAGCCCTAGAAAGGCATGAAGCAGTTCTTTGGGGTCCACCAGCAAAATCGTGTACATTAAACACTTTAACTGCAATGCATTCATTCTTTTGTATTCGTGGTGCATGAAATAACTTATGAAAACGTGTTAAAAGCAATACTAGGTATATTTATAGAAGAGCAGGGGGAAGTTTGAGAGTTTCTGGCCGGGGTTCACAGATCATAAAAGTTTGAGGACCACTGATCTTCATTCATTGATAAACTGTCGTCACTTATAAGCTATAACCAAACATGAGCTCGAAATTAATAATTTGAGAACCGTATACTTTTATTAATATCAATTGAATATTCGTATCACAATGTATTAGTAATAAACATTCCTTATCATCATCATAAACAATCTAACACTTACGTGGAATACAGTTTGGAAGAGGTGGATTCCAGAAAGCAGTCTGGTCCTTATCATCACATGTTGACCACCTCAATTCAGAATCTAACTTATAACCACCCGGGCATAAGAAAAGGCACTCATCTCCAAATTTATTCCCAGAGCACATAACACTACCAATAGAGCCAATACTTTCAGAATTTATTTCCTCACAGTATGCAACTAGATGAAAATTTTTTAGTTTTAAAACATGATATAGGTAATTTAAGGACTATTATAGGACATGAAGTGGGCCTGTAGATGTTTTGATAAATTCTTGTTGATTTTAGAAAAAAAAAATCGCTTTTTTCAGCAACTAGTGGATAAATCGATTTCAAATATCCATTACTTAGAGATAGAAGAACTTAATATACTTTAATACAAATACTTTATTTTGTTCAGATTTCTTCTGAGTCCTATTGGACCCGATATCTCACCTAGGATTTGGCTGTTTTATTTTAATTGAAGGGAACACTTTTTATTACATATAGCTCAATTGGCTCTGTAATGTTTGTTACTGTATTGTTCGAAAACCAGACAAAAAAAATTTGCCATCATTGCACAATTCTCTTTCATACAAAGGCCTGCTTCAGTCCGTATTCAGTATACAACGACTCACTGTGCTATCTTATTTAGCTTCAAGTTTTCTCTCCAAGCGAACTATACACAAAAATGCAGCAATACTAACTTGTACATGGGTACTCTTCAATAGTCCACTGTGCAAAAAATCCAGTAAAATCATTCAAAAACTCATAGTGTTCTTGTATTGTATGATAGCACCTGAGTCTAATCTTCTTATTATCAAGTGCACGAGTACCACGAGGGCATCGAAAAAGGCAGACGGTTTGTAGTTTTGTCATATCTGTGTTATCACAAAAATCTAAATCTCCATGTTGGAAGGATGCAGGATCAGGACATTTTATTTCTGTAATATTATCATATGAACATTTTGAATGATAGGGAATATATTTCACAACTGACCGATATAACATGAAATAGATAACGTCTTGGCAAATCAAGGCAAATAAAAGAGATAATAGTATTCTGAATCTTTCCCCACTCATTACAATGCTTTGTTCGTGCGGCTCGAAATTATGAGGGAAAAAATCATGGCGCACTTACACAAAGAAACAAAATTGCTGCCTCCAAATAAAACTTAAACAAAGTTTGTAAGCATGTAAGCCTAAAAAATAAAAAAGCAGGGTCAACTCTTCAACTCTTCTTCCCATTTCTGCCTGATTTTTTTTGTTTTACTAAAAAAATCACCTCTGTTCAGCAAATAAATAAACTGCAGATCGAAATTTTGCAGTGCAAAAATTGCGGCATGTAGTGTACTTTTCAACTGTAACGTAACAGCTATGTAACAATAGGGGGCGGTCACTCGTAACATAAAGTAAACGACTTAGAAAGGTAAAATGAATTCATTGAATCATATACACAGCATTTTGAATAAAAAACAATAAAATATTTATAAATACGATAGGCTATGTAAAATATTTTATCATATGTTAGTTGTTCAGAACAGGGGTGTCAAACTCGTGGGTTTTCGAGGGCCGCATTGCATTTTGGGAATTGTGCAAAGGGTCGCAAATAGTTTTTGATATATTTTGACAATGTATACTTGAAGTCTATCGATACTTGAATTTTTAGATAGGTATAGTTTGTGACATATATTGTGATGCAATTGAACAGCCGAATAAAGTTTTGGTATCTTCTCGAATTTCAAATGCCTTATACACATATTAATTTTTGGCTTTTTCGCACTACAAATATTATTGCAATTTACTGTATTTATTACAAGAAATCATAAATTTTTATGTACAACCATCCAAAACATTCTTGAACAAAGTTTTGATAAGAAGAGAATAATACATACACTAAAAAACAATTAAATCTAAATATATAAGCCTAAAATTTACAAAAATACTACAGAATAAACTGTTTTTTTTTTATTACATATGTCCTGACGTTTGGCATCTCTTTTGTGCCTCCAGCTCACTAATATCAGGCTGAAATGATTTTACAGAACCAACTCTAATTAAAGAGGTCACATGATCATCGGTTATTCTGGATCATTGAGAATGTTTGATTAATTTCAGTAATACAATACAATAATACAAATGACTGACTTTTCGGACTAGAGATTTTCCGCCACATTTCACGAAATAATAAAAAAAAATTCGCAAAAATTTACAAATATTGTTAAGCGTTCGAGGGCTGCATTGGAAGTGCTCTGGAGCCGCATGCGGCCCACGGGCCGCATGTTTGACACCCCTGGTTCAAAATGTTTAACACAATTCTTTTCAGGTGCACTTTGCAAATCGCCGCACTCATGCGTCGCAGCAACCACTTTGGGAACTGCTGGTGTAATGAATAAATATTTAAAAACCATTACCTTCACAGCGTGGCATTGCATTGACAAAAAGTGGATTTTGTGGTTTCCATTTCGAGCCTTCGTATGAATGTGTACAAACTATCGAAGGAGGTCCATGAGGGTAGCTGAAAGTCTCACAGAGTATATTACATACTGAGCCAATGTTATTTCTGTTAGTGCAATGATATTTTCTTTCGCCGTAATTCAAAGGTATGGGGTCACAGCTTGAAGTAGCATCTTGCAAATACAAAAAAAATAAATACCATTGGTGGTTAGAATTTTCTAACCATGAGGGAATAAATAAATAGTAGTAGTGTATTTTTTATTAAAACGTATTTATATGTCTTTTGCTATGAACAAGGATCTGCACAAGCAGCCATTGCAAGGCAATGAGATAGGACCTGAATCTTTCTGGTTCGACATTACCTACCCAATTTATTACAGTTGAAGGGGTTGGCAAAGGATATGAATCAGGAATTTTAACCTGAAATAACATCAAAGTTAAGTTTAACACCTTTAGAACACCGACTTTTATAATTGAATAAATATTAAAGATCTCCCTAGCCTAGGTCATATCAGTGGCCATATGTACACAACCTTGTTCGGGGTGAAGGGTGTAATTATAATTGATATTTGCAAAACCGACCTATGGTAATATAAGGAATAGCTGTAACACAACTTTAAAAAGCTATAATAAATGTGTGCTGTAGGCCTGTAGGCTGTAGTTCTCAATTTCCTATTCATAAGTCATCAATTAGATCGATCTTGAATACATTCTGCTCAAAATTTACAACATCATGTTCATGTTCTGCACAGTGATATTTTGGGTTTGGCAATACATACCCTGAGTGAGTGTGAGGGCCCACGTGTTATCTTTGACGCCAAGTTTAAAACTTTGACTGCTAGGCCACCGCTATCATTTCTATGATGGAATATAATCTGATGTTCAGAACAATCGTAAATATCTACCTCTTCAATTCATAGGTTGAATATGTAATATAATTTCAAGTAACCCCACCTTGGCATGACGGTACTGTACCATTCCAATTACTCATTCCACTCTCATCCCTTTTGCAAACAATAAGTTTCGTGTGACTTATTTCACGTTTTCCAAATGCTTGCTCACAGGAAAATGTACATTCTGAAAACAGCTGGTTACCCTTGGAACATTGATAAATTAAATCACTTTCAATCGCAACCATTGGCATCATATCAGGACATGGATCATCTGTTAAATAAAAGATTGAAGTAAAAAGTGGATTTACAGGTTAGGAAACCTAATCCATTTAGAAACCTGATGTATGCAAATTTTAAACTAATGTGTGAAAAGAAAATAATTTAATTAGTATTGTTTGCCTTTAGAATGTTTTTGCCAGGGAAGCAGTTACAGAATCTGCTACAGAACTTGTATGTACAGAATCTAATCAATAATATTTTTTTTAAATAAGCAAATATAGGCTTAATGTCTCACAAGAGCACTGCTGTTCCACAGGTTGCCATTCTCCTCTTGCCCAATTCCCATATTCAGACTCCTGTTGATCATATAATTCATGTACATATCCACGATCTCTGCACTCAATCTCATTGGTATAATATGATTCACCCTGACAGGGGATAGTACACCTTACTCCAAGATTGTATCCATAATTTTTTGTCGTCTCCCCCTTGACTTCTCGAGTCACTGTTTCCTCAGTACAGTGCATTGGATTTCCAAAACCCTCCACCATTGGAATCCTACAAGTAAAACCTGAAAGAGTAAAACAACCACTGGAATCCCTTCTATTTACCATCTGAACATTGAAGATATATAGACCAGTGGTTCCCAAACTTTTTAGAGTTGCAACCCACTATTTATTACCACAGCTTATGGCGACCCAATTTTTTATGACATAACACAGAACACAGCAATGGCTAATCATCTACCGTGTTTCCTCGAAAATTATACCTGGTCTGAAATTAAGACCTAATTTGAATTTTAAAAATGATTTTAATTAAACCCTACTCTTAAAATGAATTTAAAATGTGTGGGAGAGGAAAGGTTCAATGACCTGAGGTAAGGTGAAGATCGCACCACTATTCAAGACTGTGTGATGTCACAGTCACAATTAAGATATTTGTCACAATTTTTGTATAGGAAATACAAATAAAAACAATGGATGTCGGTTTTTATATAAAGTTTATTAAAAAATCTCGTGATTTTCTACAATGTAATTTTATTTTTGTTAAATGAACTCAAAAGACCTCTTCCAAAAAAAAATCATAGTGTTATTTTTCAAAAGAAAATAAATTTAAATCCTGTCTAAATTTCGGGGAAACACGGTAAGAAGTACTGTACAGTGTACAAAACTGCTATGCGTGAAAAAGCCACATGGTCATTCTCTGTGTAGCAAATTTTGTTCCTTTGAGAAGATCGTAAAAATGAAACTTTGACAGATTAGAATTTAAATTCAATTTAATTTGCTTTGGTGCAAGCAGTAAATTATAATCCATATAGCCACAGTAATCAGACAACCCAAGTAAATACTAAAAAAGACAATCACTCACGTGTACAATATGGTATCAAGTTATACCACTGTGCATCAACAACCTCCTTGGTAATTGTGCTCCATAATACAAAACACGATATTACGAGGTTTGGTTGATATGGATTTAGAAAATGAGGGTGTGTACAATCGAGACTACATATACTTGTAGCTGTAGTTCCGCCATTTTCACACGACCAGACTCCAGTATCATTTGGGTAAGTCGATACAAAATCTGCGTAGCGTCCTGGACATGAATCGCTATACTCCAAGATACCTGTTGTACAATATATATTATTTTGTCATTATTAAAGTATAGCATTGTTGTAAAAATCTAATATTGGTTCTACATATAAATCACGATTTAATTCACTATGATAAGTTTTCTGATCATTTTCTATTTACACATTAAGCTATACAGGTCTATTGTCTCATAACAAGGATTTTTTTGTTAGTATTCACTATTTCACACACTTGTATGAACACTTACCCAATACCTCTGCATGCAGCAACAAGTGACTAATAATAACTATTGTTATTCCATTGAACAGGATATTCTGTTCGATGTGTGTCATAGGTATAATTGACTTATCGTCTCTGTATTTCAGATTGCAAGGTCATCTACATACTTTAAAATGAACAATGTGTCGGCAAAAGTAACTAAATATTAACTAATTTCGTCTACTAAAATAAAATCAAAAAGTTTATATTCCAGTAATTAAGAACAGGTCAAGCAAATAAACAAAGTCATTTTATACATTTTAATTATTAGAACCACTCTTGCATAATGTGGGAGCAAATATTTGCAATGTACTGGTAGGGTTTATGAACTAGGCTACTTGATCTAAAAGCGTAAAATGGAATTGAAAGTGAAATGATCGTAACGCTGTATAGAGTTAAGCAATACGATATCATATGTGAGTTACCGGTAGCGTTACCGTACCGGTACATAGATCTGATAATAGAACAGTAGAATGTCAAATTTAACTAAACAGTGAACGAGGACTATAAACTACAATTTTGTTCGGTACCGGTATCCCGTTTGTAAAACTAGGCCTATATATCTCACATTCAACGTTATAAGCTAACGTTAGTGCACGGTACATTCGGTAACGGTCTACAAACAACAGAACAACGGCGTTCATCCTCGAATAAAAGAGACTAACGCAGTTCGATTAAATAAAAAAATAAGCGGATACGAATGAAGAATGTGGTAAGTGATCTGTGTATTTTAATCCACAACGACTCGAACAATCATGATTTGCGGAAGGTTTAAATTCAAACTAGACTATTATCTATCATAATACTGTAACATCAGGCACCAACACTGTAAGAGCAGACGACTGACTGGGCGCCAGAATTCATAACCTTTGACCTTAGATATTTCCGAGTTGTTTACAATTTACATATTTATCCCGGGGGAGAGAAAAGTTATGAGACGGCTTAACCATATGGCGAACCACGGCCTCTCTTCGGGTTACCATTCCATGTCGGGTATAGGATTAGTTAGTTACTAGTTTTCGTAAGTATGGACTTGATAGCGGTTACGTGAACCACCCTATTGCGGCAAGGAGTCCACCAATCCTCTCGCAAATAATCATCTCCGCATGCAGTGGTAGGATTCAAATTTTTTGTCAACCGGTTCCTTTACAAAGATCATATTTTTCAGCCGGTTCTGTTACAAACAGAACATTGACAGTAACCAGTAATGTTAACCGGTTAGCTGATCTAAAAAATTCCGTGAGACGGTCCTATTGAACCGGTGCGAACCGGCTTAACCCCACAACTGCCCGCATGGGATTCCAACCTGCGATCCCACGAAGAGTAATTAGAGGTGGGGTGGCGAGCGTATTCCTAACGCGTAGCACGATGAGCCACACCGCCGCGCGCGATGTGTATTTCCAACAATGGATGTTTCCCGGAGCATCGACTTCCTTGTTTACTTCGTGACATTGGCCAATCAGCAAGATGCAAAAGTGACGTCACAATGTCCCTTTTCGCATCCGCCCAGACACTTTTCTCACTCAGGCGTGGTCGTAAACATTACCTCATTTTCGCGTTTTTGAATTCTATTCGTTTGCTTTTTAGTTGTGTTTCGGAAATTTAAATATAAATCAAATAATTCAATGATCACTTTGTCCTGTTAGGAGTTTCAGTTTAATTGCAGTAATCAAAGAATAGTGTAGAAATAGCTACGATAGGTTAGGCTAAAATTACTTACGGTATTTTCAAAACACAGATTGTTGAATACTACGAATCAGAATGACAGTTTGAAACAAATATCTCATTTTACAGGCGCCAACTCGCGAAACCACACTTAAAATGAGCACCGGAAATTTTGCATAGGAGTTTTCCTAGGGTCAAAGGTCGGGGAAATGTCTATGACCAATCAACAATGAGTCAACGTAACGTTACAATGGCAATTTGTGCAGTCGCTCGAGCAGTTACCCAAGCATGGTTATAAACATTGGCTCGTTTTTGTCGTTTTACGTGTTATTTGTCAGTTTTCAGTTGTGTTATCAATGTAGACTCATTGCTTGAGTGAGAGAGATTTATTTTCACAAAACAATGTTAAAATAGACAATGAAACAGATTTAAAAAAAATACATTACAGTAAACAATTCAAATCCTGAATTGTGTAGATCAGTATGCAACACATTTGCCGGTCTTCGATGCTCCACCGATTGATTAAACTGCTAATTGGGAATTTTTCCGGGAATGAACATGACTATGACCATTTACGCTATGACTAAACAAGGAAATCGATGCTCGGCGAAATATCCTTGGTAATGTATGGGGGAAACGCCCTATATGAATACTCTCATTGACAAGAGGCATAAGATTGGCGAACTAACAGTATGGTAAAGTTTGAGATGGCGGTTGGGTCAAGTTTGCATCGCGGAAGTTATCGATCGTGTGACAATTTTCTACATGTTGCATGGCACCTCAAACCTTGTTTTTACGTAATGAAATCGTGCCCTTTGGTATTGTACTCTAGATTTAGTAAGTATAGGGTGATTATAAGTGGGGAAGCGAGAGGAAACTTAGTTTGAAAGAATGGCAGTTAGCCGAAGACAATTTTTAATCTGAACAAGTGAAAATAGGATTTTCAAATTTGTTTGCCTCGGAACAATATTGTTATTGATTAATCATTATTTTTTTTAGAATAAAAAATAACACTGCCCAGCCCTAATCGTATCTATTTGGCTTGCGAGAACAGCAACTAGTCGAATGCCTGGCTATATGAATATGTGAAGATACAATTCAGTTTATCGAAGAGATTTTGGCCTGGTATTATAGAAACAGAGTAGCCTATGTCGAACCGAACAACAGTCAGCACCGAGTAGCTACAAATTTTACGTATAAATTGGTTATATTATTATCGAATACAAATAATTTCGAAGTCGGAAAGCTTAAAAGATGTATTTGAAAGTTTTGGAAATTTAGATGAGCATCTGAGTCATCAATATCGATTTGCATGGACCTGACTCCGTAAAAAACCTAATTCGGAAAAATCCGATTTGTTAAAAATGTCCTCCTACACTGTCTTGCTAATTCATAGATGCGCAATTATTTCGATGGAAGACTGAAATGCGTCGCATAGCCGAGTAGGTATGAATCTAACGATTCATACTGGGCTAATTCAGGTAAAACAATGGTTCTAAACTTTTTACTGACTTCTGTTCGCGTACCAAAGACAAAGTCCTTTTTGGTCGGGGAACAATGGATCTGGAAACGCGCTATGGGAGTATTTTATAATGTGGCACTACATCCACTTCGCTCAAAGTTTCAGCGTATTAAATATATGCAGTAGCGCTATAAACGCTGTTAAACGAATAAAAGATGAAAGACATCGTTTCCGGTATATTTTAACCAACTTAAAAGTTAATTGTTGCTTTAATTCAAAGCTACTATCGTACCACTTGAAAAGCTCCCACGTACCACAGGTTGAGAACCACTGCAGTAAAAGCTTGACTTATGGCGATTCAAAAGAGACTATTTTAACGAGTAATTGTTGGTGGCTAATATTACAATGTTATGCAGCACATTATCGGCTATTCACGCGGGTTGAGCTATAGTCTGTTCCTTAGTACAAAAACGCCTATGGCTACAAAGAGTGTCTACTAGTTGACAACTCTACGAAATCTATTTATAGTATCCCTATATCTTTATTGCATATTTCAGACAAAATACTATGACGTATAATACATTTATTTTATTGATTGTGATTCTCAAATTTTGGAGTGGCGTAATTTGTCAATCGCAAAAGAATATTCAAATACCTTCTGATAAAAGTTCATGTGGCGTAGTTAATGTTAATTGCGCATCAGGACAAGGAACAACCGTTGATTGTGAAACCGGTACGAGACTTTATGGCCCCCCAGGAAAACGCGGTCCAGCTGGAGCAACTGGCCCAAGAGGGCCCAAAGGAAATACGGTAATGAGGAGAACGTTGTGTTGTTATCTTGTTGGAATGATTTGCAGAATGCAATTACGGGCATTGCGTACTTGGTTTGTATCTCGTGCAATACAAAATAATCTCCAATGTATACCAATTAACCTCACATTTCATCCCAATCATGGTTTTTAGTCTGACAAAATTTGAGGGCCGAGTTCGAAATGAAAAACTTCATATTATCATAGGAGAAAGTACACTCAGCTGGACTCGTATTTTGTTTTCGCAGAATTAAAAAAAAATGGCATTAAAGGTATGGGTCGCGGACGAAGGCTAAAAAACACTGCTTCAAAAAACAACGTAAAATTAGCCAACTTTATTTTATACAAAAAGAACCGATCTAGACGACAAATATAATGAACGTCATATTTTGGTTGTACTTCAGGAACGGTGGCGCGACATCCGCCATATTTTTGAGGAAATGACGAGTTAATTGTGGCATATTGTTCGTAATTCATGACTTGTTTATAGCGTCATTCAAAATCGTTTACCGCATTTGACAGGTAATTTCCAAAGCTGATAATAATCTTTGACATGAAAAAGTGTTATTTTTTTCAATTTTTTTTTTCAATGTTGGAAATACTAATTAAAAAATCAGTTTTCGTCGTATTTGGTGTGGTCAATACCACGACATTAACTATGATTTATACATGTTATTAACTTGAAACAAATCTTGTCTCGTCATTTTTACATTTAAAATGAATATATATACGACAAATCAACCAATCAAAACTTTACAAAGAAATATGTCAAATAGAACGAAAACACGATGTCATAAAACCATTTAACGTGCGAAGGTAATGGTTCGAGCAACGAATTCTTTCACCTCGAAGCCTATATCGTGAGTAGCAATATTATTTTGGTCATAACGTACTTACATCTCTTCCATTTCAGGGTTCACAAGGTCCGAAAGGAAAACCTGGTAACAGCGTAAACGTTGAAGAAATCAAGAATCAAATCATGAAGCAAATTGGCAAGTCAATCATTTGTTAAAAACACAATTGCAGTTTGCCGTTGCTGGTTTGTGATGGAATATTTTAAGTGGCCCTAACCCATTTTTCAGGTGCACATAGTTGTGAAGATTTGACAGAAAATTACGGAGTTACAAAATCGGGATTTTATATTTTACGATCCATTGAAACGTCTCAACTGAATTACATCTACTGTAGTTTTGAACCCGGTAAGATAAAAGTGTGGAATGTTTTCGGTCGGTTGAAATTTTATTAGTTTAAATAAAATATTTACAGTTAAACTTGGATTTGCAAAGTACGCCACTATAGTTCTCTTCTCTATTTGGATTTTGAAAAATAAATATTGGAATATTCAATAACAATATTGTTCGTTCAAACCGAATCAAAAAATCAGATCATTTTTTTCAGTATATATCTTTGACAAAGATGACAATTTGCGGAAATACAGAGATAGATATGACACCCGAAATATTCTTAAGTAAAATGAATACACTCATTTCCTTTTTTTTTATATCACGAATAGAATTTTTTTGCACTTTTAGGTATTTCCACATGTAATCAACTCAGAAATAGCCAAGGAGTGAATGAGACTGGACTTTATATTGTTAGACCAGACGCATCGTTGCCGTCTTTCAAAATATTCTGCAAATTCTCTTTACGCGATGGTGAGATCAATCATTTGTATATCGTATGTTACGGACCGTACTGCACCGCCTCGTCAATAAATTGTTTATATTGGGGATTTGTCCATACATAGGGCGCGGTGACCGTACATTTGAACCCACGTACATTTGAACCCATGTGTATATTCGCGAGTTCAATCTATATGCGGGTGCTAAACCCATGGGTTAGGGTTAGTATGGGTTCAAATATCCGTAAAACAACAAAAATTTTCATAGGTGCAATAGTGTGCAGGTGCAATCGTCGTGGGTTCAAATGTACGTGGGTTCAAATGTAATGGAACCATAGGGCGCACCGGATAAGACGCAACTGTAAGGAGTATCGGCTTACCGTATAAATCTCAATAAATCAATAGTTGGGTGATCCCGAAGTATTCGTACCAAGATGGCACACAACCTGAATATAGTATGTGTACCAGGTTCGGGTTGAGCGTCATCTTGGTACGAATACTTCCGGAGCGCCAATATTTGTATCTTAATGTATTTCATTGGAAGAAAACCTAAAGCGACGGTTTGTTTATGAAAAAAAAGTACCGATTTGTTTTGAGTGTAGGCAATAAGGCATAAATCACTAGCTGATCCGCACGGGCTTAGAAGGCGCTTTATGGTACTTCGAAACAAAGGCCAAAAAGGTGTTTTTTTCACCCACATTTTGCCCCAAAATAATACACTGAACGGAGCTGTAAAACTTCCGCTAAGTACGAGATCCGCTGACATGCGGTCGCGGAACCGCTACAATTCATTTTTAATTTTGGTGACGTCACCACGCAAAACGTCAAATAAATAAACGAATCCCGAAACGAATCGATAATTCTGAGAAAGTATTGCATCGTGAATCATTCCATTCACGCAAGACTATCTTAACATCGAGTGTTTTCATTTGATTTCAAGCAATAACAGAAATATGGCATGACAATATGAATGAAATTGAAGTTGAGGGAAATTGTGAGAGTCAAGGTTGTTACACGTGGACTCCTAACTATTCGTTGAATCAAGGGCAGATTGTCAGCATTATTTCGATTTCTCGAGAATGTAGACAATTCGTAAAGGTACGGACGACTAACTATTTCTTTACAAATAAAACTGCGTCCATATATATCTCTGTACAACAAACTAAAAATGTATTTTTTTGCGAAGATTGTCGTGGTTACTTATCACATTTCCCAACTAACACATTTCATTAGTTCATTGTAACCTTCAAATTGGGTACTTCGACGATAATAAAAGAGACAAGAAAAAAAAATAATAAAGATTGATGGCACCTGGGAGACGTTTTCGCTAATGAAAACACGTATTATTGTACTATATAGAAATTCATCTATTGAACGATGTTTTCATTTAATTTACAGTTTCGGTGCAAAGGCGTCTTATTATTTCGAGATGGACATGGACATTGGGTATCACGCACTGGTCAAAAGATGAGGTATTGGGGTGGCTCTACCTCAATGCGTGGAAATTACTGCGCATGTGGGGAAAATGGTTTGTGAAAATTTTTAAATATTACAAGGAGTAAAACTGTTTACATGTTAACAATTATATATATATATATATATATTCTTCTAGGAAATTGCGTGGACAATAGGTATAAATGCAATTGTGACAATAATCAGATCAAAATACTGACATCTGATGAAGGGTATCTCACGGACAAAACAGTGCTACCGTTAAAAGAAGTTGGTTTTGGTGATAACGGCGATGCTGGAGAGAAGGCTTGGTTCACTATTGGAAAACTGGAATGCATGGGATAGATATTTTGAAGATATATGCGTTGTAGTTGAAGAAATCATGATTTTTAGAGATGTTTGTGGTGCCTGTAGGTCTAAATGCCATTCAAGATCACTTCCTCGAATACAATACATTGATGAGCTCTGGTCTGATTTTTCTTAGCTGTAGCTTTTAGCGACCATTCATCTCATAAAAGCATTAGATTTTAGGAATCACCAGATAACAAGAAGTGTTGGATATTCTAAATAATAGGTTTCTTGAACAGGATTAATCTTAAAATTAGTTAATCAGTAAATGTTTCGTGTCTCGCGGCCTTGTCTTTATTGTGCCACCCCAACTATGTCGGCATTGCAGACCATGAGTCCGATGTAACATCATAATAGAATAACAATATCTATATATAATTTTCAGCAAAGGTTATTGGGTGTAATGTGTGAGCGGGTGCAAATATCCGTGGGTGCGAGAGTATGGAAGTGCAGTTTATGGATGGGTGCAGCAATAAATAAATTTGTTTGAGCTTTCGATGTATTATCGATACGTTATCAAGGCACACGGCATGGCATGCGAGTTTATTCAGAAATGTGTCGAATAGGACTGATATAGTTCAACGTATCGCTATCAACTATAATTACTACTAATGAGGTACCTACTTCCCAAACATTAACAACGGCAATAATCTCATATATGCATGTATTGGGATTTACTTTTGCACGGAATACAGCACTGAATTAGCGCAGTAATCGTATAGAACAGTCATAGAGTATGTATGAACTAACAAAACATTCTTGCATGACAATGAACCCATGGAAAGTGACCAAGCACGGAAAACCAATAGAGCGTAACAAGGTTCCTAACAAATAATACAAGAAAACCGCCGAAGCACAAATATATAGACACGAAAATAAAATAACGAACCGTAGTATCGCCAGCCTATATGCGACTCATAAGGAAATGTGGCTGAACACGGGATTCGAAAAATCGAACCCGAGGACAGCCGTGAAGTGATGGTCATCCTTGGCGGATTCAAGACAGTGTTCCCATGAATTAAAATAAAAGAGCAAAACTTTGGGTGAAATATCGGATCTCATAGGATTCCGAGGAAATTTTAAATAGAATTAAATAAAAGTAATAGCCTTCTTGTAACTACTTCCATCATTAAGTACTGAAATCGATAATAGCCCATCAGTTCCGTAGATAAGCGATGTTTTCCGCGCTCTAAACGTCGCGATGGACGATGTAGCAAAACGACCTATAAGTCCACTCCATGCCCAACAATATTCACACCTATTGTATGACAAAGACATCATAACTGGCGCAAAGAATTAAGTTGAACCGAATCGGTCAGAAAGCCGAGGACGTAAACGAGTATAGCACGCTACAACGCGGGCCAATCTAAAACAGCAGTTGTTTTCCAACTTTTTAGGTGAAGCTGAACCCAATGAAACAGAATTCGAGTAACAACAATGCAACAAGTTAATTGCGTGTTATTGTCTGAATATTTATATAGGTATATATAACAACAAACTTAATAGTGTCAAAAAATGAACTTTAAAGTGTAGCAAGTTGAGTATAAGTGGCAAACCTAATAAGGCGACATTAGATATCGATTAGAATAATCAACAATTCCAGACGAGTTTGAGCTGAAATGTAAGCTTTCCGTTTTTATCTGAGTGAGATACTAATGCCAGAGTTAAGAGAATGAACTTATCTTTATTAATTTATATGATGACGATATGATAGCTCCAAGATAACAGTAATCCGTCAGTTATGAAATATATATTTTATATTTTCACCAGCTTTACGTGGCTATGAGTTTGAAAGTATACCATTGGCGATGACAGTTGATTGAGCACAAAAGGAATTACATTTTGAAAGTGAATGTAGTTTAATTAGTGATCCATGACAATAACAGAAAATACAGGTTGTGTGACTTATAATGGTGTTTGGTCGATAACGATACCTCGTTTCCATGGTAACCAGGTATTCTATTATCAAGAGTAATGGTCAAAATGCACTTCTGATCATATTCTTTATTATTTACTTCTTAAATACACCTCAGTTTACTTATCTTGGAAATATTCTTCCCTAAAGTAATGTCTCTTACACTTGGATAGCAATACGGATGATGCCTCGTTTTCATGGCAACGAGGTATTTTCATGGATGGCACCATATCCAAAATTAATCAGAATATGCTACTGTACATGTGTGCCAAGTTTCATGCTTGCATCCAAAAGTGCACAATTCCATCATATTTGAGGTCTTATCCGCTGGAATATAATAATAATCTCGGATTTGAATATGAACTTGCATAAGGATGCGGAATCCCTGGAATGCGGTGGCGGAAACCAAGAATACCGCTGAACCCCGTTTGAAAAACAATGCTCTACAGTTTTCAAGATCAGTGTTAAACATTGCATGCAATATTCAATGCGGGTCCTCGACTTTACACGTCCTAAATGATAAATTCGAACCGACTAAATTAAGATGTTAAAGTATTTTATTAAGTTGTTGCGAACCGAAATGAATGTTTTGTTTTTACGACTACTGCGACTACATTTTAATAAAGTGGTTCAACACAGCACGGCGTGAAACGTATATTATTGTACAAAACAACACAAAAGGGCAAAAGTATCAAACTAAAATTTACACTGTCTGTCTGGTATGCGGGTATAGAGCTACAGAACATCATCATGATTTTTTCAATATCGCGAGAAACCAAACCAATTATAACACTCAAATAAAAGAAATCATTCCGTAAAAGCTTGGTTGGCTGAGTTGCCACCAAAATAAAGGTTGATAGATATATGTTTTTAAATATATACTTATCGTGCTGCAAGAATGATTATTGAGGCCTAGCCATATATCCGAAAGCTGGAAATGATAGAAAACGTAAAAAAGAGTATGATGTCGGCCCAAGAACGATTATCGAAGCTTAGTCGGACGTCCGCAGCTCGAAATGATAGAAAACCTAAAAAAAATGATATGGTATCGACCCAAGGACGATTGTCGAGTTTTAGTCGGACGTCCGCAGCTTTAACTGACCTAAAAAAAGATATGATATCGGCCTACTCGAAGTGTTCGAAACAGTTTTATAAACATTTATTTACGTCTTTTTGCGAGTGCACAGCCTGAAGTGTTTGATAAATTTCACTATCCCATTGAGCGTATTGGTATTTTGCACATTTCGGTAAGACATATCACAATATTACCATATTAACAATATTACCATCATTTCGCTAATAAAAAGTATCGATATCCAACAGCTAAAGTTGTTAACAAAACATGAAAATAAATTAATAGTTCTCAACCATGCATAACTGAATGACGTTATAAGTAAATTTTGTTCAAATTTGCTGGAGGCCAAACGGATTTTGTTCAATTAATATGTAGATTTGAAATACCGATTTCACGTTTCAAGTTGTATTTTTTCGCTTGATTGTCAGTTTCATTCTTGAAAATACCTTTCGGATTTTTTTGTGTTAGGACAAATTAAAATAAATTCATCACTTTGGTTTCGAGTTCGATGAAATATGTTCCATAGCATATTTTAGAAATATCATTCACATCTTGTCGTCGAAGTTTCCAGATGTTAGGGGATAACACGTTTACATTTAGAACGTGTTTTGATTTTGATATGTGTTGTAATCCACTGCACCACAACAAAGAACTTTAAAATTTGCCCAGTTTGTTCCACCCTTATACAAGTGTCAGAGATATTTGAAAACGTTTTATATAAAAATCATCGAAGTAACCACTCGCTTCTCATCAATTAGCAACAGGACAAATAGGTTTTAGTTACTTTTTGAAGACATCACAACGCAGCGGGCAAGGGTGTTGACATAAGGGGTCTTCCGAGTATTGTTACTTTTTACATCAGCTATTGTTATAATATCTTGCGTCAATATAGCGTTACGAAATACAATATTGGATATAACAAGGAAAATAATGGGTATAGGAGTAGGAAAACCTCAAGTTTTGTAACAATTCTCGCTCGAGCGATGACAGGTCAAGGATGGTAACAGGATCGTTATGGTATTATGCTCTCTCGCTGCGTTTCCCTGGCAACGATGCGCAATTCCCCGTGCTATAGATACCGTTTTGGTGTTGGCTTGTTGATATGCGGATAGACGGGATGTCACTTTCTAGAATTTCTTTTACTAAAAGATCTCCCTCTTGCTACGTCCAAATGATACTTATTCGTATCTAGAAACAGTAAAAGTGTACGTTGGTATAAGTGGATAAATATGTCAATACAGACGCCGCGGTATCATGAAGTGATAAGATGTTGACAAGGGATTTATCTGTGAGTGGTTTTAGAGAGCTTGATATTCAGATTTTTTTTTCAGATTGAACAATTTCGTACAATAAAGAATAAGTTTCATATTATATTAGATTATATGATCGTGTTTCAATATATTCGACGTAAACGGAGGAATGAGCATCTGAAATTTCTAAAAACCGAAAGAATGCCTGAAATACTCGTTTTAAAGTATACAAAATACATAGTATATTTTACTATATATATGCGCTTTTTAGGCATCCATCCTTAACAATCGTCGAGGAAGTACATTGTTATGCTACGGTTAGTTATCGACTTTTAGTAGATTAGATCTGAACCAGCTGAGAGTATTCCATATATATATATATATATACAAGCATAGGAATGGAATAAAAGAAAATAGAGGCATTTTATGGAGGCGACGTTTAGTAAATAGTAAGGTCAATATCATGATTAGTGAAAACATAAAATTTGCAATTAGTCATTGTACAAATGTAACAAAATTATCCAATTGTTATACAGTACAAAAATTTTCAAATTATGTGAATGAATAATATTATATATATATACTTTCAAATTATCACAGCCAATTCTCTTAGATTTTCATTACACAAGATCGTAGGAAAGAAATTTACAATAAAATCGATCGTTACCGCATAATGCTGTAATATTACCAAGATAATACAGAACGACATAGAAGGTTTTTGTTGAAAGAATTGTTAAAAATACCAGGGCAGCACAATGCCAACGGGTTCTGTTTACAGTGATGATGTACGACTTCTTGATGACCTAACCAGGCTAAAGTTAAAAGTTATTCAAAAGGTGAGTGAAATTATGCAACTTAGGTTTGCATTGTTTGCTCACTGTCCAGTTACTAAATAAAATTAAAAATTATAACAGTAAACCTTATTTTATTTGATGTTAGAATAAATGAAATCGATTTATACATCTTTATAACATTGGAAGATACCACTAATTTCATGTCGAAATTATCATTATCGAATTCATTTATTCGTGTTATAAATTTGTCATTAAGTGCGTGATATGATTTATTCCGGGTAGTAAATCATTAACAACGTTTTCCTGATTTGTTGTACATCGCGTTAGTGTGGTCCGTTGATGTTCAAAGGATTTCAACATTGGCGAATATTTGTCCAAGATAGAGATATAATCTCCAATTTTCCAAGCAATATAGGAAATCCAATGTTTACTTGCTTCTTTAGAAATTAAACACAAATACACATAGAGAGAACAGGGATGTCTTAACACCAACACGATATCGTCAATACCACCACAGGCGTCGCTACGTTGACTCTCCGGATTCAGACAGATATGAACCGGAGACTCCACCTCCTCTTCCTCCACCAGGTGAATGCCATCATATTGCTAGGCCCTAAATTCGTTTAAGATACAACTTATTATTTTTCTTTTAATTAATATCTGAGATGCTGTATATATATGTAGTAGATTTTCTAGTATTTTCAACAATCATGGTTTCAAGATAAATTTAAAAAAACCAATTCAACGAATTATTTCTGATATTTATGTCTGGTCAAAATCAATTTCGTATGTACGGTCCAATATGCACGATGAAGACGTACAAGGCGATGGGATGAGCAATATGAATATATGTGCACTATTTCTGTAATTAATCATAGAAGAAAAATTTGTCACTTCAGTCATAAGGTTTGATGACGAAAAATGACTTTTTGACTCATCTTGAAATAGTTCATTATTATTTTACGAAATAAACTATGTTATACGTGACAAAATGAATCACTAGAACTACAACAATGTTTAATTGTCACTTTGGTAAACCTTCATCTTACTTGTCGTTCTCTGTGATATATATTTGTCTTGTTGTCAATGACAAAACCCTCTCGAGCAAATAGAGGGCACTTGACACGCCTAGATTTTCATAAGTCAATGCTATATTTTTATCGGATCGTTTAGGAAACGAAGGCACGTATTTGAATGTTGGAGTTGAACTTGAGTCTATGTCGGCCAAAAAGTTGGTGATTTACTAGGCCGTACATATATGGTCATCAATCCTATATAGCTGTCATTTTTATGTAAAAGTCTTGATATACGATCATAAAAGTTGATAATATTAAAAAAAAATTGTACACTAAGTACATCTTGTCACTTCGAGGATACGTATGGACATTATCAATTTGTATCAATGGTATATCATCAATACAACGATTCAAATGGCATCATAACAACCCCCTACTTGACCGCGACGTCAGGCGACTCCATCGATTTGTCGTTTCCAATTGACAAATCTGGATTAAACAAACATTCTTTTGTTATCAAAAGTTAATTTCTTTGTTGATTCTCGATCTTTTGACCTGATTATTTTTACATGGATATGTTTTCGTCTTGATATCGGTCTGAGTAATTAAATGTAATCATAATACTGGAAAGCCACATTTGATATATATATATATAATATTTATTTAACATTTCAAAACAAAAAAATACTTCAGTTTCTCGTGCGTGTGTCTAATGAAGACGTATTAAACAACGAACTCGTATAGAGTTCAGTTCAGAACAGTGGCCAATTAGCCATCTACTTTCCAACCTGAGACGTTATAACGTTACTCTCGGCAGATTCTTATCCATGTCGGCAAAGTTAAGTCGGTTTCGCGTTGTTCAAATCACAGAAGTTTGCGGATGTTATCGCGCGCCCGCGTGTCACAAACTAGGATAAAAGGGTTTCTATTTGACTAAACTTACGACTCATCTATTGTTGTAATTATTCGATCATAAGTCCTGCCCTGTTCAATAACAAAAGTATCAAATATTTCGAACAAATACGGGAACAAAGCAGGTTTTACCAAACAATTAACAATATGTCGACCATGGAAGCTTTGATATGATTTGAACGTCATAAGTCAAACTATAGACGTGGTGTTCCATTCATGGATAACCGCAAAAATCTGGAATTGTAAGACAAGTCGGGCGCAGAGAACTACTGACAACCATAGTCTACTCAAAGAAATGAAAATAGTCACAAGGGAAATTGTTAAACAATACAACGAAGTTATTAAGATTCAATAAAGTTTTCGGGTAATATCAATACACTTGCATTTCCATCTTAAGCATCACGCTATGTATAAGTTGAGCAATGTCTTTCCAAAATATCTTGCGGGAAATTTGGTCGGCTGTTTCAACTCAATCCCGATATGAAAAGCATAATCTGACTCATTACAACGAATTGGCTGATTAGCCATTTCTATTTCTATGACATCAATTTCTAGATGATGATCTATCAGATTCATCTGAAAACTTACTAGATAACATGTCACCAAATTTATACTATCAACGCTTTCAATATGCTGTACTTAACAATTAGCGCTTTTCATATATATACATGTCGCCCAGTGAGAATATACAGGCGTATTTAGCACAAGCCATTACATTACACCGAAATTCAGTTACCCATTTATGGGATTTTAGAGAAGAGAAAAATTGATCAACGTTGGTGAATAAAGTTACGATAAAATGTCTCTAAAAGTACTCCTTGGTATTAAGCTTATCGAGCGAGTACATTCCAGAGAAATACAAAACTATATTTCTTTTGCTGTAATGCTGACTGAATAAACAGTGTGCGATTACGGCGGTCCCGTCCAAACCAAACAACATCAGATCAAATTGAAATCCATATACCCCCGTCTATAAAGTTGTACTATAAAAGACCATGTTTCCATAGCATTAAGAGTGAATTATTACAAATAATTAGCACGCTTGAGTTTACTTCAAACTATCAGAATTGAATGGGATTCGAATATACGAATAATACCGAAATTCGTCTCCCAATTCAAATGGCCAAAGCAAATCCGACCTCCCATGTGGTAGCGTGGCCGAGCGGTCTAAGGCGCTGGTTTAAGGCACCAGTCATTTCGATGGCGTGGGTTCGAATCCCACCGCTGCCAGAATTTTCGATACTCCACGTGAACTCTTCGATATCGTGCGGACGGGATTGTGATAACCCGCAAGTTCCCAAAGCAAGGCGCTGACTATTGAACTATTCACTATTCAGAGTTCAGATGATATTGTCCTGACAAGTCACGTTCATTGCTTATGGTTGTTCACTCACTATTCAGAGTTCAGATAGGATTTTCCTGACAAGTCACGTTCATTGCTTACGGTTGTTTATAGACAGATAGTCGATTCTATAAAAACTGCGCCTTTATGGAAAAATCATCCTTGCATTTTACAGAACGAAGAAGGGACCGATTTTACAGAAAAATTGATAAAAGAAATGAATTACTCCATAAATTATGGGTAAGTACTACTAAGTAGATGCATACGTTACTTTTATGCAATATGAGTTCGAGGTTAAAAATCGTGAATTTATGATATATATATATATATGCCCCAAGAATTAGACTGAATATATATTACAATTTATTTCGGTACATATATTTTTGTTTGTCCCGCAATGCTGCATATTAGAACATATATACACATCCAATAACATTCATTACAGGAGGAATTAGGCGATGGAGGGACAAAATATCGACGTAGAGATAGATATCTTCCACCACTTACTCCGAGAAGACAAAATGAGCCGCCCATATTTGCTTTTAATGAAGGTTTCAAAACTGGAAATACTAAGAAAGGTAACGCAAACTTACTTGTACCTATTTGCAAAATATATGCCATGCGAATTCACCAATATAAATGGGCGCTTCAAAAGTGTGTGTACCAATATAGAGGTAACTAATTTTGTTCGCCTATACTTTACATCAAGTTATGTAAAGGGACTGAAGCTTAGGAGCCTAAGCCTAAAATGAGAAAAATCGGAATGAAATTGTGGCCCAACCCTAACATGCAGTACACACACTACGGGAGTACCAATAAATGAACCTAAGTCGAACAACATATATATATATATAATGGAATTTCGTGGTTTAAACGTTTATCGGAACGAAATGATTTCCTATTTGAGTCTGATCTGCAATAATGGGGTTTTTCATAAATGATGCCCCACATAATCACATCCTAGAAAAACAACATTCGTCCGTTTCCGCACTTTTATATTGTCGCGACCCGCAAGAATACCTCTTAAAAAAGCGGTCCCACAAATTTTCACCCAAAAGACACCAACCAAACATGTATCTATTGGAATGGGCTGGAAAAATTGACGTAATATTACGCAGAGATAAATGTATCAAGAACTAAAATCAATAACGCTTGTAAACTCTAAAACGTTGGTTCTTTTAAGCAACCGTCTTTGTCACAGCGAGGAAATTGCATTGCAATTGCGCTATTGCCAATTTCCCCATATTACTATTCATTTTTTGTAACTCTCCACATAATGCGTCGCAGAGAAACTGCCTTCAACAAACAGTTTTAGTAAATCAAATGATATCTATGGGATTTGGCATAGCAGTATATATTAGTAATTTTGCATAAGATGAAATGTTTGTGGATTGATTGAATGGAACGAAAAATTGATAAAATTCGTTATATTTTTTTCTAATTTATCCACTTAAGTTTATACGTTATAAAAAGAGTTTTCACACTTTTAGACCTTATGGAATTAATGCTGATACAAAACGCGCAAATGCAGCAGTGGTTGATGACACAAACATTGGCGAAACGTGCTGGTGCTGCTGATGACGATGCACCACATCATTATCATCATTATTACGGAGATCCAAGAACATATCCTCTACCACCCATCAAAAAGTAAGTTGACGAAAACTTCAGTTTGGGAGAAGCGTAACAATCCGTTTTTACATGCACACAAGAGTAATTGGTATGGGTCTACTTACTCTACTATAGCAACTCCTATTAGGCAAATTCATTAAAAAAATAATTCGTACTAGAAAGTCACGATGTGTACCTCGAGGTATCAAATCATCGCATTACTCAGCTATTGGTAGAAATTAGATCCATGTAACACGACACGAGGGTATACAAGAGCACCATTTACACAATGGTGCAATCAGCAGTGCGCTCAAACTAATATCAATTTAAATTTGTTTTCAGAACCGATTCCGGTAATCAGTATCCTCAGGATTTCTTTGCTGGCAATAGATCACCATCTCCGGCACCAGCAGCAGAGGTATGTTAGCCTTGTACGCTTGGATGACTGAAATAGTATGAAAATGTGAACCTAAGATGCCTCACATATTTGGCAAATTTTTTTGGCTGAAAACTACTTGCAACTAAATAGTTTTCATTGGCTGGCTAAATATTCATTTGTGAATATGAAATTAGTTATCAAGTTGATTCTGTCATGCAGAAAATGTAGAGCAATTTTGTTAAAATTTTAACCGTATATTTTAACATGAAAATTGTTTGATACTTCTAACATCAGGTTGATCAAATTGAATAGCAGGTAAGGTTAGACAAATCCAACATAAACTGTAGTTCAACCTAACAGTTGCCTGGGAAACGGTTAGGTAGGCCTGCCCATATTAGAACTGCGCAACTATATTTAATGTATATATACTCAATATATTTATATACGCGTATATATATTCGGGCTGGTAATTCAAGGAAAATCACTTCAACCGTTTAACCGGGTTAAATAAACAGGTTAGCCGCATCGTAACGTTTGACGTAATAATTTCAGCTTGATACGTCATAATGGTTACGAAGCAATTTCGCGTGATCTTAACTTAGGCTTTGTTTTCAACAATCAACAATGCAGAAGCAATCGAGATCAAATTTGGGGTGATCCATATTGGTTGCGCCGAAACGTATCTACATGGAAAAAGAGGAACAATAAAAACACATTTCTGCAATGGCAGGATGAAAGGAACAAAATTTTTGGATCTGTTGTACAAAGCCCCCGCCAACGCTCAAAACAAGAAAATGAGTAATTATCCGGTTAAGGTTTTGGGTTAGGAAAGCAGATTGCGATAGAAATTCCAATTTTTTAAATTAGGGTTGTTTAAGGTTGCGGACCGCAGTCGGAGAAAACCCAAATATGATCAAAACATCGCGAGTTTACTCACTTTAAATATCGGTTATATATATTTGAGAATGAGAGTTTTCCGTTATAATCAGTTTTACAAGGAAACTTTATAAAGCCTTTAGTTATTTTATAATTGCTTCCCGAGAAATATCGTGGTATTTTCGGTATCTTTTCTCGTGTTTGGTCTTGTAATGTGTTATAATTTGAATTATATTATGTTGTGGCAGATATTGCTTGAAAACACACCAGACAGGGTTTAACGTTGTTGTGGGTAAGGAAATACGTTTTCTCCCTGTTTACCTCGGTCACCTTTTTTCTACAACATTGAAATTCCGTGATTTTACCAAACATCAATCCCGACATCGGGAATAGGAAACGGACTATTCCTAGTTGGAATAGTTTGAGAATAACTCAAAATTGTTCTGCCAGTAAATACAAATATCTGCCAATGGTTCAGTAGTACACGCCAAAATTGTTCTGTGGGCCGCACGAAATGTCTCCGGGAGCCGCATGCGGTCCGCGATTTGGACCAACCTGTTTCAAATCAGTCTTAACCCCATCTGGACTATTACTAATTTGTTATTTGAAAACGTGGCGGGGGTATTTTTCTCAAATAACATGAGGCGCTTTGTACGAAAGATCCCAATTTTCCGCTTTAAGATATATAAATATATATATATAAACCACACTCCAACTCAGATAAGATGACAAAGTACGGCAAAATATGATAGTATATCATTGAGTGTATCAAAATCGCCGCCATGCATACAAACGGCGAACCCATTTTGAGGAGATTTCAGTACATTGTCGTTTACCAGTAGGCTAACTAACTATATTAGCAATGATTACAGAGAACCAGCGATATAGCATTAACGATAGGCTGTAAACAAAGAGTGGGAAACACAATTTAATGCAACAGAGTAACGTTCAAGCATGACTTAACATAACTCATATATATATAACAACTTTCACAAAACAGAGTAACCGCATGATTTTAAATATTTTGAGCTTTTGAATTGCAGCTCATCGATGGAGAGTGGTGTAATCACCATCATACAAAAACCGTAAATGAATGGCAGGAGATTTGATCTTTATGAAAGTCTTTCATAAAAAATAATTGGATCAATGAAAAGCATTTTGATTTAAGTAGCCTATCACGTAATAGAATTCCGGACGCCAGAATTGCATCCGAGATGCCCAACTGCTACATATCGGTAGTTCATGATATTCTTCCCCATAAATTTACCTACACTCTATAAATGGGGTGGAAAGGAATTAAAATTTCCAAACACCCCGCTAATTTTGAGGTATGAGACCACACTTTAATTCCCAACTAAAATATATAATTGTGTTTAAATATACAAAAAAAGTGGCGTATACATATATATACGATTCCAATGATCAGCCCAACACACAACCCATTTTTATGGGTTACAAATAGTTCTATCGTCTACAGCAAAATGTCGACCACTCCTCTAAATGTGGCAACATCCTCTCTAAAATAAAAAGCTGCAGAGCATACTGCTCTTCCGTAGCTCTTGTCTTCATCGTAATGATGTGGAAGATGTTGCACTTTTATCCCTTTAAGTTGGAAATATTGACTCCATTTGTAAAGTTATTACCGCTAAAACCATGTCACAATTCTGTTTCTTCTTCAGGCACCACCGCCACCAGCTGGAAGAAACAAGCGCCGATAGAGATACTCAGCTGCATAGCATATATATGAAAAAGGATGGACTTATTTTGACAAACATTACCCAGAGTCGCAATATTTTGCTTTAATATTTTTAACCAATGTATCAAGTTTGTAACTTTATTACGAAGTTAGAGTCGGTCACAGAGAAATAATGGGTCGACCTATTCGTATCACCTTCTCTTAGCGTGATTTATCAACACAAATGTTATACAAGCGAACTTTATTGTTTATGGCTCGTCACTGTGTAAGAAAATCAGGCCCAAACGAGACAATTACGTTATTTCTATAAAGCTTTTTCAAATTTGTCTTTTTATGTTACCGTTCCTACATGCAGTATATATTTGTAGATTTTTATATGTAAAGTATTAGGTGATAATCATGAATAGTTGAATGATCATAGGCAAAATTATATTCGTAAAAATAACAAAAACAGCTGAAAACTTTACCTCTACTTCTATAGCATGTAGTGATACCCCTAATGATGCTTGGAAAAATATTGTTAAAATACGATGCTTTGAAATTTCCACAGCTTGGTAGACTACCCGGTTCAGTTTTATCACTGTCTGTGTATTTTACGCCTATCCTGTCTTAACAAAAATCAAATGAAACCCGAACATCCGTTTTAGCTATAGTCGAAGACTATCATTTAGTTCATTATTTCACCAGTACCGAACTAATTGATTCAATTCGATCAAAATTTCTGAATCGTGAAGCATTAAGCTAGGATTTCCATAAATGAGTAAATAAATTCATTTCTTTTTTCTGCTCAAACGAGTGAAAAATGTACAGAAAACCCGAGTTATTTAGCAGAAAATTCATATCTTTTTCAATGTGTATAGTATACGATTTTGATATTTTTATACTGTAGATCGACTTAGGCATATTGTTTAACAAGAGTTGACAATTTCATGCAGTAAATTCTATTTTATGAAATACCGCCATTAATTGAATTGAACTATTTAGTCCAGTTCACAGCAAAGCAGAGCTCTATGTTACTTCAGAGATTGTCGACTGAGAATTACGGAAACACTCATACGGATAGACCTACAAAGAGATGCAGGGGAGGGTGAAAAAACACGTCCATGATACATTGGATGTTGTGAAAAATCGGAAAGCAAAATATTGCCATGTTTTACCGATAAAATTATAGTTACAATATCCCAAAACAAATACATTATGGGCGACTCATTCGCAGCAATGGCGCCTAAGGGTACTAGTGGGCTTGTTTTCAGGTGAAAAATACAATCAGCTCTTCAAACCCAGATGGCTTGCTGACTTCAAATATTCCACAAGTATAGTCGCTTGATGTTGTTGATACTCACTATCGCTGCTAATCTTTACTATCGCCTCCAATTATTAATATACCATGTTTTTAAAATCGCATGTAACTAGAAAAAAAAGGTGAATAATCACATTCTCGTAATTTATTTACCACGGAAGAAAAATAAATCAAACATCTCATTTTTATAATCATAACATTTCATGAACGCAACAAGTTTATTTTACAAAGAACAGCAAGGACCTGAATCTCCTCCCATTTGAACCTGAAAAGAAGTAGGTTGTAGGCTGCGAACGAGATACCAAAACGTATGAATTGACATTATCAATTGTTGAAGTTCGAAGCACCTGGCCAAGAGAAAAATAGAATGTTACTTACCGTAAACTTTAAATCGACTGAATCTATAATATTCAATTTATTGCCTCACCTCGAAAAGCAGACGAATATGGCTTTCTGAACGGCTGATTTTCCTGTTATGCAATACGATAGGGCCGATAAAAGAAAAAGCATTAAAAACGTTTCTAACGACTTAATAATTAAGAATATAAAATATTTATGATGCCACTGAAGAGAAGCTTGATTTTCTCCAATTCCTGATAAATATCCACATTATATTATTGTAATATACTGATTCAAACATCTTCAAGCACTTCGGTAATTGAATAGTAAACTAATTAAACAATAATCGTTGAAAATTGTATGATTTATTACCTTGATCTCTTGACTGAAGGAATAATCATCATCAGTAACTGAAGACTCATCATCAGAATCTGAAAGCGTTATCCATCTGAAAATATACAAGATAGTAATGATATGAAATATTTACCAATCAGTGCTGCCGTATTATTTTCTTCCATCCTATCATCCCTACAAGCATTAATCCACTAGTTAAAAAACGATAAAGAGTTCACTTTTTGACAACGGAGATTCTACTAAACAACATAAAAGATTAATTCCATTTCCCTTCTTTCTGAACAAGGCAGACTCTTGAACGTTTAGGAAGGACCAAGTCCTAAACAAGTAAAATATTAACAAATCCAAAACTGTCCGTTATAGAATCAACACGTACGATGATGATTGAGCTTGTCTTCTCACTGGAAATGAGTTGTTGATAATATCTCGATCTTCTTGTTTTATATTTGTGACATTAATACATGTGCTGTGAACATTATTACACATTAAGGAAAATATAGAAAGGATGATCGAAAATCACAAACTAACTATCATTGACCGTCAAATGCATTTGATCGGTAAGGTGCGTCATACAAACAAATGTAAGTTATTTAAAAGAGGATTTGATTTAAGGCACAGTAACAACACATTATTATTTGAAACAATAAGATGCAAATTTCAAAGCTTTGAAAGCATGCAAATAATGACATTTTGTAAAACAAACAATATTGGAGCTCAAATGTGCACCTGTTTTTACGTTCAAACATACCTATTGGCCAAAGCATTAGTTTTGTCTCCAAGGGCTGCCTTGACGTTTGGTTGAGTTGGAAAACATGGATACATTGAATTGACCTAAAAGTAGATAAAAATCCTTATAACGAGATATAAATGCATTCAAAAGAGTCTTTAAGAGTCATTGGTAACTTTAAATCAATTGCTTTTACTTCGAACAAACTTGCATGAATTTGATACCTGCCTGCGTAAATTTAATATTATGATATGAAAAATCATTTCAAACTTATTTTACATGACAAAAACAATATTTCCCTTATCGGTTAGTGTGTCGATAGTGTGACCACTAGATAACGATATGAATTAATATTTGTCCACAGGATATAACATGGATTCCCTACATTAATATAAATTTAAAATTAAAGTAACACCGATAGATTAATTTAAACCCTCACACAAACTCGTTATTAAAGTAAATAATACTCACATTACCAGTGTCAGCTTGCGGATCCTGGTTTTCCGTCCAACTAGTAGTGGTAAAGAAAATTAAAGAGCATGAACGGATGTTATCAACCGAGGTAACTACTATATACAAATATATGACTGAAGATTAATTCATAGAATTACGAATAAACACGTATATTTCCCCAGTCTGAAAAAACTTCACACGAATCATTTGTCTGAATTTACTTTATACTTTATAAATTTAACATATTTTTTACATGTATATGTATTTCAGAATACCTTATATGTTCATCAAGATCAAGTGGTCCCCCATTGTTTCCCAGTTGTTGTGTCAATGTGTTGGCAGATTCTGAAATATTACTTCATTATTTAAGGTTTTTGAATACGTAAGAGAGGAAACCACAACACTCCGTGGCCCCCTGTTCTTCAATACTTCATTTTCTAAAATATCAGCAAAACATTGAAACAATGGCGAGGAAATATCAAAATTCAAAATAATACTTTTTTGGGGCTTTCCTTTTTTTCTAGTAAAGAACTGTCGTTTCCTCTTAGTAATTTTTGGCTTTTTGTATGCAACTACAGAATCAGTAGATTGATCAATACCTAATGCATCATCCTGATATGGCTCAGCGGTCTGAAAATTCAAATGTATATAGATATTGATTTATGTACAGCAGGTTAGTGGCAATGTGGCATATATAACATAAAAATTAAAGAAAAAGCATATTTGACTTTATGTGAATTTGTGACTGCAAAATAGTCTATACCATTGTTTCCCAAACTTTTTGGGCCGCGGACCCCTGTTTGTGAATTTTGTTGTTGACGGACCCCCATCCTATGTCGTATCAATTTATGTGCCTAACAAACGAGAAAGTATGTTGTTTTCTTTGATGAAATAAAACTTGTGAGTCTTTATTAATACATACTAACGTTAAATACTGGCAGGCTGGCGCAATTCAATAAGATTAAGCTCTATTTGTGTTTATTTGACTCTTTTCATATCGTACGGACCCCCTGTGCAGTCGTCGGGGACCCCCAGGGGTTCGTGGACCCCAGTTTGGGAAACCCTGGTCTATACTACTTGCGTAAAATACTTTTAAAATGTTGATAGATACTTGAAACTTTACAAAAATTGTTTAAGCTGGAATTCATTAAAACCCCAGAGCAACTCTCCTCATTTTGCCTTCATTGCAGCTTTACCGTTTTATTTTGACAAAATGCCAAAATATAAAATTGTCAAGTCCATGTCTGCGTAGTAAAGGTCTATGGCTTTATTAGAGGTTTCGAATAAGAGCAAAGCGGAAGAAAACGTACACCGAAATTAAGCAAAAAAGACTCACAACCATTGTATTAGAAGTTGAAGTCTGTTGTTGTGTCTTCGGTGTCCTAAAATATAATATAAAAGAATTCACTTTCTGTGAAGAGCTGAAAATCAACAATGTTTAATAGGTGTTTACAACAATGAATGCAGAATGCAAACAAAGCCCTCGACTTCTAAGGAATGCTGAATAGGAATATTCTATTTCTAACCAATACAAACCTCATAGATCTGGTATTGGGTCTGGCGAACCATTCCTGTGATTGATTGTGTGCCATATCCTGCCAACTTTGTATCAACGGTTCCTCATTTTGTGGAATTCTCTGTGATTCTCCTGAAACATAATTGTAGTATTATGGGAACATTCATACTGATACAGTAATCGATACAAACCTGATAGAGATGGCAATGCAGGAAGGTTGCAGCAACCAATTTGAGTGAACTAGTTATCATAAAACACAAACTATTCTGCCATTCTCACAACACAGCACATCAGAAACTAAATAACTCCATCGCCAGAAATGCTCGAAGCGAGCAATAATCAGAATGTTTACAACGTCAAAACCCACGCTGATATGCAAAATTTTCTTTAATCTCAGTTCGATGAGCAATACTGATATGTCGTTTCCGAGCGCGGTGTGTCCGTAAATTCCATTCAGTCTCTTCCAAAATTCCTTTTAGAAAACGGATGATATATTGCATAAAATTCGACAACAATCATCCTACTCATGTCAAGTGTTGGGAAAACGTTATTCTACGAAAGTCCTATTAATTAATAATAAATAAAATAACGACAATATTTTCTTACTTGGTACTAAATGTTGCTGAGGCATGACTGTAGCGATTGGTGAACTTTTGTTTTGTTTGCTCCATGAATAACCCACATTTTGAAACGGAGAACCACATATGCTAGTAATTGGTTGTACTGACGGTAACGTGTTTGGAATATTACCAAGCGATGAATGCGACGGGTAAGATACAACTGGTCGAATCATGTCTAACGAATGACCCGAAGAAGCTTTTTGATGAGAGAAAACTGAAATTGGAAATTTTTAAGATATCGATTTAAAACTTTTCTTTATTAATATGAATTAATTAATGCATTTCGAAATAAGTTTATAGCTCGAGAAGATCAAGAACCAGTATCATAAGAGTTAACTAGTAAATTTTGAAGATTCTTTTGACCGAGCCAAATCGAATTGCAATATCGGTTTATGAACACTCTTGTTGACTGCCAGAATAGGGTGCTCCCGAAGTATGCGAACCAAGATGGCGGACATCGGAACGTAACATGGGTAACAGGTTAGGCGATAATTTTTTTCCAATTTTCCTTATTTTAGTCCTATTATCAGTTCGAAGACTAGCCAAGAGCCTCCCGTAGTATTTATACCTAAAATTATGGCCTAACCCTAACCTAGTACACATATTACATTCCGATGTCCGCCATCTTGGTTCGCATACTTCGGGAGCCCCCAGAATAGTTTATTAATATTTGACATCTGAAGGTGACTTTTATAAATTATTCCTCGTTGCAGTAGTGCGACACATGGCAAATATGTGAAGAAGGGTTCTAAGGGTTCTATCTAACAACAAATATGCTAACGCTACCTGAGTTAGGATGTCTTGGGAGCAGTATTGTAGGTACAACGAACGGAGTAGAATCAGACACATCATTATAACTTGGTGGCAGAGGAAGAATTTGGTTAGGCGGATTGAAACTGCATTGGAAATCGTCCTGACGAATAGGAACTATACTCATTGATGTACCGACCGCTGAAACTCTCGGTTCAAAACGATTGATGCTATTATTGGCTGAGCTTTTCAGCATTGATTGAGAAACATTACTCGTCGGAAAAGAGATGGATGAACGAAGATTCTCCTTAGGGTTAAGTAATGGTAATTGAGGGGAGTATTGGCACCACATGTCAGCAGTTTGAAGTTTCGGTTTTTTCAAATGAGATTCGATTTTTGTTGTGTTTGATACAAGTTCCTAAACAAAAATAGATGGGACAAAATAGCAAAATTTTCCTAATTTAAAAATGGCAATTATGTTTTGAGAAATGGATAGTTGAATATAGAAGTCCATATATATAGTACGATACAAGTACATATTATACATATATGCAATTAATATAGTAAACTCTATTTTAAAATGCTCATACAATTACTCAGGTATCCAAGACACTTTATTGTGAATTTACAAAGCAGGGAGATACGGTTATTAATGAATACCGGATATTCCACATGACACAGTATAAGTGAAACAAAACCTCTATCTTGTCTGTCTGCATTTGTTGTCCTCTATCAAAAACTTCCGTCAACTTTTCAATAACCAGATTGTCTGCTTCTCTTCGATATTTATCTAGTTCAGCTCTTACTCGATCTAATTCAGAAGTCTTTTCATCTAACTGAGTTTCTAGACTTGTGATCTGTCAAAAGAGAATTCAACTGAATTAATTGAATCAGTCAACAAGGAATAAGAAAAAAAATATAAATTGTGGGTTCGAGACATAATTCTTATAGATGTTTTCAAAACAGAAACGAGCTACCCGGCGCTCGAAAGTAAACAATAAGTATTTAAAACCACGAAAAATACCCCTGTTGATACATATGTGAGCATACATTGAAAAAATAACAGCTAACCTCAAAATTCTCAGGTAATCTGTAAGACAGATATAATTATTGTTGCAAAATTATTATTTTTAAAATGAATTGAGTAATCTATTGAGGTTCCTGTTACATAAACACCGACTAGACTAAACAGAGAAACCCAGGCCATTACATACGAGTAATTTCCGTATTCCTAAGAAGACGTGCGACAAACTACCTTGTCTTCCAACTCTTTCTTTCCTTTTACTAAATTTTCAACACCCGACAGCTTCAACAGTATTTCTTCCACTGAAATTATAGAAATTCTTGTATTGGATCTTTATTACAGAACAAAGATGATGACATCATGATTTTCATTTTTTACATTGAATAACTTTTGAAATAGTACGGTGTTCTTTCACAATCATAATGATATTTAATCACATTTAATAATAAAATGTTATAATAACTATTCATGACAATTGCCTATTGCAATGTGCCGCCTAATTTTGTAACTTCTTGATAACGCAAGATTGATATAAGAACTGCACTGGTTCATTATTCATCAACAAAATCCTCATTGTAATTGTCAAAAATCTACATCAAAGTACAACTAGTATATTCGGTATGACAAACGTACTCGAGTAATGAATCTTATTCATAAAAAGGAGCAGGATACAGCAAAAGAATCATACTTTTAGCAAGAGAAGATGAAAACCCTTGGGTGGTTTGGGCATCACATTTCCCTGTGTTCAAAACCACAGTGTTCTTGGTTTCTTCACAATGTTCTTTCACCAGAGAAAGAAAATTAGAAAGCATATCCCTGGTCAAGATATAAACAAACATGAAATATTTGAAAAACTGCAATTGTGTCATTAGTTATATATATATATATAGATCATAGCAAATTAGGTTTTGCCGCAATTGGTAATCAAGCATACAAAGTATATTCTTCTACTATTAGGCCGCGAGCCGAGGCCCTGAAAAACGCCTAGAAAGTGAGTTTCGTAGCGCACATCAGGTAACTACCTGAAAATGATTTTAAAATGTTCCTTAAAAATTTAGTAACAAATATTGCCTTGTTCCCACTTCCAAAAGTTGCACGTTTTACGGAAAAGACGCTTTTACTACAAGAAATATGTGCTACGATCTGTCCTATATTCTCTACATTTTCGGCACTGAACAATGACTTCTGCATGACGTAACAATTGAATTAAACCAGCTGTTAGCGAGCGGATGAATATTAGTTATTTCTGCTCGACCTTGCGCTGAGTTGGGCAGGCTTTCCATAGCCCTGTTTAGTTATTATTAGTTAGGTTATGCTAAGACGTTGTTGAAAAATGTATAAGTAAATTATTAAACACTTGTAGATCCTTACCACGGATATGGGCCGTGAGACGAAACCATGAAAACGCCCAGAAAATGAGTTTCGTAGCGCACATCTGGTAACTAAATAAATTCTTCAGTTTTGTGTGAAAACGAACATAATAAACGCATTACAGCTTGTTCCACAATCCTGGTGCGAAATTGAATATAAGAGGTTCCCGGAAATTCAATAACCATAAGTTTACAACGCATACATAAGAACTATACAATTCGAGAGCCCTACAGCACACTAACACAAATGTATTCCTGTAATGTTTTGCCTGACCAAAATCGGACTTCCTCAGTCAATCATAATTTATTAGGTAGATTACGAAAAATATGGCATACATGTAACCAACAACAAAAAATACTTTAATTGTGTGACAGGAGTCGGGAGTGACCTCGAAAGCAGCGACACCAACAACGCTGATTCACATTTGAGAATAAATTTTATGTAATAACCACAAGCAGTTTACAACAAGAACAGCATAAAAAGCTACATCCATTTTATAGAAGCTATCAAGTATCAAACGTATTTATTTTTAAGCAATGAAGTCACAAATTAACATCGTGAGCACGAAAACACAAATAAATCAGTTATTTCTCACTTAGAAATTTACCGCAAAAGTCAAGAAAATTGAATGAATGTACAATATGTACATAACATAGTGAACAGAAATATTACAATTTACAATTAATCTTTTTTTAGTTTATGTGGTTATGTATTTGAACAAAGGCAATAATATTTCTAGAAACAGGACTACGACACTAACAAATGTCCGAAAAAATATACAAATGTATGATACTTATTAAATCAACTGTAATATCTAATTCACTTTCTTCTGAATTGTTTTCGAAATCCACTATCTCAAAAATCGACTTTTCCTCTATAGGTGTACTGTGATTTCTGCAGTCAATACAAAAATCTGTGCAATTTAAGTTGATTTTGGCACACTTTCATAAATTATTTTGACTATTTTTCTTTGCAGTTTGCCAACTCAAGAACTGATTTGAGGGCCACATGCTTCTTCAGTGAATCATTGTTGGGTGGAGAGTATAATCCTTATGTTTGACAGTGTTAAATAGGCGTGCCCTGGTATCATTTACATTCTTCGTATCCTCTTCAAATTCCTCAGCTTTATTTATTATTAATACCTCGTTAACCTCAAAAGATCTTCATAGTCGAGGGAAAAAAATGAATTGAAAACCTCAATGAAGTCTCCAACATGAATTTGATGGGCAGTTCCAATTGCAGAAAAGTGCTAAAGTATTTCAATATGAATAGCCCATCTAAGCTGTTTGCAACTATTATGATTCTCATATACCTTTAAGCTTCAAGACTTCTTGTTTAATCCATTTTATAGCACTGATAGCAGCAGGGATCAGAGCCTGCGTTAGGTCAGATTGGTGGTACATTGCCGTTTTCTTTTGTAGTACAGTATCTAAAATAAGGAAGAAAATAATATTTGGAGCAGCATGATTTTAAAAATACCCCTAAATACTAACTAATACCTTGAATACATAATGCATTTTATCTGATGTACTAAATGAGCGTATATATGCTCATTGCATGTTCTACAGTCCAGCAGTGTTTGCATACCATTACTAGACTATATCTACACTAAATTTTGATATATCACAGTCTGAAATGTCCTATGACAGTATGAGTATGGACTATCAGACTATAGACTATATTTTGAAACATCAACTGTTTGTCTACAACTTCATTTCTCACCTCTCAATCATTTCCAATGCTACCTTTCTTTCCACTCCGGCATAACTTATCATTGCTTCCCAGGTTCTTGTCGACTCTATGAATTTAGATTTAGACCAACCGACATTAGTAAAATTGATTAATTTCTTCTCTTTCACACAACCGTGCATTACAGAAACAGCCATTCATTTCTATTTCCAAATATGCTGTGGCCTATATAGTAGTATAAGTCTGCTGAATAGTCAAGAAGAGTCATTAAATTAATCATACACATTTCATGCAAGCCAGAAAATATCGTTGTTTGTGACATATTATTCTAGGTCTAGCCTTCCTTGGAGTTACCGCACCGTACCTATTTAACAACGTCTTATGAGCTAGTGCTCAACTAAAATTGCTATTTATGGCAAGGATATACAAGTGTTTAATATCTTACCTATACTTTTCAACACCTCCTTAGATTCACTGGACTAATATTACCGGTAACTGAAAAAAACTATGGAAAGGCTACTCAACGCAAAAGCGAGCAGTTGAGTACATCTGATATTCATCCGACCACTGGGGATCCACCTACAGCTGACTAACTTGACTGTTACGTCGTGCAGAAGTCTGCGTTCATTGGCCCATGATACCGGAAAAGCAGAGAAAATAGGACAGATGGTAACACATATTTATTGTAGTAAAAGCGTCTTTTCTGTAAAACGTGCAATTTTTGGAAGTGGGAACAAGGCAATATTTGTTACTAAATTTCTAAGGAACATTTTAAAATCATTTTCAGGTAGTTACCTGATGTGCGCTACGAAACTGAAAGATAAATGGCCTCGGCTCGCGGCCTATATGTTAAAAAACAAACAACTCAAATATACTTTTCCTCCTTTTCTTTGGACTTTCTTCTTGCATGCTCCATGCTTTGTTTGAAATCCTGACTATGTGTATTGGAACTGGTGTAAGATTGACGACTAGAACTTCTCTATGAAAGAAAAATGATTCGAAAACGGATTAAATAGTAATATCATAGTAAGCGACAATATCTTGCATGATGGTGGTATGAAGTTCTCTCAATTCTTAAGCATGACATTAAAATCCACCAAAAATATGCACCAGTATTTTATACCAATACTGAATCGACTGAAGACATATACCTTATTAGATAACAATTCAGTGCAACCCATGAAACGTTTACTATATATACTCTACACTTGGTAGTTTTTCTTGGTTCTAACAATATTATCAAATACTCACAGACTGCGATCGATAAATTCCACTATTCTGGGGTTTGCTGATATACTGTTGGTACCATAGAAGTCCATCCTAAAAAGTAAAAATTTGATTCGTTAAAATTTATTTCAATATAAATTGATTTAGATATTAAACAAGGCTATTAAATTGAATAAAACATGAACTTAACATAAATTCTAGATGACACTGCTGGAATAACAACATCGTCTTAATAGCCAATAATTTAGTTTTTGGAAAGAATAATTGAATAATGGTATATAGAATAATTGAAAAATAAAATAGCCTATATAGCCCCTCGTAAACTACAATTCTGTGTATAACTCACGTCTGAATACGACGAATTCCCAGCAAACGATTGAGAATTTTGAGAATTCAATTGAGAATTTAGCAGCAGTTGTGAACTATTCTGACTAGACAAATCATTTTCCAATCCCATATGATCAGTTTTGGAAAATTTGAACTCTTGTTTCTTCCTTTTCTGCCAAATTAGAAACATGAAAAATAATGAATAAGATCATCATTCATTAGAGACCATATGGCACAATACACTAACAATAAAATTCCTCATGCGATTCCTGTAACATCGTGGTTAAACGTGCTTGAAAATTCCGAATTCCGTCAACTTAATACTTAAAACTGAATATCTGAGATCATTCAAATTGTAAATGAAATTCTCAACTTTATGGCGAGAAATTAATGAGAAATCATTACCAAAATTTCTTCATAAATAGCTGTAGGATCTTTAGTGCTGTAGAACAATCCCCTTTTATCAGAAGTGTTCGTCTGTCGAAAGTGCAATGCACTGCCACTTGATCCATGCTTGAGATCCCCTGGGCTAGGAATGTAAAATATATGATAGGCTTTCACACAGGGCGATATTTTGTGGGAAATAATTGTGTATCGGCTAACGTTATGTACTGTGAAATTCAATCATGATAAATGTTAGTTTAACAGTGGAAGCATGAAAAGAATTTGTATTACCTAATAGCAAGTTGATCGTAAGTAAATATTTAGTGCATCCAGGGAAATAATTAATGCCAGCCACTTTGTGGTGTAATATCTCAAAGTATCGACGCGTCGAGTACCGCAATAGTTGCACGAAACTTGCACATGACCTAACTGTATGCTTATTCACACTACCGGTACTTTACCTGTAATCCAACCTATCACGACCCCATCATTCCAATAAAGTAGCAACATTGTAATTTATCAAAATGCTTACCTAAAATAGGAATTTATTTTGCTCTGTTTCATCCCAGCCGATCCTATTTTTCCAAACTAGTCTACGATGTAATCGTAAAACGAACCGTAGCCTAATGGTAAAAAGACTGAGTCGTCTGCTAAATCACGTGGTCAATTTCTTATATGACGTCACTGAGATATGCAAAAAACGCTTTGGTTAGTAGGATAGGATTTACATATTTATCCCGGGGAGAGGAAAGCCGATAAGACGGCTTATCCATATGGCGAACCACGGCCTCTCGTCCGGTTACCATTCCAAGTCGGGTATGGGATTAGTTATTTTGTTTTCGGAAGCATGGAGTTGTGCGGCAGCGCTTTGAACACACCGTAGTAGTAGGCCTATATTATATTTACGAACAAACGCTTTGTCTTTTGGGTCTGTTACAAAACCTTGTGTTGGTGAAAGAATAAAAATATTGTCAGATATACTAAATCATTTTTCATTTTCATACGTTTGGCGGTGTTAAGAAAAAGGCAATAGGACTCATATTTTCTGAAAAACTATCGGTGAAAACATTGAGGTTGGTTTGGATTGGTGGAAATATTGAGACGAAGCGTGGGCTACCGTATATACGGTACGGTATGTATGTTAATAGTTATTGAAATATTAGACGAGCTGCATCCCTAATGCATCATATATTTCGGGTTTCTCCAAGACAGCAGCGGAGGCAATTGAAAGCCTTCGTTTGTGACTATAGTGATAATAAAAATGGTTGTGCCTTTGGCTAACGCTACTATGCATTTTTCAATGTAAGTTGAGTATCACCACTGAAGCATGAGAATGAAAGTACACCAATTCAGACCTGGTTACTTGAGGAAATGCTACGGAAAAGCAATGAGCATATATACAACGAGTGGAAACTTCCAAATATTTGCTCATTAATCCATGGTACCCTGCATTTTTTACGTCGTCCAGCTAAATGGTTCGTTGCATATGGAGAAAGCATTTCGCTCGCTGCAAAAATCCCTTGCTTCGGCCACGGCGGGCGCGAAATTGGCCGTATTGAGGCTTTTATGTTTTCGATTCGTGTTCGGTTTTGGGCTTCGAAGTATGGTACGTTGAAAGCATACTAACTATGAGCAATTGCTTATTGGGAATGCATATCTATTGGGCATGAAACGTAGCTACAGCACAGAATATGAAGTCAAGTGCGGTTATTTCTGATTATAGCATGGAATTTAGGTTCATATTTATCCAAAGGAAAAGAAAGGCGATAAGAAGGCTTAAATATATGGCGAACCACGGCTTCTCGCAATCATAGTCTATAAGGTGCTCCATACAAACCCCCAGGGCTCCCCGATTTTTAATTACTCTGCAGTCTGGGATATCTTGACATTAAAAACGAAGACAAAAATTAGAAGAATAGCAGGGAATTGGCTTTCCTCTCCGCCTGGGTAAATATGTTAAACCCATCCTATATCAACGAATACAATGCCACACGTCCCCTTTTACATGGGTCGTTTTAGTTGGCGCTGATAATGATGAATAAAAATGTGTGATTGTTGATTGCTATTCAGTAACGCGTATGTAACCGCCGTTATGGGCGTTCAAAATGAAAAAAAAGGGTTATAAGCTAATTTAAGGACATTCTCTTCCCGGTTCTCTTTTATTTTAATACAAAGCAGGGAGCATTGAAAAGCAAAATAGAATTTATTAACATAAATTCACAACGAGTTACGTAAAATTTACCGACGGCTATCGCCAACAGGCAGAAACGATGAATGTGAGAATTTTTGTTTTGTTTCATTTTTGTGCCATCATATTTTTCAATTTCTAATTTTGCGTAGATCGCGTCAACATCGTTTTTGTACATTTAGAAACGTTGAATCAGATAAGCAAGGCATGTGAATAATGTACTCTATGCAAATTTACCAAGATATTGTGGAGAAATACTATTTTGACCACGTAGAAATGCAATTATTGAATTTATTCACGTGTTTCAAACGAAAGCTGAGTTACGTGAATACTCAACACCTAGTATTCAAGAGATTACCAATTTGCGGATTTTATTTCATTATTATTTAATACGAAAGTAACACGGAAACGATATAAAATCAAAACATAAAAATGTCAACTATCAGCTTCACAAATATCGAATTGGGACCGTAACTGTGATACAAATCCTACACTAAAAATAAAAATCAGAATAAAATTAATTTTGTCGTGAATATATTCCTTAATAGTTGTCTTTAACATCTTCGCCGATGTTCGTTAATATATTCGAATAATTTTATATAAAAAAATACGATTTTACTCACCACTAATCACGGCGCATGTAAATAATCATTGAATGACAATAAAAAATCAACTTTATTAGCATTAAATTCCAAGTAAAAGTTCCACATTTCATGTATTCGATCGGCGCTACACGCGTGCGTGTTTTTGTATATACTGTATTCACCAAACACCGCCAAGAAAACAGAGGCGAGCTACAAGTAACTGTGGAATTTCGCTGTGAACGGCGCATTGTTTTTAATTTATTCCACGTTTCACGCCGTCGTGGATTGAACTTTTGGTGCACTGTTCTAATTTCATCGTAATTAGAGGCCGTGGTTCGCCATATATTTAGGCTTTCGGCTTTCCCCCTCCCCCCTGGATAAATATGTAAGTCCCATGTTATATCAATGAATAAATACAGTAATAACCGCACACCACGTGGCGACTGATTCATATTCTGTTCTGTAGCTACGTTTTCTGCCTAATAGATATGCATTCCCAATATGCATATGCTCCTAGTTAGTATGCTTTCAACGTACCATACTTCGAAACCCAAAACCGAACACGAATCGAAAAATTAAAAGCCTCAATACGGCCAATTTCGTAATCGGCCTAGCTGAAACAAGGGATTTTTGCAGTGAACGATATGCTTTCACCATATGCAACGAACCATTTAGCTGGGCGACGTAAGAATGCAGGACACAATGGATTAATGAGCAAATATATATTTGGAAGTTTCCACTCATTGTATATATGCTCATTGGGATAAGTAATGAACTTACTGTCAATTACACTTTATGGTTGAATTGTTTATGTGAGTTAAGTACTATTCGTAAGAAATAACTAGAAAAATATAACGACGCTCACGAAGCAAAATATTACCAAGTAACCCACACAAAATTATACTGGCTACCTGGCGAAGAAGAACACGATAATTTCGATATCATTTACGGTAGTCAGTCTAAAATTACTTATTTGACTGGAATAAATTCGATTACGCAAATTTGGCCGTTTTAGCTGTTACCTGCGGGCATTATTATTAAGATACTTTCTCCAGATTCCGAGAGTTGAGTATTGCTATAGTCAGTGCGTCATCGCAGTAACTATCACGTTTCCGATAAGTCGTGCTGGACGTGAATTGATTTTTTTGTGATGAATCCTAATAAATAGCGACCACTCCGACCATATTTATCATTTGCTTTGAAATGTGCGCAAAATTTTAACATATTGTAAAACAAAAATTGAAAATTTGAGTTTTCATTAGGTAAACTACTACTGTACTAATATTTGGCACAAAACGTATCAATTTATTGCATTGTTGACTTCCGATGGCCACCGCAAGAAAATCAAGAGAGTCGATTGATTTATTTTGTCGATATTTTCCGGACACCAGTCGCAAATGGACTATTGACTTTTTGACCGAATTAACATATTCGGACTGAAAACATAACATTGTATTTTATTGAACACGTGGTGGACATAACGATCGTTTCGATATTATGTTGTTGTTGTTCTTTGACACTTTTTGAAGCAATCGCTTTTCTCTTTGATTACTGGACCAATTGCTTTGAAATTTTCAGTGAGTAAAGATTATATTTTTTGCTGTAGGGGTATTTATTTTTTGTGTTGACGTCATCGAAATTATGTGGTGCTATGTGTCCATATATTTGAGCATAGCTCTCTTGTTTCAGATAGGATTGCATTCATCGTGAAACACGGATGTTCCCTTTTTTATTTTTTAACTGTATGCAAGCATTGATTCTATGTACCAATTTTAGTGGTGCTATCGATAAAATACAAATATAGATAGCGATTTTTAATTCATGCAATAAGTTTTGTAGGTTCGTAATTATGAATTATTTAAAACTTTTCATTTTGGTGGTTTTACTGGCGACTGTTACTGCAAAGAAAGCGAGAAGAAAGAAAAGAATTGACATAGAAATTGTATCGGTGAGGAGCAATTTGTGTTAATTTAAATTTATATGTAGCCTATGTCTTACAATCAAAATAGTCATGTCTCTATATTATGTTGTGTGTTTCAGAAAAATTCGACTTCATTTGTTGCTCGTTTTCCACAATACAAGAGGATTAAGGCATTCTTCGTGAGCATCTCTGTAAAGGTGATATTTTTACTTGTTGAAACATTTGAACTCATTGTTTTGCATTGCCAGAAAAACGATGTTAGTGGTTAACGAAATCTAAATATGATCATAGATTGCAAGTCGGCGAATATATCGTAAATAAATTATCAGATTGTAAGTTTTGAGAGAAGCGAATCAGTGTAAGATAACAATAATTTTTAAACACAAGATTTTTTGACTAAAAAATGAATCAAGGCCATATTTTGCAGTCATATTATTCTCACAACGAATTCCGTTGTTGTAGATAAATAGCACGTTTTGAGTGAGAATGTTTTAATTCATAATTTAATAGTCTATCCCAGGGTGGGCAACTTCTCTAGTCAGCGGGCCAGATGTGGGAAAATGAGGTTCTCGGTGGGCCGGATTATAACATGAATAGTATTAAATATCTTAATCACATATTTATTCGCTAATGCAAGAAAGAAAATTATAAATCGCGTTTAAAGTAAAGTTTAAACTACAAAAAATAGAGACCAAAATACACATAATGAATTTATCATAATGTACTAAAAGTGTAATATTGTAATATCATAATGTACTGATGACAGTCAGCGGACCGGTCAAAATCTCGTCGCGGGCCGTATGTTGCCCACCCCTGGCCTATCCTATATATTCCGGTGAATTTGCAGCATCCAACATATCATAACGAATTTTTTTTTTAATTTTATATGTTTTTAAAATATATATTTTAGTTTCTGGCAGACGCACCCTCTGACTACGTAGCTGACTTTGTGAAATCGGATATGAAAGAAGGAGGATATTACGAAATCAATGCTGCGAATTCTTTGCAACCCGGAAGTCTTTATGAATTGGTTATTTATAACAAGAAAAAGTTTTCATCCCTCCGTTCTATGGACTTCTATACCGGTGAGTAAACTTTCAATAACTGTGACCAAATTATGGTATATTGCTTAATCTATTGCCTTCTCAAGCAAATATATATATATATATTTGTTCCAACATTTGTCTGTAAAATATCATTTCTTCAGATACGTGCAAAATACGAAATACGATTTCATAATTTTAGACTGCGATGAATATTCGTTCCAATGCATGAATGGAAGAGGAAAAGGAGCGTATCAAGCTTGCCTTGAAAAAACATCTTTGTGTGATGGGACCGCTGATTGCAGAAAAGGAGAAGACGAAGTAAAAAATGAGGACGGGTCATGGTAATGATAGATTTTAAAGCATTTGCAAGTCGAAAAAAAGTATGAAATAACAAAAATTTATCTTAAACTGAATAGGAAATATTTTTTATACAAATGATAAATATAAATAAGTCAAATACCCTGACCTGGCAATCATTGCAGGTTATTGAGGCATGCCATGAGAATGATTGTTTCCGATTGGAAACAAAAATGTGATGCATTGGTTGCACGGGTGAAGTTGGGTAAAAAATAAATTTAAACGTTGGAAATTGTACACCAACGTTTGATAAAAAATATTATGATGCAATGCATTTTTCATGTTTGGTAGAATTTTTCATTTGGTTTCCGATAATTATTTTGCAGTGCCGTCTCTGTGCCTGACAGGCCAACTATTCCTCCTCCATCCCCACCACCGGCTGATGCACCTTGTATACTAGCACATGAAAAAGCTGTTCGCGAGTCTACTACACCTCTTCCAGGTATATATTTCTGTCGTTTCTGCATGCGACTGTGAAGATGGATGTTATGAAATGCAAATTTTCTTGTTCAAAGTTTGATTTCCAAATTGAGAATTGATAGAAATTGACACATATAATTAGGGGTGGGCAAAATCGAATATTTTTTTCGAATCGAATAATTCGAATATTTTTTAACGAATACCGAATAGTCGAATAACGAATATTTTTTATACACAACGCGAGGTCCATACTCCCTTTGGAAATTATTAAAGACATTGAAAAATCGGATACAAAGCGTTTTTTTTACTGGTTAATTTCGTCATAATCGCTTATTGTTTTTGTCACCGTGACCGTTTTTGCGGCGATATATAATCTATATTACCGTCCTTTCTGTTTTTTGCAAGTATTAATTCTTTCGGGTCGGCGGACATCGAAGTTTATATTTCGGGTTTACCCGTGCGTTCACGTCGGCAACAGCTGTTAAAACCATTGAGGATTGATTTCAAACCCAAATTAATATTATTCTAATTTTTATCATTTGCGTTGGCTTTCATATCACTTATCAACGTTTGTAAATTTACCGTCACAATATTAAGCAAACGGTAATTGTATTATCGATAACGGGATGCAGATATTTATTAAGACAATACCGTAATTACATTTGCTATGCTTTTCTATGGTGTCTATGTTACTTTACAGATAAACCTCGCAAAGCTGCGATTGCGTCAATCCCGAATGTTGATTTAAAATAGTGACTAAATAATTCGACAATAAAGGCATTTCTGCATGGCCATACGACGAGATGACGCTAATAAACAGCGCTTCTTGAATAATAATTTACATATGCGACCTATTGATGAAAAAAATTGCGCTTTTGTACTTTTGTGCCCAATAGATGTCCAGGCGCTAATTATAACTAACTCTTCCAAGTTCCGACGTTTTCTTTCAAGAAACCCCGCGATCATTATATCTAATATCGTTACCGAGTAATACAAAATTTTTTTTACGGAATTTGCGAGTTCAATTTTACTTCTCTTGACGATTTTGATAATGTCACGCCCTATTTATTAGTGCAAATATGCTCAAAATATAACGAATGTAATCATTTCCGATGATACAACAATTCGTGAACGAGACAGTGCGCGTTGTTACATCGAAATTCACGATCGATTTACGTTATGATTTCTACACTCCACCCGCCATGCATGTCCGAGTGAAATGTTTACATTTTCGAAACATTACTTGGTCAAGAATGAAAGGGATCACTGAAGAATTAATTTGAAAGTACATTAATAGAATTATGTCCTGCCATTTCTTTACTGGTCATAGCTTGTTCGTGTTATACTATGTATGGTTTAATGCGAAAGTTATTTCAACTTTTAATTTTCGTTAAACAAATTTATGTTTGGTTCATGCATGAAACGGCAATCATACGGAGTTTAAAATTTATTTTAAATATCTCATCTGATTGGACGTTTCTAAATTTAGGAAACGGTGTCGGTACCTTGTTTTGCAAAATAAGGAATTGAAATGAACGATTGAAACGCAAAAAAAAACAAATAACACCACAGCGCGAAGACGATTTTTCAAATTTAGCGCTTTTGTCTGTTAGCGAGCGTTGTAGGTGAATTCTCGCGCAATTCACGATCGGTTCAGAGACGTTCTGTGTCTAAGCGAGGCGGCGCAGATCACGTGGTACCCTATATTCGAATAGTAAAATGCCATTCGAATAATTTAATATTCGATTCGCTATTCGTTATTCGAATATTTTGCCCAGCCCTACATATAATATGCTCAAAATTTTAACTGTTGTTATGATTTTATAACAGGAAAATTATAATTGAAACACCATAATCCTCGGAAGCGCTTTTAACTGCTAAAAACGATATCATCTACAATATTTCACAACGCAATATTTCCAATATATCGCAAAAATTTTTGTTCAATAAAAAATGCTGTTTTTTTTAACAGAATGTGATGAGAATGGCCTGTTTAGTGCCATGAAATGTGAGGATGAAGGACTATTTACTTGTTACTGCCTTCACCCGGAAACTGGAGAAATACTGGCCACCCAACCCGATTTTAGTCCTTTTGTTCATTGGGATTTTAGTGACAATTGCCAGAAACGTAAGTGATAATTTTTATCTATTCCAATAAAATAAGCAGTGTAATTTACAAGACTAATTAAATAATGAATTCGGAAGTATTTTGGTAATTTCACTTTACCTTTAAATGTTGTTTCATTTAATTTGACCGTAAACTTAGTTTTCATACATATGAAAACTGGACCGTATATTATATATAGAACATATTTTGGTATTTGGAGTAATACGGGTCATGTTTCATCACTTCAAAATTATCGCCATTTTTTTCACCTATTATAATTTTATAAAAAATTTTCATATTCAGTAAGAGAAGCAGCTCCAAAGGACAAGACGGCATAATTGTGAGAAATCTATGGAGATGATATTGAACAGACATTTATATTTCATAGCCATATGCGTATGCCTCCGTGCAGGGGAGGCTATTTCTGTCTGACAAATGTATCTTTCTTTTTTTCTGTATGACAAAATGTTTTGAGTGCTTCGTCAGCTTAATACAAGAAATGTGTAAATAAATGAGTCATTGCTAAAATTATAGTTGTGTCGTGATTTGAACCGCAGGTCATATCGCTGAGTTTGTATGTCGGAGAAAAATATAGAATAGATAGAAGTTATTCTAGCGTTACCGCCTTTGATCTGAAAGTTTTGAGTACTTCTGATTTGCGGCAAAAGCAGTAGAGTAGTAGACTTACTACTCTATACTACTCTATTGCTTGTCAGACGTACAGTCGTACAAGTTAGGAAATTTTTAACTGTTCAGCAATATTATGCCGCAGTTTTCGGCATTTGCAGACCAATGTTTTACGGTCTTGTTTCAATGACTACAAAAAAAAAAGTCTTTGCGCGATGAGACCGTCGATTGCAAGAAAGGAGAAGACAAAGTAACAAATAAAGACAGATCATGGTAATGATGGACCTCAATGCATTTGCTGACAAATTTCAATAATCTTTTTCTTCATTTACGTAAAAATAATGTCAAATACCATGACCTGGTGCAGTATTGCTGGTCATAGAAGCATACCACGAGGTTGGTTGTTTCCGAATGGAAACAAGGAAGTGATTAAATATATTGCAATGGAGAATCAGATTTAAGTAAATGTTTGCCTTCTTTGAACTGCTGAAAAATATACGCAAGCGCCTATAATAAATATAGGATAATGTCATACATTTGCAACGTTTAATATGCCAAATTGAAATTTTTAATTTGATCCGATGCGATGTTTTTGTTGAAGTTCATGCCAGACATGAAAAACCCCGTCTCCACTATTTCCACCACTGCCCGATGTTAGCTGTGCGAATATTTATCACATCTCTTCCACACGAAAAGTCATATTTTATATATAGGGGGAAGGGGGGAAGGTTGGGACACTTTTTTTCTTTTGCATATTTTGAGCCGTTAATTCTGCATATTCACTTAAGTTGGCGGGACTAATGCAGAGAGGGGTAAATGTAGTTTTTATTCAGCGACTAAGAACTCCCCATTGCGACACACATCTTACTACCAAAATGCTTTGAAAAACGTCTGTCAAGTGTCCCACTGAACCCCAATTGTGGGGCACATTCGGACATACCCTGAGGCACAATGGGTCGGTCTGTCAAAATTCAACGAAGTATGCCCTTAAAAATAGGCAATTAATCAGCATAATCGTCTAAAGAACTGGGAGACTTCAAATTTGAATATTTAATATTTTTAAAATGAATGTTCAACTGAAATAGTTTAGATATTTTGACAAAAAAATTTGCAAACAAATTTGATTATTTCCTTCCTCGAATCTAAATCTGAAAATATTATTGATTCTCGAATATATTCCATATTGGGCCATGGGTCGAAAGAAACCATAATATTACACAAAATATAACGCATCTCTAGGTCTCTAAGCACTTAGTGTATCAAACACTCTCGAATTGTGCCCTGTAGGGCATGTCCCACTGAACCCCGGTCCATTGTTCCCCATAGGAAACAAATATTTTCAGACCATCCCACGGCGAAATTCGGAAGGCACATCCACTCGCCACCGATATGAATATTTTACAGTGGACTAAAGCTAAAAAATATCAGATGGTGGTTTGTCATGTTGGAAAGGCTAAAGTAGAAAAAAGAAAAAACTGGAACTGTAAAATTTTAGTTTCAACCCCCCAAAACCAATTTCACCTCATAGCTTGCGCCGCTCTACCCGTTCTTTGTTCGTTCGCGGGGACGTTGTAACTCACCATAGGGCGGATTGAAACATCGAACCACGGACAGGATTGTGGATATAGTATCAGTGTGATAGCTGATTTTCCACTGTGCCCCATGTCCCAACCTGCCCCACCTTCCCCTATATAGGGCCTACGTCAATTACTTTCGCGAGTGTGTTACAAATGGGCGTTTAACGACCTATGGTTTCATGAAATACCTATTTTCAATATAGTTGGATATGAACCAAATCGAATCGCGAACGCTTAGAAGCTGTTCAAATTAATGCAACGCGTAATCGTTTGTGGCTTTTGTATTGTAATGGGTAACACATAAATTAGTGAAACATAGAGTTCATCACTCTGCCATACATGTTCAGATGCGACTGTCAGATCAGAATTGAAAGTAAAACAGCGGTCGAAAAGTGCTGACGGAGGATTCACAAAAAATTGAGGAATCGATCTTGACCTTTAGCGAAAATAAAACAAAACATGATCGCGACGATTCAAAATTTCTGTCTGAATCGATTCGAAATGCACAGCCCGAGATAGCCCATATATCTCAGTAAGATAAACATGGGGCGCCATTAGCCCATTAGCAACTGTATAAAGTATTTTTTTAGCATGTTACTGTCATGTTCTGATCATAAACGGAAACGCTCTCAAGCGGTGGTTAGGTCAGAATGCGACGAAGAAGAGACCATCGGCCAATATGACCATCTACTATCGGATCCGAACCCGTGTCACCCATGCTGATTATGCAGCGCAACAGTGATTACGTAATTTGTGTGAGCGATTGTGTTTGAGTTCAAGCCCAAATAATAGAATCAAAATATTACGCCAGCCATTTCAAATATTCAGTAAATCATTACTCCCCAAGTGGATATTGAATTAAACTATCAAGGATTACGACAGGGATTAACATATATATATGCTTATATGACCGAGTAGAATAAATCGTTCTCGCCACATCTATATATTACGTGATATTATAAATAGGATATGAGAGTTGATCGTGCGATATATCTTTCTCGATAATCGATGATTTTCTTACTATTTGTGTGGGGGCGAACAGAATGAGTAATTTAGAAATTGTTCAGTTGCCAGAAATTACCTCCAGGCACTCTAATAACGGCATTTGTAATGATCTCGGAAGTTCTTTACTTCAATACGTGACTTGAACGCAGCAAATCATGAAATGATTGACTGATATATACTCATGTTCTAATAGACTTGTCTACTTTAAACATAGCTAATGGGGGATACCATTCCCGACGGAATAACCGGCCAATTTAGTGTATTCTGAATTTAAAAAAAAAAATAGAAGAAATGACAATTTTTCACAAAACATTGAAAGTACTGTATAATGTTGAGGATCATAAATTGTATTATATACATTTTCGAAAAATGAAGTGAATAGGTTTAAAAATGCGTTAAAAAAGCACAACTCTATGATCAGTTTGATCAATTCAAAACCACTAAGAAAAATTGAATTTCGAAGTTTGTATTAGTGAAGCAAGGCCCGTTTGCTCACTTTGATCACATAAAAAATCTTTTATTTCTTTTCATAAAACATTTAAACTACGGCATCTATTGGGTTTGACATTCCATGGTTTTTCCGCCGCGTGGACATCCGTCTTCCTCGTCCTCTTCATACGCTTCTCTTGCTGTATGAAACTTGGCATTGGGATCAAATTCTGATAAAACCACTTCTTCCATCTCGTGGGTAATAAGTTCTATCTCCCTTTCCGGCAATAAACTTTCTAATTTTATAATATCCGCCTCTGAAGCCCAGCCGCTTTGGGGAAACTCAACGCTAAACTGGATTATGAGTCTACCTTTTTGATAAGGGTCCCGGTAAACCGGCATCCCTTCTTCCATAACACATTTGGTATCCAGATGCTTGATAATTTCACCACGGGGTGACGAGATCACAATTTCTCTACCATCCAAAGCACGAATGACTTTTTTGAAACCGCAAAGTGCTTCCGTTAAAGTCAGACCCATTTTGTAAATGAGGTCTTGTTTTTGTCTTCTGAATATATCGTGTTCTTTTTGCATTATCACAATAACAACGTCGCCTGGTTCCATGTCTGGTGCTTGATCCGCTTCTCCGTGGAATGTGACTTTCTGTCCTTCATTCATTCCTTTGTCTACATGAATTTCTAGAATTTTGTTTTGTTTAATTGTTTTCTTCCCATTGCATTCTTTGCAACGATTTTTGTCATGAATAAACTCCCCTTCACCATTGCAATCTCGGCATTGTGACTGTGTTTGCTGCACCATTCCAGGACCGATTTGTTTTATTTGAACTTTGAACCCAGTTCCCCGGCAATATTTGCACGTCTGTATTGTACCTTCTTTTCCACCACGTCCGCTACAATCACAACAGATTACATTTCTTTTCAGAGACAGCCTTCTAGTAGCGCCGTTGTACATATCTTCTAATGAAACCTGCAGGCGATGTACAATATCTTTTCCGCGGGTTGGTTGGTTTCGTCGCCCTCCGCCACCCCCAAAATACATGTTGAAAACATCGCTTGGATTATGAAATCCACTACCGCTCCCTTTCTTCAGACCTTCTTCGCCGCCTTCATCGTACGCCTGTCGCTTTGTAGAATCAGAAAGAACTTCATAAGCGTACGATATGTCTTTGAATTTCTCTCCGGCGCCTGGATTCTTATCCGGATGGAATTTCAATGCTAGTCTGCGGTAGGACTTCTTTATTTCATCTTGCGAGGCGCTCGGATTCACACACAAAATATCGTACAACTTCGTTTCCTTTACCATCCTCAAATTCGAATGAATTACGGGCAGTTCTGCTCAGTTCCCTGAAACCAGCGATTAATGACTCGATATGAGATAATATCACATATGTAGTAATACTTATATATATATAAATTCACGTCCAGTATAGATGTGCGATACATCGCGCGTCTTAACATCGCAGCGACAGTTGTTGTCTAACATCAGTTTTTGGCACATTTGGCAACATCAGTTGTGTCACAGCTGGCCAAGAAGGATTATCCCTCGCACCTTCGTGCAGATCAATATATATACTTCATATCATACTCATATGTTTAAATATGCAGATAGTGACATATTGTTTTGATTAGCATGAATGGATGAAATACCACAAGTTTGAATAACAGACATTCCACCACTCGACGGTTACGGCTTCCTCCACCACCAATCCACGCATAATAGCTCGTGTTAACAATTTTCATACCCGACATGGACGGGTAACAGGAAGATAGGCAATGGGCAACAATACACCAGAAAACATGTTTTAATTAGGCTTACCATACGTCCCGCTTTTCAGCGTTTTGTCCCGCCGTCCCGATAAGTCAGCCAAAAGTCCCGCTTTTCCAGCATAATACACAAACATGTTCTCGTTAGTGTTGTTTCTGTGTAGCGCAGCGCTAGCCTTCTTACTGAAGGTGAATGCGTTCGTTTCCCGCTGATTCCCATTGATGGCAGACGTATCGCATGTAAAACCAATACTAATTAGTCTAAATTCGAATTATTTGTACCGGTATCGTTGACGTCAATTCCTTCCTAATTTTCGAACTGAACCCGATATTTGGACAGAGAATATGCGCATGAAATTTCGATAACAATATGGTCAATAAAGACAGCCGAGACAGCTTTAAAGGTAGGAATGTGGGCCTAAGTAGTAGAATCGGAAAATGTGAAGTTATAAAATCACAGCTAAGGGGTCGTTCGTTGTCTTTCGAGGCGTCCCGATTTGAAGTCACAAAAATATGGTAACCCTAGTTTCAATACATAGTTGTATGTTCAATCTTCTTCTGGTTTGTTATCTAATCTTTATTTATTCCTAATCATTATTTATTTGGTTCCAAGCCAACTGCGCAGAAGAATTCTTGCACAATAGTAGAGGAATAAATGCTACACTCCATAGAGACGCCGGTACAGTCATTATATTGGTCTTTGGGGGTATATAAATTCGTATGTCGTCACACTCAATGCATTTATTGTTTAATAAACCTCTTTTACATAATTTGCTGTGATATTGCAGGTTGGTAAACTTATATTACGAGTCGGGCTAAAATTATTCAATTTTATCTGCGACTGGAGAATCGGTGAGTTGGCTTCTCGCCGGGTCACCAGTTAAACCTTGTGGGATAATAGTTGAGCAGTAAATCAATCCTGATGAACGCATAATTTGCGTTTAATACCTGTAGGAAATGAAAAATAGCCAGACAACAAAATATTAGTATTGGAGTTATGTGTTTTATCCAGTGGTGGGATTCAGTATTCGCGCTGACCCGTTTTTGCAATGTCATCCCGATAAATTGGTACTTGGGCACAGCTGACCGCCAGCGTTACAATATTTAGCGATATAAAAGTTATGTAGGCTACGCTATGAGATTTCTGTAACGCGTGTCAGGTTCCTTCCGAAGTGTGACATACATAATTTTGTGAGGGAATGAGGGAACCTGTTGTTAGTGAGCACAATACAAAATAGAACCCGTTCTTAACATTTCGAATCCCATCTGCGGTTATATATTCAATGTTAAACGACGATCCGAACGCCGGAAGTTTAGTCTACATGCCCTCATTGACCATGTAAATGTAGTCATCCAGATACGTTTGCGAAGCCACATTCATGGAAATTATTTAAAAAGGAAAAAAAAACAGGAATCTTTATTCACCTTACCTATCCACGAATGAAATATATAAACAACCAATGTAATCATTTGTGTCCCCTAATTGACACTGTGATAGGTAATTGTCCAAACAAATTAATGCGCTTGGTGATTCGTGTAGTTTATGTACGGTCATGTGAGTCAGTCCCAGCTTGCATACGGAGTACATGCCGTGTAGAACCATACCATCACATGCTTGAAATCAATTGCCATTTTTAGTAAGAATAAGTTATCATTTATATCCCGGGGTAGAGGAAACCCGATAAGACTGCTTAGTATTATGGCCTCTGCACTCGTCCGGTTATCAGTTCATTTTGGGTATGAAATTAGTTAGCCAGTTAATTATTCCAGACTAGCGGTTACGTGAACCACGCTACGGCACCCTCTCACACATGATTGTCCTCTACGCCACTCTACAGGATACGAACCCAGATAGCTGCGATGGGGAGCGAATTCCAACTTCTAGCGCGATGGGCCACCTGCCGAGTGAGTACATCGGCGAGAACAGCTGGAAATCCATATCTGCAACAATATCTTAAATTGAAAATTGCATTTAGCGTGATCGTATCAGACTCGGAGAAAGAGAGAAGATTTCGTAACATATGCCGTGTTTCCCCGAAATTAAAACCTACCCTGAAAATATTTTAAAAATGATTTTAAAATTAGACCTAGCCAATAAAGCGAATTTTTTTTTGACCTAGTCGATAGCAAGAAATCTCTCCTACACCTTTTAAATGATTGATAATCTATGTTTTGCATTTTTTTTTTTAAATAAAAACATGTTATTTAGAAGTAAAGGATATTGCCTTTCTTAATTTGTATATTTGAAAATCTCGTAATTCTCTACTCTATAATTTTGTTTTTGATAAATAAAAATACAAGATATCCCCCGAAAATAAGCCCTAGTGTTGTTTTTCGGAAGAAACGGGGAAACACGGTAGTACCAGAGCCATAATGGCTATGGTAACACTGTCAAATCACGCCGGCGTGTTTTCTCTCGGAACTTGCAAGTCGTTGATTATAACGATGTACGACGAATTGAGGTTGATAAACTTATATTAGGAGTCTGGCTAAAATTGTCGCAGTAAAATTGTGTGCGAGTAGCCAACTCACCGACTTTCCAGTCGCAGATAAAATTGAATAATCTTCCAACTCCAGAAGAAAAAAATTTGCTTTGAAGCGTGAATATATTATAGTATTATATATCCAAATACTGCATATCATTGTGGCCAGCCAGCAAATGACATTGAAAAGTAACATGCAAACAAATAATCATTTTTTCCACAATTGATTTCAGATTAGTAATTTTTGTTTCCTCTATTACAAAACTTATGCACACGCATATATGTCTTCCCAAATCGAATTAAATACAAATACAATTCTAATAAAGTAATCAGTTACCTAACTTATAAAAGTCATACCAGGGCTGTAAAAACCTGAAGTTTGGAATCGATAATTGAAGTTTTTTTTAAAAATCATCATAGTAAAATATTATTTTTGTCAATAACAAACAATCACAATTAAAGTACTTGACTGCAAAATAGGGGTGAATATGGCAACACAAAAATTAAACCTACAAAACATTCAGAAGTCCCTTATTTTAAAATTAATGTTTCCCACCAAAAATTTTTATTTTTTATTTAACAATTAGGGAAACATAAATTAGAGTAAGGTTTTATATATTTTAGGATGAGATGAAAGCCATTAACTTCTGCATGCATGTATGACAATGCAAAAACAATCGACATGAATTCACATCGTCAAACATGGAGATTAAACATTATGAAAATTTCTAACAAAATGAAAATAAAACGTCTTCGCGGAAACATTGGTGCCAGTTATTTTGTGCAGAAGTTGAATGTCATAATTGAAGCAATTCAAACAAAATCATTAACTAATATTTGAAATTCAATATTTACAAATTTGACATCAGAAAAAATCAATTTCGCATCTAGATTATATGGAACAAACCTGGTTTTGCGCATATGTAGGGAGATTATAGGGTGTATGTGGTATTAAGTCAAATTTATTTCCATGGATTGAAATATATTCAATATGTAAACATGGAGTTCAAATGACCCATATGGCCACTGCAGTGCCAGTGAAATTCAGACAAATGTCAAAAGAAAATGTAATATGAAGACATTTCAAACAGAACATTTCAAATAAATAAAAGTAATAGCCATCTACCACATCCCTAAGTTCGATTGGCTCATTTGTTCAACATGAAAAATTTCTTTTCACAATTTAGAAAAACAATCCAATCCATTTCACTTTGTATCCAATATTAATTTGGATTTACTATTTTAAAAGAAATCGACACACATATGCAAAGTATTGGCAAGGCAAGCATGTTCATTAATTGACCAATTATAGGAGATAATATTTCAAAACAATGAAAACGTAAGAATCAACAGTTGGGTTATCTAGCATATAAATATTATAAGATTCCAAGTAATATAACAAGAATAACGAGAAAAATTTATTCCGGAGCTTTAATAAATTTGCCCCAAGCATGAAAACATTTTGAAAATTCTTTCGGTTCATTGCCTTTGCGAACAAGACGTAAGCGTCGTTTTATTTCCTTGCTCTTCAAATGTTGGATGTAAACGGTACAAGTCTTTAAACCAAGCTTAACTTCAACCTGACTCGTTTGACCACCAACCCACATATATACAATATCACCATTGTCTAAAATCATAATGTCATCATCAGCCAGATCATCTTGACAAAAGTCTGCACATTTTTCAGAAACAGAAAAATATCCTTTTTCATTTGAGCAACGGAAAAGTCGTGAATGATGCAAGTATTCGGCGTCTTCTGGATATTCATCTGGTTTAGAACCCAACGCTACCCAAAAGAAATTTTCTGGCTCTTCACCTTCATTTATAATTTGTATACTGTGATCTTGAGAAAACATCATTGATATTAAATCCTCCATCAACTTAGCATCGTGAGATGAACTGACTCTACCAATCCAACCATACACAATCCCTGTCATGTCAACACTATTAAACGGCACGCTCAAAATATAACAGAATTCTGAATTGAGCAGATGTGGATCAGTATCTATCTCAATGCATCTGGTGGTAAGAGCCCCACCATTAGCACGAATCTGAAAAAACTGAGGTTGCTCTTCATTATCTGATTTTCTTTTAATAGCAGCTTTCCTACTTCCTTTGAAAATAACAAACTTTTCATGAAAATGTGACAAAAATTTCAAATTTTCCTGTTGTTGCTTCATTTTGACGACTTCAAGTTTACCTGGGAAGAGAGCTTCGAATTTCTTTTGCAATGAGAATGTGAAAGTTAACCAACCCATCTTAGAAGCTTCTCTTCCTTGCCAGAAATACACAATACATTGAATATCATCATCCTGTTCTTTATCTTCATCCTCCTCCTCATCTTCTTCTTCATCTTCTGGAGGAGGAACCCAATATCTACACAAGAATACGTAACAATCCTCTGTGTAAAACTTCCCAAATTCTTCTTGCGGCAAAGTTGCAAATTTTTTTCCGTCAAGAATAAATCCTTGCATAAGTTCAAGATCTTCATTCCAATCTTCCATTAATTGTTCTGCTTCTTCATCTGGCATGGGGGGTTGTCGAGGCATGAATATTGCTGATAGATCGATCTGATCTTCTTTGCTCTTTTTATCCTGTTTTATAATAGTACCTTGATCTGTAGCTTTGGTATAATCAACTCTGAGAACATCGGTCCATCCTTGGAAATAACTTTTAAAAATCACGCTTTCTGTACCTTCGAGTTGTCGAGACACAAGGGTAAATGAAGGGCGATGTATCATGTTCATAACTTCGTTCGCGAGCTTCATTGCTGCAGCTCTAACAAGCCTCTGTGATTTACGACCTATCCATACGAATACATCAGTATGACTATCGAGTATATAAACAGCCTTTGAATTGAGTAGAGTAGGAACTAGTCTCTTTTTTGGTAATAATTCCAGATCTGGTTTAGTTTCATGCTCCAGAAGTAGCTGGTATTTTACTTGTGGTAGTTCCAGATATCCCATTCCTAAATTAACCCTGTAAAGTGCTGGTCGTCCTCCTCTGTAAACACTCAAATCAGAGGGTGTTATTTCATCAGGCATTCCGCCAAACAATTCCCAAAAATCACCTTCCTCATATCCTTGATAGGACATAATAATTTCAGCCTGGTTCTTTCTTTCATCTTTGTTTATTTTTTCAGCAATTAACCTTGCCTTTGATCTAACAACTCCTTTTGCAGCCGCACCAACCCAAACATAAATAATCATTCCATTATCTAAAATAAGTACTTGATGTGGATCCAAAGAAGCCCATTCCACAGGTACAGGAAAAGGGGTCAGGGTTCTTGTTCCTTTTAATGCATATAATCGTAAAGGATATTCAATTTTTTCCACAGAGTAAAATCCACTCACGTTTCCACCTTCAATGTACGCGATATCATTGTCAAACAAGTCAAGAAATTCGTCACTTTCATCTTGCATTTCTTCTCGGACACATCGACATTCGGCACCGAGCATATTTCGAAGGTTCACCGCATGGATAGCACTACATGCCTGCTTGTCCATTGTTGATTCAAGCCCGATCCAGTAAAAAATCTGCCAGTTTAGGTTCCCACTGTCATCTTGGTCAGTTCTTAGTATAATATAACAATCAGCTTCATAAAATTTCCCATAATATGCGGAATCTTCTACCAATACTGGATAAAAATTTTCGATCTGCCACAGAGTTAGACCCGGAAACTGACCAACTTCATCAGAAAAAAGAGAAGTATAATTAACATCAGGTTTCTCAAGTTGTTCATCCCATCGTTTTGAGCTTTTTATCAAAGCACCATGTGATTCATCGTCATCATAATACTTCTTTACTTTATCATCAGCTGCCATATCAGACAAGCCTTGCAACACTTGCGCAGCCTTTCCACCATCATCCTTTCTGTTACGACGTAATCTATGTCGACGAGCTATGTGATCTTTGTGTGAAGTAGTAGCAGATTCTGTACTAGCTGGGGGAGTGATACCAATTCTTCTCAGTTGACTGTTAAGCGAAAAATCTATGTTGTATACTTTATCTGGTGCCTCTGTTTGCATTCGTGGCTTAGGTGGCATAATAATGTTAGGATTACCCCTTACATCTAGTTCTTCAAGATGCTCAAGCCAGTGTATGGCTTCAGGCAGGGTGACAAGCCGGTTGTTGGTTAGAATAAGCTTTTTGAGATCCAAACATCGACACAAACCTTCAGGTATTAGTTCCAAATTGTTGTTTGCAGCACAGAATTGTTCCAAACTCATTACTTTGCCAATGCTGCCTGGTATTCCTTCAAAATCTAACTTGTTGTCATTTAAAAACAATTTTCTCAGACATTGCATTTTGCTCATTGATGTCGGAATTGAAGTCAATTGATTGTTTGACAAATTCAATGTCACCATTTTTGTCCACGAGTCAACAAGGAGTGAGAGCTCATGAATCTGATTGTTGGATAGATTGAGACGTCTGAGAGTTTGACAAGTATATAAAGACTCAGGGATACGAGTAAATTCATTATGCGATAAATCTACATCTTCTAAGAACTTCAATGTATCCAAGCTACTTGGAAAATTAGATAGAGAACGTTGTGTGTTGCGTAGATGCAAAGTTTTGATGCCAATCATGGATGGAAGTTGTCGTAATTGTGCATGTACCATTGGGTTATCATTTAAAATTAAGGTAGTCAAATGCACAAGTCTTCTCATTTGTGGTGGAAGTGTTTCAAGATTGTTTCCACTTAGATCAAGATGGATCAAATCAGTGAGATTTATAAACATCTGTGGTGGAATCGAATCAATTTGATTGTTACTGAGATTTAAAACAAGAAGACTGCGACAATTTTCCAATTCAGGTGGTACAGTTGTAATTAAATTATGGCTCAAATCTAGTGTGGTTAACTCTTCAAGAGAGAAAATATCTGATGGTACTGATGCATTTTTCAATTGATTATGATGGGCATTTATTGCTTTTAATTGTGTCAAGGAAGCCAGATCGCCATGGAGTGAAGTTAAACCATTTCTTGATACGGACACTTCTTCCAACTTTTTTAAGTCACCCAATTCTTCAGGAAGATAGCAGAGATTTGTGCGATCAAGTCTTAGCCATCTCAATCCAGACATATGCTTTATTTTTTCAGGAAACATCCCTCCTTTAAAGTCATATTGCGTCAAATCAACACCTCTCACAAAGGGAAGGACCCCACTCATGGTTTCCTACCTCACTATATAATTGTAGAATTATTCTGTTAATAAAAAATTCTATAGATTAGTTAGAAATAAAATTATCATATTTTTTGGGATACAGATATATCGGCAAGACAGCTAAACCATATGGAAAACCATCGCCTCTCATTTGGTTATCAGTCCAACTTCGTTGTTTCATACGTAGATATGCAAATTAAATGCAGAGGGAGCTTGATTCGAAGGAAGCCGTAACTGACGAGTGAGTGAGTGTAACATCCTCCGGTGGTGAAGAGTCCAGTATTGAACCTAAAATTTTAATTTTATCCCGGGGTAGAGGAAAGCTGAGTAAACAATTTAATCATAATATGGCTAACCAATATCCCTAGCTCGGATACCCGTTCATGTTGGATGTAGGAATATTTCACTAGCCATTACATTCAGACATTAGGCACAGTTTCCCGATTCCAAAGATGTCCCAACATTTTGTTTAATAATACAATAATCGTAGTCTCTGAAACGAGGCATCTGAAACGATAGCAAATTGTGCCTGGCTTATCTCTATATTAATTCAAATCAATCGCATCTTGCGCAGGCCGTCATGTGACCAAAATAGCGTTTTTTTGCTGAAAATTCTCAAACGCTACAGAAATTTTTTTTGCTTCGGTAAATAGGATTATTTTTTCCCAGGAATCCAATGGTGATGTTATTAAATTGCGCTTCCTTTTAGTTTATTGTGCAGTTGACTTGTGGCGATGTTAGGGCCCAAAATATTAGGGCGATTCTTGGAATTGGAAAACTGTGCCATACTGTATTACAGAACCATACCATACCTACCTCGGTGCTCATTTTTGATGTCAAAATATCAAACAAACAGACAAAACCGAGACAACTGTAGGCCTACCGTATTTGGGAAAATGTGCATCATTTATCTACTAATTTAAGACAGCTTACTTGCAATGTGTATTCAACCAACAATTGAAAAAACATCCCCTTGATCAAAATGACTATAAATAGATGAAATAACATCTGAACATAGACTATCATAGGATTTACATATTTATCCGGGGGGAGAGGAAAGTAGATGAAACGGCTTAACCATATGGCGACCATTAGACAGTTTGTGTTACAATTTTGTTTTACATTGGCTTTACAGCTTTGGGAGTTGTTTAAAAATAACCGGAATTACCTAACGTACGGTACCGGTACGGTACTTACGTATACAGGTATAAGTAACTTCTACGTTCTAAGCTCCATTCTGTCGTTAGCGTTCACAGCTCATAGTGCTACGGTACTCGTAACCGGGCGAGAGACTTGTTCTACATCTCCGGGAAATAATACGAAATGAAATCTCTTGGGAATAATACGAAAATACTCCCCCAAAAACTACTGTAATTTTTGTCCAGATACGGTGCGTGCCGAAAGCAACATGAGATAAACGCCCACCATATCAGCGAGGATACGGAGCACCACACTTCAAGTCGAACCCGGAAAGATAGAGTTGATCATTTTTGTCAACCAAAATACGAATAAATACTGAAATTGTTACAAAGCACTTTTTTGTTATAGACTGCGAGATGCCGACGGGGCAAAAGGTCATCATAGTCGGCCACCACCTATTCCAACCAAAAAATAAAATGTCCGGACATGGAACGCGTGGCAGATTTTATTCTCCACATCACTAGAGACCAGTTCGCTGGCCGTAAACACCCACGGTCAACAAGGTTTCAATGGAAGACGTTGCGAGTCGAACACGGTTCCTCCTCGTATCTCAGTTAAACCTACGCTTCACTTCCAGAGTTTAAATGTACACAGGCCCAGTGGTGTGTAACCTTCCAGATATAGTTTACTTTAAACCACGCTAATAATTTTCAACGTCTGCAAAATCACTTTCCGTTCGTATTTATGCATGTATTTGCTTCCTATACGCCGCCCCACGAACGACTCAAAGACTTGGAACGCAATCTTGCTTAGATTGTATTAACGCACACAAACTAGAAATGGATCACAAAATTTGGTGCCTTTCTCAAAACAAATCACAATTGCAAGCAAACAGACAACTAAATGCAAATACTAAAAAACGGATTAGCATTCTGTAGTTCAAAATTCTCCTAGATAACCGACATTTAACAAAAAAATCAAATCACCCTAGATACATAGGTAAAAAGGGTACAAACTTAAACATAAACTGCGTTTAGGACTTTAGCTACCTTCCATAAAGAAAAACAAATTAAATCAAGATGTACCATTGAAAAATAGTGACCAATCGTTCGAAGGCAAGATATAGCCATGCCTTGAAAAACAAGTAAATAAAAGAGTTAAAGGAACTAGTGTAGCTTGTAGCACAGTTTTCAAAATAAACTAGTTCACCTTCATTAACTGATGTTTTATTTACCTTCAGGGACACAAAAGAGAACTCATTAGAATGTTCAAATTTCTATATGATGCATGTGCACATAACAAATAGGATAATTCGGTTGGTATGTTAAATCACCAAATACCAACAAAAGCACAAAAGAAAAAAACTGCTTTTGCTTCTACAGGCCAGCGTCAGGTCAAAGCTCAAGCATAATCAATGGCGCTAAACAATTTTTATGTAATTGTGACGAAAAGCATAAAAAATGTCAAATAAAAATAATTAGAAGGAAAACAGTTACTCATCATACTGAGTAGCCAACAAAGAAATTTGAACCCAAATTATCGAACATAGTACGATTAGTTAGGAACTGATTAAGCAAGTTCAAATTCAGGATTAAACTTCTAAAAAAGCAAAAAGTAGGTATTGGACGAAAATACACTAAGGCGAATAGCAAAGAAAAATTGAACAAAATTAACTCTTGACACAGTACGAAATGAAAATATTTTGTAACAAACAGTATTCTCGACTCTTTCGGCCATCAACAATTTAAATAAAAATGAATACAGATGACATAACAAATGCATGGTGTATGGCAACTTGAATGAATTTTATCATTCAACAACACTTCACTATTAGCATAGGATTTGTAGAATCGAATAATGACCACATACAAGTTATTGAACAAATAACATCAATACAATATTGCTATATAAATTTGAAACATACTATCATTATTGAAAAATCTAAATTCTCTATTTGGCATTAACATTTTTTATTGGTTACTTTGTTGAAACTTACCGTAAATATAAATTGTGCCTATATTGGCCGTTTGCTTAAACGCATGTTTGACAATTTGGCAACAAAATTATCCTATTGAACTTTGATACTCTTTAGAACTTTTGATAGAATTTTCAACAAATAATATAATTCACCAAGCATGTACAAACTTCAACATTTGTTTAAGCGTTTAAGCTAATATAAAAGTGTTAGAATAAGACAGAACAGTGAATAGTAAATCAACAAATACTTTTTCTATATTAGATTAGTTCATTCTCATAGGAGAGTCTAACAACAACATTGTAATTCAACAAATGTAGAAGTTTGGGAGCTTTTAACATATAAATGCAGTTTAAATATGGCTTGATGAAGGCCCCCATATTACCAAGTTGAATAATAGAACAATTTTCATCAAATGTGGATACTAGGCAGTGGTACCAGTGCCACCACCACCCTCATCAAAAGCTCATTCAGTCCTACCATCTGTGTATAGGCCCAAAAAAATAGGTAAATGTGAAAGACCCTACCATCCCTAATTACAGAATTTTGAAGAGGTTGGTCAAGTATTGAAAGGAACTCTGTAATAACAATAATTTTTTTAAAACGATTCTTTTGCGGCAAGTTTAATTATTGAAAGATTAGTTCAATGGAAGCATTGCTATACTCACAGATACTATGTGGTAAAAGCGCTAAATCATCATAAACTAAGTACTTATACTAAGACAAGAGAAGTTAATTTCTTCATCTCTCCAATTGCTCAATGTTTGGCACACTAACAAAAATAAATAACAAGTTAAACACTATTTTCTTCAAGGACGGAAAATCACTTTTCATTCAGGTTCCGCAGGTTGAACAGTTTCCATACACAGGATTTCAGATATACCATAAATTTCATTTTTCTTTTTCAGTGTCAACATCAGTGACATCTTTGATTGGTTTGCTCGGTTCAGGAATCTTCACATTAGTTCTGTAGAAATGATGTATTGGTTGTAACGATTACGGTAGTTCATCCGTGAACATTGTAAATCAACTTTCAAAATTAGGGTAAAGCCCCTACTAAATGAATATCCGGCCATTTATAAAATTTCTAGTATCAATAATTGACATACTCAAAAAGTGTTTTAATTGTAACAAGTAGAAGACCCTACAAAATCAGTTCAGTCTAACTATTTGACCAGTGATACAGAGTCTTGTGGACACTAATTTATTTAGATTATTTTCAGTTTGATTTTTGGTTGTCTGGACAAAACTAAACGCTCCTGAGGAATTATTCACTAATTTTTACCACGTACCATAATGATGAGGTATTGAATATTTTTTTCTTCAATGATTGGGGAAACATACATTTATACATGGGCTATATATGGCAACCATATAAAAGGAATTCAAAACATCACTAGCACATTGACATCTAGCAGTAGAATTTAGAAATTAGATTTTCATTTTATAACTTATTGAGGAAACATACATTTATACATGGGATATATATGACAACCATATAAAAAGAATTCAAAACATCACTAGCACATTGACATCTAGCCGTAGAATTTAGAAATTAGATTTTCATTTTATAACTTACTCTGCCGGTACCATTCTCACAATCCCATTAATAGCATTGATCAAATCTACAACACTACTTATACTTGGAGGCATGATTTGTAGAGGAGGTATGGCCGCCTTGCTGCCTTTCTGATAGATCTCATTCATCTGCAATAGTAAAGTTATTTGGACTTTATTGAATATTTATTAATTATTTTACAGAAAACATATATGTACGCCTACCTAAATGAAAAACAAACCAACAAACTTGGATTAATTACAAGTGAGATCACTTCATTTATAAATAGGTAATATATAAATTGAAACATTTGAACAAATGAAAAAACAATTTTTTTTTACCAAAGGTTCATTCTCTTACACTGTGTGTTACAGGAGAACTATCAGAATGGGAATTTACACTGTTTTGTCAGGTTAGTTTAAGTTAACAAAAACCTGACATAGGTGTAATGAAACTAGTAACACTGTCACTATTATTTGCAAATAAAATATTGCATGAAATACTACGATTGCAAAATTCTGATAAATTTCCAATGTTAATCATGCCATATCTCCTATTCAATTAGCTATAATTATTTCTCTCAAGTCATGCTTACCGTTCTTTGCAAGCTGACAGCTTGTTGGGTGAGATGTCTCAAGAATTCCTCGCTTTCTTTTGTTTTATCATGGTCGTCTCCTAACAGTGCTTGGTACAACTTATAAGTTTGTTTTTCATTGTGAAGTGCTTGTCGGAAATTTCCTTTGCATGAATATGCTCTGGCTACGAGATGATAGCTGAAGAAATGACAGTTTTCAAACAGATGCTTCATCAAATCACATAAGACACTTCTCAATTATTGTATGAAAGGTCCATCAATGTATGAAAAGTAACTAAATGCTCAACAACTCCAACCCCCAAAAAAACAGGAATAGGTTTCATGTGATACCATTGTACTCTAATTCGTAATTACGTCACAATTCACAACATCCCAAATTCAGATGCCATATTCCAGTCTTATAAATTCTTCACGATGGTTTTTTGACGTTTCTACCTGTTTTAAGCAAGGTTTTTGGTGGTGTTGCACATTTCAGCAAACTATTACTTCGCCAATTATGCCAGAGACTGATATCTTACCTCACAGCTGTCTTTAAATTTTGTTTTCCACCAAGAACATTAATCCTCAATGCATCAGTTAAATATGTTAATGAAAGATCATATTCCTGTAGTCCATGAAGCACAAGCCCAATTGTGCTCTGTTACAAAGAATATACTCAACTATTACAGTCATAATAACTAAAAAAATTGGCAGTTTTTCTGCAGTAAGAGTATAAAATTTACAGGTAAATTAGAGTAATGCAAGCAATTACTGTCTGGAATCGATAGTAAATTAAAATTAGCCAGTACAGTATATAAACATGTCAGTTCTCAGAGAACAGGGCCACAAGTTGAACATAATCTCAAACTTCTCAAAACATTTTTCACACACAGGGCCCTGCCATTTTTTTTTTGTACTTACATTTATTTGAGCCATATCAGGATGATCATCACCATACATGACATTCAATAAATATTTTGCTCTGTACAGAAGTTTGAGTGAGGATTGTATTTGAGAATTTGCAAAACAATAGATTGCCAGATTGACATAAGCAAACATTGTTGTTGCGTGATCAATACCTGTAGTTAAAAAAAATATTAATTTGGAAAAAATAAACAAACACTAAAAATTACAACCACGCATTCAAGAAAGCATGTGCGATTAAAATAATTTTCAAAATATAGGTGCAAACAATCCGCTCGACATAAGTGCAAATCGCCACCAAGTCAGAACAAAACTGAAAATTTTCGGCTATTGAAAGTAAACATATTCTGATTATATTGAGCCCTACAAAAAAAAATAGGATGTTATCTATGCAAAAAAGCTAGGGAAAGGGCCTTTTAAATCCCTAGATTTCCAGTGCGACCTATGTGCGAGTCAACTCTAGATTAAACTTCCTAACACAAATCTAATAGTGTGACCTATCGGCGAGTATATAAGGTAGTGCATCAAAAAAAAGTACTGCCTTAAAGTGGCTGCTTATATAGAGTATCGTTCCAAGTAAACAAAACAAGATGTTGAAAACCCAAAAAATTACCCAAATATAAAAGAGACAACTACCATAACCCAATTTTACGTCCGTGTCATGAACTATGACATGGGATTCTCGCTAACTTACCCAAGATTCGTTCAAACATGATGAGCGCCTTCTGTTGATTGCTGACAGCTTCTGGGTGATCACCGGATATATATTGTAACCTGGCAATACTTCTGTAGCAAGATGCAATTTCCATGTGCATAACTCCATATACATTGTTGAATAAACTCAATGATTCAGAGATATACTCAATAGCTTGCTTTAGAGCACCTGGAATAAAAAGTATAAATTTAGCCACGACAAGGTATACACATATTCAATGATACTGTTGGAAAGTGAGTCCATATTTCTTTAGAAAATATGTACATAAAGATTTAGGAACTTAAATAACTGCCATGAGATGTAGATCCCATTCTATGATAGGTTAAAGCCATATTTGAATTTAAATATGTGAATTGAAATTTAGAATTTTTTTCTAATCATTTATCACACCTTCACTCCAAATAGAGCCTTGTACAAGCCATCATTGTTGAGTTTAACATACTGACCTGACCCACTAGGCGCAATTACAATAGCAATTTTTTCCGTTTTTTTTAATTTTTTTTATTGATATTTATAGGGTTTGACAAATTCAAACCATCTACAAGTATATAAGATGTTATTTACTCACTAACTCAGTCTTGATCTCAGAAAATCAAAAATTTGGATAACAATTTTTTTTCCAGGCATACAAGCGTTTTATAATAGATCACCAAAACTCTTTTTTTAAGTCAGTTTCTGATTTCTTTTATCACTAACGAAAGTCTGAAACCCAGATTTTGGGGGAAATCAGGATTTTGACTCCTTTATTATAAATCTCACCCTGTTGGATTTTGACTTGGCCACTTGCATAAAAATGGTACGCATCACTGGCTCTAGGAGCAACGTGTTTAACAACAGGATAAACGTCCAGAATATCGTCTTCCGTAAAAGTTGGTTTGTGTTTGCTCTCGAAATCATAATCTCGGATGAGTAACTAGAGACAGTGAAATATAAAGTTGAGTTTAAAATTTGATCTCCAAATTCATTTGAATCTCTCGCATATGACATCAATAACAAATGCCTTACAAATTGAATACGTATTATTTATAAAATAAATTTTTAGTTATTTGCACTCATTTCAACGAGCATAGTGGAGCGCTCATAAATTGAATTAAATTTCTATATTAAACATCTGTCTGCCCCAGCTATACTACACTGAAAATATTCGGACCTCCTGAAGTATGCGCACCAAGATGGCGCACAACCTGAACTCGGGGTACCAGGTTAGGGTTCAGGTTATGCGACATCTTGATGCGCATACTTCAGGAGCACCAAATATTCAGATATTCCTCATTGTGCTTACAGTAATCGTAAACAGCGCTAAGGTATTATTATCAAATACCGGTACTGCACTATCACCTGAATTCCATTTTTCAAGCAGAAATTCCTCAACAAAGCAACTCTTTGTATTTCATGTTTCTCAAAAATTTCCTCCACTGATTTCAGTTCCGATGTATAATCGTAATATTGTTTTGCTTCTTCTGATATTTGTGTCCACAGTGATTGAGAAGTCAGTTTGTTCCAGTCGCTCTTCACATCTTTCATTCGACGATTGCGTCGCTTTTTCCTACAAGAAAAAAAATTAATAACCTGTATATGCTGAGAACGCAGGTTACACTTCTAGTATTCAATTTTCCCTGACGCACAGCTTGCTCATGACCTTGTAAGCGAAAGTAGAAAATAAGCATAATATAAAAAAGTTTAAATTAGATTTTTTTGATGCTTTGTCAACCATTTGAAAAGGCATTAATCCTGCACCAAGGGATAGCTCAGAAATCACTTATCAGCAGGAGTTGCTAAGAACGGCGAGTGAATATTTTCATCATTGCTACCAAAGATATATTTTAAGCGACACAAGTTTCATGTTGCGATCATGAGCCATAGACCACGCAGAGTTGAATAATTTGTGTAGACATTGCTGAACTTCCAAGGTTCTGGTCTATCATGACAGCCGTAGATGGGAGGAATAAAACATGCAAATTGATTTGAAATTAATTGTATGCAACTTTGAATTCTTCAATTTAGACAGATTAGTTTATTTATAAAAAATGGTGTAGAGCAATAGAGAGAGTATCACAATGTGACCAAAAATGTCATTTAATTTCTGAAAACCAAGAAATTATTCAATCACTTTATCGCAATTTCCTGCAGTTCCAAAGCAAACTCCTTGCATATACATAGTCTTCTATAAAAAATTTGTTATTATGACACACTTTAGAACATATTCCATATTCAAAAATTTCAGAACATATTCGGAATAGCAGATTATTTGGTTTCAGTCATCCCGGTATTCGCCACACAAAACTACTAAACTTACTTTGATTCATGATCCAAAACATTAGGATTTGATTTGCACGAACTAAAGAGGCAGTTTAGGAAATGTACAATAGACGCGCAGAGGTAAGTCTGTGATGCAGATTGTAGGTAACTTCGGAATATATGACGAATACATCTTGAATACAGCTCTGTGACGCAGATTCGCTAAACAAGTAAAAAATAAAATTGTTAGATCGACTGCGTCAAAGTTGGCGAAGAAACAGAGCTAAAAATTTGTCGAGAGCCCGCCTCGTTCAAGAAAGTCTGGGGCAGACAATATTACCTAGAGATTACCTCTGAGACGTCACAAAATATAGCTCCTTGAATATCAGTAGCTTGTACACAGGGCCTTGTTCGTTGTGTAAAAATGAATACCCAAATACATTCGATCATAAAAAAGCGGCAACATCCCAATTCAAACAACAAGACGTTTACCCTAGTTCAAATGCAAGTATTAACGAACCTTTATATATACAAGTTGACTACTCTCTGGTAGAAGCTGTACTATCTTTCCAAGATATCTTGTGCTGATACCTCTCTCATGCATAGCATCGATCATGGATGGGCCGTCTACTGGAAGAACAGTTTGCTGTGCACAGTCACGAATCTACAAGAGATATACAACTAGAGAAAATGTTCATATACGATACAATCTCACATTTCAAGCACAACTTTGCATGAATTGAATATATCTGGGGAAAGAGTATATTTCAGAATAACATTGGAATGAAAGTTTTCTTCAGAACGACAACATCAGAATCATAGCTAACAGCCCTCAGATCTCATAATCTCAATTGATCATTGGGTAGATCCCAGACAAAGTATAGTAAAAAGTGATTGAAGATTTGGTTGGAGAGGAATGAATTAAAGGGTCTGCGAAATAGGGAGAGGAGAAATCACTTTTTACTATATTTTGCATGATCTCAAATCCCTCCAGGCAAGATTGTCATCATTGGGCAGCGTGGACCTGTCTGTGGTTATTTTTTTTTTAAAACCAATTTTTTTTTTTATAAATTAAACTCATTTGCATTGAAAATTTATTTCAATGATTTGTGCAAATTTCTTCGTTAACATGGCCCAATTTACAATACATTCTTATACCGCAAATATTTTTCAACCTATTAAGATATTTTGCAGAAAATGTATTGCCAATGCCCACCACCCTACCAGTGTGAAATGAATTGAGCAGGCAATTCAGCACTCTCAAACAACTTCCATTCCTCTCAAATGAGTATCTTCTTGGACAGATATTCACTCAAAGTGAGACCGTCGCATGAAAAAATACTCACAAAAGTAGGTATTTGATTGGAGACTAGGAATTCTGCAGCTTCTTTAATTAAATCTTTTTGATTTTTGATATCTTCAGCTGCATCTGCATGTTTGATTCCTCTCGTAAATAAATCAGTATTAAATCTCAGATCAAACTCTGAATCTGTGCATGATCCAGCCTTTCTTGCTGCTTCACGTACGACAGCTCGATGGAGTTGACCTAAAGCAGATACTATGTTGAGAAAATACATCGAAATCAAAATGAAGATATTATATCATATATGGCATGACGCATCGGGGTGAGCATTAGGCATACACTTGCCACTGCACGTCTGATTACCCTGCATTCGAGTGATTGTGATCATAATTTAAAGGGACTTAAAATACAGATTTACATATGTGTAGATATACAATGTACAGTGTATGAGAAATATATATGTATAAGTCAAAATTGTCAACACTAGACAAAGTAATAGTCTTTCAATCTACATGTAATTTGCTTTACATAGAAGCTCAGAAATCACTCGTCAGCATTAATTTCTAAGAACGGCGAGTGAATATTTTCATCATTGCAACATTGTAGGATTAATTAATTAAATTTTATGTAGAAAATGCTATTTTTATTTATAGGCACAACGCAAAAGACGTACAAACAAATCTTATACAATGTACTAGGCTTGCACATAATTTACAGATTTACGGAATTATTTCGAGTTACGGAAGGGAAGTTACGAATTACGTAAAGTCGTAATTATTGGTCGAGCGCTTTCGCAATTGAAACGAGCTCTCTGCAAAGCAGTCAATTCCGTCGATTGTAAAAAGTGAAAGTGACGGCGGAAGAGAAATTGCGTAATGAACCAACGCAACTTCGTCTTTTCGGCATCGGTAAAGCGATTGAGATGGCAGAGAAACAACAATATGACGGGATTTCCCGCGATCCGGTAAGAATCAGCAATATGACGACGGAAGGGAAATTGCGAAATGAACCAACGCAACTTCACCTTTTCGGCAACGGTAAAGCGATTGAGACGGCAGAGAAACAACATATGACGGGATTTCCAGCGATCCGATAAAAAACCTTTGCGGACCGTTGACGGTCAGCGGACCAGCGGTTGGGAACCACTGTTTTAGAATACTTAAAATCGAATCCAGAATCCTATTCTAATTTTATAGTTACCCGTATTTAAATAGTGGGATTTCTCCACCACAATGCATGATTGAAATTAAAAAAAAAGCTAAATTGTAGCCTAAATGTTTAATGTGCAATGTTTTGTGCAGTATTTAATAAAAAATGTCCTGATCATTGGATTATATTTAACCAAGGCAACGAGATTTAAGAATTTCGACGATCGTTTTTTTTGTTTTTAACAGTTCAATATTCTCAACTTAATTACTATCAAATATCAAGTATGAGCCAGTGTGTTTATTCTGTACGAGAACCATTTTCAATTACAAAACCTTGATGTTCCGTTACCGGTTTTATCGTTTTATATCAGTCCGGACTTGTCCTTGCTCAATATATTTTCCACAATGCCTCGCAATATTTCGGCCAAATAAGATTATTTCGGCCAAATAAGATTAACTGTCTTTACCAAATGCGGCAACTTTTTTTGATTCTTGAAAACCACCGACACTCGACCAAATTTGTGTCAATCTTGGCTGTGGGATCGTCGACTTGAGTTAGAAAAATAAGTTAATTTTTTCGTGAGTGCAAAATAAATGTCACAATATGCATTTTTTTGCGATATAACTTTGTATTTTCGGAAAAGCCATATCATATAAGTATGGTATTTAAATTATGCGCAAATAATTAATATTTGATCTAAATTTGTTGCAAATAATGTTACAACATTTAGGCCGCGAAATGATTTAATGGTAATCGGAATAACGTCAATAAGTCGGCATCAATAATTATTATAAAATGCTGACTAGGTAGTAAAGTCGAATAATGTTAAAAACGGTGCAATAACAAGTCTTCGTCGCGAGGCAAGCGCAAGTATAATCAAACGAGAGAATACGCTCGTCGTGGCATTGATAAAATGGAAACCCGACATTTTTTTTAATACGAATTTAAAAAAGTCAACTATCGTTTCATAAATATCCGTATACCAGTGTATACCATCCGTATACCAGCGGTAATGATAAAATTGATCGCATAAAATTGGGACGGTTAATTTGCGAAGGTGATAAAGGAAATCAAAGCTAGCACAAAAGATAAAAATCAGAATAAAATTAATTTGAATTCACTCTTGTCTTAACTGTCGCCGGCGTTAGTACTGCCAGGAATATGAAAACCCAAACTCGATGTCCCAATCGAAAATGAAGTGGATTCAATTGGTTGTTGTGATAGGTTTAAATGTGTGAAAAAATATCGCAATTACGGGGTCATTACGTAATCGATTTGGCTGTAATTACAGAATTGATTTTTGTCAATTACGTGCAAGCCTACAATGTACGATAAGAAATATCGTATCGACAGTATATAGGAGGACTCCACATATGTCACTTACCAGCAGACTTTGTTTGATCGCACGAGGCTGAGGGCTGAGGTACATTATTAGTATCAGTTGTGGAGGTGGATTTGGAATCAGTTTTGTTTGTTGCTCCTTGAATTGCTGCTTGGAATGCTAAAATAATAAATAAATTTTCTGATTTTTTTCTATTTCTATGCATATAACTGCACCGAGGAGTTTGCAGCTAAAATATATATTGCAACGCAGATTGGAAATCTTTGTTCAAACTCCTGTCAGTGCATAGCTCATGTCAAATTGAAAACAATATCTTATCTTATCTTTCCATACCTTGTATGGAGACACTAAGCTTGTATAGCGCAAAGGTGTAATAACATAAATATAATCAAACAATAGCGCCAGCAATCTTCACTTCGGAAATTTAGAAAAAACATCTGCTGTATTAACTCTATATCCATACCTTTTTGAGCTTCCCCGACAGCATCAGCAGGTAAACTTCTTAATGCAAATATCTGTGCTGCACAACTTTGCATAAATTCAATATATCTGGGAGAAGAGAATATTTCAGAATAAGATTGGAATGAAAGTTTCCTACAGAACTACAACATCGAAATCCTAGCTATATAACAGCCCTCAGATCTCATAATCTCAATTGATCATTGGGTAGATCCCAGACAAAATGATAGTAAAAAGGGATTACAAATTTGGTTAGAGAGGGATGAATTAAAGGGTTTGCAAAATAGGGAGAGAAGAAATCACTTTTTACTGTATTTTGCATGATCTCAAATCCCTCCAGGCAAGATTGTCATCATTGGGCAGAGTGGGCATGTATGTGGTTATGTTTCTTGGAAAAATATTCTTTACAAATTCCAATTCTTTTTTACAAACTTACCACGTATACATTTAAAATTTCATTTCAATGATTTGTGCAAATTTCTTTGTAAAGAAAGATATTGTTAGGCATAGGCGGCATAGCCAAAATCAAATAATTTACTATTTCTAATACATTCTATAATAATATTCTTATAAAAGGAAAAAAAAGGAATGTATTTTTAACAGATTCATTGTTTAATGCAACTCAACTTCAACAAGTTTGAATTTGAGAATGCTTTCTATTTAAACAGAATATTCGAACAATTTTGGACATTTCTGGATCACAGTACAAGAAACTTGGAATAGCGAGTCAAAAGACAATATCTTATCATACCATAGTACTTCACAATTTAAAATAAAATTATTCACATACTTTTGTTCCGCAAATGCTTCCACTAATTCAGGTCTCAATGTTGCGAGTTGATGACGATGTTTCTTTGGGAAACCAAGTTTAACACAGTTGGGAAGAAGTTGTTCTGGTTCATCATCATCGTCGTGTTTTAAAAAGTTAACATCAGGTGGGAAGGTCCGAAGTAAATCAAGTAGATAACGTCGTCCATCATTGCCTGCAAACAACGAGAAAAATTTTAAATAGTTGAAAAAAGAATGATTATTCTTGAAAAAGAAGATTCTGGAAACTCGGGAAGCTTTACTTTATGTGCATCCATCAGCATTTGCTCCTGCTCAGCTATTTCTTTCAGGCATTTATATACATTTTTGGTATCAAAACTCACACGATCAATTTCTCTTATATTATAAACTAGGGCTTGTTCAACAAGATTCCACAAAGGCGATCAATATTCAATGAGTACAGATTTGGTAATTTTGAAGAACAACTGGATTGGTTATCGAATTAGACAGTTGGTTTTTAGAAATTGAATGAAGACCTATTTGGCCACACTAGGAGATTTCATTCGATGCGAATTATTAATTTTCCAAATGAAACTTATCACAAATTATTCCCGAAATATAGAATTGAAAATATTGAATACAATTAAATTAGAATTTAAACTTTAGAGATAGTTTCTCACCCCCTAAAATGCTGTGCAGGCTCTTGTGCAATACAATACAACATTACCCAAGTCATTTTTATCACTATATTTTTAAAAGTAATTGACATTTTGAAATAGCTGAGGGACAAGCATTTTTTTACCTGTGATTCCTTTGCACTCAACAGAAGTTTGAATTTCAACAACTTTGCTTGCTTCTCCTTCTCCACTCGTTATCGAGTGTTTCAATTGTCTGAGGGGTTTCGCAACTTTATCAATTAATTCAACATATTCTTTATTAGTTATGACTGTTTTTCCAAAATCAATTGAGCCATGAATAATACTTTGTTCTTGTTCTCTTTCCAAAATGCCTGCAATGATACATAGTGAAATTTGTTTCACATTTTTTTTTAAAGAGTGTTCAATTTATCTAACGTTGTATATTCATTCAGACTTTGTTGTTGACAGACACTCATAAGAAGACTCCTCAAAACTATTAAAAATTATTTTTCCAAACACGCCAAAGGAGTGAAGGAAGATGATTTAAATGGGTTGTCATTGTAACTTTATTTAACAGACAGAGACAGGTATTTACATCTACCTAAGTCTTTCCACCAAGCATTAAATTTTGAACTGACAAGAAAAATTAGCTGCTTTATTAAGTGAATTTAGTTGCTTTCTTAAATGAAAATGCATCAAACCCTCAAGGTCCGTAAACTACCAACTTCCCTATGGTGTTGAACCTAACAATCATGGCATTGCAGATCTCAGTTCAAAGCGTATGTTCACTATTGCACCCAGGGGTTGGAATAGGGCTAAAAATACAGAACCAGAAAGGCTCCTTACAAAAATAGTTTTTTTACTTAGCAGTGGTTGCTTATGCTTATACATAGCTTTGCTCAGACTGAAGATGTGAAAATGCCAGAAAATTTTTTCTTTTCATTCAACGATTGATGCCAAAAACTTTATATCCATGATTGTTACATTTCAGTCATATGCTTTGAACATGCTTTTTACCAGCCTATATTATGATTAGGTACATATCATCCCATCTTGCTGTCACAGTCCGCTCTTTTTCTTACCAGGTATGATAGATTGTGCTGTTATTCTGTATCCACGGTAATCAATAACGACAGTTCCGAGTAGATGAAGCCCTTCTGCATCTACTGCTTGATAAGCCCGCAAACCATTAAGATCAGCAAGTGGAGCGTAAAACGCAGCATAATTTCCACCGAGGTCTTTGTAATGGTCTTTCACATCGAAACCAAGACTAAAAATTTGTAATGCAGAGAACGAGTTATTAATAAACAGTACAGGTTCTTTCATCTGTTGGTGGAATGACTTCTCAGAGTAAATTTTTAAATATTCTTACAAGAGCAATAGAATTGTGAAATCAAATATTCAAAATGATTTGAAATCAATTATATTCCGTATTTTAAATTCTCCAATTTAGAATACTTCAATTTTTCAAAATATCTAACAATTGAAGTCTCAGTTCGATCAAATGGTCTTCATTTATTTCTGAATACTAAAATATAGAGAAATCAATCAAATACAGTGGAATATTAGCTTTTGGCCATCTCTGGCCTTATCCAAACCTTGTATATACCATAAGTCACAACTCTTGTATTTTGATCAATATTTGGCCTGAATTTATATCATATATGATAGGCCCAGCCCACCCAATTATATTGCACAAACAGTCTTCGAGGTTATCAAGTGTTAAAATTTAGAAGCAAAAGTCAATATTAATAGAATCGCAATTATATAAACTAATATTCTAGGAGCCCTCAGATCTCATAATCTCAATTGTTCATTGGGTAGACCAAACAAACTATAGCAGAAAGTAACGAGTTGTGAGAAAGTAATGAGTTGTGAGGTGAGGTTCTCGGGATATATTGATTATGAAAATACAAGAAATATGACATCACTTTTCGCTATATTTTGTACGGTTTAATATCCCTCCAGGCAAGATTGTCATCATCGGGCAAGCAGAATTGCGAAATATCAAAATTTGTAACATCATGCTCGAGGCATTTTTACAAGCAATGACCAAACTCAAGTATGCCACTTTTTTGATTTAAAGAAAATTTAATTTAAAACTTCAGATACCTGAAGAAAATATTGTTCCAAATAAACATTTGCATTGTTCTGTCTTCTCCAGGATTGATCGGCATAATATTACCATCGATAACCATAACAGCACCACGAGTAGCCGCTGCTACAAAGTCACAGTGAGCCTAAAACAAAAAATGTTTTATTTGCAAGAATATGTTTGCATGTGTAATAAAATTTGTACAATAAAATACATTTGGACTGATCTTTCCCGGTTGCGGTCATATCGTAGCTCTAGGGCCAGAGCCATTATGGTTTCTAACTAACTCTCTAGCCACGATTTATTAATAGTTAATGGGAATGGTAGCCTAGCAATAATGGTAAACATTTTGGTCTATATTGATATCATCTGATAATTTAAATATCCGAATAAATACTTTACCTTGAACATTGCTCTTTCTCTTAGTAATCTTTCTGGCAACGTCGTCTTTGGTAATTCCCTTGTTGCAGCAAGTTCTTCATTCCAGTCTCTTGTAGACTAAAATCAAAACAAGAAATTCTGAATACTAGAAAATAATATAAATGGCTACCTTATTTCTAAAGATCTATGGAAATTTGATAAACCGAATTATCAAGAACTGACCTGTCCAGGGATTGTTTCTTCAACAGACGTTCTCGTACTCAAGAAATCTTCTGCGTGAACATGATTCACCTGATGATTTTGTTGAGGTGCGGTCCAAGCATGTATCTGTAATAAGAATAAGATCTTAAAGTTATGGAAGTAAACACATTTTCTTATTATACATGGCAATGATCTGTAGTGACAAAAGAAATTCAAAATGATAATTTGAAACTAGGCAACCATTTGCTTCAAAATGAAGTTGTGTCAATAAGCAATAGCTCTCTGCATTTTAGTGGTTTCCCCACAACTTTGCCCCCAGAGATGAGTCTTATTTATATCTGAATGAGTGCGCGTTACCTTGCTTTGCGGGAATTATCCGACAGAGGAAAAATGTATTCGATTAGATTAACCAAAGGAGAAATTGAATTTGAAGAATTTGGTAGAAACTGCAATTGATCAAACCAGATTTAACTAGAAAAAGATTCGAATCAAAGAACATTTTTCATAACAATTTTAAACATAGTCAACCAGTAACCATTATTTATAAGAATTTATTATAACTTAATTATGAATAAAAAAAAACCTTTAGAACATAGCAATACTGTGCAACTATTTTTGTTCTGAAATATGAGTTGTTAAATTTGTTTAATTTAATTCATTGATCAAATAGAAAAATCACAATGTATGACAAAATTTCAAAGCTACAAAATAATGTAGTGTGCATTCTGCAATTTAAGCTTAAATTCATAACAATAAAATGCTTAAAATTTTGAATTCAAAACAATTTGTATTCTGCGAATATTAACAGAAATAACCGCCAGATATTATCAGTAGCAACTGGTGATTATACAACTAGTTATTCAACATAAAACTCAAGAGAGGTGAAACAGGGATACTGTTATCAAATGCAGATAATGTTACAATAGTGTATTCCTCAAACACTTGACAAAAAACGAAAGAGTAAGAGACACTTTTCAAGTGGGATTTCTATCAACAGAAAGAGCGCTGGAGTAGCCGCAACAAAGATTACAAAACACTAGGTGTCATGTTACGTACCTGAAAAGGCGTTCCGACTCGTTCGAAAATGTGTCGATTACATCGGACTTTGTTCAAAATAGGAAAGTTGATTCGGAATCCCGGTGATATGTCCATCAGTAAATCAATGAGAGAATGAAAAGGTGGTGAAAACGTTTCAGGTTTTGGATCAAAAGTGGTCAAATCACTCCTGGAAATTAAAAAAAAACAATGTGAATACAAAATTGAAGTACAGCGTCTCTTTGTTCTAAACACAATTGTCAGTCCAGTTCATTCAAGACACAAAATTTGGTCTACAATTGGAGTAATGCGTAAGAATATCTACAACCATATTTTGAATTCAAAGCTGCAATTTTTTTACATTACCCTCCTCAACATCAAAAAAACTGTACTCCCAACTGGTATTTAGTTGTAAAAAAGTTTCGTCTAAAATGCATGAATTTTGTTAAAATAACATCCCTGCTGATTGCTGATGATACCTTACACATTGTAAAATGCAACCGTATCTCAACAATGGTCATTTTTCAAAAAATAAAAAACTATAAAAAATGGCAGTGCACTAATCAATGGACAAAATGATCAAATAGCCCCAGCAATGTCAGTAAAATTCCAGTCACATCTAAAAAGAATTGTAAGAAATGTCATACAAATGTGAGTATATTAATTATAAAAACAGAAAAAATAATGAAAGGGTTTCGCACGATTGAAAAATGGTAATAGTTTTGTATTGAAATTCCCAATCTTCAAGCTCAGAAAATTTGAAATAGTTTGGTCCATTAGCTGCAAAAAAATTAAACAAGAAAAATCTGCTCACTTGTTAACGTAAAATCCTCTTGATGATGCAGTGATATGGAAGTGTTTATCTTCTATTGTAATAACGTATAAATACATGAGATCTCCGTGAAGTTTTCTATTTTGTGGAGGTGGATTCCATAAACTCATCGTTAAAACTTTTACACAGGATTTCACCTTGAATAAAAATTTTATTATTCACCTTGAATAATAAAACGAGAACTGTTTACATTTGAACCTTGCACTCCAAACAAGGCTCTGTACAAGCAGACACTGATATGTAAAGACCTACTACCATATTTCGGAAATATTGAAATCTTTCTGTTCACGTTTGAACCTTGTACTCTGAACAAGCAGCCGCTGGTATAAGAAGCTACTATATTTTTTTTAAGGACATGTGAATCTTTCTGCTCCGGTACTGCCAAACATATTTATCACACGCTGGGTTAGAGTACGGTGGGCATGGAATTCGAACCGGACATTAAAAACTTGAAACACCATGCTCCCCGAAACTGTTGCTTGATAATGACATCAGGAGAAATTGCCTTACTTGGAGATTTTCAATGTAAAAATAAATAAAATTAAAAATTTATTTAACTGATATATACCTTTAATGTATTCTCAGGATGCATTTGCAATAGCGATGCTTCTTTTACTCCTGGTAAAACATATTCAGGAGGTCTGTATGACGCAGGATCAAGTTGTTTTGGCAAAGATGAAAGAAGAGTTTTATAACGATGTATTTTATTATTGCTGTTTGGCTTCCCATTTTCTTCCGACGAATCTGAATCGGATTTATTTCGATTGCTTTTCTTGTTATTGTTCGGACTGTTGGAACGACTAGAAGATGGAACATGACTAGGTGATGGGGGTGAATTCGGGGTCGACGAAGGACTCTCACTCTTGACTGCTGCTTCTGAAATTTTAATGTTTAAAATGAATTAAAAAGTTACCCAGAAACAATTTTCCATGTTTTTTTAGTATGTGACCTAATGTTCAATAAGGAGCCTATAGCGGCGAAGTCAAGTCTTGCTTTTAAATCCGAGCCATATTTTCTAACATATTTACACCACAGTTTGAAAACTAATTAAATATTTTAACACTCCAGATTTGAGAAGTTGTAACCACTGTAGTTGGGCAGATAAAACTTCAGTAAACCAAAAGCAGAGAATCTATTTTCAAACGACTCGAGGGTGTTGAGGTATTTATTCAGAACCCTAATAGTTTATTATAAAAACTATGCCCAACACTCAAGCAAAATATGAACTGACCTTCTGAAACATCATTCTGAGTTATAATATTTAGATAGGATAGACTGTGTCCTTCAGCACCAAGATGAGCTTCTTCAAATTCTAATGAATTTAATAATTCCCTGACATGTCTCAAGTGGACTTTTACTTCACGCAGGCTGTAGGGTTCTAAAAACAAAAAATTGTCACAGCAAATCCCTTAGCTTTACACCCGTTTGTTAAAATTTTACAGAGATGTTCCAAACCCCGTTTCAAATCAGTTATTAAACACACTTCATAAAATCAAATTAAAATTTCAGCATATACAATCAAAACCACGTTTCATCAACACATTTCATTAATAAATTTGCTATATTACTATTACTAACCCGATTAAATAAATCCTAGCAACTGTAAGTGCTGGCTGTTGTTTTGAAGCATCTTTAATTTTGCTTGATAGTAACTTACACTGATTCGAAACATGTGGTTATAATGAGTTTCCAACATTTGTTTCATATAAAAGCTTTTGAGGATTTATTTAATTATATTCTTCAGAGAAGCGATAGATAATAATTAACCACTCAGTAGATTAACTAAGTAGATCACTAGGTTAGTAAGAGATGTCTGATACACAAGAATAATGTCTAACTAATGACGTATGTTTCAAGCGTGAAAAACAATTAAAGACGAGCACACAAGGTTGACACCAGTTCTGAATTGAAATGGATTCGAAATTATCTAGTTTGGAAATACATAATAAAAAATTACAACCTTTTCACTTCTTACAAAAGAAAATGCTCACGTCTACCAAATATTTGATCAGAGCCAAATTTGATGACAATGCAAACTAACTGCATGAGGCAGTCTAGAGAAACAGTTCTACATTTGTCCCTCATAAAGAATCGGATTGTCCAAATTCATCCACGCCTAGAGTTTATTGCCATAAAATACATAAATCACAAGCACACCTTCCACAACTTTGATTTCGCATCCACTCTCGAGATCAGGAATGCTTTTTAGTTCAGAAAAATTATCCATTTTAACACCGTTCAGTCTTAAACTGAAACAGGTTCTTTGGCAAGTAGTTTCATGGTCAATAAGCAAGTGATGGAGTTCTTGTACTATTTCTTGCGGTGAAACCTGTTTGGAAATATAATATTCACATGTTTGATAATTATGAATTAACAGAAAACGAATAGATCATTATTTTGCAAACAGTTTAATATTCTACTCCATAAACATTGCATTTTCATATGTTAGTTTTCCAATTTAACACATATATTATTTATCATAACTTGCTCAACATATTTTTCAAAATGTGATTGAAATTCAGATGAATTTGTACAACAGAATAAAAATACAGAGCTAGAAGTCAATAAAAATTATATAAAATCACCTGAACTTCAAATGACTTAGCATTGGGAGGAGTAACTGTGATCGAAATCAAGTTATCTTGAATAAAAACTAGTTCATTTCCATCTTTGATCTTGACAGCTTTTTTCTCCTCCTTTTCATTGTCGTTCGTGGAAACAGTTGCTGTTGTTAGCTCTGGCATTTTTTCAGCGTCGTTTGCAATGCCGTTCCTTGACCTGTATAAATAATATACAGTAAATATTAGAATTTAATTCCACAAAATCATCTAAAAATAAGATGTTCTACCAAGAATTTTCTTAAGCCTAACGTTACACGAGAGTGCACCGAAAATGTGGAAAGAGTCATTTTTGTTATGTTGTTAGCGATATTATGATGTACATTTTTTTTGAACCATGCTTATTCACGCCTTTTGCTCTCAACAAGGCTCTTTACAAGCAGTGACCGATTTATTTAGAAGGACTGGTATCTTTCTGATTCGGCATTGCCTATCCAAATTTATTACGCTCTGAGTAAGTGGTGGGCATGGGATTCAAACCAGGGATGTGTAATGCAAGTGAAATGCAATGCCAACATAGTTAAGTCTTATGCTTGAACTCCTCAGTCCTCACGACGCACCAGAACATTTCTGCGATTATAACAAATATGACACTTTATATAACATTGAAAGGTACCAAATCAACATACAGACATGACTGTTTTGATATAAAGTTGTTTATCCCAAATCTACTATAATTATAGTATCTATTAAAAACAAAGCATGAATGCCGACAATATCTCAGTTATATTCCCTATGGAGTGGTTGTCATTCATCCAAGGTTAAGTGAAATAAATAGAGAGAAGATGAGAATTAATATTAAATAATGTTACATAACTAATTTCTCCCACAAATCTCCTGAGATTTAACAAGATTTGAAACCGCAGCTAATAAATGTTATTATAAACTTAGTTTGATTGAACACAGAAAGAGTAAATGTGCGCTTAAGGCATATACATCCAAAAACTAAGGTTATAGTTTAATCCCAATCAAACTTCTACAATCTTCGCAAACTTACTTGCCTTATAAATTGGAAATTATACGAGAAAACTCCCAATCAATAAACAACTTCAGCATCTTAGTTTTTGGAAACAAAGGCATTCAGTAAATATGATTATGAAATGCATAAATGTCCTCACTTTGATGTAATAAACTGGTAGGCAATGCTGAACTGAATAAATCTTCAAGAACTTGTGATATCTATCTATTTATCAGTACAGCAGTAGCTGATTGTGCAAGGCCTTGTTTTGAGTTAAGATGTGATGCCCTGCATTTACAGATTTAAGTTTATTCAATACTCACATAACGATTACAGGTGATTCACTAGATTTTTCAATCTCATCATCCCCACTATGAACAGCAGAATCATCAGATTCCTCTTTCACTCCTCCATTATTTTCATTTTGAACTTCTTTGGAATGATTCTCTTGAGCTGGTTCCACTTCCAATCCACCAGATTCGTGGGCTGACATGGTACTTAATCCTAACACTAACTCTTATATATAAACAAAATGGAAATATTGTAGCATTAATTCAGAACATATGAAATGCAGCGGGGAAGGGAAATTGAATTAAAACAAAGTCTACCAAGTTTGCATTGTAATCAATAGGTTGTTGCAAACTTTCGACTTCCTGATATTCATGGTCTCACTATCCAGTTATTATTATATTCTCAAACGTTCCTCAATTCTCATCAACCTGTCAACTGACATTAGAAATGAATGCTAAGTTGTGCGCAATGCTATCAGCATTCTGAAATAAGCAATGTGTTTAACAATGAATAGAACACATGTCGTCTCGTAAAGAGCAGCATAATAATTTTTCGTCACCTCGTCAAATGCTTGATAATGCACTTTACACCCATCACAAGTGCAGCCGTACCTCGCGCCCGAAGCAAAGCAAATCTAATCACTAATCGTATACGGTATCCTTTACGACGAATAACTCCACACGCGGTCACCTTGAAACACGTGTGACCTCTTACTCAGCGTTCGAGCGTATCATTCAAACGCCGGTAAATAAGCTCTCGGTCGATTAGTCAGCGTGATTGCAAGTCTGTAAGCAGTCACATTTATTGCTCGCTAGAACAGACCCGTTAAATACACATAAATAACCAGCAAACAACTGCTTAGCGCGTTCGGAACGACCAACGAAAATCAAACTCGTTGCAGCCAGTTTTAAAATTTTCGTAATACTCCCGTTTAAAAAATGTGAACGCAAGAAAAATGGTATAATGGTCGTTCACTGAAAGTCCATAACCTAGCTCTCCTAAAGCTCACGAAGCTAGCATACTTTTTTGCGGCAACGGCCCGCTACATATTTCACTGTATGCCATATAAAAGCTGCTTGAAATATTGGCGTGTTGTATCTATGATGGCACATGTTACCAATTCTTTACAGAAAATTATAAACGAACTGTACACCGAAGTCTGCACAAACTTAAGACTCATCACATAGGAAACTGAGGTGTGCTACATCCATCTGCAGCCGGATGGAATTAGTCCCGTCTTGGCGCTCGATTAGAGTGTTTGTGACGGAATAAAAGTCAATTCGAACACGTTATCGACCTTGCGTATGTGTTGCATCACTCGGCGTGAGAAGAGAATAAAGAGAGAGGAATAGGTGACGTCTACTGGTGACGTATAATAAAACGAGAGAAAAAACATGGCCGCCCGTCGCTCGCAATGTGATTGCGCAATAGCTCGGCAATGACTTGCATGTTGTATAATCAATAGTGTTGGCTTCCGATGAGCAGAGCACTGGGCGAAGGCTATGGATAGGATGCTTCCCTACATACGTACATATTGCAACAAAAGATGACATAGTACGTTACATACTTGATGAAAAATTCCTTGTTTAATTAAACGCACTTTCGAAACGCGTTTAGCCAATCGAAGACATGCGGCTCACGCCCATACCGATGAAAACACCGGTCCAATCAGATCTGTCGAATTCGCGGCCGCAACCCCGCCTCCACATTTCTTGCCGAAAAATCACTACAGGATTATCAGATGTGAACTCTCCTGATTGATTCCTAATCCTACTGATCAGTGAGATAACGCGCTACTGCTTTGTGTCTGTAAAGTTGTAATACTAAATAAAAACAAGTTGGCAACCAACCGTGCGCATTTTTGATCTAGTCCTTGCCCTTATAATCAGATAACAGAACACAAACGTAAAATGCCACAACATGTTAAGTAGCAAAATTTATTGAGTTAAAACGCAAAAAAAAATATCGCTGTAGCGTTCAAGAACAAAAACTATTATAACTATAACAATGGGAAATTAACCCATTATTAATAATTAAGTGACATTCACAAAGTTGAAAAACCTTCTCTACCATTTTATGTACCAGATATATTCAAGAACAACCAATGAGTCAAGGTTTGAGACCCAGAGCATTTTTCACTTTTAACACTTCGGGCAGCACCTCCCCAAAATCGATTTAAATTTCCATCTTTAGCTGATGATGTACAGTGCTCCATTGGACACACATTCTTTTTATAGACAATGGAATATAAAACTGCTCACAACCGTTTAGCCAGAATAAACCCAGAAATACGTAAGCTAAAATATTGTGCAGGAACAACTGGCGACTTTGTGTAAGATATTTATGATTCCATTGCGATTATCATGGATTAATGAATCGAAAAAATGGCTTATTATATAAAATTGGTATTTTTATTAGAATAAAATTACAATATTATTACTACTATTAAAAATTTTAAAAACAGTTTTTCACTACAATTATTAGAAAACATACAGGGATTGTGCAACAAAACAAAAATACAGGTTACATAAAATTATAAATCTTATTATCAACCAACAATTCATTTAGCTGCAGTATCAACTTTGAATACATATAAATTGATGCAACCACTTATTTATAAAAGAAAAATAACCCAATCATTGAGTGCATACAAAATTCATGCTATTGAATTAAATTATAGTAGTATTCAATATTGTCAGATATTACAAGTTAAAGCACCGATCAACAGTAATTAAAGGCTATCAATTCATTAACATATTATGCCCACCTTATGTTAAAATAAACTCAAATTTCCATTCAAAATGGGCTGAATATCCTCATTCTTTTCATAATAAATACACTATAATCTGAATTTTAATTCCTGGTTTAAAAAAATGTTCTTATAGGATTGAGATTACATCATAATAGTGTCCTGTTACAGAAAATTTTATAGTCATTTTCGGGTGTTTTAAGTATCCATGGTAAAAATCAGAATTACCAAACAGATAAAGGGTTTAAAACAGAATGTTTTATTTCTTAAATTTTATTATCCAGCTTGTGCAGTTAATTTCATTTCATTTCAAATATTTTGCATCAATTTAAATCCATCATATTCATATTAAATTCATATTCGAAATTTTATTATTCTTTCAAGTGCTCCTATTATTTGTCAAGTGATGACGCAAAAAAATAAAGAATAACGTCACAACCTACATTGTATTTATCTATACTAACTCTTCTTATCATAGTTTTTATCATATTTTATACACAAAACAATCTATGTTATTGTACATTATAATAGGCAGCATAAAATGAAATGAAACATGTAAGAAGAGTCACACAAAAACACACTGAATAGTAAAAAAAAAAAACAGTAAGGTAACATACACGAAAAAAAGTACAGATTATATGAATTACTTGAAAAATAATAAAAATAAAATTATTTTCATTATGGAGTTGTATCTTTTACCAATAATATTGAAAAGACATATCAGTTTAGATTGATTTGACTAAATTTCATGTTCAACCATGCATTTGCCAGATATACATCACATCATTAAGATTTTGTTCACATGTGTCACGTCCTTGGCCAATCATATTTGGTACGATCGACCAGAATACTACAAGGTGTTTATTTTGCGATAAGAATTTTTGTGTATTTGAAAAATCATCAAAATTTTATCTTTAAAAATTTCTTCTTATCTATGATCGACTATCCTTGATAGTCATCCTTGATGATCAGAGAATTTTGCTTTTAAAAATTGTGTTTCCATTTATTGGGCTGTTAAATCTGAATTCAAATCTAAACCTCACAATCATTAGCATTTGTTAGATACCATTATATTGAATAATCAATGTCAGATGTGAGAATCATGTTTCAAAATGGTTAACAGTAAAATTATTATAAATGATAGAAATTTTACTTAGTAAATTTATTTTGCAATAGCAAATTTTAAATTTTCAAAACTACTTTGACTACTACTATCAACATGGGTTTTAAAATTCTTGTTCTAAACAGATATTTCTATATTTAAATGCTAAAACCATTTTTTTGGGTAAAATCTAAGCAATGAACTAAAAACTACAACAGCATAAACTTTTGTTGCGACAACGTAATAAAAATTTCAATGATTGGTGTTGATTTGTGACAAAAACATCAATAATTATTTCAATTAATAGTAACGCAAAAAACAACAAGTTGTTTAAAAACCTCAAAAAATAGCACCACGTCTTTATTATAGAGTGCAGACAAACTGTTTTCAATAATAAGGCAATAAAAACGGCTACAATAACAGATTAAAACGCGACAGACTACAAGAAAAGTAAAATAAATTTTGAAGCCATTGCCAAATATATACAAACTTTCTTTCAGTGTAAATATCAATTTTTCTGAAGCAAATATTTCGACAAGCAGTGAGTTATTCATAAAGTAGCATGTTCCTACTTATCCACAGCTCAAACTCGGCAAAATTCCTCTTACACTTGATTCTTACACTTGAAATCTAGATCCCTTTTTATTCAGTCGTGGTAATGTTGTTGATTAGTCGGTAACTACATGGTGTTTTGATTCAGTGTGTATTTTATTTAACTGTAAGACCCTCTGTCGCTCAGTCTTTTTTGAATCATTTTTTCTTTTGTTATGACCATCTGAGCTTGAATTGCGTCATCTTCAAGTAACCTCAAGCTGTCAAAATAGTCAACAGTTACAGTGCAATATTGTAATCACAATAATTTCTCTTTTATACGGTGGCCATATACAAGCATCCACTAATATCTAACGATACGTAAAGTGCTACTATTGTTTGGAAGGACCGAAATTTTTCCCAATTTGTTACACCTTGGGTGATGGGATTTGAACCAAAGATGTAAAATCTGCAATGCCAACGCAGTAATGCCTAACGTTTCAACTGTTAGTCCATCTCGCCCCTAGTGACACATTCACAGTAGTGCATGTAAAAATACGAATGACATTATAAGTAAATGATATTAGCACTTGATTAAATTATACACCCACTGCTTTGCAACAAAGGAAAACAATAAAAACGACTTGAAAACACCAGCGTTATTTATAGGACATGCAGCAGCATTCATTGTAAAGAGCAACGCATAGTGAATCGCACCAAAATACTTGCAGTACAAAATATAGACCGCAAATCGGGCCCACAGAAATAGACAATGCGTAACTATGAGATGATAAAATGCAAAAGGTATAATTAATATAATAATATGATTTGTACTTTTTAAACTTACTGCTAATACTTACACTTCCTGTCTTTTTTGTTGTCTTTTCATTGCTTCGTGTGCTCTCTTATCAGCTGGCGATAAATCTCTCCTTGGGTCAACAGAGTGAGCACTGATAAGATAAGAAAGGTCATGTTTAAATTAATCATAAATTCATAAACAAGAATTTAAGGAATAAGTCAGAATTTCAATAATCCTTTACGTGAAAGATACTTTTTTGAGAGATGCGAATTGTATCAAGACATCGAAAAACCATTTCAATGCTGTGAGCAACGAAATTTAATTTACTACATAAATAAACACTAACTAAATATTTCCATGTTGTTTCACATTTGCAGAAAGCAAGTTTTTCCATACTCACAATGGAGAAGGTTCGTTGAAAAATTTATTAGTCTTGTCCATATCCCTTTCTAATGTTCTTATCGCTTCCCTATCATGTCCATCTGACATTGATTTCAAAGCAGCTTGTCCCATCAGTCTTTCTTTAGCCGTCCTGATATGTAAAAGATATAATTAATAACAGTCTCCTGAAAATTTCACACAGAATTCAAGTCTGAAAAAGTCTAAAAACATGACACTATACAAATTTCGGTGCTCCCGAAGTATGCGAACCAAGATGGCGGACATCGGAACGTAACATGGGTAACAGGTTAGGGTTAGGCGATAAATTTTTTCCAATTTTCCTTATTTTAGTCCTATTATCAGTTCGAAGACTAGCCAAGAGCCTCCCGTAGTATTTATACCTAAAATTATGGCCTAACCCTACCCTAGTACACATATTACATTCCAATGTCCGCCATCTTGGTTCGCATACTTCGGGAGCCCCCAAATTTCAATCATAAAAAGATTTTTGATATAGGTTAGGTTTAGGGTTGAAGTCTGGGTAGAACTTTCCGAACTAAGAATTCTCTGGACAAAATTTTCCCAGTACCATTATTAGGGTTTGATATGTTGAAATGTGGAAATTCATACGCAGAATGCAAGTATCTTTTCTATCAATTTATTGTGGGCATATCGATTGAACATAAATGAGTTTGCTTCGATAGGGGTCAGGCTTGAGCAGGGATACCCATAATTTATTCAGCAGTTCACATCAATATGATCAGGAAAACAGCTATCGGAATGCTACATAAATGAAGTTCTTAGAAAAAAACTTGGGACATAAATTTTTTTGTCTGGTAGGTACATTGACAGTAAACAGGTGAGAGCTCACAGCCTTCCGTGTTCGACAACTTGAAACTTTTTTTAATTGGCAAGCTCGAAAAGTTGAGAATAACACAGTCCATTATAATAGTGCTCCCAAAGGAATAAGTCTCTATTTTGGAGAGAAATAGGACTAACTATATTATGAAATTATATTTTCAAAAGATAGAATTTGGGGCTCAACAGTGTTTTTTAAAAAGTATAGTTGTTTAATTGCTTACAATTGTCTCTCAGGTACTTTATATGAAGGACTTTTCTGTGAAGGTGTGTGAGGTGTTTTTGGTACTGGTTCAGACATATCCTCAATGTTGTGAACAACTTCATCTGCACCCTCTGCCATCCTATCTAGATCCAACGATTTACGAATATCTTCTTTTGACAGTGTACCAAACTTTCGTTCTGTAAGCATTGGATTGGCAAAATGATAAGTTTTACTTGATGATGGATGATACATTTTACCTAAAGGCTCATACACCTCATATTTTGTTATAGTTTTTTCATACACCTCATATTTCGCTAAGATATGCATATTGACCTCATTTTTTGAGCAAATTCTCTTGAAAAAATTTCAAATGTATTCAAGCATACATTTTCATGTTGGACAATCTTAATGGATTCATTAAAAGAATATTCACAATCCTATTTTGTCACAAGATATTCACCAAAATTTACTCTGTCAGGATAGAACATGATTTTACTAAAAAATGTCACATCTTACAGAGAAAACCTAACCATATTGTGATCTTAAATCGATCTCCAAAAATGGTACAGAATCGTGAGACAAATTTCAGTGTAATTATTTATTAATACATTATGGAATTGGGAATCTAAATGGTTGAAAAAGTGGATTAAAATGACATAGAGATACGAGAACTTTTAATTTTTTAGAATTGATCCAAACTTTTATAATGCTGCTTTTCCTAATATAGCAATTTATAATGTAACAAAATATTTCACATTTAATGTTTTAATCAATTTATTCAAAGCATAACTCACGTTCTTCCCTCTTTAAACTTCCGAGATCTTGAACACTAACAAGACTGATTTTCTTTCGTCGAACACTTGCATCAGGATCAGGTGATTTGAAAGCAGAACTTTCAAACATACTGCGTCGATCTTTAAACGACATTGTTTTTTCCGGTACAGGTGGGGGTACTTTAGAAGCAGGTACCCGCATAGGGACTGGGGGAGCAGACATGGGGAGTTCAAATGAACGAGGTTGTGATGCAGTGCGAAACTCAACAGCATTGTTGTTGGTGTTGTTAGAAAACTGGAAGATCATGAAAAAAGTTTATCGCATATAAAAAGCATCGCATCCAACATAAAATATTGTGAATACTGAAACGATGTTTATTAGGTAATCGATAATATCTAATAATATGTAATGAGAGACTATTTATTTAACAACAATAATCTTTCAAATTCGATATTGTCTATCCAATTTATTACATCCTGTGTGTGATGTGAATTTGAACCAAAGATATGTATCCGGCAATGCTGAAATAGTTAAGTCCAACGCTTTAACCACTAGTCTATTACGCCTAGTGTGAATTTCTTTGTCTAAAAGACATATTACAAAAATTCTGAAAAAATAGAATACTACTTGTGAATCAGCGTATACAAAATAATAATAGAATAAAAACATTGGACACACAATAATTAAAAGCAAGCTGTGCCACCAAGCCTAAAAGCAAACCATATCAGTATGATATGACTTAAAAGCCAAGCCAGGTAATTTATCATAAACTCAATCTTACAAAAAAAAAATACAGAAGAAATATAATGTAATCCTATTTGGGACAAATGGCATCGGGTTATTTAGTACCTTCGGTGCAGCAGGCAATACTTTATCAATATTTTTTCTGCTTGGTAAAGCAGCAAGATCATGATAATTGAATTTAAATGTAGTGGGATCTTCCCGCACTTCTTCAATTGGTTCAGTAGTGTGAACCTGAATGAAATGATGAAATATAATATAAGAATATGTATGCTTGTGGGAATAGATAATAAAGATGCCGCGTATCATGCAATGGAAGTGAACGTAGAGTAGAAAATACAAAATAGTGGAAAAAAGTGAGACCAGAGTTTGTGAAGCAGATATAGAGAAAAACGACTTTCTGAAACTTGATTTGCATATATAATTCGATAATTAAAACAAGAGCATCTTAGTTTTCATAATATATTGCTGAAAGTACGAGATGACAATTCACACAGTAATGAAGTGATTGGTGACAATATGGAGTCACGCATCTTACTGATGAACGTCTCCTGCCAAGAAGAGGTTTTGAATGTGGGAGAGCTGCTAATTCTTTGTAATCTGACACTTTAACTCGAGGACGCCGTGAGTAACCGGGTGAGCTCGGGACAGATTGTGACACTCCGAGTGGGTGTGATATAGCAACAGCGTGTTTCCCTTCTGCGCGACGTATCTTTCTCAAAAACATATCTTCCACGACTGGATCCGGTGGCTTATCGAGATAGCCAATTTGTTGCCTTGGACCACGAGACCAATCAAGGCCGGGACTTCTTAAACACGGGAAGAAAACGTCTTCAATACTTCTCATACTATGAGTCTCATTGCCACGAAAAGTATACTCTGGTAGATACCTCTGCCCACAGCGTCTTTGCTGTGAGCGGATTACGAGATTAGATTCAGACATCTTTTGAAATCGAGTAAGAGTGGCAAAACCAGCCGGTATAGCAGAGAATTTTGTTGCCGCAGAAGAGCGAGTATCCATGGTAGCTGATTTTGGTAAGAGAAGTGATTTTCCATATGGAAATTTTCTACCAATAATAGGCAAGGTTTGTGCTCTAGATAAGAAAAGCTGCGAAAGGAAAGAAGTTGTATAGAAAATAGTCAAGTGGACTAGAATTTGTATAGAAAAGTTGAAGAAGGTAAACGATGATGGCCTGAGAACATTTGAAATAAAGGATTGTTGGTCAAGTGCATATTGTACAGTGTTAGCAAAAATTCGGATTGATACAAGATAGAAATAAAGAATTAATTGAAAGTGTATTTGTTCGGCATATTACAGTAAACCACAACTGAATTCCACTAATATTAATAGCAATATAAATGAAGACAACATTACATACTAAACATAGACAACACCAAAGAAGCAGACCTTCGCAAGTATAACATATATCAAATTAGTGTTATGTACATGACAAATGACAGCTTTTAGGATTTAATCTATTGAATCTTTCAGATTGGCATTGCCTATATACAAAACATCCAATTTTGTTGGTGATGGATAGGGTGTGAATCCGGTACCTCTGAATACCAAAATTGAAGTCTCACTACTGTCATTTTATTCCTACCTCTCCATTAACTTTCTTAATTTCTTCTTCTTCTTGAACATTTTCTTCAATCTGTTTCTTCCTTTTTTCATTTTCTTCTTTTTCCCATTCATCTTGTTCTCTGATCATATCAGCTTCCTTTATCACCAAAACCACATTTTTTAAACTTACGCAAAAAATTTTTCCAAACCACCAAAGTTTCAAATTCAAAATGTCACACAAATAAAGTAAAATCACTGCATCTCACACACAAAACTAGTGCGATTGCTTCAAACAGGGATGACCAAAAATAATGAATTTACTATTTCGAATACATTCCAAAATAGTATCTTCAATTAATTCTGAATTGGGTTTATATTCCTCCAGTAACACACTGAAATCAATCTGTATTCATGACTTTCAATTTGAAAAAGTAGGAAAGTTATGACAAATAGCAATCGTTTTTTTCATAGTTTTCCGAAATTGAAAGAAGTTTAAAGTTGTGTTTGTTATATCAAGAATTTAAAATATTGAATATAATCAATTCCTCCGCAATTCAGTTTGGACATCCTTGGCTTAACAATATTAAAAATATCCTTGCCTTATTCAAACAGTTTATAACTCAATTGAGTGTACAAAAAAACACGCAATGGCACACAAATGATTGCATAAAAATTATTTCATCGCAGAAGACTTCCGAACCAAAATTAAATTGTGCATGAAGGAATCATGAAATCTGACAACAAAAATCGTACTGGTACATCAAAGGCAAAATAAGAGCAAGCATACAAAAAGCCAGTAAATGTTGAATAGCTAAATGACATTGAGTAAGCATAAGCCATATAATAAGTTCAAGATTCTTTAAATGGTTACAATCCAAACAAATAAGTTATGAAACACTATGATTGTTAACCAGTAAAACTTGTGCTATTTAAAGAAAAATAACCTACAAGGCTACAGTCAATTCTTTGAAATAGCATTAGAAAAACAGATAAAATAGCTGAGGAACAAGTATTTCTCTGGCTGTCAGTCTGGCTACCAAGCCATAAGGCAATGAAATCCCTTGAAATGAAAATTTCACAAAGGAGCTGAGTTTATCAAAATACTAACACTTTTCTTTATGCATGCTAAAAAGTGAATCCAATGACGGAAAGTATAGTCATTTGGTGAATTGGAGATATAGGAAAAAGAACTATTGGTTTACAAGTACAAAAATATTGAGGTCTATCACTATTACCTGTTTTTTAATATTAATCTCCTCGGGAGACAAATCTTGGTCGATGGATCCCATGCTATCGCTGACATTATTTGAAGTCGTTATATTCACCTATGACGTGATTTCAATCAAACATGCAGTGTTACAAGGTAATGATTACAGACTAAGCAATAAGGCTCAAGCAGATTTTAAAACTGATCTGGATTTGCCGATAGCTGATGAGAAAAACTTCAAAATTCCAAAATCAGGTAAGTTTTAAGTATAATGTTGACAGGCCAGATTTTTCCAATTTTTAAGCAATATGAGATACAATTTTTGATTTTTCCAGCGACTCACAGTATCCAAGTCTTACAGAGACCTGGTTTTTGAAAAAGCAAAATCATATTTCGTAACTAAAGCTGGATTTGAAATGAATACGATAATTTGAACCTGCAATTCCATTAAAGTTAAGTCTGGCACTTTAACCAAAAGGCCACAGTGCCCAAATGTTTATTTTCGAGAATAGATTATATTTTTTAGGGCATCATTTTGACTAATATAAAGAAGGTATTATATATCACAATCCAAATAAAAACCAAATAAAACAATAAAATCCAGTTAGAATATATTATAAACTTCTACTGTTCATGTCCAAGATTGAGAAATTTTTCATGGTTCACACAAAATGGCTATACCCTTTACACATACACACACTTAAACGAAACAACCTACACATTAATCTTCACACAACCTGATGAAAACCTCATGTTAGCTATTCATGACCAACTCGCAACGTTCATAAAATAAATACTTATAAGTTATAACTATGAGGAATTGGCAATAATGATAAGGTTGACAAAATCCAGACGTATGTTCTGATTTGCATATGAGATGTTACTTCAAGATTCCAAAATATAAAGTTCTACCATCGTGACTAAATTCAATATTTAAATAAATCTTCGGGTCAAATGCAAACTGAAATTTAATTTCACTGTTTATAATTATTGAAAGAAAAGAATGATAAAATTTATGTAATAATTTTTATCACATATCAGAAGCAGTTGATTTGAAGCAAAAATGTGATTGCAGTCACAGCCTTTAGCAACAGCCATAGGACAAAATTATAAATTTTGGAATTTCGGAATGCCACCAAAGCGAGTCACCAAACAGTGCGTTGCAAATTTTGCATTAAAATCAACATGCACATGTATCAGCACTGAGCAAACAAGCCCGCCACCAAGCGTATGCAATGTGTATCATATTCACCAAATCTAGTTAAATGACTTACATCCTCTGGACCAATTCCGTCTTCAGCATCATATCCATAGCACACAAGTAAAGAGATATACTCTCCTGCAGCTCTGAGTGCTTTTGCTGCTTCAGCATGAGTGCTACCGAGTAATGATTGGCCATTAACCTCCAATAACCTGTGACCAGGTTTGAGACGACCCTCTCGAGTCGCTGCCCCATCGTTCGCAATCTAAAAGCAAATGCTTGGTGCTACTACTACAAGTGAATGGGATCAGGCTAAAAACAATTATATTAAGAAGACAATGCCGCTAATGACTTCTTAAAAACGTGTTCTTTATTATATTAGTAATGTTACACGATTGCCTGCAATTAAGATAGACAACTACTGAGCAAATAGAGGCCATAAGATGAGACAGATTTGAAAAATTAACCGGTGACTACAAAGTCTAATTATCCTACCCTTGATATAAAAATTCCTTCATCAGTGTTATCATTTGGATTTCCAGGTTGTCCTTGTACACCACCTCTGATACTGATTCCTAACTTTTCACCAGAGTACCTTGTGAAATTGATCTCCTGAGAATGACATATTTTGGATTAAAAATACATAGGATTAAGTTACCTTGGGAAAACATGCAGCAAAGGAATAATGAATAACAAAATATTCAAATAATGGCCAGCAGTAAGCAGCATAGCCAAACTGAAAGGTCTTTCAGGAATAAATAAAATATTTCCACTAAATCTCCTCCTTTGGCTAAATTTGGATTATCCTTGCCTCAAATAAGTGACAAGATATTGCACAGGTAAAGAGAAATTTTATTTTAATCAAACAAAACTTGGTAATGTCATGCTGGCCTTCCCCACTGCAGTGCAATAATAGTATTTAAAAAAAGAAATCTGTATAAGATGAATTGAATTTGTAAATATGATAATGGGTATGTCAATATAACAAAATGAGTCACTAAAATGAAGTCGACCCCTGAAAGAGAGAATTCAATTAGACGATAATAGAAAGATATTGAGTTGCTTGCCACTGTCTTTTAATGACACATCCAATCCCTCTAATTTGAAAATGACTTCAAAAGTGATCAAGAGTATTTCATATATTTGAATAATTTTCTCAGATAAAACGGCAATCTAAAAATCCTGCATGAAATTCATTTGGAAAAACCAAAATAACCCATTTCCATGTATTCAAATTGAAAGATCTATACTAAAAACTGAAGGACTACCTATGAAATCATTTTGAAGTCCTAAAGATCAACAGATTATAAATTCATCATCATTACCTGCATTTGTTCAGGTGGTGGATCATGCCTGACAAGTAACCTTATGTTTTCTCCGCTATCTATTAACGCATCAACCGCAGTGGCGTGTGTTGCTTTTCTTAAATTAGTATTATTAACTTCCAGAATTCTATCACCAATATTTAAGTTACTTAATGCCGCTGCTCCTCCCGGTTGAAGCTAAATAAACCAATAAAAGAAAAATTTGTTAATTACTTAATACAGTAAAATAAATTTAACCCAGTCAAATACAGACACTATAACACTATAATATCAATTGAAAAATTATTTCCACATTAGCGCAATTTTTCATATAAAATTTGTCTAAAACAAACAAACCCAACTTCGAAGTGAGTGACTAGTATGGGCAAAATGGCTAAATCGCATGATTTTAGTACAAATTCCTATATTGGTGACAACTTTGCTTGAAAACATGCCACATAATGATTATTGTATATATGGAACAATAGAATGCCAAAATATGTGGGAAGCAGAGTCAAAAAATATCGGGTCCCACATCACAAAAATTGAAAGTATTATCGTTGTAGTGTCTTTAACACTGAAAATTTGAAAATAATCTGTCTGTCAGTTATGAAGAAAAGCATTTTTCCCAACAACAATTGTCACTCCAACAACTGCAACAATTTAGCAAAATAATTCATATGTACATTATTAAATGTCCAATACGAAAGAATCTTGAATCTCTCAATACGACATGTATCATACATACCTTTGATATAAAAATTCCTGGATCTTCAACACCAAATGGATGGCTTATATGATCACTTCCTCCAACTATGCTAAATCCCAGAGCACCATCTCCACGGTGAAGAATTATTTCCTGAAAAGTGAGAAGAAAAAAACTATTATGAGTATCCCATCTTGATGCCAAATTACAAACATATAATTTCAAACATGCATAACCATGAGCATGAAATAATTCATTATCTCTTGTGTTACAAATACATTTCAAAATTATGGACATTACACCAGAATTCCAAACTCATGGAAATTTAGCAAAAAACTCACAGATGGTTAAACTAACCACTCCTGAAATACCTCCGTTTTCACCTTATTTTAATTACCAATAACTGATGTTTAAATTTTCATGCATTATTGATTCTTGAAAATACAAGGGGTTAACCAAATACAATACTTTTTCATCGTCAGCAAAGGTTTAAATAGACTAAACAGTTAAACTTACTTCTGTTACAAACTTTTCATCAGCATTGACACTGTTATATGTGGGAGGTGGTGGGGGTGTTGCGCTTCTTTTATTGTTATTATTGGATTGAACAGGGGGAGGGGAAGGCTGGGAATAATAAATATCTTCTCTGTAAACGACGATAACAACAGGTGATGATATAGGAACTTGTGTTAAAAGCCTGACAGCTTCGTCGTGTCTCATGTTTTTCATTTCGATGCCGTTAATCTGAAAATGAAGATTATATGCATGATAATAAAAGTGAAAATTGTTTTCGAACTTATAACTTGCCACGGCTTAGCCATACAGCAGTAAAAACTATTGCTGACAATATCCACAGCGAATAAAGATCAAAACATGCACTAAATTCGCATTGGTACTTTGTGGCATTTGAATGAAAATACTCTCGAAATATAGTTCCCTTCTTATGACAATCATTATGTTAGCCTTACCTAATCTAAATTTGTACAACAAGTGAATTTGTTAGGGTAGAAGGCTTAGCTATATATGCAGTTAAGCTAATAACTTATGAAGATTCTATTCAATTAAAGAGTCCAGCTGCACATGAATAGAATAGTCATGGATTGAATAGAATAGTCATATTTATTCCAGCTACAGTATCCTTGCAGTATACGCATACGGATTCACTAGCATAAAGGCATAGAAAAAAGATAGGAAGCAACCCAACTCAAACTTATGAAGAGCTGTAGAATTTTGTAAGAAAAACATGCGCATCATTTCAATATAAGAAAAACACTATTCATCCCACTAAGAATCATGTGTTATATAGCAACCTGGCATACCACAACAAAATTCATTTAGCAATCAAACTCTTTTTTGTGTATGATTGTGTTTCAGTAATCCACAAATGCACAAAACTTATGCTGTCTCTAGAATAAGTCCCAAACAACCTAAGTTCTGTTTTTTGGTCACCCATTACAAACCATCTTTGATTAAATGTTTTGTAAAAATATTCTGCAACCCATTTTTATTTCTCACCGAAATTACTTTATCAGAAACTTGTAAAATTCCGTCAACATCAGCACAACCGTCTTCAACAATCTTAGAAATGAAGATCCCAGGATCCGTGGCATGATACATGGTTGAACCAATACCACCAGCGATTGAAAATCCGAGACCATTTTCCGATTTTACCAAACTTGTTGATATCGTCTGAAAATAGACCATATATGGATTCGTAAAATAATATGAGCTGGGGAGGGATACAGTGAATCCATCCCCTCTACTTTTGTTTTCAGAAAATGATAGAGACATTTTTTGGTTATATCAAGAGACTGCAAATGCTTAAATTGACAATTTTGTTTGAATTAATCGATTCTAAATTAATCCCTAATCACTAATTAATCAAATTAAATTAAATCATTAATTTAGAATAAAATAACGGAATATATTTGATTTTGGAAGGATCCCAATCATTTTGGACAATCCTGATAATAAATAATTGCTTCTCACCTCTCCGTGAATTTTCATCTCAGGTTCAGGAGCAAAGGTAACTACAGTTTGTTGTTTGACAGGAATTTCTTCTTCTACTTCATGAATGGATGACTCTTGATGAACCTTGGATTGTGACAAAGAAAGAAAACATTTTAATATAAAAGTATTCAAAATATATGTAAATGTAGTCATTGGTGACAAATATAATTTAAAAAAATTTGGTAAAACAAGGTTAAAACAGCAGAACGATAGTAACTAAAATTATTGTATAATAAGATGAAAAAAGTAACGACGCTCAGAAGAAATAGCATAATATAATAATTTAGTATATTTCTATTGAAATTTTTTTGTCATTTTGAATATTTGACAGAAAATGCACAGACTTGTTCATTTTCTAAAAATTTAATGATATAAAATAATTTGGACCAATGTTCATCTTAACAACTATTCATTACAAATATCAGTATTTATAGATTTTGAAAGTGAGATGATAAAATTTCTCTGCTAAATATTATAAAGTTCAGAACAGATTCAATATTCCATAATTGAAAATAATTTTCAAATGTATTTAGAATAGCAATTTGTTTAGTTTTGGTGATGTTTAGTTTAGTTTGGTATGACATGCATAATTAATACAATAGCAAATGATTTGACGAGATATAAAATAGAGCAACATATAAAACGAGAATATCGGTCAGAGACCGAAGACTTATCGATCGAAAGTTAGGGGATCCCCAAAACAGCGCTCTCACTCCATAGAGACACCTTGTGTCCCATCACTAATTAATTAATAACTCGTTATTATAAGACATAATTCATCCAAAATCAATAGGCTTCTGGTCCGACATATGATGAGATTCAATCTCGCTTTCGTGAGATATCGCGTGCATCTAACAGACAGACAAACAGACAAATACCAATCAACATACTGATTAAAATCGATAAGTAATATTGCAGATTTGTTTTTGTTTTTATAAATTTATTGTGAGAACCCCTTCACTAGGCCATCACTTAACACCATATTATAAATAAGTATACAACTGTTCAATTCCAATTAGAAATATAAGTGCAACAATCACAAAGTTTCTATATTATAAAATCTGACAATTGTTATTATATTGGCAATTAAATTTTCAAAATGAAGCAGGTTAAGGAGTGCCACATAAACAAACCTCATTATAATGAGTTCTTTCAATGGCGATATCAACAGTTTCACCAGAATTTTTCAAAATATCAACGGCAGTTTGATGATCTACATCGACTAATGAATGATCACCAACCTAGAAGAAGAAAATTTGCATACTAGAATTGTTAAATTTATATAGGAGATAGACAATAAGGAATCTCATCAAGCGTAAAATAAAGTAAAATCAGTTCAGAAACGAGGCGTGATTTACATTGCCAAATGACAATTTTCAAATTGAATTGTTTCAAATATTTTCCTATGTCTATGAATATTAAATGTACATGATTCGATAAAAATATCTGGTGCATATATAATTCAACTAAAATTCAAAAAATTTTCTCTGTTAAAGATTTTGTCTCTCAATATAAAGAAAATGAGATAAACGATCTCATAACTAACTTGACTCTGAACAAGGCTCCTTACAAGCATATACCAATATGCATGGATCTACTTACTAACTTAGAAAGACCAGAATCTTTCTGCATGCAAATTTAAATTATTGAAATGGTGGGTATGCGGTTGTGTAACTCAAGATTAGGTCTAACGCTCTAATCAGAACAGTGACTAGCGTTGGGTTAATCTGTGTTACCTATCGCAGGCTTCAAATTCCATGCCCACCACCTCACCCTGGGTAAAACAAATCGGGTAGGCAATGATGAACCAGAATAATTCCGGTCCTTCAAACTATAGAAGGGTCTTATCCTGACATGGGCGAACTACGACCAGCGGGCCAAATCTGGCCTGTTGAGGAATTTAATCTGGCTCGTCTGATGCTGCCACAACCAAACTAAAACCAAATTTCGATGTTTTAGCTAAAAAATAGCTCAGGAAATTTGTTGAGTTTGCGATTGAATTTAGTTTTGGCGCGAGGTTTATTGTTTTCCGCTTTTTCTTTTGTAACACTGTAAATATTTTTTTCTAAAATGCAACTTTTTACGTCACACTTACATGGCCTGCCAGTGTAGGTGGGCAAAATTTGTGGCCCCTGGTCTTACCTATAAGTGGCTTAATATACAGAGTGAAAAACCTAAAAAATGAAATATATCTTACCATGAGCAATTTATCGCCAACGCAGACACCAGCTCTATCTGCTGCACCTTCCTCTGTTACTCTTGATATAAATATTGATTCATCATCTCCTATGTAAGGTGTTGATGCCTTTCCTCCGGCGATACTCAACCCCAAACCACCACCTTGTCTGTAGATTGTCAATTCCATCTAAATTGTGAATTTAGATTGTTTTAAACTTTAAATTTAAATAATAACTGAATGATGAGACCAAGTACTAAATATTTGGGTAATTCACATTTTTCTATTTTGTTGAACTACGAAAGATTGAAAGAAAAGTTACGAATTATATAAAACAAGCAAGTAACTTGATTTGAGTAGTATTAATTTTGTACTATCAACCCTTGGACGATAGCGGTTTCAAGTGATATGAAATGACATAAGTTTTTGCAACTGCATATTTTACAGAAAATAAATTAACTTGTAATGTTTTATTTATTTTTAATACCCATTTTGATTAAATGGCAAAAGTTTGAGTAATTTTCTCATGTTGCCAAAATTCAAGTCTGGTTTTACAGATTCGATATATAGTTTATTATACAGCGTGCCCGAAAGTTGCTTTACAATTTCAAAAATCCATGTTATAATATTGTTTAAATCAAAGAAGACTCAATGGACCCCTCGAATTGCGCTGGTATTTTTTGGTTTGAAGTTTTTGGATCATTACCTGCCAAATCATTTATAAAAGAATGAGCATTACGTTATATCATTTATTAAAGAATATTAGATTCCGATAGTAATATAATAAAACTATAATTCATTGGATAAATTTAGAATTTTCAAACAGAAAAATACCTCTTCTGTGTGACTGGTGGCTTCATTTTGCTGTGTTTCTGTAATGAAAATTGCAGTTGTATTACAGTAGAAATCATGTCTTCAAAATAAATATCTAGATGTCTGAACAATTTAATATATAAAATAAACTCTCTAAATGCGATACAGTGAATTGTTAAATTTGAGAATAATTTAAAATGTTCCAATTTAAAAAATTCCCACATGAGCTTTTAATAACATTTCATATTCGAATTAAAAATAAACAAACATATTTAAGTATATGTTTAAGATGGATTTAGTAAATTATTTGGTTTCGATTATTACCCAAGATCACTAATTTTTTTCAATTAAATTTAAGAACCTGTCCTAGCACAATGCATGTTATAATAAATCATACATCACATGATAACATAAAAGCTATTACAATCTATAATTTCTGCAGATGACAGCCCTCATTTTCAAAATTATAGGCATATTGTTATTGTTTCTTCGAAAAACTACAAACTAAATTTTGAGATGAAATACAAACTTAACCATACAAGATAGGACTATATTACGGATATACACACAAAATAGAAATGATATAATCTCTTACTTTTACTAGATTGTCTTCGCACAAGTTCGATTACATTCTCAGGTTTGCTTGTGTTTGATATTTTCATATCTCGTTTATAATGAGGAGTATCTTTCCTTTGTAACTTATCATATGAAGATGGCTTAAACTCAGTATTCTCAGTGGATGGTGAAAATTGGACTTCTTTCTCCGAGTACTAAAAGATTCATTAACAATATCAAACTTCATAACTACAAAGATCAAGTTAGCAGTTGTAGTTCAAGAAAGCTGACATTGATACAGAAAAAAAAATTCAATTGTGCGATGGGGGGACTTTTTTTGTTTTACACATTTATTTAAAAAAGTTCTGAACATGTAATCACTTCGAATAATGTCAGCAAATATTAAAAGGATTGCTATCTTGGTAGCTCAACACAGTCTCCTCAATTCTTTACATCACATGAGAAATAATAGATGAATAAGAAACATTGAAATCATACAATCTCAAAAAAACAAAAGATCTCTATTCTGGAATCCTAGCCTTTAGGAGACATTTTTATAACTTGTTAAAACTATACAAATAGAAAAGTTTTGAGAGCCATTTATGTTGTTAAGAACATGCTTGCCATCCCACCTCTGATTACCCTACGTGGGTTCACAGGTTTGAATCCTATGCGGGATATATGTGCGAGAGGATTGCTGGATTCCTCGTTGTCATAGCGTGGTTCAAGAAACCAGTGGTCAGCTACGATTCCTTCACTATCAAATCCGAGCATCAGAAACAAATACCAGGCCAACTAATCCCATACCCGACATGGTCATATGATCGAGTGATCCAATCGGGTTTCTTCTTATTCATGATAAATATGACCGCACCTACTTTATAATATTCCCAAAAATTACCAGGAATAGTCGAGCTTGAAACCATGTTTTGAAACATTGGAAATGTGAAAGCAACACAATATTTTGTTAAAGTTGACATACCTCATCTGGTACTTCCTGTGAATGTAGGCTAGACTGACTACCAGATGAAGATCTTCTGTCAGCATCACCATTGACTTGTTTGGCATCTTCTTCTTCTTCATATAATTGTTTCTTTTCATCAGATTGTTTCAAAACTTCAGGTTCTCTGTCGAATGCTGAAATAAAATAGGCTCAGCATTACTTAGCGCTATCGGTTGATAAATTTACTTTTGTCAATATTGAGATGATTTGTTTAATAAAGAGTCATAATTCTGCTTTACTTGTCAATTCCAGTAATCGCTATGTCACTAAATTATCTAATAAGACCCTCTCTTGTATAGTCTCGTTTGAGTGAATTTAGATTTTGTGTTTGTACATGTTGTATCCTTGTTTTTGTTGTAGTAATACATTACGCTTTATATCAATCAACAAAAGTTAAACAATTCTTCTAGGTAAACGGCAAGTCTTTTATGATACAGTTTGATGTTTGAGTTTTGAGACAAATTTTAATGGCGATGTTGTAATGCAGCAGCTCTCTAAATTATTGTTAGTGTGGCGCCAACTTATCTGGGAAAAAACTCCTGGTGCACTTACACAAAAAAAATTGCTGCCTCTAAATAAAACTTAATTTTGGATCGCTAATGTATACTAATTGCCTTTAAAAGTTTAAGGTTTAAAGTTCAACTCTTCTTCTTCATTTCTTCCAGATTGAAATACTACAAAATCACTTATGTTCGCTAAACTGGGTTCAGAAGATAAATAATCTGCATCCAGTGACATTGCAGCATGTAGTGTCTGCCTATATTGTTACGTAACAGTTATGTAACAAAACTGTGTTGGCAATACAGTAATCAGCTGATCATTTTGAGGCTCACATACGATAGTTAATTTCTCAAGTGTAGGGGATTCACACATTGTCTACTGTTAAAATTAAAAGTTCATCAAATATTGAATTCAACTAATTTCATAAGTAATTCGCATTAAAATTTTCTGATTTGATTAGAGCACATTTCAAAGTACGATACTTACAAACTACAAGTCCCTGCATTTTATCTTCTTCATCCCGTTCAGTTTTCAATAATTCATCAGTTTCTTTAGTATCAAGATCTTTGTTTGATTTCTCAGCTTCTGTACAAACGGATAAATTAAAACAATTAAAAGAAATCTCATCTCATTTAATAAAAATTTCTCAACATTTTCATCACCAACTCGTATATTAAAATCACTCAATGATATTTGTAAATTATAAAAGATTTTGCGAAAGGTACAAAAATATAATTTAAAAAAAATCAGTACCAGTTTGACAATATGACAGGCATTTACATTTATTAATCATGAAATTTGTATTAATAATGATATTTTAAAAAAAAAAGACATACAGTAGTTTATAGCATATTTATAGAAACCAGAAAAACAACTTACTGGAAATATAAATGATTTACTATATTATACAATTTTACAATTTATGTTATCAATAGATACCACCGAGCATGATAAGCTATGAATCTGGACGAACAAAGCATGATAAACTATAAACCATCATGTTCGATCGCTGATAATCTGGCTATAAAACTGATTAATTGCATAGTAGGAACTAGTAAAAGTCACAGAGGTAATATAATGAAGATTGATGGATCAGTGACTGAAGAATCATGTATGGAAAGTGGAAACATAGTAAGATAAATTGATTTGTTCACTGTCATAAATCTGGGTCAGTTAGAGCTTAAGCAAATAATAAAAATGCAAATCATGTATTATCCTCTTAATAGGGAGTATAAACACTCTAGAGCTTTTTTGAAATGTAGAGATTATAGGAGTTATGAACTTGGAATTTGATTGAAATATTTAAAGAAAACTTTATGGAGGATAGTACTAAATGACTATCTTCAAAATGAGCACTCTAGCATTGTTTTGGAAGATTACTGCTACAGCGAGGAATTTTTAAAGGGGAGAGGTTATGCTGGTATTAAACAGTGTGGCAAAAGTGCAATGTGCGTAGCGGTAAAGCATTTAAAAAAGTAAAAATCGTGGTCGGTAACGGTAACACAGATATGCCATTAAATAAATGCGTCCTGCCTGCACCCTTGGTCACAGCATATTTCAATTAGAAAATTGCAAAATGAATCAAATTTTAGAATACATTCCAAATTGGTTATATTTGATATAGTAGATTCTAGGGAATAGTGCATTTGATAGATAAACAAACTAAACCTCATTTATCTGATAACACCAAAGTTTTCTGAAATGAAAAACAATGTTTATCTCGTGCTAATAACTTCATTTTTGTGATTTCTGCGAATGTCTCAATAAATATGGCCCAAGATAGAATGCATTTCATTTCGCATATTAATAAATAATATTTCAAATTGCATTCAGAATAGTAGTAGAATTTTCTTCTTTCATAACAAAATTGGGCGCTCCAGAAGTATGCGTACCAATATGGAGGTAACTAATTTAATTTGCCTATTTTACATCAAGTTGAGTAAGGGACTGAAACCTATGGACAGGGGGTATATTCACTTGGCTAACACAGACAATCCCCAAACTCGTAATAGAACTAAAATAAGGAAAATTGAAATAAAATTATGCCCTAACCCTAAACTTGTACACATACTACGGGAGTACCCAAAATTGGACAACAGTTACAATCATATTGTAGAAATACAAATACTTGAATGTAATACTCCAGTGCCTCCATAGACTGCAGTGACTCAGGTTTATAGCAAAAATTAGAAAGTTTAAAGCTAGGCTACATACTTTCGGCTTTCAGTTGCCCTTGTAATTCCCTGTGTCGTTTGAGAACCTCACTCTGTTGATGTTTTTTCATTTCTTTCGGATGAGGAGTGAGATGTCTTTCCAGTCCAACGCCTTCTTTCTCTTCATCCTGCTGAAGTTGATCTTCATGGAAAGTAATTCTCTTTCCTTGTTTCTCAAGATTTGTCAGGTCGTTTTCTGTTGCGACGCTGCCATTAAGCAGGTTCGCTATAAAAGAAATATAAGCAATTAGGATAACGAAAAAATATGTATTTACACAAGAAACAGAAAACCAACAAAATTGCTTATTAATCACATGATAAACAAAAGCATCTCAATCTCTACCATCCCAGTGATCCTATGATAGCCTACTAGTTCGATAAATTCACACCGATACATGGTGAATAAGAGGAACCATAAGTGACCAGCGATTGAATGAACTATCATGCAATCAGTTTCAGATCAGTAATCCTCTTGCATTAGGATGATAATTTTTTAAAGGAAATATGCCCAAAGCTAGGTCATGCAAACTCAAAAACAAAAAGACCGATCTCTGAGCAAAGTTACCACTAAAGTGTGAAGAGCTGCTGAGACTATTAAAAATCATAGTTTAAAATTGCCCGTTAGCAAATACTCATTGACACAATTTGATCAGGAAAATAGCTACACGGCAGTGATTTAATAAACATAACTAGAGTTTTTGAAAAAAGGCTTTGAGCATGAAATTTGGTTTGGTATGCACACTGACATTGAACATAAGAGAGCTCACAGCCAAACGAGTTTGACAAACGCAAACTATTTTTCAATGAAATGGCCATCTCTGCCACCCAAGTAGAGTAATCGGCAATGTGGCATAGTCTACCCATTGTTTGAAACAGTCAGCAGTATATAATGATTTTCAACAAAAAATGGCAGATACTACACTATAAATTTTCTGGTCTGAAAATTTCATCATCACCTCCAACTCTATTCATGGAGAGAATTAAAAGTAAATTAGCATTATAAGTTCTCCTATTGATGATATATAAATTTGCCTGAGATTTTTTTGAATAATTACCATAATATATATACAAAAAAAAGTTCAACAAATAAACAAGACTTACTCATGCTTTGTGAAGGTTGTTGTGGTAATAAGAAACAAGTCAAAACTTGAGTTCCATTTTCCAATGTCTCGGTTTGAAACTTCAGCAAAGGTTGAGATTGATTTTCAGACAACCAGAGTGCTAAAAAGTGAATGAACCAAAACTCATTTATGTGTTTATTCTGCACAATTAAGCTGTGTAATCCAATTTTAAATGACTTTTGACTCTGTTATTTATATTCATGTTTTTTAATAAACTATATGCATGTTCCTTATCTTATTATTGTTGTTGACTGATTGTCTAAGTAAGCCAGACTAGGGTCAAACAAAATGTTACAGAATAAAACTAATGGAAGTGAAATTTATGACTTTTAAACCACTAGAAATGAACTAACAATTACAAGCAGATTATAAAATATATATTTATAAAATGAACTGAATGTTTCTTCTTGTTTTGCTAATTTCATCAAATCATTAATTCGATAATAACATCCATGAAAATCATACATTCTAATACAAGCTGGAAATCTTAGACAAAATCAGAGTTCACCAAAACTACAATTGACAATTAATGGCAAACAGTTATAATATATGACTGAAGAATATCATCAAACCGAATATGATGATGTATTTGAAGCTCAAAGTTGAAGGTACAGTTTTTTTTTCAATTAATAACTAACAGTATTGTTTTCCCTGTATATATATATATATTAGCACAAAACACAACACAAATCCTAAAATCTTTAAAAGAATTAGATTCCCGAAGCTTGGACTAGACTGTGATCACATCACAGGATAAAATCTCAGGTTGAAATCCCATACCCACCACCTCACCCATTTTGTAATGAATTGGGTAGGTAAAGTCGAACGGGTAAGATACTGGTTCTTCCACTAAACTAGCTTCTTATCTGCTTCTATAGTGATTTTTTGGAACAAAAGGAATATTATACAAAGGGTAAATTTGTCAAATCTAATATTTGATCTGCTGGTTCAATTAGAAATCCTTTCTTATCCTATATTCCTGTACATAAACGCATACAAAATCCCTGAATTAATTTTTTTTCGGTGACAGCAAATAAAACATCTTACCATTCAAGCTCAATGAAGCAATTGTGATTGGTAAATTCTCAAGTTTATTTCCACTCAAATCAAGAACACGAAGATTCGATAATTTTCCGAGTTCATCAGGTAACGACGCCAGAAGATTTTCTCGTACTGATAAAATGTTGAGAGCCACACATTCACCAATCTAAAAACATGTTTCTTTTTAAATTTAGTGAGAACAATACCAATGTGAGAGAAATACCTATTCAGAAATTATATGCAAGCCAAAGAGTTCTGAAATTTTGTTCAGATTTTTTTTGTGTTGGAACTGGATAACAACTCCAATGGTACTGGATCTCCCAGTAACTTCCCTTCCTTCCCTAGTAAAATTGTGCTTTGATTTGTTCTCGCAATGTTGTTGCAAATTTTTTACCGGATTTAAAAAATAAACTCAACTATGACAAGTTTATGGAGAATACTTAGATTCATTCATTAATAACTTGCATAAAAATTGTAAAATTCTTAATTTTAAAATAAGATAATAGTATTTATAAAAATTTATTTGTATGTTATAAATTTGTTGCATAAAAGTTTAAACATATGAATATTCAAAAATTGTTAATTAAAGGGAAAAATGTAATTTAGTAGGTATAACATATGAATGTTTTCAAAACCGTTATTCGGACAATTGAACTCATGGTCAATTCCACACTTTCAATATCATTGCAAGAATATTAACCAGACAAAATATTGAAATACTCTGCCCAGAAAATATTACTAAAATATAGTGAATGCAAATTTTAAAATTATTAAAATTAATATATCGATTACACGATTTCGGACTAAACATGGCGTTAACATTGAACCATCTGTCCATCTGATACATGTATTTTGAAAATCCAATTCGTGAATTATCTTTCAATTCCAAACACAAATAGCAAAGAAAACCAAACCAAATAGCAAAGACAAAGTAATGAAATTTCGGCTCCGAAAACAAGGTTTCATAACATGCCGACATTGCAATTATGTGGTCGGTATAAATTATTCATAAGATGCATACGAGAAATTGAAGACAATTCAAAATGCGTCATTTATGCCATTAGATATTCAAATAATATTCCTTGAGGAATCATCCCAGACATAATACTATAATCTGTATCAATCAAAAATTCATGCATTTATTTTTCGTTTCATAATATTGATTCCCTGAATGATTGAACATCAAGAATTTTGATCGAATCTAACCAACAAAAATATGCCTGATAGTAAGACATGATTCAAAATTGCATTGTTTGAAAAGTCGAAATGAAGTACGGCAAGTACCCACCATATGTGAAAAAAGGGACGTCACTAAATTGACCTGATTGTTAGGAGATATAATGAATAATATGAACAAGAATGCTGTACTAATTTACTACGAAATTTGAGGAGAGACTTATATATATATAAATCTTGTCAAGTTGTCAGTATGTTTTGTGTATGTGATATGACAGGCCATGGTACTGTCGTTTCATTCTTGTTTTTCCCAATGCTAAACCCCCTCAATCATATATATGCGAATTTTAGTGCAATTAGGTATGTTCCTGTTACCTTCACATCACTTACTGAAAGTGTCTAAAACCCGCTCCAATGACCCCCACAGGAATGAAGAGGGTCCAGTTTAGAACCCAGATTTAAACAATACGAAAATGTATATACTGACCTCTGGCGGTAGTTCTTTTAGTTTGTTTCTGTCCAAATTAAGCGTTGTCATATTTTTGAGTCTTCCGATTGATGGTGGAAGAGATGTTAGTTGATTCTCTGTTAACATCATTTCCGTAACGTTTTTGCAATCCCCGATCTCCGGACAAAGTACGGTGAGCCTATTCTGATCCACTTTTAATATCGATAACCGCTCCATTTTACCTAAAAATCAATAAAAAATCACTGAATAAAATAAATAACGCTGAAGAAATTTTATAATGCTGATTTGAATCCCCAATCTTAATGTTTGGAAATATTTTAAAATTGATAATGCCTGTGACAACTATTTCTAGTGTACTAATGGTTGCAACAAAATATAAAAAGCTGAATGAAAATTTAACGCTATCTCCAAAATAGCAAAATACGAGATTCAAATGTTTTGCATTATACCTGATTGAAGTAGGTACATTATTTTGACTTTTGGGAGAGAGTACATCTTTTGACAATGGGGAAGCATATAAAACCAAAAAAACATAAATATAGCAGCGTATTTTATGGCTTATAAGGCGCTTCAAATATTTTTTCCCCAAAAAGCCATTGTGTGCCACTGTGCCTTATATAGGATTTATTGCCAACACTCAAAACCAGTAAAAATACCGGTTGCATCTTACGTATGAATGAAAAAACCCAATCTAAGCATATTATTGACAATGCGCCCAAAAACCTGGTACATGGTCCGTAAAATATGAGTAGCCTGTACACGAGAGGCCTTTAGCCCTCCCCGCCCTAGGCCGCGTTGTCAAATTGCCTTTATTTTTTATACTACTCCCACCACAAATATCCTTATTAATTGAAGAACAGAATCCCAATCTTTATAATATACAGAATACAGAGTATTCTATAGAAAGGTATTTTCAAGTGGATTTTCAACAATTCAATAAATACATTGAACTAAGACAACGGATTCCATTAAAATTTAGCTTTTTCGCAATCTGTTCAGTGATCTGCAAATCCTCAGTAATATGTAGTTATCGGAACACGGTGTCTTGTCATGAACTTCGTGTTGAATGACAAGAACAAGATTAAAGAGTACAAAATCAATACAAGAGCACTAATGAAAGTTTTGGCAGATATTAGTAACCCACAGGTCCGTACTACTGAAATTGATCGGCCTGCAAGCTTATTAACCAAGAATTTTAACTCAAATGTAAACACTTTCACTAAGTACAAGCAATCAATGACTTTGCCTTCAATGTACCTAAAAATTTGTGTAATCGCTAATGTTGAAGGTGATTACAGAAAAAATGTTCACGAAAAAGTATTTGAATAACATTATGTATTCAACATAATTATAATCCAAAATGGTGTTGAAATTTTTAAAAAAAAGAGACAAAAACTAATAAACAGAGAATAGGATGAAGGAAAAAGCAGAAAATAGTTGATTACTGAAAAATTATAAAATGGAGTAAATACAAAAAAAAAAACTTGAAAAGAAAGTTTCATTAATGCAAATCCACTACCACAAAGTGATATTTCTTATAAAGGAACAATCAAACAAAATTCCTGAAAAGGTAGGAAATTGGAAAATAGAAAAAATTCAAGAACCATATAAAACTGATAGTGATTTCAGAAAGTGAATATCCTCTAATATAATCGGTACTCCTGTAGTATGGGAACCAAGATGGTGGACACCAGAACATAGTATGTGTACCAAGCCCTGTATCTGTTTGTGTTTCTGAGAATTGCAGCATGGTGGCCACGCAAGATAATGTATATTCGGGGCTCCCGAAGTATGCGAACCAAGATGGCGGACATCGGAATGTAATATGTGTACTAGGTTAGAGTTAGGCCATAATTTTAGGTATAAATACTACGGGAGGGTCTTGGCTAGTCTTCAAACTGATAATAGGACTAAAATAGGGGAAAATTGGAAAAAAATTATCGCCTAACCCTAACCTGTTACCCATGTTACGTTCCGATGTCCGCCATCTTGGTTCGCATTCTTCGGGAGCACCGAATATTCTGTATATATATACTGGGTGGTAAAAGTCGATTTTACAATAAGAACATCAGTCAATTAAATCAAGCTATTACAAAGTGAAGGTGCGCGCATTGAAAAATCTTTTCTGCAAAACACCTAAACAACTTACCAATAGAGTTCGGCAAGCAATCCAAGAAGTTGTGAGACAGTGTTAAATCAGTAACTGATGCAAGTCCTCCTATTGAGTTAGGTATTACTTCCATTTTATTCTCTGTAACATCCAGACAAGTCAATCGTGTCAGATGACCGATTTCCTGAAAATGAAGCATATAAATATAAAAAACATAAATCCACTAATATCTAAAAAGCTGCTATTTTTTGGGAGAACTGGAATCTTTCTGGTTTGAGGTCGCCTATCCAGTTTATTACATTAGCCTACATGTGTTGAGATGGTGGGCAAGGGAAATGAACCAGAGATGTGTAACCTGTGATGCAAACATATTTATTAACGAAGTGTGAAGCTTTAATCACTAGACCAGTGATTCCCATCCTTTTATGGCTCGTGGCCCCCTTCTCGGATGATTTTAGCACTCATGGCCCTCTTATTCAACATTCCAAAAATACAATATTTCTGTTTCTGAATATCAGAATTGAAAAAAATTATATAATTTTCTGCACCTACAATATGTTTACAGCAGCTACCTCACAATCTAATGAAACTGTCTTTATTTAGTAAACTAGGTTCGACCGTTATCTGCAGGTCAGATTGGCTGCCAACCAGCTACAAAAGTTAGAATTCGCGGAGCGCAGAGGTATTTATACTTTTATAGTGTTATTTTGATTGGGGGATTCCAAATCCCAACATGATCAACCAATTCATGCACAAGAAAGTGAAAACACCCTGTGAAATAACCATATCAGGTAATGAAACTGGTATTGTGGCCCCTGCAACTGCTCTGTGGCCCGCTCCGGGGGGCCAAGGGACCCACTTGGGAAATGCTGCACTAGGCTGTTGCATCCACCAAATAATTTAATGTATAAGCTACACGTAAACACCATAAACAAGAAGACAAGAACTATTGAGCAGTGTTTAATATAAAACATGCCCATATCCTTGCATAATCTTGGTGAAAAGAACTACAGGTAGATTTTTTTATTTTTCACAAATGTCAGAATTGAATCTTTTAGTATGACAGCAATAGGTCAAGAGCAATGTTCAAACAAGAAAAATCATGAATATTTTAAAAATCGAGAACTTACAATACCAGAGTAAAATAGTTTTGATATTATTTTCATAATCTATTTTCGACATCTCTGTAACTGAATACATGATAATATGTTATGAAGTCTATCTTCTGTGGGATAGAATATATAATCCACAGAAAGCAGCTATAAACATGTATATGCAATTTTTATTTTGCCACACAACAGGGTAATAACTCAATTTATCAATCCTAATTTACCAATTTTTATTAAAATATATCATTTATTATTATAATTGTATAAAAAATTATTTAATATTTGGATGACTATACGAATACTATTTTATTCTGTATTTTTGCCATCAATAAATAATACATTGTTTATACATTCCGCAGCCTCATATTGTGTGGGCTAATTTATTAATAGAATTAAGTTTTGCTACAGTGGCGGCCAGCGGCGTACCAAAAATAACAGCCAAGCAATGATGTAATATCTCTGCCTAAATTCAACAGTGTTGAATTTAAAAAGAATCGAGGCCAAATAATGATGAAAATGTTAAGAATCTGTGCTAACATGATCATTGTATTTTTATTTGATGTCCAGAGAAGGTACAATTCGTTTAATTGAGTAAATATATTCCATTTTAAAATGAAAAACAATTGGTTTTCATAACTCTCTCTCTCCTCCATGTTATTTTTTAATTCCACAACAGTTCTGATGTTGGAGAAAACTAAAAACTATTTAACGAATTTAGATCAATCAAAATTAAATTGAAAATAGAAGGTTTTCAATTAAGGCAATCAGAATTTTTTGTTTTCAAATTTGTCATGTACAAAGTATACACCCTGCTAAACAAAAATATTTTGGTCCAACAAAATCTATAAACCAGATAGAACAATGATGTTATGTACAGATTTGAAACATGCATAATGAAAGTTTGACAATGACATCCCATGGGAGATCCCTATAGATGCAATTACTCCGAAAGATAGATCTCTTGCCTTTCAATGAAAGGCATTGATTCATAATTAAATGAAAACAGTCTGATAGAAAAGAAACCATAAAACAGAACATTGCGGATAGTGGCCAGCACCCAGCAGTGTGGTTTAGTCATCCCATTCAACTGTGAGGCATTATAAATCCAAGGATTTTATATACCGGTATATTTGATAAGGAATGTCCTTATTGAAATGGATAATCAATTGATTTTGAACATTCTGAGAAAACCCACAAAATGGCAAATATCACACATATGAAAAACAATAGTGACTATTTCAAACACCAATAATTTTAAATTCCGTTAAACCTCTTTTTAATAATACCCTAATCAAAATAAGCTTACATTTTAAAATCAAGTATTATAAATAGTGTTATTTTGTGTACATTACCTTTCATTCTAAACAAGACTATGTAATAGAAGCCACTGATATGTGAGACGCTATTACGCTATTAAGGATGAGATACCAATGCCTAGCCTGGGTGAGTGGGTGGCCATGAGAAATGAAGCAGATTTTTTTCAGCCTGCGATGCTAATATAGTTAATAAGACCAACGCCCATGGAAACTGAAAACACTTAAATTTAAATGAACGAAGAATTTGTAGTCACAGTTTTTGAGTAATCAATATGATAGCTTAATATATCCAGTTTGGGAGGTGTATTATTTTGATATTTCTTTAAAAACTCAATACTTACCTCTATTCATTTTATACCATTACTATAAACCTTACATTCAAAACTACTTTGTTTTGCCCTATAAAGAAAAAGATTATTCAGTGATTTATAGATGAAACATTAGAACAATTGACTGTGAAATGAAAATGGAAACAGATGTTTTAGTGATTACATTGAGCGAGTCAATTTACAAGAGCTTAACCACAAAGCAACGCCAAAATATTTAGACACGAATGTGATGCTTTCAACGTACCAGAATCACTGAGAAAAATTGTATATATTGTTGTTGATGGCCTAGTGGTTAAAGCACTAGACATAGCTTTTTTGGCATGGCCGATCATGAATCTAGGATTTTTGAGTAACTTTGATATTGATACATTACATTATGTTTTTGGTATTTCATTTTTTTTTTTTAGATTTTTTTAAATTTTTTTCAATATTCAATTCCATGCCCACCATCTCACCCAGTGTGTAATAAACTGGATAGACAATGCCAAAAAGGGAAGATTCTAACTATTGCAGCCTCTTGCGTAGCAGTGACGTTACTCCCGTAGTGCGTGCACCAGGTTAGGGTCAGGCCATAATTTCATTCCGATTTTTCTTATTTTAGTTCTATTACAAGTTATGGAGACAGTCTGTGTTAGCCAAGTGAATAAATAAACCCCCTGCCCATAGGTTTCCGTCCCTTTACACAACTAGATGTAAAGTAGGCGAACAAAATTAATTACCTCCATATTGGTACACACACGTCTGGAGCGCCGCAGTAACTGCCTGTACAGAGCCTTGTTCAGAGCATAAAGTATTCAAATATAATGAAAAAAAAAAGGATAAGGGATTTGGAGTAAAAACAGTTCCACGTTTGTCAAAAAAAGTCTCGCAAACAAAGGCAATAGCTTTCCGAGTTAACATCAATAAGATTTCAAGTCTATTGGTCCAGTACAAAATCACAACCTATTAGCTAATATTTAAATTCTCAAGCCCGCAGACTCAACACAAAATGGAATGGGTTGAAATTTTACTTGGCTTGGAATTAGAAGATAGAATAGGTATCATAGGTACCTTGACCACCTGTGCCAGCCTTGGAAACCTGTATAATTTTGCAGGACAAAAATTCTCCACATGAGCCAAAACATCTGGTAATTAGCATTTAAAAATGCAAATCTTTAGTTTTATCTCAATTACCAGTAAGTCTAATTATTGACTTTCTAATTTAAACATAATCCTAAGTGATGAAATAGGATTCGCACAATGGTATTTCGTTAATCTTGCTAATCCTAATTGACTGAAAGCGTAAGAAGAAAATAAAAACCAATTTCAAAAAGATTGAGGATTCATCTGACTTGGTTTGAAAAAAAAAGACACAAAGCTGTCTCTCTGCATACGTCATATAGTATAATAGGATTTAAGAATTTTAAGACGTGTCTGCAAAAACATTTCTCCAAAATCAAAAATGCCACAAATTAATTTTTGTCTAAAACAACATTTGGAACATAAATTTTTTATGAATATGTGTGCTCAAAGCAGAGACACAAATCACACAGGTTTCAAGCATTTTATCAGGAAAATCTCCATAGTAAATTTTGCCTTGTGTACATTATAGGGAAAAATATCCTGCCATAGAATTTTAGCAACACTCGGCAGTGAACCGATGAGTTTACTATTACAAATAAATTCAGAATATATTTGTCACAGTTAACATATAATATTTCTAATTAGATCAAGTTTAAAAAGGTAGAAAAATAGATAAAAATGTTATACAAGTGGCTGGACTGTAAGAACATAAAATAGCTTATGATTTAGTAGCCATGATTTCATAAACCATTCTGGCGCCATATCTGTTATGAATAAATTCTTATCACATATTTTCAAAATAACATGAAATGCACTTTCAAAGATACAGATGTAATTATTTTGACTGTCAGATGCTCAAATGACGTAGGATATTCATGAAATTGAAGAAATGTTTAATTGAACATTGAAAAAATTTAAAAAAATCAACATCAAAAATATCAATATATATTGTAAAACTATATTGATTTGTAAATTGCATTTTAATGCACAATATCAAAGTTATTCAAATATCGTCATGAAATCAAGTTAACATTACTAGATGCTCACCTCTGGAATAACTACCAGGTGATTTCCATCAAGCCATAGCTCCTTGAGCATTTTTAATTCAGCGAGAGAATCTGGAAGTTCTTCTAGTTCATTGTTGCCGAGATCTAATTGTTCCAGATTTCTAAGCTGACAAATTGTCTCTGGTATGGTTGAGAGAAGATTTTCTCTGCATTCCAGGGTATGGAGATTTGCAAGACTATAATTCAAAAGAAACACATTTATATTAGTGCTACGCTATACTGCTCAGGGCCTTGTGATAATAAATTGACTGAATAAATTGCTTTTCTGTTTTGAACACTAAGGATTACACACTGAGAGAATTAAAATAGTAAACACAGTTGTGAGTTATGGGTGAAATTGCATATCAATATAATTTCGGAGAAGTTCTAATTTAAAATTGAAAAAATTATAGCGAATTTTGACCCTTTTTTACAATAGTCATTAGTCATCGTAAACCTAATTTTTGTATCCAATTTTTGATGCAAATCATTACATGCCAAGTTGTGCTCCAAATACGTAGTTTACATACATACACAGCACATACAAGCATAGAATACAGAGCTAGAAGTTTCATAAATATTAAAATTGATCAAAAAATACCGGACTGAATAAATTAAAAGAACAAAGTCCAAAAGCAAACATTATTAATTCACATCCTTCGCATATATAAGTAAACATATGAACAATATTAATTGGCTAGTTGAAACATGTTAACATGGATGAATTGCCTCGGAGAAGGCTGAAATATTCTTTTAACAAAAGAAAATAATCGTTTAATCGCTTTATCTGCTTGACTAGTGGCCCAGAAACAAAACAATTTTAATGAGCTAATCAGATTTAGATAATTTTAACCACATTCATAGATATGAAAAAATACTAAAAGCCTATAGCACGTCAAAAGGATGGAGTGTTTCAAAAATAATAATGTCTGTGGGTGTGCAGGTTAGAGGGTTGAAAGCGCAATATTTCGCAAAGTGGACCCTACCCCACTGGATGGGCCATGGAGTGGTTCTCTGGGGACCACAAGCAAAGCCTTCACATTTAAACTAAATAAACTATAGTTTGTTTAATTCTTTGAGAGCAATGCAATAATTTTCTTACGTCCATTTGTTGGCATTTGATAAATTAATATGATGGAAAAGTGTTTAAAACGTGTTTTTCCATTATTGAAGTTCGGGGGGCCACAGGGGGAGTATTTGAGAAGGGGGACATAGATTTATAATAAATAAATAACCTGAATTTTCAAACGAATGGTATTGAAATTCCTATTTACCAGGTATTTACTCATTAAGAATATATTTATGATATAAAGCACACAGGTTCAAAAACATCCAAAGCTTCCATACAACGTACAACAAATTTTTTTGTAGATTTGATGAAATGGATAACAATGTTGGTGGTTTCATTATCAGGTAAGTGGAATCTACTTGATTATCTAGATTGGCAGTAGCGATCACTCAATCACATTCAAGTTAATTGTGTTTTAATAGACAATGGTGCATTGCTGCAAATGAAATTTATGTCCTGAAGGCATAAACATGGTAGGTCAGCTTGTATTTATATAAACAAAGATGAACATAAAATGCAAATTGTTTGAATTCTATATTGCAATGATTCATTCCATAACTCTTGATAAAAGATGAAATTTTTTTTGTCATAGCTCTTGTAAATTTTACCACAACCAATTGTTATATGCATAGGTTGTTACAAAACAAACTGTATGGAATATCTTATCAAACAGTCATACCCTTATTTAACAGTCATACCCATTGTCATACCCTTAAAAGCACTTATTATTAATCAAAGTTAAGAAACCTAATATTCAAACAGTTCAGTATTCTGTTATTTTGCACCAAGTTCAAGTATCAAATAAATTTGAATTATTAGTGAAAATTCCATAGAGAAAAGAGTATTCAATTCCAACTTGCTGAATACTTAAAAAACATTGGCAATATGTTTATATTTCCTATTGAATAAATTTGTTAGAAATTCCTAAATAGAGACAGAGAAGCCATCTTGAGATGTTTTTTGTAAATTATTTTTAAACAGGATAGATGAAATTGAAGACTACTTACCTTCCAATTTCATGGGGAAGTCGTAGAAGAGAAACATCATTCAGATTGAGATGCTTGAGATTTGGAAGTTCACATAAGCCTTGTGGGATTCTGTATAAATAGAGTAAAGTTGAATTAAAATGCGAAATGGAATGTTTCAATGAGCGAAATCTTCAACAATCTGAGTTTTCAAAAATAAGAATATTTGAAGTTTAAAAATGGTAGACAGAAGAAACAAGTGTCTTCTACTGTGATTGGGGTACATTGATTTTTTAAAGAAATTTTGTTATTAGTAGTAATTCTCAGATCTAAATTGAATAAAAGTGAACAACTGGAACTCAATTTCGTAATATTTCAAGCCAGGTACTAGATCTAATAACTTATTTCAGAATTGCCAAATGAAATTGATCCTAAGAGATTGGATCAGCATTAGACGTTAAGTTGGCAAGGAGAAATATGACAAACAATCCAGGTGTAAATAAACTACTTTTTCGGTTTTCAATACCAAATGTTTTTTCATCGATACCAACAGTACTATACAAAGCGTAACTACATATAATTATGATTCAATAGAAATCAAATTTTCTTGTATCCCACACAATTCAAGCAGAACCTGATTTTTAATAAAGATTAAAGAGACTGTAATTTTGCTACAGACAATGTGTTAAACTTTTATCAAGTGTCCTTGAGAGTTCCACTTATAAACCGCAATAACCCTCGCAGCCTTTTTTTGTGTACTACGTAAGTTAGAGCATAGAAAGGTTAATGGAGAAAAGCTTCGATTATTGTACTTTTGAAGATTTTATCTGAATCATGTAGTTTATATATATTGATCTGAGAGTGAGCGCTGTTTCGATTCAAAATATGGTACATTTTTTTTAAATGCAGAAAATCATGTTTTTCATGTAGGATTACTCAACTAAATCTCAAGTACATATTAGAAATTGAAAATAAAAAAATTACTATTAATGAGAGATGAGATGGTATAACCATTTATCTGTGGTTCTGTATTGTGTTAAGCTTTCTTCATGCCCGGACCAGACAAATAAACAGATCATTGGGTCAAATAGCACCAAATATCTGATAAGCCTTACAATTTAGACAATTTTACAAAATCAAGAATACATATAATATGTTCAAATTTAAATTCATTTTACATCTTACTGATAGTCGACAATCTTGAAACTAGTAAGACAATATTATTATTAACATACTTTGTAAGAGGATTTCCACTCAAGTCAACCACTTCAAGCATCTTACAAAACCTGATGTTTTCTGTGAGCTCTGCCAAATCTGTAGAAACAGAATAAATGTTCAATTGTACAATAAATTTAAAAATAATTCCAATATCTAATTTAGCATTTCAATACAAAAAACTTATATTATATTATGGTATTTAAATGCTCAAAAATAATACTGGATACTTATTGAAGGGTGCAAAATTTTTAAGAGTATTCCCTCATTCTTATTTAACACATAAAATTAAAGTTCAGAGTTGCTCATTTAAAAGTATTTTATTAAATTTCTGATTACATTGGTACTCACCATTTCTACTGATATCAAAATCAACAAGTTGAATCAAATGTCCAATTTCTGCTGGTAAAGATTGAATTTCATTGTCACCAATTGTTAGTTTCTTCAGCTTTGTGAGGCGAAAAAATTGCTGTCAAAATCAGAATAAAATTTGTAGTAGGGAATGATTAGACAAAATTCATGAGTTTTAATTTTTTAGTTAAGAAAAAAACACGCATGTCATTAAAGATTTTGTAGTTGTCATCAGACGGGATAATTAATTTGTAGCAAATTCAATTAAGTTGAGAATTATTTTTAAAAGAGCTGCATGATAGGAAACGTTCGAGCTAAAGATTCCAAATCGATATCTTAGACGTGTATTTCGTCATAGCGTTTTATCAAAAGTTCCTGAAAAGACGAGATTTTGCTGGCAATCTCAAGCTGTTTGTATAAATGTGATGCTTACATTTTTGGCGCATTTTTTTTGTAACATTCGTATCACCAGAAAAATTGATCAAAACAAGCAAATCTCGCTCATCTCATTTCTAAAGATGGCGATTCATTTTAAATTTTGACCTATATGATATCCATATTTCTTTCGAGACCACGTCAAGTACTATAATTTCCACTGAATAAAAACAATTACTAAATCCCACAATCATTGATTTCTTATACTATAAAATGTAATCATGACATTGACCAATTTATTGATTTTAAATTAAGCAGAGTAAATAACAAAATCCCTTTTTCACTTAGAGATATACATCATAGTGAACTTTAAAAGAAGGTCACAAGTTAACATGCATAATTTATAATGCACATGTTTTAACATAGAACTCAGCGGAGTAAACAATTGTGTATTAAACCAATATGGGTGAGAAAAGATTAATCCTAATTGAAAACAAAGCCGTGGCTGAGGCATAATAAATCACCATTAAATTTTCCACAATTTTGATAAAAGCATCGAGTTTTTGCAAATTCAAAATTGGTATTTTTTCTCGGATCTCATCTACAAGTTTAGTTTACGGTAGATATTAAAAAACAAAAACCTTTGGCAAATCCCTAATTTGATTGGAATCCAACAATAATTCTTCCAACGATCGATTGTAACGAAAAACTTCATCGGGAACAACAATCAGATTGCAATGTCTTTTGTCAATCGAGTCAATTTGCCTGAAATAATTTGCATTTGTATTACAAATGATGCTTAGTTTTTAGAATATCATCCACTTGGCAAAACACTACAAAGTACGATATATTATAAAGGTATATAAAAAAAGTGCCCTCGTCCATTTTCATGTAAATATAACGATCACAGCACTGACGAACAAGACAAGTTTCACTTTTTATAGAGCAACCTAAAATATTAATTCAGTGCCCATGTTTGAAGATGAGGTATTCTGTAAAAACATATTTTCTTAACTGATTTTAATTTTTAATAAGATGTTTGAAAAAGCTATTTAAAAAAAATAATTTATAGTTACATTTACCTGTTGCAACGAAAATTTGGAAAGCATTTCCATGACTTGAAGCTGAACATCTTTGCTCAAAATTGATGAAGAATTGATGAAATATATTCTGCCTATACAGCACCAATAAAATGGGTATTCACAAGACTATGAAACGAATTCATTCACGGATTTTATTAATATAGATTTATTATTGTTGATGTTAAAGCCATGGTTCTAGTGAAATAGACAAAAAATAATATAAACTGTGAATGTATTTAGAAATCTTTTAAAAAATATTATTTAGGAGAAATGAAGAGATCATTCCATTATCATTCACTAATATATGGCTAACACTGATAACTATATATACATAAATAAAAGAGTCTGGATCACATCAATTCGAAATAAGACCTGATTCATCATTGACTACTTCCATTATAGATAGGTTTTGATTAGAATTAGTTTACTTCGACCATTCAGGTTTCATTGCTCCCAATTTGAAACCAGATATTAGAAAAAAAAATTTTTTTAATTATTAAACGAGCAATGCTTGCTAAGCTGATTTCATTCAGAAAAATGAATAAAGAAATACCACACCACTGAGAAATAAAAAATTCTTCAAAAATAAAAATATGTCCAAAAATATTTTTTAATGGAAAAAATGAATCTGAAGCTTCCATCTCTAATGTACTCAAATTATAATTAAATTTAATAAATATTGTAATAAAATTTCGAGCTAGTTTGTAATTCTCAGGCTTCTTTTTTATATTATATGCATGGCTAACAACTAACTAACAAGACAGAAATATGCAGAATGAAAACGAATGACTGCTAAAGACTGGGATGCGAACACTGAATTTACCATACCATTAATAAATGTGAATATGACAGATCCCCATTTTCTGAGCATTAATAATGTATCTCTCTTTATTTAACAACTATGTAACAGCAGGTTTTGTACCAGAAGATTTACATAATTGATTATTGATATCACCATAAAATCTATTATGATTATTCATTCAAAAATTTACTAGATAGCAAATGTTAAGATTGTTTGAGAAAAACAAATAAGTGGAATAATCTCTAAATGTGGTAGCAATTATGACAGGCATAGATTGTCTGTTTATTAACCAGGGCTGGGGAGCTGGTTTGAAATCACAATTGATCTGGTTCGGCAATATATTCAATAAATACCCAGATGCAAAGTCACAGGAGCGAGACTTGTTCAAACTATTTTAAAATTAAAACTTTTCTCATAAACATACAAAGTTGACTTTGAAGGGAATTTAAATGAATAAAATTCTTGAACAAAACATTTTAAAATTCCTGGCAGCTTCGGCTTCTATAAAACAACACAGCCTTATCCAGGGACGGACAATTGGAGGAACTTGGGGTCGGCCTCCAATCGTTTTGACATACACCCAAATAGTGTTCCCTCTAAGGTGTGCGCGTGCACACAACTTTCAGAGGCTGCGCACACGCATAGATTTACTGCGCACAGACGTATTTCGATGTAATGTAACAATGTGCTCGGTTAGCAGGTTGAGAAATTTTGTTGTTGGCCCACTTATTACCCAGTTAGAACGCCAAAATTTCTTCATTGGTTTTTGCACAAATATTAGTCATTTCCAAAAAAGTGCGCACACACCAAAATTTCTGCGCACACATACTACAAAAAATTAGAGGGAACATTGCACCCAAACCCATGTTATTACAGCTGTTTTGAAATATAATTGAATTGTTTGAAGGGCGAAGATATGATAGCAGCAAACGTTTGGTTAATAGACCGGATCTCATATAGTTTAGTACCCCATGCGCTTCCAGTTGGCCTGGCTCAACAATTTTTGCATATGTCATTCCTAACCCCCACCTGACTATGTCGCCAAAAATTTACATCACTACGACATCCGTAGTGTAATAAAACATTCCCAAAGTGTACCGATGGTCGTCCAAAACTCGTAGACAATCACCCGAACTCGAGCAAAGCAAGCTATTTCTCTCGTTTTCTCGTCGCTACGATCCTGATATGAGCGAAATCGCTGGTGTTAGTGAGTTCGTTATCGGCGGCGCAAATGCTGTTTCGGGCGATCCTAGCTATACTTTGGCAACCTTTATGACGTGACGTAATTTTTGGATAACATAGTCAGGTTGGGGTTAGGAATAACATATATGCAAAATTCGTTATGCTACCCCCACTGGAAGTACTTGTGGTACTAAACTATACTAGACCGAATAGAACCATATCCAATAACAGTTTTGTTTCAATAAAGTCAGTATGAAAAGCTACTGCAGTACCGAACCTTGGAAGCGCCTTCCATCAGCCCATATTTCATTATTCGTGTAAAGGCATGCAATGGTATGTGTAATAAATGGTCTTCAAACGCACCACCAATTTCGCATTTTGGTGCCTGCCACCTGCTCCAAGTTCAAAAGTTATCTCTCATTCATATTACAAGTGACAAGTGTTTCATCTTGCACACAAAAACTTGAGTTGTGTCTGTTACAATCTAAAAAAGTCTAACTTAAGAGTCGTACAAGTGATTCCAAATCCCAGTCTAGCAATCCCAAATTGCAAAATATTTAAAACACAGAACAAGGCACTGAGGCAAGCAAAGTCAAAAAGCAGAAAGGCGGATTTCTTTAAATACTGGTAAAACACGTTTTATAGGGTGGCTTACCCACTTTGCGGCCACGACCTATTTGCAACCATCAACTTCATCGATTAAATTAATACCGAAAAAATTAACGAACCGCGACAATATTTATCACGCATTATCGTCCACTTATCCCTCGTAGCTCTGCGAAACTACACTAAAATGCGACCACAAACAAAAAAGTTACAAACGAAAACAGACTGAAGAAAAAAAACGGACCATTTTTCCATGTCACCAAATACCCATTGTCCCTTTAAAAAAGCTTGAAAATCCATACAAATATAAGAGATAAAAATATGAAACTTGGCAGGTGGGTAGAGTTGTGTTTCTTTTAACCATCCTAAAAGTTTCGCGTTTCTACATTCGAAGAAGTGGGAATAGGGGGGTACGCATTTTCAATGCATCAATAATATCTTTGCCGACCAATTTCCGACCACCGTGTTTTTGTCTGTTTGATTGCTGTGATGTGGTGCTTTGTTACTTATCGATCTTAAGATCGGATCTGGATTTTTACAAAGCGAGAGATTTTCGAGTCGCGCTGAATGTGTGTGTGCGTGTCCGATGCGAAAGTTTTCACGCTAGAAAGTCAGAGCGAAGAGTACACACTGCTAGATCGTATCTCGTGATTAATCTTTAAGCATTGTCCATATCTCTCTTGTAACTTTGACGTCGTCGCGATGCGCGAGTTTCCTTCGAAAAATTTTCCACGCTATTGAGAGCGAAGGATACACGCCGCGAGATCGTACCTCGTTACTTATAATTACTCTTTAAAGTTTAAGCAATGCCCATACCATATCACTCTATCAGGTTCGGGGTTGCAGAATTCCTCACCAAAATATTGCTAGGCTGTGTTTGAATAGCCGTCGCAACCCTGGTTAGCGCCATTGTATTTGACACAAATTATAGGATTGGTAAATAGGCTATTGGCTGGAAACTAATCAAACAATCCAGTTCGAATTTGCAGAATTATTTATAAAAGTATTTCCTAGAGTATTATTTCGACGACGACATGAGGAGTTGGCTATTGTTTCCTACATTTTTGATATTGGCTGAAAACTATTCAAAACAATCCAGTTCGGGTTTGCAGAATTTTTCGAATCGAAACCGCAGTTTCTGTTTTGGGGGATCCGCTAACTTTCGATCGATAAGTCTTCGGTCTCTGACCGATATTCTCGTTTATAACTTGACGAGTTTTGTTCGAAATAACCATGTTCTTGAAATATATGACGTTCAGAAATGCAATTAGAAGCCCATTTTATTCACGCATGGCTGCGTATGCCCTAGTCTCGACGCCACAGAAACGATGTTCAAGGCTTGAAATCCGTGGTCGCACACTGGTTGTTCGGTCGCAAATACGTCTTCAGAGTGTCATACTTTGGTGGTTTGTATAGCTTCAACCCTTGGTTGTAGAAAGTTAATTCGAGGTTTAGCGCGTAGAATAAATGCCAATGCACCTACGGTGAAAAAATTAACGAGTTAGAAATATTGGTTTTTGTTTTATAGCGGTTTGAATGAAATCGCCCGCAGACTGGCTACACCACCCTAAGTACAGAAGTAAAGCTCCTACCGGTACCGTACTATCTGACTATAACTTTGACCAGTTGTCTGTACAATATCCAGATGTCTGAATATTGTTCAAGAACTCTGTAACTGGAAAGTTTATTGAAGTTTGTTAAATATTTCCCGTCTGCAGGTCTGCACGTTTTGCTTGATTGCAAAATTTAGACTACCAGTACAGCAGTAGGTACCTGTACCGGTACCATAGAGCTGCAGAGTTCATGGAATTCTGGGAAGAAAATACCGGTACGGTACCGTAACGACACGTTACCGGTACCAGTAACCAGCTTAGGCTAGACCCAACTATGACATACCGGCACTACTGTACAAGCCCACACTGACTACATACGGTACTCAGGTGCTAGAGTGCATTGATTGAACAGTACTACGATACAGCAATACAAGACAACCCCATCCCACGCCCAGTTCATGCTGAAAACCCCACGCCCCTGGGGCACCAAGCCATCGAAAACATTCAATTCCGCAGTCGAGTTCAAATTGCTCCTTTGCGACACCCGGAGGAGGGTCGTGAAACACATATTATCTGTACTACCACCAGATTACCTGTACTACATCAACAGATATGGTGTTATTTTTCAAACTTGCAATTCAAATTTCCAAACTAATAAAATATATTGAGATTTGAATGAGGCAAAGAATAAAACTTTTCAATGAGTGATGTGCAGAATCATATTTTAAAGGATGCACTTCCACTCGCATGCCAATACATTTGTGTATGGTTCTAATAATGACGAGTGTCTGCTTTGTGCTTGGATATACTTTTTGGACACGTCAGTGGACATAACGATTGTTTTGCATTTTATGCTGGCACTCTTCTTCTACTTGTTGTTCCTTAAAACGTTTTTTTTTAAATCGCATTTCTCTTTGATTACTGGACCAAATGCTTTGACATTTTCAATGGTTGAAGATCAATTTTTTTGGCAGAAGCCTATTACTTTTATTTATTTCAATGATTTCTGTGAACTTCAAGAGATTCGTTTTTATGTGTCAATATAAAAAAATAGTGGCACCTTGTGACGCATCCACATATTTGAACATAGCTTTCTTGTTTTTAACTAACAAGCTGGTTTTTCTCACCCAACATGATTTTCACTTATCAATATAAAATAATTAACGATCCTTTTGCCAATTAGTTGTTCTAAGCTTCTTCAAAACGTGAGCATTCCTGTCTTATTGTTACTTTAATTTATTTTAATAAACATTTTTAATTGATACGACTATATTACCACAACAATTTTAATTTTTTAACCCAACGAATAATCTGTCCGAATTAAGTCTCCCCAATAAAAAGGTTGTTAATTAATGTTTCTGAGTCGGCTACTTCTTCAATCGCAAAAGCTGTTACCCCTAAACATTTCCCAAAAATTTTTGTCTATGTTTGTGGGTTGGTGAGATGAAATACTTCAAAAGGGCAGTTGCGTGGACGACATGGATATAGTTTGGTAACAGCCTAAATTATTTAATCACTGGCTTCGTTGCCTGTCGCATTTTACAATTTTATTTGAAAAATAGGCTATTATTGATCGCCCACGATCAATCACGAAAATAAAACTGAGCTCAAATTAGCGATTTTGTTCGAGTAGCTGACAAAAAAAAATTATCTGTAGTCACTTCCAGAAAGTATCCATCAACTTTAAATCCTATAATATATAGGTTCGTTCTGTCATTGGTAGTGGCACCACCGGTAATATATCCTACAGTATTCGAATAATTTTATCCTGACGAGAAGTGTCAATGGTGACTGTAATATGCAAGTTAGGTGTATCTTGTGTTCGCATCAAGTCATCATTATTGTAATATACGCTTACACATACTAAGTTCAGGTTGTGCGCCATCTTAGTACGAATACTCCGGGAGCATCAGCTTTTGGCCAATTACAAACATGCGTTCGTGAAAAGATAGACGGAATATCCCCAGGTAGGCTATGACCCGACTAGCGCACGGATATCAAAACACCAGAGAGATGGTCAACGATTCCGATGGTATCTTTATCAGTGAGTCTAATTCTGGAGGTCAAATCGACTACCTATTTTGTCTGATATGAGATGGAATCGAATATCTCATGGAACAAAATAGAAATGCTCAAATATGTGGTCGCCTATATGTGTCTACCCGCTTTACAACGCTTTTCCAGATGCCTATGATTGTTGCATATATATATATATGCAGTAGTGGGATTCAGCCGGTTCGCACCGGTTCTATAAAACCGTCTTCCGAAATTTTACGAGATCAGCGAACCGGTTAGTATTACTGGTTACTGTCAATGATTTTTTGTAAATAAACCGGATGTAAAATATGACTTTTGTGATGGAACCGGCTGACAAAAAAATTGAATCCCACCACCCATATGTCCTAAATATTGGGGTTGGGTTCGGAGAGGTGTACGCGGTATTGCGGAGGAGCAGATATCCAGGTATGCGTTGTCAAATTTACTCGGACTTTTATTTGAGACTTACAAATTTTCAAAATGAGCAGGTTAAGATTTTAATGCCTGGTTCGTTTTTAGTGTTTTAATCATTCAATCAATCGTCTGCACTTTACCCGTAGTAAAGTAGCACCTGTATTCGGTGACATTTTTTTTGGTATTTTTTTTATTTCATTTGAATTTACAACTGGAAACACTTGAATGTCATTAAAAACTGAATTAACCTTTGCCACCTCTACTTACTTCGGTCGTATAATTCAAATTATTCGAGAGGCAACCGATTTTCTTAACGCTATACAATTTTTGGTGATCACTGCCACAAATTTGCTTTTTACGGGATAGATGGTTAAGGACCATTACATGCGTGAGATGTATTTTAGATTTGTTATGTGTTGAAAATTATGATAATATATATTTATTCCTGTGATAAACACTCTTCTTCGTGACTCTATTTCATAATTTAATGACGCATTTATGTCAGTCAATCAACGTATTCCACACCACAATTTACATGGCGATATACATGCAGAATCGGGTGTGTCAACAGAATAATTACAAATAAGTTGAGCATATCCCCTTCTATTTTAGACTTAAACACAGGCTAAATCAATACATAATTGTCAATAATAAATATTTAATATATCATTGTGTAGTTGATCCAGATGTGTTGCCTTTTGAATATTTCCCTAATATAATGAAATTTCAATCACAATCTTCAGCCATGTAGATATATAATCTAGTCCAGCGGTTCCAAACTGTGGGTCGCGACCCTCGATGGGGTCGCGTGAAGATTTTCGGAGTTGCCAAATTTCTCTCAAACATGTGCACATAAGTGACAAGGATTTGAAAGTTGAAAAGCGAAATTTGTTTTAGTCGGCAGGTACCATAAAAGTGCCTAATTTTCAGCAATAACTCGACCATTTATTGCCCAAACGGCGCCAAAATTGCTCGATAAAGTTGCGCGGTACCTTTCCAGCTGGTCGGCAGGTACCGGTATAAGTAACCTAAATGTAATTGAGTAACAATGGTACGAGCGCCAATAATATTTCCTTTTTTATAACTTTTTTGATCATATTACATCCCAATGAGTAGTTGACCCGATGGTACGCGAACGAATTTTTGCCAGGTTGCGAGAAATTTTGTTGGTTTGTGATTTTGTACCAGTGTAGCTGCTTGGCTATCGAAAACACAGAGCAAAGTTGCCTTATTCGGCGATTGGACCTTAATCAGGATTTTATTGATATGGTATTGATTGACAGGCGGGGTCTTGACGAGTTATTATTATTCTTTAGGTTTCGATCACTCGCGAAAGCGCTGTGGTAATTCTATACTAGTAAGCTACGTGTTTTGTTTTCGTATTGCAATATTACGTATTTAGATGTATCACACAAAATTCCGAAGCGTTCCGAGTAGTCAACACAAAACTACAACAAGTTCTAGCATAATGAAGGCACTTAAAAGATGTGATTCCGTACACGCTTTTTCTTATTTTACACTCATGCTATGTTTCAGTTTCGAATTAAGAATGGAGCAATCTGTAATATGTTAATATAGACCTAAAAATAATAAACAGCTATTGGAATATAGCCTACTAAATAAGATTTTGAATTAATGTATATTTAGAAACAATTTTACTATTCCCAAATATCGTAGCATCCTTACAATCTACCACATTTTATCAAGTACATCCACATTTCGCCAAAGAACCGTTATAATTCTGATCTAAGAGAATATTACACCGTGGCTTTCATACAATGTCATGTAATGTCAAATCTTTTTAGGATTCCCCGTTTTTCCAACGCATTGCCGGACTCGTTCGTATATTTTTGGGCCTATGTTCACCGACGCCAACTTGCAGTCGATATACAGGTAAGGTACGTTGTAATTAAACTTATATATTGATTTTTGAAGTTGCTGAACGTTTCTAGTTGTGGGGTCGAGAGTATCTGTAGGCTTTGATTTTATGAAAACTGGGGAAACCCCTGAAAATTGAAAATTTGGGAACCACTGATTTAGTCAACAGCTTTCTGGAATTTTTACACGATATTGGATAAATATTTTGTGTCTTTGCTGGTAAAAGTGTGTCATAGTACTAAATTGGGGGCTCCCGAAGTATGCGAACCAAGATGGCGGACATCGGAACGTAATATGTGTACCAGGTTAGGCCATAATTTTAGGTATAAATACTACGGGAGGCTCTTGGCTAGTCTTCGAACTGATAATAGGACTAAAATAAGGAAAATTGGAAAAAAATTATCGCCTAACCCTAACCCTGACCTGTTACCCATGTTACGTTCCGATATCCGCCATCTTGGTTCGCGTACTTCGGGAGCACCCTAAATTGGTTAGTTGTCTCGAGCTCTGTTTGTCTCTAGTCTCTCATAATAATATAAACGCATAATATCAATTAGTATTTATTGTAACAATTAATTAGTGGCCTTTGTTATTGGATCGCGCCTCTTCATCAGCATTATCCAAATAAACAAAATCCGTAGAACAAATTTGAAATTTTCCAAGATCAGAAAGATCTAGAAAATGTTCAAAGATATAGCACGATTAGAAAGATTTGTTAGCAGGGAATTCATCAGATCAGCATCATTCTGAAATCATGGAAAGATGACGCCATGTTATTTGTTAAATAAATAAATTGAACAAATGTTTTCACGCATACATTTCAAAAATAAAAAGTCATGGAAATCATGGAAAGATTACGCCATGTTATTTGTTAAATAAATAAATTGAACAAATGTTTTCACGCATACATTTCAAAAATAAAAAGCTCTTATATAATAGTATTCATGAATGGAGTGTATTAATAAATCATAAATAAACATTGAATTCGAAAAAAAATCATTCGATTGAGTGCACGAACTAAATTATATATGCATTTGTATTACAGCATTTTCGATTTTATATACTAAATTCTATGAGCAAATAATTTGACTTTCATTATACATATCCATTTTATATACTCCTTCGACTAATTGGCCTATAATTTTATATTTCATCCAGTATATGTAAATACTATTTGCTACATTCAATTTCCTCATCTGGTATGATACTTTGCTGAGGTCACTTATTGGCGATCCGGAAGTATGTGCACTAAGATGGCGCACAACCTGAACCCCAACATGGTACACATACTATGTTCAGATTGTGCGCGCTCTTGGTGTACATACTTCGGGAGCACCCATTTTTTATGTGTTTTTATCTTGTTCACCGCAACTTACTATAATTTTATCAGTTTCTTCATTAATTCAGATATACGTGGGCCTTCTACTGGCATTTCTTTTCCAGTGGCATACACTGAAATATAAAACAAGTATGGTATAGGAGTTTTTTGACAATGTGTAGTGCTTGCACAAATCTTACAAAATTGATGAGATTGTCAAAATTTGTAATTGTTCGTAAAATTGTTTTTTTAGTATTGCCGAACACTTTGATTAGTGCATTTGTATAGAAATAAGGATAGAAATTTATTATTCCAATAGATAAATCAAAAGATAGAATGATGTAGAGGAGGCACTTTATGCAATTCTTTCCATTATAGTCTGGGGTATTGGTGGACATTGTAAGAGCATGTCTGTTATTGTGTGTCTGGTGACTTCCTGTGTGAATGAAGACAATAACAATAAAAATGCAAAGCTGAAAATTTTGTCGACTAACCTTTCAGCCCCAACAAAGCAAATACTTTATTTTCAAAGTTTATTGCGGCGTTGGTAGCGTAACACCTGTACTGTCCTGCATCAGCTAAATCAGCCTTCTTGATCACGAGAGTAGAACCTCCGGCAACAACAGCCTGATGGACACGCTGGTCGGTTTCCATAGTAATTCTATCACCGTCCCTGTACCAGGCTACGTCAGGAAGTGGGAATCCTTTAGCTGTGCACTCAATCTGGAGGTCTTCCCCTTCTCGAAGTTTTGGAGATTCATCAGATAACGATACCGCCCATGGAGTAACTAGAATAAAAGTTTTTGTTTCTGATTCTTACTGTAATGTAACGTTTGCTTTTGGGCAACCATCAACTAATCCTAAGTGGTAACATAAGATAGAGTATCATGCTATTTCTTTTGATCATATACATATATATATTTATGTCTTTTAATATCACGACATCAATACACTGTTAAAAGATATTACTGTAACTAGTATGAAAAATTACTTTTTAGTACTTACATTAGTTATTACATTACATACTTTAGTACTACATAACCAGAAAAGACTCAATTCTCAGCTGGCGGACAGTTTTCAAGCTTGTTTAATTGAAGGAAATTCAGGAGGGTCTGACGTTTATGACCATTCAGTTTTTGCGACAGTTGTGCTTGCTAGATTCCAATTGGTTTTTATGAAAGGTGTATCGACGTTTTGAAAACCATTACTTGTAGTTAAATGGCTGTGAGGCTTAAGACAAATTTACAGAAAAAATATTTGAAATAAAACTGGGGATTCTATTTATTATATTAATCAGTAAAATCTGAATGTGAATGCATAATGAACTTACCTACTTCGCATACATAAGGAAGTGAAGTTTTTGTACAATCAGATACATCGAATTCATTGTGACTCATGTAAACGCATTTATCATATTTCGAAGCTATCCAATATTTACCATTCCGGTTCCTGCGATTTAACATAGTAAAATGATGATTTCAGTTTTCAATTGTGAAAAATTGAAATCGGATGCCCAATCTTCTTATTAGCTTGAAAACTGCTATAAATATAGTATATATATATTATTCTCCATATACTTACAATCTACTTCCTAATTCAGGCCATAAATCACGCGTAAGAGTTAGACTCACTCTTTCCCAGTGACATGACTTTCTTTTACTCGTGGCAGTTAAGTCGAGGCTAGAGCCGGGGTCGTATTTTCCATAATGAGTACAAAAACTTACAAAAAGAAACATTCTCCTGCTCAAATTTTTATTTAGATTCTGGGAATGGACCCATAAATAAATGTTTGATAACCCGCCAAATTAGGAGTCTGAACCGGTTTGCTTGGCGTTGAATGTCGCAATTGAATTAAGCATTTTTCCAACTCCATAACCAGTGAAAAATTTAGTGTTGCACTGTTGTTCATGTGACGTAATTGGCAAGAAATATCATGTGATTGATTACCTCGCAAATTTTTTTTGAATAACTTCAAACTCCTCTATGCTATCTACACGAGCAAGTCTCATTCCTTTGTTTTCACATTCTCTTTGAGCCTCCCAATAGTTTGCTTTTGAGTTGTACTGAGAAAAGGCGTCACTGTACTCAAATACTGCGTAGTGAGCCGAAGTCTGTCTGCTGGTAGCTTTGTGAAATGTGATGGAAAAACAAATCAATAACATTGTCGGATGAAATATAATTTCGTTATTCATTAATAAACTTATTTTTTAAACCTATAGTTCATTGAATATTTCTTCTTTACAACCAATTATGCAATTCGAGGGCAAGTAACGTGAATTTTTTATTTGCATCTCCTAATATATATGAAAGTACAATTTAATTACTTGAATTCAAATAAATTAAATTTTTATTAATGCGTTTTCTTTAGGATGAATTCCTTGGAATACTGTGATTTTGAATCAACAATAGCGGATGCAAATGGTTAGAGTTCTAAAATTATTTAAATCAGCTAAAATGGTGATAAATTGTGGTAAATAATTTCAGAAGAACATATGTATACTTATATATAGAGCTCTTACCTAGTTTTACTTCGCTGATTTTAATATTCTACTAAAAAATATGCACAAGTCTGACAATAAAATTTAAATTAAATTACCCAATTGACAAATGAACATATTCGAATCTGTACAAGTTCTATCGTTCCAGTTAAAGCCTATTGCTTCCATACAGTCTTCCGTTCCAAATCCGTCATTTGGTTCACCTGACATCCTTAGGAGAACATAAATAATCGTTAATAAATGTCGATTATAAGGTTTATTAGAGAATAAATCGCGGGCACAAATGCTACTGTCCGATTTACTAAATTAATTACTGTATATTATTTTATTTAAGATATAGGTATTTCTGCATTACTTCACCTCAGATACCTGTTACGATGAAAGTGCTTACTCGCTCCTAATGTAATTCAAGCCTCCAATCAAAAATATTGCAATATTCTTTGGAAGAATTTACCTTTTCTATGCGTGACAGTGGTGGCTTACAATTATACTGTCAATTACATATCTTCTGGTAGGCAAACTCAATATGCTTGTCAATATTATACTCAGTATTATTCGTAAAGTTTTGGACAGAACAAAATAGAAGAATTATATACCAATACAATTGCGGTAAAAAATATACAAACCACTTGTTATAGCCACTGTTGACACTGTTTCCATTTGTCCATCTAAACCAACCTTCTGTAGTTAAATCATTTCCTCCAATCCAAGCTCGACTGCGAACAAAAAAATAGAAAAAAGAAAATTTACAAATGCGACGGGGCTCTGTTTGGGATTCGCCTATTCCGTGTTGATCACAAATATATGTCAATAGTAGCCATCGTAATAGACAAGCAAATGTTAAATATTTCAAGTCAACTTTAAGATGTTTCTCTCAGTAGAATTGAAAAAGGTCTATTGCTCAGCAAACTATTTTGGACCAGATCGCGTGAGTCTCGACGTAATTAAATAACAGTCATCATTCACAACATTTAGATTCTATTAATATGATGTGAGTATATATGAACTAGTGTGTTTGGATATTCCAATAAAAACTACAAAGATACAAAATAGATGATTTGGAATAGATTCCATGTTTAAAAACATGCTGTTAAAAGCAAGAATATCTATGATATATCCGCGTACCAGAACGGATTTTCTATACAGAGCCAAGTCTTGTTGCAATATTTACTTCATATTTTCCATTAAATGATATTGAACACTCACCCGCCTGACGGAATGATGGATTCTGCTGCCACATTGAGATTAGAACTGTCCAATATTGCTAGACCATCGCTACCTTTTTCTTCACAAAGTTGTTGAGCTTTGCACCAAGCCGTGTTTTCGGCGTCACCATACAGTGTTAGGTCGTAACCATCAGCATAAGCAGTTTCGTATTGACCTCAAAGGAAAAAGTACTAACTACATAATCATATTGAAAGGGTTAACCGTCCTATACGTTAAAATGTATCATCCTTGTCGAATGGATGAACTCATTTTTAGCTCATAGGCTCAATTATCAATTTTGTCTCTTATTTGTTATGTTTCAATTTTGATCGCTAAATTTGCTTAATTAATTGTTCAGCACCGTTCAAATGTCATTGCATCATTAATATTACAATAGCCATTTATAAAAAATTAAGAAATCCGCATAATTACTTGACTATCCAAGCAAGTGTCGAAATGCACGGTATATAAATAAATATATATAACAAATTTTGATATAACCTGATTAAATTTGAATCCTATATACGATTTGCAAAATGCTGAATCTATCATAATATATACACTATACAAACCTGCATTTGCAATAGATGCTGCGGACATCAGAATTATTGCGATGAAAACTCCCATTTTTAGTTCCAGGTTCTTACTTGTATTTCCCCCTTTACTGGAGTAAATGTTGGAAAATTATTGGAATATTAATTCGGTGGTAGTTACCTAAATAATCTGTTGGCGAATAAGGATTTTAAAGCATTCATATTTAAATTAACTGCCAGTACTTTTTTTTTTACACCTTTTTGATCTTTTATATGTATGCAGCCCAATTAGTAGCTTTTGAAATTTTCCTAAGAAATGCGATGTTCAGCGTAATAGTCAGTATTTTACACAGTAGTCAGTTACAAAAGTAGCACGTCATATTAAAGTAGCAATTTCAGCCATCTGCTGTTGTATTTATATAACCTTTCAGGCAGTTGAGCAAGCGCTATTATTATATAGAAAAATGTATTAATATCATTATATATGCGACAATTTTTCTCAACTTCTATATTCTAAATACTCATATTGTTGTTACATAAAAAAGTATTCGAATAGAGAGCAGACGTTTTTTTCTTGCAATAAATTTCATAAATTATGGTAGCACTGTATTATTCCACACGTCCATGCGCCGATTTTTTAACTCGATGTTTAGCCAAGAGCTAATATGACCTGACCTCGTGTTCATATATTGCTCCTTGATGTTTATGTGAGAAACTAACATCTGCTGCTTTCACGTCACTGCCTCATTTTATAGCCTAATATGACAAAAATAAGGGTATTCGTCTGTTTATCATATATATATATATAAATATAAATTATGCGCCATGCTTTATAATGAGTAATATTAAGCAATTTCTATGTTCATTTCTTCAATCGCAATTTCCTCTAATTTCAGTAGAAGATGACATTGAACTGACATTGCATTTGTGGTGCCTTCAAGAATACTTTTGAGTAAATGAAGTGCAATTATCGAATAAAAAGTGAATATTATCGTTTAACACATAAATACAGAACAAACCACTTCTAAGTGTCTTTAGTTGCCAACTATAAAATGTTAATAAAACAAAACGATAAAAAACTAAGTCAAGGTGTTTCTGTACTACAAAATACTAAACATTTTAAATCTATTAGTTCCTAGCTACAGAAAAACAAGTGCAAATTCAGAGAACTATGCTGTGCAATCACTTATAGCAAGTTGTTAAAGAAACACAGCTCGAAATGCAAAAAACCTGAAATTTTCTTTAATATACACTTTGCATTTCCTTCGTATCTTAATAATTAATATTAACTAACATTCATATTTGTCATGACAATAAAGATAACACCTGCTGCATTCTCATCATTGCTTTGTTTTATGTAACATCGATATCTGAGAGTATCTATGATAGAGACGAAATGAAAATAATAAATTTGACTGTATAGTTTTAGCTAATGGCCGTTATATCACAGTGTTATATTTTCAATTGCCTGTAGTTTTTATAAATACAAAACCAGCTATAATTTGAATGACTTCTTTGTGAGTAAGAAACCTACTATGCCATTAACCCAGCATAAGTGAACGTCGCAATTGTTAGTCAGTGGTTTTGAAAGCCGATAATTACATTTATATATATAAAACGTCAAAAAAGTGGAAACGATAAATTTGGGATAATTAAATGCATTACAGATAGTTTTAATTCCTAACACACCAGAGAGAGATACAATTGGGAACTTGCAATGCTTAAAACTTGGAAATAAAAATGAAAGTTTTCATTGCAATAATCCTAATGTCCACAGTATCATTTGCAAATTCAGGTTTGTATAGTAACTACAGTGTATATATGATAGCTTCAACATGTCGCTAACCGTGATATCAAAATTTGTTACATACTGATATACCATGAATTTTGACGCTTGACTATGATAGTACACTAGGTCAACTAAGCAAATTTCCTATTTGTTAAATAACATGCTTCACTTTATTATTGTTTGAGGACGCAACGACATTTGAATAGTATCGAATAATCAAGCAAATGCAATAATTAAAATCACAGATATTTATTAACTACACGTGTCAAAAATACGAATAAAGACAAAATTCTTTACTGACGCTATGAGATGGATGAATGCGACAGGAATGAATCGATTAAGCGTCACACTTTCAAATTAGTATTATAGGCAGTTACTTAACGCAATCGTAAACTTTCCTTTTAGATCAATACGGAACTGCCTATGCTGATGGTTACGCGCTAACATTTTATGGTGGCGACGAAAACACAGCTTGGTGCAATGCCCAACAACTTTGCCAAGAAAAAGGTAGCAATGGTCTAGCCATATTGGACAGTTCTGATCTTAATGTGGCAGCAGAATCCAGCATTCCCACTGCCAGGTGAGTTTTAAATAACATTCAATGTGAAATAAGTGAGCCCCTCTGCATGTGTATATTTCTTCGCTACTTTTTGTAGTCGAGCTTGGATTGGAGGAAATGATTTTTCTACAGAAGGTTGGTTTAGATGGACAAATGGAAAATCTGTCAACAATGGCTATAACAAGTGATTCGGATCCGGACTCGGATTCGAGTCGAATCCAGGCATTTTTTGGACTCGGATTCGATTTCGAGTCCGCGTCATTTTTACCGAGTTCATAATCAATTCTGTTTTTACTAATTTACGCCTATGTTTGTATTTTTGCCTCTATAAATCCCACTACATACCTTAACAAGGTAAAATTCAAGGTTAGATCTGTAACAATATCCCTCGTGTGCATTAAAAACACTCCTAATAAAACGACGACAGATATCCAGATAATATAACGCAAGTTAAAAACCATTGATCGCGTATAACAATGATGTTGGGCCAGTCGCCTTCAAACTATCTATCTTTTTTGGTATACATGTGGTACACAATAAAATATGTGCTATTGTGATATTTTTGAGTTTTTGATTCGCGTAAAAATGAAACATGCTCTGGATCAACCCAATGTGGAATCTCATCAATACCTCTTTTAAATCGAGTTTATTGCGTGCAATCCTTTCGCTAGAAAGGCAATGGGAAGGAAGGAGAGTATTAGAACGTTTACATGAACTACTAATTGCAAGCAGACATTTGCAATGTGGCAGTACCACATTGTATTAACAACGAGTAGCATTTCTCTACCCTATGCGCACATGACATAATAAATTTACGGCTGAAATATTTGGAATTATGGGAAAGCATTGTAGTCGAACGCTTTTTATTTTTTATATTGACATGTAAGAATTTCTGACTAGCCGCCCAGAATTGACGCAAGGTGGGCTGGAAATCCAGTTCACAGCCAAGGCGCACATTGATCCACGTTTACGTTTGCATTATTGCCGCCAAAAAAGAGAAAAAATATATATTTAAAATGATTCAACAGCTATCTGCGGATCCATTAGGCAAAATATATGAGCTACGACGTATGTTTGTGAGCGCACGATGCTGTAGCATGGTCAAAAACACGTTTTTCTGCTTTCCATTATGACGTCACAGACTCGGCAGATTCGATTTTCGCTTACGGGCCGCCTTTGGCCCGCGGGCCGCACTTTGCACACCCCTGAATTACTATATTGAGAGTGTTGTTTTATCTGGTAAGAGTGAATGAATTGATTAGAATATTCACAGAAATTTTTGAAGATATGAAAGCACATGCAACCATGGCACAGAAAAAGAATTAGTATTCGGTCTATGTAGATAATATAATTAGAAACAAAAAGATAATTTATTTTGAACTCCTCTATGGTACACAAGACACTTTTTTTTTTGAAGTTCCTAGGTAATACAGGATGTTCGAAATAATGCGGATAGTTTTACTGGTTGTAGTTCTACAGTTTCTTTTCTTGTATGACCTAATATTTGATTGGACAGTTTAATATGACTATGTTTTTTTGTTTAGTTTTATAATAGCGATTGCTGTTTTGGATGTTATGCTGTAAGGCGTAGGCGAATAATAGATCACATCTGTTCCTCTTATTCTTATAATTCAATAACGAATGGGCACGTTGGTTCGTTAGACTCAAGCACTGTACCCTTATACGCGATATGTTTTTCGGGGTTCCATTACCTTTGAACCCACGTACATTTGAACCCATGACAATTGCACCTGCATACTATTGCACCTATGGAAATTTTTTTGTTGTACGGATAGTTGAACCCATACTAACCCTAACCCATGGGTTTCAGCACCCGCATATTGATTGAACCCGCGGATATAGACATGGGTTCAAATGTACGGTCACCGTTTTTCGGATCATATTTCAAGTCCGAAAGATGTTGACCCTTTCAAATTTGAAAAAAAATCAGTAAGCATTGTGTTTGGGCAAACCTATTTCTTAGTTGCAGTTGGTTTCTCCGGCAATTAATTACTGGCTTGACATATTTTAACAAATTTTGGTTTATTACGACTTTTTTCGATTTAAAAAAGGCTTTCCACACCGTGAATCATGATATTATTGATATTAAACCCTTACGGTGTCAGGAGGTCTGCAAATCAACTGATCTCTAAGGTACTTAGTCACCAGATCACAATATGATCAAGTTGGGTAGCATTGTTCTCTTTCCTTATCTTCCTTACCATTCGTCAGGACTCGGGAGACCCACAGGGTTCATATTTGGGACCTTTACTTTCTCTAGCATTCAGCAATTATATATCACATTGTTCTTCATTCTTTGCCGATGATACTAATCTCCTTGACAAATCCCGTGTACCTCTTCAAAAAGTAGCAAATTGAATGAGGGCTAATAAACTAACAATAAACATTGATAAATCAAAGACTATGTTAATATCACTACACAAAGATAAAGCTCAAATGGTTTGGAGAACCGAATTGATGACATAGATCCTTAAAATGCCAATTCGTATAAATATCTTGGTTTATATACAGATAATAGAATGAAGTGGGATTTTCAATTTTACAATCTGGCTGTCAGTTGGGATACCATATAATAAGCTTTGTCGATATATATCGCTAACTACAATACGCATGGTCAACTTTTTTCAATCGCATATTTATTATTGCATAGTTTCATGGGCCTCAGCTGATAAAAACTTGTTACATAGCATTGCAATCATGCAGAACCAACAATTCGCTCTATTCCTGACGTCAGTTATCGGACTCATCTTAGTCCCATTTTTCACATCCTTCGCATTATTAAAATGGTTGATTTGTATATTTCTGGAGCGTAAAACAAAACAACAAAAACGTCTTCCTGCTGTCCTGCATTCAACTAATCGAGTGGTGTTCATTTATATGGAGCACGGTCCTCTGCCAGGTTCCTAATTAATTTCGTTAGTTTCAAGTTATGGAATTCGCTCTCTGATAGTACCAAGAATTGTAAATCTTATACCTTGAAACGTATGATTACCGGTAGTCCGAAGTGTCCGACATTGCTTTTAATATAGGTACGCTTCCCGTACCCATTTGTGTCCTTTTGTTGTATAGCCGTAGTCTTTATTTAATAGTCTTCAAAAATCAAAAGTCAAAACGATTGTTGTACAGCGATTTTCTATTTTCCCTGCCATTTGACTTTCAGGATTCGTTTGGCCATATTATGAGTGACTACCTAATTGAATTGTATGAAAAAGGCCTACCGGTACATAGTCAATGGTCATAGTCATAGTCAATTTTATTTTTTCCAATTAGCAAAAGAAATAACATACAAAATTGAAAAACAAATAAAATTCAACACAAATTTTTACTGGGGAAGGGAAGCCGCGGGGAACCAAATTTGGTTATCGAGCAGCGACACACAAATACTCTATTCCAGTGGATCTCAAACTTTTTAGAGTTGGGACCCACTATTTATTATCACAGCTTTCGGCGACCCATTTAACTTTTTATGACATAACACAGAACACAGCAATGGCTAATCATCGCAAAACCACCGTGATTCCTAGAAAATAAGACCTGGCCTGAAAATAAGACCTAATTTAAGACCTGGCCTGAAAATAAGACCTAATTTGAATTTTGAAAATGATTTTAATTAAACTCTACCCATAAAATAATTTTAAAATGTGTGGGAGAGGGGTTCAATGACCTGAGGTAAGGTGATGATCACACCACTATTCAAGATAGTGTGATATCACAATTATGATATTTGTCACTTGATTTTTGTATAGGAAATATAAATGAAAACAATGGATGTCGGATTTTATATAATGTTTATTAAAAAACCTCGTGATTTTCTACAATGTAATTTTATTTTTGATAAATGAACACAAAATACCTCTTCAAAAAAAAAAATGGTGTTTTTCTCCAAAAGAAAATAAATCTAAATCCTGTCTAAATTTCGGATGAAACACGGTAAGAAGTGCTGTAGGCTACAGTATACAAAACTGCCATGCGTAAAAAAGCCACATGGTCATTCTTTGTGTAGCAAATTTTTGTTCATTTGAGAAGATCGTGAAAAGGAAACTTTCACAGATTAGAATTCAAATTCAATTTAATTTCTTTTTTTCAAGATTTACGTATTCGAGTCGCCACCGATCCTAATAACCAGTATAATTAATCAAAGCTTTCTACATCTTTTCACGACCCACTGAGATTCCTTTTGCGACCCACCAGTGGGTCGCGACCCATAGTTTGGGATCCGCTGCTCTATTCTACTTAATTTTACTGTGCCACTGAATGGCCTTCTGTCAGCTACACCCCACAGAAAATTGCTATCATTCAACAACTCTTGTTGCTGGATAAGCTGCTCAGTGTTAATCAGCGTTATTTTTTGTGTTTGTATTAATTGAGGCATATCCAAATCACGCTACTATGTCGCTACTAAGCCTTTTCATAATTTCATAATCAATTCCGCTTTGAAAAGCAGATCATTTAAAGACCCGAAAACAAATGTTCAAGTGGCAGCCGTATTGCCTTTCGATATATTTTGGGATGAACCACTGAATATTTTTTTATTTAAGGAAACATTTACGACTAACATCCTCATTTACGACTTTTCCAACCTGTATCTTTTTGAAGGGAAATGTGCAACATGAACCACAACTCTATTATACGCAGATCCCTGTAAATCTAATACTTCGTGTTATAATAAACAGTTTAAAGGTAATGGTGTACATGTGTCATATTCGTATATATTATATGCCTATAGGGTCAAAATCGAGGTATGATTTCATATGCTTTAAAAATCGAGCAACAAACTATGAGTATAATCTATTCTAGAACATGATTGCCATGTAGAATGAGTGTAAACATCCTATTACTAGGCTGCAAATAAATGCAACGCGCGCGAGTTGACAATTTGCTAACGGCAAAATGGATGCGATAAGGAACAAGAGAGCTATGCTCTAACATATGGACACGTAGCGCCCCATGATGGCAAATTTCGATGGCGTCATAGCACATAAAAAACGAATCTCATACAGCTCACCGGAATATTTGAAATAAATAAAAGTAATTGCTTTCTAACGAAAAATTTGATCTTCGAGCATTGGAAATTTCGAAGCGAATGGTCAAGTAGTCAAGGAGAAAAGCGATTTTTCTCTGACAAAAAACAAGAACAACAACGGCGTTATAACAAAACGATTGTTATGTCCACTAACGTGTCCAACAAGAGAGTGATAGCTCAAATATATGAATGAAATATATAAAAAATTATAAGTGAAAAACAACTCAAATAAAGTCCACTGAAAGTTTTGATATAGTTTTCAACGGAATATCTTGGACCAATGAAAATTTCAAAGCAATTACCCAGTAGGTAATGGTAAAGACGTTCTTTATAGCTACATATTCACCATCATCGTTCGTTACCCATTTACGTTAATCACAAAACTGGGTTAATCGTTTCTATGTATCAACTTCACAGTGATGTCATCAATTAAGCAGTTTATGCACTTCTCTATTACAATTCTAAAACACGTCTGACAACTCAGAAATGAAATAAAAAAAAGTAATGCTGATTGTGGTACCGTTAGGTAAATTTTTTATCAACTGCAGTTTTTTCTAAATGCGTTGCATTTCATCATCACATTTCGCGATCTTTGGATATATATATTCGCAAGTAATATACGCACTGTACGAATCAATATTTGTCTTTCTCGTGACTTTTCGTAAAAAAATAAAATAAAAAGCAATAAAATAGCCGCCACATTTGCTAAGAATAATCTAGATTCTAGACCAGGGGTGGGCAAGGTTTTTGGAACAGGGGCCAAAAATTTTGCTCGTTCAGACTGGCGGGCCATGTAAGTGTGACGTAAAAAGTTACATTTTATTACCAATATAAACAAAAGCAAAAGTGAAAAACAATAAGCGTTGTGCAAAAATTAAATTTAATTGAAAGTCTGAAAATTCTGTGAGTTTTATTAACTTAAACATCAAAATTTGGTTTCAGTTTGTTTGCGGTAGCATCAGGCGGGCCAGTTTGAATCAGCCAGCGGGCCGGATTTGGCCGGCGCGCTGTAGTTTGCCCATGTCAGTTCTAGACAATCACAAAAGTAATTGCAAAGTTTTCTTGATTTGGCAAAAGTTTTCGATCTAATTTGTTTGGGTCGACTCCTTGTTAAACAGCAAAATCTCTTTGCTGTGAAATAATGTCATCATTTGTTGTCGGCGCCTTGGTAAAAGTTTGCAAAATCTTCTGACCTGCAACACAACAACAATAATATAATGATAGTAAAATAAATCTTGAACTGCGATCAGACTGAAAAAAAACTTTTGTTCATTCAGAACAGTTATCTTTTCCTTATTTTAATAGGAGTAAAACAATCATGAAACACGGAAACATCGATTGGAAGAGACTAAATTCATAGATATTACTCACCATCCTCTATTGATGTCAATAGATAACACGGTTGCGATGGAGTTGCGACATTACTCAATCTTTCGTAAGCACAGCATTGCACCATTATCAGGTGTAGTTGGCACTTTAAAAATGTCAAATTAAAATTTTAATGTTTGTGATATCTTAGTTAGCGTTCTAAATTGCGTAAGCATGGTGTATTTGTGAGTACGTGGTTAGGGTATAATGTTGTTTCTTGAATAAACTTTTATCAATTTAATTCAAAGATTTGGAACGGTAAAATGTAAATATTTTTTTTTTGCATTTTGATACCAGTGTCCAAAGAAAATGCAAGTGAACACTAATTATATGAAAACTTTGTAGAAAAATATCGAAAAAGAGCAAACAAAACAACGTGACATATTTTCAACATGACCAATTATTCAATGTTAGTATTTATGCTTCTATTCAATATGTGTTTTTCCTCTGCACAGTTATTTTAGCAATAGTTCGCTCTGAGATATTCACAAGGTTGTGATTATGAAGTCAACTTCTTCCTTGTCTTTGATTATTCTGTTCTTATCGTTCGTATAGAGGAATCGTATAATCGTATCGTATAATCGTATATGAAGTCAACTTCTTCCTTGTCTTTGATTATTCTGTTCTTATCGTTCGTATATATTCGGAAATATATTCAGGAAAATATATTGATTTGGAACGCGTAAGTTAAAGAGTATTTGTCGAACAATAATTGTAATATTACGCTGGTTTTAAACCTGGGGTGTTCTCCAAGACAAAAACAATATTCCTTTTTCGTTGAATTATGTTAAAGCGCGAATAGTCATACTCTAGGCTTTTTTCTGTTCACGTTTGAAACCGTCTTTTACAAATTTCTTTCTTCAAATCGACGTTTATCACATAATTTGAGGTGATCGCATTTTCTGTCCCTACGTTGAATGGATGTCATCAATTGCGTAGCTCATCTACTTTTTTATGTCAAATTCTCAACCTTGTCTGATGTGTAATCAAATACAAAACTAAATCGACTCAGAAATAGAAATATAATGATAATTGTGGTACTGTTAGGGAAATATTTATCAACTTTTTTTTCTGGATACCATATATTTCATCATTACATTCGTTATATTAATTTTCAGTCCCTAGGATTTATTCGCAAGTAAACTAAGCACTGTCGAATCCTTGGTGTTCTCATAATAAAAGACCTATATTTGTATGGAAAGATAATGTAAATGCCGCTGCACCATATGTGATTCAACACATATTTCATTCCAACAAAATGCACATACATTTGGTATCATTTCATCTCGCAATTAAAAATTATTTGTATCAACATTTCATTCTCGCATGCTCAAAATAGGAAGATGTGAGAAGATGGATTGCTATTAATGTAAACCTAAAATAAACATCTAGTCTTTTCTATTAAAATACTCCCTAAAGTACTTTCTCTTAGTTTTTTCTGAATAAATATTGTTCATGATGAAAATATACCTTTTAACTTACCAAAAGAAGTCGAACGTTTTTACTTTGCACTGTCATTTCATATTTTGTCATATATGTCTTACAATATTTTTGATGCATGATTAGCAACAACAAATGAACATGATTTATAATTGGTATAGTATAAAGTGAAGGCTGCCAATCTAATTCATGCCAGGAATGTTGTTTTGATTTTCTGATCATATGAACCTTCTGACCGCCTATCAATTCCGTTATTAGTCTTTTTTTCAATATATGAATATTTTATTTATTCATGTTTTATGTTTAATTGATGACTAATGACTGGAGGCGAATAAACATTTACCTCAAATAGGGGATTTCACTAATCCATAATCATGAGATAGGCAGAAAGCTTTGTTGCTATTATTGCTAATGTCGACCCATCAAATATGGAGATATTGGCGAAGAATTGGAATTATGGGCATCGGTAGCACGTGACGGGACAACAGGAGTCGATTAGAATGTATTGTTTCAGGCTCTATAATTTGAGTTTATTTTGAAATAGAGGAGTCTTTTTATTTATACATTGGAATTACTAGAAAAAAACAGATTTATTTTCAGGTTATTCGTTATATAATAGAATATAAAAAACAATAGCCAACAATAACGATGAAATAGCAATGTTTCCATAAACATAAAATCGAAAAAATCATTATAAAAATCAACATGTTGCCATATCTCAATGCCTTCGCTGCGTTTCCGTAGGTTGAATCTAACATGTCGACTTCCTATTTTAAAATTTTGTTTTCAAACCATGCCACTCCTCCTGCTGACTCACAGAACAGCAACCTCTTTGTTGAAATGATTATAAAAACCCATATACATCATTTTAATCTTATATTAGGGACAGTTATTATTGAGTTGTTACCCGATTACATAACATTATGGTTAGCATCGGTCATATGTTAAACATTGTGCGTGCTGCTGTTATAAGGGATCGCGTAATCGCGACGATCTTTCAGAAGTCGTTGCATAAGAGTTTTCATGGGAATGTGTAATTTCAAACCATCCATCCCTAAATGATTTTAATATATAGTTGTAATAAAGTGTTTTTGTTCGTTCCATTTAAATCTGACAAAGTGCTCCTCTCCTTCCGAGTGAAATTGAGTAATTAACCATTCCCTGACTCGTAGACTTTTCATCTGATTTTATATCCATATTCATCTTAGTGTTTGTTGATGTGGATTGTGGATAACCAGGATACCATGGTAATGCTGAAGCCACTGTACCGTCGGAGAGATATACAGTTTTGGTCTGAAACAATTAATAATACCCCCCTGATTAGTCAGTCATTCACTATGTGAGTTTGCGAAGTTAACGACTTTTTTAATTTCAACCAAAAGCGTCACACTAAGCTGTTCATTAATTAACCAAATACGTGTCGAGATTTTGCTAGTCAGCCGAACAATATAAAAACAAACACCTGTTGATTTCGTGTCATTCCAATCCAAACGGTAGCATAATGACTGGATGAAGGAATCTTAGTGCGAAGATAAACTGCCACAGATTGATAATGTTCCAATGAATATATATTTGCAAGTTCCCATCCAATATCACGACACATTTGTTCAGCTTGAACAAAATTTACATCTTGACGAATGTGCAAATCTTCCGAAATCTTGAAACATTTTCTTCGATAATAGACATCACAATCTAAAATAATTTTTTTACTTCATCCTGATTTTGTTATGTAGAACATTATTGTAGAGAAAATGTATATCAGTATTCTACGTTTATTTCATCATAATATGAAAACTTCGTATTCATTTAAACTTCGTTAATTCATTTAATTAATTGCCTGCTAAAAAGAAAATATGTTGTATTTGAATATTCAGACTTTTGTTGAAGATGAAACATAATTTGACAGCTTTCGACACGTCAACAATTGAAATATCTAGTTGTTTTTTTCAATTTTAGACTGATTTCTATTTGTTTTGGATTCTCGGGAATCTGTCAATTGACTCCAAAATTTCTGATTTTGACCCAATAATAAAAATTTCCATGAATTATTGCAAGCATTTTCTGAAACATATGTATGACAAATGTATAAGATGATAACAATTTTGTGTCCAAAAATCATCATTTAACAAACAAATGAGATATTTCCCAATGTTAATACCTTTTCTGGACTCTTTTTCATGAAATCCAGACAATTTTATGATAGATTTATTCATTGAATCAATTCTTTCTTCCATTTCATCGAGAACTATAGATATAAGAATAAAAAAAACACTTAGCTTTAAGGAGTCGTACCAATATTTGAATAGAAAAATGTTTACTAATTGTAAATAATTTACGCATTTTGTTTATTCAAAGACTACACGTGACTGAAATAGTCTTTTCAAGTATATTTAGAATAGAGATTTCATAGATGGATGATATATAGTTGTAAGGGTTGCGTTACTGTGTTAAGTAGGTAACTTAACTTCTAAATATATAAGATGAATGCAGCAAAAAACATGTCAAGTTCAAGCGCATTAAACATGATCAAATTATACTGAAAGAAAAAGTTAGAGACATGAAAACGTACTCAATCATACCGGATAATCTCGAATCAATTAGTCTTTGTATATTTTCATAATCAACGACACCCGAAGGGCCCTGTGGGCCAATAGGGCCATTTGGTCCTCTATCACCCTTCGGTCCTCTTTTGCCTGGTACTCCGACAACGCGATTTAAATGCAAATCTGTTGATGAGCTGCCACACTGTTGCTTCGCCGAATAACAAAAAGTATTCAAATTCTGACAAAGATCAGAATTTCCGATTGAATGTGACTTAGAAAACACAATCAGATAGAAGATTACCGACAAACGGGATACAATGTTCAGCATCTTGAAACAATAAAATTACGCGTAGCAAACTGAAAAGTAAATAACTTTTATTAATGAGCATATAATTGTCATTGCTAATGGGTGAAAGGCTCTTCCTCTATACACACAAGCGCATACATATTGCATCACTAACGAAAGATTCACTCTAACGCATTTCTTCTTCCTTTTACCATGTACTATTCTACTATATTACCTAAATTGTTAAAATACATCTTATATAATACAAGATCCCACAACGCGGCCTAATCATTCACGTCGTCTGATTGATGAAATCTTTAGATCAGACCTTTAGAGGTCAGATAAAACATAAACTGTCCTATCAAAGTAAGATTCGATCAGGTATTTTGTTAAATATTATTCACCCATTAAATTGAATAAGCGAATTGTACTTCCAAGGTTATTTGAAGTCAAACTTTTTTTAGCCTTCTTCAATTCTTAAAAGCGAAATATTTTAAAATGTATATAAGTTTACATATTGTAGTTCATGACTTACGGTTGATCGGAATAAGGCAGTACTGATTCTTATATATCAGGGATGGCGAACCACTGACCCGCGGGTCACAAAGTGACCCACCGCGTTTTATTCGTGACCCGCTAAGGCACGAATAAAATGCTAACATATCAGTGATAAAACCGGCCTCAAATTAATCTAACAATAACTAAACTATTATAATGTACCGTCAGTTGGGCAGTCAGGGCTGCGATCGCTTATATTCAAATTGTTAATTTTTCGGTATGTTAATTTTCAAAACCCATAATCTTGGACGCATGTCTGCACCGTTGCGTGCCGTTATTCAGCTATTGGCTCTGATATTGTTTATGACATAACAATGCAATTAATGTTCATTTCTCGCAACGTCTTGTCTCTTTCAGAAGTGCATCTGCCGACAGTTTTAGGGGATATACGAGAACTAGATGCTACTTTGCATTTTATTAGTTTCTCGCCTACAATGCTGTTGAGAATACAAAATCTTTCAGACTTGAAATAAAAATCTAGTATAACAATGGGGCGCTGTAAAATTGCTTTTAATATGGTTAAAGCTGATAGATAAATATAACACTATCAGAGTGGAATTCCCTCCAAACTCTTTGGAACCTTGAAATAATTTGCCGCATCATCCTAAACGTAATTCATATGCGTACTCTAATTTCATAAATTCGAGTGCCATAAAAAGTCCATGATACAAGTGCTGTATAAGTAAAGCCCTAAACTACACCAACATTAACAACCGCTAAATAACACCAACATCAACATTAACAAGCGCTGTATCATGATTTGTCTCAGAAGTTTCTTATAGATACAAACATTGATTAAATTTCTGTCTGTGCTGACCCAGTCTCTTCTGTTCCGCGATACAAATATAATTTTTGACACATTCATTGAAAAAGGTTCGCCATCCCTGTTATATATCATCTGCCAAAGACAATTGCAATTTGAAACATTTTATATTTGCAGAATACGATGCTGCGTTTTGTCTGCTTGTAAACTCTTACCGTTCGCCTGTCTTACCATATCTACATGTGGTAGTTCTCAGAGTTATGTTCATGGCAAAATAATATCCCAATTGCTGACGAACGTATTCCATTTTAACAGAAAATTTACAACACAACAAAAAACGCATTTTTTCTATGAATTACAGCGAGCGCTCTTTACTCATTACGTAAGCTGGAAAATTCGTTGTATGGTCTTATTTAAATAATTATTTCCGGAAGTCTTATTAAAATTGTCTATGAAAATCTACGTATGAATAAAGAATATGAGCCACGTGTGATAAAACGGTATTTGGTCACGCAGCAATTTTTGAATATGATTTTTAATGCAAAGTTCATATTTAGATTTGCAATAATTCCTTAATGAACTCCAAACAAGAACGCATCAAAATATGTGAATAAATTATTGAAATATGGCTTATATTTATATTCCCCAAATTTTTACTCTCCCATTGTAGAAGCGGTCGCTGTCTGTTTTCGTATCTTCGTTCGTTTTTGTCAAACTTTTTATGCTTGCAATTTATGCACGGGTCGTCGCTGTAAGATTCAGTAATTTGCAAAATATCTGCTTCAATCAACATTCTATTTAAAATACAGATACGCAAATCCGCATGGGATTTGTCTTTTCAGATAGCTGGAATTATTTTATGTTATCTTTCTACATTTCCCTTGGGCTGAAAGTTACTTGGTCATTATCATTTTGCTCCTACCAATTTTTTTTTTAATTGATTTTAAAACGGAAGTTGAGTGAGTTTGCTCAAATGTCTAGAATTGCATTTCAATTGAACCGAGTCATTCATAATTCTTTAAAAAGATAATTTTTATTCTACGAATCGAGCATGTATGTATATTTTGGAGAAAATAGCAAGTCAATTTGCCAACTGCTTCTGTAATAATTCGTCATTACAAACTTCTCAAATATGGCTTTAATTTTATTGTTTCGTAAATTTATTTTCAAAGATTTCGAATAAACATGCATGATGCATCGAATCAGTAGTTATTGATTGCATCATTCGTCTTAAATTAACATTTTAATTCGAAAGAAAAACGTTGCGTTTCAACGCATTTCTGAGAATTAAGACGATATGTTATATTTTACTGTCAACACAGAACCCTAAATACTACGTCAAAGACAACAATCCATCAACTTATTTGCAAGTTTTCTTGAAATAAATTGCAGGTTATAAATCCACAATGAAGATACATATGGCCATCAATTTGCTCATTCCAAACAAACACCGTACGTCATTTACTGCAACCTTATATTTCATCTGGCAGTTGGTTTTTGTGGGCAAATAATAAAGTCATTATTATTCTATTAAGATACCGCATGCCTATTTCGAAACCGGAAAGTAAAGTAAACTAAGTAAACCAAAGTAAACTAAGCATTTTTTAATGAGAAGATATCCTGCCTTTTATATGTGATAAAAAAGTTTCATCAAGCAATAGCTAAAATGCTTGAAATATAAATCTTTCCTCGTTTACACAGAATATTTTTTGTGTTGATTGGTCTCAAATATTGACCACAATAAATGATGTATATGAAAAATGTGTAGGTCGAATGAGTAAATAATATTACTATTTTATTATTTTTGTTAATAGATTTTTGCTTGCCGCGACGCACGAAAATTCATACCGTTCCGGGCTTTGCCTTCGAATAATTTTAATCAATTTGTAAACCACGTCTCGTCCGCTCATCAGCCACAGTCGGATGTGCAATTTACGAGCATAAAAGCGGTTTGTGAAGAGGGAGGTTGCGAAACAAGGTAAAATATCATGCAAAGATTGTAATTCGATCAATTCTACCATAATTTATCTTCTCTCACCTTTTACAAATATGCGTCCGGCCCACAGGAGGGGGTAGAGGTCAACGTGCTTGTTGAGCGAGCGTGCTTGTTGCGTCCAGTCTATTTTATTGACATAACTGGAGCAAGAGATCAATGCTCAGATATATAGTCACAAGTGGCAAACTGACGTTTTTTACCTCCAATATAATATCCTGAACTAAGCTGGAACTGTGGAACAGCTACCGTACCGTGACTTACCACTACCGGTACCCGTAATAGCTTTCCCAGATCCTGTGACGTACATACAGCGTATCTTATCAAAATAATCGCGAGATCGCTGGAATGTCATAGCGGAACCACAATATGGAGCTCAATTTTCGATTTTAATGACGTCATCACACAAAACTTTCATAACGTCCAATCAAATTTTCATAATAAACAATAGGAATGGACTTTAGTGACAACGACAATTGTTAATCACCGAAAATACCAGAGCAATTGGTCCAGTAGATAAAGAGAAAAGCGTTTTTTTTCACGACAAGAAGAATAAGAATACAAACGACAATATAATAACAAAACGATCCATAGGTCCATTCTGTGTCTAATAAAGTGTTACAAATTTTCGATTTGTGAAAAATATGATCCAATAATGTTAGAGCTCCGGTTATAACGTATCCTGTTTACCAGGCTTAAATGTATTTCTTTACCAACATGAGCACAATAATCCCCAATTCTGAAATCCGCACAATGTATCAAAAGTTGAACGCTGAGAAGCAATTTTTTTTCAATTTGGAAAGTTAAATTTAGAGTTGATATTTAGAGAAAGGTAATTTTTGAAATTTTTATATATTACATTCAAGAGTACTACTTTTGCGTTCATCTGCATACTCTAACATTCACGTTAGATTATTTGAATAGAACTGTGATATTTAAAATATAATGCAGGTGAAAAAATAATATCCTTTCGGCGATGTATCATTTAACAATTTCAACACCTTCGTGTATTCACAGCTCAAGTTGATTACGCAAGTGTTTTGTGGCGTTTTTGCAAGAACTTCGAAAACAAACAGTTTCTTCACTTGGTTGTACATTATAAATTATGCAACTGATCCAACGCACTGCTTAATTATTATAAAACCGATTGCAAACTTATAAAAATGAACTTCCATCTTTTCAATGAAAATGTGTTTTGGGGTACGACAAAGATTAACTAGTGAAATTGATTAAAACTTATTGAATAAAACTATAGCAAAGTAATATTCTCATCTTGTCGCTTCAATATTGTCATTACTCGACCCGATATAGCTTTATGTCAAAAATATTGAAATTTTTGTAATTGTGGATTGGGAATTCCATGTTGCTTCTTATGAAACATCGACCATCTTGTGAGATTTTCGTTGATCACATTGGTTTTCAGTTCGGTTGATTTTATGATGCAAGTGTCAGGAACGTTGCTCGGCCGTACATCATTTTATCTCACCTATTTGCAGTTTGTGCCTCGGAACTTGCTTGAAACAGAAAAACAAGAAACACTAGTTTTGATTTATTTTGGATTATCATTCGAGTGTAAGAGATGACTCTTACGAAATAGATCTTTTTGATGCATTGAGCTTGTTTGTTGTTGAGGAAACTGATCTATCGCAAAAGCACTCAAGTGAAAAACTTGCTATTTTCCCGTAAATATGCCAACTTGTTTCCCATGGTTAATTTATCAGAGAAGCGGATATATAATTGCGTATCTATAACAATGTTGTTGGAATCAAAACATGATCAAGATGTCAAAACAAACATGTTTCGTGTAAGATTCGATGCAAAAAAATGAGTCTCACTTATATCCGATATAATGAAGGAACGACGTGAGCAAATTATGATTCCAAATTAGTGATTTTTGACAGTACTTTGTTGAATGGGGTGAAGAAAATTACGTTATGTACAAATACTGGATTAAATAGGAAATTAGTCAATTAGTATATGGAATATATGAAATGAATACAATAAAATTACAAATTATTTGCACATAAGAGTTTAGCAAATGATACCGAAAACCCTGTAGTAATACAAATATACTGTATATATTTATATAGAGCTCAAAGATAATATTTGTCAGAATTCAAATTTCATTTAGTATACTGTATATTTGTAAAACACTCCATTTATAAATACTATTTAGAGCCTTTTTTGCAAAGTGGAGGTGTGAAATATTGTTCATAAAAAGAAAAATCGACGATTTTTAATCATGCTCACATTATTTATACAAATAACATGATGTCATCTTTTCATGATTTTAGAATGATGCTGATCTTATGAACTACCCGCTTATCAAGCTTTTAATCGGGGTGTATCTTTGGACATTTTCTAAAACTTTCATATCTTGGAAACATTCAATCTTGTCCTACGTAATTTTCTTTCTTTGGAGAACAATGGGCACTAATTAATGGGTTCAATAAATACTACTAGTTGAAACTATATGTGTATATTATTACGAGACATCTGAAAAACAAACAAACAGAAAACATGATACAACTTACCAACAATATTTTTTACTTAATTTAATAACATTTTAAACGGTTCGTATCGGTCATAGATTGAACATTTGTGCTGGCTGTTTAAATTAAAATGTTATTCGACGTTGTAAAGCGTTTTCCCATAAAAATGGCTGGGAGTAATTCTTATCAAAAGATCGCGACGCGAAGACGTTTTTAAAGCCGTTGCATGGAATTTTCGAAGCTCTCAAATGTAATTGAACTAGCCACCTCAAAATGCTAATAATATATAGTTGTAATACAGTGTTTTAGTTTGTTACATTCAAATCTGACAAAGTGCCCCTCTCCTTCCTCCTGTCGATGAATAATTAACCATTCCCTGACTCAGAGATTTTTCATTTGAGTTTATATCGATATTCATCTTAGTTCTTGTTGATGCCGAACTCGGATAACTAGGATACCATGGTAATGGTGGAGCCACTGTACCGTCGGAGAGATATACAGTTTGTGTCTGAAACAATTAATAATAATCACCTGATTAGTCATTCACTATGTGAGTTGTAGAAGCCTAAAGACTTTTTTAAACTTAACCAAAAGCGTCACACTAATCTGTCCATTAATTAACCAAGTCAATACGTGTCGAGATTTTGCTAGTCAGTCGAACAATATAAAAACAAACACCTGTTGATTTCGTGTCATTCCGAGCCAAACGGTGGCAAAATTGCTGGAAGGAATCTTAGTGCGAAGATAAGCTGCCACAGATTGATAATGTTCCAATGAATATATATTTGCAAGTTTCCAACCAATATTACGACACATTTGTTCAGCTTGAGCGAAATCTACATCTTGACTATTGTGCAAATCTTCCGGAATCTTGAAACATTTTCCTCTATAATAGACATCACAATCTGAAATATTTACATTTTAATTTTTATAGTAAAAGTATTGTTGGCAAAACTAAAATCTTAGTAATCTTCGTAAATGATTTCAACTGTTTATTTGATCTTATTTGAATAGAAAACTTCACATGTGACGTATTTACTTAATCTTAATTTTGAATCATTGCAAGGTAAATGAGATATTTCAAAATTATACATACCCTCCACTGACACTTTTTCATGAAATTCAGATAACTTTATAATGGATTTATTCATAAAATCAATTCGTTCTTCCATTTCATTGAGAACTATGGATATAAAAATAAAGAAAACATGTAATCTCAAGGCGTATTTATTATCCAAATTTGTATAAATCTACGTATTTTGTATGTTGTATAGTTATTCAAAGACTAAAATTCTCTCTTTAAGTATATTTATAATAGATGTTTCATACATGGATGATATATTCTTGTTAGGGTTGCGGTTGTATGTTTAGTAGGTAATCTCGCATCTTGAAATATATATATATATAACATGAATGCAGCAAAAACATGTTCAATGACAAGCGCTTAAAACATGATTAAATTAAGTTAAAAAAAAGTTATAGCTACGAAACTGTACTCAACCATACCAGATAATCTCGAATCAATTAGTCCTTGTATTGTTTCGTAATCAACAACACCCGGGGGGCCTTGCGGGCCAATAGGGCCATTAGGACCACTAGAACCCTTCGGACCTCTTTTTCCTGGCACTCCGACAACACGATTAAAATGCGAATCTGTTGATGAACTTCCACACTGTTGCTTTGCCGAAGAGCAAAAGGTATTTAAATTCTGACAAAGATCAGAATTTTCGATTGAATGTGACTTTGAAAACACAATCAGGTAGAAAATTACTGACAAACGGAATACAACGTTCAGCATATTGAAACAATAAACTTATTATCTTAAATGAATAACGCAAAGCAAACTGAAAAGTAAATGAAGCATATAATTGCCATTGTCGATGGGCGGCTCTTCCTCTATAATACTCGATTGCATACATATTGTATCATTACCAAAAGATTTACTTTCGATTCTTTTCTTTTTTATATACTATTCTCACAAAAGGGCTCAATTATGGACGGCGTCTTACTGATGAAATCTGTAAAATACTATAGATAAAATAAAACTGTCCTGTCTAAGTAAGAATCTGATTAGTTCTTTTGCTATCAACGAGTTTGAATAAGTGATTTGTACTTTTTAATGCATTTCAAGCCCAATTGTTTAGCTTTTTTCAATTTTCAAAACGGAAAATATTTTAAAATGTATATTGCGTTTACTTATTGTACTTCACCCGTCGTTCATGTTTTAGAGTTGATTCGAATAAGGCAGTAATGACTCTTATATTTCATCCGGCAAAGACTTGAATTTGAAACTTTCTATATTCGCAGACTACGATACGGCAATTAGTATGCTCGTAAACTCCTACCATATATGCCTGTGGTCGAATAGTTTTTCAGAAATAAGTTCCCGATTGCTGACAAACGTATCCCATTTTAACAGAAAATTTACAACACAACAAAAAACGCATTTTTTCTATGAATTACAGCCAGCGCTCTTCACTCATTACGTCAGCTAGAAAACTCGTAACATGGTCTCATCAAAATCATGATTTCCCAAAGTCTCATTAAAATTTTATTTGAAGGACTGAAAACATTATCTATGTTGATTAAAGAAATTGGGCTATATGTGATAAAACGGTATTCGGTCACGCAGCAGTTTGTGAATATGATTTTTAATGCAAAGTTCATTTTTAGATTTGCAATAATTCTTTAATGAACTTCAAACAAGAACGCATCAAAATATGTGAATAAATTATTGAAATATGGCTTATATTTATATTCCCCAACTTTTTACTCTCCCATTGTAGAAGCGGTCGCTGTCTGTTTTCGTATCTTCGTTCGTTTTTGTCAAACTTTTTATGCTTGCAATTTATGCACGGTTCGTCGCTGTAAGATTCAGTAATTTGCAAAATATCTGCTTCAATCAACATTCTATTTAGAATACAGATACGCAAATCCGCATTAGATTTGTCTCTTCAGATAGCTGAAATTATTTTATGTTATCTTTCTACATTACCCTGGGGCTAAAAGTTACTTGGTTATTATCATTTTTCTACCAATTTTTTTTTAATTGAATTTAAAACGGAAGTTGAGTGAGTTTGCTCAAATGTCTAGAATTGCATTTCAATTGAACCGAGTCATTCATAATTCTTTAAAAAGATAATTTTTATTCTACGAATCGAGCATGTATGTATATTTTGGAGAAAATAGCAAGTCAATTTGCCAACTGCTTCTGTAATTATTCGTCATTACAAACTTCTCAAATATGGCTTTAATTTTATTGTTTCGTAAATTTATTTTCAAAGATTTCGAAAAACATGCATGATGCATCGAATCAGTAGTTATTGATTGCATCATTCGTCTTAAATTAACATTTTAATTCGAAAGAAAAACGTTGCGTTTCAACGCATTTCTGAGAATTAAGACGATATGTTATATTTTACTGTCAACACAGAACCCTAAAAACTACGTCAAAGACAACAATCCATCAACTTATTTGCAAGTTTTCTTGAAATAAATTGCAGGTTATAAATCCACAATGAAGATACATATGGCCATCAATTTGCTCATTCCAAACAAACACCGTACGTCATTTACTGCAACCTTATATTTCATCTGGCAGTTGGTTTTTGTGGGCAAATAATAAAGTCATTATTATTCTATTAAGATACCGCATGCCTATTTCGAAACCGGAAAGTAAAGTAAACTAAGTAAACCAAAGTAAACTAAGCATTTTTTAATGAGAAGATATCCTGCCTTTTATATGTGATAAAAAAGTTTCATCAAGCAATAGCTAAAATGCTTGAAATATAAATCTTTCCTCGTTTACACAGAATATTTTTTGTGTTGATTGATCTCAAATATTGACCACAATAAATGATGTATATGAAAAATGTGTAGGTCGAATGAGTAAATAATATTACTATTTTATTATTTTTATTAATAGATTTTTGCTTGCCGCGACGCACAAAAATTCATACCGTTCCAGGCTTTGCCTTCGAATAATTTTAATCAATTTGTAAACCACGTCTCGTCCGCTCATCAGCCCCAGTCGGATGTGCAATTTACGAGCATAAAAGCGGTTTGTGAAGAGGGAGGTTGCGAAACAAGGTAAAATATCATGCAAAGATTGTAATTCGATCAATTCTACCATAATTTATCTTCTCTCACCTTTTACAAATATGCGTCCGGCCCACAGGAGGGGGTAGAGGTCAACGTGCTTGTTAAGCCAGCGTGCTTGTTGCGTCGAGTCTATTTTATTGACATAACTGGAGCAAGAGATCAATGCTCAGATATATAGTCACAAGGGGCAAACTGACGTTTTTTACCTCCAATATAATATCCTGAACTAAGCTGGAACTGTGGAACAGCTACCGTACCGTGACTTACCACTACCGGTACCCGTAATAGCTTTCCCAGATCCTGTGACGTACATACAGCGTATCTTATCAAAATAATCGCGAGATCGCTGGAATGTCATAGCGGAACCACAACATGGAGCTCAATTTTCGATTTTAATGACGTCATCACACAAAACTTTCATAACGTCCAATCAAATTTTCATAATAAACAATAGGAATGGACTTTAGTGACAACGACAATTGTTAATCACCGAAAATACCAGAGCAATTGGTCCAGTAGATAAAGAGAAAAGCTTTTTTTTTCACGACAAGAAGAATAAGAATACAAACGACAATATAATAACAAAACGATCCATAGGTCCATTCTGTGTCTAATAAAGTGTTACAAATTTTCGATTTGTGAAAAATATGATCCAATAATGTTAGAGCTCCGGTTATAACGTATCCTGTTTACCAGGCTTAAATGTATTTCTTTACCAACATGAGCACAATAATCCCCAATTCTGAAATCCGCACAATTTATCAAAAGTTGAACGATGAGAAGCAATTTTTTTTCAATTTGGAAAGTTAAATTTAGAGTTGATATTTAGAGAAAGGTAATTTTTGAAATTTTTATATATTACATTCAAGAGTACTACTTTTGCGTTCATCTGCATACTCTAACATTCACGTTAGATTATTTGAATAGAACTGTGATATTTAAAATATAATGCAGGTGAAAAAATAATATCCTTTCGGCGATGTATCATTTAACAATTTCAACACCTTCGTGTATTCACAGCTCAAGTTGATTACGCAAGTGTTTTGTGGCGTTTTTGCAAGAACTTCGAAAACAAACAGTTTCTTCACTTGGTTGTACATTATAAATTATGCAACTGATCCAACGCACTGCTTAATTATTATAAAACCGATTGCAAACTTATAAAAATGAACTTCCATCTTTTCAATGAAAATGTGTTCTGGGGTACGACAAAGATTAACTAGAGAAATTGATTAAAACTTATTGAATAAAACTATAGCAAAGTAATATTCTCATCTTGTCGCTTCAATACTATCATTACTCGACCCGATATAGCTTTATGTCAAAAATATTGAAATTTTTGTAATTGTGGATTGGGAATTCCATGTTGCTTCTTATGAAACATCGACCATCTTGTGAGATTTTCGTTGATCACATGGGTTTTCAGTTCGGTTGATTTTATGATGCAAGTGTCAGGAACGTTGCTCGGCCGTACATCATTTTATCTCACCTATTTGCAGTTTGTGCCGCGGAACTTGCTTGAAACAGAAAAACAAGAAACACTAGTTTTGATTTATTTTGGATTATCATTCGAGTGTAAGAAATGACTCTTACGAAATAGATCTTTTTGATGCACTGAGCTTGTTTGTTGTTGAGGAAACTGATCTGTCGCAAAAGCACTCAAGTGAAAAACTTGCTATTTTCCCGTAAATATGCCAACTTGTTTCCCATGGTTAATTTATCTGAGAAGCGGATATATAATTGCGTATCTATAGCAATGTCGTTGGAATCAAAACAGGATCAAGATCTGGGCAAAATATTTCCTCTTAACTTCATTTTATTTGTTTTAAATATAATGCAAACATAATATAAATCCCAAATGCAATAATTTTTGAACATGTCGGTCATATATATTTAAGCAGCAAATGAATATTGTCTTCATGAACAGCCTATATTGGAAAACTAAGGGGCCTTTATAATACTAGCGCATAGTCCAATAAGAACAGATAAAATCAGCAATAGGTTGAGAAACAGTTGCACATGTCATGTAGATATCGTGAATACGATACTATGATTTGTCGATGACAAGAAAAATATCATAAATTATTTAACTTTTAACGCGTTCGGACGATGATACTTAGAAAAATATATTCCCCCCAAAGTTGGTATTTAAACATTGACAAAATCTAGTTTAAAATAAATGAAAAAAGAAGAAATGGAGGAATTTTGATAAGTCAGCCGCCTTTCCTCTGTACAGCAAAGCGACATTGCTGATGCTTAATAACAAATTCAGAATAATTTTGCTTATTTGGGGTACTATCTAAAATTCAGGCAATGTTGTCTCAATGATAGCAGCAAAATAATCCCTGAGTCCCTGTCAATATAATATCAATATAGTTTTTCGGGTGTGATTGAACGTATGTCCTCGCTGAATAACTTGATGTTACGACGAGCAATAATATATATATGTAATTGTCTAGGAAAATATTGATTTTAGTATCATGGTAATACATTATTGATTTGCTTTCCATAATAAAAGTCCAAACTCACTTTGAATCAAACCGAAGTGCAATATGACTTGCAATCCAGAGAAGATCCTTCTTAATTTTTGTTCTTGGTCCTTGGTCCCGCCAGCCACCGATATGTATAAATACACAAATAATATATATTGCCCATATTTGTGAAATTCTTTCGTTATGGGACTTGCGTCTTGCAGAATAAATTGTTTTTGCTTCAAAATTTGTCTTATTTTTGTCAATGAAAAAAAAAATGTAGTGCGCAAGTAACAATGACTCTCAAGTTTCATTGCAATATTTCTAAGGGTTTTAATCCCAGATGCTGTAAATAATTATTCAAATATTTTATCCTCGCGTGCCCAAATCTCCATAAAGTATATCAGGATGTGAGAATCTGGTATCTCATTAACGCAAATAATTGAATTCGGAATTTCACACTTCAACAGCAGGTCCAACAACAAATGATATTGTCTCATTTTTCAATATGGCTTCCAAGTTTAGACGAATGGTGAAATTAGGATACTAATTTAATATTCCAGTTATGAGAAGTAACACGTTTGCATTCATCTACCTACGTATTCCGACATTCATGTGAGATTATCAAAATAGAACTTTGATGATCAAACTATCATGCAAGTTAAAAACTAATATGGCTATTTTGTACAAAGGCCCTGCCTGCAATCTACATTCCTCACCCTATAACTCAAACCCTAACTGGATAACAACGGAGTTTCTTATTTTGATCGTTGGCGGGAGTGTTTCGTTTTGTCGGAGGCACTATACGAAAGATCCAATAATATTCTTTCGACGATAAACAATTCAACATTTTCTACATACTTGTACATTTACACAAAAAAAAAATGCTAGTTGATTACACAAGTTATTTTTAGCATTTTTGTATGTTAAAACCTCCAAAACAAACATTCTGAACGCACAGCATCCTACTGCCGCGTTAAATGTTCATAATAAAAATAGATAGTTACAAAAAACTGATTTCTTTCTTCTTTATTCGGTTATACATTGAAAATTATATAACAGTTCCAACGCACTACGTAGTTATTAAAAATACGTCTAAAAACTTGCATAAAAAAATTATATATTTCAGTGAAAAGGTTTACTGGAATACAACATAGATTAATCAGAGAAATCAAAGCTTGTACTGAAATAATGCAAAGTGATATTCAGGTTTTATCTTGTCGCTTAAAGTATTGTAACTACTCGACTCAAAATAGCTTAATGTTTGAAATATTGAAAAACTTAAATAATTGTGGACGGAACATTCTCACATCGCTCACTTTGAAAAATTGATCATCGTGTTTGATGTTCGTTGATCACATGATTTTCGTTACGATTAATATTCAAATGCAAGTGTCAGGAACGGTGACTGACAGTACGACATTTTACCTTACTTAATTGAAGTTTGTGCCTTGAAACAGAAAAACGGAAAACACTTAAATTTCTATTACCTGGCATTTATTCTGAAGTCTCATTCGAAAAGTGTAAGCAATGACGCTTGCGAAATGGATCTATTTGATGCTTTGGGCTTGTTTGTTGTTCAGGAAACTGATCTATTGCCAAAGCACTCAAGTGAAGAACTTGTTATTTTCCCGTAAATATGCCAGCTGACTTGCCATTGAAGAATTCCTCAGAGAAGTGTATATTTAAATTACGAATCCATAGGAATGTTGTTGGTATCAAGACATAAACATAAACAGTTTGAAACAGGAACAGGAAATGATCAGAGTATACAGTATGAGTTAAAGACTTTGAGTTAATTAACTACCTTCCACATTCTTATTCCTTATCGCAGCAAGTTTGTCGTGTGCTATCTGTTAACTCGCGTACGTTGCATTTATTTGCAACATCGTGATAGGATCTTTACACTACTACTACATGGCGACCATGTTCAAGATTTTATATATTATACTCATAGTTTGTAGCCTACCTTGATTTTCAAAACATGATATATACGTATACAACACATACACATTCAAACTATTTATTATCACATAAAATACCAGTTTTTGTTGTGTGTATAACAGAGTGGTTCATTTCGCACATTTTCTTCAACAATTCACAGGTTCCGAGGGTCGTAAATGAGGATGTTGATGTTATGCTTAGATTGTTTTTGAATAAAATAATATTTAGTATAGTCCAGATCAGTTTTAACGGAAATTTTCTATTTATTCTGATTTGGCATGATCAGCAAGCTCCTGCATGTGATTTATACAATATATGCACTTCAGAAACTTTCATTATTTTTTTTTGTCATTCTTGAATTTCAAAAGTCTAAATGGTCATTCGGGGGCGAAACAAAGCTGAGAAGAAACATTATCGATTATGTAATGGTCGTTAACATATTCTTCAACTGAACCAAACTAAACACTCAAGTCACATTCACAATTGAAACTATTTTATGTGAAAGTTTTCCCAAACATTTTCATAAACACTATTACAAGAAAGATTGTCCAGGTTTTGGTTAATAAACTGGTAAATCCGAAGGTCACCACACCCGAATGTCACTAATGTGTTTGGCTCGGCTCATTTTTCAACTACAAATGCTAAGTTCTGAAAAATTGTCATCATGTATTGTCCTGGTAAAATTTGTGAAAGTTTCTGACCTGCAACACATCAACGTTAAAATGAGAATATCGGTCGGAGACCGAAGACTTATCGATTGAAGGTTAGGAGATCTCCCAAAACAGCGCTCTTACTCCATAGTGACACCGTGTGTCCCATCACTAATTAAATAATAACTCGCTAATTATACGACATAATTCATCGAATTGTGAATATTTCTAATTGATATAGTTAATTAATTCAAGGATTTCACTTTAATGAAAATTGTATTTTATTGTATTAAAACGCTATATTTTGGCGACAAATAGAAATTTGAAACGCAAAATGATTTTGATCGAAAATATCTGTACGTTTTTTTTACGAGATTTCTTATTCTTCGAAACGGGTACTAGAGTTTTGATGAAGTTACGAAATTAATCGATCTTCCGTGAACACAGCATATGAATTTGGAAATATTGCAGAAGATTTTTGATTACTATCATCATTGAACATTATCATATGTAGTTGGCACTTTATTAATTTCAAATTACAATTTTAATGTTCGTGATATCTTAGGAGGCATTGTAAATTGCGTGAGCAAGGTGTATTAGTGAGTGTGAGTTTGGATATACCTAAAGTTCGGAATTTGACTTTTAACTGCATATATGGAAATCATGTCAAATTTGAAATTAGAAAATACGATATAGATTCACACCTTTCTGTTGCGACATGGCTCCACGTTTTATCAAATCTTGCTGCATGCATGAGTTTTGCATCATGTTCAAGTGAACCCCTCCTGAAATTTCGTCAACATACTTTGTGAATTTTTAATTCAAATTTTTGATGTTGTTTCTTGAATGTACTTATACAATGTAATATACAAATTTGAAAGATGAAATGTGAATAATTTTTTCCGCCTTCCGATACCTGTGTCCAAAAGAAATGCTAGTGAACACTCATAATGATAAGACTTGAGAGAACAGATTCGAAAAAGAGCAGACAAAACAAAAACACCATGACATATTTGCATCACGTTCCATTATCCAATGCTTTTGTCTTTTCTTCTATTTAATATTTATTTTTCTATGTTCTGCTATTTTAGCAATAGTTCGCATTGAGATATTCACAAGGTCGGGATGATGGAGTCAACTCATTCTTTGTCTTTGATTATACTGTTCTTTTCGTTCGCATGGAGTCGAGAAATATATTCAGGAAATGATATTGATTTGAAACGCGTAAGTGGAAAAAGTATTTGTCAAACGATAAATGTGATATTGTATGGACCAACGCCGTTTCGGTAATAAATCGCAAAGTTTACGAGTTGTAATTGTGACGTAAAGTTGCAGTTTTTCGGTCTTCTATATATGTAAATAAAAAATATGAAATACGAGAATACTTTATAACAAACCCGTGTTGATATTCGTTTTAAAAATTATAAAAAATACTTCATGCTTCAAACACTGTAAAGCGCAAAGCAGATTGGTGAGAGTTTCAAGTAATTTATTTTCACTTCCTAGATTGTTATCGCGTACTGATCAGGAAGTTTCGTTTGCTATAATCAGTTTCCAGTGAATCAGAATTTTAATTTATTTTATGTAGTTCTTGGCAATTTCAATAAAAATAAATTACTGATTTAATCAATTAACCCAAGAACATATAATTGACATTAAATTTACTTGCAGAGAAAAGATGGGAAGAGATAGCTACAGAGCTTTATCAAGAACAACCTTCTGTTAACACAAAGATAAGACCTCCTTCTGAAGGTAAAGATGTTACCAAATCATGAATTGCGATATTTTACAAACCCACTTTTCCTTTACAGGAGACCCCTGGTTCTACTCTCATCCACATGCCTATTCAACCGACTATTCTACATTCTTTAGTATTGTGTCTTCAATGGAGGATGGTGAGTAATATTCATCAATTTTGACTATTTATTTCAATCATGTTTCACTTGATGTTTACATGTTTCATCATTGTTTTACTTTTATTGAAATAAATAAAAATAAAATTGCTTCGAAAAAACTGCAGTTGATTTTTTTTTGTCTGATTGCAGTTTTGGAATATTTAATTAGTAATATTATTTTACCGTTGTTGTGTTTCAGATCAGAAGCATTTACAAATTTTTACCAGGACGCCGACTATAAATGATGACAATCTTTCAGATCTCCAAGCTTTTGCGGTTGAGCAAGGAATCGACCCAAACACATTAGTGACATTCGGGTGTGGTGATCTGATTCCAACAGATTATCTGTTAGATAAAAGATCGGCTTAGTGCAACGGCCATCTATTTATATTCAGTACTAACGTTATCTCATGTAACAAACTATCATGCAAGTTAAAAACTAATATGGCTATTTTGTACAAAGCCCCTGCCTGCAATCTACATTCCTCACCCTATAACTCAAACCCTAACTGGATAACAACGGAGTTTCTTATTTTGATCGTTGGCGGGAGTGTTTCGTTTTGTCGGAGGCACTATACGAAAGATCCAATAATATTCTTTCGACGATAAACAATTCAACATTTTCTACATACTTGTACATTTACACAAAAAAAAAATGCTAGTTGATTACACAAGTTATTTTTAGCATTTTTGTATGTTAAAACCTCCAAAACAAACATTCTGAACGCACAGCATTCTACTGCCGCGTAAAATTTTCATAATAAAAATAGATAGTTACAAAAAACTGATTTCTTTCTTCTTTATTCGGGTATACATTGAAAATTATATAACAGTTCCAACGCACTACGTAGTTATTAAAAATACGTCTAAAAACTTGCATAAAAAAAATTATATATTTCAGTGAAAAGGTTTACTGGAATACAACATAGATTAATCAGAGAAATCAAAGCTTGTACTGAAATAATGCAGAGTGATATTCAGGTTTTATCTTGTCGCTTAAAGTATTGTAATTACTCGACTCAATATAGCTTAGTGTTTGAAATATTAAAAACTTAAATAATTGTGGACGGAACATTCTCACATCGCTCACTTCGAAAAATTGATCATCGTGTTTGGTGTTCGTTGATCACATGATTTTCGTTACGATTAATATTCAAATGCAAGTGTCAGGAACGGTGACTGACAGTACGACATTTTACCTTACTTAATTGAAGTTTGTGCCTTGAAACAGAAAAACGGAAAACACTTAAATTTCTATTACCTGGCATTTATTCTGAAGTCTCATTCGAAAAGTGTAAGCAATGACGCTTGCGAAATGGATCTTTTTGATGCGTTGGGCTTGTTTGTTGTTCAGGAAACTGATCTATTGCCAAAGCACTCAAGTGAAGAACTTGTTATTTTCCCGTAAATATGCCAGCTGACTTGCCATTGAAGAATTCCTCAGAGAAGTGTACATTTAAATTACGAATCCATAGGAATGTTGTTGGTATCAAGACATAAACATAAACAGTTTCAAACAGGAACAGGAAATGATCAGAGTATACAGTATGAGTTGAAAACTTTGAGTTAATTACCTACCTTCCACATTCTCATTCTCCTTATCGCAGCAAGTTTGTCGTGTGCTATCTTTTAACTCGCGTACGTTGCATTTATTTGTAACATCGTGATAGGATCATTACACTACTACTACTACATGGCGACCATGTTCAAGATTATATATATTATACTCATAGTTTGTAGCCTACCTTGATTTTCAAAACATGATATATACGTATACAACACATACACATTCAATACATTCAAACTATTTATTATCACATAAAATACCAGTTTTTGTTGTGTGTATAACAGAGTGGTTCATTTCGCACATTTTCTTCAACAATTCACAGGTTCCGAGGGTCGTAAATGAGGATGTTGATGTTATGCTTAGATTGTTTTGGAATAAAATAATATTTAGTAGTCCAGATCAGTTTTAACGGAAATTTTCTATTTATTCTGATTTGGCATGATCAGCAAGCTCCTGCATGTGATTTATACAATATATGCACTTCAGAAACTTTCATCATTTTTTTTTGTCATTCTTGAATTTCAAAAGTCTAAATGGTCATTCGGGGGCGAAACAAAGCTGAGAAGAAACATTATCGATTATGTAATGGTCGTTAACATATTCTTCAACTGAACCAAACTAAACACTCAAGTCACATTCACAATTGAAACTATATTATGTGAAAGTTTTTCCAAACATTTTCATAAACACTAATACAAGAAAGATTGTCCAGGTTTTGGTTAATAAACTGGTAAATCCGAAGGTCACCACACCCGAATGTCACTAATGTGTTTGGCTCGGCTCATTTTTCAACTACAAATGCTAAGTTCTGAAAAATTGTCATCATGTATTGTCCTGGTAAAATTTGTGAAAGTTTCTGACCTGCAACACATCAACGGTAAAACGAGAATATCGGTCGGAGACCGAAGACTTATCGATTGAAGGTTAGGAGATCTCCCAAAACAGCGCTCTTACTCCATAGTGACACCGTGTGTCCCATCACTAATTAAATAATAACTCGCTAATTATACGACATAATTCATCGAATTGTGAATATTTCGAATTGATATAGTTAATTAATTCAAGGATTTCACTTTAATGAAAATTGTATTTTATTGTATTAAAACGCTATATTTTGGCGACAAATAGAAATTTGAAACGCAAAATGATTTTGATCGAAAATATCTGTACGTTTTTTTTACCAGATTTCTTATTCTTCGAAACGGGTACTAGAGTTTTGATGAAGTTACGAAATTAATCGATCTTCCGTGAACACAGCATATGAATTTGGAAATATTGCAGAAGATTTTTGATTACTATCATCATTGAACATTATCATATGTAGTTGGCACTTTATTAATTTCAAATTACAATTTTAATGTTCGTGATATCTTAGGAGGCATTGTAAATTGCGTGAGCAAGGTGTATTAGTGAGTGTGAGTTTGGATATACCTAAAGTTCGGAATTTGACTTTTAACTGCATATATGGAAATCATGTCAAATTTGAAATTAGAAAATACGATATAGATTCACACCTTTCTGTTGCGACATGGCTCCACGTTTTATCAAATCTTGCTGCATGCATGAGTTTTGCATCATGTTCAAGTGAACCCCTCCTGAAATATCGTCAACATACTTTGTGAATTTTTAATTCAAATTTTTGATGTTGTTTCTTGAATGTACTTATACAATGTAATATACAAATTTGAAAGATGAAATGTAAATAATTTTTTCCGCCTTCCGATACCAGTGTCCAAAAGAAATGCTAGTGAACACTCATTATGATAAGACTTGAGAGAAAAGATTCGAAAAACAGCAGACAAAACAAAAACACCATGACATATTTGCATCACGTTCCATTATCCAATGCTTTTATCTTTTCTTCTATTTAATATTTATTTTTCTATGTTCTGCTATTTTAGCAATAGTTCGCATTGAGATATTCACAAGGCTGGGATGATGAAGTCAACTTCTTCCTTGTCTTTGGTTATTCTGTTCTTATCGTTCGCATGGAGTCGAGAAATATATTCAGGAAATGATATTGATTTGAAACGCGTAAGTCAAAAAATATTTGTCAAACGATAAATGTGATATTGTATGGACCAACGCCGTTTCGGTAATAAAGCGCAAAGTTTACGAGTTGTAATTGTGACGTAAAGTTGCAGTTTTTCGGTCTTCTATATATGTAAATAAAAAATATGAAATACGAGAATACTTTATAACAAACCCGTGTTGATATTCGTTTTGAAAATTATAAAAAATACTTCATGCTTCAAACACTGAAAAGCGCAAAAACGTATTTTACTTTTAATCTTATTCGTAGTTGCAAGGAGTCTGGTTTCTCACACTTGGTGTGGACGACTCGTCCTGGAACGTATTATGGAAGTGTCATGTTGTTGCACCTTTCAACGCAACAGAGAATAGGATGGGTATATACTCATACAACTTACCCAAGTGAGTAGTATTTAGAAAACGAATTCGTTAAGAACAAAATATATCGGTATACACGAGACATATAAATTAATTAATTAACTATGTTATTTCTTTCATAACAGGAATAAATCACAGAATCCTCACTCCTTTACAGATGATTTATACCGCGACCACCTGGGTCAAATTTGGCATAATCAGCAGATTGGTGAGAGTTTCAAGTAATTTATTTTCACTTTCTAGATTGTTATCGCGTACTGATCAGGAAGTTTCGTTTGCTATAATCAGTTTCCAGTGAATCAGAATTTTAATTTATTTTATGTAGTTCTTGGCAATTTCAATATAAATAAATTACTGATTTAATCAATTAACCCAAGAACATATAATTGACATTAAATTTACTTGCAGAGAAAAGATGGGAAGAGATAGCTACAGAGCTTTATCAAGAACAACCTTCTGTTAACACAAAGATAAGACCTCCTTCTGAAGGTAAAGATGTTACCAAATCATGAATTGCGATATTTTACAAACCCACTTTTCATTTGCAGGAGACCCCTGGTTCTACTCTCATCCACATGCCTATTCAACCGATTATTCTACTTTCTTTGGTATTGTGTCTTCAATGGAGGATGGTGAGTAATATTCATCAATTTTGACTATTTATTTCAATCATGTCCACTCGATGTTTACATGTTTCATCATTGATTTACTTTTATTGAAATAAACAAAAATAAAATTGCTCCGAAAGAACTGCAGTTGATTTTTTTTGTCTGATTGCAGTTTTGGAATATTTAATTAGTAATATTATTTTACCGTTGTTGTGTTTCAGATCAGAAGCATTTACAAATTTTTACCAGGACGCCGACTATAAATGATGACAATCTTTCAGATCTCCAAGCTTTTGCGGTTGAGCAAGGAATCGACCCAAACACATTAGTGACATTCGGGTGTGGTGACATGATTCCAACAGATTATCTGTTAGATAAAAGATCGGCTTAGTGCAACGGCCATCTATTTATATTCAGTACTAACGTTATCTCATGTAACAAACTATCATGCAAGTTAAAAACTAATATGGCTATTTTGTACAAAGCCCCTGCCTGCAATCTACATTCCTCACCCTATAACTCAAACCCTAACTGGATAACAACGGAGTTTCTTATTTTGATCGTTGGCGGGAGTGTTTCGTTTTGTCGGAGGCACTATACGAAAGATCCAATAATATTCTTTCGACGATAAACAATTCAACATTTTCTACATACTTGTACATTTACACAAAAAAAAATGCTAGTTGATTACACAAGTTATTTTTAGCATTTTTGTATGTTAAAACCTCCAAAACAAACATTCTGAACGCACAGCATTCTACTGCCGCGTAAAATTTTCATAATAAAAATAGATAGTTACAAAAAACTGATTTCTTTCTTCTTTATTCGGGTATACATTGAAAATTATATAACAGTTCCAACGCACTACGTAGTTATTAAAAATACGTCTAAAAACTTGCATAAAAAAATTATATATTTCAGTGAAAAGGTTTACTGGAATACAACATAGATTAATCAGAGAAATCAAAGCTTGTACTGAAATAATGCAAAGTGATATTCAGGTTTTATCTTGTCGCTTAAAGTATTGTAATTACTCGACTCAATATAGCTTAGTGTTTGAAATATTAAAAACTTAAATAATTGTGGACGGAACATTCTCACATCGCTCACTTCGAAAAATTGATCATCGTGTTTGGTGTTCGTTGATCACATGATTTTCGTTACGATTAATATTCAAATGCAAGTGTCAGGAACGGTGACTGACAGTACGACATTTTACCTTACTTAATTGAAGTTTGTGCCTTGAAACAGAAAAACGGAAAACACTTAAATTTCTATTACCTGGCATTTATTCTGAAGTCTCATTCGAAAAGTGTAAGCAATGACGCTTGCGAAATGGATCTTTTTGATGCGTTGGGCTTGTTTGTTGTTCAGGAAACTGATCTATTGCCAAAGCACTCAAGTGAAGAACTTGTTATTTTCCCGTAAATATGCCAGCTGACTTGCCATTGAAGAATTCCTCAGAGAAGTGTACATTTAAATTACGAATCCATAGGAATGTTGTTGGAATCAAGACATAAACATAAACAGTTTCAAACAGGAACAGGAAATGATCAGAGTATACAGTATGAGTGAAAGACTTTGAGTTAATTAACTACCTTCCACATTCTTATTCCTTATCGCAGCAAGTTTGTCGTGTGCTATCTGTTAACTCGCGTACGTTGCATTTATTTGTAACATCGTGATAGGATCATTACACTACTACTACATGGCGACCATGTTCAAGATTATATATATTATACTCATAGTTTGTAGCCTACCTTGATTTTCAAAACATGATATATACGTATACAACACATACACATTCAAACTATTTTTTATCACATAAAATACCAGTTTTTGTTGTGTGTATAACAGAGTGGTTCATTTCGCACATTTTCTTCAACAATTCACAGGTTCCGAGGGTCGTAAATGAGGATGTTGATGTTATGCTTAGATTGTTTTTGAATAAAATAATATTTAGTAGTCCAGATCAGTTTTAACGGAAATTTTCTATTTATTCTGATTTGGCATGATCAGCAAGCTCCTGCATGTGATTTATACAATATATGCACTTCAGAAACTTTCATCATTTTTTTTTGTCATTCTTGAATTTCAAAAGTCTAAATGGTCATTCGGGGACGAAACAAAGCTGAGAAGAAACATTAGCGATTACGTAATGGTCGTTAACATATTCTTCAACTGAACCAAACTAAACACTCAAGTCACAGTTACAATTAAAACTATTTTATGTGAAAGTTTTTCCAAACATTGTCATAAACACTAATACAAGAAAGATTGTCCAGGTTTTGGTTAATAAACTGGTAAATCCAAAGGTCACCACACCCAAATGTCACTAATGTGTTTGGCTCGGCTCATTTCTCAACTACAAATGCTAAGTTCGAAAAAATTGTCATCATGTATTGTCCTGGTAAATTTTGTGAAAGTTTCTGACCTGCAACACATCAACGGTAAAACGAGAATATCGGTCGGAGACCGAAGACTTATCGATCGAAAGTTGGGGGATCTCCCAAAACAGCGCTCTTACTCCATGGTGACACCGTGTGTCCCATCACTAATTAAATAATAACTCGCTTATTATACGACATAATTCATCGAATTGTGAATATTTCTAATTGATATAATTAATTAATTCAGTGATTCCACTTTAATGAAATTGTATTTTATTGTTTTAAACGCTATATTTTGGCGACAAATAGAAATTTTAAACGAAAAATGATTTTGATCGAAAATATCTGTACGTTTTTTTTACCAGATTTCTTATTCTTCGAAACGGGTACTAGAGTTTTGATGAAGTTACGAAATTAATCGATCTTCCGTGAACACAGCATATGAATTTGGAAATATTGCAGAAGATTTTTGATTACTATCATCATTGAACATTATCATATGTAGTTGGCACTTTATTAATTTCAAATTACAATTTTAATGTTCGTGATATCTTAGGAGGCATTGTAAATTGCGTAAGCAAGGTGTATTAGTGAGTGTGAGTTTGGATATACCTAAAGTTCGGAATTTGACTTTTAACTGCATATATGGAAATCATGTCAAATTTGAAATTAGAAAATACGATATAGATTCACACCTTTCTGTTGTGACATGGCTCCACGTTTTATCAAATCTTGCTGCATGCATGAGTTTTGCATCATGTTCAAGTTAACCCCCTCCTGAAATTTCGTCAACATACTTTGTGAATTTTTAATTCAAATTTTTGATGTTGTTTCTTGAATGTACTTATACAATGTAATATACAAATTTGAAAGATGAAATGGAAATAATTTTTTCCGCCTTCCGATACCATTGTCCAAAAGAAATGCTAGTGAACACTCATTATGATAAGACTTGAGAGAAAAGATTCGAAAAGAGCAGACAAAACAAAAACACCATGACATATTTGCATCACGTTCCATTATCCAATGCTTTTATCTTTTCTTCTATTTAATATTTATTTTTCTATGTTCTGCTATTTTAGCAATAGTTCGCATTGAGATATTCACAAGGTCGGGATGATGAAGTCAACTCCTTTTTTGTCTTTGATTATTCTGTTCTTATCGTTCGCATGGAGTCGAGAAATATATTCAGGAAATGATATTGATTTGAAACGCGTAAGTCAAAAAATATTTGTCAAACGATAAATGTGATATTGTATGGACCAACGCCGTTTCGGTAATAAAGCACAAAGTTTACGAGTTGTAATTGTGACGTAAAGTTGCAGTTTTTCGGTCTTCTATATATGTAAATAAAAAATATGAAATACGAGAATACTTTATAACAAACCCGTGTTGATATTCGTTTTGAAAATTATAAAAAATACTTCATGCTTCAAACACTGAAAAGCGCAAAAACGTATTTTACTTTTAATCTTATTCGTAGTTGCAAGGAGTCTGGTTTCTCACACTTGGTGTGTACGACTCGTCCTGGAACGTATTATGGAAGTGTCATGTTGTTGCACCTTTCAACGCAACAGAGAATAGGATGGGTATATACTCATACAACTTACCCAAGTGAGTAGTATTTCAAAAACGAATTCGTTAAGAACAAAATATATCGGTATACACGAGACATATAAATTAATTAATTAACTATGTTATTTCTTTCATAACAGGAATAAATCACAGAATCCTCACTCCTTTACAGATGATTTATACCGCGACCACCTGGGTCAAATTTGGCATAATCAGCAGATTGGTGAGAGTTTCAAGTAATTTATTTTCACTTTCTAGATTGTTATCGCGTACTGATCAGGAAGTTTCGTTTGCTATAATCAGTTTCCAGTGAATCAGAATTTTAATTTATTTTATGTAGTTCTTGGCAATTTCAATAAAAATAAATTACTGATTCAATCAATTAACCCAAGAACATATAAGTGACATTAAATTTACTTGCAGAGAAAAGATGGGAAGAGATAGCTACAGAGCTTTATCAAGAACAACCTTCCGTTAACACAAAGATAAGACCTCCTTCTGAAGGTAAAGATGTTACCAAATCATGAATTGCGATATTTTACAAACCCACTTTTCATTTGCAGGAGACCCCTGGTTCTACTCTCATCCACATGCCTATTCAACCGATTATTCTACTTTCTTTAGTATTGTGTCTTCAATGGAGGATGGTGAGTAATATTCATCAATTTTGACTATTTATTTCAATCATGTTTCACTTGATGTTTACATGTTTCATCATTGTTTTACTTTTATTGAAATAAATAAAAATAAAATTGCTCCGGAAAAACTGCAGTTGATTTTTTTTTGTCTGATTGCAGTTTTGGAATATTTAGTTAGTAATATTATTTTACCGTTGTTGTGTTTCAGATCAGAAGCATTTACAAATTTTTACCAGGACGCCGACTATAAATGATGACAATCTTTCAGATCTCCAAGCTTTTGCGGTTGAGCAAGGAATCGACCCAAACACATTAGTGACATTCGGGTGTGGTGACCTGATTCCAACAGATTATCTTTTAGATTAAAGATCGGCTTAGTGCAACGGCCATCTATTTATATTCAGTACTAACGTTATCTCATGTAACAAACTATCATGCAAGTTAAAAACTAATATGGCTATTTTGTACAAAGCCCCTGCCTGCAATCTACATTCCTCACCCTATAACTCAAACCCTAACTGGATAACAACGGAGTTTCTTATTTTGATCGTTGGCGGGAGTGTTTCGTTTTGTCGGAGGCACTATACGAAAGATCCAATAATATTCTTTCGACGATAAACAATTCAATATTTTCTACATACTTGTACATTTACACAAAAAAAAATGCTAGTTGATTACACAAGTTATTTTTAGCATTTTTGTATGTTAAAACCTCCAAAACAAACATTCTGAACGCACAGCATTCTACTGCCGCGTAAAATTTTCATAATAAAAATAGATAGTTACAAAAAACTGATTTCTTTCTTCTTTATTCGGGTATACATTGAAAATTATATAACAGTTCCAACGCACTACGTAGTTATTAAAAATACGTCTAAAAACTTGCATAAAAAAATTATATATTTCAGTGAAAAGGTTTACTGGAATACAACATAGATTAATCAGAGAAATCAAAGCTTGTACTGAAATAATGCAAAGTGATATTCAGGTTTTATCTTGTCGCTTAAAGTATTGTAATTACTCGACTCAATATAGCTTAATGTTTGAAATATTAAAAAACTTAAATAATTGTGGACGGAACATTCTCACATCGCTCACTTTGAAAAATTGATCATCGTGTTTGGTGTTCGTTGATCACATGATTTTCGTTACGATTAATATTCAAATGCAAGTGTCAGGAACGGTGACTGACAGTACGACATTTTACCTTACTTAATTGATGTTTGTGCCTTGAAACAGAAAAACGGAAAACACTTAAATTTCTATTACCTGGCATTTATTCTGAAGTCTCATTCGAAAAGTGTAAGCAATGACGCTTGCGAAATGGATCTTTTTGATGCGTTGGGCTTGTTTGTTGTTCAGGAAACTGATCTATTGCCAAAGCACTCAAGTGAAGAACTTGTTATTTTCCCGTAAATATGCCAGCTGACTTGCCATTGAAGAATTCCTCAGAGAAGTGTATATTTAAATTACGAATCCATAGGAATGTTGTTGGTATCAAGACATGTACATAAACAGTTTCAAACAGGAACAGGAAATGATCAGAGTATACAGTATGAGTTAAAGACTTTGATGTAATTAACTACCTTCCACATTCTTATTCCTTATCGCAGCAAGTTTGTCGTGTGCTATCTGTTAACTCGCGTACGTTGCATTTATTTGTAACATCGTGATAGGATCATTACACTACTACTACATGGCGACCATGTTCAAGACTATATATATTATACTCATAGTTTGTAGCCTACCTTGATTTTCAAAACATGATATATACGTATACAAGTCCAGATCAGTTTAACGGAAATTTTCAATTTATTCTGATTTGGCATGATCAGCAAGCTTCTGCATGTGATTTATACAATATATCCACTTCAGAAACTTTCATCATTTTTTTTTGTCATTCTTGAATTTCAAAAGTCTAAATGGTCATTCGGGGACGAAACAAAGCTGAGAAGAAACATTATCGATTACGTAATGGTCGTTAACATATTCTTCAACTGAACCAAACTAAACACTCAAGTCACAGTTACAATTAAAACTATTTTATGTGAAAGTTTTTCCAATTATTGTCATAAACACTAATACAAGAAAGATTGTCCAGGTTTTGGTTAATAAACTGGTAAATCCAAAGGTCACCACACCCAAATGTCACTAATGTGTTTGGCTCGGCTCATTTCTCAACTACAAATGCTAAGTTCTAGAAAATTGTCATCATGTATTGTCCTGGTAAAATTTGTGAAAGTTTCTGACCTGCAACACATCAACGGTAAAACGAGAATATCGGTCGGAGACCGAAGACTTATCGATCGAAAGTTGGGGGATCTCCCAAAACAGCGCTCTTACTCCATGGTGACACCGTGTGTCCCATCACTAATTAAATAATAACTCGCTTATTATACGACATAATTCATCGAATTGTGAATATTTCTAATTGATATAATTATTTAATTCAGTGATTCCACTTTAATGAAATTGTATTTTATTGTATTAAACGCTATATTTTGGCGACAAATAGAAATTTTAAACGCAAAATGATTTTGATCGAAAATATCTGTACGTTTTTTTTACCAGATTTCTTATTCTTCGAAACGGGTACTAGAGTTTTGATGAAGTTACGAAATTAATCGATCTTCCGTGAACACAGCATATGAATTTGGAAATATTGCAGAAGATTTTTGATTACTATCATCATTGAACATTATCATATGTAGTTGGCACTTTATTAATTTCAAATTAAAATTTTAATGTTCGTGATATCTTAGGAGGCATTGTAAATTGCGTAAGCAAGGTGTATTAGTGAGTGTGAGTTTGGATATACCTAAAGTTCGGAATTTGACTTTTAACTGCATATATGGAAATCATGTCAAATTTGAAATTAGAAAATACGATATAGATTCACACCTTTCTGTTGTGACATGGCTCCACGTTTTATCAAATCTTGCTGCATGCATGAGTTTTGCATCATGTTCAAGTGAACCCTTCCTGAAATTTCGTCAACATACTTTGTGAATTTTTAATTCAAATTTTTGATGTTGTTTCTTGAATGTACTTATACAATGTAATATACAAATTTGAAAGATGAAATGTAAATAATTTTTTCCGCCTTCCGATACCAGTGTCCAAAAGAAATGCTAGTGAACACTCATTATGATAAGACTTGAGAGAAAAGATTCGAAAAAGAGCAGACAAAACAAAAACACCATGACATATTTGCATCACGTTCCATTATCCAATGCTTTTATCTTTTCTTCTATTTAATATTTATTTTTATATGTTCTGCCATTTTAGCAATAGTTCGCATTGAGTTATTCACAAGGTCGGGATGATGAAGTCAACTCCTTTTTTGTCTTTGATTATTCTGTTCGTTTCGCTCGCATGGAGTCGAGAAATATATTCAGGAAATGATATTGATTTGGAACGCGTAAGTCAAAAAATATTTGTCAAACGATAAATGTGATATTGTATGGACCAACGCCGTTTCGGTAATAAAGCGCAAAGTTTACGAGTTGTAATTGTGACGTAAAGTTGCAGTTTTTCGGTCTTCTATATATGTAAATAAAAAATATGAAATACGAGAATACTTTATAACAAACCCGTGTTGATATTCGTTTTGAAAATTATAAAAAATACTTCATGCTTCAAACACTGAAAAGCGCAAAAACGTATTTTACTTTTAATCTTATTCGTAGTTGCAAGGAGTCTGGTTTCTCACACTTGGTGTGGACGACTCGTCCTGGAACGTATTATGGAAGTGTCATGTTGTTGCACCTTTCAACGCAACAGAGAATAGGATGGGTATATACTCATACAACTTACCCAAGTGAGTAGTATTTCAAAAACGAATTCGTTAAGAACAAAATATATCGGTATACACGAGACATATAAATTAATTAATTAACTATGTTATTTCTTTCATAACAGGAATAAATCCCAGAATCCTCACTCCTTTACAGATGATTTATACCGCGACCACCTGGGTCAAATTTGGCATAATCAGCAGATTGGTGAGAGTTTCAAGTAATTTATTTTCACTTTCTAGATTGTTATCGCGTACTGATCAGGAAGTTTCGTTTGCTATAATCAGTTTCCAGTGAATCAGAATTTCAATTTATTTTATGTAGTTCTTGGCAATTTCAATAAAAATAAATTACTGATTTAATCAATTAACCCAAGAACATATAATTGACATTAAATTTACTTGCAGAGAAAAGATGGGAAGAGATAGCTACAGAGCTTTATCAAGAACAACCTTCTGTTAACACAAAGATAAGACCTCCTTCTGAAGGTAAAGATGTTATTAAATCATGAATTGCGATATTTTACAAACCCACTTTTCATTTGCAGGAGACCCCTGGTTCTACTCTCATCAACATGCCTATTCAACCGATTATTCTACTTTCTTTAGTATTGTGTCTTCAATGGAGGATGGTGAGTAATATTCATCAATTTTGACTATTTATTTCAATCATGTCCACTCGATGTTTACATGTTTCATCATTGTTTTACTTTTATTGAAATAAATAAAAATAAAATTGCTCCGGAAAAACTGCAGTTGATTTTTTTTTGTCTGATTGCAGTTTTGGAATATTTAGTTAGTAATATTATTTTACCGTTGTTTTGTTTCAGATCAGAAGAATTTACAAATTTTTACCAGGACGCCGACTATAAATGATGACAATCTTTCAGATCTCCAAGCTTTTGCGGTTGAGCAAGGAATCGACCCAAACACATTAGTGACATTCGGGTGTGGTGACCTGATTCCAACAGATTATCTGTTAGATTAACCCGTTTTAAGCTGCTTCTCTAATTTCAATTTTCAAGGTCATTTTCAAAAAGCATTTGTCGAAAAACCATTAGGCCCTATACCTTCACTCATGGCTTTTTGAACGCGTATTTTGTATTCTTTTCCGCGAGATGATAGAGAGTCGTATTAGACCAATTTACGTCTACTCGGGGATATCGCCAAGAATTTGTAAACAAGTTTTTTGTATCTCGGAAATATGTGCCTATACGGCTTAGTGCAACGGCCATCCATTTATATTCAGTACTAACGTTATCTCATGTAATTTTTCTTCAATACAATATTATAAGCGTGATTGTAACTGAAATCGTTGGTGAGTAATTCGGGAGGTTGGAATTTTATCGCTGCGTTTGACGAGTTCACATACTATGGTCTATTTATCTTTATAACAAACATTTCAGCCTTGATTTGGCATAAACAAAAAGGAATAATTCTTCTAGTAAATAGGGGACTTGTAGACTCTGCACTGTGAAGTTATTTCTTCGGTATAACGTACAAGTATATCCAGAGAACTTTGACTTGTATTATTACAACATGAAAGAAAAATAGGTTGATTTACCTCTGTGGCAACCACTTTCTGCTTTTTATCGCATAACAAAGGGTAGTAATTCTGGCAGTGAACAAAGAGATAGATGCCTACACTTTGCGTTGCGTGAAATAATTTCTTCGTAATGACGACACTGCAAGAAGAGCGCGGTCGCAATCATGAGGTCGGAATCGCTACGTTCGACGAGTTCACATACTGTGGACTATTCATCTCGATGATAAACATTTTCAGCCTTGATTTGGCATAAACAAAAAGGAATAATTATGGTAGTAAACATAGAGACTTTGCACTGTGTGACGTAGGACGTATATCGGAAAACTATAACTTATATTATTATAACATAAGTCGATCTATATCCGTGACAACCATGTTCTGCTATATTCTTGCATAACAAAGGGTAGCAAATCTGGCAGTGAACTGAGGGATAGACGCGTACACTTTGCGTTGCGTGAAATAATTCCTCCACGAGTTCACCTACTATGGGCAATTTATCACTATGACAAACATATTCAGCCTTGATTTGGAATGAACAAAAAGGAAAAATTCTTGTAGTAAACTGAGGGACTCGCAGACTTTGCACTGTGTGCAGTTATTTCTTCAGTATGCCTTAGGACGTATATCGGAAAACTATAACTGATATTATTATAACATAAAAGCTATATCCGTGACAACCATGTTGAACAAATGGTAGCTGAACTGAGAGATAAACGCGTACACTTTGCGTTGCGTGAAATAATTTTTTCGTAATGTTGACGCTACACGCAGAGCACGATCGATCACAATTGTTTACAGGAAATTGTATTTATGAACGGTAGGCAAGCGCAATACACGACGACATAATATAATCGCAAAGTGGGACAAATATAAAATAAATGGAATGCAGTAGTGTATTCACTTATTTGAAAAAAATAACAATATTTATGAAGAAATATACGATAAAGACGGGGCAAATATGAAATAAATTGAATAAAATAGCATATGCAATTATTTGAAGAAAATTACAATATTTACAAATGAATATACGATGAAAACGAGACGACACAACGAAATGGAGAAGACAAATATATAAATGGTTACAAGACAATTGCCGGGCAGAATTATGGTCTCTGTGGGGGACTTTTGTGATTTTTTCGGTGTGATATTGAATGCGCGACTTTTGATCGGGTGTATTTATATAAACGGAGGTTTCTGACGCCACTTTTGCCTTTCTCCTTTTGGTATGTTATAGACCTATGAGTCACCATACTCCAAATTGCGAAATTAACTCTTTTATCACCGGGAATTTACAACTATAGTCACGTAAGCCCATATGGACGTTCCGGCTAACACGAATCTGAACATTCATGCTTGTATTAGTGTTTGTAACAATGTTTGGAAAAACTTTCATAAAAATAATTGTAATTGTAAATGTGGCTTATAGTTTTATTAGTTTATTTTATTCAGCAAAATTACCCAAATTGAAGAATATGTTAGCGCCCGTTATCCGTTTATATGTATGCCCGTTTATACTAAGCTTTGTTTCATGTCCGAATGACCATTTAGACTTTTCGAAATCTATTAATGACATGAAAAAATGACAAAAAAATTCTAAAGTGTATATATATACATTGTATTCACCTGATGCACAATCGTGCTAACCATGCCAAATTAGAGTAAATAGGAAATTTCCGTTTAACTGAGTTGAAATCAATTTCGTTTTGGAAGAAAGATAATTTTATGACCTGAAAACAAATATTCAGTGGCAGCCTCTAGGAGTTCGAAATATTTTTGGAGAGATTTCTAAATATTTTTTTATTAAAAAAGAATTAGCATAATTAATATTCGTTATGAACATGTTCATTTACAATTTTCCGAACCATGTATGTAAATCTATTACTTCATGTAACATTAAACAGTTTGAATGTATGAAATGTGTATGTGTTATTTACGTATATATATATATATTATATGTTTTGAAATCAAGGTAGGCTACATTCAATGTTGAACATGGCAGTAGTGTAAAGATCCTATCACGATGCTACAAATAAATGCAACGTGCTCGAATTAACAAACCGAACACTGCATGCGATTAGCAGTAGAAACGTTGGTTAAACGTTAGTTACCTAACTCACAGTCTTAATGTTTACTGTGTATAGTCATACTCTAGCTAGGCGTTTCCCGTTCCTTTGAAATCGTCTTTTACAAATTTCTCTCATCTTGAGCCTCATCTTCGCCATCATCGTTCGTCACATATCGACGTTAATCACAGAATTTGAGGTGATCGCATTTTTTGTATCAACGTTGCAGGGATGTAATCAATTGCGTAGCTCATCTACTTCTCTATGTCAAATTCCCAAACACGTCTAATGTGTAATCGAATACAAAACTATATCGGCGTAATTCAGAAATAAACTAAGATATATTGTTGATTGTGATACCCTAGGCCCCAGGGGAAATATTTATCAAAGAACATTTTATTCTGAATACCATACATTCCATCAGTGTATTCCTTGGAGTGAATTTTCCGTCCCTAGGATATATTCGCAAGTAAACAAAGCACTGTCAAATCCTTGGTGTTCTTATAATAAAATATATATCTATATTTGTATGAAAAGAGAATGTAAATGACACTGGAAAAAAACTGGACTCTTATGTTATATTATCAGATATTACTATTCATTTCCCAATAATAGGTGGCCTAATGGCATCAAACCATCAACCAGAAATGATGTTATAATTAGAAGGGATATGTCTACATTTTCGATTGACGCGTTTCGGTCAGACATGCAAGATATAATTATTATCACTTTGTTGCGTTTAACTTGAATGTCGAATGAGTTTCAACAGTCGTTTTGAGGAATTTACAAATTCTATTGTCCGTATAATCAACCGCCATGCTGCGTTTAACAATTGTCACGTCGTGAAAAAAATATTAAACCTATACCATGGATATCGAAAGGAATACTCATTAGTATTTGTTTAAGACATAAAATGTTAAAATCCCAATTCCTAAAAGGCAAGAGTTCCCAGTGCCCATATTTCAAAAGATATCGCAATTTACACATATCATTGATATGGCAAAACAAATGTATTACTAGAATCTGATTGCTCAAAACATGGAAAACCCCAAGTCCACATGGCGAATTGTGAATCAAATTGCATCCTCTAAAAACAAGTCAAGGCATAGTATTGACAAAATCCATCTGGAAATTGGGAGTATTATTAATGAATGTCATTGGTTTGCGCAAGAATTTAATCGGTACTTTTCCACTGTCGGTTCCAATCTTTCTGAACCATTCCCTATGACATGGAGGGCTTTAGAAAGCATCTTGACAAGCGGATGAACCATTCCATATTTCTGAATTCCGCAACGATGAATGAATTAACAGTTGAAATCACAAGTCTTAAAGATGGTAAGGCAGTTGGGGCCGACAACATCTCGAGCCGTTTTCTCAAGTATGTTGCTGATATTATAGCTCCATGTCTGACAAATTTTTTTCAACAGTTCACTTCAGTTGGGAATATTTCCATCTTTATTGAAAATCGCCATAGTAGTTCCAATCTTCAAGTCTGGCAATATAAAACAAGTGTCATATTATAGGCCTATTTCGATCCTTTCTTCCATAGACAAGGTATTCGAACGTTTGATTCATAAACGGCTAATGAACTTCCTTACAAAGCATGAGATAATAAATAAATCACAATTTGGTTTTCAAAGTAAACATTCTACTTCACATGCGACACTATATCTCATATTTATGATAAACTAGAAAACAAAGAATATGTCAATGCAACCTTCTTAGATCTTAAAAAAATCTTTGATACTGTTAATCACCAAATTTTAATACATAAGCTGTGTCACTATGGTATTAGGGATGTGGCAAACAAACTCTTTGTCGATTACTTGACCAACAGAGTATAATACGTACAAGTGAGTTCATATTGTTCACTCACCTTACCTGTGACCCACGTAGTCACACAGGGATCCTGCTTGGGACCGACTCTATTTTTATTTTTTATCCATGATCTTGCTCGAAGCACCTTATTAAGTTCGAAATTACAAATCTTCTCGATAATTACAAATCTCCTGAAGTATTTCAATCAAGAGTGAACGCTGAAATTGAAAAATGGGCAAATTGGATAAAACTCAACAAGCCAAATCTAAATTTAGATAAATCGTGCTGATATCATCAATTAAAAAAAAAAAAAAACTGATTTAAAAAATGAGATAGGGGACTCTGTTCTTGAAACTGACACAAACTCGTTACTCTTCAAGTCATACACAAAACAGTATCCAATTCATCGGCGTGAAACTATGGAACACGCTGCCTAATTCAATTCGTTCCAAAAATTATAATTTATTTAAACAAACTTTAAAAAATCTTTACCTTGATGCTTATATATGTCAATATTTCCCCAGCTGTTCGCCCATTTTTAGGCCTGTTGTTAGGTTAATCCTTTTCTTCGATGTATGTATGTGGTGTTCATGTGCTCTCTGTTCGAGTAATAATGGAACAATGCCACTAGCATTACCAGTATCAATTTTCATATCTGTTGGTGTATGTATATTATTAAATTATGAACCTCTGAAATCACAAAAAAGTATGGTAACACTTTATATTTACGCATGTGGCTCTGCCGTTACATGAATGCATAAGTTTGTAAGTAATCTAAAAGGCATAGTATTGAATATTTTCATTATTATAATCATATTATGCATGCCTTTTCATCTCAATATGTAGTGCTGCTTACATCCCCTGTTGAAATAATCAATTTCTTTGCCAAATTTAAATATTATCGACGTCTCTATAACTCCAAACTCATATAAAGAACATAACAAACATCCCCTTTTCTGGTTGCTAACTACGCTATGCGGCGTCATGTTAGTCAGCAATTTCTTAGTTGTTATTACGCTCTTCCGAGCATAACATTATAAAGCAAAACTGACATAACCAGTCACTCTTTCCTGATTGACTTGAACCATATTTTTTTTATATTTCTCAAATTAGATTTATTCATCAAGCCCTGATGATATCATCAAATTATTATTTTTAACATGTATTTAATGTCATCTGTTCATCAATAAATTAACACGGTGTCGTTGACACGATGACTCTGGCAGTCTTTTGCGGCTCCGCGTCAATTGAGGAATATTGTATGCCTCAGTTTTCAATAGATTTTTGTATTATCATTATATTAGTTTGATTGTGTACAATATTTCATGCACGACGAAATAAAACTTCTGAGTTCTGAGTTCTAATGTTGTTTTGATTAGTTATCATATATATGGACCTTCTGGTCTTCTATCAATTTCGTTATTAGTCGAATGTTTAATTAAGTCGTGAATGTTTTTATTATCGTTTGTGGTTGATTGACCACTAATGCTTGGATTCGTAATCATGAGGAAAACAGAAACCTTCGTTGCTATTAATGCTAATATCAATCCACTCAATATCGAGATATTGCTAAAAAATGGCATTTTGAGGAAGAGGTAGAACGTGTCGGGAAAGCGAGAGTCGATTTTAATGTACTGCCTTGTTCAGACATTTTAGGTTTATTTTGAAATAATGAACATATCGGTTCTCTTAATGTCTTTCGTGCCTTTTTGTAGGTTGAATCTATCATGTGGACTTCCTAATTTGAAATTTTGTTTCAAACTATAGCTACCACACCACCCAGTATCTATCTAATGAGAAATATTTCTATGTACTAATAAAAGAAAATTCTTAAGAAATGATAGAAACCAAGCCACACCATCATAATCTTATATTGTTAATTACTAGTTACTCAATTGCATAACATTACAAAAGGTTCGTCTCGGTCGCAGTTTGAACATTTTTGTCCGACTTGTTTTAAGGGGTCGCGTAATCGCGACGATGTTTCAGAAGCCGTTGCATGGGAAGTTCTGAATCTATAATTTTAAATGATCTACCCCTACATACTGCTGATATATTAAATTAGTAATGAAAATTTTTTTCGTTTAACTCAAATCTGAAAAAGTGCTCCTCTTTTTGTTCTTGTCATTGGGTAAATAACCATTCCCTACCTCGAAGACTTTTCATCTGATTTTATATCTATATTCAACTTACTCCTTATTCATGTCAAAGAAGAATAACCAGGATACCACGGTAATACATTAAACTGCGATTTATTAATATAAGCGTTATTTTGCATCAAAATACGCAACTTATTAATATCTACATTCTATGACATGTACACTGAATACTATTCAAATAAATAAAATAATATTTCCTTCCCTTGAAGATTAATTCTACTAGGCTAAACAAATATGACGGGGTTGGTATGTAAATGATCATCATTACGTATCTTAGCCTTAACAGTGAGTTCAAAGTTATGTTCTTTGTTCTTGAAGTAATGGGTTGTTTTTGAAGTTGGGAATGCAAGAATTTAAATGATAACCTTCTTTCAATAGTATAGATAAAATCACATAAATATCCTTTGTGGCGAAATAACAATATTATCACGGATACACAACATAAATTTCAATTTCTTTCTTTCGTTTCTTTCAATCAAGATTGAAAACATCAACTATATTTGAAATATATTTACAGTTAACATAGGCTACTGTATAAGACTTGATTAAATAGAATCTAAGATAATAATTGGGTAATCAGGTTAAATGTATATTTCCTGGGGCACTTTCTTCCTCTGCCTTCATTGTCACCAAGGTAACTTACATAGTTTATCATGGCATGTAGCGTAATAAGGACATTCGGAGCAAGCTGGCCCTTTGCTGAAGGTTGGAATTCTGAAAATTATTTAAATCAAATTAAAGATTGTCTTCCATTCAGTGCCAGCATCGTGCTATTCACTTGCAGGACTACTTTTGATTAGACATACTGTGGAAGATCCCATTTTATTTGTGTCTACATATACTGGGACTAAATCCGTCTTAAATTCAAATGCACTGTCGGATGTTTTAGGCTGGTTGTCAAAACACTTAGTTGCCGCAATGACCCTGTGGCTAGAACGTTGAACCTGGTGTGGGGACGTCGCAGTTTGAAAACATTTGCTCGCGCATTTATTCCCGCGCCAGGCCAAGGAGTACGTGCAGTAAGCTACTTTTTAAGAAAATAAAGCATTTCACGCCAATAAAAATTACATGCTGTGATCAGTTAAATAATATACTAACCCCGCAATTAGACCTTCTCTAAACTGGCACACGATATTCTTTTCATCAGATGAACTACAAATTAAAAGGAATTTGTATTAATGAAATAAAAGACAATATTTCAAGTAAATGCAAGCATTAAATAGTTAACTTTTGATATTTTGTTTTTATAATAAATACCTTGATTATTTTGATGAGATGTTCTATAATACACTCTGAAAAATTCACGACACATTCTTCTTCTCCAGCGGTATTTTGATAGTAGGAACTTTAGTTTACTTTTAATTTATGAGGTATTTAACTTCAAAATTTAAACAAAAAAGATTCACATTCCTAGCGTTTTACAATTGAATCCACTGTTCATCTCTGTATCAACGCATGAACATGAAAACGAGAATAGAAAACGAGAAGAGAACCGAAGACTTATCGATCGAAAGTTATGGGATCCCCCAAAACAGACAAATACCTATCAACATACTTACCAAATAAAATCGATAAGTAATAACAGACACATTTTCCATCACCTATTAGATCGGAAATAATCGATTCATGGTTTTGTCTTACCAAGTTGCTATTCCGCATCCAACTTTGTATGTTGGAGCAAAGACTAATTGCTTGTAGTGTCCGCATCTATAACAGGAGCCATCTTCTTCCATGTTGTTGATCTAAGCAGATTTGAGCACGGTAATTTATGAACATAAAACATATTATGAAGTTCAAAATAACGAGTTATCCATTCACTTTTGAATTTCTGATGTATGTATAAAAGATAGACGTGGATAATTTCGAAGCAACTGAAATGAAAGTTCCGGATTTGGACATCGGTCCGGCTTATAGTGAAATAAATCGCATACAATTAGAGCAAAAATGTCATATATAAAATATAGGAATTGACGAACCTCATCGTACCACGCACTCAAAGCAGACATTAAGTGATCATCAACATCCGTTGGTTTTTTGATAACTGCCAATGTTTCACCATATCCCATTCCAGCGTAGGCACTGTAGCCGAATTTACACAAACTGGGGTAACATAATTTATACAAATATTTATATTTTTCGATAAAATAAAATTGCTATTTTATATTCGAGATGTTTCGACATCTATCAAAGGTAATTACTTCAAAACAAGAAAGAAATGCTCGAGAAGTCTACATGGACACGAGTAGTAGGGTTTCAAGTAGACTATGGTACGGTGAATTTCAAAACTTCGAAGCGAAAAACAAATTCCACAGAGCTCACAAAAATTTTTGAAATAAATAAAAGTAACGGACGTCTAGCGAATATAGACAGGAGTACTACTCTTTTACTGTACCGGTAATGCACCTTTGTGAAAAACGCCCGATTACATTGACCACCACATTGCGGAAAATGCTACGTTGGAACCGCTACACGGTGCGTGAATTTAAAAACTTTGAAGCGAAAAACATATTTTACAGAGATCACACAAATTTTTGTATTAAGTAACAGCTGTCTAGCGACAACAACAAAATTTGTGGACTAAAAAATGACCAAGTAGTTGATCAACATTTGATAAACAAAAAACTGTCCATAGGTCCATTGCGTGCCAAAACACGTAGTCCAACTCAATGTTAAAAAATTGTTTCATCGTTCTACGAAAGATTTAACAAAAATCTCACGCGGCTTGATCAGCAGCACCACCGGCAAGCTCACTATCCCACGATACAAGATACATATCGCTCGCTCCTTGCTGTCTGCGATAATCATTCAGTTGATTGACTATCGAATCTTTCTGATATTGTGTAAGGGGTATAGGTTCTGAAACATAGGATTTATTTTTTATAAGATATTCTACTATGGAACATATATAATTTTATGACAAGTTTTATACTCACCGCCCGCCTGAGCTCCAACACAAAAACAGAGGAAAATAGAGATTGCTCGTAAACTAAAAATTTCCATTTTTCGTTATATATTTGATTTTGAAATTTTCTAAAATTCTAAAAATAAGCTTTGAGTATATAAAACAATGTTGAATGAGCGGGTGTTGTTTTTGGTAAAGCTTCAAAATACTGCTATGTTTGAAATTTTGAAATATTTTTAATAAATAATGTGTTTCCAACTTATCCTAAAGTCTCTCGTGATATACCATCTTATAAGTTGCGGATAATATTTGACCAAAGCATTCTTACCTGATATTGTGAATTTGCTATCAAGTTTCTACTTTGAACAACTAAAATCAAATCATATGTACTGCATTATTTAAAGCTTAAAAGTGTTTGTATGTTTATACTCTGTCACTCATTAGTTGTGACACTGTACGCAGGAACTGTCAATACACGATGGATTATATATTGTTTTGATTTACTCCTCACAAGATATCTTTCTGTACACACCGACAAGATCAATCAAGAATACTTGAATACCTATTGAAGGTTGTATACCAAAATGAAACTTTAAGACGGCAGTTGACGCACACATACAGCAATAGGTATATACTCCTATATGCATTTTACCTGCCTATGTTAATTTAGATTTCTTTTTTGCGGGTTCCAAATAAATAATATGTTTTTTTTTTATTATTTTGTGTTAAACTATAGAATTTGTTTCCAAAAAGTCGAATTTGTTTACCTGTATACTGGATCATAGTTGCACTTGTACCTACATTAATTAATCAGACCCGCTAAAAGTAATTTTAGTTTATTTCAATTTTCAACAATGAAGGGGTCCGTTATTTGTTATGAAACATATTTTTATAATTCTCTCGCGATATACTGTTTTATAAGGTGTGAATAATATTAGCACAAAATATTCTTTGTCGATATCGTGACTTTGATATCAAGTTTCTACTTTGGACGACTTATATCAAATCAACTGTAGGGCCTGTTGCAATATTTAAAGCTCGAAAGTATTTGTATGTTTATACTTTGTTGTGACACTTGGCGCAAGGCATTCGAACTGTCAATACACGATATATTATATATTATATTGATCTACTCCTCACATAACACCTTTCTGCACACACCGTAAAAATCCACCAAGAATAATTGAGTTCGTATTAAAGGTTGTAAACCATAACGAAACTTTAGGACGACAGATGACACACACAAACAACAATATCTATTCTGTTACTGATGATATGATTTGTTCATAAATTTAAGACAATCAAAATTTGCATGTTTTATATTTATGTAGTTTTTTCTTTGTGCGTACCAAAACACAATTTGCTAACGTGCATAATCACACCTAACCTAAATTTCTAATACTATTTAAAAGCAGAGATTGTGATGAAGGTTATAATTTTTATTTCTCATTAATATATAAGAAATAATACCGAAACTGAATTCATGAGTTGTCGATTCAGAGTTCGAAAAGCTGGTGACAACATTATAGATATTTTCAACAAATTTGAACGAAATCTTTGTAAAATCAATTTCAATAAACGTGTATTTCTCCGAATAAAGCATTGTAATTAAAATTTAGAATTAAATTTAGTAAGTATTGATAATCTTTTACATTTCTTTTCAGAAATATTTACTACTAGTCGGCTGCAAATGGCGTTAAAAACATCAACCCATGAATGCATCTCTTTGTTTATACTTCGAACTTCTCCGACAGTTTGCATCAATATCGGGCGACAAATCCTTGGATTTCTTACTGTATACAAAGATGATTCGGACATATTCGAATTGAAAACATTATCCAGAACTATTATTGTTATTGTAGTTTAGAAACAAGCTTTCATCAATTCTATTTTTGTTTCGGGTACCGAACCAATTATGAAATACATACTTCACAAAAAATAAACTAAGGCTGTACAGTGCACTATTATAAATACCTTGCTTAGAATATGTGAACAAAATTAATTTTAAAGTTTACTTGTTCAGCTATTCATTTCATACTACATTTATATCAAAATTTATTTCCGGACCAAAACGGGTTAATCAAAGGTTCAATGCGTGACCTTTTTTGGTATGATACCTTTTTTGATAAGTATGATCCCGTACTATGCAAAATCCATTATTATGTTTAAGTAAGGTCTTTCATGTTTATTTGAAGCCTATCCCAACGCAAACTTAGATCGAGTAATTTAAATAAATAAAATGTTTTTTTTTATGAAATAAACGAAACCACGCCATCGTTTTTTGTCATTGATAATTCCGTCTCCATTGTTTCAATGAGCGCTGAAACTGTTTGTAATCAAATTCCATTTATACAAATGCAAGTTGTTTGGGTTCTCATGAGCTACCAATTTGTTCTGAATGAAATGTATGATGTTTGGGCCGAATCAATTCAGATACATATAAAAACCAATGTGAAGTCATTGTCAGAAACAAATTTCGGTCTCGGATATCATATATATCATATATCTAGTTTTTCTCAACCTATGTATGTTTGTGACTTTGTTGTGAAGCAAATTTGACTCAATTTTTGCAGAAAGCAACACATTTAGAACACTTGGCTGAATACAACAAATGTTTGTTAGAACATATATATGAGGACATAACAATCATACCTACAAGTCGGCGCGCTTCATCAACAAATATTAATTTTAAAATATTAATTTATAACATGTATTTAATCAAGTAATATTGTCAAGTAAAAATAATTGTTATTATACATAATATAATTGACTTAATAAAAATGACAAAACAAATGCATTTTGTACAATTATACATCTATTACATACATATTTAATAAAAATAAATCAGGTACAGTTGCATTTTAATGTCAAAGTTCAAGTTATTAATATTGATTTGAAATATAATTTACTGAAAAAATAGAAAATTAAATTAAAATATTACATATCTTAGAATCATGATCAGTAGCAGCCGGTATGCGTCCAGAATCTCCGCTTATAGTTGAAACCCGCACCATGCAACCTGTTACCATCCATAGAAACTTGCGGATCTATAACGGCAGCGAGATTAATGGCACGTTACGAAACTGCCAGTTCATTTAAGCACTGTGTGTTTCGTAGACATTCTCGTGTGAGTGATATACTGTGGCAAATAATTAAAATAAGGTTCATAAAAATTCCTGAGGCTTCCCCAGTTCATGAAGTATTGAGACGAAATACGACTTGTTCGAAAGAGTATTATTTTGTTCTGCGAAAGGTAGCGTTCTTTAAATTTCAATTTCCGACTTGGGTGACGAGAAAACAGCGATACATTGTGAAAAAAGTGAAAATTTCATAACGATCGGCGCGGTTTTTGTTGTTGCCATGGAAACGAAACTTCAGTCCGGACTTTCTATGAAACGCACAGTACTAGAGTGACAGAGAAACCCACGTGTTAAGTTTCATCTAGATCGGTCCAGCCATTAAGACGCTAGAGCTTGGACACACAGACAGACAGATAGACATAGGCTACAGGACCGATAAAAAGGGTCTCCTATAGCGGAGATCCAATAATATTCGACAGTGAAGCAATTATTACAGTTTTCTGCGTCGTTACATGACTAAACTCAGATGATTCAAGGATTGATTTGCACTTGTTTGTTAGTGGATCTTGGTGGGGCATCTGCATTTGTTGTATTGTTGTCTTGTTTAGTTTGTTTAAAACAAAGTTTTGTTGTCACATATGTCTTTGTGGCTTTCCGCATTGTGCTGTAAAGTTTTTAGATCAAAAAATATATTAGGTTATGAAAAAAAAACATTATATCATTATATAATTAGGGATGGGACGAGTCCGGCATTACAGAGATTCGACGAATCCGAGTAATAGGTCAAGGACTCGAATCGAATCCTCCGAGTCCGTGACGTCACAATGTAAGAGTGGAAAAACACGTTTTTGACCATACTACAGCATCGCGCGCTCACAAACATACGACGTAGCTCATATTTTTTGCCTAATGGTTCTGCAGATAGCTGTTGAATCAATTTAAAAATATATTTTTCATATTTTTTTGGCTGCCATAATACAAACGTAAACGTGGGTCAATGTGCGCCTTGGCTGTGAACTGGATTTTCAGCCCACCACCTTGCGTCAATTCTGGGCGGCCATTTAGAAATTCTTACATGTCAAATAGAAAAATAAAAAGCTTTTGACTACAATGCTTTCCCATAATTCCAGATATTTCTAACCTTAAATTTACTATGCCGCGTGTGCAAATGATAGAGAGATGCCACTTGTCGTTAATACAATGCTTGCAATTTAGTAGTTCACGTAAACGTTCTGAAACGCTCCATGCTTTCCATTGCTCCCTTTTTGGAGAAAGGATTGCACGTAATAAACTCGATTTAAAAGAGGTATTGAGGAGATTCCCCCTTGGGTTGATCCTGCGCATGTTTCATATTTATTTACGCGAATCGAAAACTCAAAAATATTGCGCAAACACATATTTTATTGTGTACCACATGTATACCAAAAAGGATAGATAGTTTGAAGGCGACTGGCGCATCATTGTTATAAGCTATCAATAGTTTTTACCTTATATTATCTGGATATCTGTCGTCGTTTTCATTAGGAGTGTTTATAATACACACGAGTGATATTGTTAAATATCTAACCTTGAATTTCAACTACTTAAGGTAGATAGTGAGATTTATAGGGGTAAAAGTACAAAAATAGGCGTAAATTAGTAAAAACAGAATTGGTTATAGACTCGGTAAAAACGACGTGGACTCGAAATCGAATCCGAGTCTAAAAAATGCCTGGATTCGACTCGAATCCCGGCCCATCCCTATTATATATATATAAAGTCCTCTATAATTATGTAATTATTATTTTTATGTTTATTTTGTTGTACTGCATTTTTCTTTACGATAGCTTTTATTTTTTTCTCAACAAAACGAATACAAGGTTTATGGACATTACCTTGATGCAATGTTGTAGAATATAGGATTTAAACATTCGGATATTCTCAAGCACAAAAGTGATGATAATTTAAGTATCCATGTTTGTCTTTCAACAAATTTTTGGCCGTTTTCGAATCGAATTCTCGCCGCTAATCGATAACCTGCGTATCAGAAAAATAGTCATAAAATAGAAGAAAAATATCTTCTACTTTTATTTCTAAAAGCTTGAAATATTTCAATTAGTTTGAAAAGATTACAACAAAACATTGAATACATCGAATACAATTTTCAAAGTGTTGAAAGTTCACGCAATGAATATATCCTACCTGCATCGGGAAGATATCCGATCAAAAATGACAACAGTATGAGTGAAAGCTGTAGAAGAGCAAAATTTTCTTTGCTCACATCAACATCAGATCCTCTATCTTTATTAGTTGAATAAACAGACAGAATAGTCAATAATCAAATTTTAATGAATGACAAACGAGGAAACAGAATAAAATACTCATTTTGTTACTTTCAGAACTAATTAACCTGCATAATAATCATAATCAAACAAAAACAAAACAAAAACGCAGTCGCATACCTTTCTGGCGAAGTCTTTTTCTTTGTATCACCAAGCAAATTAATACAAATGTTAACAGAACAACTGTTAATATTGGAGACCAAAGAAATATTGGAAAGGCTATATTTGTATATATAGTTATGTACTTCATCCTGAAAATTTGTGTAAAAAGTTATGTAAACATACATTACAAAGTTCAACGATGGAAAACATAATGGGCTATTATAATTAGATAAACATTTATACTGAAACTGTTGATTTCTATTTGATACAAGTGTGACTGAATATGTATCAGGCTACACAGTAATGTACAGATATTCATGAAGATCAGGATTTTGATTATCTTAAAATTGCACCGGAAAACACCATAATTTTATCTTGTTATCCACTTATCGTGGGTGCTTTTGGGTGCCTTCAATGCGATCGATATCGAACTCAATGTAATGCAGCCATGCAATGCTTTCATGCAAAAAAAGGAATAAAATTTCATTTGATAAATACTTAATTACATGGGTCTATGTGATATATATATATATATTATCACCAAGATACTACTTACTGATCCTTGTGTGCACTACATCCAACGCCTAGAGGATTGAATTCATCTGCAGAATAAACGTATGGGAACCAGAAGTAGAAAATAAAATTTGCCAAAAATGTTTCTATCCAAATAACCATCACAAGTATCTGTTATATAAATTTGGTTACACAAGTACATACTTTAAACATGGTACCACCGATTTCAATTTAAATATTTAAAAAAGTTTGATTCAATAGTACATGTGAACCACCAAAAAAAAACGTTTGGGAAGTATTATTTTGTATATTTTATATTGATAGTTATGTTATATTTGTGGTTGTTGGGTAGAACAATAATTATATAAATGTTATATTTAGTTTAACTGAGTTCTTCTCTGGATATTTTATTAAGATTATTGAAAAAGGGAAATAAAGTTGCTTGATAATTTTGTTGTTCCTTTTTATTTTTTTGTGTGCACATAGTAAAGTTAGTATATTATGATTGTAATTTCATCGAATATAAAATATGCCAAATTAGCGACTTTGTTTGTTATGAAATATTTCATCAAGTATTTACCGTTAATTTTTTGTGTGATATTATTTCAGAAACAATTATTTATTTAATCTTATTTTAATATTTATTGATTTTTAATTTCATTATTTTTTATAAATAACACTGTAAAGTGACATTTCTTGAAGTCATTTTAGGTACCAAGTGAAGTGAACGTTTCTGATGGAATGGTTAAATATTCTTCCATTTATTTCGGCCCCGTTATTGCATGACTATCTAAGACCAAGATTTAGTCGAGTGCAAACTTACAAAAAATATTCTTATTACTACCAATACCTTTGCTTTATAGACGGTAAATATCTTCATACGATGAGGAAATTTTATTGCAGCAATACGAAGTATTGTAAACACAAGAATATGTTGAATAGTTACACAACTGGTCCAAAATTTAAAAGCCATTGTCGTCTAAAAGTGATAAACTTTTATGCATTAATGCTTACTAACAATGCTAACAATGCAACAACCAAATTTAACTAGGTGAGTCTAGAACTACATCTAAAAAAAGTCATTTCTGTATTTCATCAATATACTTCAGAGTCAATTCATTGATAAGTTTTTTAGTTAATGATTTAACCTTATGATGCGTAAATGAGCGCTTAAGTGAGTTTTTGATAAAATTAATAACTGTAATCAGAAAAAAAAGTAAACAGACCTTGCAAAAAAATGTTGGTAAATAGTATGAGCGATAACCGAATGTTGATCGATAAACAGCGAACGGACTATTCCAAGCAGATATGAAATCCGAAAATGCAAGACTACATATTATTACGTTGAACGCAGATCTGAAAAAGATTGATAAAATGAAATTACCTCTTCAGCTGCGTCTTTTTAGCAAACTTCATACTGTCATGTTTAGATTTGTTATTCTACTATACTATGTTACTATGTAATATACTGATCCGTTTCTATTAAAAGTCTTCAAATTTAAATTACTTAATTTCATCTGAATATATCTATCTTGTTTTTCAATGGGTATCAATAAATCTTTACGTTTGAGTATTACTATACGGGAACTTTAATTCGGCGAGCATCCATCTCCTCCATTATCAATGGGGAGCATATATTCCGCGTGGAAATCGGTTGAAAACTGTAGAATAATTTTCAGCTGGTTTTCTGCTTCATTCACAATGTGTTAAATGCAATAAGATTCAACATCTCAAACACCAGAGATATGCTGACTTTGACTTAAAAAAACTTTTTATAAAAGTATCAAATCCGAAAGTTACGACAATTCTCGCTTACTCACGTTTTTAAATCTGCTGACTTTTTTACAACAAGTATTGTCAATGCATTTGCAAAAATTCCAAATACAAATAATATACCCACAATAGTACAACATGAAATTGCTCCAGCAAGCGTCAAAAAATCATTTCTCTGCCTGTTAAAATATAAGAAATTAAAATTCATTTTCTTTTTGTCATACCATAATAAAGATGTTTACAAGAGCCTTAACTTAATAAGATAGTATTTTGAATGAACTCAAACAATTGGCATGCAAGACTTTTATTACAAACATTGTTGCACATATCTTTTTCAAAATATCGTGCTTATATTTTTTCACAAGTACATTACAAAACTAAATAAATGCATGGTAAACACCACTAATTATTAAGTTATACATTGTAAAATATAATACTATGTTGTTTATTTTTATATTACTGGAATAGAAATGAGTAAAAACTTTAGTCATACCCGCTTTTTGTAGTTAATCCTTCAAAAGATGTTGTATTGCTTGTGTTAAATAGTTTGGTTGTCAACGATGAAGATGGAAGAATGATAGAATTGTTCATATCTTTAGTTCTCAGCAAAAACCACTGAATTCTTCTATCGAAGATTAATTTTAATTAGCGAATCTTCCGTTATAAAATATATTAATGTCTTAACTCATTATCTGAAATCTCCTGCCAAAATCGTCGCGTTACGATATTGTAATGCTAACACACATTTGAATAGAAAAATAGATATTACACTATTGGGTTTAAATGTTGGTTAAATACTTATAGTTATGTTTGTATATTCACGATCCGTGAATTTGCACAGAACCGCGGTAATTTTATGGAATTAACATCAAATATTTACAATATACCAGGAAAGATGTTATTTAATTAACCAAAACTGAATAAACTTTTATACACAATGTTATAAGATCTAAAGATTCAAATCTTTTATATTTTTTCTATGTATAGCAACGATCACAAATTAGTGCTATTTTGGCGAATGTAAAAGCTATCCTATTAGAAAAAAGTTCAACAAACATTGGATTATTTTTAGAAATTGCATGATGCAGTTTAATTATGTATTCGAATACTCCCATCTATCCAGCTGCAATAAATATAATATGAAAACATTTTGCTATATATACAAACTTTGTATCGATTGTTATATCAACATTTTGAAAATATTTGAACCGGTTTTACATCACATAAATGTAAGGAAATTAGCAGAACGCCAGAACAAGCTCTACGTATGTATTAAACAGAATTATCAATTAATACGTCAGATTGCTAAATGATACCCCATCGGGTATAAAAGGAATCCAAATGACATGCTTTTATTCGTTCACTATTGCAATATATGAAATCGATATAACATTGTAATTACCGACCATTACTGAAGATTAGTTAATACCAACTTGAATACAGCTTACAAGATGTAATTATATATTCTCATGTTTTCAAGAAATTAGGTAATGATATGGCAGATTTAACAGATTGCCGAAATCATTTCCTTAATGGTATTTACTGATTACCAAAATAGGTTTCTAAAAATAGATCGCAAAGGTTAAACAGCCCCTTGTGACCTACTTCATTTAAAGTTTTTATATCGCACGAAGATAGTGTTTAAAAATTCACATGTAGGCCTATACTTGTATTTGTATCAATTTTTTCCTTGGTTCTATCTGCCACTTATGAAGCACTTACTTTTACATAAAATGAGGTTGTTCTACTTTGTATTTTGTTGGGTTAACTTTAATGTATTATTTGCAACATCATTCAAAAAACTTACTATGTTTAATAATATTGGCGATAATTGATAAAATTTAATGAATATATCAGCGACAAACATTCTCTGACAGAAATATGTCAATACACATCTATAGATAATCTTTGCTTGTACAATAATATGTCTCTATGTGTGATAAATTAATTATATATTATGCCAAAGTGCGTTAGAACTACTCACGTTTACCATTAGCTCAGTGATTGCGATTATGCTTTACCCTGTATTGAACACAAAGTGTACATTTGTTTGTTTTGTTTTTATGTTGTTGTTACAATTCTTTTTCCTCATTCTTCTTGTTGTTATGAAAAAAATCGCTTTTCTCAGTAATTACTGGACCAATTGCTTTGGAATTTCCACTGGTTAGAGGGTTACTTGTTACTTTTATTTATTTCGAAAATTTGTGTGCGCTATATGAGATATGCTTTTTCTGTGCGATGACCTTATCAAAATTAAAAATTGTAAACCGTGTGGCGGTTCATCGTCCGCGTCAGACAAAGTTGTTAATAGTCTATACTGTGACAGATTGAATACCCGTGCTACTTCATTTTTGCCTTCGTGTATTTTGCTCTTTGGTTGATTTATTTCAAATTTTTTAGATTATACTACCAGCAAAGATCACCATGCCAAAGACACAAGCAGCATTCTCGTTATTTATTCAAATATTTCGATTTATTGTCGACAAAATATTAGACAATGACTAGCAAGAAACAAAAAGAAAATCCAATCTTCATTACAAAATGCATTGTGTGGTTAAATACGTTTGTGGTAATTACGAAGAGGCAATAAAATACTAATACAAAAGAATGGTTTAACCGAAGATAACCTGAATTTAGCATGATACGTTTTTAGTGCTCAGAAAGTGACAGATATTGATAAAGGTTCCGCTGGAGAGAGGGAAAGAAGAGAATGAAAGAATAAGGAGAAAAAGGCTGATTAAACTGATATTTGAGGCAGCCGGAAAAGGCGAGGGAGATCATTCGGCAAATAAAAAAACGAACGTTACAAAAGTATTTTAAAGGATCAAGCAGCATGACAAATGAAGGTATTCAAGTTCTGATTAAGTTATATAAAATCTAATACAAAAATCGTTTAGAAAGATTTAATATTGCTATAAAATTATTCTTGTATGAAAAGATTCATTTAAAAAATGTACCCCAATAAACCTCTTATGCTAACATCAACATTTAAATCTTTTTCTCGAGAAGAAATTTGCTGAAGTCTGAAATGAGATAAAATGATTTAAAACTTTTGAAATTCGAATATTTGATTTTAAAAATAATAATAAAAAAAGAAACTTTAGAACTAGAATTTTTCTAAAATTTTTATTTAATTTTATTAGATGTGTTTTATAGTGGTGTTGTATCATATTTTTATTTTCTTATTTTTCTTTTCTTTTATATACTTCGAAAATTTCATTTAATACGGTATGCTGTCATCCGAAATGATGTACAAAAATGACAAAAATCTCCGACGAAGTGAAATAGCCAAATATTTACCTGAATAGTTGATGGTTCCGCTCGAATCTTCTTGTCCATGCATCATTGTTGCTACTTTGCTAGTTGACATTCTTTCACCTACAAAACCATAATATAACGATAAGCACAATGTTTCTCTCAAGTAAATTGAAGGAAAGATTCAAAAAATGCAAAAAAAAACATTTTTTTCTCGAAAATGCTAAAAAAGCACTATCGCTAGACATATTGAATTAATAATTTGCAATTGTGATATATCGTTTATTTTATACTTGAAATACTTCTGCATATATAGTTCTACTTCATATGAAACAAATAATGTCACCTAAAGTTGTCAAAATATGTCTGATTTCAGCTCCTCTCAATGTACCATTGCCGTCTTTATCAAATACTCGTAATCCTTCAACAAAATCTTCGTAGCTTCCTTGTTTTGCTAGTTTTTGAATTTGTGACAATACTGGTAAAAATTCTTCGACTGTCATTTTTTTTGTTTTGAGTTCTAAATGAGGATAATGTAATTAAAAAGTTTATTTTAAATAAAGTCGTGGTCATTTATTTCAAAGTAAATAGGCTACTTAGTATATATTTTTATTCAAAGTTTATAGAAGCGACGAAATGATAATATTGTAGTTGTAGATGATGAAAACATTTAAATAAAACTCATTAACATTAAAGACACTTATCTTAGTTCATACATTTTATCTGTTTAATGTTAATAGGAATCAGGTAAAACAGCATAATAACAAAACGCTTTATACGTCCATTTCGTGTACAATTCTAAAATGCTTATGCTCTTGAACGAATGAATCATATTATTTCATTCCCTGGTATCCGTATTTTTACAACAATGTACTGACCTTCTTGACTAGGATTTCCCATGTATTTCATGACGTCTTCATTAGTGGGACATTCACCGAGTGCTCTAATGACGTCACCAACCTGGTGATAGTAGATCGTTTTACCATCGGAATCGGAGAAAAGTTCGTAAGCTTCTCTGACATCTGTATCAGTAATGCATTATTGAAAAAAACATTGAAGAGGTGGAATTTTGAATGTCAGAGTCGAATGTTAGTTTCCTTTTATAATTTTCTTTTATTTATGTGAAATATATTTTTTTAGATTATTCGGACTTGAAAGCATTCCAATTAAAATTTAAGACAGTTCGCACCACAACAATATCAAATATATATAGCAGGAATAAATTTTAATAATTTTTGCTGGTATAGCTTATGGATAGTAATAAAATATTCTCACCTTCAATTTGTTGTTCTGTAAATTCCTGTTAATAAAAAAAAAATGATGATTTTCAAACAGACTATCCATAATTTACCTTATACAAGAAAGCAAGGAAAAAAGTTCAATGCTCTTCATTGAAATATATTCCTATCAAATCATTCTCAATTTCTTCGCATTTTTCGATCAATTTCAGGGTGATTGAAAAGTAACTCCCTATTTTAAAATAAATACAATTTATTCAAATGCTATATCATGTTTCATGTTTCTAAATTTATGTGTATATATTACTTAATATATGGCAATTTAATTTATGTTCTTGTTTTCCTTTCAGATTTGTTTAAATATTGTTCAATTTCAATCTTTTCAAATTTATTTTATTTCAAAACCCTACAAAAATGGCTGGACGTCTTACTCTACAGGAACGTGCCCAGATAGCCGCGCGTTATGAAGTTTGGGGATGCATTGTTCAAGTGCAAAGATGGTGGAGAACTATTAAGGGAAAACATGCCCAAATTGACCCGAAGACGATCAAGAATTGTCATAAAAAACTTATGACCACAGGATCTGTGGCTGATACTCAAAGAAGCGGTCGTCTTTCCAAATCCAGAGATCCTGAGGTAGTGCAAGTTGTTAAAGAAATGTTTACCCGTAGCCCACATAAGTCAATTCGTCAAGCAACAAGAGAAAGTGGGCTCTCCTTTCATTGTGTACGTAATGTGCTAAAAAACGAGCTTAAATGGCGTGCTTGGAAGCCGCATTACTGTCAAGCACTCTCTGCAGAAGACTTTGACATTCGTATGGAGTTTGGTGAAATAATGTTGGCTTGGTTTAGAGATTGGCCCAACCTTTTTAAAAATATTCTATGGAGTGATGAAGCTGTATTCCACATAGGTGGATTTGTGAACCGTCATAACTGCCACTACTGGGCGGAAGAAGATCCTCATGTTACCTGTGAAAAAATGCAAAATCGATCCAAAGTAACGGTATGGTGTGGAATTACTTTTGATAGGATTGTGGGTCCCTTCATTCTTCGCGATACCATGAATGCCGAAAGGTACCTCGCTATGTTGAAAGATGAAATTTGGCCAATTATCAGTGCTTGGGAAAATATTGAAGATTTGATTTTCATGCAAGATGGAGCTCCTCCACACTTTGCTATTGTTGTTCGTGAATGGCTAAATGCTCAATTTCCTGGAAGATGGATGGGTCGTCGCGGTTCGCACGAATGGCCTGCCAGAAGTCCTGACTTAACACCCTGCGACTTTTTTCTCTGGGGTTGGATGAAAGAGGAAGTCTACTCAACCAAACCAAGAAATTTGGAAGAACTTGAGGGGCGAATACGTGAAGTTATGACTTCCATCCCGCAAGAGTTTCTTGCGAAATCAGTTGATGCGATTCCTGGTCGACTTGAGAAGCTGGTGGCAAATAAAGGCGCCCATATTGAATTTTAAATAAAAGCCCATGCATTATACTTCCTTCTCATATTCATTAATTGTAGAAATTATATTTTAAAAATAAACTATAGTTTTTTTAAAATAGGGAGTTACTTTTCAATAAGCCCATGCATTATACTTCCTTCTCATATTCATTAATTGTAGAAATTATATTTTAAAAATAAACTATAGTTTTTTTAAAATAGGGAGTTACCTTTCAATCACCCTTAGTACTCAGAAAAAAACTACGAAGATATTTCTTTCAGACCCATTGAAGCGATAAAACAAATATTGTACTCACCATGTCTTTGCTAGGTACGTTTCTTGTTCTGATATTTTAGAATACTTGAAAGCTGAGATTGAATAACTGATTAACAAAAGAGAACATTCTACCTTTTTATAGTCTAAAGTTACAGCATGTAACGAAGAAGTGATAAAGTCAAAATTACATCCCGTGGATAGCAGATGTTTGGGAGCGACATATCGCACTTCGGAAATCGCGCCGAGTAGCCAATTTAAACTGGTAGGTAACAAAGCCAGATCATAATCCAATTAGCATCTTAATAGGAATAGTTCCAGTTTTAAATCATGCAGATAATTTAAATGACTAAAAGTAAATGAAATAGACTATTCTTCGAACTGTGGCCCAAGTTCACAATAGTAACTATATTTCATAATTAAAAGTCAGATGCCGGAGTATTTATATGCGAATCCGGGTACTTTTAGCAATAGTGCAATTTACAGTATATATTACCTTCTGGTCTACAAAATGCTTAGTAGCATATATGTCCTCATTTTTAATATTTTATGCACCACTGTGTCTTGAAAGGTTTGTCTATTTTGTCATCTCGACTGCTTATGAGCTGAACCGACAAAGATGAATGTGCAAGATGTACAGTTGATTTTTTATTATTAGTTTTTTATCATTACTAGTTTTGTTTGGATTCAATGAAAATTGCAATTTTTTGAATTTATTTAGATGAATACACAAAATTTATTCTGATGGATGGATTTATGAAATCTAAAATGAACGTTCTAACAAATGATTCACAGTACGGACGGGATATGACCATTTTCCGCCTTTGATGCGTTATGCCGTAATTTATATTCATATGTCTTGAATGTTGTTTACAGATATACATCATATCTCAATGTAAGAGGGTTTGCTTTACAATTTGTAGCGTAATGAGTAGCGTAAAAAATATATCAATCCGACACAAATTTGCCTGATCTGAAGTCGCAAAATTGAAAATTGAGGTAAACATAAGTGCATTCTATCTATGTGCTTCACGAAGCCTCGAATACCTAATTGGTATATATATCAGTCATTAGAGTATATTAAATTCTGTCGTAGCGGTGTTCGCGTTTTAGGCGTTTTATATCGCTGTCTGTAGAGACTGGCTTGCCTACGAATTTTTAGCTTTGAAACTGCGAAAAAACTTTACAAAAAATGGAGAGTTGTTGTTTCTCGTTGAATTAAAATTTTTTAATTTCAATTTTATGAAATTCAGTTTATTTCTGTTATTTACAGAAAACAATTTGATTATTTTTGACAAAATGCGAATACGCGATATTATCATTATTATCAAACGAAAACGAAAATTTAATCTTGCATCTGGGGATCGAAAATCAGTTTGAACTGAATTTGTTTGAACTTAATTTATATAAAAATCGGAAATGATATTAAACTCGATATTTGAATTCCAATTAATGTGTAGAATTACAGAATTTTGTGTAGTGCCATATGTCAAGTGGCAAATGAATATTATATTCATCACGTATCGCTATACACTCGACATAAATATTGACAAACGGAATGTACGAAGTATAAGCTTAATATAAGTTGAAGTACTCTTCATAAGTTAACGACACTCATTGTAATTTAATTAAATTTACGTTGGTTTTATAGTAGTTAAACATCGAATTTTTTTGTACCTCGCTTTTCCGCCTGTATTTTGCATATATATATATCTAAAAATAGAGCAAAATGAATCATAAAATTGAAATTATTAGTCTAAGTGAGGGGAATCCTTGAGATACCAGTATTTTATTGTGTCTCTTTCTGCCAAATTGTACTTAAAAATTTGTCAGTTTATCAACTGATGAATGCCAGCTAATTTACTACTTTATAATTGATATTAGGTCCGGGAAATTGAATCGTGTGACAATTAGATTTATAAAGATTATGATTTATGAAAATTAGAAAATACTTGAGGAATGATTGAGTAACAAGTTCGTAAGCACTAATTAAAAGAATTTGAGATGAAATATTGGTCATTATCTGTGCACCGAGCAATTTAGATTTTTATTCAATTTTAACGAAAACTTTTCGTAGTACGATGAGCATGTACAGTATTTTATATTTCCATTAAACTGGAGTATACTGTCAAATAGTATGAATAGTTTTCTTATCAAAGAGACAAACAGGAGAGAGAGTGTGATTTTGCAGATAACCACGAATTTTCGTACGACATTTATCAAAAATAAATTCTAAAAATGTGCAGAGATATTGTACTATATAATACTTGCTTCGAGACCACAGAAATTAGTGGAGTAAATCACTTAAACTAATGGATTACTCTCTAAGAACTCACTAACAACAACTCACTAAGAACAATATGCTGACAAATTGCAACGATTCGGAAACTGGATATTACCGCCATTTGAAAGACAGAGTAGCTAAAAAGAGGTTCAGAATGGCAAAAAATAAAATGAACAAATCGACTATGAAATCACCTCATATTTCATCTCACACTACAAAACAGTTATCATATACTTCTGACCATGTTGAAAATAAAATACAGTCTACTGCTGTTTTAAGTTACCTTTTGTGTTCACGAGAAAAAGAAAAGTTGTATGCAAATCATTCAATTGAACAAAATAATATTGTACATAAGCAATTGCAGGAAATAATGGCGAGAAGGCCTGTAACTACTTCCAGCATAAAGCCGAGTGACATAGTCAAACACGCTCCTCAAAAACACTCAAGAGCAAAAATTGGAGGTAGAGAAAAATCAGCTAATTTACATAGAGCTAGGCTAAATACCTCGACAAGATTTGATAGCGTTTCAGAGAAGATTGCGGATTTTGAAAAAAAGACAAATCGAGTCACACCAAATAGCTCTCAAACTACTAAAATATTTTGTTTGCCATATGAACGAGATAATTTCATGGAAACAAACGAGACATATTTAAATAGAAGAAGTCCTTGTTTAACTACGCCCGAAACCGTTCCTTTATATCACAATTCCTCACAGAACATGAGAGAATATCGTCAACCGCCCAATTTATCTGAGGGCTGGAGCAAGTCAAAAGGTACATTCAACCACCCATACGAGCCAGCACAATTAGCAAACTTCAACTCATATTCAGGGTATATAACTCATTCATCACGCCATCCTGAAACTCTATGTTGGTCCAGATATTATGCAAACAGTTTGATGTCTCCAGAAAATTGGTATTTTGCGACCAATGGACATATTATGAGTACACCCTTTCGCTATCGTCAAACTTGGGACGAAATACCAAGCTCAATAATGCATCGTAACCGACAGTTTAGAAAGAAAAACTACTCGAAAGCTTTTTTATTTGGATTTGTTTCTCCAACTGCAAACTCATATAGCGAAAGAGCCAAAAGAAGTGAGGAGGAACGAAGCAGTGAAAGTACAAAAAACCCTGAAAAACAAGATCGTACTTATGCCGCTGCAGTTATTGAAATGACTCCAAAAGTGAGAAATGTTTATTTTAAATAAACATTATTATTTGCACTATTTGAACTTTTTCCTACCAATCGTCTCCAATCGGAACACACTTAAATATATGAATCTACTTTTTTCGCTCTCTATGACCACCTAACAATGAAAGCTGATTCTTGCAAAGCATTTTGCATTCTGTCTGTTTTTTCTATTACACAAATACATAGAAAAATATCATGGCTTTACAGATATTATCATGATTTTATTATTTTGTTTGGCTACTCTCATCCGTTGCAAGATAATCCAATTCTGCTGATGTTTATTATATTAAGTATGTTTGTAATATATATGTAATAAGCAATTTCAAAATCATCAAATGTTTACAAAGCCAGACGGAATTAAAACTTCGATACACATATTTTGTCATTTATGTAACAAAAAAATTCTCAGTAATTTTTCAAAGCAGTGGCTCTGTCTTGTAACTTAATATGCATAAATCAATATACAGGTTAAAACAAAGCCGTTGCGACGAGGATCAAAAACATATTGTACTTCATTAGGAACAGTTCATCGACAACAACGAGGATTGAAACGAACTTTACTTGCTCTTCTTGGATTTTGTTTGCTGTTAATAGCAGTGATTTGTATTGCTTATCATATAATTTAACGATTTAATTTATAGTTCCTACTGTATGTGCTACTACTGCTGAATAAGATTTATAAAAAAAAAATTGCGTTTCAGTTTTTTATGCACAGTGGTCCTTCTGTATTCTGTTAAGTTGACATCAAAACTCGACTTTGAAACATTATTTATTTATTGGAAATATGCAATTGCAATATAATGCAAAAAAGCATTATGCTGACTGGACAACCTGACACTAATAAGGCTTCTAGCCTTTCAACACATTATATACTGTTTTCAGCACTACTTGTTACCATGGCAATGCGCTCTGTAAACCTCGACTGCACATTTAATTATTCGATCATAATGCTCAATTGTGCATAAATATTTAATACGAAGTGTACTTGTGAATCGTTTTCACCAATTTATTGTTGCTCTCGTTGAGATCGCTGTTGCTCTGGAAAGCAATCGCTTTTCTATGCAACTAATGGATCAGTCAATTTCCAATTTCCAATAGGCTACTTGAACTTGATCGAAGCCGCTAGAAGGCTATTAATCTTATTTTTTCAAGTTTCCCGATATTTCACCGAAGATTTCGTTGTTTTATTTTAATTCATGGGAACACTTTTAAATAACGCATATATATGAGAACATTTCACTTGACATTCTTTCTACGTATTTATATATTTCAACATTGCTTTCTTGTTTTTATTATGACTATTTAAATGTCGTTATTTTAGCAAAAGTAATAGATTAAGAAAAGTAATAGATGCATGGAAAATTAACATTCTACAGTGATTTATTGATTTAATCGAAATGTCTAGAACAGGGTGGTCCAAACCCAGGCCCAAGGGCCACATGTGGCCCGCCGCATCATTATATGTGGCCTGCGTCGCATTTGCGCGAGGGTAATCAAGAAATGCCATTTGGTGTTGTTTCGTCATAAAAATAACCAGAAAAATCTTTTGACATATTGTTGTTACACCGCCAATTCCACTGAATTGACTAGTGTATTGGCTAGCTGAGGTAACTAGCAAAGTTGAATGATGTGCTTGGCATTCTAAATTTTTATTTGGCTTTTCATCTTTTTGGTCGGGAATATATGCTAACAAAATAAGCTTCATAGAAAACTGAATATCGAATGAGGAATCTATTAGCCTAGGTTGGCTATGCCTGGTCACTAAATATTTATGTTATGGCCGAACAATACAATTCCCACCGGGTGGATTTTTGTAACCAGCCTAAACAGTATTACAAAAAATGCTGACTATATGTCAGAAAATTCAGTAATTACCCTTCTGCATCTCAAATTTGGTAATATTCGGTATTCAATCAATCTGCAGTTACTTGTAAGTTATTTTGTAAACATTAGTTTAAAAATAAAGCTGACCAATTCAAAAATATTTTTAACTGGGTGTGGGAGGGAAAATACCACAATGCTTGCTTGATATGTCCGCAAGTTGTGTCGGTGACAACATAAGACGGCACTTCCTTCGTTATGAAAAATTTGAAATCTTACACTAAATGTATTTATATAGTAAGATTTTTGCATGTTTTAGTGAGTTTTTTTTTGTAATTTTTGCATGCTTTAGCTTAAAAAAAAAGTCAAACAATGATCAATGTATTTGACAATAAAAGTGTTAGTTTTGTATTGCACTGTTTACATATTCTTGGCACTATTGTGGCCCGCGAACAATACAAAAATAATAGTGTTGCCCGCGAGGTCGACAACCTTGGACCACCCTGGTCTAGAAGCAACTTTGGAAACAATTCAACGAGTGTTCTCATTGGGTATATATAATAACTTTTGGGTGCTCCCGAAGTATGCGAACCAAGATGGCGGACATCGGAACGTAACATGGGTAACAGGTTAGGGTTAGGCGATAACTTTTTTCCAATTTTCCTTATTTTAGTCCTATTATCAGTTCGGAGACTAGCCAAGAGCCTCCCGTAGTATTTATACCTAAAATTATGGCCTAACCCTAACCTAGTACACATGTTACATTACGATGTCCGCCATCTTGGTTCGCATACTTCGAGAGCCTCAATTTTTGACTGAAGTGTACATATGAATCATTCTGTTAAATTGTTGCTGTTGTTGTTGTAAGCTGTGTTGCTGTTAAAAAAAAAACTACTGTGATTACTGAATCGATTTCAATTTTTAGCACTTGAATGTGACTGAAGCTGCTAGAAGTCTATAATTTCAGAACGTATACTTAACTTCTAATTTTTCTGTTGTGAAATTTGACCTTGAAGTCCATATATACTGCCATATTGCTTGAATATCAGGCTTCTATTTGTTTGAATTTGAAATGTCTAAACAAACTATTTTAATGATGGAATATATCTCATCTATATAGACAAAAAAGGGTACTCCTGAAGTATGCGCACCAAGATGTCGCATAACCCGAAACCTAACCTGGTAAACCTGAGTTCAGGTCGTGCACCATCTTGGTGCACATACTTCGGGAGGTCCGAAAAAAGAAATAGGTTTATTATTTACTCAATGGGAATACAGCACTTGCTTGCATAGTGGTAGTGAAGATTGGTGACTTGACATCTTTCATAAAAAAACGCGATTTTAAATGCGCGTTAGAAACCATATTCAGGACGGATAATCCACGTAAATAGCGAGGTGCAGTTCCTACCACTTCTCGGCAGCTCCTGCCACGAACGAACCGCGGCGTCTCTTGCCATGATTTTATGGCGCTATTACCGGTATATTCACAAAGTCATGTACTAAATTTTAGTTTATCACAGAGAAATATATCTACTTAAACCTGAAACCTAGCCTCAAATTCATCAATACTGTATCCTTAAGGAAAACTTACCCAAAAGCCATAAGGACAACTTACCCAAAAATTTTCACATCAAGGGCAGCCCGGCCCTTACAGCCAACATGCCTTGGTTTGTGGCAGCAAAATTTTACCCGCCATTGTCTTTCAATTTGCTGCCGTGGTACCCGCCTCACGCCATTGGTTTGTGGCAGCTAAAAAGTCAACCGCCATGGTTTGACCATAGCGGCCATGGTTTGGAAGTCCCGCCATGGTTTTGCGGCAGCTTCAGACGCCACAAAATACTTAAAACTGCACTTGAAAGCAGTGCAAATTTTCATTCAATTAAACTAAGTCACCGTTACTAATAAACTACGTGTTACAGTTTGGCGTAGGCACACATCTTCCAATATACCTGGAAATAATCAACGAAAAATACCTTTTGATTCTTTGGTGAAATATTGAAAATGAAATCTTGAGGAATTCTGATATTGAGGATGCAGCATTGATCTTTAACTCCTAATAATCTTTACTTTATCGTATTATTGCAAAGTTTTTCAATATTTTGAAATCATTATTTTGTTGAGAAACGTTTAAGTAACTGCGATAAATGAGTACCAACAAGTTGTAACAACTATTTTAGCCTAGTTTATCTGTAGATTCATGGCCTTTTTAAATTGCTGCAACATTTTTAAAGATATATTAACAGATTTGTTGGATTTTTTCCTTGCTGGACACGAAGCTGATCCTTGGATCACTTTGCTCAATCGTTATCGTTGTTGGTCTTGTTCTAGGTGATTGTAGCTGTTAGGCAAAAAATCACTTTTCTCAGCAAATTTTCAGTATAAATATATATATTTAAAGTTAATCGTTTTTAATTTAATTAGAATTTGTATGTCAACTTTAATAGAAATACATTATTGCGTACAGTGAGACAAATGCGCGTAAGCGTTTAACGTCATTATGAGTGCAACATAAACAATTTTTATTTTTGGTATTATTGCCTCAACGTTTCTCATGAACTATCAGCGCGTCAAACTGATAAAATCATCCATTGCAATAACGACGTTAATCCTGAAAGGCACTCGCGTATTACGTTCAAACAAAATGGAAATATTTAGATCGGTCCAAAGTTTCTGATTTTCATCCTTCGTTGACAAAAAGTCTTATTCGTCAGTGCTATTTCGCAAAATTTCAAATTTTATGACTGTTTTGGTCATACTGACAGAACAAATAACAACAGCAAAACCAACATATAATAAGGCAATAACAAAGTTGGAATGTAGATTGAACATAATGGCATAGGATGAAAAAATAGTTTTTAATTAATTTTAGATGTGTAGATTATAGAAAAAACTCAACTTCATATAAAGAACTCAATATTTAAATGTAATGCAATCCAAATGAACTTACGGTGGATTTGTAATATCACTACAATCGCGATCACTCCATTAAATATTGTGGCTTTCGCATGTGCCTTTTGATCATACTTTTATGACAGAACACCCATGAATATGAAATCGTAATCTTGTTTACCGTAACTTTCACTAAAGCCGACGCTAGACTATTATTGCGTCACCAATGTTAACGTCGTCTGTGATTTCGAATTCGTGGAACGTTTTACTACATACAAATCTTGGCAGAAATTGAGTTATAGTTATTGCATGTATCGATGTATATGTCTATGTTTCCTCTGTTGTCAGACGACGAATACCACTCTAACGCCTGCACCGATCCCCCAGTCTGTCCGACACACGTTAACGAGGCAATGTCTTTATTGTCAATAATACAGTAGAATGATCCAACCGGATAGCATAAAAATCAGTAATATTCAGTAGCTCATATACTAATTCTCAATAGATGAAAATGTACTAATCAAGTATGGAACATAGATAAATTATATTAAAACTGGTTTGTCATTAAGAATTGTCATTAATTACTTCCACTAGCAAAACTTGTTTGGCGGTTTATAATTTTAGAAAATCTGATTTTACTGGGTTTACGACGATTCATATTATTATTTTGAAAAATAGCAGTAAAATTTAACTAAAATACCAAGATTAACCGATGAGATTTTATGGAATCCTATTGACACAAGATTCATCTGCATTGAATGTTGAAACATGAGGTAGGCTAGGCTTCGACAATCTTTTTCATATACCTTCCGGCAGAAAATGGTTTGACGCTTTAAAAGTAAAAGTGTTTCAATACAAGCCAGAAGTGAACTCGTCACGAACCGGCACTGCCGCGCTCGGTGGTTGCCGATCAATGATCTAGTCATTTTAAGTACCTTATGCGGAGCGTACTGTTGCTAGTGATTGCGTGTTGACAAAGGTTGCCAAATAGTCTTATAGTGACAATAAAAAGTCTAATAAAATAAAATTATATAAAATATATTATGAAAAATAAAATATAAATAAAATACTAGTATATATAATAATAACCCATTGTTGTCATGAACGTAAATTAATTTTGTCAGAATTACTCTGCACGACATGACTTCGACTAGGATGACACGCATGTTTGGAAGACATGTATACAACAAGATATGCGTACCTTGCGTTGTAGATAAGAATCAATCAATCAAGCTGATGAATCATATTTCATAAATAATCAACATCAATTTAATATTTTGAATGATTCATGATTTTGTTGCTATATACACAAAACTAAAACGGTTTATTTGAGTTACAAAGACTAATTGCCAAATTGCGATTTTTGGACACATCTTTACTCCAAATCGCTTATATATGACGTATAATCTTATCTTAATTAAAAAGTTGCATAGATACTGCTAACGTCATTTCATGTTTATGGAAACAGTCTAAATCTGATCAACACTCGTTATCTATCGAAAGACGGTCAGAAGAAACGAACAAACTGTTTTTTTTTTATTGCGAATATGGCAATCATTCTTACCAGTTGAAATTTGATTTGAACATTGTTTTGCTTTACTTGAGAGTACGATATTGATAACTTCATTATTCCAAGATAAAACACATTTTGACTATCTTAATTTTTCATTTTTTTTAATTCATAAAATCAAAAAAAATATTAGAATTCATTTCAACGCTATGATATGATTTCATGCAACTGCCAATTAAATATTTTAGATGTTTATTTTTTTTTATAAAATAGTTTGTATTGACAAAATTTCTAAAATTCCCTCAAACACCGATTATCTGAATTTGATATATAGAATGTATATATTGTCAATAGCATTTTCTGAAGCATCTGTAACCTTCTAAAAATGTAATGGATACAAAATCGTACGAAATTTAATCTTAATCATAAAGTTAAGTTGGTACTGAAAATTTACAAAACCCTTTTTCGTTGACGATTATCTGGTTGTTGGATTAAAATTGATTATAGATGTGCGTTGGGTGTAATGCAAATATATATTAGTAAGTAATTCGATTGAAAATGAAACTATATTAAAAATGTGTGAAATACATTATTTTACGTTAAACTACGGCAAGGACCAGGCAAATGTATTCTTTTTGTATTGTCCAACTGTTCCAAGGCCTTCTGAACCTATAACTAGCGTTAGAATGAAAAAAACATGGATTGTGTAACAACTTTTCAGCAAAAGTTGCTTGGAAACAAAGTACTTGAACCGCAGTTTTGCCACATTCTACCGGTTTTGACTCTTTTAGTTGAAGTAGGTTCTTTTTAACATTATGTTAAAGAATGTCGCACGCATGCCAGATTATCATATGCCGTGGGCAAACTTAAATAATTTCTTACGTGGATTACTTGAATATGAGAACATGAACCGGTTTCACAAGACAAACTGCATGTTGCAATAGATTTACGACAAGTTGTTATTGATTTTAAATATGCTCATTATAAATATGTGACATTATCAACCCTACAATTTACAAGTACAGAAGTTTTGTCGATAGTTCTGAAACAGATATCAATAGATTTCACAAATAGCATGAAACTATTTAAAGTAATTTTCAGAAAAATAAAAAAAACAAGGAAGATTTGGAACATTTAATAAATGAGTGATGATAACATGATAAGCGTGATGCATAAGCGTTTAGTATCAATTTAGAAGCAAAATAAAATTTACCACGCTCTGTTCCAAATTTTATTTTTTTCTTTGATAAATGACAATTACCATGTTTTTTATTTACAACCTTTTTGATGTAGAATAAATACATGATACTTGAAAACATGACAATCAAATGTTTAATTTATAAAACATCACCGTTAATCAACCAATTTGTTCGTTAGATAGGTGAAAATTATTTAAAAGGTCGTGTATAATTAATGAAGTAATGCGAGTTTCTCCAAATTACAAATTTCTTTTTCTTTGAATTAGTTGAGGCAATAAATGTCATCATTCAAAATTAACGCTTGGAAATAACCACTTCTCGTTAAGCTGGTGTAGTATACCGACAGCTTCATTGAACGCGGAAAAAAGCGACTAGACAGCTTCGTGTATGCTGCTGATGCAATAAGCGGATAGAAAATAACCTGAATTACAACCAAAAAATGAAAAATATCTCAGAAACTTCGTATTAATGATTTTTGATGCTCTTTATATTCAATTATCGCGATAGGTAGATCATAGAATATAAAATAAAACAGACTGAGTATATTATTGTGGATTCCATTTTGTTCTATAACGCATGATGAACGGATTATACTCATTCAAATTTCATATTAAATTATCCTGATACCATTGCAGCCTATTTCGATTCCAAGTTTTATCTTTTCTGCATCTTGAAAAATATAAATCATATAAATCGAGTAATTTTTTTTTAAACAGTACGCAATCGGGACAAAGCGGAGCATGTTACATTTCATTCGTTATATACCAAGCAATTTTGGCATGTGAAATCGTAAACTAAAGATTACTAATATTGACTAAAAATTGAGAATATATTTTCAGATCATATATAAATATATATATAAGTTACGAAATGTATAAAGGACATACCGCTCATCGTAACAACCAATAGAAAGGGCCTAAGTGTTTAAGGTGGAAATACCATGATATCGTTAGCACTGCGGCTTGATGACAACGTTGCGAAACACGTATACGTGCATACGTAATTTATTTCGTAATGAAAATTTAACAATTAAAATATGTGAACAAATTTTTAATCCATGGTTGTAAACTCGACAAATACTAAAGAGATTTGCATAGACTTTTGTTCGTTTTTTCAAATACCAAGGTTACATATTAGTAAAATGAACATTATAAAATATAGAAATATAAAATGAGATTCTTAAAAGACCTTATTGTATGGTAATTATAAGAAGTAAAAAATTGATGTTTATTTCGTTACTGGTTTAGATGAAAGAAAATATATATCAAATGTTTATAAAAATTTTTATCGCATCGAACAAGTTTTTTTTGATATTGAAAACCATTTAGCCTGAGGTATGGAATATGCAGACACAGCGCATGATACGAACGTGACGTTGTCGTGTTCAACGGTGAAAAATAGACTAAATAAATTTGGGTAATAAAATGATATATATATCTTACAAAAAATGGTTTATCTTACCATTTTATACAAGTAAATAGATTCACGGTATTTGAATAATAATTTATAACAGCATGACAACATTTATCGCCATGATAGTGAATTTTGCGTAAATTTGTATATATTTTTAACAGCATGAAATGACCTAAAGCGTCATCGTTATCCGAACTGCGTTTTTCTTTATAATTTTTTTTGTCATCATTGACAGGATATAAAGTCTCCATCAAAGCTGTATTTCTATTCGTTCGTTTGAAAATCAAAAAGGATGAAGCTGTATTTATTGTTGTCCATTCTTCTGTTTTCCGGCATCGCCGTTTATGCACAAGGTAAGAGTCGTATTTTTTGACCAGATAAATGCCTAAAATTCAACTATTTTTCCTACAAGGATTGATATACAATTAAAAGTCCATGATGTATTGATAATACTGCAAACTATACGCGAAACGCGTGAAAATACGATATCTAATAAGATTTTTGAACTAGCTACATTTTATTAAGTAATTGTATGATATTAACTAATTGAAATTTGAAAATCAGCAAAAAAACAAACAAACTAGCAATCGTGTTAATAGTCTAACATTTTAGTTTGCATTTTATCACTCGTGAATCGCATTTCAGTTGTAGTAGTCTACATGCATAACGCTCGATTTGAAACAAACAAAGTTATATTTTACAGAAGGAGGAGAAGAAGAGGAAGCGGTAGTGGATGAAGGTGGCGAAGAGGTAGCGGTTGAAGGAGGCGAAGAGGTCGTTGAAGAAGAACAACCAACTCAGCAGCCCGCCCCAGCATCTAGTATTGCTTGCGTAGTGGGTGCAACAGTGGACGGCATTGGCAACGAGACACGTGAGGAATGTCCTGCCAGTGACGTAAGATTCATTGTGTTTGCGACATACCTAAAGTGTATTGTAGTTTTATGATATATATATATATATATATATATATATTATTCTACTCTTGTCCATTTATGTTCTATATCATTTTCAAGATATTCATCAACATGAAGCCTTAGCCTTACCAGTGAAGCAACACATTTTAGGCGGCGGAATGACGATATTTGGATAGCATAAAATGTACTTTTTCAAACTTGCAGACCAGTGATGTTTCATATAGCGTCCTAATATCAGACGCGAACTTCCAATTCTGAAGTTGCGAGTGGTCATGACAAACTAATATGCTTGTTCTAAAGTATAAACCAATGAAGCAAATAAGCTTTTGCAAATGAAGACGGTACTTCAACCATTTCTAATAATCATATTTTACTGTGAATTTATCAGCGTAAACTTGGAGGGGGCTGACTTCGATGACCGCATGGTCGTAAGCAAATAAGCTTTTGCAAATGAAGACGGTACTTCAACCATTTCTAATAATCATATTTTACTGTGAATTTATCAGCGTAAACTTGGAGGGGGATGACTTCGATGACCGCATGGTCGTATCGCTCCTTCCAGTCTATACCGAAAAAAGCGTACTTTTTTATAGCCATTATTTATTTATTATTACGACTGTTTTTTTCTGGTTGACGAAATAAATCTCTCTCTCTCTCTCTAGGACTAGGAAACAAAACGAAAAACTTATTTTTTAAAACAGACCTCTAAATTTTTTTTCTCATGTTTTAACATTTCGTATAATGGCTTTTTTTGATTCAACAGGATGTTTGTCAGACCAAGATTGAATTGAGGGACGGTCTAAAATTTGTTTACAAAGAGTGTAAAACAGCTCTATCTTGTAGAAACAACAGAAAACAAAATAAAAAGGAATGCTTATCAGAAGATGCTAGGAATAAGAGGGTATGTATACGATCTGCGGAGACGTGTTTGAGCTTAGACCTATCGAATGAACGAAGTGGATAATTAGATATACGACTAATAACGCGGGGCACCATCACCTTTCGAGTGTTCCCTTTTGCACAAGGAGATAGTTCACCCAGATCTTGGCGTCGTTCATCGAATATGAAGTTCCTAATTCACAGAAAATGATTAAGGTTTACCTCTAATGGAGCCAAAAAGCTGAAATCACCAATGATTGTAGCGACGATTAAAAATCTCACTTTTTGTTTAAGGTTCTGATCTGCGTCAAATGCTGTAGAACAGACGAATGCAACTCAAACGAGGACTTACCAGCTGGAGCATCTCTTCCGGTACTGGACGACGAAGAAGAAACATAATTTGCATTTTTGCTGTACTCCAAATAAAGTCACTAGAAATCATGATTGTGTCAAATGCATCGTATTTATAAAATACTTTTTAAGATTTGTCAATATAATTTGGAAGAGGCAAAATTTGTGTTATCGGAATATATTTGAACAAACTCAATATTCAAGTTGCAATAAATCTCAATATTTTCGGCGACATATCCCATTGCCTCGGATCTCTTTACAAGTGTGTAGCCATCCATTGTTTTGTATGACGTAATACAACGCTTCGAACACGGATGAAAGTGGCCACCGATATCTAACAATATCTTAAAGAGTTGCTCTACATACGTATTTCGCTGTGAATATTATACGAGCCATATAGGCGCGCAGTTTCATCTATCTTGTTTGGTTCATTTAGTGAAATGATTATTGATAGCAGACCAGAAAACGTCCGATTTTCAGTAAATCGTTCAAGAATAGACCAAAATGGTGTTGGCGAACTAATGAATCTATTTCTTAATACAAATGTAGCAAAATTGCATTTAAAAAAGTTTTGAAAATTTTAGGCTACGCCCATGATCTCTTAGACTTTTATACGAGAACCGGCTGAATTATAAACACTGAAGTCTGGAATGGGATATGAATGTTGGGTTCATGCCAGTCTCAACGTGGTTAGAATAACCGCCGATCGTTACAGGTCAAATCATCTAATTCTAAGGTATTATTTCCATACTGGAAATCGGATAACGGGCTGTGCTACACTATCCTATTTAATGGGTTTCTCTACCGATTGAATAAGGAAATCCTATGCTATATCGGCGGAATATTTTCCCACATCGAAACGTCTATTCAATCAGTTTTATATTCGAGAAACAGACCCCAATCATACAAGCCCATCGGGGACCGATGCGGTTATCTTGGAGTCACTATTATTCACACGCACTATAAACCAGACATTCACTGTTTCAATACTCATTTTACATACTCATCCCGGACATCTGTTGCTGTCTGTCTGACACACATCTGTTGCTGCCTATCTAAAATACTGGTTGATTAACAAGATAAAGTCATCAACTGATATCTCGCGCTAAAGCTTTTAGTCGATCAAAAAAAAATAATAAAAACAGTAAAATTTTCTGATGAGAATGGGGTGGTATACTATTAGGAAAATCATTAATCTTTGTTGGAGATAGATGAAAATAAGATGATTTGATAAATCATGACAATAACAGACTTCAGTGTGCTCACTTCTCAAGAGACGAAAAGAGCTAGAAGATTGGGTTGCATGAATACGCACAGGATAAAAGCAATTCATAGTGAAATGCAAGTCAAAAAAGTTGGATTGAATTTTGCACTGCCAACCTTTAAACTCACATACTTTAAGTTGAGAATATTCGCATAATTTGAGCTGATATTTAACTAACTGAAGCCTAAAAAACGTAAACTACTGCGCACACAAAAAATACTTGAATCTTTAAAATTGTGAAGCATATCAGAGTCTCCGACATACGTCCCTGACCATCACACCACGAAAAACATTGTTATGCAGAATGTTGACAAATGAATGCATTTCAATACATCCAACTTGATCTTTCACCATCTGCCACGTCCTCTGGAAAATCTTCCATATCCTCTACCACCTCGTGGACCACCACAAAATCCACCTCCACGAAATCCCCCAAAACCTCCGCCCCCACGTCCTCCATAAAAACCACCTCCCTGAAAATCAAACATTTGCAGGTGTTGTACTGAAACGTATTGAAACAATTCACACAAATCGAGAGAGAGTATTCTAAGAATTACCGTAATGAAGAAATATTGAATACACAATGATAGCATATGGTCAATCAGAAGAATAAAATTCTGGATTAGATTGTACCTACCCGTGGAGGACCACCATAAAACCCACGTCCACCTCTGAATCCTCTTCCACCACGAAATATCTTATGTGGTGCACCATCTGGCCGAAAACTGGAAAATTAATTAGAAAACTTAAACCAATGCACGATTATACCCCATAAGAATGCAGTTGGTGTTCTGATATTCAGATCTGGTGTTCGAAATGTTGTCCCAGGTTTGAACAAAGAATGAGTTGTTTAAAGCCACATATGCTGGAAACACTCATTTAATAATCGTTAATCGGCGTTCCATGATGAGCTTAATAGCATACCAGGGTTCCACATAGATAAAAAGGGTTGGAATGCACTGGTATATGGTTTGGATTTTCAATTTTTGAGACGGGCATATCTATCAAATGGTCAATTACTGGAGGGCTACTTAATGTTGTATTCCATTGTACAATATGGCAGGGCAATATGACACTTACCTGTGCAATGCCTCTTGCGGATCCACTTTACTTCCAGCTGCAGTTGCTTTTGATAATTCTCGAACAATATCCATCATTTCTGCTTCAGCTGGAGGAGGACTAGCGATGGACTCTGGTTCTGAAGTGGAACGAACTATTAATCCTTCAAGTGCTGTCCTTAAAGCAACGCAACTAGCAGCCGCATCCAATGGCATACGAAGACGAATCCTGACAAAATATTAAATATAAGAAATCCAGCTCATGTCACCTAAAGAGTTGATTATAAACATGACTAGGCGTTTGGCAATTTGCACTAAGTGATAGGAATCTGCTCGCTATCTGCAACCCTGATTACCTTGCGTCAGTTCCTGTGGGGCATAATTATGTAAAAGACAATTGCTGGACTTTTCGCCGCTGTAGGCTGGTTCACAAAACCTCTGGTCGGTTACGGCTTTCTCCACCATCAAGCCCATGCATCTGAAACATATAACTGGCCAACTAATCCCATACCCAGCAGTGACTGGTAACCAGACGAAATACGAGACAATATGGTTCGTCATATGATGAAGTCGTATTATGGGCTTCCCTCTTTGGCTAAAACTCCTATCCTATCATAAAAATGTTTTGGGCAATAGCATTGTCAATAGAAATTACTTATTTGGAATCCATTTTTTGCCCAAAACATGTGTATTATTACTTAAAACAATTTATATCGTTCTTTGAGATTGTCGAACCAGATTCGACTAGTGAACGAAGAAATTATTGAGTACCGGTAAGTAAAATATTTAAAACACAACAAAATCTCACCAATCATCTATTTTAACAAATTCTTCATGAGCAGTTACTTGACTTGAACTAAATATTAGAAGCTGTAATGGTGTCACCATCGTCATTTGTTTTGCACTCACTGCTCTAGTTCGAATCTAGGAACAAGGAAACTATAATAGTGATGTAGATGACTAGATGTAAAATTCTTCATTTGTAAGAAAACACTTGAGGTTGAGAAAATAGGATTTGTAGGGTCTCGAGAAAAAAATTGCTTTTTGAACAATTGAAATAGATAATGAATCAGTTGAAATATAATTTTGACACCTAACAAATGTCGGGGATCCAACTAAAAAATTGTATTCGCTATGCCTATAAAGATCAAAATATAAGAACACCAGTTACCTTTTCTCCAAAAACAAAGAAGGGAGATGGGAAAGTGCAATCTTTGTTTCCGAATGGACAATTGACTGATGATTTATGTATCAGAGCAGCTCTGGATTCACACAAAACCTGAAAAAATGGAACACAGTTTCGAATTTCAAATTTTACGCAAACTATTTTATTAAAATCAACTAATGAATACTGTTACATACCTTTCTCTTTTCTTTATGAATGCACACATTTGGATAAACACCAACACATAGAAGTGATATCACAATGTCCAGTTTCGTATCTTCACCATTAAAGTTAAAGAAATGATGTTGAAGACATTCTTCCGGAAAGCCCTGTGAGAATGCAGAAGAATTAGATAGAGAAGGTAGAGACAAAGTGTCATGTATCAAAACTAATAATTACAGAACAAGAAATTTAAAGGCTTCTTTCTCTCAGTAAGGCATTGGGAGTATTCCGGACAGGCTGTCAGATAGGTCATGGCTAAGTAAGTTAAATATATTTTTGCTACTCTTTGTCAGAAATTGCAACTTTTATAATTTAATACTTCGTTAATGAGAATATCTCTGAGTTGATTCTTAGCTTCTGATGTCATTCGAAGTGTTGTCATAGTAATTTGTTTTCTTTCACAAAAGTCTTTCTCTTGATCTTCTCCCCTCATACTGAACAAGATTACAACCAAAGTAAAAGAAAAGTAAATTGCATTTGGAGATGGAAAATCATACTGTGGAATACCAATATCAGTATGGCGACTTGAAGTTATGACCTAAATTTGTCGCATACTTGACTGGCCCTGGCTGTGCAAAATGTTAGGAACGGATTTCCATAACTGACATGGACAGGTGAGCGGGGAACATGGTCTTTTTTCCTCAAGATAAAAATCCTATGTTATTTGGTTGCACCACTCATAAACGTCGCTTACCCTTTCTGGCATATGATAATAATAAATTAATTAAATATATCAGTAAATTAAAACTCATCTTTTACCTTGCACTTTCCCATGCATTAAAGCAAGATAATAAAGCTACGTGATCGGAAAATCTTTCTCCAGCAAAGTCACGATGCTTCCAACTCAATCTTTTTCCTGTCATTTCAAATGGTTCAGGAAAACATGATGCAGCAGCTATGATGCACATTGCATCACCGACACTAAAAATACATATTTATATTGTCTGAAACCGAGGTATATATGCTTACAAGTCCCGACGCACAATTAGCAAGCATACTATCATATTTTTCGCTTATATTCCAGTGTTGTCACAATACTTGTGTCACAATACTTGTGTCACAAACTTGAAGCTCGTTTCAACAGTATCTTTTTATGTTTTTAACTTTCATTATATTCATTATTATCATAATGCTCACTAGCCTCGATTAAAGAGTATGTACTCTCACCTTATGTATTACCACAATGATAACAATCTCAAGCTTGAAGCGCAAATAGAGAGTATTACATTGTGATTTCCCATTTATGGCAGAGTGGCGCATCATCGTGCTAAGCGATAAAAATACGCTCGCCACCACACCTCTAATTGCCCTTCATGGGTTCGCAGGGACGAATCCTGTGGGTGACAATTATGTGCAAGTGGATTGCTGGACTCCATGTCACCTTGGGGTGGTCTACGAAACCGCTTGTCGGTTCAACTTCCTCCACCATTAAGACCATGCATCCAAAACAATGAACTGGCTAACTAGTCCCATACCCGACATGGACTGGTAACCGAACGAGAGGCCGTGGTTCGCAATATGAATATGAGCAGTTTTATCATTTATCCTCTCCCCTGGGGTAAATATGTAAATCCTATCGTACACAAAATAACATTGCTTATATAGTGTTTTTAGACCTTATTTAGGTTTTGGCAATTGCCCTGCGGGGCTTGTCTTGTTTATTGTAATCTTTCTGTACCATGGAGTAGTTTAAAATAAATTATCTTTCTATCTTATCTATTTTACCTAATCTAAAGGACAGAAAAAATAAAATTCCGACATACAAGAAATTGCATCCGAGTACAATCATCTTTCCAAGTCTTGGTTCCAGAGGTAATTTAGCAAGAATTCTACCAAGTGGAGTCAGCTCATCATTTTTATCTAAAGCATTTATTTCTCGAAGTAAATGTTCTGCTTCAATCACTGCATCCAATGGTGGTGGTTCAAGAGCCTGAATAATACAAAATACTAAATTTAAATAATGTAAAAGAATAGTAAATTGAATTCTTCTGTTAAAAGTCTGAAATTTTAAAACATTTCAGTAACTATTCCATTGTTAATATCGCATATTTGTGACTTTAATATGGGCAATTTTCATATTATTTTGTACAGCATCACGTTTCATCAATGTATGAAGTGTATCTGATTGAGTGATTGACCTCTAAAATGTGGGATTGGATGGTGCCGGTCTCTGGTATACTTGTCTGTATCATCATGCTATATATAGATATTGTGTTAGTGTACAGTGCTGATATAAATGGCAAGGATGATTCACCTTTGATAAAAATTCTCCAATACTTCCAAGTTGAAGTAGTTTTATACTCAAAGCAATTTCATGAAGTGGAGTTCTCAACATTTCAGGAGTGGAATGAGTATCAAGCCTAAAATAACAATTTCCCTGTTTTATTCCGCTAAGCAACATATTAGAAAATACAAAAACCTTGTCTTTATTAGTTTGATGATAAAAGTATGAAAATTCTAATCATTGATATTTCTTAGGAATTAATGAGTGCAAAATATTTGAGCAGATAACTAAACTATTCCATATACCACAACTCGTCACATATTCCCTATTTATAGTGGGAAGTTACATACTGCACTAGCCCAAATTACAAATAAGCAATTTACTTTTCATAACGAGGTCTACTGCACATGTAAAAGCAGAAACCAGGTCTAACACGACCAGCTCGTCCTTTTCTTTGTTCCATGTTGGACTGTGAGGCCCACACAGTGGCATAATTTGTCATGTTGTTGTGAGAAGTGAACATCTTCATTTTTACTCTGAAATCAAAAGATTTTAATTAAAAAATTCAATTTTTTGAGGTGTCTCGCACATTAATTCGGAAGGGGCTAAATACAATCTGTAGGTAAGATGTATGGGTATGGATTTACAGGTGGAGTTTGACTCGAGCCAGAGCTGTGAAGTGTAGAGTTTGTTGATAATAAAGTCAGGGTCGAATCCCAGAGCAGGGAGTCTGAGCAAAAAGTAGAAGCTGAAATTCGAAATTTCTAATAGTCCAGGCCCATCACTGAAAAAGCTTGGGAATGACCAAGTTTAAAGACAAAATTCTGATAATACTCTGGTAAAAACATACTTGCATGAATCAATCACATAGACAACATCATTGATTGTGATGCTCGTTTCCGCAATGTTAGTTGACAGAATTATCTGAAATATAAATTCCAAAATCATGAACATAAGAGTAAAGTTTTATGTTTTAGTAATGAAGGAAGATGTTGCCCCAATTCAATAATTATTCACCAAAAAAACTTGCGAACAGGTACGTAACAGCATTGACAAAATTTATTCACATTTTGATAATGTATAAAACAGTTGATTAAATTTTTGAAAATTCCGGTATATTTGATTTTTGGAATATCTTATTAATGAGACACTTTGTTGAACAAGTTCTTTTCTCTTATTCGAATTTGACATTGTATAAAACAGTTGATTCCATCTTCAAAAATTCCGATAAATTTGATCTTTGATAATATTCTATTAATAAGACACTTTATTGAACAACTTCTGTTCTCTTATTCGAATTTGACAATGTATGAAACAGTTGATTCCATCTTTAAAAATTCTGATATATTTGATCTTTGATAATATTCTATTAATAAGACACTTAATTGAACAAGTTCTGTTCTCTTACCTTTGTTACACCCTCCGGTACTGGCTCAAAAACTCTGTGTTGATCTTCCCTTGGTATTTGAGAATGTAATGGCAGTATTCTGTACTTTGGTCCACCTTAGGAATGATAAAAATTATATTGTTACTGTATGAATCAAGTTCATAATCACTTTTTCAATTTAGAATTTCAATTTAGATAGGGCCTCATATGAGATTATGAAATTATAAACAGCAGAGAAACAAAATACTACAAAGTCAGTCAGACAAGTGAATAAAACAACGCAGTGTACGAAAGTTGGTGAACCCAGTCATGGAAACTTTTGAATTTGACTTCGCTGATTCTCAAGAATCAAAAGACCTCGCTGACAAAAGACCTCGAAAGAAGACTTGAAGCAGCAGAAATGTGGTATATCAGACGAGTTATGAGAATATCGTGGATGGAAAAAAAGTCAAACGAAGAAGTAATGGAAAAGGCCGGGTACAAAAGATCCCTAATTAAAACCATCAGGAAAAGACAACTACAATTTTTTGGGCACATAAACAGAGCAAATGGGATAGAAAAGCAAATACTGTGTGGAAAGATTTGTGGTACCAAAAGTAGAGGAAGACAACGCACAAAACACACCGACAGTCTGAATAATTACGTAACGAAGAAAGAATCCTCCAACAATGAACTCATCAGGAGAACAAACAACAGATTGGAATGGAAGGCCATGATCGCCGATGTCTGTAACAGACCTGGTACATGGAGAAGAAGATTCTCAAGCATGATGTGTTATAATACGGAAGTGAAGTGAAACAGTTGATAAAATTTAAGACACTGTAAAGATTCGTAATCCAAATGAAAGAGACTAGGTGAAAGTTTCCCCAATTTTCACTCAATATTGATCTCTGACAGACCTGGTTCAGATGGATGAGTATATTCTGAATTGATATCTTATGTTATGAAGATACTCACTGAATACAGGATGATTTTCCAGATACTTCATTAACATGAATATAAGATTCCATCCAGGAAGAAATACAAGAACTGCACCAGGCACATTCAAACCTAAAAAGAAATAATATAAATTTTTATTATTGATACAAAGCAATAATATCAATGCTAAAAACAGCATATTTTGGCCGCAAATGTCACTATGAATGTTTCTCCAAGCATCGACTTCCTTGTTGACCTCGTGACATTTGCCAATCAGCAAGATGCAAAAAGTGACGTAATAATGCATCCGCTCAGACACTTTTCTCACTCAGGCAGATTTTCAAGTGTGGTCGTAAACAACGCCTCGTTTTCACATCCTTTTATACTATTCGTTAGTTTTCAGTTGTGTTGCGGACATTTAAATATAAATCAAAAAATTCAATGATCACTTTGTCTTCCTAGAAGTTTCAGTTTAATTGCAGTAATCAAAAATTAGTGTAGAAATAGCTGTGATAGACTAGGCTATAATTCTTTACTGGTACTTTTAAAAATCAGATTGTTAAATGCCATGAATCAGAATGATGATTCGAAATAAATATCCCATTTTACAGCGGCCCAACTCACGAAACTATTTTTAAAGTAAGCACCGAAAATTGTACAATCATGGTGAAGTATAGGACTTAATTTAACACTAACGACTACGAGGTCAGTATGAATAAATATATTTGAATATAACTTCAATATCTTGAAATACAGTGAAATTCAACATATTTAACAATAGATTTTGATTACCATACCTGCAATATACTTGAGTAATGCTTCAATTAATTCAAAACTTAATTCTTTCTCACTCAGTTGAGATAATGCATGTCGAGTTGCTTCAGAGTAATTATTGCTGATTTGCAGGTTGAGATTTTCCTAAAATATGAAGTTTCAGATAATAGATAAATAATCAATGAAAAATAATATTCAAATTTAAGGTATAATTACAAAAAAGCTTTGAAAACTATATAGAAATATGATTCTGTCAATTGATGCAAGAAAAGAAGCGATTTGAGTTTTGATCCGAAAAACAGCCATAGGCAGTAATTTCTATACAAATGGGATTATAGCTATAAAAATATTTATCATAAAAATTCATTTCCTTGACACTAAATTGACGAGAGCTTGCGGTCAACTAAGTACTGACAAAGCGGAGCAACACTTCATCGATAGGAAAGAGTTTGCATTAGACTAGAATGATCTTTAATAGAATAATGATGTTCGGTTGCACATTCGTCAAATATTTTATTCAAATAACTTCTGCAATTGTATATCACAGATCTTATAGCATGGTGAATATTTAAAGTATATACCTCTACTTCAGGGTGCGCAAGGTTTTTAAACCAGGGGCCAAATCATGTAAGTGTGACGTGAAAAGTTACATTTTATTAACAATATTTACAGTGTTACAAAAGCCTAATTGGAAAACAATGAGACTCGTGCCAAAACTGAATTTAATCGCAATCCCAACATTTTGAGCTATTTTGTTTAACTAAATATCGAAAATTTAGTTTTAGTTTGGTTGTGGCAGAATCAGGCGGGTCAGATTGAATTACTCAACGAGCCGGATTTGGCACATGGGCTGTGGTTTGCCCTTGTCAACTCTCCTTCCACTTACTTCATCATCGCCACCCATTCCAGTTTCATCATCATCGTCATTGTTGTTATTATTTTTACGATCTTTCCTTTTCCTATTCATTGGTGGAGGTGAGAATCCCAGCATTTGTACACAATCCTCAAGAAAATATTCTGAACATGAAAACGTTATTGAAGCATCATTGCAATAAAAGAAAGATCAATTCCTTTGGTCGCGTTACTGACCTTGGACAGGATGGGTACGTCCATGAACTTCAACTACTGGGCAATTGTTGAAATATTGACTGAATATGGTTGTATCAATTGTGGCTGACATCAATATAATACGAATCCCGGTAAATGTGGCAACAATATCACGAAGAACAACAAGAAGAAAATCAGTCTAAAATAGAATACGAGTCGTGATGAGGTATAGGCTATTATATAGCCTAAATGAATAGTTTGATCTGATTCTCAAATGAACGATTCTGGTCCATAACAATATTATATAATACATACCCTATGGTAACAGAATTTCAACAAGTAATACATCGAAAACTACAATCAATTCAAATAAAGAATTTAAACACTCAATTTTTAAAAAGTCTAAAATAACGATCCCGCCTCCAATAAGTTTGAAATAACACTTAAAATTCCAGGCTAATTGAAAGATGACTAAGAATCCAGCTCCAATAACAGCAAAAACAAGATGACTTCGACTATCACACTATCTTAGGACACAGCAAGCTTCTGGGTAACTGGATCTTATTAGCATGAGCTTGTACAAAAATTACAACGATTTTAACTCTGATAAAGAAGGAGGTTATAACATATATATGTATATAACATAGCTTACATTGATGTCACGTTCATGAATTTCATCAACTACAACATGGGATATTCCTCTTAAACCAGCAGTCAATTTTCTGAGCAGAACACCTGTAAACAAAGTTGTATGAATTCATATAGACTTCAATAAAGCATGAATCTATTTTCTAGTGAGATGAGCAAGTTGGTAATAATCATGTTGGCATTGCATAGGAGAGATGACAAGTCTAAATCCGGTACTCCCGAAGTATGCATACCAAGATGGCGAACACAGAAACATAGTATGTGTACCAGATTAGGGTTAGGCCATAATTTTCTTCATTTTAGTTCTATTACGAGTTCGGGGACTAGCCAAGTGACTCCCATAGTATTTGTACCTAAAGTTATGGCCTACCCCTAACCTGGTTGGTACACATTAACACATACTACGTTCCAGTGTCCGGTATCTTGGTAGCCATACTTCAGGAGTACTCCAAATCCTACGCCAATCATGGAATACTACATTGTAGATAGAGTAAACAGAGTGTCATTAAGTGTCTTTATAGTTGTAAAAAGACTTTATGGACACCCTGTATTATATCAAAATATGCAGAAAATAATCTCACCAACAGTACAAAACAGGATTCCAGCGTGAGGTCTTGGTAAAACAGAATCAAATCTGACACTGTATCCAACACTTTGACCAAGATCTTCCCCCCTTTCTGAAAACAAAGAAAAATAAACATACAGAGAAACTTACATCATAAATGATAGGATAGGATAGGATTTACATATTTATCCCGGGGGAGAGGAAAGCCGATAAGACGGCTTATCCATATGGCGAACCACGGCCTCTCGTCCGGTTACCATTCCAAGTCGGGTATGGGATTAGTTTTTACTGTATTGTTTGTTTTTCGGAAGCATGGACTTGGTGGTGGAGGAAGCCGTAACCGACCAGCGGTTACGTGAACCACCCAACGACGGCGAGGAGTCCAGCAATCCTCTCGCACATAACCATCCCTGCATGAGATTCGAACCTGCGAACCCACGCAGAGTAATTAGAGGTGCGGTGGCGAGCGTATTCCTAACGCTTAGCCCGTTGAGCCACACCGCCGCACCAGCATTTTGACTGCATTTTCATTTTGAAACTTCGTGAATTAGATATTTTGGGCATACATACCTGTTAGCACTGCTCAATTTGACATGTCTATTTAAGGATTTTAGACTCTACCTGCCTTTGATATGCACTTCTAACAGAATATATCCTATGATTGAATTATACAATGGAGACAAAAAAAATTGATACTCCCGTAAACTGAATGAAACTAATGAAATTTAAAAAGAATGGTAGTATCTAATATGAGTGGTATCTCCCAAACATTCTCGTTCAGTCAGTTATACTGATGACATCATTTTTCATTCCTGTCTTGAAGTAAAGTTCGACAAATACAACACTAGACAGGGGGGTATCAATAACAAAGTCAAGGGAGTGAATTCCAGCCAAATGGTAAAATGTCTCAAGATATGAAGAAACCAGTTTGGGTAACAACAATGTTTTAGTACATCTAGGCATTTCAATGGCTGAAACTTTGCTAAGAAAGTGCACATGAGCAAATTTTCTAAAAAGAATTCTATACAGTAGAAGGGCAATGAAAAGTGCTAGAAGACCTTCAGCAACTCTTTCAGCAACAGTAACAGCACTTATTCTTCTTGGTTGAGTCACAATAATATTACAATCTGATGCTCTATTTGATTCAATCAAAGATTCGAGAACATACTGAGGAACCTAGAACAGAATATTGATAAATCATTTTACCAAGAAATTAAAAGGAATAAATGAAATAGCATCAAAAAATGTCAAAAATTTGAATATTATAGTAGTGACAGTACACCACTGATGGTATTTGGTCAGCAAATCAGACACGTCTAGTTACAGAAGCGTACTAGTTCTGTTAAACGTAAACCTAACTTTTTCCCACACATGTGACTTGACTTTTTTTAGATTTTTCTCCAACCACGGAATACTGTTATCGTCACAATAACGAGTGTATATGTAACCCAAGACGCCAGAGCGCAACAGAAACCTTCTCATTTTTAGTTGTTACATATGGACATCATTTTGGCCATACTTGTTTGACTATAAAAATAGCTACCTGTGTAGTTTTACCAGAACCTGTCTGTCCTCTGATAATAATTACAGGATTTTTCTGTATCTTTTCTAATAATTCATCTCTGTATGAAAATATTGGTAAATCAGCACGTTCATTCATCATCTGGAAATATGTACAAAAAAATTGATTAGAAGTCAAGTAAATTGGTTCCAGCAACTGAAATCAAGATTCAGTAAATGTATAATAATTCAATTCCAAATGTGTGATTGATTTTTCAGATAATTTTCTCATTTTGTTAAATCATATTCGAGTCTGGTCAAATTATCGGATCAAGACAATGCAAGGAAGAAAAAGTGTAAAACTATTCATACACAAATGCCGCTCAGAGAACAGGCCTTTTAATAAAAAAACGAGAGTTGACACAGACATACTGCATTAATTTTGTATATAAAGAAAAAAAAAGGTATCTCCAGGAAAACGACGACAAGAACAATAGACATTGTCATGAAATGGACTAAAAACTTTTGTATGAGCATCACTTATAATTTTGGGATCACAAACTTGATAAAACATAAGTGAAATTGTCAACCAATAATATTATCACCACCACATTACCTTGTTCATCAGATTGTTTTTATCCAATGCATAATTGTATTCATTCAATAAGTCATGGCTAATTTGTTCAGAAGTCATCTGAAAAAGTAATAAAAAATGACAGAAACAAAGAAAGACTATGGTTTGAGGTTACTTATTGGTGTAGATACAATAGAAACTTATATCTGAGGCAAAATAGTTTGTTTCCTGCTAGAAGGTCTACTTCTATTGGGCATCGTAGAATTGTGGTTATTGAAGATTTGGACTTGAATTTTGTTTGCACTGTGACCAAGGTAAAAATCTTGTCGTGTTAAAACCCAATGTTCACCATATCACCAAGAGTATAATAAATTGGGTAGGCAATGCCCTGCCAAAGATTCCAGACCTTCTAGAAATAGTTATCAATATGTATCAGCAGCTGCTTATACAGCCTTATTGTGGTGAAGGCCTGAAAATGCCTTAGAAGAATGACAATTACCACATCTTATGTAATCAGTACTTAGAAAACAATCAAAATCTTAAACAATGCCACCACTTAAAATAAATGATATAGAATAAATGAGGTTTTATTTCCTGTAATACTTGTAAACATTTGTAAAGCAAAGGGCAAAATTCTTACATTAGCTAAAGGTCCTTCATCAATGTTACAACTTGTCCACGGATTCCAATTAGCTTGAGGTGGTGACCATGGAATCACTCCTGCTACAAGTTTCCGTTGAGACGGTGGAAAGAATATTTTTTTCTGAGGAATCAAACTGACTGGGTTCTGATTTGGATTAGCATTAGGTGGAGGAACAGCGGGTGCAATTTCCAAAGTAGCAAGAGATTCCTTCAAATGAGCAATAACTTGTGGATTCAGTGTTACATCATAGGGTTCGGCCTAAAACGGGAAAAATTAGATAGCAAAATGATGAATAAATAATATTGAAATTAAATTTTTTCAATACCAAAATTTATCAAGTGACTATTTTAAATACTTATGTAATCTTTATATATTTCTGCACAAATATTTATCATTCTGAAAAAAAAAACCTAAAATAATGCCCTAATAATACCTTACATCATATAATTGCAAGTTAAATTTGTATTTAAAATGGCCAACCGTCAGTTTATCCTACCAGCTGTAACAGATATCTACAGAAATAGTTGACCATACTATCCAGGGCATAAATGAAGCTAGGGGGTTGAGTGTAGCATGTATTGATTCAATGATTGATATTGAAGTCGGGGCCAGAGTCGTTCTTTTAAATTTCACTAGTTCAGCAATTTGAATTATTCAAAACAAAATTTAATTTTTTGGAAGGTGAGAGAGTAATTGAAATTTTCTTCAAAGATTTTGGTTGCAGACTTGCAGTCATAAGTCTTGTCAAGCAGGAATCTGAAGTCGTTTTGAAATCAGAATTTGAAGTTAGAATTGTATGTACATTTTCAACGACCTCATGGGAGTACACTTTATATATGTATTACTATTGGGTATGAGTTCAAATACCTCATCACTTTGTTTCTTCTTGGTTAAGCCAGTATAATTTTCAATAACACCAAGATGAAACAATTGTCGTACAAGAGATAAAGCTGCCGACTGTGATGCATTTTTTTTATTAGATCCATGTTCTCGAGCATGAAGAGCTGCAAATAACCAATGTTCACCTTTCAGTGAAAGATATAAGCAAACATATCACCAATTTCACAAACTTCAAATAATTTAAATTTAGTCGGCTTTGCTAAACCAAAAAGATTTCACAAGTAGGAAATAAATTGGAAATGAGTTTCAAATATTTCATAGTTATTAATTCAATACCATAAGGAATATTTCTCTTTATAAGTCACTTACTTCTTCCAATTTTTTTGACATAGATAGCCATCTCAGCAATAAAGCTCCTAAAAATACAAATAACTCGTTGGCAGGCAAAGAGATGGTGATATAATTAATAAAGAGTCTTTTGACCACTTTGATTTGAAAATCAAAATTTAGTGCAACCAATCTGAGTTTTCACCTTAAATTTTTGCGGCTCGATATGTCGTTGAAAGTTTTCAAATCGCTTATTTGAGTAGATATCATAAATTCGCAACATATTGTGCAATCTGTTCTGTGTTTCTAAACTACATTGTACTCACCCTTCAATAATCATGATCAAGTACAAATCCCGGGGCTAAGAAAATAGAAAGCAACAAGTTATTGCAACATCACAAAGCATAAAATAATATTTTCTGCTGCAGATAATAAATTACCATCGGCTCACAAATTATTACTAAGCGTAATATCTGTGAGCCATTGTGTCACTGAATATCACAAGTGCATTCCATTTTTCCCGTCTCATGAAATAAATGAACTTTATATTATTCATATTCATGGTAGCTTGTGAAGACAAGATTTGAAGGCACTACGGAATATATGTATCATAGAAGAATCGTAGAAGAATTCATTCGTACAATGATTATTTCCAAGTTAAAGTGTATTCTATCCTCCTCCAAATCAATTTTAGACAGCAGAAAATATTTTATGCTTTGTGATGTCACAATGTTGCTTTCTACAATCTCATACATAGTTCATGGTGAAATCGATCATCAAAGTCAGAAGCTCATAAATATCAGAAAAATGTTCATTTTAAATAATAATGAATATGGTTATCGAAATTTCCTAAACCAGAAATAGAAGATATGCATAAAAAGAAAGAAATTGCTAGAAGGAAGAGGAATTTAAAGTTTTCATTCTAAACAACAATCAAATTTAAGTAATAAAGTGGAATTGCTATTAACTTGACCCACTTGTTATGGTCAGGTCCAACTTGACTATACTTATAATCTGCAGAGATCTTTTCCTTTTGAAAAAATTCATTCAATCTTGATTTCGCATTGTCAATTGTCCAGTTTCCATGGAGACGAGAATTCATGTCAACTTCTTCTGATGCAAATGTCTAAGAAAGATAGAAATTTAAATAAAAAAAAGTGTCAGTGATTTGGTATTTACTACCTTTTGCATATTCAGTCCTGTTAATAATGATCACATTTGTGAAGTTGTTTATTGGATTTGAAGTCATATTTTTTAATGTCCTCGAAGTCATAGACACAATTTCGAATTCACTGGGGTCATAATCTTAGTGTTAACGGTGATAATTGAAGTCATATTTACGCTAGAAACTGTTATAAAGTTCTCAACAAACAAATGAAGAAGGTTTGAAAGAACACCAGAATTTTCTTTGTCATTGTTTTTTCAGAGTTAGGATCTGGAATGAAATTTCTTTCCCCCTGGATTTTTTTCATCCAAAGTCTGGTCTAAATTTTACCAAACTGGGATACAAAATCTGATTCTACAGGTTTTCATGAGTGTTGCAAAATGTACTTCCAGAATGTTTCCAGAAACTAATTATAACACTACAAAAACTTGCCAGATCCTAGGACAATCAAGGAAATACAGAGATAAAAATGAGATAACAATGTTCACGAAAACAAAACAGTTGTTTTACATATTTTCACAGAATCCAGCACCTTCAGGAGTTAATAAACTACCTCTTTCTCCTCCATCTCTTCCAATTTTCTTCTCTTATCATAATATTCATGCAATGCCCCACCTCTCTCAGAAGGGCCAGCACTTCCCATGCCATAACCTTGGAATCCAGAAGACATGAATTGGCTGTAAAGATGAAATCCTATCAGGTCAAATAGTTTTGAATCTACAAGATAGGGCTGAAATTTGACCATAAAGCCCATAATCTAATCATATCAAGAAAATTGAAGAACAAGACATTTGCCGTGGCAAAAAATGGGGAGGATTTATTCATACTTATGTCAGGAGAGGTCAATGATACAAATCAATCATAACTCGACTGTTTTTTCCCTTCAGACACTTATGGTATATTTGGATGGTGGAAGAAGATCAAATCAACCACAGATTAAGTAAACCACTCAATGATTGTGAAGAGTGTACCCATCCCTTCGCAAGAAATGATTCCCACAAAAATTTAAATATGTAGACCCATGCAGCATATTTTGCAGTTTGATGTGCCACCATTAAGTCAGATAAAACACTTCACATGTTGAAGTTGAGCGTGTCAATTTTAACATCCCAATGTGCTTACTCTGATGGTTGGTTTTGAGAAAAATCATCCTGCCTCTGCATTTCCTGTTTTAGTTGAAGGTGAGGAGGAAGAGAACCAGGAAGTGGTTGACCTCCTTCACTCATCATGCCAGTGCTGGAAAATTGGGATCCATTGTTTGGTGGCACCATAGGACCAGTGCGGACACCCTGGGGAAAATTAAACGATTTTAGTAAATTAGTTTATTCCTATCAAACTACAAATGGTTAATTTAACCAATTTAATTTTAAATAAATTTTTATTTTTGTACAACATGTACAGATTCGGCTTGAAGGTCCATGCCTACCTGTATCTTGGCACCAACAGTGGATATGATCCAATAGCAACTCTTAAATATTCCAGTAGTCGTGTCATGTTATCATTACATGTACAAGTAGTCCCCATCATATTTTCATGTGAAGTTATTTTTTCATGGCAATTTTTTAAAGAAATTAGCATTTTGTCATTTTTTTTAAACAAGTTCAAGATTTAGGTTCCAGCTAGTGACAAAAGATACTACTGTATAAATTTCAAATCTCGAATGGATATAATACAGGACAAAACATATAAGAGAAAAAACAAAATATCCTTGAATGATAATCATGTATTTATATAGATATAAATACGAACCGATTTTGGGGGTACTTCAGAAGGCTTCATTTTTCCAGCTCGAACAAGATAATTAACAAAATCCCAGGCAGCGTTTGCTTGGGCATCCTTCTTATTTGTTGAGTTTCCTATTCCAGCATAAGGTATTGTATCAACTCTGAGCTAAAAATAATAATAATAGTTGAACATAAATTAAGTTTGATACCTAAAGAATTATAAACTTTACTATATTTTCATATTATATGTCTAAAATAGTCAAATCCAATCAGTGAAGCAATTTACATATTACAGAAATGAAAAAAACACTCGAATATTCAAAGCAACTCAAGACTGCATGTCATTGGCAATATAAATAGTTTTTCCTTATTACCAAATTGGCTTTGTTAAAGTTAAATCATCATTAATGGAGCAAAATTTATCCCAATCCACTCATGTGGCAAATAATAAGTTTATTCATTTCACCACAAATGTAGTAAATGGCTTGACAGTTGACACTTCAGTTGAAAAATGCAATGAACGATATTCTCTGCTTACCTCACATTTAAATCTTGGTTTATACTTGTTGCCACCAGCTTGAACATCATAAACTGGAGTTAGCTTTTGTTTTCCAAGCCATGAATATACAAATGTCTTGACTTCAGTCATAATGAAAAAATGTCATACTACAGAGAGACCTTACGATATTCAACTAATAATATTAAAAGGTATTGACAAGATACTTGCAATATAGTTTTTATTTAGAAGAAACCTAGCTTTACATTTCAAAACCAATAAACACATTAAACTTCAATTTCAATTCGGAAAAATCAAGTAGCATCACCAAATTTGCATTAGAAACTTAATGAGATGTTACCTCACTAGGAACATTCGGACAATAGGTTTGGAGTGCATAATAAACGACAGTTAATGAAAGGTACAAAAATTGAAGACTTTTGCATAATGTTAGAATAGAAAAAATAAAAACAAGCATCAGCTTTATAAAACATATAATATACATTAATATATAGGTTTTTTAAGAAAGAATTGCCGAGTCTAAAATCATTTTATATAAAATTTGTGTCAGAAATGTAAGTTTTTTAAATAAATACTAGTTGATATTATACTCATACAACAATCTTATGTTCTAAAATTAAAATCAAATAAACATTAGAGATTAAGTATACGACAATCAAAATATTTAAAGTACCAAAGATCTCAAGCCAATTTTTTCCGTAAACAGTATTAAGGTAGGTATCCTGACCTGTACATTATAGATACTAATCTCCCTCAAAATAAATAGGAAGGTTTTTATTATCCTGATCTTTCGATAACTGTTTCAAGTCATTAGCTAATACAACAGGTAATCCATCAAAGAGTTGATCAACTTTCGAGTCAAATGTAGCAATAGAGGTATATTCACAATTTACCACCAAGTAACGGTGCAAGTAGTTCAAGCATATTTGCCTTAAATTCAAAAGAGGATTCACAATTTCAACGGAATGAAATCTTTGATGTTCTCCACTCCATTCAACAGGAAAGTAGATTTTCTCAAAGTTAGGAAGGAAAGTGAGTGGATGTCTGAAGAAAAAAAAAACATATACTCTTGAGTGGAGAGTGAATGCAGGAATATGAATAAATTTCTCAAGCAAAGAAGGAGATTAAATAATATTTAATCCTACTACAATACTAGACTATATTCAAAGAAATTAGTCTAATCAGAATTCAAATCAAAAATGTAGTTTTAACATTCAGATCGTCGAGAGTACCGTTCTTTCAGCAAAACTGATATTTTCACAATGGAAATCCAATTTGAAAATGAAGATAAAATTGAGAAATTGAAATATTTTGCCATAATCTCTCATCTGGCTGTGAGTTAAATGCAGAAAAGTGGTTCGTAAATTTAGAAATTACCGTAGGTTATACAATGATACAGTTCATGCATAATGTAGGTAATTGCTGAATTACCGTAACCATAATTAAAAATGAAGGTAAAAATACCGGCTAACAGATTAATGCCTGAAATCAATAATCGCAAATAATGTTTTCTAACATACTGACATACCGGTATATAGTAGGGTCATGAAGAATAATTAAATGCTAAACATGGAATAGAGTCATAGACTACAACTAACCCAACGCTGCAATGTACCACAAGACATTTCTGCATTTAGGTAGACTAGACACTGCTGTACAGCAGTACAGAGATGGGTTAAGTACGGTACCTTGAAACCTCACAAAATCTATTATTGCAGTATTGCATTACCAATCCATGCATCATCTTTCAGTCTCTGTATTAACAATTGCTAGATTGCAGATTATTCTTGCCACATTCTATGACAAGAATTTTACGAATTTAATGCATATTTTCCGAAATTACTCCAGTACCGGTACCGTACTCTCCACTCTGAACATCCATACCGTACCTGCAAATACTCTCATAAAAAACCCAAGGATGTGTCTTGAAAGTATCCATCAATATATAATCTCTTGGTTCTAATCTGTCTTTATACACAACATGATTTCCCTGAAAGTTGAGCCATTCAACAGAAACGTTCCTATCAGTTTTGTTAACAAATTTTGCAAAAGCAGGGTTTTGAGAATGTTGAGATCGTTGGCGTTGCTGCAACGGGAAATCGGACATAATGCATGAATTGACGACGAGGCACTTACAATAAAATCTAAATACTGAAATATACCGATACATACAGTTTAGTTCAACTCAACCGTCAACTTAATTCAGAAAATTAAACGCTGGCGAAGACAGCAGTATGAAAAATGTATTCGCAGCCATTCCAGAAATAGAAAGGACTAAAACCTACTAAGGCCTACTTGGACGTAGAACTGTAGAATGTGGTTAAAACAGGGAAGTCTTTCAAGTTAAAACATGGTTCCAAAAATGGTAAAGGTTTCTCGAATCACCAAATTGCTGGCTTGGCCTACACATTTATATGCAGGTTTTAAGTTGAAGCTGAAGGCGCCGGCTATGAGAATTGCGAGATTTTCAAATATACAAAATATGATAACCGATATCCATTTACTTATAAATATCAGTTATTTTTTTCCGATGCATGATAATGGACTTTGTTCGGCTAAAATTTGTGACCTCCGCCAGAGTCACTTTCAAAAAGTTCGTTCGTAGTTCCACCAGATTCGTCATGTCTTATTCAAGCGCTGCACAATACAATTTATTTACGCATTAGGATTGCTGTGGACATGGAGAAAACGGGAATAAAACTACGCTCCGTAACTACAGTGTACCACTCATACTGCGCATTGGTCAAATCTCGCGTTTATAACTATAATTCGACGACTCCATATTTGTTCACAGAAAATAACAAACTCGGGCACTATTCTGCAAGCCCTGCTCACGTACTGAAAATTATAAAGTCAAGTACTGTACAGTCCGGCATCATTCTCACGCCGAGCTTAACCCATTATTAGAACATGCCTAGGTTTAAATTACCAGTAGCACTATATCATTTGAAAAGTTTGCCTTAAATATCACTGATTTTTAGATAATCTTAAGACCTCCAATTTAACGTTGGGAAAGGAGAAATAGAGTAACATACTTAAACCATAACATAATCAAAGAATTATGATTGCTATTTTATAACCATACGCCTATCAAAATGCAACAATGTTTGTTGCCATTTTTTAAATTCGCATCAACATGGAGTATACCATAAAAAACACATGATATCGCCGGGCCAAGGGATCGTCCGAGTAATTACTTACCTCTTCTTCGACCGTTTTCTAATTTGATCACAGTTAATTAATAATGTGATATCGCTAATCAGTTTGAGCGGGAATGTGCGCTTCGCTTTTCTCAACCATTCACTGGAGTTAGTAATGACGAACGGTTTGTCTGTTCTGTAGGAGCTTTTCAACGTACCGTAGTCTTTAATTTTTTTTGGCGCAACATTACAACATTAAGGTAAGCAGATGTTTTTTGATAAAAAATATATATATATACTAAGTCGCTGGTACAATTCTGCTACTTTTGGTATTATGTTTTATAAATAGCGAATTATAAAACTTGAGGGGTTCCGGCAAATCAAGATTTCAAGTGTCGATAATCGCGAGATAAACAACATAATCAAAAAGGTTGAAGCAAGGAACTTCCGAGATAAAAGAACAATCTTTTATGAAATCCAATTTAAACCTAAACCAAAGTTTGATTCCCCGGTGAGACAATTTTTTTATATATATTTAGATGGGCATACAAAGTTGTACGGACTAATCAAGTGGGACTTGGTTACCCGAATAAGTTAGACTTTTTTCATTTTGCACAATGTTTCTTGTTTTATACACATTTGTAATTTGGTAATCTGTTGCATTCATAATGTGGGTCGATAGCAGTATATAAGTTCCATTCCCATACGCTCAATTGCAACCAATGTTTTAAAATGTCTTTTCGTTGTTCCTGGTACTACTATGAATATCACGTTAGCAACACCCGTTTCATATAGCGTCCAATTATTAGAGTAAATTAGTGTAAATTTCATTGTACAAAATTGAAGGTCTATGCGAATCCTTTTATATAAAACGTATTACATATATATTTTAATAAATAAAAATTGTGTGAATATATTTATTTATCAAGTATTTATATTTACCGGTAGATATACTGCATGGTTTGACAATTGTGTGGATCATTGTTGTACAAAGAAATATCGACTATAGACTGGGGAATTTACGTTTGCAAACATGCGACGATAGTCGTTACACAGGGGTAAATATTACACGCTTATGTTATATAATAGATAATCTACAGCAGGGGTGTCAAACTCGTGGGTTTGAAGGCCGCATTGCATTTTGGGAATTGTGCAAAGGGCCGCAAACAGATTTGATATATTTTGATAATGTATACTTGAAGCATATTTTAAATAGGTGTAGTTTGTGACATATACTGTGATGCAATTAAACAGTCAAATGAAGTTTTGTTATTTTCTTAAATTTTAAATACCATTTACATATTAATTTTTGCATTTCACTATTTTTGCAATTTACTGTATTTATTACAAAAATTTTATTTTATGTATAACTATCCAAAATATTTTTGAACAAAGTTTTGATAAGGAAAGAATAATACATACACTAAAAATGACTTAATCTAAATATATAGATCTAAAATTTACAATATTGCTACAGAATGAACTCAATGTTTTTTATTGAACATGTCCTGACTTTTGACATCTCTTTTGTGCCACCAGCTTACTAATATCAGGCTGAAATGATTTTACAGTATCAACTCTGATTAACGAGGTCACATGATCATCGGTTAATCTGGATCGTTGAGAATATTTGATTAATTTCATTAATGCAAAAATATTACGTTCATCATTCCATGTATAGATCAGTAAACAAACAAATTTTAGAACCAAACTTTTCCCGCCACTACCTTCACGTGGCATAGGACCGGTTGAGTTATGATTGATATTGATATTTAGTAACTAAGTATGGTATAATCATAATAGTATACAAACACATAAATATTTTCTGTTCGTAGTTGATCTTTAAAATTGTCATATTGACTGCTGAGCTTATTCTGATGATGTCTACTCATATTGTATTCTTTCATTTTACTGATAGAAACGTGAAAAATTGATCAATGCGCTTTAGAATTTTGAGAAATGCAGAAATATTGCAACTCCCCTTTTATTTAAAATTGCCACTTTTTTCATGTACTTTGTGTTTCATTTAATTCCCGTAGTGTTTTTTTTACAAGTATTCTTTTGCTAGCTTGAGGTGTATCCATACATAATTGTGTCAAATTGAAAACAAAAACATTCAATTTTCCAATGTTATAATTGTCGTTTTCTGTGTGAATAAGCAGTTTCACTTTAGGGTTTGAAAAATGTATTACATTTAGGTAACAAAATATATATTACATTTATTGTTAGGCGTTCGAGGGCCGCATTGGAAATTCTCTGGGGCCGCATGCGGCCCGCGGGCCGCAAGTTTGACACCCCTGATCTACAGCTTATCTGGCCATTGAAATAGCATATAATCTCTGGTCGGAGCCTTAGAGATAACCCGCCAAAACACTTTGAACTAGCAATATTTACCTTGTAAAAAACTTTTTATTTTATTTTAAATAGACTCCATAAATCGAATATAATTTAAGTTTATGTTCACCACCAATCAATAAACGATAATATCGGTCGGAGACCGAAGACTTATCGATCGAAACTGCGGTTTCGATTCATGGCTCTATAGTGACACCGCGTGTCTCATCACTAATTAATTAATAATTCGCTAATTATACGACATAATTTATAAAATGTTTTTCTACTTTAATTTCAAATTTGAAAAAGCGGGCCGAGATGATTCTTCAATGGCTTGTTGTGAAAACATTCTTGACGTGTTTATTTTTCAAGAATTCAATACATATAAGTAATAATTTTATCAATGCATTGCAACAGTACATTGAATTTGCTTACCCAATTGACTGGATCACTGAGACTATAGTAGGCTTTAAAATATTGTTATACTATTTTCAAAATTAATAACAGCAGGTGTTATTGATTTTATCCTTTCTATTACAGTTTTTTTTTCATTTCCAAGTAAATGAAAACTAAGGCTAACTAAAAGCTTGTTATCGGTCGTGCTCGTTGGTTGTGTCAATTTACAATAGAAAATCTATCAGGATAGTGTATTGTTTTTTGTATATTTTGTTTCAATGACACAGCTCATTTTGCTACATTTACGAATTTTCAGAATAAACAAATAAATGAAATTGAAACTAATCATATTTTTCTAGAAACAAGACAAATTTAAAAAAGAGAACAAAGCAACAAAGTAAGCGACTATAAGGAACAGTTGTTCTACTAGGCCGATTTGCATGGTAATTATTAATTGAATTATTATATTATTGATCAGTTAAGTTGAGTAAAAAAGTAGACTTTGTCAAATTTCACTTTAAAAATTTTAGAGTTCAACTTTCACTGAACTATAGCGTCTAGAAATAGATTCCCCAATTCAATCTCATTCTGAATAATAATAATACATCTGAACACCTCAGAGATTAAATTAATGATAAATTGAAAAACGAACGTTGCGACTGTGCAAAACAATCCAAATGAATTCATCTGATAAATGCCGATACAGCTGAAACATAAAACAAAGTAACCTTCCATATCTTACAGTTCACTTTCCTTCCTCCATCTTACAGACAGGGTCGGCTATAGACAATACTGCGTGCGATGGATGAAGATCCTGTGACAGCACCTAACCGATTTGGAATAAGTTAGCTGGATGCCAGTAATAATAATATTATGCAGCTTTCAAGTTTTTTTTTATTAATTCCGCTGATTTATGCTTCACACAACTGAGCCTATAAGGAGGTTTAATAGGAGTTTATGTGTGCGTTTACCATGTGAAACTGCGCTGCATTTTTGATATTTCCTATTTATTCATTTATTGTGTTGTTTTATCCGTTTATTTATTTATTTTTTTTTGTCATTTTACTTACGTTCCGTGTTAGTAGCCAGCCAGAGATACAGCGGGAAAAGTCGTTGTGCAGATATTTAGAGCAGCATTAGATTGAAGATAAAGACCAAGAGTTGTTATTGCATGGTATCATTGTAAGATACAGACGGCAAGGCGCCAATATTATTGAAACGAGTCCTATTATGGTACCGGTAATTATTAATGTACATAAGTAACCCGGATACTCCGACCCAGACTCTATCTGATGGCTTTGAGAATCTCAGAATTCAACTCTAATGCGAAATTTTAGTTTTGAACTTTTCACTCAAAATTCTATTGGGTCTCCTTTTCAACTTCCAAATATCAAACATTTTCAACTCTGGGGAAACTCTAATAATTACATATGAGTAGTTTATATACATTCCGAACTAAGGAAATGGGCGCTGTTCAAAAATTAGTGTCTCAGCATCTTAGATAGTCTATTCACAAGTCTGATATCAAATAGGCCTGTACAAGCACTTATTGAACTGTTTGTGTGAACTCATTCTCTAGGTACCACAAAAAAAGTTTTCAGCAGCAATTCACATAGCTACTGCAAACCAGGTGTAATAATATAATGGGTATATATCTGCTAATTTATTCAGCTGTTTGATCTCATCTAGAATGTTTTGAAGAATAAGTTAATTGCAAAGGACAGTTCTTTGATTGAGCTCTTGTGTCCTTCAATGAAGTGAGGACGGACGCTAAATGTCCTTTATTTCTAGCATCTATTCTGCGATAAAAGCTGCAAAATATTTAAAAGTATATATATATATATACATATTAAAAATAATAACTGCACAATATACATAACAAATTAATCTTGTAGGTCCGGGATGGCGACTCCGAAACTGGCCAACTTCAGTTGAAATGTTGCCAGTGACGACGAGCTAAGATGACGTCTCGAAGCTAATTTGTTGATGAACTGATGAATTAGGTCATTTTACACATGGTGGTGTAATGAATGTCTCAGACAAATTGCAAGACGCAAGTAGACTGTCATTGCTTTTCTGGGATAAATTTCTTAGTACCAATGGCTTTTTAAAACGTCGCAAAGTGCCTGGAAATATTAACAATTTTTTGCCTGCTTTATCCGGAAATTTTTTTGTTGAATGCTGAGGAATTCTCGACGGTTTCATCGCCCATTAGAAAAAGTTTTATTACCAACAAAATTATTTGCGAAAGTTTCCATTCTGTATATAATTTAAGAATGTTGAATATTTCAGAATGTGAAATGCCAGTCTAATATTGTAAAATGATCATGCATTAAACAGCTTTGGGCTCGGCAGCTTTGTCACTTTACCCTGTTTTTTGTTCGAGTTGATGGCAGCGGCATATGTAGGAGGAAGTTAATCTCGAGGGACCTCTATAAAGGTTTTGAAGAGACGCTGACACGGGAAAGGGTAAAAATATGTAACAATTATCTGATTTGTTCCGTTCATTCCATTTATCTTGACTAAGGAAGGATATACAACTATGTGCTTTCGACATTAGTAACCTAACTTACGATAAACCGAATTTAAACAAACAGGTTGAAAAATTAGTGGTGGGACAATAGCAGGATATTCCGAGGAAATTTCAATACTCTGAAAAGCGCCAATCGTTAAATGTTTACGTAGAATTTCGCAATATATTAAAGTTATATATTGTTAAAAAGCGTCAGTCATTAAATGTTTGAGTAGCATTCCGCTGTATGTAAATTAACACACTTTTAAAAAGCGCCAGTCGTCGTGATTAAGTAGCATTTCGCCGTAACCTTTAGTACTGCCAAAACGCGTCAGTCTTTCAATGTTTCAGTAGCATTCTGCCGTAACTTCAGTATTTAACGCGACTGTGGCTAACAGTTACAAACAACTTTGACAACAGGTTTGATACAGTCAGATTCAGGTACACGAGTGTTTCATGTCATACGCGTTTATTACGTGAAACAGTTTACTGTGAATACAAGATAGCAATGCTCAAATATATGGGCACGAAAGCCAAAACGAAATATTTTATCAACAATTCCCCGAAAATTGTACGATATCCTGAACGGGGCTGAAACTGTGGAAAAGCTACCGGTACGGTAACTTATTATCATCCGGTAACGGTACCCCGGACTATCGCAGATTTTCCAGGTCATTTTACGATGATTCATGCTTCCAACGTGATTTGAAATACAAAATGATCCGAGTCACTACTGTAACATTAGATCCGGTGCCGTAGTCTACCTTTCCCCATACAAAATCCGACTTCCGAGATCCCGCGACGTTTCCTTAGCACGAGATCCTTTTGCGCCGCGGACCTCTACAATTAATTTATATATATTTAATTTTGTCGACATCATCACACAAAACGTCAGATGAAAAAATCAACCCCACAGAGCTCACAGAAAGTTTTTGAATAAATATATATATATATAATAGCCTTCTAGAGACTACAGCAATCTCTAATCTCTGTCAAAGCAGTTGGTCCAGTAAATAAATAGAGAAGAGATTGTTTCATAACAACAACAAGAAAAATACCGACAAGAACAACAACAGCATATTAATAATAACAAGGGAGCGATGCTCGAATATATGAACACGAAAACCAAAGAAAAGAGGACCTTACCGTTTACAGTACCGGTACCCCAAAGAACTTCCAGCTTTGGCGTGGCAAGATATTAGCACGACAAGGTCGAAGAACCGCTAAAAATAATTTTGAAAAAAGTTTATTACAAAAAATTTTGAAGTGAAAATCAAATCACATAGACCACGTGTACCACTGTAGCCTACGTGAAACTCAATTTTTATGTTGGAATTATAACAACGAGCTTAATTTCTTGTTCTTCCAGGATAACAAGATTAGTATGAACGCGGAATCAACAAAAAGGTGACAAATTGCCCCACCAGTCGTCTACTATATGTGCTCGGTTCTTCCCTTTCAGACTCTTTTGGTATTGGCTTCTTCGTGAATTTTATTGTGATATGTAAAGGCGCCCGAAGGATTTTTCTGGTTTATGAAATTTTATTTGTTTACAACTGTGTGTGTTTGCGCGTTCTACATCAGCGTCAATTATAAATAACTTCGCCGACTTTCGAATCCACTGTTTCGACGTCTGAAATTGCTATTTTGAAGTTAGTGTTTTTGTTGGGCTTGTGCTTTACGTATATATATAACTGTTTCTGAAACTGCGTCAAATGATGTAATATGTTCCCGATTGTAAACAATTCTCACTGTTTTTTATATTTTATCGTTACATGTTTCCTCATTTTAATGAGCTTTGAAAGAACTTTGCCCGATTTTGAATCGCGTTCACTCTTTTGTGTGCTTGCACTTTTTTTTGGCGAGTAGGCATGTATTTGTAGTTGTATGTTTTTAACTTTGTTATGAGTTACGCTCGCCTCTCAGGTATCTGTTCCTATTGTTTGTCTGCTTACTTTTTGTGTTGTTTTGACTTATGCCAGAGAACCGAAATAAATAATTGATCGGTTGTTTTTTTATATAATTGTCGTATAGTGAACGTTGATCGAAGAAAATTAAAAATCAAGCTAACGCTAGTGCAAATAAAGTTGCAGTATGCCAGTTTTTCTTTAAAATTGCATACAAAAAATAATAAATCTGCGAGTAGCGCAAGTATGGATTCAAGACAAGACGCCTCAATACAAGAAGATCTCGGAGAAACTGCCAGTACTACTAATAGATATGCTAAAATGAAAGAAAATATTTCGATCGACGGAACGACATGCGGCATACAAATTTCATCTGGTACAAAAAGGTATGGTGGGAAATTGAATTCACATTGAAGTTAATTTGTATTTCCAAACTTTGAACATGATATATATAATAATAAAAGTTAATAATAATAATAGAAAGGTTTCCTAATCTCAGCAATTTATTTCGGAGCAGAACATCGTGTTTTAATGATCCAAATAAGTAGTCGGTAGTTTATTTTTTCACCATGCTGAAAAAGCACTCACACTATACAAATTACAATAAGTTTTATATGAAGAAATTCCATTTCAGGGTGAAGGGAAACGCGGAAAATCAATACTGCTTATCGAGCAGCGGCACCCAATTTTATTTTTTTGTATGTGTATGCACTGATTTGTTTTGATAGTATATTACTTTTTTTTGATAAATTTAAAGAAATGCATATATTGGGATTCTCTGGAAGTTTGTTTGATTTTATTTAAACTATCATTTTACAGGTTATCATTCGAAATTTTTTTTCTGTGAAGTCATCTTGCCTTACTTAATTCCGTTTCTAATTTTATTAAGATACATATTTACTGGCTTACAACGATTTGCTTCTCCACGATGGGCACTAGCATTCTTGTCGCTTGCATACCTCTTCTCAGATGGAGTGTTACTTGGAGTTTTCAACGTAACAATAACGACCATTGAGAAACAGTGAGTAGATATAGATGACTTACAGTCTTACATGATATCACAAAAACTACTGTATATATAAGACAGATTCCACTGATCTATTTTTCAAATTAACCACGGAATGTAGAATGTTCATTTATTTGCTAAAGATTAATTCAAGTTTTCTGCAAATAATACTATTAAGAATAAAAACAATATTAAAATGTTTTTTTTTAGTAAATTTCATTCCACATTTTTTCTTGAGCCAAGATGAGCAGAGTGTTCAGATTATAAATATAACATGGCTAAATATAACACAAATGTCAATTTACCTGCGGGCATTCGCAAAGTCAAATATAGCGCTTATGTCATTTGGAAAACAGCAAAACTAAGCATATTTGTGCAGTAATCGAAGCAAAAATTTGTACACATCAAATATTATATTATGTAATTTCACAAGTTCTGATTTATAAAATAGTCATTGTTTGCATACGATAAAAATTATTAAAAACGAATTGTTCACAGATTTCATCTTCGAACAATGGAATCAGGAGTCATCGGTGGGATGATAGATCTCGGTGCATGTATTGCGCTTATCGCAGCTATATTCTACGGAGAAAAACTTTTTAAAACGCAGTGGATTGGGAGAGGAATTCTTATTAGTGGTCTGGGATGCATTATTTTCGTTATACCTCATTTTACCTCACCACGTTACACCTATGGCTATGGAGTCACCAATTACTGTGGAAATGTCACTGAAATGAACTGCAGTGCTTCACCTATCCGAAACTACAGGTTAACAAATATATGTTTTCATTGACGATAACATCCAAATATATATATTTGAGTGCTTAATTGTCACTTGATATGAAAAGATATATCACAGAAGATATATTACTTTTTACTCTTGACTTGTGTTAAAGAGCCCTAATATAGTCGTAAGGCCTCTCACTATTATAGTTTAACAGTTCGTTTTATTAAGATTTATATTCATGTTGGGAACATTTTGTTGTGGTATTGGTTCGGAATTCCTTCCTTCTATCGGTATAACATACCTGGATGAAAACGTTAAGCAAAGATATTCATCGATGTATAACGGTAAGCAATGAATGAGCTTTCAAATAATTCAATAATTTCATTGGTTTGGTTTCGAAACTAATTATAATTGACTAACACATTTTCATTCTTTTCTGTTAAATGCAAGTATTTATTGGCGCTTCACGTTTCAGGGATTTTCTACAGTTCATCAGCAGTTGGTACGTCCATAGGATATTTACTTGGCGGTGTGACTTTAGAACTGTACAATCAACCTTATCAGAGGTATTTTCCATAACTAAAAATCTTGGGCATAATTTCTCGAACTGTCATATTTTTTCGAATCGATATTGATTTATCTCACCTTGTTTTTTTTTAAATTATATTTGGGAATAAAACTGATTCAAGAGTCCTGCTTCATTCAATTTTACAATCTCCATTCGTCCATTTGTTAATGTACTTGTATAGAGGAGATTATATACAACGACGACGAGATGTTTTATCCTCGTTTCGTTACTTATAGTCTAGATTGGGCATGTGAATATGTTTAACATTATTATTATTATTTAATTCCATGACATGGAGACAATGCTTTTCTTTATAATGTATTAGCTTTAATTGAATAGTTCTTTATACATTTCTTTCCTTCTGGCAAAAAAGCAATCATGATAGGTTTTATTGAAATGCTTTTCATTGAATTTATTTTTTCCTAAATTCTTACTACATTCGGCATTAATTTAAAAAATAAAACAAGCAAACCTTAATTATGACACGCGAAATGAAGTATTCCACCAAAATCGGCATGGTTCACATTTTTGCTGAAATAGCCATGTTCTATCAAAGACTCTACGATCACCTTTGAGTGACGCATACCATATACACACGAGAACCGACATTCACCTTTTATACTTCGCCCATTTAAATTATATGGTCTCACCACTCAAATGTGCTGTAGTTACGCCTAAATTTTGATTTCATCATTATGTACCTGAACTGTTATGTACCTGTTATGTACCTTGGTGTTGTGTTTAGGCTTGCACGTAATTTACGGATTTACGGAATTACGTAATTATTTGGAGTTACGGAAGGGAAGTTACGAATTACGTAAAGTCGTAATAATTGCATTGAAACGAGCTTTCTTCAAAGTAGTCAATTTCGTCGATTGCGAAAAATGAAAGCTCAACAAGTAGAAGAAGTTAGGGTTTCGGTATTCGCAGCCGTTTTTCTCTCTCTTGTTACGTAGGTGAGGGAAGGCATGACGCGTTGCCATTTACTAACCTATTATCAACTTATCTGGCATGGCCAATGTTAATTATTAACCTAGTTAAGGGGGAAGAACTGAGTAGGGCCGTTTGACGCCAACACACCTGGTTTCAACTTCTCCCGCAACTTAACCGTAGATAAGGGATAGCATTGCGTTGAGACCGATCGACGCCAACACACCTGGTTACAACTTCTCTCGCATCTTATCTAGCAGTGCCATGGCCAATGTACATAATAACCGTAGATAGGGGGAAGAATTGTGTTAAGACCGATGGACGCTAACAGCTCGGTTTCAACTTCTTCGGGTGAAATGACTAATGAACGCAGGAGATCAATCTACCAAACATGGTCTATCAAACATTTGTATCCATTATACTTTTATTTATTATTTACTTGTTCCAGTTTTCCGTTACTTATGGTATATATGTTCCGTTTCTATTTTATTCTAATTTATATTCACGCGTTTAAATAGTGGGAATTCCCCACCAAGTGTGGATTAGCAATGCTTAACCATTCTTTATTGTTAATATCAACACTTAATATATGAACATGGAATATCATACTGTTTTTAGCTGTTTTGTTTCAGACTTGAGGAATAAACAGGAAAATATCCATAACCTTTCAACACGACGATCTTGTGAAATTTAACGAAGAGCTTTCGCGACGAATTGGAACCAAATAAGCGAAAAGAGCGATTGATCACTCGCGCCAATACCTCGCCGTGATAATTAATGTCGCGTTTATCAAATAGAAATATGACGACAAAAGAGAGATTGCGTAATGAACCAGCGCAACTTCGTCTTCTCGGCATCGGTAAAGCGATTGAGACGGCAGAGAAACAGCAAAACGACGGATTCCTCGCGGACCGCTAAAAATTTAACTGCTATCATATATAATCAAATATGAGCCAGTGTGTATATTCCGTGCGAGATCCATTTTCTATTACAAAATCTTGATGATCTGTTAACGGTTTTATCGTTATATATCAGTCCGGACTTGGCCTTGCTCATGATGTTTTTCACAATTCCTCGCAATATTTCGGCCATATATGATTAACTGTCTTACCAAATGCGGCAACTTATTTTGATTTATCGTCGACTTGAATACCACCGACACTCGACCAAACTTGTGTCAATCTTGGCCGATAGGATCGCCGACTTGAGTTAGCAAATAAATGTCGTGAGTGTAAAATAAATGTCACAAAATGCATTGCTTTGCGATATAACTTTGTATAAGTTCGGTATTTAAATTATACGCAAATAAATAATATTTGATTTAAATTTATCGCAAATAATGTTATAAACATTCAGTCCGCGAAATGATTAAATGTAAAATGAAGCATGGTAATCGGAATATCGTCAATAAGTCGACATCAATAATTATTATTATAAAATGCTAACAAGGCAGTAATGTCGGAAAAACAAGTCTTCGTCGCGAGGAAATCGCAAGGTTAATCAAACGAGAGAATAAGCTCGTCGTTGGTTAATAAATTAGAAACCCGTAATTTTTATTCAGTACGAGAGTCGATTTTAAAAAACTATCGTTTCCATAAATATCCGTATACCAGTGTCGGTAATGATAGAATTGATCGCATAAAAATGGGACAGTTAATTTGCGAAGGTGATAAAGGAAAACCAAAGCTAACACAAAAGATAAAAATCAGAATGAAATTAGTTTGAATTCACTCCTTGATATTTGTATTTAACATCTGCCGCCGGCGTGTAGTACTGCCAAGAATATGAAAACCCAACTTCAATGTCCCATTCGGAAAAGAAGTGGATTCAATTGGTTGTTATGATAGGTTTAAATGCGTGGAAAAATATCGCAATTACGGGGTCATTACGTAATTGATTTTGCCGTAATTACGGAATTGATTTTTGTCAATTACGTGCAAGCCTAGTTGTGTTGTCTCTATTTATATATATTTTCTTGTCTTATAAACTCCACTGTAAAAAAAGTTTTGCATATCCACTCTTACCACCCTCACAACACCAATCAACCCATCGCCCCACCGTGCACAACTGGTTATATAAGGCAGGGGTTCTCAAACTTTTTGTGTTGCGGAGCCCTTGAAAAAGTTGACTATTATTCACGGAGCCCCAAAATAAATGTTAAAATTGTTACTTTCCGAATAATATTCCTGAGTAAGTCAAAAGTACTGTACTTATTTTAAATGCTTAACCTCTTTTAATAGGGTTAATACAAGTCATAAATGAATCTAAATGTAAAAGATGAAATATATATACTAAAGCTGTAAACTTGATACTTGACAAACATATTAATAAATTAGGGGTCGGATCTTTTACCTTTAGATATTTTTGAAAGACTTAAAAGGCCGCTAATAACGTACTCGATTGCATTTTGTTACGATCGCCGATTGTTTTCGTCAGCATGGCGGTGTTTATTCTCCCTAAATCAAAAATTTTCCTCGACATATACATGTATGATGTATTGTTCCACAATGACGACGAGTATTGCTTTTTTGTTCTCGTGGGGAATTATGAGTTCAATGTGAAAAACATGTTACCATATTATAGTCACCGGAGACGAAATGCTAAAAATAATAAATAATAAAAGGTAAATCCGCCACTCAAATTTCTTGATTGAAAAGCGGCATACTGAAATATTAAAACTAAAACTTAAAATGGGAGATAACACTATAAGTTTTGTTTCAGCAGACTCACGTCAGATTAAAAACACGTTCATAGACATTGTGAATCAAAAACTTGGTGTTATGTTGGGTTTTCTTTGGTTATTCGTCGTAGTAACTGCGAAACCGAAACACAGTCAATTGTGCGCGCGATGTACCTATTTTTCCATTCTGAAACTACCGACGGAGCCGCATGCAATGAAATAAATTTCAATCTTTCGTATTTTGCCCCGACCTCTTGTTTTTTAAACGGCGACATCTTGCTCGTGAGTGCGAAAGAACAAAATCAAGCTTGACAAATCCCAAGATCGCAAAAATACGACTGCAATTTATGTATAGTTGGCAGTTTTTCGCGTATTTTATGTTATTTCAGAATAGTAGTCTTTCATTTCAGTAATCCTAATAGTAAAATTAGCCAATTCAGTATTTTAAAAAGTAATCGAATAGCTCGCGGAGCCCCTGGGTTTCTCTCACGGAGCCCTGGGGCTCCGTACGGAGCACTTTGAGAACCTATGATATAAGGGACCATATTATACATATTTAATCTAACGTTTTTTGTTTTATATTTGTCAAAAGGGGTGCATGCCACACATTTGTGTTTTAGTCCAGTAGGTCTTGTGCATGCATCCCGTCTTAAATAATGATTGGCAATTTATTCATTTCTCACTATTACGAGACGAATAAACATACATACACAATTGTCCGTTTAACTGGCGTAGTTTTGCGCACCATTATCGCATTCTATGTTCAAATGCTTCTTCCCGCTTTAAGAACTATTCTACGCCAAATAATATAATCTGGAATTTGTTAGCAAAGTGGTAATATTTACTGGGGTATATTCAGTTCTTTGCAATGATTAAATAAAAATGATCTTGAGACTTCAAAGCGGGGACAATATATTATAAAATGTTCGGCGGTCTCGTTTTCCATGCAATGGTCGCAAAGTCCGTTGTCGCGGCAGCTAATCGCAGATGATAGTTTTTTAATTGACAGTGGCCTGTTTGTAGTCTGATTAAAATTGTTTCATATCTTCGAGATATTTTGTATGGAATGTGATCTTTACCTGATGGGACGAATAACTTGAAATGTTGAGCCTTTTCTTGTGTGATATAAAATTATTCCATTCCATGTCGCACTAATTCACTTTTTCGAAAGTTTGATAACTAATGTGAAAACTATTTTCTCACCTTGTTGCATCTTTGGCTAATTTATTTGCTTTTTCGTTGCCAGTATTTCCAATATGTCCTGGGGTCCACACCAAAATCTCTTGTTCTTGTTACAGTGTATCGATTGACACCACGAGCTCTTTGTGGGTTGGAGCTTGGTGGATTGGATACTTGGTTGGAGGAATAGGAATCATTTTGTCATCTGTTCCAGTGATGTTCCTTCCCAAAAAATTACCAAGTACGAATGGTTTAAGGAAAGAAAGAGAGCAAAGAAAGGATGACAGCGAAAGAAGAGGCGAGGAAAAGCATATAGGCAAACAGTAAATAATTCGACTTAGTATTGCCTAATTCTTGCTTACCGCATCACGGTAAAGCAACAAAAATCCGATGTAATGCTCATACATCACAATGCCAGAAACAAGTTTATGTAAATACCGCAAATATGAGTAATTTTTGATTTTATCCACTTATGGTTATTGTAGATGTTCGGTGTTTTGAGTTTCCGACCGGCTAATTCATTAAAATAACCAATCTTGCTAAAACAGAGACTCGCTTATATAACCCCTTGCACATGGAGGTCAATATAATTGGTTGATATAATTTGAAACGGATATCTGAACTGAATTCCACATTGTCATAATTGCCAGGAACCCGATAAAGTTATCACTATTTGATTTTTAGCAATTATGTCAAACCTCGTTTTAACTGAAATGACATTTTGTATAAAATGCTTGTACACTATCAATTAATTTTTCTGATCATAGTGCTCTCAAACTCAAAGCAATAAGAATTCATTTTCGGTTTTAACATGAATCAAATGCCCTTAAAATATTTAAAACAGTTCACTTCATATACCAGTGTGCAATGAGTTAATGCAAATTTCTTTTACGCTTTTCTAATATATAGATTGGTGTGGTGATGTTTTACAAAATGGCCTACTTATTTCTGCAGACTTTTGGATTTATTCAAAAATGGCGTATTTGTTTCGGTGATGTTGGTTGGTGTCATGCACAAAGCTCTAATCTTTGGTTTTGCAAATTATTCAATTAAACTGGGAGTTGAATTGCTTGGATTGGAAGAAACTAGAGCAGCTTATTATTTGGGTTTGCTATTCTTGCAAATACTTCTTAATTGATGTAGTGCTATTAATATTTGATATTTAACAAAATAGTCGAAAAACATGAATGTACTTCACTTCTTTTTTTATTTAGGGGCCCTGGTTATAGTTGCATCAACGTTGGGTTATGTGATAAGTGGCGGAGTAATAACAAAATTTGACTTAAAATTGGAAGGAATATTAAAGTTTATGTTGGGAACTAGCTTTGTTTCGTTTTTGTTTGTGTTTGGATTTATGCTGAAATGCCCTGAAAAAGGTAATTATTTCCTGCGCAAAATATCTCAGCCAAATAATTAACGCTTGAGAGAACTGCTAGGTCGAATTTGTATTAAGCCCTATTTTTATAAATGAATGTATGTATACCTTAGTATTTTTAATCGTTAGAAATGCGAATCAATCACCTCAAGACTTCAAAATGACTAGATATTGAAGTAAATAAAAATAATGAAATGTAAAATATACCCATGGATATTAACATTATTTTTAATTCCTAATAGCCTTAAGGCTATTACATATCACACGAAATGGAGCGAACTATTTACCTGTTAGTTTTGCAATTCTTTTAATTATGTTGTGATGTAAGTGGGTATATACAAATAATACTCTATTACAAACAGCTTTTTATTTATTCGCTTAAAGCTATTTTAAAGCCTGAATGAAAAGCCGCAGATGCCTCCTAAGACCAAATTTGGAGTTAGTGTTTACGCAGCGGTTTCATATTATTTTTTATTTGTCAGATGTCTTTCATGATATCCATTTCTTGAATCTTTAGACCATAACTAGCCCTAAAGCTATTAAATGTTGCTAAGTACAAGATGATAATTAGATTAGCGCCGTGTATATTTTGAGCATTCATTAGGATCTCGATTCCCGAATAGCAGCCAACCACCGCAAGAAGGTCCTATTGCTCCCCCCTTAACGCCCGCTGTATACGGGTGGGTGACAATTTTGCGTTTTTGTTGCAATATCGTACAGTTGTGAGTTTTCTTTTTTCGTTCATTCAAATGTACTTTTTACAGATTTTGCTGGAGCAACAATAGCTGTCGATACCAGCAATGCAAGTAATTATATCAAATCCATTGAATCAAAGTGCAATACAAAATGCGGGTGCAGTACAGATAGATTTAATCCGGTTTGCGACGATCTAGGCGTGACTTATTTTTCCCCATGCTATGCAGGGTGCTTAACACAAATGAACGAAACGGTAATTAACAGAGTGTTTAATTTTTCCAACTAATTAATGAAATTATCTTCTTCTTTTATAAAAGTTCATTCTTTTAGAATTCGTAAAATTTATCGCAAAATTATCAATTCTTTGCAGTTTTTCTCAGATTGTCAATGCCTTTCTGGAGGAAATATTACAAGCGTAGTTTCGTCTGAAAAATGTGCTCATGAAATTTGCCCAAACATGATTACAATGGCATTGATACTGTTCGTTAGTTATTTCAGCGGATTTCTTGCAATTACTCCCATTGTTCAAGCTACCTTGAGATGTGTCAGCTTCAATCAACGAACGATGGCACTCGGTGTTGAGGTGAGCTTTATTCTAAGCCAGGAGTCGGCAAACTGTGGCCCGCGAACTATTTTTTTGCGGCCCGCGAACGACCGTACTTTATTGCATAAAACTTCTATGTCATTTACGTTTAGTTGATGAACGTCCCATTGTTGGTTGTAATGTAAAAATAAGTTCATTTTTTAAGTTCAAAAATGTCTGGAAAACGGAGGGAAGTTTGCAACGAAAGTCGAACATTCCAAAGTGCTTAGACGGAAAAATATTTTTTTTTGCGCATTTCTAACTGTGATATGCATAGTTAGCATCGCAGGTATTATGAGATTTAATGTTAATTGTCATTACAAAACATGTCATTGCGAATATGAAATTCGGGCCGGGGCTGCGCCACTGCCACTGCTGCTAACGCTTTGGCCATGACACAGAAACAACATTATTCTGCACATAATATTTATAATTATACTATAACGTAACAAGTATATAATTCACAATTACTCGTTTAATGATCCTATATTTTAATTATAATTTAGACAAATGACAACAAAACGCAGAAAAGTTGATGTTAAGTGCAAATGGTTTCATGGCGCAAAAAATATTCAAATGGTCAGTCTTCGCGCGCTATACGTAATTGACTCACTCGCAGTTTACTCACTTTAAATATATTTAAGAATGAGAGTTTATCGTTCTGATCAGTTTTCAAGGAAACTATATAAATATAAAGCCTAGTTATTTTGAAATTACTTTCGGAGAAATGTCGATGTATTGTCGGTATCTTTTCTCGCGTTTCGTTTTATTGTCGCTTAAAATTATATTCTTTCGTGACGGATATTACTTGAAAACACACCCAGACACTGTGATTTAACGTTGTTGTGGGTAAGGAAATACGTTTCCTCTCATTTTACTTCGGTCAACTTTTTTCTACACTCATTGTATGATGAATTGATTTCTTGTAGCGTGAGCAGGCCTAGTACTACCGTCAAAAAGTCCGCCTAAGTTGGGACCTCGAACCCTGATTAAAAAAGAAATGATCGCGCGGCTCTAAGCTCTGCGGTTCGTCACTACTGTCACATTTCCAACACTTGAAAATATAGGGGTGTTTTGACTAAAAATAAAGGCACAAAACGTCTCTTCGAATGAGTAGTTACCTGCGGCGAGCTCATCTCATCGGCTTAGTCTTGTCTGCCCAAGACAATTCATTCTCCTTGTACCGATCACAGAACGACATATAGACACCGTCTTGACGTTCATAAATACAACAATGAAATTCCGTGAATTTAACAAACATCAATCCCAACATCCGGATCAGAAAAAGAACGACGATTCTCAGTTGGAATGGTTTAAAAATAAATCAAAAGTGCATAAATACAAATATCTGCCAATGGTTTAGTAGTGTATACGCTATAATTGTGCAGCGGCCCGCAGTTTGGACCACCCTGGTTAAAATAATACAAACAGAATGTATATTTACGCAGAAAATTGCTCAAATACTTCTCGGAAGATTACTGGGTAGACTGCTGTTTGGCGAAGCTGTTGAAGCAGCTTGTTTGGTTTCAAGCACAGAGTGCGGAGACCGCGGTACTTGTCGATCGTTCCAGAAATCAAACTTGGCAAGAAATATCACGCTTCTGATGGCTTCGGAACGGGTGAGTAGGCAAAGCATTTGAACGAATATGTCTCTCCGAATATCAAATGTTAAATATGAGCGTTTACGTAGCATGGTGATTTTGTATTTTCATTACAGTTCAAGTTAATTCAGTATATTTCAAAACTGTTTATCATGTATGTTACGATGTTTCCTCGTAACCATTTTATCTCAATATTCACAGTTTCTTGCTGTTGTGTTCGTCGCAGTTGCATTACTAATGTTGAAGCGAATTCCGAAGCGAGGCAAGTATATTGAAGAAAGTAATCGAGTAGATGTGAACTCGTAAAACTGAATACTATTGAAACTTTGTGGACACTAAATGTACAGAAGATCGCCCACTTAAAACTTTGATGTTGTTTCTTTTGGGGTGATGTTATTGTTGGGAAAATTTTCTTATCCTTAAAAGTATATTTAACTAATCGTATTAAAATTTTCATTATTTGAAGATTGTTGATGTCGTCATAAAGCACTGAAACTATATTTTTTTTTACAAATGTCCTGATTACTAACCCCAAATTTTTCGATTTCGACGAATATTGCACCATGGGGTATTACGTCTTTCACCAAACGATATTAATGTGGATTGCCAATTCAGCGAGACTTGGTTTGCAATTTTGAATAAAAAACTTTTGAATGGTCATATATCGTATTTCAGCCATTGGACCTCAGTGTCCATATATTCAAGCATTGGTCTGTTATTTTTATTGATATGGATGAGTTTATACCATATTGAAAATATATTACAATTCATTATTATTGTCTAATATTGAAGTGAGATGCCTACATATATGATGTAGTTGCAACCGTTTGTCCATACTTAATTAACACTTGGACAAGTGCTGTTTATTATAAAAGTCCGGATTGCAAATTTAACCTTAAAATTTAATCTTTGTTCATACTATTACTATCTTAAGAAGGCAAATATCAATTTTGTATTTAAAATCGGACGTTGACGAAGTGAGATATATATGTGGTAATCTTAGCTCTATTAAGTCGGTGTATGTGGTAATCTTAGCTCTATTAAGTCGGTGTACTAAGCCAGTGGCTTAGTTTTGGGAGTTTCTGAATTTATGAAGCATAATATGAAAATGTATCATCTCTCAATGCGCATGCTGTGACGAACAAGAATTTTGTTACATCAGTAGAAAATCTTCATTATCGGGCCAGTCCATAATCATAATTTGTGCATCTCGTCAAAGACACACAAACTTAATGTTTATTTAATCTGGCAGATATGTCAAGAAGCAATATAACTCGAACAGAAACAATTTTGATTGTTACTGCAATCAATACACAAATTTTCTTCACCTATTATCTTTCGACAAAATGATATTTTCCCAATCTCGTGTCAGTTGTATCATCGTTAGCGGCACATTTTAATCTTGTACCTGCATATAACAGAATCAGTTAATAAAACACGACGTCAAATTATTCCGTTAGTATATTGTTAATCAAATATATAAATGCATAGTATTAGCCTTATTTCAAAATATAATGCCTTCTGGTAAAACGGAGTTAAATTTTCTTTGTGATTCCATTTCACGTAATAACCATAACTAACCTATCTTGCTTGATGACGTCATCCATATTTTCTGGCAATTTAACGTTGTTTGTTTCTGGTAACACTAAGCTGATGACACTTGCCAGGACTGTGAAGCATCCCATTATTATGAATGGAATATCTCGTCTAGCACTTTCTCCTGTATTTAAAAACCAATAACTTTGTTATTCACTCATACATAAAGGAAATTTATCAATAAACAAGGCTACGGCCCAACAACCTATAGCAATCTAATATTGAACTAACCTGCAAATACCATGTAAGGAGCTGAAATTGTTCCAATTCGTCCGAAGGTAAAGCAAATCCCCATTCCCATATTTCTCATTTGAGTTGGATATAACTCAGCTGCATAAATATATACGACTGAAAATACACCCGAAATACAAAGTTTTCCAAACATTGCACAAACAGTCATCAGAATTTCGTCAACTGCAGAAAGTAAATTGATATCATGTATTTGACCGTTTTTATTTGTACAAAAAGAAAGTATTATGATTTTGCCTTAATTTTATAATTTCATAAATTTCGGTATTAAAAATATGATAACCACACAACTTTCCATCATACTACTACTTGTCATATTACTTTAAATTCCTACTAATTGACGATTCCAATAAACATGTATTTTTAGTACACCCTGTTCATCCTAAAAACATACATTCTTTACGATGGCCGATGGGGACAATCTGGATCAATGTAACAAACTTTCCTTTATTTTAATTTCTTTAATGTTCACTTTTATGAATGACAACGAAGTCGTCAGCACGACTTGTAACAGGGTTATCTGAGCGATATGGAATACTCTGTAAGCCAAAAGAGTTTTAAACGATTATATAACGTATATTTATTTCCTACTATAGATTATTTCATCATATATATTGGTTTTTATTCATGGATATTCAGACCGGAAGTGTCCAAATGAATCGTTTTGCTAAATCGTTGGGTTAACTGTTTTGTTGAGAAGAAAATCGCCCTTTTGAGCAAGAATAGAATACATATATTTTAAAAGCTATTACTTTTATTTTCGTTTTCAAATAAAGTATAAGTCCTTCCCAGTATTTCACACAAAATTTTATTGTTTTATTTTAATTCATAGGAGCGCCTTTTTTTATTCCATCATTTTGTTTAACAAACTCGATGCATACGTGCGCAACTCATTATCGTGCTATTCATACCGCCGCGAAGTGAATAACTTCAGATGCTCCTAACTTTCGAAGAATATTTCAAGATGGCAGTTCTTGAAAACAAATTTAGTGTAGCAAACACAAAAATATTAAGTACGTAATAAATGTCTCACTAAATACATTTGAAGTCAAATAGAGTTGATATATGTGTAACTGCAGAATTGCACACTTCTCAGATACGATATACATGAAAGCAAATATAAATGTAATCTGTAATACATGTAAGGAAATGATTACCTTTGAGAAGCAATGATGCCGTTATACAAGATATTCCTGTGAGAACTAAATAAAATGCGAGGGTGCTTCGTCTCCCAAACTTTTCCATAGAAAAATATATCAGAACGTAAGACGGTATTTCAATTCCAGCTGCAACAAAGCAGTTGATGAATTTGTTTCCTCCCAAATTTGAAGTTCCCAAGCTGATGCAATAATATGTTAATGCCACAGTCAGCCTGTAAAATAATAATATGATAATAAAATTAGGTACACGTGCAGATCCCCAACAAAGTAAAATAATGTGTATATCATTAATGCAGGCTTTTAACATCACAGGTCTTTTATTCTCGGCATACGTTTGTTTTATTGAAATCCATCAGATAATACCTTGTACAATCAGAAAGAAAATATTACGACGGAAAATTCTGTTCTACAACTACTAAAGACTTACCAAATAAATGATAAAGCAAAGGTCCGAGTTCTGATTGATCTGTGTCTCACGAGATCTAACAGTGTGGGCTTGAAAGTTTCGTTGGTTGCTTCGTCATCGTTTGCAGATACGTTGATCTAACATTTTACATTGTAAAATAATTTTGATAGAAACATGTTGTCGAGAAAACTGCAGGGCTAATTAATTTTATTTTTAGTGTTCCACGCGTTATAAAATGTTAAACGGTTCCGTAAATGTATAATATATGAGAGAAGATTCATTTTTTTAACCGGTTTGACGGAGACCCCCCCCCCCCCCTCCCCAAATAAATTGCCATATTAATCAATACATTTATTATTATAAATTCATATAAATTATACATAAAAAACTTTACTTTAGTTAGATCCAACTCGTTTATTTGTTTTCCGTTGATCTGAGCGATTTTCAATATTAGCGAGTTGGCTTCTGGTTTTCCATTCACAATCAACCAACGAGGGGATTCTGGAATGAACCTGTAAGATTAGGAGGCGTAGAACATGATGTGAATATTTTTTTAACTTGGAGTTCAGACAGAACATTAAATTTGGATAAATTCATCTTTCCTCACCAATAATACGGCACAAATAAAATCCCTAATCCTCCAACTACATAGCACAACCATCTCCAGTCTGCAATAAACCAGGCGAATATAGGCAGCATCATGTATCCAACAGCGTACGCACCAATTGCAAGGTTTCCAATTAAAGCTCGTTTAGAACGATCAACAATTTCGGCACCTATAACAAATTTAGAGAAATAGACATGAAGTAGATAGATAAATAAAACGAATCCTATTTGTGATAAAATTTCAGGCTTACAGTATACGAGTATACTAAATAAGTTACTAAATATGAGTAAGTTTTTCCAGCCTATATCGCGGGAATAGTTACTCATTTATATCTGTTACTGATTGTTTTGTAGTTATCCTATAAATTTGTTATAGAAGATTAAAATTGTAATGTCGGCATAGGATAGTTGATATACTAATACGTTCAATCAAGCATATATATACCATGTGTATATGTTAAACGTTCTTTTACGCCGGTTATTTGTACTCAAACAGGCAGAATTTTGTAAATATTGAAAAAATGCATTTCTATCCTGTTCTTTTAATAACATGTGTCCCGATCGAAAACGAATGTGCAAATTATAGTACTTTTTATGACTTACTTATGATAAATGCGCCAAAGTAATTGAGTGTTGATCCGAATCCTGCTAGGGAATATAAGATAGTCATCATGATGAAATTGTCAGAAAATCCGAGCACGGCAATAAAGAGTGATTGTAACGCAAGTCCTACAAGAAATGTTACTTTCCGTCCGTATCTGGAATACCAAGAGATGAATAAAACACCTAAAAGAGAAAACTGTTTCTAAAGGACATGTAAACGGTTGGGAGTTGGGAATTTTTAGAATGGAATGTGATTTAGAAATGAATCAAGAACAATCTTTTGTAAATAAGGAATTGTCATAAAATTCTGATTTATTTTAGATTCTGTGTTATATTAGTGATCACACCTATCCGATAATGTTCCTCCTATTGTTCCTCCAATGAGTGATCCAATCATGTATCCAGATATGATGACAGGTTTTATCCAAGACTTTCCGCAGACGAGATTCCACTGTGAGAAAAAACGCGCTGTGGGATAATTACTGTACGCTAGGTATTATTACCTTATTATAGGTACGTATATGTGTATATACGTACAATGTTCATTGTAGTATTTCGAATAGAAGTCGGGTATGTGATCTTCCATGTCAGATTATTATATAATATTTCAGTATTTCTTTTATTTTTTATTTTTTTTATTTTAAATGTCAAACCACATACATATGCAGTGCATATTTACACAGAGCTTGGATGCCACTATATACGACGCAATATTAAAATGTTTAAAGGGATTTTATGCGTATAAATATATCCTAATAGTTTAACTATATATTGCATGGTATCATACTTCCATCACTGCCGTTGTTTCATTGAATTCAGTTAAATAATTCCATCCATGGTCACAATCAATTATTGTTCTGTTTTGACCATCTTCTGTTTCATTACTACATAAAAATAAAATAAACATTAAACTAGCTACAAAATGAGACATTTGTTAATGCATCGGCGTCTGTATTTAAGTCTTTAATCTTTGCAGTTTTCATTTGAATTCGAGATATATTACGTTTTGTATTTGTATTTGTATATTGTATATTTGTATTAAGTTTCTCTCTTTCATCACTTTTATTTCTGATTTACTGACCTTGTATATCTTTTGCATTTGCTTGGAATTGTTTCACCCGCGTCATTTTCTTCCCATGGGATGCAGTTGTTGAACGTGGCGTTGGTGAGGTTTGGTGATGCTGTCTGGAATTAATTGGATTAAAATATTGTATAAAATATAAAAAGATTGTCTGCTTATGCACGCAATTTGTGCTTGTATCCTGTTACCAGGAAAGGCCACATACTTCTTATATTTCAGTCTTGATAAATTCGATACAGTTTATTATTTTTTATAAATATCATATTATTTGTATTCAGTGCTTGAATTTTTCAAAATCTTTTTACTAAAAATTATTAAGTTAAGTTATAATTTTTAAATTATTATTTGTTCAAATACATTTCAATCTCGATTCGGACTCATGAATGAAGGAATATTGACCCAACCTACATGATTCTTTTGTGCGATTTAGATCGTGTCGTCTTTCAAGCGCTTGGTAATTTAATTATATACATATTGCAGATGGTACTGCAGGTATTGAACATGTTGATTTTATGATACAGTATATAGTTACCCATGTTTCTGAAATCATATTTTAACAGTCTTCAATCAACACTCCATACCTTGTTAGTATCGTGAATTCCAACGTGGCAGAGATGTTCGGGAATGTCGAGTATGAACACAGATATCATCGCATACCACCCGTTTGGAACACAACTCAGAACCAATAAAATTGCAACCCTTATTTGGTATTTTCCAAAACCTATTTCTTGTAAAACGTCGTCGTATTTCATTTGGTCTCATCCAAAAATACAAGCCACGTATTTTGAGCTAAATTGTAGACTTCTGACTGATAAGTATTAACACTTATTGATGATAGATAAAAGATAAAACCGATTGTAAATTTTTTTAACGATATCTCCCTGAATATTACATCATAATTTTTTACCGCCAAAGACTAGGCTATGCTTGCAATCTAATCTAATTTCTTAATTTTTAGGTTCTGCATCATTTCTTTACATACACGGCGATTATCCGAGCACTCAACGAAGTGAACCGTGAATTCAATTTCGTGTTTTAATCTATTGAAGCAATGCAGATAAATTTATGCAATACAGCAACAGTGAGCCCATGCCTGATGGGAGCTTGAAGTAAAATGACCACCACGTCCCATTGCCCGTGTTTACAACTTACACGCCTGGAGGAAAGTTACCCTAGCTTTATATAAACGAAATAACGTAACTGAACATTACTCCTTATTACTAGCTTATTTTTAGACCCTTCATTGCGCTCTCAAGAAAAAATTTCCCATCTGAAAGCTACTAATTATGAGTTAATCAGTCTATTTTTCTGCTTGATTTTAATTTGCAACAGAGAAATAATGACTAACATAGGTAGGTATCATTATGAATAAGTACGTGAAGATTTTTTTCTGTGGTTTTGTTTGGGCTAAGGCACTTACATCACAATCCATCACTGTGAAACCATTAATGATCTAACCTTTAAACACATATTTTTATGCCTGGCCTACAGCTATGGCTACAATCAACCTACTTAGCATCGCTCATAACACAAATCCTGGAATGCAAGGGATAATACTCATCCGCCACGAAGTTACCTTTGGGAGACATTGTCAATTGACATCCAATATTCGTCACATTGAAATATTTATTATTGTATAATTTACTATTGGTACATAGTATAACAATGCGCAACCAACTGTTTATTTTAATCGTAAAAATCTACTGTATGTTTGGAACAAACGTTAATATCAATTTGATACGCCTTGGTTGTTCTTCAATCTACAATTAATCGTTAGCTGGTGTTACATGCAAATGGCGCGCTGACTTTTGTAAAAATTGAGTAGTTTATTTTGTGTGTTTCAATATGTATTACAAGAACCCTAAATAGTTAAAAATGGGACAGTAATACTTCGCGAAAATACGAAATTTGAATTTTACTCCCCTAAAGCAATGAAATCTCTCCCTTGAAAGTAATTCCTTCACAGTAGGAAAACGTTATTCTGGAGTATTGTTTTTCTTTGAACTCGAACGTTGTACTTGCAAAAAAAATTTGCTTTGTTCTATAATTTGTCTGGTTAGAAACTTGGTCTTCATTACCGAAGAATAAGTTTTCACGCATCAGGCTTACTGATAAAAAGAGTAATAGTAATATAATAATATAGTCGCAATGCTGCGACTGAAACTATAGTTTTAAAACCAAGTTTATCATGTTTACATGTAATCACAATATCCAATGTGATTTTGTCGATTACGACTTCAAGCATCAACTATTTTGTGAAAAGTTTTGTAGCAAATGCTCAAAAGTGGACTGTAAGCGGAAAGATTTATATATTTATCACTGACTTCAAGTCGAAAACTTTGACTTAGCAAGAAACTTAAAACGCCTTTTAAAATAAAACTAAAAACTAAAATGTTGTTTCATATATATAAAACGACTTTGCGAAACAAGGTCTATAATTCAAAGAACAAACACATAATGCATAATTCTTCGTGGAGATTGATCTTTTGACCGCTCAGCTGCTTGTTTCATAGACTGGATGAGCTGATGCGTAATTTCTTTACAGATACTAAGACACACATTGTTGAAAATACTCATAAACGTATTACAAATAATAGCAAATGATCCATTTTATGAGGAAGCATTTTTGGCATTGTAAAGTTGAAAAAAGTCTTATAAAATATTATATTACCATCATAAATACTCATATATACTTAAGATCGTATGACTACTCCGACTTGATAGCAAGAGGTCCATTTTATCCCATACAGATATATATGAGGAAGAATTCTTGACATTGTAAAGTTAAAACAATCATTATAAATTATTATATTACCGACTTTGTTTCAAGTTTGCAGTTCACGCAGATAGCCAACTTCCACACTACGACGCATGCATTTAGCACATTCCCTGCATTCCCTTATTTGGATGATGTGTACGCGTTCGTTGGGTGAAGAGGTGATGACAGTTGTCATCTTGTACGCAGTTCGTGTAGATTTTCGCACCAACATTGTATAAAACAGAGACGTACTTAGGAAAGATCATCATAGTTGCTTGTATCTGTTAATAGTTCCAGTTCTTTGTGAAGAAACACAGGACCAATAAACATGTCTGATGGTGAAGAAGATCAAACCGCAATTGTATGCGACAACGGATCAGGATTAGTAAAGTCTGGATTCGCAGGAGATGATGCTCCAAGAGCTGTATTCCCTTCTATTGTTGGAAGACCAAGACATCAAGGTGTGATGGTAGGAATGGGTCAGAAGGACAGTTACGTTGGAGATGAAGCACAAAGCAAGAGAGGTATTCTTACTCTCAAATATCCAATTGAACACGGAATCATCACTAATTGGGATGACATGGAAAAGATCTGGCATCACACAATGTACAACGAACTTCGAGTTGCACCCGAAGAACACCCAACTCTTCTTACTGAGGCTCCACTCAATCCTAAAGCTAATCGTGAGAAGATGACCCAAATTATGTTTGAAACATTCAATGTACCAGCAATGTACGTTGCAATCCAAGCTGTTCTTTCTCTCTACGCTTCTGGAAGAACCACTGGTAAGTTCAGTACTAATTTACGGTATATTAAATGAATATTTTCATAAAACACAGTTTTAGAAAAACAATTTCTCATTTTATAGGTATCGTCATGGATGCTGGTGATGGTGTCTCACACAACGTACCCATCTACGAAGGATATGCTCTTCCTCACGCAATCGCTCGTCTCGATTTGGCTGGTCGTGATCTTACTGATTATTTGATGAAAATTCTCACCGAAAGAGGATATTCCTTTGTTACTACTGCTGAACGTGAAATAGTTCGGGATATCAAAGAAAAACTGTGCTATGTTGCACTTGACTTTGAACAGGAAATGGCAACAGCTGCTTCGTCAACATCATTGGAGAAAAGCTACGAACTTCCTGATGGACAAGTCATCACTATTGGAAACGAAAGATTCCGATGCCCGGAAACTCTATTCCAGCCATCTTTTATCGGTAAGTTTCATACAAAAATTTTTATGCTGAATATTGAGAAATAATTTGATGGGAGTAAACAAGTATGAAAGGTCTTAAATATTCTTTCAATATCGTAAATTTAAGTATTTTGTAGTCTTATAAATGTTTTCAACTTTTTTAACCCCCGCTTTTCTTTTCGAGGAATGGAATCAGCCGGCATTCACGAAACTACCTACAATTCTATCATGAAGTGCGACATTGATATTCGTAAGGACTTGTACGCCAACAATGTGCTCTCTGGTGGAACCACAATGTATCCAGGTATTGCTGATCGTATGCAGAAAGAAATCACTGCTCTTGCACCAAGTACAATGAAAATCAAGATCATCGCTCCACCAGAAAGAAAATATTCTGTCTGGATCGGAGGATCGATCCTTGCTTCTCTCTCAACTTTCCAACAGATGTGGATTTCAAAGCAAGAATATGATGAAGCTGGTCCTTCTATCGTCCACAGAAAATGTTTTTAATAGTTATGATCAATTTTGACATTTGTTCAATTTGATAACTTGATAAAATATTAAACGGGACACAACAAACTAAAGTTATACGGTCGATGTTAAATGAACATTTTTTATACTTATTTTAATAAATATCGTAAAATTGTTAAAAAATAAAATTTTGATTATTACTCGCTTATGTAATGAATTTGTGATATGAAAATAAAACTAAAATTGATATATTTACTAATGTTTTCATTATTAATATTAATTCATGCTCACGGTTTCGCGCGTATGTTATTATCAAGCAATAGCCTAAGCAAGGGATACCGAGATAAGACTCTGTTCAGGAAATTTAGAGGATACTGTGATGCATTCATTCATTCTATAGATCAGCGGTTCCCAACCGTTGGTTCATTGCCCCCCAACGGTCGGGGCAGGGCACAGAGCAGTTGGAGGGAGCTACAATACTAGGCATAAAACTGGTTTACTTTTTATTTAACAAGAAAACTTTCCGTTCTCCCAAGTTTCATTCTTTGGCGAGGTTATTTCACAGGATGTTTTTACTTTGTTGAGCATGAATTGTTTGAACACGATGGGATTTGAAATCTACCAAGCAAAGTAACACTCTAAAATCTAAATACTACTGTAGTGATAAACGGGGGGCCATGGGTGCTAAAAGCCTCCGGAAAGGGGCCACGAGCCATAATAGATTGGGAACCACTGCTATATATCTTTCCAATGTAGCCTACAATATCGGTAGAAATTTGAAAGTAAATAACTTTGAACTATCTGGAAATATCTTGATGTTAAACAGTTAAAACTTGGTTGAGGAACAATTAAAACAAAAGTATAAAAGTACTCGAGGTATTCATCAATGTCAAAAACTTTTTTAATTCTTTGTGGTGGACAGACATAGTATTAAAATATTGTCACTTGCTACCTTCTAATATAAGAACATGGTGTATCCATGTTAGCAGATAAATATTAACATGATTTACACCTTCTTTTATCTTTTTTTTTGTGAATCTCGTTAAACTGATTTCCATCTTTAACCATACAGGAATTCGAAAAATAGAAAACGAGAATAAATGGCTGCATTTAATGTACTAGAAGAGTATGCTATATCTGCTTGATACGTCATATTGTTAGGAAATATTTAAACTGGACAATTGTTTGGGAACAATCTTTATTGAAAGTCAATAACTTTCACTCTAAATATCTGCATGTCGAACAATAAGCACAAACCTGTAAATTCCCAATGTATCTATATAGCAATTCAACATATTTTGAATAAAATCCAAAGCCTTGTTCTAAGCGGTGGGGATTTTAGAAATTTTGCTAAAGTATGTGATGAGATAATTAATATACAGATCATAATACACGTCGCAATGTCAAAGCAATCTATAAATTCGCTGTGTAATTTTGTTAAAATGTTTAAATATTATTATTCTGTCAAGTCTAATGATGTTTCAACTTTCAAATAATTGGAAATAAATCTATTTTTATTATGTTTTTTGGGGTTTCTACCGTAACTCTAAAAACTAAATTACGTCACACTATTATTGCAGTGCTGGATTTTTATTTTAACTGGTTATAGTTTTTATATTTCACAAAGAAAGTAGAAGTCACTACTACAGGATGCATCATTTAGCAACCAATTTTTCAATGAATAAGAATGAGCACATCTTTCATTTTTGCTGCTAGGTTCATTCTGTCCCCATTCCGTATTCTCTGAAGTAGAACTAACTCCATCTGACCATATGTATTTCCCAACATTTTCCAAATCATCCAATCCGATCCATGTGTTATAATTACTTGGTTTTATCAGTCGATCCACCAAATCTCTGCAGGAATGAAATAAGTAAAAAATGAGCTGATAAAATCTTACTCTCATTAGGAGTACTTACTTTGCTACATTATTTCAAAGTACCATTTCGATTCCTCAATAATTACCATCTTTTGAAAGTTATCTAAAGATATGAATATTTCTATATATTCTATATATATTTATTCCGCAAGTAGTAACTTTCATTGCTCACCTTCTCACGCTACTGTCGCGATATCCAGTTGAAGCAAGTCTTGCGCCATTTGATTCGCATTTTGTTTTTGCAGCTTTGTACGGTAATTTTGTCTTGAAAAGCTTGTAGTAGTGTGCTCCAATTTTTGTCCATCCTTCCTTTATTAGCCTTTCACGTCCAAACTCTTTAGAATAAAAATTGACACAAGTGAAAACATTTCTAAATCCCGTTTTGAAGTTCAAGTTAGGGCTGATGTGTAATCTTGGTGTCATTAGACATAATATTAAATGGAATATTTCCCGAAAATATTAATTTGAACGTTCTGCAGTAATATTATATATGTTAGCAGTATCACTTTTTCAACACTTCCATTGGATCCTAATTTATATTCCAATCGGAACGTTATATATGTTGATGCCTAATACGTATTTACTTGCACCGGTGAAATTCGCATGATGCATTACAGATTTGATCAAACTCTTATTAAAAATTTATTTCAAATCAATTTCCGATCGATCTAAGATCAGAACCAATATTAGCTTGTTATACTATCACTGCGAATGTTATTAAATACACTCACCTTTGTTTACGAGAGCTTTTTCTAACGCGTCTATTCTATTTTCTAATTCTCGAAATTTTGGACAGTTGCAAGTACTTTGTGCATTTCCGGGTGGACCAGGAGGTCCAGCAGGTCCTCTCTTACCAGGAGGCCCAACCATTTGATGTACCAGCGCATCTCGCACTGTCGAGTCCTTATTTCCACAAGAAAGAGTGCATGTATCCAACGGTATGTCACACAATCCCAAAATGAAGTGGATTAATAATACAACAATGGTGATTACACTAAATGAAGTCATTTTGACTCCTCAAATGAGGGAATATTGCCACAATATTCTGGCTTTATTGTTACATATATTGTTTCAAAGAAATATCATATATACAGCGGAATAGAGTATAAAAGTGTAAATTGAACTATATTACCAAATTAGGTGGAAAAACCATCTAAAAAATTCAATTATTTACTATTTTAAATAGACAACTCAAAACTTCCTGCCAAGGCGAAAGAATTTGGATATATGTGTCACACAAATTGCTTTCGGCCTGCGTTTTCGTTTTTTAATGCTAATTTAATTATATGAGGCGACTCTACTGTTTACAGTGTGAATCTACGCTGTTAAGTCATTGCCAATAAGCTATCAATATGAATGATATATATATATATATATATTTGTTTTTACAGACTTCAAGCTAGCTGTTGAATAGTTATCATCTTGAAATTATTAAAGTGTGGATTTCTAGACTGCTTTATAAACAATCTAATCCCTAGCTTTATATCCCAACCACAAATTTTATTGGAAAATCTACAGTACAAAAATTTATTTATCTCACGTGTACGAACATCTGTATTCATTTCAACAGTTATATAAGTATCGTTTTATTAAACAATGACGTTGAATGCCCTAGGCACCAAGTTTCATATTATCGAGAGAAAAACAAACACACAACTCATGAAATTTTCCTAGGTAATTTATTCATTTACGTACTTGATTTTGAATGACTGTATAACTTCGATTTTTCGTCTGTGATTTTCTTACCAAAACAAGATGTATGAATAAGTAGCGAAGAGTATAAAAAAAAATTATTATTTTTCATTCTTGCAAAACATGGTTTGCCACAGTGTTGATGATTTATATTCAGAAAAATACACGTAGAAAAGTTCCTCGACGCAAAGCAGGTTATTTTTATGCCAACGTAATAGTGTTCGACAAATAAATCAGGTAAGCACTTGATGCGACGTCGATAATTTCCCTTTTTTACAGTGTCTCTCTTTCTTTCATTCGTATCTCTCTTTCGTAATTTACAACATTTTTTCGGTTTGTTGTTAGTGGGCACAAAGTGGGCCTTTGGATCGTTTTGTTATTATGTTGTTGTTGTTGTTGTTGTTGTTAGAATTCTTTTCCTCGTTCTCGTTGTAATGAAACAATCGCTATTCTCCTTAACTACCCGATCATTTTCTTTGAAATGTTCGGTAGCTACAGACGACTTTGATCGTTAGAAAGCTATTACTTTTATTTATTTCGAAAATTTTGTGGGCCCTTTCAGTTTCGTTGTTTCCATGTGATGGCGTCATCTCAATAAAAAATTGCGCACCCCGTGGCATTCGTTCGCGATCTCGTGGTCTCTAGAAGTTGGGGTGAACTCGGTACGGGTACTGTGAAAGATTAGATACCCGTACTGGCCTATTTCGTTTTGACTTTTATGTCTGTATATTTGGGCAATGCTCTCCATAATTTATCAATATATTACGTTTGATATATATTCTCTTGATTCGGATCTCTCGACCCGCGTTTGTGCTATTTCTTCATAGTGATTCGTTGATAGGATTTCGTCATCAGTCGGCGATGGTGTCTGATCGTTCAAGCCGATTTGTTGAATCTCGGATGGAAATACGTAACCGGTGGTAGGTGGAGGCTTCTGTGGACTTTTTGGTTTGTCCCTTCGCAATCGTTTCAGCCTAGATAGGAAAATAAATACAAAGAACGCAGTTTACAAAATTTGGTTAGCCAAACTGTTTTGTTTCTAATACTGAAAATTTCTTTTTTTAAAACTGTCTAAGATTGTGCGCTCAAGTTTATCTTATATTGAAAAAGTCTGATATATGAATAGGAAATTTAATATGGTTGAAATTTCATGCCATTTTAACAATAATTCATGCCATGTCATGACTCGTCAAATATTTATCAAGGCAACAGACTATTGACTACACTGGCTAGACTAGAAGGTGACATCTTTACTAATTTCTATAAGAGAGCAAAGCTATAATGTATGTACACTGGTGCTGACAAAAACACGTACCCGCTTGTTGAGCACTAGCCTGTCGCCTGTCGCACAGTAAAGTCAGTGTGTTTATTTGAAATTTTGAACCTCCTGAAGTATGCGCACCAAGATAGGCGCACAACCTGAACTCAGGTTGTGTACCAGCGTAGGGTTCAGGTTATGCGACATCTTGGTGCGCGTACCGAAATTTTATTTTCAAATTTATCGCAGCCTAAACTATTCAATTTAAATATGTATATATGTATAGTGAATTGCTTTCAATTCTAAATTTTCTAACCTGGATCGGCTAATGGTGACAATAATGATGGAAATCAACAGAACTATAAGAATCACTATGACGATTATAAATGTTGTTGAAGATGATGACTTTGAATTGTTGTCATTGGATTTCGTAGAATTTTCATTTCCAGTTTGCGATGAACTTGTTTTGTCAGGTGCAACGTTAAACGCTAGTGTATAAAAGAGATATATGAGCATAATCATAAGTAAAATATAAGAAATAAATATTCAACTGCACAAATTTATTCAAAATTGCTGCGTACATAATTAATTAGGAGGTTATCAAAATCGGAATTTTTCTCTTGGAAAAAGCATTTACATCTATCTAGGTATTTAGCTTTCTGCCTCAACTATTTTTCATATTTTGTACGGCTCGTCAACGTCATACAAGCAAACTCTAAGTTGGGACAACTCTAGAGAGCAATGAAGTTGGAGAATATAGTCCATTATCCAGTTAAAAATTTTAAGAGCATAAGAATAAAGCCTTTATACATCAATTTTACAATGTTTAATCTCAACGAATTTTATGTTAATTATAACATTCAATAAATAAGGAAGTATGAAATGATCGCCTACTCAAGTCTGAGTAAGAAAATAAATTTGGATATTTTAAATTCATTTTATTGTTTCAATTACTTTCTATCCTGTTTATTGAATAATATGATATTACTTACGTACCCTGAACTTTCTTTGGGCATTCGATTATATTGTAGCTGAGAGAGAAATTTTTAAAATCCGGGTAATTTGCCTTCGTTTGAATTTTTTCCGGGATGGTGTTCACATCATACCACAATTTATTAGAACATTGAGAAATATTCAGATTTTTCTTAATGTATGTGTCAACCTTGATTACGTCACAATCGATATTTTCCGGAATATACAAAATACAACGACTAAGAGGCATTCTGCAAATCGGCCCAAGTTCTATAAAGAAAAAAGTATTAATGTGAATACTGATGATGTCCAATCTCACAACAATTACTATGCCGTTATAATTGAGATGACATGTACAATGTCCGGAAGCCAGCAGGTAAAGAACCAAGAACACTGTTGGGTCACAAACTCCCCTATAGTCACACTTTACAAATATGCAAGACAGGGACTGTGGAATGAGATTTCTCGGTTACCAAAAACAACAGTACAAACAATTGTATGCTTATTGTATATTATTTAAACATCATAATTCATAAACCTACATGTTAAAACCACACGAAAAATAACATTTTATATGCGAATTTCGAAAATTTTATAAAGTTTAAAACTGCGTTTGCATCCTAATTTTTCGATATTCAATATCTTAAAATTTGTCTCAGGCATTATATATCACCCATGGAGAGTCATATAACAGAAGCTGTTTTTGTGGTATATCTGATGCACAGAAGCAAATCTATTTATTTTAAAAAGTATTAAATTGCAGTTTATTTGTTGGCCAGACTTATATGCACTTACATACCCGGCAGAATCAAATTCCCTGCACATTCCGTTCTTCCTGATTCGGTAAACGTTAAAAATATTTCTTGTAGGAAAATAAATAAAATATTATTTTTTTGATCAACCGTCGGCAACTTCCAAGTACATTCTTCATATCTGAGATTCGATGAATATGATATATTTCCCTGAAAATACAGAATATATCCAAAAATTACCCAAAGAAAATTCGTATCTGAATAATAAAAAAATATTTAACTTGTGAACTTGGAGGTTTTATTTTTTATCTTTCAACGAAAATTTACCAAATTTAAAATAAATGTAACCATTTCGTTATATTTTAACTCGCCAAAATTGGTTGTAAGTTTGGTAAATTACACAACGTTTGAAAAATATGATTCCTCAGTAAAAACGCTGTAATTTTGAATTGTTATCCTTTTATTTCGACATATGAGCAGATAATTATGATCCGCAAATGGTTTCGACGTTGTTAACAAAGCTCCCGCTTATCCAGTTACCATTCTTTATGCTCACCAAACTATATAACTAAAGACTTCAACGAAACATTCGGGATATTGAACTATCACACGAATTTATTCACTTGGTTTCACACCGGTTTATCACGATATTATGTTGTATTATATAAAATATCATCCAATTAAAATGAATTTGTAATCAGCAACTGCGTATATATCAATACAACAATCCACTGCTAAAATAGAACCTAATGGTTGGTTACTTCAAGATTCAGACCGTTCAGTAATTCTTATTATTGAGTTGTTATCGCGTTTTTGGTTACAAAATGATAGTGCATGGAAAGATTATTCATGTCGCCTCCTTTCTGAATTTCAGTATGCGCTTGAAATGGCTCAGTCATTAGCAATCATTAATTTTGAAATTTGAATGCATATTTATATAATTCTGACTGAATGGCTGCTCTAAGAAGTCTAAGTTGACCTAATGTAAATAAATGGGAACAAGACGCGTCAAAATCCCGCGTCTTCAGAGTTTGTGACTTTGAGAAAATGTAAAACCTCACCATTTACCCTATTTGTAAATTTGAACATATATACGTATTCTCCAATCTCTTATAAAACTTGTAACAAGCAAAACAATTTTTTCTTCGGTTTCAAATGATACTCATTACCAATCGTGACATGGTAATTTTGACAACGTGCAGACATTAATCTATTCGAGAGGAAGTAGGGAAAAAAATTGCCAGATCAAATTGATAAACAATTTTGAATCATATAATTATTAGCCTAGATTTATACTTCGCTCTAGTTTATAAGTTATTCACCATAAAATACGATCAAACTCAAGCATATTGTGATGTTATATATTTGAGAATAATTGTTTCGCAATCATTTTTTGATAAAGTGTTGTATACGGAATAATACACGCAATGAACTTATAACTATGTTATCCACATTTAAGCTAGTCCGTTCAGAGCTTATACAATAGCAGGGAAGCAATTGATATAAACACTTGGGTGCTCTTCGATGTTCATTGCGCTTACCACTATTACATATCTGTTACCGTATCGAAACCTATTTCTTAAAAATGTACAATCATTTAGCTTTTTGATATTAGGATTCATTATTACACATCAACACAGTAATATGCGTGAGCGCCACTCAATGACGTTTCAAAGGCGGTCGCAATAGCCATTCCTAAAAATATCGTCAATTTGCGAACAGTTGTCAATGAAATCATACTCTTGACGACACTGAAATGCTGAAGGTACGATAGTCGTCATAAACAGTGAAAGTCACACATAGCCCTAAGAAATGCATGAATACCAAAGTTTGCAATGTAAAACTGCATATTATCCACGATGCTGCTTTCTGAAACATTGATAATTACATAAATACTTAATGATTTGCTATTTACGCACCTGTAGGTCTGTTCGGACCAGGTTGGGCGCTTTGCAGTCATTGGCAGAATTCACAAATGAAAACCCTTTGTAAAAGAAGAAAATGGTCCCTTGAATACTCCAGGCCGTACCTATTTAAACGCAGTTCTGGCCTGCGCATATCACAGATGGGAGCAATTATTCGAAAATCTGTCAGTATTTGGGTCAACCAGTATGTTCAATAAACAAATAATCTAAACAGAATTCCTATTCCTTCGTCACTTTTGCTAAGCAAATCAACAAACACCCACTATTGAAAGATATGCGAGGTATTATTTTATAGTTAATTACCTACCAAAAGAACATAATAGACCTTGCTTAGGGAAGCTGTTAGATTAAAGTCGTTCAAATATACCATTTCAAAGATTCCATATAAACTTGTTTATTACCAAGCGGTATATATAACAGTGCATACCCGTATCTGGAATTAGGTAAATGATGATATAAGAAATAAAAATATATCCCAACAAGTTAACTTTGGCTTACCTGCAAGCAGAAATGTAATTGTGATGCTTAGATTCATTATTTAGATATCTCTGAGATCCCTGGTTTCAACGAACAGTTTTATATGACGTTTCAAAAATAATGCCTCATTATATTATACTGCCATGAGTATTTTGCTTAAATTACTGAAACAGGAAGCATGCAGAGGCATTGTCCTGTGACGTAATATAATCTAGCTAGTCATAACTCGGGTGATGATATGATGCACTAAAAATAATTTAATTTACTGATATTTCTGAGTTAATGTTAAATATAGTCTAGTAGACACTGAAAATGTTTTTTTATCAACAAATTTTCCCGATTGTATATATATGGTTTGTAAAAAGTGAGTTTGTTAAAATATCCTCATCATAATAATTAAAAATTGCACCAGGTACTATTTTTATGTAGCGCAAAACATCAGCTTTATGATTTTGAGCATTTATGACTCAAATGAAATTTTCAGAACATTTCAATTGTTCATTCAATACATTCAATCCATTTTCATCATAATCATAGTCGAATTTTACAAGAAAGGCATTGAGAACGGCACAACAATAGAACTTTTATTAATATTTACAAAATCCATGCCACGAAGCGAGTTCCTTTGTTAAAAAACGCTGATTAGTTACCACTCTAAATTTCATTTTCTCATGACTCACTCTTCCCAAATATATACCAGCTATAAATACAGAGAATAACGCATACTGCTTGTGTATGACGGTGTTCCGGACAGTATGTTGTAATAGTGTTCAAAACATTGAAAATAATTTTTCTGAAGGAGTTCTGAGACCAATACAGTTGTCTCAACCATACCTTTTTTTGTTATCTAGATTTACTTTCCCTAAGATGAGTTTGCAGGTGATAATATATGATATTATGTCGATAACAGGTATCATCGCTACATAAGAAAAATATAGAAGTAATATGTCTAACATTGTCTATATGTATACCGCGTCTGTTGCGAGAAAAATTGAATTATTTCACCCGTACTCTTGGATCACAACTCCCAGAACATAACTCTTTACAATACTAAATTGAAAAATCTTTCATAGAGCAGTGCTGCCGCAATCATGCTCATACTATTATCTGCAGATGTACAAAAACTCCCTACAGCTTCCATTAAAAGAAAACTTTGTCAGCAAAAGCCTGTTAAACATTTAATTGAAAATTCCTAATTTGGATTGAACATATAAAGATCTAATAAACAAATTTTTGTTATTTCTGAGTCGTTTACTAGAAATAATTGTAGCATATTCTCACTAGCTTATAAAACTTCCATGCCCACTACTACCAGTAGCCGCTTAGCTGTGGTTATGAATAATATATCCCATCGCGCTGCTTTATCGGAAACATTTGTAATGACTGTTTTGTGATATCGGATTACACGTCTGTATAATGTTCCATACCACGTATAAAAAATCCTGATATTCACTAGCATTTTATGGTACATTTGACAAAGCGTTTAAAATATAAAAAATAAATGCAAATTAAACTACGAAGCACAGAATATCAAAAATTTACAGTATACTTTGTCATTATTTCTAGGATTACCATATTTTTGTGATCTTAAAGCTGGACGCCTCCAAAGACCATAGTTGTGATTTTTGCACCTTTAAAATTTACATCGAGGGCCTACATTCAAAATCCTCCCGACCGTCTTCATTGACCCTATTGTAATCGAAAGTTCATACGCTGTCTGTCTAAATATCGGTTTCAGTTTGAAAAATAGAAATAAATTTACGTTATTGTTAAGCACCCTTTTGGCGTACGGGGCTTACACGTAACAAAATGTAGCAATTATCCGCTAACAAAACTACGAAACAAACAAAACCACGCACCCACTCCCAGTAAAAAGGCTAACGGTACGCTACGCAGCAACAACAGTATCAAAGACATTCTAATTGGTATTGTTCGTGTTTTAAGCTGACTGGTTGAACGCCAAAGCGGGACAATTGGCTGACCTGTCGGGGAACCGGGACAAGACGTTGAAAAGCGGGACTGTCCCGCCTAAAGCGGGACGTATGGTGAGCCTAATTATTTCACAATGCTCATGACGAAACTGTAACGGCATGCAATGTGCGTACTCCTTTCATTTAGTAGTATAGTAATAGCAATCTATGTAACCCTTGTCTATTTTTGTATTTAACACGCATCTAAATTCTTTCAGGTATTCTACATTAATCCGGTAGCTTCAATTCCTGGATTATTTCTGCTTTTTGATTGAGAAATCATTTCAAATCACTAGTAATCGAGCACTTTGTGATGATTCAGACACAACGATCGCATTGACTATATGCCATGTTACTGCCTGTAACAGCTTGATAATAATGTTTGAACTGCATAGAGGCAAACATCTAAAACATATTACATGTTGTGTCCTACGCAAATATAAACGTTCATAGAACAAGTCGAGTTTAGTCACTGGTTTCCCTGCCTCATTCATTATCAAAGATAAAACATAGCAATTTCCAAAATTTAAGGGAATGTTGAAGTGCTATCGACATTCTCAAGTATTTATTGAAGAGCACAAATGAAACGAGTAGTCAAGTGGTTATAAGATCATGGTCGCATGTACGACGATAAACGCCCTATAATTTATTTCTTATAGCCATTCTGGTAAGAATAAAGCAAGAGAGCAATGCTCAAATATAGGGGCAGGAAAATCGTTCGGCCCGAGAGCAACAAGTTTGTGAAAAAGTTCTGTGAACGAGCAATACGGAGGGATGAATAGGTAATGGAAAATGTTTCCTTTACGTAAAATAAAACAGCAAAATGTTTGATAAAATATTTGGCCCCGCAGGATTGACCGGTGGAAAAATTAAATGAAAAAAATTGACTTGAACGAATGAAAGTAATAGAATTCTATTGACTTGTACTGAAGTACTAAAAATTTGAAGAAACCCAAAACTGGGTAAAAAAAAAATTGATTATTTTCTAACAACAATAACTACCCCAACAGAAACAACAACAACAAGCAATCCATGGATTTACTTCTTGTACAAAACTAGATCGAAATCGACAACCAAAGCATAGGACACAAAAAATATGCAATCCACTAGGTGCGATCTTGTGTAACAAGGTTTTATTTGATGTAGCGCATGTTGTCCTATATGAACGAACGACAGATCCCCGGGAATGTGAAGTGTGTCCTGTTTTTGCTTTCAAATCTGTTTGTGCCTCTATTATTCAATTAACCGCTGACTTTATACTACATCTCATTTTACCTCACCCCATTTCTAGATAGGAATGTTGCGAACAAAAATATTAGTATTTGAATGAATTTATTAATTTTCATTGTTTCTAAAGAATTAGCATTTCTCCAGATATCTGTATGTAACGTTTTGTTATTGTCTTACAAAATACAGTTGTTAAATAAAGTTTAGTTCTTTGAAATTCATATTTATTGAAGTCGGGTTTAGAGCCAACATAAGTCTTGACAGGTAGCTTTTATTGGATGACGAACGTTAGTTAACAAATCGCTTGTAAAATTGTGCAATATTGGTAGAAAATGCTTCAAAGACACACAAAAGAGTAAAATTTGAAATAACAATTTATATTTGGAGTTATCGAATCCACTGGTGCTGACGTGATATATTTTTTCACTTATTTTTGATGGTAATTTTATTGGTTTATTGGTGACCAAAGTCAATGCATTCTTCACTGCCCATGATGTTTATCTAAATAAAAGTTCATCGATCTTTCGATCCCATTCGCTTCGAGCAAATACTGCGTCGTTGCAATTCGAGTTTGAACAGCAAAAGTGGCAAACATGGTCCTAAAAATAAATACAAATAAAATTTAACAGATTAAATTAAGAAATAATAGTACAGTATTGAAAATGTTGCTATTTTGATTTATCTTTTTACCTGTATTTATATGCATTTTACTGACGCGCTTTTAAATGTCAGATAGAGGAGCTCCAAGGAGTAATATTACCAAATAAGATGAAAAGTTTTCCTTACCACTTCTTGTGACTGCGCTCTGGTGAGAGTTTGGGAATAGCAACCCTTTGTGTTGTCCTCACACGCTTTAGCAGTTTTGCATTCTCCATAAACTTTGTACGAATCTGGCTTTATTTCAAGCTTGACCTGACACGAATTCTTAAAAACAATTAAAACAAAAATTATGAAAATATGTTTATATTATTTCAACTCAAAATTTGAAACGCATCCTGTTTTAAATCGGTGAAGTTATTGGAATGATTCTATATTTACTATCAATCATTAACTGTGAGTCGCCGTGTGTATATAACTCCCAACAAAGCTCAGCAATCTATTTTTCTGATTTGTTTATATTCCTTGTCATGCTAGGTTACCAAACTATAAACAATTTACCTGCAAGTACTTGCATTCTTTCACCTCGCTTGTAAGATCGTCCAATGTATCTCCAGAACCAACATAGCAAGTCCTCCTCGGCACTGGAGTTGGTTCTACGGCTTCACTTGTGTCGACGGGGTCAACAGGTTCAACAGTGTCATCAGGTTCAGCAAAGTCAATGGGGTCGACGGTATCAAATGGATCAACTCCGTCTACACCTTCAAAAGACTCATCAGGGACACCGGAGTCCACGGTTTCAAAGGGGTCAACAGGTTCAACAGGTTCAACGGGATCAACGGGATCAACAATGTCTTCTAAAATTGATTATATAACAATTGTCTGTTCATTAAACTTTATTGAAAAATAAGTAGTATCTCTTGTTGCGTCTCAGAAACTGCTTAATTCAATGTTTTATCTCAGAATATCTGTCTGAAAATATATTGTAACAGTTCAAATTGAAACTATTTCATTGTTTTACTCCAATATTAATCAATCATTTCAATATCAAGGATATTTGTATTTCGGAAATATGCAAAGAGCAAAGTTTTTTTTATGACTTATTATTCTCAACATACAATGAATTGTGATATTAAAATGATTGTAAATAATATTGCTAATGAATAAATAACGTGCTATGGTATTAGGGATTACTTAAAACTTTAGAATATAAATTCTTTTGCATATAGTTTGCGGTAGTTTTGGTCTACTCTATTAATTACTATGAAAGATAAATATTTATGTCATTCTTACCTTGACCGAATGTCAGTCCAATAACCAGAGAAATGAGAAGAACATATTTGAGAGCCATCATGGTTGTTTTCAAAAATCTATTTAACCTAGTGCGTTAACTAAATATATCTAACTAAACATAATAAAAATTTTAATTCTTCAGCCACAAAAACAATAATCCGAGTGACATGAAAATGGTATGGCAAGCAAGAAGTATATCAAAATATTGGATACAGTTTAGAAACGTTTATGGCAATGAGACCTGTGAGTTTTAATCAATCTGGTATGCACCATACAGTTTTCATAGTAACGTATCTTAAATAAAGTCAGTAAGTAAATGCAAAATTGTTATTGCGAACATATGCACCTTAAAAAGGTTGTATACTTGCTTTGCAATACCCCAAATTGTTACTACTCCTATGGTGACCAAATTCAATACGAAACATTAAAACAAAATTGGAAAACTTGACATATTTTTTAATGACCGCATTTTATTAATTTACCAAGTTTGGTTTGGATACCAATACAAAACTAATCGAAAACGACCAATGTAAAGTGAGGGAATAATGATAAACAGTCAGTATTTTTGATAAAACATCTGATTTCAGATAGCACATTGACAGAGATCTCAAATAGGATTCCACCTAATTTACGTGAACAAACAGTGTATACAAATATATATGATATGATTAGCTCAATAACAGTTTTACTTTAGTTCTATTGTGGTAAACCTGGAGCAAATTTATATAAGGAAACCATTTGTGTCATGCTCTTCACTACTCAAATCCAGTTTTGTAAGAGGATTCCTACGACAATCTAAAACAAACTGATCGAATTCATTTTTTCACTAGTTTCAAAAAAAACTTCAGCTCAGATTTTTGAACATATTATTGCGTATCAAAATCTATTTTTATTCTTTTTTTTTAATGTTTTTTTCTCTACAACAAATCACCACAAAAGGAGTATTAGTTAAATAAAATCTAAAGCTTCTATTTATATCGAGAATTCTATTTTAAGAGTTTATTTTGTTGTCGTCGTAACAATCTTTCAGCATATTTGGCGGTATTGCAATAACTTGGACGGCAACAAAAATGGCAGACATGCTCCTGTAGAAAAAAAGTGCATTATTAACTTCGTTTAGAAAAAAAAAAATGCTGAAAAAAAAAATTTGATGGAAATTACCGCTTTTTCAGCCTCCTCTGATGTCATGGTAGCACTGTAACAATCGTGGAACTTGGCATTATTTTGGCAAGCCCGAAATTCTTTGCATTCTCCATAAACCCGCATTCCATTTGAATTGATTTCTACTTTGACTTGGCATGAATTCTGAAAATTAGCATTAGGCTTTAAAATAGAAAACATTGCAGTCTGCAATCTGTTGATAAGGTAAACATTAATCAGACTAATATTCTTGACTCGCAACAAACCACATAATTAAGTACTAAACAAAACTCGAGAAAAATATTTACTAAGTCTATAGATGATAAGACGACTTTAACCAAAATGAAGCGTACCACCATAACACTACAAATATACAGAAGCAATGAAAGATAAATTCTTGATAACAAAACAAAAGATAAGACAGAAATGTTTTTTTATTTCACCACTAACCTCTAGAAAGTTGCACGTTTTGTTTTTTGATTGTATGTCAGTAAAGTTACTTCCGAATCCAACGTGACATGATCTTCTATAAGCAGGAGTCGGCTCAATCGTTTCTGCAACTTCTTCACTTTCAGCGGCGTCTTCCCCAGTTCCATCGTCGATTACAGTGATCGTATCTTCTCCACCTACGTCAACTACCTCTACCGCGTCAACATTCACTTCATCTCCGCCAGCAGTTCCTTCAAAATCATCAGTTTCTAAAATAGAATATGCATTAAAATTGATATAAGGTATATTCAGCCCAACGCCAAAAAAGGTATTTCCTCAACCCCGCCCAAATTTCAAAATAATCAAGTACGAATTGTTCTAATGACATACGAAAATAAAAACAATTGTTTGAGGATTTTATTCATCGAAAATGAACAATGCAAACTCATTTGATATAGTATCAAAGATAGATGTAGTCACGTTAGAAAAAAAAACTATGTTTAATGAAACATGCTGATTGGGATTCACTATATAAAACGATCGACAAAACTAAAAATATTACACATACAACTTGAATATATTGATTATATTGTATTTTTCTTCGTGAGTTCAAAATCACATCGAGTAATCGTAAAGATTTTGTAGGATAACGGGAAAAATACCCTTTGAAACCTTGAACAGATATCATCATAGTGATGTATAGTAACGAGTAGGCAGGCCTATAAGATCTTAGGCTTCAGCTTTAAAATGACCAGTGTTATCGAATGACTTATATAAAGATAAAAAATTTTGTAACGTTGAAACATGATCTTACCTTGAGCTAGCGCCAAGCCCAGAATTAACGAAACAAGAAAGAATTTGAATGAAAGCATAGTCGTTTCAATGTTTAATGTAACCTAAAACCTAATCTATTCTAAACTGGATAAAGTATAAACATAATTTTGTACAACTAAACTTCAAGCTTACCATTTACAAATGGACTCAAATGTTTCAAATCAGTAGAATGTTAGTATATATTTTTTCTTAAATAATATATATATAAATTTGCCAACCTCAAAAAAAATGTAGCCAATCACAAAACGCGAACGTGTCTTATAAAAATTGGATTCTACCCCAAGGGCAGAACGGGACGTATTGTATAAAAAATACACGTACGCCCATTAGATTCTTGCTCAAAAACCAGTTTGTCAAGAACAGATTCATGGTATTAAAATCATCCAACCAAAATATTATTGAATAATATAGAATGAAACAATATTATCTGCCAATACTCGGAAGGTTTAAGACGTTTATGTCCTACCCTTGGTTTATTGATTCGAATTTGAAATTGAAACTTGAATCGATGATCAAGTTTTTCTGCCTGACATTTTGGTAATCAAGGTAATTTGAAACCAAGTTAGGACCCGTGCAAGCACTACAGATAAATGTGAAGTAACCGTTCATTTCGTGGCAAAATACTGAGTCTGCTTATAAGTATGACCTGAGGTTATTAATGCCTTCAAATGACGCCGTTTTGTGCACGTATTGTCATTAATATAATTAATCGACTTATGCAGTAATTGTACATAGATGATTGAACGTTTCAAACGGCCGGTTTCTCGTGAGTTGATTCAGTGATGACTCGTTTGAAAGAATGGTCCTCTATATTTAAGACTTGTTGCTGTGTTTGCTGACATAAATATTTTTGAACCAATTATATGTTACAAAATAATAGGATGGTATAAGACATTTTCATATCATTTATAAAAAGCTAAAGCAGTATATTAGATCATGGTAAAACACAAATGAGTATTTGGTGTTATTTAATAGCTTTTGAATTTCTATAAATCATTTTTCAATGCCTAAAAAGAGAAATTGACTGACGCAAATTTATTCTGCAAATACAGAAATAATTGAAAAAATGTTCAAATTTTTCAGTTGTCTAGATATATTTAGTCTTTCCATCAAATTTCGCAATGAAAATTAAAAGATTCTCGTGCCCATATCTTCGTTTGGCATAAGAACGACGTAGAAGCCCTTTATTCGAAAAAGCTTCATGAAGTCCAAATTCGTTTATGTTACTGTTTTGATATGTTTTGATATGTATTTATGATTCAACTTATCAAAACGTCATCTTCATACATTTGATTGATCTTTTGATTAAAGATGCGTATGCACCGTTTTCAATAATCATTAAAGAATTAACTTGAACAAGAATGAAATTTGAGTGATATTTGTAATTTATGGGAATTTATGCTGGCGGTGTCGCAGGATTTCACATTACAGATATTTAGTAAAATAACGAAATTATTATTGTTATATATTTTTTTTCCAAATAGCGATATTTCAAAGCAATTCAACTCATATTTAAGTGAAATTATCTGAGCATATTATGTCATACCGAAAGTATCATTAAATTGCCTGGTTGAGTTTACTTGGGGCATAATGATTCAGTAGCTATTATCTATTGTTAGGCGAATTAAATAACTTTTGAAGTGGCTAGCAAATCAGAACGAGTAGTTTTAACTAACCGTCGAATTCAAAATCAATGAAATACTGAGTTCGTTTAAACTTTAAAGTATCCTACAATTAAATGCTAACCACCAAGTTCAACAGGGCTCTTTGTTATCAAGAGTTATCAATCAATACCATTTGACATGAAATTACCGTATCTTTACCGTGAAAACAATTACAATTTATTAAAATCTAACGTGCTAAAATCTTTGCCGCGGGTGTGTATGTTTTCACAACGGAGATAATATCAAAAACTAGGTCGTCCTCTGCAACCGGTAAATCAACAATACGGCAAAACTGAACGTAAGTAAAGCTAAAAATAAGTCAGCTGTTATGTTATAATTTAAAATATTACTCCGTACGCAAAAGCCTACACGGGGACAAATTATATGCGCAATTGGTATGGGAACGCTACTGATATAAACATATGGGATTTCTGATGAACTTCTTGTGCTTCTATCATCCTGCGACGGTAGATTCATACTTTCATAATGCAATGACGTTGTCGCAAAAGTGAAGATATATATCTATTCTGAACAATTCAAAAATTTTCCAGCACGATAGCACAATTTTTTATGAAAATACAGCAAACATTACTTGTTGTGGCTTTGCAAAGCAGTAATTTGGAGATGTTATCAGGACGTATTTATTATCTGTGACGCTAATATTACATTCGAAAAATTGAATTAAAAGTCAGTCAGGAACTTTTATGCGCCAGACATTGCTACAACATAAAAAGTAAACTATTATTTATGAGTTTTATATTCAACTAAGAGATTTGCATTTTATAATCCATTGAAACCTATTAATACCTCGTAAGATATATACATTTGTTGATGAAAAAAAAAATTAACAACATCTACAAACTATACAGCTTTTTATCTCACGGGAGAATCACAAAAATAGAATACTGTCATTTACAAATTCTTAATCTATGTAGCCACAATTTAAAAAATATAATTATTTATTGCGATACCGGAGATTGGCATAGTCGCATTGTAGAGTGTAGCAGACTGCATTATGCTAACAAGAAAGATAACATTCTTTTTCCATTTTGTCACTGATCAAACGCATTTAAAATGAAAACAGTTTCAATTTTAACGTGTTACACGGAATGTTTTTTTACCTCCTGTAATACTCAGCTCCAGGTGGTGTCAGCCCAAACGCTAGATGGCTAAAACCGAGATGTTGCTTCAGATTCGACCGTGGTTTTTTTTATCTTCTAATCGATAGCAAGACGAAATCAGAATTATGCTTTTGATGCTCTACAACTTGATGTTTTGAGTATAACAAGCATGGCATCTATTAAATCATATACTTCCATTTATATTCCTGACAGGTGCCGAAACGCTAATTATGTAAACGTATGGTATTGGTTGAGTTTATGCGAACATTTTCATTTGTGCCTTTGAAATAGTGAATAAGTATTCGAATGATGCTGAAGCAAGAATGAAAATATATATTCAAATGATTCAAGCTTCTTGCAGAAAACTGCCAGAAATGTATTTTGGTTCGGTGTGACCGATGTCGGATTTCTTCAGACATGCAATAGGTGACTTGGTTGACCTGTCATAGTTGAAATATCCTTTGATAAAAAAAAATTGACTTCGATCACACAAAACGTTACAATAATACATTTTCTGCTAGAGCGCAGCAAGACTACTATTGTATATTGAAAATTCAATTTATAATACCAAAGAAAAGATTGTAAAAATACGTAATATATCAGATGCACGAGACAAAACTATTATACGAAAGTAGAAGAAAATAAGTACAGGGGAAGTGGTTTGTTGTGGTTTTGTAAAGCATCAATTTGGCGATGTTATCAAAACGTACTTCCTATTACATTAAAGAATTTAAAACCGGTCCGCAGTCACAAATAAGTCGGGAACTTTTCTGCATAGAGATCATAGAAAATTATGTTCATGTTTATGATATTTCAATGATTTTTTTTTATGCCAGTATGGTCTTGTGTATGCATATCGTCTTCAACGTCATTAATTGTCAGCTTATCTATAATTCTTACGATTAACAAGACGAGTGAACATACGTGCATGCGTAGATTTTAGATCCGAGTCCGAAATTCACACTTTATAATAGGTTTAAAACAGTTATCATTTGGACATTAATATGCTTTTTATTAAATGAGATATATACCAAGATCATTAAATAAAAATATTATGATCGGAACTATAAATACTACAAAGGTCTCTCTTTCTCTTAGTCTCTTCCAGGCGAAACCTAAAAAAAGTGACATACTTAGAGACACTATTGAATGGAGGACACAAGTAAGTGAATCACTTGTTATGGGTGTTCGTATCCATCGTAACAATTTGTCCCACATGGTGTCAGCCTTAACGTTAGATGACTCAGGCGAGCAACCGTGTCTTTTATTTTTTATTAAGCCACAAAATACTTTTATTCAGCTACTTTGCTATTCAAAAAATGTGAGTTATCATCATCTCAACTATATATATCAATTGCTTGCAAATGAACCCTCAGATTCTGACTGTAAATATTCCCTTCTTTTTGTAGCCTTTCAGTTTGTACATTAGCCTAGTTTTTTTATAGACTGGTGCTTTACAATTTTGCTAGTTTCGCCATTTAAGTACTTGCCATTTAGTATCTCAACAATTCTCAATATTCCCATTGTTAACAATGTCTGTTTCAAATAGGCTTCACGAGAATAATTAAAGATTATATTAAAAAACGAAATATATAGTAATTCGATTAACGGTCTTACAAATATTATTTTCAGTTTTTTCAGATATTTAAAAAAGGTAAAAAACACGTCATCTTTAGAACAGCTTATACAAATACAAACTTGGTTGAAATTTGAGTATAGTTTTGGCTGTTCGATTGTGTGATTTTCAAAGATACCGAAACAATTTTTTATATTATTTATTTGTCAAACAGATTATCAGAAATGCACGTATTTCACTTATTCTAACACATTAACTTATTCCAATGTTAGCCCGCGGGCACTGCTTCGTCCAAAACTGACATCCAACTCAATTTGAGCAATTAGAAGGCTTGTCCATGGGTCATATTTTTCTGTTTATCCCATCCCACGGAGAAGCCTGGCGCTGGGTATTTTTGCACATGTTTGATCAATGTAAAGGTTCAAATTACAGTCACTATTCAAATTAAGCAAGAGCTAATTTCACAACTTTCTGTATTTTAACTTTGTAACCGTTACTTTAAAATACCAAACTTTTTTTACCTGAAGTTTGCCGATATCAATCTGCCAAAACCCACGTGATTGAGCAATTGTTAGAAAACACCAAAACATAGAAGAAAAAACGGTCCCGGAAAATCTATGAAAAATTTTAAACAAAAAAGAAATAGAATGTGACAGCATTATGGCAAATGCATTCCTTTTTTGGTCCAGTGGTTGAAAGGGAAATAAAGTTTTCACATCCTATCAAACAAGACATTTATCACTTTGTGAAAATCGAGGGAACAACTTCATGAATTCGGATAGAGTGAAAGGTCATTGGACTCTCAAATGAAATTTCTTTTTTTTTGGTACATATTGGTGTATGAAGTTTTTCCACAGATATAAGTTAGTGAACTACGAGTTGGTCTATACATTGAACAAGAGAGCTATGTTCAAATATGTGGACACGTAGGGCAAAACTAAATATTTTATCATCAATTCCTCAAAATTCATATGCGGTAACTTATCAGTAGCCGTATCGGAAGCCTAACAACTCGGCTACACCACACGGACAAATCTCAGAGGGTACAAATCTACACAGGGTACCGGTGACGGTACTACAGGTACTGTCGTTGCTTTTCAAATCCTGTGACGATGATCCAGTCTTTGTGATTCAGTTTCAACATGAATTCTAATATTAACTGGTCCAAGTCACTTCCGTATTACCAGATCAGTCCAACGTTCCCCGTGAAAAAACTTCCCAATTTATAACCACCAAATCCACCGACGTTCGCTGTGTGCCAGGTCGGCTGATATGCCTTTGCGAAACCGCTACAATGTGGCAAATTTTGGTGACGTCATAGAACAAAAAAAAAAACGAATCCCATGAAGCTCACAGAAATATTTGAAATGAATAAAAGTAATAGCCTCCTAGAAAAAAATTCAATCTCTAACCATTGAAAATTTCAAAGCAATGGGTCTAGTAATCAAAGAAAAAAGCGACTTTTTCATAACAATAAAATTCTATGTCAAAGAACAAGAACAACAACATAATATTAACAAGAGAGCTATGCTCAAATATAGGGACACGTGGCGTCCCCTAATTTTGATGACAACATAGCAAAAAATAGAAGTAATAGCCTTCTGGAAAAAAATTCCATCTTTAACCACTGAAAATTTCAAAGCAATTGGTCCAGTGATCAAAGAGAATAGCGATTTCTTCAAAACGATACAAAGAACAAGAACACTAAGAACAAGAACAACAAAACGATCGCTATGTTCACTACGTGTCCAACAAGAGAGCTTTGCTTAAATATATGAACACTTTTGAAATAAATAAAAGTGATAGCCTTCTAAAGAAAAAATGTTATCTTCAACCACTGAATTTCAGAGCAATTGGTGCATTAATCAAAGAGAAAAGCGACTTTTCTAAAAACGTATCAAAGAACAAGAACAAGAGTGCCAGCATAAAATGTAAAATGATCGTTATGTCCACTGATGTATCCAACAAGAGAGCAATGCTCAAATATATGGACACGTAGAACAATTCCCCAAAAATCATATGCGGTACCGTAACTTACCAGTACCTGTATCGGGGTACCGTGATGGTACAAGGACCGAGCGTTTTAGGTCCTGTGACAATGATCTATTCTTTCTGATTATGTTTAAACATCAATTGAAATATTATGTGATCTGAGTCATTTATGTATTACCGGATCAGGTACCGCAGTCAAACATTTCCCGTAAAAAACATTCCAAAATTATATGCGTTAAATTAACTTAACAGCAACTGAATCGGGGTACCGGGACAAATAACTGTATAGGAACTGTCATAGCTTTTCCATGTCCTGTGGCAATGACCTATTCTTCTCCATTATCAGGGGGAAATGAAAAAATATATCGATTCCCCAATAATCATATGCGGTACGATAACTTAACAGTACCGGTGCCTGTTGAGCCAGACAATCCTCGTTTGTGAGACAAATAGACCGGTACACGGATTTTCCAGAGTATGTGACGATTCCGTTTAAACGTGAATTGAAATACCAACTGATCCAATTTACTACGGTAATATAAAAACCAATACCACAGTCTACAAATATACTGACACCAAGCGAAGCAGTACTGCTGTAGTTTACCTTATCTTCAAAAAGTTTTCAGTAAAAAGAATTCACTGCAAAATCAGCCGTCACGCTTGGCGGATTAAAAACCGTGTTACTAAAATTAAAAAGGTATACAGCGGAATCTTGGATGAAATATCAGATTTCATAGAATTCATACAAAATTTAAATAGAAGTAATAGCCTTTTAGAGATAAATTTCATCTTAAACCACTGAAAATTCTAATTCTGTGTCAAAGAACAACAACATAATAATAATAATAACAACAAAACAATCCATAGATCCACTACGTGTCCAATAAAATAAATTGAAATTATGAAATTTAGGATATCAAATCTCGTTTCATAGTCGAATCCCCCTAATTAAGACTTGTCGTTTCAGTCTCGCGGTGCCCGGCGAGCGAACAAGTCACATGCCTCCAAACAAGTTGTCGAAGAATGTTACCTTTTGATCATTAGAATCGCCCACATAGCTACTATTGGTTGCCATTTTCATTAAATAGTGATCAAAACATGTAATATAATCAAACACTTGAGTTACGAGCTAAGTAAGACCAAAAAATGCAATTTTTTTTAATAATATCAGACTTTGGAGACTATGGTTTTAATAATTGCTACTTGCACTCCATAGTTATCGACTGTCGTAATTATGATTGGCACACATCGGCACAAACACAATGTTTTGAAAATAATTGTATTTTTGCAGAATATTTTGCACAACAACGGTGACTTACTGCTTCCTATTATTAGAAAACGTGCCAACTTCCCAACCGAATCACACTCGTCTGATATTGATAAAAACATCTCATGTAATTCTTGGAGATCTATTGAAATAATCTCGGGTAAACTTATAAATAGCGTTGTTGCTTAGGGCATCAGGCAACAGCATTGATAACTTAACGAGAACTTTTTAAAGGTATATCACCAATGTAATGAGACACGATGCAAATTAACATAAATAATCAAAATATAGCTTTGGTAACAGTAAACTGAATTGGCAACCCAAAATTTGAATAAGCTAAATCAACGAGTTTAGAGATTGCAGGGTATTGCTCGTGATCCCAAGAGACCAAGGCAATCGTCATTTTATTCTGCATTCATGTATGAGTGATCGTGCGCGAATTCACGAATAAAGAAGGGTCATCTGCCTATAGGCACAAGTGATCACAAAAACGCAGGTTCGGGCATTTAAAATAACATTTTAAACAATCGAATTCATTATCCTTCAAAATGCAATAACGCTTATTATGTTTTTGAACGATTTCCCTTTTGTCCTCGGGATATGTGTGTCGTAATAGATTGTAAACAACATCGGATATTGTCGCAATTCTGTTTGATCTTGTCAAACAAGTAAGAAGAAGTGTGCAATATCTACGTAATTACTTACGTTACCTGTTTTCCGATGCCAAACTTCCGGTAATACTACTTTTAAGTGAAAGTAGGGAGGTATTATTAAGTGTAGATACAAGTGATTAAGATCTCAATAAACAAGTTTTATGAGTAAGCGAAATGGAAAACAATTATTGGGCCACGTTTATTGGTCGCAAGTGTTGTGTTTTACGAGGTTACAATAATTACCGATCAGTTATATAAGAGAACAGGATACGGCAGCAAACAAGTCAATTCGGTCGCCAATGCAGTATTTTAATTTCCTGTCACCGGGGCTCGATGTATTGGCTGGAAACAAATATAGGTATTATAAGAGATTGAAAAAAATAGAGAAATAATAGAACTTATAGTAGGGAGCGCGTTATATTAAACGTTATGTTTGACCTTTTTTAATTCCATTAGGATCTCTATCTAACAATTTCACTTTTGATTTACTTTCAAGTTGTAACTGGCAACTTTTATTTTCACAAATTACAATGAAGATAAACTTCATAACTTCCAGGTGGAATACATGATGCTTCGTATACATTAAATATTTGATTGACTTGGTTTATTTGCCATTTTTTTGCGTCCTAAAAACTGCGATACTTTCAAGTTATACAAGAAAAATATTGTTTTCGTATTTTTATGTTGATGTACATGCTCAAATAATACCTGAATAAGTATAACTTAATACATTTGTTTAAAATTACCAAATAGAATTCCATAGTTTTAATCAGTAGAATTGACGTACTCTGAGCAATGAAGGTTGTTATCTTTTTCGTGGCATTATTTGTTTTTGCATATGCACAAGGTGAGTCTACTTTTTTCCTAACTTCTATTCGTGACTAGAACTAGTTGGACAAAATATTTAATGAGAGGTGTTTGAGTATAGATTAAATCTTGTTTGCCCTTCATGAATGCAAAAAAAGTATTCTGAAGAGATTCATTTTTGACTAAAAAATTAGTTCAAACTATTTAATGTATATTGAAAAAGCATGTCATTCGCGATGTAATCATTATAACGTTTACTTTGTAACAGAGGATGCAGAAGAAGTTGATGAAGTTCAACAAACACCCAGATGTAACAGTGGTGACACCTTCTTCAATGGAACATTGACAACCAACGAAAAACCTACAAACTGCTCGGCCGCACACGTAAGTAAAAAGACACCACTGAAATGCTTACTGGTATAGACTGTTGTTGTAATTTAAATAGAACGCTATATCTTCAGAGGGGAGTAATCTTTAAAAAAAAAACAGTCTTTTTAAAATATAACATTCTTTTTGGAGTAATTGGATTATTCTAAAATCAACCATTTCTGATTAAACATTATTAATTATAAATTCTCATTTTTAGTCAACTTGTCAAACCAAATTGGAAGTAGGTCCAGATTCTTACAGAATCTATAGGCAATGCCAGAGTGCAGAAGCTTGCGAAAATAATCAGAAAAGCAACCCACAACAATGCTATTCGGAAGAAGCAGAAGAAAAACAGGTGAGAAATTCAAACTTAGTAATTAAAAGAGCCAAATCTCTATCTTTGTTTCTATATGAGGCTTTTTCATATCATCAATTTAGACAGTTGAGATCTAATATTTTGGAATAATTGGAATCTCACATGACCGGAGTTTTTTACTCAATTTATTTCCCTTCCTCCGAAAAATAGTAGACATAAGAACTTCCCATGTTTTTAAACGTGCTCGTCAAATTCCGATAGTTTTTTACATTTTCTGTCTATTTTAAATTACTTTTATATGATGCGCTTTAAACACTATTTCGTTATCAAATAATAACATGTAAAAACGCTGTTTCAATCTTTCAAACAACAACGTTACAGGAAAAGGTTTGTCATTTTTGCTGCCGAGGAGATTTTTGTAACGATGGGAGTGAAATTGATGTTGTGTTGCCAGTATCAGACGATTTTGCTGACGAAGACGTAGATGAAGAAGTTTAGTTAACGAAATGCCTGGCGTTCTTGATTTTTGTATTAGTTGTGGTGATTAGTGTTTAAATTTTGATTGTGTTAAAATATATTTGGACAAAAAAAAAATTTAATCATTGATGCATATTTATGACTATTCATATACGATGATATAGGTATATCTGAGGTAACTTTGTGTGTCTACATGTGAAGGAAATTGATTGACTTAAAGTAAATACGACATTTGTATAATATATAGACCAGGGGTGGGCGCAATTTTTTAGTATAAGAGCCGCATGCTGCAAGTCAGAACTTTGAAAGAGCCGCAGAATTTGTGAATTTATTAATATTATCGAAATACTATGAACAGAAAAGAAATTCACACAAGAGTCTAATAAGTTAATAACAATAAATAGATAAAAAAGGCAACTCTGACAACTCGGTTTTCATCTTCGTACTTTCGTTTTTTTTAATTTTGGACACATCGCACAGTAACTTATTAGACTAACTAACCGCAATCAAGCTGCAATACCGCCGACGCATCAATAAACATTGACCATTGTGACGAACGATTTGCTGACTCGACTGACTTAAATTCAACGCTACAGCGATTTTCATACTAAAACATAATTTGTCCTAATTATTGACGAAAACTTCTTTACGGCTTTTAATAAATTAAAAGAGTTTCCATTAAAGTTTTTCTCTTAGTTAAAATTTGGATATTAATTTATGTTAGCGAGAAGAGCCGCACAAAAAGTCTGGCGAGCCGCATGCGGCTCGCGAGCCGCGGTGTGCCCACCCCTGATATAGACCAATGATTTTCAACCGACGTTCGGTGGCACACTAGATTTCCGCCAATACAGCCCAGTGATTTCGCAAGTATCCATTCAAATCTGAGAATCTACATTGACTTATTTATATTGTTATAATCAAATATGATATAATGCAGGGGTGACCAACTTACCTGCCACCACGATCGACTAAAATTGTCAAAATATCTCGCGATCGACTGATCGATAAGGTCACGCACAAAAGTAAATGAGTATTGAATATGCAGATACCTGCACACACGTATTCAGAAATTTGCTGCCGCTGCCAATAAGCCTGGTACTTTTGGCGCATTCCTAATGAAACTGCCATCATTTTTTTTATTTTTCATGTTCCATCTAATTTGGTAATTTGATTATATAATTGTACCCCTTGTGAATGCTTCATCATTTATTTAGAATTTATTCAAATAATACAATTCTGATTCAAGACCTGCTCAATTTTTAGACGTAAGTGTTGGAAATTCGTCAAAAAACCTTGCATAAAACTGGTTCAGGGCAATTTTTTGAGGGATGTTATCACATTTTCTCAGCATCAGACGCGATGTATATTCGATATCGTATACTCGAGACGCGGCGATCGACTGGTCGATTGCGATCGACGTGTTGGCTACCCTGTTGTCTCGTGTCAGTAAGTTAGCAAAACTGAGTTTATAAACTTATAATAATTTTTAATGTCACACAATTTTAAGCCATACATAGAGTAAGGTGGATAACACAATGTAATCCAGTATATTTCCAAAGTCTGTGTTATCACACTCGCCTCTGATTACACCCATATGAAATTTGTTTTATGGCTTGGAGGCATGTAAACAACATACGTTGGTTTGCGGATAATAACGTCACCAACAAACTAGTCTGACCTAGCTAACCTCTGTTAACAACTAGTTTATTCTGAGAATCATGCACTGTTTCCGACACGCAAATTTTTCTGGGCAAGATTATTTTTTGATAAAGCATTAATATTAATATTATATTAAACTTTTTTGACAGTATGAATATTATGATAAACTTCAAACCAATCAGCCCATCACGTGTTTGTTTTTAGGTAATCAGGATTTGAGTCATGGATGGGGCCCGTTCAAGATTGTAAGCTTCTTCAATAAGGTGTTTTTCTGTGTAAATTGGTGATACACATATTATGGTACACCTGGTACACATATGATGTTCAGGTTGTGCGCCATCTTGATGCACATACTTCGGGAGGTTCATTTTATCTGAACTGAAACTTTCAGATAAATCTTGAATTATTATATTTTAAAATTGATGTTACTCCTAGATGATTGTAAAAAAATAAATAAATTGTCACTCGAAATTGAATAATCAGCTCAAAACTACTAAGATTTTTAATATATCAATACAAAAACTTAAATCTATCAACGTTTTGGTACACGGATATTTTTCAATGACTGTTTTATTTTCTTGTTCACGAGAATAAGGAATTGGGGAACTATAAAGTAGGAATTTCTTTTTTAATGGGATTTTGGCAACATATGAGGAATGAGGAACCACAATCTTGATATGTCTCAGAGGTATACCAACCATGTCCTTCAATATGAACTTAGACTGAATATTACCATTACAAATATTTAGCGTATTTTAATCAATTTCAGCAAAACATTACAGAGAATATTTTGGCGGCTTCTATTTTCTTTTTGCAAAGCAACGTTTTTCTGTGACATTCATCAATGGTTGCAAGCATCCTGTTGTTATATGTTCATTATAAAAGATATATAATTACAATGCATATATCAGCGCCTGCTGTCAAATTAATGATGAAATGTCAATTTACATACGACTGAACAAATGCAGGAACGTGCCAAAAATACTTTACGTTTAATAGCTATTGAATGTTTGATCAATGAGAATATGACTATAATGCTGCCATGGTAGATGATTACAGCGGAAATATACGAATTTTGAAATGAAAGGCAGTAAGAAAAAAATTGAATATTTTATTTTATATCATTCAACAAGAGAGTGATGATCAAATATATATATACACGAAGGCGAAAACGATGTAGTACGGATACGAAACCTGTCACAGTAGATTATACCGGTATCGCAGTCTTCAATACTTCGCCTGACCGCGAACGTGGAAACGCCACAAGGTGCGCAATTTTTTCATTTTGATGACGCTATCGCACACAAAATAACGCGGTGAAACATTTTTAACACCAGCAAAATTCTGGTAAAACGAAGGACGCCACATTAATAGTAACAACATTTTATCAAAAAAATTCATAAGTTTGCTTCGTGTTTAAAAACACGATTCGGGATGGCTGGATAATTTTATTATGCTAGCATGGTAGATTCAATCTGGTCATTCTATTACCGGGATCCAGCACACATGTTTCTCAATAATTTATTTAGTGAATCTGAATACTGGCTCTACCATACTATATATATTTTAGACGCTTAATTTTGTACAAACAAACTGCCGGAGTTAAATATATTGTTTGAAGTTTATAGTTGATTGCGTTTTCTACATTAATAATTTTACACTACATTTTCTCTATTCAAATTGGAAGGAAAAAGTTTGTCATTTCTGCCGTCAAAATGATTTATGTAACAACGAAAGTGAAATTGATATTTTATATTGATAGATTTAGCGACCAAATATATAAGGGGGGTAGAACAAATATTGAAAACAAGGTATTTATTATTTGAATCGCATAAGACTTGTAGAAATGAAATTTTATAATTCACTGCTGAATAATTTTTGAATTTTTCTAACAATCCGGTATTTATGTGACATATTTTATTAGAATATATGATTAGAGCAATCCCATAACAATGCATGAATCATACTTTTATTACTCTAACTAGCAATGAAGTTGTTTTTTCTTGTAAATAGAGGTTACAATTTTATCAAAAAGTAAAGTAAATGAAGAGTAAAAGCGTGGTGGATTCAAATCCACCAAAAAAAGGAATTGTATAGATTTTTTCTGTGAACATCTAAGTCAATCTTAGTTGAACGCTTACATGTCATAAAAAATTACCTGTTATGAATAACTCTAACTAAAACCAATCAATTAGAGATAAAAATAACTCGATCATAGGTAGAATGAGATCAACAGCTATAGGGAAATCAAATATATAACAAACCTCCATCATATATTGGACAGAATATTGTTGTTCAATGCCATATTTTTATCTCCATTTTGTCATGAAAAAAGGCCTTATAAACAAAAAAATTGGCGATTTTATTAAAATAGTTCGTGAATATGTGGAGATCGGAACGGAATATATTCGTTTTATCTCTGCTAGATATGATTTTGGGTAGATTTTTTCAATTGTACAATTTTCCTAGCAATAAATTTTGCTGTGCCCATATAAAACCATTAAAACGGGTAGTTTTAAAGTAAAAATATAAAAAATCATAATTTATATTCTTTCGAAATGATTGATTTGGTTGTTTCTAAAACATTGAAAGCTTCTATGTTAGTGGAAATGCATACAATGCGTTTCTAGAACAAATAACGCCTTTTTTTAAATTTTAACTTCAAAATTAATTAATTTAATCTTGTAGTAAACAGGTAAAGAAAAAATTGTTGTATCCAAAGTATTTCTTATCCTAACACAGCAACGTGAGATATCATATGAAAATTATCTTTAAAAATAGGTAACGGTAACCTATGTCGAAATGTATGACCTATCACAAACAATTGCATATTGATAACACAGTATGAATTCAATACTGGTTAACAGCAAATGTTTTCCCTGACATTTCTTCATTAGACATTTACTTCACACCATTTACTTATTAAAGTCGAAGATGTTTTTCTATTATATTGAAATATATTTTATATGAGACACCGAATGACCAAACTATCGAATATATCATTTGCTTTTTATTTAAAATTTGATACTTGGTTTACCGCATTTTATGAGAAATAGCGACACACGTTATTACATAACACATTTTAATCAGCATGAGCAATATATTCTTCTCATAAATTGACAAACTGAAATTAATAGAAGAAATTATCAAACAAACATATACCACAATGTAACACTTTCGTAAATGTCGACTTGCACGTCATCTCAATGCGTAATTAATCTATCATTATTGTAAAGATTAGAAAAACCAAAGTTTATTAAACAGACATGTATTAGTACGTCTGAGCATGACTCACTGGTTTCAATTTAGCCTGAATACTAACACGAAAACTGTGAGAAATATTGATCAAAATATGACGCGATTTCAAAGTAATCTAAGAATAATTTACTTTAAATATATAAAAACTAGTAAGCTTAGTTTTATAAATACTACTCAATATGAATATTATCTTGAAATTTTGTGCGTTTGCACGCTTAACGAAACATACTCATCACGGATATGTATTGTATATTTTTCCTCGTCTTGTTACGCTATTTACTTTCGTTTTCTCTAATTACCCGTTCGCAGGTTTGACGCTATTTTTTTGTGTATTCAGCATAATATCTGTTTTGAAATTTCTTTTCAAGTTATATATAGGAAACAATATTGTCAGATATAACTTGTTCAGCCAGAAGAAGAAACACAATGTACGTCAAACTACTTTTTACTGCGTGTTTAGCGATTTGCATTGAGAAAGTTGTTCTTCAAGGTAAGTTGTTTATTTGTATACTCATTATAACTGATGATTCTTTCAAGCTGTTAATTAATAGGGTACATGTGACATAGGTGATCACCATCACTAAACGACATCTTAATAAAGCATGTAACAAACATGTTTACGTATCTGAATACCTTCATGTGTGGTAGTCAAAGGATGTTAACTATGATTGTTTTAAATAGAATTGCTTAAAGCGTGATCGCGCGTACCCAGTCAGAAATGAAAAAGCCTCATCTCCAAGCAAAGTTACGAATACTATAATAAATATTATAGCATAAAAATACGAATTATTAAATACCAAATACCGGAAAGCTTAGGTTAATACGATCCGAAAAGCTATGACGTGTATTCCACATAACTGAGGTTCTTGGTGAAACGCTTTGGGCATAAATTTTTGAGTGAAATAGGTACACTGCAGCAAACGGATGGAAGTTTACTGACAATTGGCTGGAAACTTTACTTGGAGAGACAAGCTCCGAAATTTATTTTATCCAAAGTATTTCTCAGTTCAGAATATTACAGTTCATTATAATATATGTAGAATTTTGTACTCATTTTGTCACGAATCGGCACTAATTTTACACTGGTGATTGACTCTTTTTACAAGCATGACGTCCATACGTAACTCCATGTTATTTTGGATTCTGAGTAAAGGCTGCTTTTATTAAAATCATATTTCAAATATCCAGGTTTTAACGATGGCTTCGATGATTTCAGTGATTTATTTGACGATATACCAGCAACAGTTCTTCCAACACCCACTAAAGATCCAGAATGTTATATCGGTAGAACATTTTTTAATGGAACTCATATTACATTGAACAATCAAACGAGTGAAGTCTGTTTGCCGCACGAGGTAAAACTTTTTCATTAGAATTTATTACAGATCCTAATTTCTAGTGTTCCGAAATTTGTTGAAAAAGATTTAAAATAATAAAGAAACAACAAAATCATTATTAATACAATGATCAGGAATGTATTTGTCGAGTTTGTAGTGATTTTAAATTGAATTATGAATTTGATGACTTTTTTATTCGTTCTTTTTGAAATTTGCAATAAGATTTTTAACAAATTGCTACATTTTAGAAAACATGCCAAACAAAAGTAGAAATTGGACCAGAAAGTTACAAAATTTTTCGTCAATGTAAAGAGCCAGAAGTTTGTAAGAACAATCAGGCAAATAACAATCAAGTGTGCTACTCAGAAGAAGCAAAAGAGAAAGAAGTAAGCACGTCCTTTATCCACACTTTTAAACGTTCTCTCATCCTCTCATTTGTTATTTCCAATTTCTATGCCGTTCCCCTTGTATTTGTATAACAGTTATGTATCATACACAATGGAATTTCTGAAATATTATTTATTTTCATAAACAGGAGCAACTCTGCTATTTTTGCTGTCAAGGAGATTTTTGCAATGATGGAGAGGAAATCGACGTATTGTTACCAGGAGCATTACCTCAAATGGACGAAACCGATGGTCTTTAAATCTGAATTATATGTATTCTATCCACCCGATACCGATTTTTGAATTTTCTTTTATTGACTTTTGTTGAAGACCTTACATCATAAATCCTTTGTTTAAATCTTAAAATTAGTTTCCTTGTTTAGTAAAACATTCAGGATGTATATGATGCTATTAATTTCAATCAATTTTCAATAAACTGTTTAATGAATGCTCAATGTCCTGAATATTTCGATTTATACTATTTGTCAAGTTTTATATTTTGATGTCCGAAATAACATAAATCGATTCAAAGATTCAATAGTTTTTGTCATATTTTGCCATATCATTTATCAACCTTTGTGGCAACAATTAAACTGTCAAGCTGTTCACTCACGACACAAACAGCCACAATATATTAAAATTAACTGTATTTCCGTTCTTCGGGTAATGATGCTTTATATTAAACATAATAGAAGTGGAAATATTTGTTGGTATATATTAATAGAACTTTCAGAGCATGTCGCTCTTAGAATCGAGCCTGCTTACAAATTTGTTCTTTCACAGTTTAAGAATATGAGAAAATAAATTTGGGAAATTTGAAATAAAAATTACTGTTGTTACCCGCCAAATCATTTAACTATTTTTATGTAATTTCATATCAATGGAATCTTTTTGAATAGTACTTTACAATAGATTAATCAACTTAATGATCTCGGGTGTCCCTGGGTCATTTTGACACCCCTCTATAATTTTTTTAATATTTCACCAACCAAAAATGCCAAAGACATCATTAATGTGTCCCTAAAAAGCTTATTTTTGTCGCTTTCCACTAAAACGCGCCCAAATTACGTAGCGTAAATGCGTCCGCCCATATGCCGGTAAGAAGAGAGAAATTTCAAAAATATTCGAGAAAAAGTTTCTCACTTTTAACGCTGTGGTCAACACGTGATTGATATGCGAGAAAAAGAGTTTTCCTTTGGACGAGTTTTACGTCACCTTCAAAATAAAACAAAAGTGGGATTAGTAAGTGAAGTGATATTCGTTTTATCGAAGAGCATTTGATCGAGTGCTGTCTGGTATCTTTGTTTGTTTATTATGAGCCGGAGAACGTTGCTCGTGCGTTCAAAATACTTCGTTTTCAACTAACAACAGATTCTTTGTTCATTTTTAAGCTTTGAAATACTTATACAGATAAAATTGACCTTGTTGCTAAATAAAAATTATACATAAAAAAATATGATGACGTCAACGTAATTAAGAACACTCGGATCAAGCATGGATAATTTAAACTCAAACATTTTGAGTTTTGAAATTGGTTTTGTTCACATGCAGACCACTATGAAATACTATTGACCCCCCAAAATACATTTAATTCAGCCATAATTCCAAATTATGACACAGATTAGCCATTTATAACCGGTCCGATCCTACCCGTACACTACGAGCAATAAAAGCACTAGTGGTAACTAATTTTTCATGGTGACCGTACATTTGAACCCACGTACATTTGAACTCATGTGTATATCCGCGGGTTTAATTTATCTGCGGGTGCTAAAACCCATGGGTTAAGGTTAGTATGAGTTCAAATATCCGCAAAACAAAACAAAATTCCATAGGTGCAAAAGTATGCAGGTGCAATTGTCGTGGTTTTAAATGTACCTGGATTCAAATGTACGGCAACCAAAATTCATTTCTCATATATTTCATTTGTTTTCATTCTGATTTAACTTCCTTTAATATAGGCAATACTGAATGAAGCCCTTGAATTTCTTATTTTTTACGTGACTTCTAAAACACCGATAATTTTGAGATCAATTGAAGGTAAAGTTGAACATGGAGTCCCACATTTCAACCTGTCTTTTATTACTATTTTAGCAAAAGTTCGGGTTCGCTTGTTATATGTTAGCGCCGCAGAATGATCTTCAATCCCAATTCCCGCCACTTAGCCTAGTGAGTAGGAATGAGTCTAGTTAACGCAAAATAAAAAGATAAACGGGCAACTTCCAATGGAAAAAGTACAATTTTAGTATAAGTACTCATTTTTTGTTCAACAAATGATCGTCCAAATTGATACCTCAATAGAAAGTTACAACAAAACGCTAAAACAGGTTTTTGATAGATTTCAATATTCTCATAGTTATTCCTACAAAGTAAAATTTTTTTAGAAAAAAATACAAATATTCAATTCAGTCTATTTTAGAATTTCCATGCAAATTGATTGCGTAGTATAAGAGAACCAATTTTCTTTATCAAATGCTCATACTTTACTGAAAACGAAATAACCAATAAATAGACATGTTTTTGAAATTGAGATACCATGAAACACAGCCATAATTGTACAATTTTTTTCAATATTAAGCATAAGCCGTGGTAATATGCACTCGAATAACTTCTTATCTTGATCAAGTTTATGTTGCCAGAGGCAAATTGAAATGTAGTTGTTCATATTATCAGTAATAAAGTGAATGTTTCAATTTTAAAAATGAGATATATTTTACTCGTTCATAATAGTAAATCGATATCATTGTTTGGTATTGTATATAACATTTTAAATCAATACCACAAAATCAGCATGTTTAGATAAATAATAATCCAATATACATTTTCGACATTGCATCTAATAGCTTTACTGAAATATTCAAGTTGGAATGCCGAATTTTCGTCCCAACCCAAAGACGTTTGATCTCGTATATATAAACAAAAATTTTGTAACATTTCGTTTTGATGGTATCAAAAAAATAACATCTACATTTTTTTACTCATATTGGTGAGTCAGATTTTCAGTTGCGGAAAGTCAAAGAGTTGTTCACGGAATTTGATACCTAATTATTTGTGGTGCGTAAATTCTTTAGTAAGGAAAGAAAGAAAAGCTAAAATGTTGCAAATAGAACAGCTATTTTCAATGCAGCCCTATGTTGTAGAATAATTTCCTATAGTATTACTGTAAAATCAAGATGATTATGGGATGATTACATGAATATGATGGAACATTTACAGAAATAGCTTTCAAATTTTGAAAAACAAATATAGAATTTATACCATTTTATGAGGTTTTATTTCTTTTTATTTAGTATAGATTCTGTAAATCAGATACGGATACGCCATGAAAGGTGTGCAAATCCTTCTCACAATAGTTCTTAATTATTGTGCAGTCTATGGACAAGGTAAGGTTTTAATAAAACAAGTTATGCTACCTTCTAATAAAACTCAAAATTAAGAGGAAAAGATTCTGTTATGATTTTTCATATTGTTCTATTAATTCATAGGTTGAATGTCACGATAAATACAATCAAATTTATTTCCTCTTAGACACAACAAAATGTTCAGCATTTTACATTAAACTTTTGTTGCAGATGGGACGGAAGTAGGGGGCGGAATTGGTGGAATCGGTGGTGCAACGGGAGCAGGATTCAAAGTTTCATCGCCAATCACTTCAGAATCTAATCGATGTTACTGGGGGATAAATGAATATGACGGAATCAATGACATAGATCACAAATTTGAAAAAGAAGTTGCATGTTCTTGGGGGAAGGTAATGCTTTTACTAAGTCAATAAAATTAAATTTCCTTACAAAACCTGGGTTGGTATACATAGCTTTCTCATTTCACATAAATTAATTTCCAATTAATTAGTAATTTCCAAGTGCAAGTCATTGGGTAAGCTATTCCGTGGAAAGGTCCTTCCTTCCACATATAAACGGTGTAAGTGGCAATTCTATATAATTACATTTCTATTTTATTTTTAATTTTATTTAGTCAAGATGCCAAGTCAAACTTGAAATCCGACCAACCGGTTACAGTATTTTCAAAACTTGCAAGGAACCTGAAGCTTGTGAACGAAATATTGCAAACAATCCACAACAATGCAAAGAACCGTACGCAGCTAATATGGAAGTAAGAAAATTTTCGCATTATAATAAGTGTATTTGTGAGATGCATTTATATTCATCTTTTCAACCTTTTTTTTATCGCATTATTACTAGTGTTTCTACTAGTATTCCAGCTACACTTCTTCATTGTTATGTCTCCAGACTTCTCGTTCTCACATAAACTGAAGCAATTAAACAAATTTTGAGAAATAAAATATTTAAACACTGAATATATTTTTATTTTTTAGCATCGAGTTTGTCATTGGTGCTGCGATGGAAACTTATGCAATGTCAACGATCTTATCCCTATTGATTTCAATGCAAAAACCAAGATACCGAAGCAATAGTTCAAGTAGTGCATACTCATATACACATGTTAAGAATCTGATTATAAAACTTTTACAAGGACATCAGAAAAAAATCGTATTAATTGTAAAATAAATGCTGAGCGATATTTTTATTATTGTGATATCACATTTTGAATGGAAATAAATTAGGTTGATTCCTGGAATTCTATTTTTGTATTTTTTCTTTCGGGATTCGGAGACAACAATTTGTTTGGAAAGAGATTTAAAAAGAAGGTTATGTGAGAGGGAAAGTAATAGGAACGCATATAGTCAATTGGAATATTTCATCCAAAGATAAATCAACTTCGTAAGTGACAAAATAATAAAATATCAAAAACATATATTTGTTTGTAAACGCGAAATACGCTGGGAGAACGCTTGTACAAACCAAACTTCTGGGAGCGGTTCAAGATTGAGGAATTTAGCCATAGAAAGTTGAGGAAAGAACAAATGCGAGTCGACAAAAAGATGGTAGAGATGTCGCTATTGTAGAGGAGGTAACCTAATTTGTATTAGACAAATACTCAAGGTGAAAAATCTAGTTGCCCGGAACAAAATTATCTGCAATGAGAACGAGGATATACTTTTCAAAACGGTGTGAGTATCAGATTTGAAAAGCTTCGTTACACGCCAGTGAATAATCGTAACTACGTGCGTCAAAAGTCCAGTATAATGTTCGATTCATTTGCTTTTCGTTGTATTGTTGTAATTGTCATTAGATTTTTCATGACTCACATATTTGTTAATATTGTAATCACATATTAGTTTAATCGTTCTGATGAAAAAAGATTAAGAACCCACGAAAGATTTCATCAAACATGACCGGACTTTAAAGTGGTATTTTATCATAACCGTTTCTTTGTCTATAAATAAATATAGCAGCTAACGTCCATCCCTCGTAAATAATGAATCAAAAACAATACTAGGAATTATATGGTATAAACTGTATAAGATATAATTCATTTTTTGAAGTACAATGTACGCCTAGTGTCCGTGACGTAAAACTAGTAATATAGATTTTAATCTAACGTACGAAAACAAAACACGTATTCGCCATGCGATGGTTGAGATGTAAAACGTTCAGAACGACCCACCCTGAAGGGATATTTAAGAAGTTTTCAAGTTGAATTTGTTATTGCCGTGCCAGTAATGATTTTGGTATAAAACGGGAGTCTAAATACCAAACCATATTTGATACAAACGGAGTCTGAACAAAATATAGCATTTTACCGGATTACCTCGCAAAAACAGCAAAACCGGTTTCACTAGTAAAACGATTGTGCTACGTACTTATACTGACACTCAATAAGATATCAGTTTTGAAAGAATAGTTGTAGGAGGTGTCAATCTTATACCAAATTACAATTGTTGATATGTTCAATTTTACTTTTATCTGTTGAGATAGATTTGCCGGAAAGAATAGGTCTCCATTTTTATTTACCGCATTAGGCTTATATGGAAGAAAATTGGTATGAATTCAATTCACTGCCTCGTCGGTTAGCGATCCAGTTAGGATATGAGAAAACCTATGAAATAACGCACCGCTTGCTGTTATTGGATTGGATGTATTTATATTTAAATTACTAGTAATATTTGGCATTTGTGATTTGTTCGACTATGTTCAGAAGTCTCCTTTGTTTGCAAATACAATGCCTCTTAGTAGTATGCTATTCAGTGTGATGTCTAAATGTACATTTATAATGCGAATTTATTTCTTTTTGTATTAAGTTTTTGTTACAACTGTAAAGCTGTGGCAATCAACGCAAACAACTACAACCATGAAATACTACATTTTTGTTCTACTGTTAGCTCTTGCAAGTAACAGAGCTTTTGCTCAAGGTGAGGAAATAGTTGCTTCTAAAGCAACTAGAGTATATGGCATATCTAATTTCATAAGTCCAATTGCCTTTTGCCATACATGTGACAAAAAAGATACTTTTCAGACTATTAAATTTTAAATCGATATTCATGGAAGAAATTTTTGAATTTAAATTTATTTATTGTGAAATATACAACCTTGTACCCGATTGCCAGGTCAAGTTTGGTACGATTAAAGATTTGAACATTCCAAATCAATGCTTGTAATTGGTGAGCGCCTTAACATAACAGTTGTTACGTTAACCCATCCTGCGATGGTTTTAGTAAAAGCTTGGTTGTAAAGCTAAGTCATTACTTCATGGTATGTAATTGAGTTAAGAAGAAGAAGGAGACGAAGAAGAAGTTCCAGATTCCGATCCCCAAAATGTAACATTTCCCGCAATACCAGAAGTACTTGAGGAAAATCAGATTGTCTGCTATACTGATTGGAGAAACTATAAAAACGTGCGACAGGCCTGCCCAGTCGGTGAGGTAAGCCCAACGGAACATAAAAAATTCTGAAACTTTGACATCGATATTGCTCACTTTCAAATTTTTCAGCATATTTTTTTTATCATATGAAAATTATTATGAAATTTAATAATTTTAATTTATAAAAATCTGACCTAATTAAATTTTTAACGTACTAATTAAGTCGAATGGCACAAGGGAAATTGCAATAACAGTACTAATAAATACGTTAATTTTCCGAAAAATATGCTAACAAAACATGTTCTGTGCAATAGATATGTCAGACAAAAGTTGAATTCCACCCTAGAAGCGATCCTGTGGTCTATAAAGAATGCAAGACACGCTTTGCGTGTAACATGAACCGGATCATCAATCAGAAACAATGTGAAGAAGGAGTTACAGTGAGTTTTTACGTCCTTGAAATTTTTTGACAAAGCACGTTTACGAATGAGTTATTAAGCAAAATGTAGTTCTAAAATGCTACAACTAGATATTGAGGGCATTATAGTGCGCAGCTCTCATGCTCAAAAATTCCAAAAGTTTAAATAAAGCAAATTCTTTCCCTGACAGCGCTATTTTAATTTTCAAGCTATATTCAAATGCTATCTACTGAAAAGGATAAAATGAAATACGTAATTTTTTCTTCATTTTTACTCATTAACATGAACATTATATTTTTCAGAATCGCGTCTGTCATCACTGCTGCTACGGAAATGACTGTAACAGTGACACACTACTTGAAGAAGATGGTATTTTTTGAATAATGAATTCTCGATGCGCAACTGCAAAATAATAGTTAAAGAATGTGAACTAAAATTGAATGCTTATTTCCATATCCATGTATTTTGTGAGAAGAAAAATTGTAGCCTATCAAGTTTAGTGAAAATAAAAGTTAAGAAAGATGCATCTATTTATGGAATGTTTGTTTTGTGTCAGCAGCTGTCAATTATGAATTAGTGAAGTATAGTCGCATAATATAATTTTAGAATCGGAATGTGGATCTTTTCATGTGAAAAACGACAATAAAGAAATACAAATATAGTTACAGTTATGGTTTGCGATGGATTCTATGTAATTGTTAGTTTCTGCGGATATACAGTGTTTCTATCGTTATGTTAAATATAGGAAAACCTCTCCATTGCATAAAATATTTTTAACAAATATATACAAATATTAATAGACAATGAAATCGCTATTATAAACACTAAAAGAGTAGAGACACGTGTCAAATCACAATTGCCCAAGAGTAGAATGCACATACTACCTTAATTTGGTGTCAGATCCTGGATTAGATGATTCTTGATCGACGGCCTAGGACCGCCCTGCTTTAGACCTGGATTACGCGATCTGGAATCTGCTGTTGGCAACAATTGTGATAAAACATTAATCAAATTAACAACGTGATGTCCGCTCACAAGCAAGAAGTGAAGTTGCTCATATTTTTCATTGGTCATTTACAATATCTGTTGACAAATTATAAAAATCAAACTTAGTACGGTCAAAGTTCAACTGCTTCCAAGGTTAAATCATGTCATACAAACCGTTTAGCAAGATAAACAAGAAGATGATTAGCGAAAGTAGGAAGTTTTTTTGGGGTGCAAAAGACTACAGTACCGGTTCTGTAAAATATCTGATAATACAGTTGGGACTCGGATCATTTGGTATTTCATTCAAGTTGAAGCCTGAGAGCATGAACCATCATCGTCACACGACTTGGAAAAGCTAGGGCAGTCCGGGTATCGGTATTCCGATACACGCACTGGTAAGTTACCGTACCTGTTCCACAGTTCCAACTTTCACATTTTCAACGTTCAGGATATATTTTTTGCGGAATTGTGAAGATAAAAATTCGATTTAGCTTTCGTGTCCATATATTCGAGCATTGCTCTCGTGTTCTATCTTGTTCTTGTTGTTCTTTGTGACATTTTCTTGTTATTGTCATGAAACAAGCTTTTTACTGAACCTATTGCTTTGGAATGTTCATTGTTCAGTAGTTAAAAATTGTTGTTGTCGCTAGTAGGCTATTGCTTTTAATATTTTTTTGTTGGCTTTATGTGATTTTCTTGTTTGTATGCCATGACGATATCAAAATGAAAAATTGCGCTTATTGTAAAAGTATCGTGCTTGCGTTCGTTGATATCTGGTGGTCATGCGTAGTCGGGGAGGCTATGCATGCAGCTACGGTACTGGTAGTTTACTGTACACGATTAGATATCACCCATGCCACTTAGTTTATAGTCTTCGTAGTTATATATTTGAGCATTGCTCTCTTGTTATTTTGATAGAGAAATCTCCATTCATAATTACTGGTAGGCTATATTACCGTCTGTATTACGAGTTCGTTCATGTAAACCCGATCGACCGGATTATGTAGGCTGTTTATTTTCTGCGTGCTAGATTAAGCGCAAGTTATCATGGATCTATAAATAAACATTGGTATCAACTCGAAGAGTAACAATACCCCTAATCGAAAATATAATCACTAGCTTTATAGATATCATGTTCAGTAATGGCCAATCTAATAAAAAGACGTTTATTCTTACATCCAATGTTGATAAAAAAAAAACTAATAAAAACCACTCTTACATATAATTCCCGATATGTACACCATAAGCAGATCATGTTATGACCGAAATATACCTTTAGGCATTACAAGCCTGTTAGTTAAGTGTTTAAAAATACTCTATCAAACTGAACTGCCACGTTTTTATTTTGTAAACTGTTATGATTAAATCTGCTAAAACTATCAGGATTGGGGCTCGTTGAAATAAAACGTTTTGAGGTGCTAGGTACAGTTTGACTGCTCAATAATGAAGATATTTCTTGCAATATCATTGCTTGCTTTGTCTGGTTCACTTGGTTTGTCTGATGCACAAGGTAAGCAATTTACAATTATATGAACACGGCAACAAAATTGAATATATGTATAAATGCTGTAATGTGAGCACTATCGTTGCTGTGGGAAAGATATTGAATACCTAACTTGAGCACCATGGTGGTAATATAGCGCTACGTTCGGTATTATAAAGTAATCTTTTTGTTCCATTTTATTGTATAACCAGTGGAAAATCGAATTGATTATCTCTGCACACAGATGATACTTTTTTGTTTTGTTGCCATTAAAATTGCTACTGAAGCTGAAAGTGAGCCGTGATCGCATCAATACCATGCTTACCGGTCACAAGATGACGCTGTCTAATATAATCAACAAATAAATTTCACTCTCGATAAGTTAGTCCAGAGTGGTCCAAGGTTGCGAGATTTTAGGAAGCCTTGCGGGACGCAGTCTAAAATATGTAATCAAAATACTGCAAGTTTAGGTACTTTAAATATATCAAAGAACGAGAGTACCGTTCTAATCAGCTTATTATCGGTCGGGTCCTGCAATGGACAATTTATTCTCTTTGTCCCCATCCCCACTTCCTTTCCATTTACCAGGGTCGCAGCCAATGGGCGGTTACGGGTGTCGTAACTCTCCCGTATAAATTTTTTTTAATGCAAAATTTCCACCTTCTACTAAAAAGCGGTTTACGGTCAGTGCATTACGGATTTTTATTCATAACGATATCAACTGTGCGTTGTCACACTAAGAAGATGAACATCGCCAGGATTTCGTCTTTACGATATATAATCCTTTTTTATTGTTGGCGTTGATGATGAGGTATATCTCCTTATTAATTGAAATATGTACGCATACCCATCGTTCATGCTGATTATTGACAAGCGATGGTACAAGGTTTAAAACTAAATTCAAATTTAGGTGACAAATAAAGTAATTAAAACGCATTAATGGCAGCATCGAAAAAATGTATTTTGAAAATATACCACAGAAAGATATTTTTCCTTGACTGATGATAACCCCTCATATTAATTAATAATTGGTTGATCAAAAAGTAGAGAGTGTCACATGCTTCTTTTCAAACTCTCGGCACGATCCCTTTAATTATAACAAATCACGGCGCATCGGAAGAAAAATAGACTTTTTAAGATTAATTAGTAAGAGTATTACATTTAATACACATTTATTCGATGCTACACGTGATCTTGTTTTTGTGCATGTAAAAGCTTATAAACGCCACTGCATATACAATATTCACGAGTCGTAAATCATATTCTCAAAATTAATTTTTACTATTTGTATCGTTTTATTTCTAAATCTGGCGACATAAGAATCAATTTCTTAGGAAGTACTGTTTCATTCGCAACTCTGAAATTTTTTCAACAGCTTTTCGCTGTTAACGACACCCAATATTTAGTTCATTATTTGCCTTACGGCGTCGCGCATTGCACCTTTGGCACACTGTTTTAATTTCATCGTTAACCCCCTGATAAATAAATCATAGCTGCGCCCCTGCGGTAACGACCTCTAGACACGTTATCGTACCGACCACAGGACGTCATTCACATCGCCTTGACGTTTATAGATACAACCTTGAAATTACGTTATTTTACCAAATATCATTCCTGACATCGGGATTAAGTAAACGGTTTAAATCTTAAGATTTCAACCAGAGTTGAAATAGTTAATAAAACCTTCTACCAATAAATACAAATATCTGCCAATGGTTTAGCGTACGCTAAAATTGTTCTGCGGGCCGCTCAGAATGTGTCCTTGGGACGCATGAGGCCCGCATGCAGGGTTTGGACCACCCTAAGTTAGTCAAAAGAGCAGGAACAGTCTGATAAAAATGTCAATGGTTCAAAACATTAACGAGTTTTCCATTACAATTTTTTGAATCTTAACGAAGATGCCTCTGAAACTACAACCCAATCTCAAATAACTCCTTATGAAGTTACACCGCCTCCGGGATTTAAAGGATTAACATGTTGGAAGGGAAGTCGTGATTCTGAAGATACAAATAATCAACCTGATGAATGGGAGTTTTGCATGTATAACAAGGTATTAACAAAAATATTATGACGGAATCAATATTTGTCCACACGATCATCAAAAAGCTGGGTTTGTATCCAATGCGTAAAGTGATTTGTCCAACAATAAAATATCACTGCGATTTTACCTCGTGGATAGCATTCATTAGATTATTAGTGGATGGTCGTCCAGGTTTGAAATGATTTAGTAATACCTGATTATATTCATATTATTCATTTATCGCATAAAAGAAATATGATATAATAAAAGTGGTAAAGTGCCGATTTTCTTAAATTTTTTGGCGATGAAATAAAAGGGGATGACGAATAATTCAAGGCGAGACATAACCTTCAATCCAGCATACTGATGGAAATAATTATACAGCCTTATATTCAGTTGAAACAACAACACCCAGTCGAAAGCGTTTTTTTGCTTGGTAGCTCTCATTCATCATTAATATCTGCTGATGTTGAAAATGTCATTTTATTTAGAGCGCCTGCATGACTAAAGTTGAAATTTCAGGAGATACATACAGAATATATAAGCAATGTATGCAGAAAAGCGCTTGTCAAAATCTGAGACAACCTAACATGCAACAATGTTACTCTGGTTTGGCCGCTGAAAATAGAGTAAGTAATATTAAACGAAGTCATATTTATTTATATTCGGATAGGATTTGTTTATGTGATAACTCACGTATAAACCAATTAATACCACGTAACTGAAGACAGCAAGTGCTGTAAATTTTCAACATGTAATTGTTTTCAGCAAAGAGTTTGCCACTTCTGCTGCTATACAGACACATGCAACACTGATCAGAACATCAAGATACCTGGAATGCCAGAGTTTTTTGTCGTTCCGTAATTGTGTAATTCCCTCTGCCAGCATCAACGTTTCTGAATATAAATTATATCAACACCGTTACAATTACACCGAACCAATGGATGCATTCTAAAAAATACCAATCAGCAATGAACCCAATATAATATGTCTTTTATATAACATATATAACATTTATTGGCTCACGATAATTTGGAGATATTAATATGAAGGCTCGTTGTGCCATTTAGCAAACAATATTTTTTATTTGTTTTATCCTAATGATATAACTACTTCGTTGGCTTACGCGGTTAGGTATCTTATGTGAAACGTTTAATTTTGGTCATTAACAGACAGAAACTGCTGAGCACCGTTTAAGATTGTTTTAACTAGTTTTATTTCCATTGGAATATTAAAAAGTCATTAAAATATGATATATGAGTCTGGTCGTATAATTGTCGTATTTACAATTTTTGTAAACGGTATTTTATGAGTACCGTCAAATCGAATAAATAACTTCTGATTTACGACATTTGAAAATGTGGAAGATTGACTATTATAGCCCATTTGGCGCTTTCCTGAGAAGTGAAATAACACTGATTTTCTGGTGTACTTTGACACTTTTAGAAATGAGCACAGTTACACAAATAAGAGCATGTAATAAGAACACCACGTTTCTCTTGAGATTCGTCACGGTAAAGGCAAAGTCGTAAAAGTCACCTTCCTACAAATTACAATATTCGGTAAATAGTTGTGAAATCGGTCGCATAGCAATTGTAGCAAGGTGATATAACTCATGTCGGCTATATTTCAGTCATTACACCGTTCTGCAGGATGGTGAAGAGCAGAGATTTATTTGTTATATAATTATAAACAGAGTTGTGAATGTATATACCTAACGATATTGATCTTTGGATTCTGGCATAACTATATGTTGTTCGATGTTTGAAATTGAGTGAAATCAGAGTTATTATACTGGGATTGCACTCTTCCTTTGTTGTGTTCAATTTTGAGTTCGAATTAGCGGACAAACTTTTGAATTTCAGTATTTGTATGAGTGTCGCTCGATTTGTATCACAGAATAATTGATTGGGTTATTTTAATAATTTAATCAAATTCCATGTATGAGGTGTAGTTTTGATTCAATTGTAGACTTGATTCAAGGTTTGAAACAGATGCCTACAACACATAGTATGGCCAATGGATCCCATTTACGCAGCGCGTAAGAAACTCCATTTCCGAATATTTTGGAATACTTTCTTAATTGTAAGAACACAGTCGGTAATCTTGTTCGTGTATTAATCAGGTCACAAAGTGATGAAATGTCGTTTGCCGAGTGTCCATTAAGTTGATTATTACTCTATTGGCGCCTTATTCAGAATAAAAAAGGGATCGTAAAGTTAAAACGTCTATCAACAAGAAAAGCAAGGTTGAATATATTATGGAGTTCATCACTGAGTGTAATCAACGTAATCAAAATGCAGTTTGTCTGTTTTGTAAAGGTACTGTAGCAGGGGTGGCCAGCCTGCTTTCGACCGCGATCGACTAAAATCGTCAAAATAGTTCGCGATCGACTGATCGGTAATAAGGTCGTACACAAAAACAAATGAATACTGAATATGCAGATAACTGCACACAAGCCACACATGCATACAAATAAGTCTTGCTGCCAACGAAACTTTGGGCGCATTTTACTGAAATCGCCACAAAAATTTGTATTTTGTATGTTTTATTGAATTTGTTAATTTGAATATGTATTTGTACCCGGAATAAATGTCGCATCATTTATTTGAGATTTATTCAAATCATACAATTCAGATTTATCACCTGCCTAATTTTTAGTCGCAAGTGTTGAAAATTCCTCAGAAAACATTGCCAAGTATCTATGTATTATCTAAACAGCGGAAAATAAATTTTGCAAAAACCGTAAATGCTATATGTGACTGCTCAAACTTTCCAATTTACAATTTCTTCCAAGTCCGAGTTTTCACTCGCTTGAAATTGAAAAAATCAGGCATTCTGATGCCACTGCCACCATTGAGAAAAAAAAATTTATTACGCTGCTGTAGGCGCGAGACAAGTTATTGTTGGATCGTTTGCCAGTCAAGACACACAATATTCGGCAAGTTTATTCTAACCTTGGCAGAGTCTAAACTTGCATTTGTTACGTAATAATAGGCTATTATAGGCTCAGATACAATATGCATATATCGTATTTTGCGCATGAACAGTACTGTAATATTCGTGTTTGAAAACACACAACATGCGTTGCATGGAACTGGTGTATTTTTGAGCTATGGTTCACTCAACACCAGACGCGATCGACGTGTTGGCCACCCCTGCACTATAGCAGTAGTAAATGAGTTCCACATCAAGCGACGCTATTTTGCGACACAATTTGCTAGTAACGATAGCTAAGTTGTTCGAGGATTTGACCTTCAGTGCTAACTTAATTTTAAGTTTTAGCCCATTGCGATAAAAAGTCGTACTTCTCTAGTTTAAAGTCTTGACCCCTGAAGAAGCGAACCGTATTGAAATCTTCGTCGAATAAAATAATTATATAGTGTGAGCTTGAAAATTTGTTTCGGGTCAAGTCATTGTCCAGGACGTGTTCGCCTGCTATACTGAACAGATAACATTAGCTAAAAGAATTGTTGGGAATGTTTGATGGGCATAAACATATTTGCGTACTATTAAAGTCATTTTGTTCCCATCAATGTTACAGTTTTAAGTGTTCGTAACACCGATGTACAAGAGAAATTCAATATTTACACAAGTCTGCAGTAGAACTTTGTTATATTTAACCTAAAATTTGAAATTGATCATATCTATTAATTTCAGTAATATACCAATCAGAAAGGCGTAAATTGTCTATAGCCGATGACAAATATTTTGATAGATAAATTAATCTATTTGGTTTTAGGTAGCTCTGGACTTTCCGCATTACTGTGAATTTCGTAATGAAGAAGAAATTGATGTTCATATATTTTTCAATGTTTGAAATAAAATTTCAACATTGTATTCATTTACATTATAGAATTTTTACACCAATGCGAATGGGTGTAGATTGAGCTCTGGAGACAAAGTTAAAGAGTGCCTTTTGCGCTTTGTATGTACAAAAGTTTTTATGTAAATGCAAATTATTTTTACATAGTTTTAGTTACTCAGAGAGATATTTATGTACCTATTCATTATTCCATTACTCTCACTTGTGACAGCAATTTTGTATTTAAATAACCTTGTGATAAAAGAATACAATTTTCATTCCTATAGCCATGACATGTTGCTCTAAGTCTACATAGTACTTTGTTTCATGTAAGTTACATGAACAATGCAGGCAATTGGCGTTCATCGATACTGTCATTTTCATGGCTATCTCATTTAAGATTTCGTTTATGTGCTATATAATCATCATTCGGGCATTTTATACCCAGCACTTTATGTATTGGTTTTGCTCAAGCACTTTTCAAGAAAATTGATGACGATTTATAAATGCGAAATTGAGGTAAATATTTAAGGCCGATAATTTTTTAAGATAATCCAAATTTACATCAAATTTGTTTCGGAAAAGTAGAAACGATGAGATCTAAAATGTCGTTTATATATGTCGTTCGAAAATATAGTTTGACATACATTTTAATATTCACCCAACGCGCTAATACTGCGGAATGAACTTAAGAATATTGTACCTCATTTGGGGTATGAATAGGTAATATGCCTTCCGAACAAATTATGATTCTACTCTTTTTAACTCATTCACATTTACCAAGTAATATTTATTTCAGATAGCAATTCTGTATGCCATCACAACCAGAATACAAATATATATCATAAAACCCTACATATTGGTAAAACAAGTCGATGAAAACATATTTGATGAACGGGCGTTGTTTCGACGTGTTCGCCAGATTGTTCCGTGTAATATTATCACTAAGATAGTAGTCACGTTTACATAGTAAGATTGTATTTACTAGCTAGTAGTTACAATATGAAACGTTTGTACTTATAGGCAATTACACGTTTTGTTTCATTTCCCATAGTATGTTAAATTATATACACAGTAAGGTGCATATGTAGTAGAATTTTTTGTTAGTTTGTCATGTCACGTAAATCGGCAATTTCAAATATCTAATGCATAATAAATGATATGAATACATGATATTTAAAATTCGAAAAAGCTTTTTCAACTGAGGCTAGTGTTTCCTCAATTTTCAAAAATAAAAGGAACAGGTCCCGGGAACTAGATTTTCAAACGAGGTGAACGTACAATATTCTTGGCATGAGGCCAAACATTGAATTGTAAAATCCCTTCCATCACAAAGGGAAGATTATGCCTCCAAATTACGAGCTAATAGTAATAATCCCCTGCTTGTTAACAATTTTCTTTGTAAAATCGCTAAGGAAAGTTTTAAATGGAACAGCCATGGCGCCGAGTGTGGGATTGTCTGCTTCAATCTACGTTTCACTGTTATATATTTCTTCATTTAATGTCAGTAAACTCATGCTGATCCATTTATCGTGTATGGTTCTAATTTTCAACGAATTTTCCATATATAACGTAAAAGAGATATCGCGTTACAGTTGAAAATTTCTGTCATAAATACAGAACAAACAAAAAAGAGGGCAGTAATCTTAAGTGATATAGACTCAGTGAGGTAGAATACACATACCCTTAATTTTATTAAGGTTTGTCGAGGCTCAGACTGCTGTAAAATACAATGTAAAATGGTATTGTTTTCGGGTCTTCTAACTTTTCTCAATGCAGTACAATACTCTACTAAGCCGGTTGTAATTTCAGCTATATGCTTATTAAGGTATTTGTGTGTCACTTCAAATAGTCTTAAAATTTAATTACTTTATATAGGTAATAAAATACGATAAATAAAACCAGTGGTTCCCAACCGCCGGTCCGCGAGAAATTTCATTGTTTTATTGTTTTTATGTCGTTTCAATCGCTTTACCGAAGATGAGGTTGCGTCGGTATATTACCCAATTTCTCTTCCGACGTCATATTGCGACGTCTTTCGCAACATCTTGGCGCCGTGTAATTGAACTTTGAGGCTTTTCGTCCCCGATTCATCACAAATGCGCTCCATCAAATGGTCCCGAAACGCGCAAAACGCATGGGCCGCTGAGATCTTTTTTCAGCATTTCGAGCAGACACAGTAGGATTTTGAGCCTGGTGCAAAGTTACCGACGACTTTGTCATTGTAATGAAAATTAATTTCGTTTGAGGCGTCGATCAACTGCTGATGGATTAATATGATGAACCCGATGAAAAAGAAAAAGATTGATTAAAATTGTGATTCAACTTTACAGTACAGATTTAAAAAAGAACCATCGTGACAATTTGGGATATCTATATCTTGATAACGAATACACATCACTAAGCAATCGAGCAATCAAAATGTTGTCCGCATTTTTAACCAGTTACTTATGCGTTATGCAAAAAATATTCTCATCATTGGCTTTAAAGTAAAACAAAGAAGAGAAATCGGCTGCACACCGCTGCAGAGCTACGTGTTGCAGAAACTTCTTTGAGGCCTCGTTTGCAATCATATATTGGAAACGAAACAGCAGCAAAATTCTCACTAGGGTTAATTGTCTTTATACATGATTTGGCATGTACATGTGCACATTATTTGATAGTTTTTCATCGTGTGAAATGTTTTTAAGTGTGCCTTTTTTGTCTAGAAGCATATTAAGTGCCCGACATTGCATTATATCACGCAAATATATGTTATCCTTTTCTGTTCCGGTCATTTCAATTTTTGCCGGTCCGCGAGTACATTTAATTTAGTTTTACCGGTCCGCCAGGGTAGAAATGTTGGGAACCACTGAATAAAACTATTCGGCAACTCACCGAGGTTGTAAAGCTATTTTTTACAACAACATTAAAATAGGAAATACTAAAAACAACAACAACACGATAACTAAACGATGTATAGGTCCACTTCATGTCCAATGAAAATGTTCGAAGATCAATCAAGCTTGGGTAGTACCCAGTCGTCACAACATTCGCCGTGATATGCTAGGAAAATATAGACATTTCCATAATGTTTATGGAGGTCTCATCTTCATCTCCAATTTGAAGTGCGAGATAATTAGCATCATGACATGCGTCATGCATCCACCCGTTTTCAAATTGAGAAGGGATAACCAGCAATTGCAATAACTTAATAACTATTGAAATATCATGTTCGCACGTTTCTAAGCTTCTAAAAATCTAAACAAATATACATTACTCAATATTGTAATAATGGCAGTTGCAAATAGGCTGAAATGTGGAATATTGAATGCGAGAGCTTAACCTTAGAAATTAGAATTCAGTCGTTTTGAGCACGTTCTGCTGTGATGATTAACTTTTTGAATTGTATTTATATGCTTCAAAAGCAATAAAGATCGTAATTTGCATAATGTCTAAAGAAAATGACTTCCCACCTGGATTAATCTATAACAGAAGAAACAGGAGTTTGGTAGCGAAGACTAGTTTTGAACCTCCAAGTAGGTAGATGTTTACATACATAATACATACGTTTACAAACTTGCTTATTGCAAACAGAGAAATCTATATGAAATTCAATAAATTCGTGGTGAATAGCATATGTTGATAATTCATCCAATAAAGTCAAGTCTGCATGACATTGAATGAGTTTTATGGGATTGTAAGTCGCGTCGAGGATGATCATCCTCTCCGACAGTATATTTTATTTCATATTTATTACTTCGTTCTTTTTTACAGTAATGGAAGTTAGTATCGAAACAACAAACACATCAAGGAGTGAAGAAGCACCACAACTAGTATACAACAAGAGAAGACACAGTGCTGCAGGCAAAAATGGAGATACGCTAGGTAATGATTTGGCCGAACAGCATAACTGATAAGGGGTTAGACAAATGACAAAAATCGTGTAGTTCAAAGCAAAAGAGGTATACAAGTACCATATCATTCCATAATTCTTTTATCATTTGATATCTATGCATAAGCATCATTTGTATTGAGGAATATTTGCAAAAAAATAGATATAGCTAAATAAATGCGCTGATCGAAGTATGTTTTATGCTGTTATTGTTGCACATCAAAATAACTACAAAAATATTGTAAAATATGAGAAAAATATTAAAATGAATTATATATAAATATGTGCCTGTGAGCATTTTGTAAAATTTTTTCATTTTTGCCAGGTTTGCTTCCAAGTTTTGGCAGCGACAAGAGCAAGGTGAGATTTGATTCAGAATTAAAGGTTGACAAAAATAAACTCGCTAATGATATTATATGCAAGATCAATACTAAAACTATGAAATTTAGGAATAAAGAAGGAATAATTCATTAAGCACCATTTAAGATAAAACATACATTTGAATGAGTGTATCTAGATCATGCATTCTTGCTTCGTTAGTCATTTATAAAAAGCGTTTTAAAGACCTGGTCATCCTTAAAATTACCATTTAGATGTAAATTCATCAATTACATTGAATTTTCACATGGGGATCAGATGGTCCATTATACCTATCCTTGTGAGTATCTCGTAGACAATATTATTTCTAAACAATATTATAGACTCGCAATCGTAGGCATTCGCTTATGGCTGGACCAGATGCACTACGAAGAGTTTCAATTGACATAACAGACGACCAAAGGAAGATGCTACAGTTGCCGAGATTTTCACAGGTACCGATAGAGTATATAAAATCCGGATCCAAATATTCTCTCGTAATATGTGTTTTTGATGGTAGAGGTCAAATCAAAATCCAACTGGACACTGAAACAGGGAAACTTCTTTCAGAGATTATAAATGATATCTACGGCAACTCTGTAGAAGAGTTAATCCGATATTTATCTGCAAAACATCTTACATCTGTATTCATCTCACTCGTTGATCTCTGGGAATTACAAACTTCTATAAAATTGAAACTTTTAAAGTTACTAACTGATCGGTATTTGCGAAAATCATCGGATAACATTTGATGTTTTTTGCGTTTTGTGTACTAATTATAAACAGAGATATTGTAACCAAGAAAAATTTCTGCAGGTTTTTGGATTTTCTACATTCAGTGGATTGCCGATGACAAGTTACAGAGATCCCGTAATCGGTTATGAAAATACATATAAAATGCAGCCTGATAAAAAGTTTCAACCACATGTCGCTCGAAAAGTTGTAGAGAAGGTACGCGCCTGACTATAGGGGTTGAATAATTGAATTGAATAATTGGTGCTCCCAAAGTATCCATACCAAGATGGCGCACAACATGAACATAATTTGTGTACCAGGTTAAGGTTGTTCAGGTTGTGCGTCATCTTGGTACGAATACTTCCGGAGCGCCGAATAATTGAGACCCATATTTCGTTTGTCCAAACTTTTTTGTTTGGAACTAACTTCCTAGAAAGAGAGACAAAACCAAAAGGTTCTATAAATAAATAAAGCGCCACTTTCAAGGCGACAATTTACACGCCCATAGGACTTTGATATTGTGTGTACTCTGTCAATAACATACCTAAAACAAGGTGCAAATATATTTGAAAGTCGGTCTTTTGTTGTGTATGTTTGGCAAACAGAAGCATCATTAAAAAATTATTTTTCTCAATTTGAACGTTGAGCGGCGGTTGTAAATAAAGATCAAATTTCAAAATATATCCGAACTTGAGAGTAATGCCGATTTCCAACGTGAGTATATATTACTAACTCCGTTGCATATAGGTAAATCTAGCAGACAGGGGTAAATCCGCAACGAAGATATTGGAAATTAAGTTATATATTGGCACATACTTTTTATATTCCATCCATATAGAAGGAACTTTTTTAAATCTATTCTCGCGCTCACGGAAGCATGGTTGTACTACCATGAAGACAACGTCTTCTATAAACTAACGAAACTATATAAATTACTGTGTATCCCCGAAAATAAGACTAGGTCTTATTTCAATTTTCTTTCGAAAAATAACACTAGGGCTTTTTTCGGGGGATGTTTTATGTTTTCATTTATCAAAAACAAAATTACAAAGTAGAGAATTACGAGATTTTAACACATACAAAATATGAGAGCCGATATCCATTTACTAATAAATAACACGTTTTTATTCAAAATAACTGCTAAACATTGATTATTATATACTTGTAGGAGGGATTTCTTGCTATCGACTAGGTAAAAAAAATCGCGTTATTGAATAGGTCTTCAAAGGGAGGTCTTATTTTAAAATTGAATTTTTTTCCTTATACATAAGCTACCAAGTTATCGTATTCTTACATATTTAAAAATATAATTTCAAGTCAGAAAAATCCGATAAGAAAATATAGATAACTTGTTATTAAAAAAGTTCCAAATCACATTGTCAAATTTGTCGTTATATCTATTCTACACAACGAACGCAGTAAAATTTATAAGCACCATTTGTTGGCAATCAATAAAATACTGCATTCATTTCCTTCAGGTTATCGACGATTTGCTCTATTGGGATGATGATGTTTTAACAGATGACGGTAAGCCTAAAAATAAAAATTTCATCTACTCACCCTGTGCCAGTTTTACAGATGCTCATTCGTCAACAAAATTATAAGTTTTACTGCCTAATATTACAGTGAATATATATTGGTTGTAAAATTTGATCGTGTTTGCACTGATATTTAGCGGTGAAAATAATTAAACCGCGGTTGGATTAAGCGCCCCCCGTCCTTGAAAGGTCTCATATTTATCATGTTAAAAGAGGTGAAATTCGGTATATACTGAAAAGATGTCGTTTTTATAGGTTTGAGAAACTTCTTTAGTTTGGGCAATTTGTCTATGTCATGCAGATACACCAACCAAAACAACAACTTGTGTAAAATGTATTATCCCTGTAGGTACGCCACCGAATGAAATGAAAGAACTTGCGGCGTACGAATTAGCAAAGCACAAGCGAAGATCAAAATTGACATTGAAAATGGCTGATGAAGTTAAAGATGAGTTGAAACAACTTGATTTTCCAAGGTATAAAGTGTATTTTATCATATTGTGCAGTCATTATATTCATATCTTTTATTTTTTCAGGTATAAATACGTTGTCAACGTCATGATAGGACAGTTAAAATTTCAAGGGATACGGGTAGCCAGTAGATGTCTTTGGGATACTAACGTTGATAATTCCTTTTGTGTGAAGAAAGAAGGCAGACATTGTTTTGTAACTGTATTGGTTCATGCAATTTATTACGAATGACCTTGGTATGTTGCACACTATATCAGGAAAAGATAGTAGCTATTTATCCCAAGATGAAATTAGCCTGTTAATGGGCCGTCAATAGTGTACACTGTCTGTCCGCTGGTTAGGTCACTCTTTCAACGGAAAATGCTTTCTGCACCAGAAGTTAATCCCTTAGTAGAACTTCAAAACATACATGCAGTTGGTATAATTCTGATCCTACTACATGTCAAAAACTAGAACATGAATAAAAAAAATTGATTAGAAACTTTTATCGACCACATTGGGTCTTTAAATTATCATATTTACTTTGCTCAGTTTTTAATTATAATGAATTATAAAAAAACTTGTTGCCGAATATATTAGTTAGTACCTTCAATTTTGCAATTAACGTATAATTTGAAAATGAGATTAACTTCAAAGGACATATTTTATAATATTTCTCATTGTATACTCTAATTAAACCATATTCATCTAAATATATTTTACACTTTTGTTTGTTAACATTTGAATATCATTTTCTGTAATATAATTTGTCTACACAACGGAAGTAAATTAATATGACAAATATCAACCTGGACTGAAAACATGGTTTGAAAAGACTTTAAATATAGTTGAAATCAGATAGCTAAACGTATGTAAATATATTTATTGTATAGGATGCTAGGGCTGTTTCTCTAATATAAGACCCGTGCGCGCCGAGACTGCGCACTGATCAAATTACGCTCGTTTGGTTACAGATGTCAACTCGAGTTGCGCGGTATCCATTTTGCAGCAGTATGATATGATAAAAATATCTTATTTTCTAACTAACAGCAGAAGGGACTGATTTTGTCGTGGGGTAACTGCAACACATTGTGGATTGGCATTGTGAATAAACCATCATCTAGTCTAGATCCAATGCAAGTGACCCTGGGAAGCTGTGACGGCGACAAATAAGTTCCAACTGAGATAGCCATGGCCGGCTTGTAGATTAAGTAGCTGGACGCAGTGATTTCCAACCCTCCCCCCGCTTAAGCGCGCCCTGAACCCCAGCCGTGTCGTCCCGCACTTTTCCTTGCTCCCCTTTTCTGGCCCTACAATTTCATTCTGCTGTGGATTTGGGCTGGCCGTCAATCAACTTGGGGGCCCCCATGTACATCGTTTCTTAAATACATACCATTTTTTTTAAGAATACAAATAGCCTAGTTTTATCTCTAATAGCAAATTATTTACCACCCCCTAAATTTTGAAACACCCCCCCTAAAGAGAAAAGCTGGGGAACATACTGGCTGGACGCATTCCCAAATTCATTTGTCTGCCTAATACGCTTGCCACCGACTTACAATGTGAAACAATTATTCCAATATGAACAATTCCGTGCATTTAATTTGATACTTGATAGGCTCCGATACAGGATATTATATAAGCGTCCGTCATTGATGTATAGCCCTAGTAGATGCTGCTTGCTGCAGTGCTGTGTATTTAGAATTTCTTACAGATGTAGGACAAACATGTTTGATTGTCGCTAGACCAAGTTAACGGCCTATGTATCAATATTAAGATGGAAATATACGTTCACTGACAGCAAGGCGAATGCAGAAATTTAAACTCCACCCCTAAACTAGAAATGGGCTGCTAAATGCAAAGCGCAGCCTGAAACAACGAACTGATCTAACCTTGGGTCTTAGTCGGTGAAGGGCGAAGAAAACCGCGGGCTCGTAACATCTGTGTGATGTCATAATTGGTACTGTATTGGATGACCCGTGACCAAAGCGTATACTGTATATAATACCCGTATATGCCACTGAACTGGAAATACATCCGTGGTATATGCCCGTGACTATACTCAAGGTCAAATCAAGGTAAGGTTCATCGTTAACGTATTATCAAACTATCTGATTAAAAATACAGAAAAGAAGCTGATCGCATTATGCTTTGGCGATATATCAAAGCTACAATACATGTTATGTAATGGGCAGCATTTTAGATAATCTTTTACTGATAGTTTAGTAAATATTTCGATAATATTATTCATGCATAGTTTACATAGAAATTTTCACGCCAGCAAATCTGTTTTGAATGGGTTTATCCATACTTTTTTAAAGTGACGAATCTGACTAAACTGCCAGTATATTAAAAATATTTAAAAAAAATAACAGCACGATAAGAAAATCTATATACAAATACTTCTATACATGTACTATGAATTCACTATCGTGATAAAGTGAACCAATTACCGGAACTGCCAGTTCATTTAAACGCTGCGCTTTTGTATGCATTCTTGCGTGAGTGATAAACCTGAGCTAATATTTGAAATAATACATAGACAGTCTCTTTTTAGCTTGTCTGGCCTAATCGATAATTACAGTCCTCGTCGCATTTTTGAAGTGCAATGCAAATGGGCAATTTCTTCAAGTTGCTGAATACTCTAGAATTATACGCCCGTAATCCGTCATTATCTTTGCAGAATTGCAGATCAATAGTGACATCACACTGCAATGAACAGTTTATTGTAACTGCCAGTTCATTTTGAGCGCTGCGCGTATTTTTGGCATCCTTTCTCGCGTGACATTAATCTGGCTGATGCCTGATAGCTAAAACGAGAATATCGGTCAGAGACCGAAGACTTATTGATCGAAAGTTAGGGGATCCCCCAAAAAAGCGCTCTTACTCCATAGTGACACCTTGTGTCCCATCACTAATTAATTAATAACTCACTAATTATACATACAGACAAATACCTATCACATACTTACCGATTAAAATCGATAGGTAACAAGTTCATCAAAATCCCCAAAGGCTTCTCCAGTTTATGGACTATCGAAATGAAAGACAACTTGTTTGTTTGAAAGAGTGTTCTCTTCTGCGGGGAGTAGCGTTGTTGAAATTTTTATTTTCAACTTAGTTGATGAGAAAATGGCTATAAATTGTAACGAAATTCGAAATTTTCTAACGATCGGCACGTTTTTTTTTGCTGTTGCCATGAAAACAAAACTTCAATCTAAACTTTTTTGACAAAACGCACATAACAGGAGTTACAGGATAACCCACGTGAGAAATTTCGTACAGATCGGCCCAGTCGTTTAGTCGCTACCAAAGCGTATACAGACAGCCAGAACGACTGATAACAAGGGTCTCCTAGAGCGGAGATCCAATAGAACGACTGATAATAAGGATCTAGTAGAGCGGAGATCCAGTAATATGAAATTATCTATTCAGACGATATTACGGCATATCTTCACAAGAAACGAGATAATGATTAGTAATGATGCCATTTTTATCTGAATTATTAGATACAATCTGCAAAAAAAAAACGTCGATAATTTCTTTTGAAAATGGGAATATTAAAAAAAACATGGTCAAATCTGTCATAGATATGGAGTATAGTAATTAAAGTAAAAGATAGATGCCGCAAAAAAACGAAACCATCGACACAGGTATCCAAAAGTAATTTACTATATATATCGCAATTCGATCCTCAAGTGGATAAGAATACATTAGCAGCAAAATGGATGGGATTGAGCAAAATTTTCACCCTCCTGGGAGATATATATCTTCTTAGCACTATGCTACTGAGTTTTACGCTTATTCCAATTGAGTTGAGTACATGTCTATTTGATCAAAGTACATCGTTTCAGAATTTTCAGCAAGTAAATAGCATATTTAATTAGCGTTTGATTATTCAGTTTGATAAAAGATCGGAAGCGGAAGAGATCTGGATACTTCCGCACTATTGTATTTTGTAACGTAATTCACGAATTCTCAAATTACCCTGCATTTGTCTGAAATGTAGAAAGAATCTGCGTTTTGGAATCCCCGTACTTGAACACATGTAATAAATCAATCTTACGAAATTAACACAAAGGCAAAATAGAAAAAATTTGAGAAAATAAATAATATTCGACAAGACTATAAAGTCTAAAGCTTTGAGAAAGACAATATAAAATTCTGATATGCAACTGTGCTGTTGGGAGCGATTGAGTGCATTTCATCACGATTTAGTGTTGGGCTTTCATGGGTCAGAGTTATTTGATAACACTGAAACTAATTCGTTGGATCTAATATTTTCTGACATAAGTTTTGTTAAATAAAATAGTATCATGCATGCATAGTTTACATAGAAATTTTCACGCCAGCAAAATGTTTTGAATGTGTTTATCCATACTTTTTTAAAGTGACGAATCTGACCAAACTGCCAGTATAATAAAAATAACACAGCACTTGGATAAGCAAATCTATATACAAATACCACTATACATGTACTATGAATTCACAGACGAAATAGGAGTTGCTTTCCTGATACTTGTCAGGTTCATATGCCTTTTCGTCAATAATTTTTTTTGTAGTGCCTACCTACAGCGTGTTGGATATAAGCACCGGTGAATACAATAGTACTATTGTTCTAACAGCCAATGAAGCCGGATATATACCCGGCGTAATAGCTGCACGTTTTCCAGTCATGCAACATTGGGAAGCATATGCCACAAGGCAACCGTACAGTTAAACTTATACACAGATATTTCTGCAGTTGATAGCAAAATAAAGCGCCAAGATAGAAATGTGGGGTAACCTGTATATAGTTATAGAGGTATTTATACAAAAAATGCTTTCACGATCTATGTCAACAAAATATGTTTTGTTTACGACATGACTCATAGCCATAATTAGTCTCAGAGTGCCAAAGATATGCTGGAAATCGTGCAGAATCGATTCTTACGGTCTCTTCGAACAGCAAGATAAAGGTTCGGTACTTGAAACGTGAACCCCCTGATAATTTGCTCAATGCGACGTTTATTACATTTCAGTAATGTGGTCATAGAAATTGAATACAAAGAAGCGGAAGGATATAGTAATAATATATAACTCTTGACTCAACGTCTTTAAAATGAGTAATCATCATAAAGCATTGGTATTACTTATACATATTCATATAATTACGCGGATTGTCTAGCAGAAACTGTCAAACCTTTCAGCCCTTTGATTGTACTTACCGGCGCAAAGTTGAGAAAACAATAATAGCGTGTAATCGACTTTTATAAAAATACTGTTTTGCAGAAATACAACAGTATTACAAAGTTTCGACATACTGATAGACAGTTCAGTTTAATATATGTTTATATTAGTACATCGAAGCAAAGAGGCATTCAACATACCATTAAGATGCATCCTATACAATACGATATGTTCCCGATTTGAGAGATGCATGAAATTAAGGTGTCTGGTGTCTGTTTCCGTTAGTCTTGCAAGGTGCCGAAATTGCAATTTTTTATACGTTGTTGTTAGCGTAAGCGTTGTCAGCCTCAACGCATTTTGTGCACGTTATTCATAAGTTGTTGTTAGCGTAAGCGTTGTCAGCCTCAACGCATTTTGTGCTAAAATTTATCAGGTCATATCAAAGATTGAGAGATTGAGTAGGTCACCTTTGATCTTGTTGTTACCTTACAAGTTGTATTTTTTTTAAAGAAACAAGTGAAAAGGCAAATGGTCAATGTAGTTTTAGTTTAGTGCTTAAAGTTCATAAATATATACTTATGAAACGTCAACAAAATTGTAAAAAACATTTTTAATAATTTTTAATGTGTCATAATTATTCTTATATAGTCAAGTGCTATTAATATCGGGATGGTCTCATAAACATATATATCTCAATGTCGATATTATCACAATATGATTTAAAGTTCAGCTCAGTATTGAATCTCGTTCTGAATTAATGTATAGCAGAGCTACGGGGAGCAGAGCGTTTTGTGGGTCGCATGTGTCCCGTTTGTCTCGTTTCAATATCATCGTTGCAGCGTCGTAGTTGATGTATTTATATCAATAGGGTATTTAATTTTGGGAAGCAGTTTCGATTGGAATGCAGTATGGTCACTGAAGCTTTATTAAACACCGTGCTTAAACTGTTGATAATGAGGTAATAAAGACAGAAAATTGTTGGGTGAACACCAAGTGAAGAACCTAGTTTACATAATAGCGAAAGTGGTAATGGAAATAAAAACAACTAAGAGATTATCCGAATCTAAGATTATCTTGATATTATTAGAGGTAAAAACCAATTTTGATTTCTTTACACGATCATGATAAGTTAATTGATTTCTACGTCTCACCAGAATAAGCATTGTTCACCATTTAGTGATACACTCGGCAGATAATTTTTTTTATTTGACGAGAGAAAGTTTGGATTTAGCTGCTTATGGAAACGAAGCCCTACATTATAATTTGAAAGTTATGTCAACTCTTCGTACTTCATTCTGGGAAAATTTGCTCCGAAAAAAGACGTTGACTGCAGATCTTATGAAAACAGGTATTGGGGGAATGCATATGTTATAATATATTGAAACACAGGCCGATGTGCATAAATTTTAGAATGGTGGACAGTGAAACTCGAATATTGTATTGAAACATAGTCTAGCTAGAACCATTTAACCAATATTTTCCATCCAAGGCATTTATTATTCATTCAAATCTCATAGTTCGAACTTGAAAAAAGGTTTTAAAAATATTTTTTTGAGTATTGTAATATAATACTTTTTGCATACAATTTAACTTGAATAAAGCATCATGAAGAATTAAAATTGTGCCATCATAAGACATTAAGCCACTTACACCATAATATTTTCACATATTCATTGGTAAAATAAATATACAGTCTAATACCAGCTTTGTAAAAAGCATAATATGATACTACATTTCTTTCAGATTTGCAAAAATGTTTAACGTTATCTGATCTCACATTTATGGCAATTGGTTCAATGGTTGGTAGTGGATTATATGTTCTGACCGGCACAATAGCTCGTGACGTTGCTGGTCCATCTGTTATCATTAGTTACATTATTGCAGCAATAGCATCCTGTTTATCTGCAATTAGCTATGCTGGTAAGTTGAGAAATGACATTTTATATATCAGAGTAGCATGGTTTGATTACAATTCGGCTATACGTCCACGTAAATGAAGTCGTCATGTTTGTTCGTTAAACTACGTCAATAAAAAATTAAATAATATACGTCAATTTCAATCCTGTTATTATTAGCCGATTTGAAGCTAGTCATACCTTCATAATTGGTGCAATTCAACACTTCCGTTGCCATTGGCACTCGAAAAATCGAATTTTCATTTTTGAAAAACATTTTGATATTAACTTTCGTTTATACTTTTATATAGAAACCATATGTCAAAACTGGTAACTTTTCCTTTCAGAATTTGGAGCTAGAATTCCTATTACCGGATCAGCTTACCAATTCACTTACCTGAGTATTGGTGAATTTTGGGCTTTTATTATCGGGTGGAATGTACTGATTGAGCATGTTGTTTCTGGTGCTGCAGTTGCCAAAGCTTTTAGCGGGTAAGAACTGTTGCATAAGTTTCCAACAAAATTTGTCACACAAAAATTTTGGAATTTTGAAGTTTTCTTCAGTTACGAATCTTACGATATTCTTGTTTTGTATTATTCCTACTATCCTTTGAAGAAAATAGCCAAACTTAAAGTAACTTAATTTGGTATTGGCAATGTTATCTCAATGCTTTGCCAAACTTAAGCACACTGCAGATAAGACAGATGAATTTTAAATAAAAAAACACTTTTATTATCACATATTGCATATTTTCAATAAAGGTACGTCGACGGTTTAACTAACAATGTTGTTCGTAAATACTTGATCAAACATGCGCCGATGATTGGAGGGGGATTAGTGGCAAAATATCCAGACTTACTTGCTGTTGCTATTCTCATTGTGGCAACTATTATCTTAGCTACAGGAGCTAAATTATCCAGTAAAGTAACTGCTGGATTTGCGGGGCTGAACTTGCTTGTCGTTGTATTTGTCATGGGTGAGACAACTTATATCCTTTTTATATTCTCTTGTACTACAACAAGTACTTCAACTTTTGGTAGACCACTCATGTAGTGTTCTAGAGCTAGGCCAAACTATGAGCGCCATTCATCTACTTTTCTGCTTACTGTCAGCACATACTACGGCTCTCAAATATTCAACACTCGTATGTACCAAGGGATGTAGCATCATGTAGGTAAAAGTTGTTATCTAGAGTTACATATATCAACGAGGACAGACTGAAGTTTGAAAAACTGTTATGGAAATGGATGATTCACGGACAGTATTTCCCAAAAATGATTTCTTTTTTTGACACCAGGAACATATAGAGTCTTTGCATATTACGTTGTTAAATGTATTCAGGCACTGGTTTTTATCTTGGTGATTTGAAAAACTGGACTGAAGTGAAAGGAGGATTTTTTCCGTATGAATTCTCTGGGACAATCGCCGGTGCGGCTACTTTGATATTTTCTTATGTGGGATACGAAGTCCTAGCTTCGGCAACGGAAGAGGCAATAAATCCAAACAGGTTGAGTTGCATTATTTATAAATCACGAAAATATTTACACTACAATTTCAATACATACGCAAAGTTGTAAAATGATTTCAGCAGCAACTTGTCATTTATAATCGTATACGCGTTACTATTATTATTTATATGTATACTACGGGGTCATACGAACAGTTTTCCCATTTTTAACTCATAATGCCTCGACTAAATTTATTAGTTTCAGAATTCTAGCGAAGACGATATAAAGCGTTTTTATAGTATAGTACATTGAACTATTACCAATCTATTACAGGGTGGAAAAGGCTAGCATGTGTATTTTCAATACTCGGTGGTTGTCACATCGAGCTAATCGCTAAGAACACCCTTGCCATTGTACCTCTAATCACCCTGCGCAAGTTTATAGGTTAGGATCCCTGAGGGATAACTATATGCGAGAGGAATTATGGACTCTTCATAGAGGTAGGGTGATTTACGTGACAATTGTTTCATCAATAACGCCGTACATCCGAGACAAGTAACTGGTCCCATCCCCGACATGGACAGGTAACCGGACAAGAATCCGTGGTTCGTCGCATCTTTATGTCGTCTTACTGACTTTCCTCTCAACCGAGGTGAAAATTCTTGCTTAATTCGTTTAATTGAGGTAAATGTAATTACGTAGAATGAGGTTTATGAAGTAACTCACAACTTCGTTGGAAAAATGCCATGGTTCGTAGGCTTGCACGTAATTGACAAAAATCAATTCCGTAATTACGGCCAAATCGATTACGTAATGACCCCGTAATTGCGATATTTTTTTCACACTTTTAAACCTATCATAACAACCAATTTAATCCACTTCTATTCCGAATGGGATATCGACAGTTGGGACAGTTTGGTTTTCATATTTCCGCCAGTACTACACGCCGGCGACAGATGCTAAAGACAAATATCGAGGAGTGAATTCAAATTAATTTTATTCTGATTTTTATCTTTTGTGTTAGCTTTGATTTTCCTTTATCAACTTTATCACCCAATTTTATGCGATCAATTTTATCATTACCAACACTGGTAAGTGGTAATATTTATGAAACGATAGTTGACTTTTTTAAAATCGTATTAACGTATTAATACGAGTTTCGTATTGAATAAAAATTCCGGGTTTCTAATTTATAAATCAACGACGAGCGTATTCTCCCGTTTGATTATACTTGCGCTTGCCTCGCGACGAAGACTTGTTATTATACCGTCATTTTACATTATCCGACTTTACTACCTAGTTAGCATTTTATAATAATTATTGATGCCGACTTATTGACGATATTCCGATTACCATGCTTCTTTTTACATCAAATCATTTCGCGGCCTAAATGTTATAGCATTATTTGCGATAAATTTAGATCAAATATTAATTATTTGCGCATAATTTAAATTCCGTACTTATATGACATGCCTTCTCCGAAAATACAAAGTTATATCGCAAAACAATGCATTTTGTGACATTTATTTTGCACTCACGAAAATATTAATTTACTTTTCTAACTCAAGTCGACAATCCTATCGGCTAAGATCGACACAAGTTTGGTCGAGTGCCGGTGGTATTTGAGTCGACGATAAATCAAAATAAGTTGCCGCATTTGGTAAAGACTTAAAGATTTTGTAAAGACATATTTGGCCGAAATAGTGCGAATTTACGTAATTCGTAACTTCGCTTCCGTAACTCGAAATAATTCCGTAATTCCGTAAATTACGTGCAAGCCTACATGGTTGTAGTGAATTCTTTTCAGCTTGCATTCAATATTCAAATATTTTGATTCAATAAATTTCAGAGATATTCCGCTCTCACTCCTCATTGCTATGTCAACAGTTGTGCTAGCGTATGTTGGTGCTTCGTCGGCTTTAACTCTGATGGTTCCATACAACTTAATATCTGTATTATCACCTTTTCCTGATGCTTATATTGAATACGGATGGAATTGGGCACGGTGTGTATTGTTTACTAATGTTTTTAAACAGCAATGGAAATTTATTTATTAATTATTTATTACGGTATTATACAATTATCATTGAATGTACCAAAATCCCATAACAATTCATAACATGTTAATTTTGCCGTTGTAATGCACAGCTAGTGAGCGTTGATATAATCAGCGATTATAAAAAGATAATTATCATTAAAGACAATATGAAAGTGTCAATTAAAAATTCACAATGAATATATGTTTTATATTGTAATAATAATGAATAATAATAATTTTACATATATAATTCTGTCTTGCCAACAATATCTTCAATCATTTACTTGTATTAAAAAATAAAACCATGGACTTATATATCATTATCCCAGTGAGTCCATGATCCCAATTTTGAACTAATTTACCGCATGAGTTTAATAGGTGGACATGTTTTTTTCACGATATACGCCAGGTATATCGTAGCGGTTGGTTCAATTGCCGCTATGTCCACTGCAATGTTATCAGCAATGTACGTTGTTCCTCGGTATTTCTTTGCCATGTCTAGGGATGGTTTGTTGATGACTATATTCGCAAAAGTCAGTGGAACAACACAAGTGAGTTCGTTCGACCAAATTTTTTGTCAGTACCTAGTAGACCATTGTCCAAGTTGTATCACAATTCTTTTATTATGTGAAATGAGATTTTATCGTTCGTTGCCAAAAGAAAGTCAAAGCCCAAAGTATATATGAGTATTCTAAAAGCATGACAAATTCAATATAACAGCGGATTATAAATATTGAACGCGTTCGAGTTTCAGTTCATATGATTGATTCGTGGTTAGAACTACGATCGTAACTTCAATTACTTAGAAATGCCCTAATGCTTCTTATCAAATCTGTTGTTGTGGTTTGTCTGCTTCATATAAATTTTCACATTAAAAATTTATGTATTTTCAGGTTCCTATTTTTGCGATTGTTGTGACTGGGATCATGTGTATATTATTTGCCGTAGTTTTTGAGTTGCATGCCCTCGTCGAATTCATTTCTATCGGGCAACTTCTTGCCTGTACTTTTGTTTCAATATGCGTCATAAAGCTCAGATACCAACCAAATACTATAACAAGGTAAAAACGGGTAATAAAACAACTTTGCCAGAATAGACCATCAACAATTAGTTGCGTCTGAAATGCGTTCAAGAGATACCCAAACTCATCTGCCACAATTCGCAGATGGAAGTATTGGTTTCTGCACAGTTTGTGATAAATATAGATCAAGCCACTCATTATCTCAAAATAAAAGCAAGTGCCTATGAGTTTTTTTAAATGCTTGGATAATGGTCAGAAAACGCTAGGAATGCACAGTAATATATTTCAATTTTCAAAAATTCAGGTTTGTAGAACTGCATCATTTTGGAGATTATGAACGGCTTTTGGATACAGAAGAAACAAATGAGGTTTCATCTAATGGAAGAGTAGTGGAAACTGATCGGTCACGCCTGACTGAAACTTCTGTAATTTCAGAAATGGAAATAGAATCGAACGATGCCTCGTATGCATCCCCTAAAAGTGAAACAACAAAATCGAACACGACAGACGAAGATCTCTGGCTAAATAGCGAACATATAGTGGGCACCGTGAAAACAGAAGTTTTATCTAGTAGATTTGGATATATTTTTCAGCCATTGACTATATATGAAGCTGGTTCCGTTCCAAGCTATCTACTTATTATTTCCACATTCGCGGTGACAATTGTTGTTGCATTCTGCCTCTTCACGCACGAGTATATCACTTCGTGGTGGAGTATTCTAATAATTTGCATATTCTCTCTAATTGCTGTTGTCTCGCTTCTTCTACTTCTCACATTCAACCAAGACGAAACTATCAAAACATTTACGGTAAGTTTGCGTAAGCAACGAGTTCAATCATAGACGCATCTAATGAGGTTTGTCCTAATTTAACCAAAATTTATTTATCTTACCACAGGTTCCAGCAGTTCCATTTTTACCTTTTGTTAGTGTAATAATCAACATTGTTCTTATTCTGAAACTCCAACCAATGACGTGGATACGACTTGGTATTTGGTGCACAATAGGTAAGAGAAAAGTGAAATCCAACCGCTTAACGTAACTCGTTCTGAAAAGATATGTCATATTACCGATTTCTCGTAAAAAGGACCGAATTGATGAATAAACTCTGTAATACCACGCCTTAATTATCATTCACTTCTATATGCTTTTAAAAAACAATGAAACACAATAAAAATAACCAAATATAGAAACTTAAATGCCATTGATTTAATTCTTTAATGTCAATAAAATTACAAAATTAATTTTCCTTTTGGCAAAATAAGCTTTTGTCCATATACAAATATCCTTTTGTTCATATATAATGTATTTGATTCTGAAACACATGGTGTTCAACCAAAAGTTGAAGTGTATTAAATATCACATGTCATTATCGATATGACGAGTACATGAAACATGTGAAGAATAAGCATTTTAATAATACAATACGTTTAATATATGCAATCAATCTAGAGTTTTGTTAAGCATTATATATTGGTTTACGAACGACTTCTTTCAACAGCTATTTACCCACTACATTTCAATATATACTCTTTCAAATAAATTTGTTCTATTTTTGATCTAACAGGATTGATCATTTATTTCTGTTACGGATACAGAAACAGTGCAGAACGTAAGAATGAATAGAAAAAGAAGTTGTAAAACTGCCTTCTGGCAATGCGATGACGATGAAAGTGCTGTTGCGACACTGTGTTCATTATGTTACTTTCAGCTTTTCTATTTAAACGACTCTATTTAACATTGTCTCACAAATATTATAAAGTAATTAGGTAAATATTCAATATATATATTCTTTAGTCGCATTTTCATGGGGCTGCAGATAATTAATACTTTCATATTGACTAACGTGTGGCTTATCAGGAACTGGAAATTCCAGCTAGCCATCCACGTGTATTGACAAATATAATTTTTCATTTTATCCCAAGCAGCTTTCCTTCTAGAATATTCATCAACAAACTCACGAATAAAATTTAGTCCTTAAGTTGAGAAATGTTGAGAAATGAGTGATTGCTTTCTGTTCTGATATGCCTCCGGTTTGGCATTGGTTAAAAAACAATTCTTTGCATAGTACAAATTACACCATGAAAATGGTAACAAAAACATTGCTTTTCGGGCGCTGAGGAAGTATGTGTACCAAGACGACGCACAACCTGAACCCTAACCTGGTACACGTACCATGTTTGGGTTGTGTATACATACTTACGGAGCACCGCTTTTCGGGGTGCAAAGATATCTGATAAGAGCTAATTCATTCAGAAGCAGTTTTAGTAAATCCAACTATATCTATCGTGTTTGTGAAAGATATGATTTTTAATGAGGGGATCAATATTTGAATTACCAAGATAAAAATGGCGATAAACCTAATACAGAAATAGACAAGTTTGTACTCCATGCTTTTATTATCCCAAACGTCAACCAAGTGTCCTAAAGCAGCTCAAATCAAAGAAAGAAGTTCAAATCAAAACACCGTGCCGTTAACAGAAGAAAGGTATACGTAAGAAGCGTCAAATATCGTGATTGTATAAAGCGTTAGTAGATGTCAAGATACAAATCCCCACAGCAAACATTCAGAAAAAAAAATTCAATTGCTAACGTTACTAAAAAATAATATTCAACACGAAGTTGACTTATGGGTCGTTTTCTTAAATTGCTAATGTTGTTTCCGGGATGGTAACGGTTGTTGTGGTTGTTGTGCAGAAATAAACGCCATATGATTCATATATTTTAGCATTTTTCTTCTGAGTAAATGAGTAATCCAAATAAAGGTATTATAGTAATGAACAATTATTAATGTAATAAATAGTCTGAAGGTATAAGGTCGCCACATTCAAATGTCATTAATGTTGTTGGATCGACGCCTTGCTTCACTGCAAGAGCTGTAAATTTGGAAATGTCTTCTTTGTTTATTTTGGGCTTCCTGGTTAAAATCTGAAAAAGCTTACGACCTGAAAACAGATGTTAACGCTGACGATAGTAAATATATTAATTTCCATATCATTCAATTAAGAAAATTGTACGTTACTTTGAAGCAGCTTAATTACAAATAATGCGATTCAATTGCAACAAAATTATAATATTCGTATACTCTTTTCACACATTTTAAGTTCAAGTATAAATCATCTCTATGTTAGATTACTATAGTAATGTTATGTACTGCAAACCTTTTCAGAGCCTCCATGTGACCAGTAGCATCATGTATAACACGCAATTATCCATTTTACATTATTACATGAAAGTACAAATTGTGTAACCTATTCCATCACAAAATGATCTCCCTCAACTTAGAGTATATCAAATTGTACATTTTATTAATTTATATTCAAAGACTCACCATCGCGCATTGTTGTCAGATGATTATAGAAATTGGAATAGTCAGTCATATAAAAGTGCGGATGAGAGCGGAACCATGGTTCATCTAAAAGTATAAGATTCGAATTTGTTTTGTTTCGATATGCTTTCCTTGGCAATTCATGCACCTGAATTTGTTTCAACTGCTCTTTTCTCGAAGTATAACTCTGCACCTAACTCTTGCCATGTTCCCTCTAGAAACGGATTATTTAGAATTGAAATTTAATTAGTATAAACTTGATTATTCAAACCCATTTCTATAATATTGAAAGAGCAAGCTCTGTCCCATAATAAAAGATGATTAAAAAAAAATTATATCTAATCCGATACTTACTTGTGTGCGACCCCATCCAATATTGACCCATAGAGTCGCGTGTTACGTCTTCAATAATACTCTCAGGGGACTCTGAGTTCATTCTAGTGTAAAACAATAGCATGAGTTATTTTATGCATAATTTATTCTTAATTAGAATTAAGGCGTTTGCGTTTTGGTTCATATTGTGTAAAAATAAATTGAACGCACCGGGGAAAATTGTACGTGTAGAACTTCATTGTATTCTCTGTTACGTTGAAAGGTGCAATTATATGGCATCTCCACAATGCGTTCCAGTACCAGAAATCCACACCAAAAGTGAGAAACCAAACTCCTTGCAACTGCATATAAGAAAAATTGTGTGAAAATGATCTTTCGGTTTATATTCAAGCACCATTGGGGAAAAAAATGAGAAAACACAAAATATTACCATTACCTATTGGGCGGAATAAGCATTTTAACATACCTGTTCCATATCGATTTCTTTTCCAGAATAAATATCTAGACTCCATGCACATGATAAAATCATAAGAATCAAGAGACCAGAAAATTTAGAGCCCATCGTTTGTCCTTGTCATTAGCTCAGTGAAGACAAAGATTTGGAACTTCCTTCGAGGCAAATTGAGATAAGCATGGAATGTGATGAATTGATATCCTTCTCCGTCATATGAAGGGTATTGATCTGTGAGCTCATCGAACGTAGGCCTACACTGATTTTGACTGGGAAAATTATATGACATTCAGTATCATTCAGATTCAAACAAATATTTGGGATTTATATAGCAGGAGTAAATGAAATTAGTTTGTCATTTTAATCTTTGCTAGAAAATATTGATAATTTGTGTTATTGATAATTTGTAAAAAAAATATTTCGATGGTTTTATTTTTCAATGGTCCGTGGAACGTGTGACAGAGACCTAAAAATTATTTGTAGTGTTACCAGATCAAAATTTATAATAAATATCATATTTACTTCCTCTGACTATTTATGCCCTTGCTACCTAAAGAATAAAGTCAATATAGCCTTATGAGGGGTTGGAAGGGCTTTCCCAGGCCTAGAGTGACATCTGTTTATTTAAATTTCATATCTTCGAAATTGATTGAGCCAGGGTACTGCGTTTTCATTTGAAAGGCATCTAACCAAATGTTGTATGTTGCTTTCAAAAATTTTCCCATAAGCATCAGTTGAATTCTTACAGCGTATTCCTAGAATATTTTCTAAAACAATTCGAGTAAGAGAACTCAAGTTTGTAAGAGAACCTGAGCGATTCAACTGAGAGTGTAGTTTGTGGCTATTTGGGACTACAACACTTAAAATAAATAAAAAGGGTGTTTGGACCCGAGCGAGGACCTATTAATTATTGCATCTAATTTAACAAAATTTAACGATTATTAGCCAATAAAAATTAGATGTTAATTTCAATTCATGTCATAATTCGAATTCGAGGTGGAAATTCTCATTCGAACGAGTGTTGCAATGACATAGCTCGACACCAAGTGAAAATGGCTTTGGGCAGTAATTCTCACGTGAAAATGAATCATTTTCGACATGTGTACAAGTTTATTTCTGTAAATTAGGTCATTATTGTTCGATCCAAAATTTCATTTCAGATAAAACGAACTGTATTTAATAGGTCTACTCTAAAGAGTCTTTTTCGTGTAAAATTACCAATGAAGAGAAATAAATCGGCCGTGCGGATGAAAAATTCTGAAGCTCGTAAAAAATTTGATTACCAAAACAAATTTAATTAGTTGCGATTCAATTGGAAATTTACTAGGAAAACTATACATCTGAAGAAAACCAATCATATTTTTTCGACCAAGAATAATTTATATGATTGTGAGTTTATGTCTTTAGTTTTAGTTGTTTTAGTTTATTGCAATACGTATTATACACAGCAAATAAAATAAGATAATTGAATGACTTTAACAGTTATATAAAAATAAAATGAAAAAAAAACAGTATAGTATATATGCTAAACTTCTAAATAATGAACCGATCTATATCCAGTATTTGGTTTTTTCAACGAAATCCCATCATACGTGTTTCAATGCTTAGCCCCCAAAACACCACCAGCGTGCAGCAGTGGGCGTGTTGGTTAATTAACTGACAAAGCCAAACTCACCAATAATAACAGTAACCTGAAAACTAAAATCCCTAACTTTATAAATTTAATTAAGTCAAATATACCTTTGGTCTCGATGCTTGATAACAAGCTTTGGTTACCTGCGCTTCCTGTTTCCTAAGTAAAATTGCGTTCATTTCGCTTTCTCCTGATTTTGCATGCTATTTTTACTGGCTGTATAAGTATAAACTCGAATAGGAATTTTACAAGAAAGGGATCAATAACCTATTTTAACCTGTATATAAACTTTTCATATATATTCCATGAGGTTTTTGTGGAGATGTGTGCGTAGGAGCATGTAAAAGTATACGATACATTGAACAAACGCACATATTATTACTTATCGATCTTTAGATCGGTAAGTATGTTGATAGGTATTTGTCTGCTTGTCTGTCTGTTTGTCTGTTAGATGCACGCGATATCTCACGAAGGCGTGGTTGAATCTGCTCCAGATTTTGCATGTGCATTCATCATATCTCGGACCAGAAGCGTGTCGTATAATTAGCGAATTATTAATTAATTAGTGATGGGACACGCGGTGTCACTATAGAGTCATAAATCGAAACCGCAGTTTCGAGCGATAAGTCTTCGGTCTCCGACCGATATTCGCGTTCGAAACTTGTTGAAACAAATATAGATCAACTTGCTTTTATCTGGTTAGCGCATGTGCGCAATATCAGACGTTTTGCAATGCTGTGTGTAAACCATTAGGTCTGGAATGTTTGTTATGGCCTTGCTTGGAAGAAGAGCTAGTTTCCTACACATCAATATAAGAATGAACGTTATATGACATTTGGAAGTGATAAAAAATCGCTTACATTTAAGTTACCGTACCGTACAAAAGTGAATTTCAGTTGACATCTGGAATAAAGTAATTTGTGGAATCGGTTTCTTGCCGCAGCGTTTTGACAAGCGAAGAGCTTGTAACTGTATTTACCAATTTGAGTTCAAACAAGAAGGCTCTTCTCTACCTTGAATTTACTAACCTGGGATATTTGAGAGATACAAGACACGCTACTGCTGTACAAAGTTTGAAGCAGGCGAGCCGTATTGAGCATTAACTACATTGATTCAAAAATTAAAATACGATACTAATCATTTCAAACAAGGCAAACAGGGAAGGACAGGTAAAATTCGGTCAGTTCAGTATGGATCACCTTACATAAATCTAACATCATCGTGTTTGTAATGTTAATTAGTGACATTGAGTTCCAAACATAGTCAAATAATTTACTTTCCTAAAATAATAATGATTCAATCGATAATTTTACCGAAAAATTTTGGTTAATAAATGACTAATTTTAGTCCCGATTAACGTTATAATAAACATCCGTTAATCTAATAAATAATCTGACGGGATCAGGTCGGAACATCCAAATGTTGTCAATGTGGATGGATCGACTCCGTGATCAACTGCAATAGCTGTGAATTGAGACATATCTTTTTGGTTTATCCTGGGTGTCCTGGTATAAAATTGAAACAGCTTCTGACCTAAAAACAGTGTAAATGCTTTATTTTTGAGTAACAGCAGTGAAAAGATATTTGAGTTTATTTTGAGTTTGAGTTTGCAAAATATGCGAAGTGAAAACAGTAATATTGTGCTCTTTCCATAATTTGCATGAATCAGTCTAAACTTTTTATTCATTTTATCGGTAGAATATAACGTTGTTGTATACAATGTATAATAAACCCATTAGTCATACTTGTGGAAAATAACTAACAGTTTTGCCAAACCTTCTCGATGTCTATATTTATTATGACATCATGAAAAGTCCAAACGTATTAAATTACGACATGATCACGCACCCCATACTATAACGAATTTTGTATTTTGATTTAAAAATGTATTAAGTACCTATGTTGAATACTCACCATCATTCAACAATGTCAGATGACTGTAGAAAGTGTTGTAGTCAGTTGAAAAAAAGTGGGGTTGAGAATCGAACCAAGGTTCATCTGGAGATATAAAATTGGAATTCATTTTTTCTGGATATTTTTACATTTGTAATTTGTGCACTTATGTTACTGACCATGTGAGGGAGGTTTTATCTTTGTGTCAACCGGTGGTTGCTCTAGATATAGCTTTGTTTCTAACTCATGCCATTTCCCGTCTGAAAAATGAAATCGAAGTTTTTGATTGTTCAGTAAGTCTAATTCAAAACCAATAATCTCATCCGCATAACGGAGTTTCTTCGTATAAAAAAAACATGGTTCATAATTACTGATTATAGAAATGAAAATTATTATTGTTTAGACACTCACGCGTGAGAGGATGCATCCAATATTGACCCAAAGAATCGCGCCTTATTTCTTCAGTAACCATATTCGGTAACTCTGATTTGTCCCTAATATATAAAAGAAAATGCCAACAGATTTTTGCATATTCAGAGCACTCGGATTAATTTAGTTAATTAAAAACAGATAGCTTTGTGCCGCTTGTAACACAATATGAAACGTACCAAGGAACATTGTAGGTGTAGAAATTCATCGTATTCTCAGTCACGTTGAAAGGTGCAATAATATGGCATCTCCATAATACGTTCCAAGACCAGTAGTCTACACCAAAAGTGAGAAACCAAACTCCTTGCAACTAAAAGTAAATTAAAACGTGGAAACGTCTTCCCAATGTTTTGATCGCTCGGTGCGGAATAGATTGGACAAATTGCTTATATTAAACAAACAATATTATTGTTAAATAAAACTTTATAGGTGAGTAAAAAGTAAAAAGAACGGTACCCCCGTAGTATGTGTACCAGGTTAGGGTTAGGCCATAATTTTATTCTGATATTCCCTATTTAAATTTTATTACGAGTTCGGGAATTGTATATGTTAGCTCAATGAATACACCCCCTGCCCATAGTAATCAGTTCCTGTACATAATCAGTTGTAAAGTAAGCGAACAAAATTGGTTACCTCCGTATTGGTACACATACTTCTGGAGCGCCAAAAATACACACAACATATTTTTAACTGCTGTTGGAAAATAAAAACATTTCAACTTACACGTTCCATATCTATTTCGTTTCCAGAATATATATCTCCACACCATGCAAATGAGAAGATTGCGAGAATCACAAGAACTGAATATTCAGAGCCCATCGTTCATTTCAAGTCAATGATCTAGGTAAGACACAGGCTTGTCTTTCTACTCGTGGCAACAAATATGCGGCAAACGTGATGACAAACGTGATATTGTATTGCTACTTTTTTACAGTCTTAGGGTGCAAATAAGGTATCGATAAGTGAGCTTGCCGAAGTACCCTGATTCTGACTCGTGAGAGTGTATGAAACGATATACCAATATTATTTAGCTTCAAACAACAATTTATCAGTTAATACAACAGAATGTGCGTAATAATGTTTGTCATTTCACTGTGAATCACAGAATATTATGTAATCGTTGTTATCTAAAAATTGTGAAAATTTCTTTAGATGATTTCTATTTCGATTTTTCAATAATATGTGAAAGAAGCTTTTTTTGTTATGTGAATAAGTAGGTACATAAAAAATTAAAAAATTCAAAGTTCAGGATCTCTGGAAGGACAGAGCGTCTAAATTCTCCACATCTATAGAAGTAAAATTATTCAGGTGACATGGCGATCGTTGATGGAAGAAAATAAAATTACATCTGTAAGTAGATTTTTCCGGGTAATAAGCTTCATGAACCCATTCCTCGGCTCCATAAAAAAAAACTAACATCACTTTTTGTATCGTGGAAGTCACGATGTTAAACATCGAATAATGACATGACTATTATGCAATTTATCAATATCATCTTTTCAAAAACAATTATCTTAATGTTCGTGGTGTGATTATTGTTTTCATCTGTTATAGTGAGGCCAATAAAACGAGCATACTTATACAACTATATATTTATACAACTATTTTATGGCAACTCTGCGAATGGCAATTCATCTAAACGCCTTATGCAATGGGAAAGAGAATAAGTTGTTTTGTCAAGCACTTTGTGATATATTTGCAACGCTTGGAAATTTTATATTGAGATATTGTTATGGCAAATTATGGTTGTTTGTGCACTATATATATGCTTTAATTGGTCGAACAAACTTGCCTCGCGATTTATTTTAATTTGGTATTGAGGGAATATGTGCGACATCATCTTTTCGAGTTTTTTGGCAACCACTATTTACACATCAATAAGACATTGCAATACACAGGCAGACTAAGCGCAGCAACGAAAAGATACTATATCTTAACCGAATTTTCCAACCTTTTTAATGATTAGCAATTTCGAAATGAAATACTTAATAAAAGCTGTTAGTATTGAAACGTCAGTCCCGATTTTCCATACAAAAAGAAAACTACCGGTATTTAAAAAACATGAAGCGGCAATCCCCCCCCCCCCCCCCCCTTCTCTGCTATCAACGGTTGCTAATAATTTCGTTATATTTTCACTTCATCACAATTCAAAGAAGAGATTGATTCTGAAAAGAGAAGTGAATGTTATGTATGCCACAAACACAAACATCTGTGTCAAACCACCCCAGATCCGAAAATAAACAAGAGATTGGCGATAACCGAGTTGTATTTATATAAGTTATGCTTTGAACAATATGGAATATATTCTCGGCTTTGGAGCTGGACTGACACAGATTTTTGTCGTTTACTGTTTACATATAATAGATTTGATTTGAGAAAAACCTCTTTTTAAGTTTCGACCAAGCCCCGTTAGTATCCATCAATGATGACATAACATGAAGAACTTCTGGACCTGATTTCACATTATAGATTTGATCGAAATGTCAGTCTCTTGTCTTCGTTTCAGATAATGATCTAGTTATATGAGGACGGACGAATAGTACACAGTACACGTAAATATATATATATTATGATATTACTGATCACTGAATATAACTGGGTAACTGGAGTTAAAATACACTAAGTCTTACTAAACAATTATTATAGTACATACATTCTATAATGACCAAATAAGAAAAGTTGTAGATTAAATTATTTCAACTTAATATAGCACAAATGGAATAACAAAATAAAAATACTTGGACCGGTTTGGGAAAAAAAATAGATAAAAAAAAAATGATTTCCATCATTCATATTATTACTAGTTACTTCTAAATTTATCCTAAATCCTGCATACTCTACTGTTTAATTTTGACCTTGAAGGGAAAAATATGCCTAAGGGAATATCTGTTTAAAATGTCTGGGTTTGCTTTATTTCCCGGTATTCATTTTTCTTTTGAGCAAAAAACCGTCTGGTTCACGTAATTTCCGTTTAAATATGTGATTACCGGAATGCCTTAAATATCTTTTTTTAAATTTGTGCTAAATTCAAGTATTTCAGATTGCAAAAAAAATGAAGTAAAAAAGCAACAAAGCTTTGTAAATCTAGATCAAATTTTCTATAATTAGGAACTCTATTCCGCAAATCATTTTTCTTCTCAAATCTGACTTTGTAAAAGGTTCATGTCATGTGTCGACCGTTGCATATTTTGATACTTCACCAATAATTCATTAACTCACACGATGAAAAAGATAGCCCTTTCATACAAGAAGATCAATTGTTGATAATCCGGAACTATATAGATTAATATCATTTATTGCGGTTTTAACGCTGAAGGTTAATTTTTCGCTTTTTATTGGATTTTTCAAGGAATTGACTGGTGTGGGCAACTGTACTAATGATTTTCAATCTATTTAAGTATTTGGTAAGCAAAAGTCATTCTCAACGATTTCCAACCACAAACTCAAGATATTACTCACAATCTTGAAGCTTTCGTCACGGAATGAATATATCATGTTGAATGATGTGACATGATATAATAAAGGCGGTGGTTTACGTAACTTTTTTTATTTAAATCCAAAGCAAAAATTTCAAGAAGCTCTGCTTTAAGTGGGCATGTATAAGAAAAGAAATTAAAAAATTTAATTTTGATCAGGATTGACTGTCCAGACCAATTACAAACCTTAAGGTTTTTAGTTATTTCACACCCAAGAAGTTTAAAATAATAAAATAGGTAAATCGATAATGTATTTTTTCGTGGATATACCTCTTAATCCGCTAACGTTTGACATGACACTTGACGTTTTGTATTTAGCATTTCCAGACACTTTAATCCGCGAAACTTGAGGTTTTTCTACATAGTCTTCCTAAACTCGTATAGCGATTGCTAATACTCCTGTGAGAAAATTGATGACACAATGTAAAGTCCCTCTTTTCCATTTTATATCGCTAAACTTTGGTTTCGTGTATATACCTTGCTTGCATACCTCCTTCAGCTTGCTTGCAAATAAAACTTGCCTCCGACAGAAAATAATTGATTATAAAAATAGCTTAAAATTGCGGTTCAATTTTGCCATGTGACTCGTATCGCCCATACAATGGTATCAATGTATTTTATCTCGTCGCATATTATTTTTTTATTAAATAAAACTATTGATATACTGTATTCTATAAGTGATCATTTATATATTCTTAACAAAATCTAATAATCTAAGACAGTAATATACTGATGTTTACAAATGTTTACCTAACTATAAGGCGTGTTTATATCAGATTAATCACGAGACACCTTAACGAAAAAAAAAGAAAATAAGAAATTCGCGACCATCCATTTAGTTATAAATGCCGCAGACACAGGTGGCGATCTCATCGGCAGCTTGAGTTTGCCGGTCGACAACAGTAAGCTACTTGTTAGATTGTAGAAAATTCAGTATGAGATCTTATTGTATACTACTGATACTTTTACTGGGATTCTTTCTACAACCAACCGTACATGGTGAGCATCTGTTTATAAATTTTTGTCGGAGGTCAGGTCGTCTAATTTGAATTTCGATTAAACACAATATAAAAGTGATCATATTCAGGGTGTGCCTTTGCTTAGGCACCACCAATACAGAAACAATGCAACAATGCAGTATTGGCCATTTCTTGCTAAGTTATTTCTGTAAAAGTTTCTAATGGAGTTTTTACAAAAATCAACAGCCTTTTTCTATTATATTCTTTTCCGTTTTATTTTTAAACGAGTTTTAGGTTAAATATTAAGCCGCTATGATATGAATGACACATTCATTACCCGCGGGTATATTTACAGTTTAATAATCACGTTGAAGAACAATTGATGCTTTTAAATTGTTTTCAACCAACCTGAAAACTTTTAATCGATTATAGTTTATCAAGTAGGCTAAAATCTTCAACATAAATCGTGCCAAAAATATAAACTGATTGTAAAACAGTTTAAATTATATACAATGTATACGTACTAATTACCAGCTTGTCACAACGCTCTACATGTGAAGCCAAAGTCTGGATTGGATATTTCTGGACGAAGGAAGCGTCATGTTGGACCGCATCCGCATCCACACAGTAATCACTCATCAGAGAAGGACGCAGACCCAGAATTGTCTTTATTTTTCTCTGGTTGTATGTTTAAAAAAACTGGGCCAATGTTCGAATCCTGGCCTAGTGTAATCGATTTTATTCTACGGGATTTATACTGGTTTGAAGCCAGCGATATTGCGTATTGTGGGTAAGTTTTATGGTACCAGTCAGTGAAACAGATGAGTATACTTTTCTGCTGTGTATTGAGTTTTATGTTGATGACAAAGTGAATGACAAACATTCTTTGCGGTAAAACTGTACGCCCGGGGTGTTATAACAACATAATCTGTAAGGATATAATTTTGGGATGATATTGAATTAAATATAGTAATTTTGAAAGTTTGATTGCGATCTGAAGAAGAACAAATGTATTAGTATAAAATATTAACCTCAGTGTAACCTAAACAGTTTTACAAAAATTTTTAGAACTTTGCATTGTTTTTCATTCCTTATTTCGTATATAATATACGTGTGACTATTCTTCATGTTTTTGAGTTCATCCCTTATGAAAAGTAAAATTTCATCTTATTATATTCTAGGAATACAAGCAAGATGTGTTTGTTACGATTAATCACATTACTCAAACGGTATTTATATTCAACATATTTTAGAGGTTATAAAGATACAGCAAGATGCTGGCAAAGACGACTGAACTTTTTACTTAAATTCGAATCTTCTCTAATGATACCGGGAAAGGAATGTATACAGGAATACGATGAATCTATAAAAAGTGAAAGTAAGCAATAAATACAAAATGGGTGTATTTTATAGTTGACTTTGGATGTCAGTCGCTTCAATTAATGATTATATTTGGTTGATTTTAATTTTCACCACAAAAGCACAAGAGATTTTTTTAGTAAAATGAGACAAGTTTTTTATTTGTCTTATTATTATAAATCTATTGATTAACATAATATAATATAGACCAGGTATTTTGAACATTTTTCAATGAATGGTTAGATCCGAAATTTAAAAAACGGTTTATCTGTTGTATCGAATCAACTAACAACAAGTTTTCTCATTTAAGAAAATGTTTGGAACGGGTTTGCTTGAAACCGATAATACATAATAAGGCACATTGCGTACAACTTTCGTTATCTTCAGTACGTATGGTACCGTATCTGTTGTTAGTTGGGTCCGCAAAATGCTTAACGTAGGCACGCCAATTATTTGCGATTTATAGTATTCAATATAGCGCCAAGAGAACATTTTATATCTGTCATGGAGCTTCTAAAACAAATTTCTTGTTCTTTTTATCGTTTTTATTTTGTGCATATGATATCGTTTCAATATGTAAACGAGATAGCATACATCGCCGACTTATCGATCGAAACTTTCTTGGCGGAAACTTGCGCATCGCACACACACACCCAGCACATGCGCGCTCTCGCGTAAAAATTCTAGGTCTTACACGTTCACGTTTCAATATGTAGAGGAGCATAATGCGCAGCGTAAATTTTACCTCCTTGTCGTCGTCGACACGGAAATACAAATCTGGGAGACGTTAATGACTGTGTTGTTCACTTAATTGCGGATTCTACCATTTAATTATCCTTATTTATTCCTTCGTAGTAGACATTTCTCCGTGGACGTTACAATTCTTGTGGCTCACGACGTACATCTTGCCGAAACGATATATAAAGATGTTCACGGCCTAAACAGTCACGTTCACATAAACAATAATCAACCCTGTAAAAATTACACGCCTTAATAGTGATATCCTGACATTCTTCCCTAAAATTCAGGAGGGGGAAGGAACGCACGTGGATGTGCCAATAACAACAGTATTTCACTTACTGTCAGATTCAATTTGGGCGGCTTTTATTATCAATTTTTATCACAGATATGCTTGTTTGTTTTTTCATTAATTCGCAACTTATCGAGAACCGAAAAACTACGGTCACTTTGTGACACCCTATTTGTTGACTTATTTTGGGCGGTGGAGGTTTTTAAACTCAATTTTCATTGAAAACTGATCTTGGTTTAAAATACAACAATGTATGAATGTTACTCTAACTTAGGGCAAAATTTTGTGAATATATGGTATTATACCAAACTTTAGTGCAAAAATAATAGTATACATTATCGTTATCATCGTAACAGGTTATCTTCATCTTCCAGGGGGACCCGCATTTGAAATTTTTTATCGAACTCATTATGATTCTTATCAGCATGAACCAGTTTATGGAGAATTCAAACGATTCAAAAGACAAATAGTTGGCATTGATGACACACTGAGACGAGCAGAAGATATTTTGAACAATTTGGATGATTTTTTGGATACAAAATTCACAACACCGCGCTCGTATTTTCAAGGCAAAACGACAAGTGAGCCCGCTACTTTGACAAAGACAGAAAAAGAACGGGAATGTCCCAAATTTTCTTTAATCGAGTTCAACAATTGTATCCAGTCTCGAGTAGATGAATTAGTCCAAACACAGTTGATACAAAAATATCCGTCTTTAAGAAATTTTAACGAGAAGTCGAACATAGAGTTTTTTGAAGATCATATGTCCAGCTGCAGGTAAGCCTCGTTTTAAAAATTTATTTGAAAAAATTCCCATTTCTAATATGATTTACATCAATGCTACTCTACGTAATACTGTTGGGAAATTCTCCCCTTCTTCCGAGATCTGTCGGGGCATATAACATTGTGGAAGCTGTGATATAACACGATGTTTTGTTTTCTCCTTACATTTTTTTAACTGGACGGTGTAAAATGCATTCAGTTTATTTATGCACAATGATAATAATTGATATGTTCATACTATTTTTTGTAACATATAAGTAAAACATAACTTTTCCTTCAGAATAACTAAAGAAAGGAGAGGGAAAAACGTCGTTTACATTGAAAACTGCCCCGTATCGAACTCAAGAACAAAACGGCAATCGCCATTCAAACCAAATACTTTGTTGAACAGAGGCGAAATTTATACAGTAACGGACACAGGCCCATCTTTGCCAGGAAACAAACCTTTATACATACCAACTTATCATTTCCCATCAGAACTATGTCTGATAATAGATTATCCAGATGTTGTCAAACCAGCCTCACCTGTTCGTGTACCTATCACATTATGTGCGGAGAAATATTTGGGAACATTTTTTAATAAAACAGACCAAGATTTAGATCTGATTCCAACAATTGACCCAAATGAGAGATCCATGTACCAGAGGCCAAGTTCTAAAGGTAAAGCTTTTAAAAAGTTACATATTATTAAATATAGAAAAATTTAGCGTGCTGAAACGCATTGAAATAATTAGTCAATTAGCAGCATATACGGGTCTCAGAATATGAATGATTCAACTATAAGCTGTCAAGATCGCTGAGCTTGCAAATCTTTTGTCGTTAATATTAAACGACGCAACGCTGAGGGTATAGAGTTTTGATTTTGTTATGTAGAGCCAAAATATATCTGCGCTACAGCACTTTTAGTTACAATGTTTTACTTTTAGCTACATGTTCATGAAATATTACATTAGGTAACCAGTCGCTTGATTTTATATGCTTTTCAGGAAAAATAGGATCGTGTACCAAGGATGACGCATGGACAAGGTATTACAACGTTGACAATCAAGACGAAGAAGGTGACTTTGAAACATTAGAAGATCTTCGCAATTTATTTCCAAAACTTATTTGTGATTCCCCAAAAGCAATTGACGTACGAATCGCAAAAGGTAACAAACCTCACTTTAGATCGAAGGAGTCTCTTTATATTTCTCTCGCCGATGGTTTTAGATGTTACAATGACGAGCAAAAAGATGGCGTATGTGAGGATTACAAAGTTCGATTTTGCTGCCCAAGTGAGCATCTTTTTTTCATTTTTTTAAAGGGTAAAGGTCATTACGTTTATGTGTACGGAAAATCACAATTTTCTCATTAAGTCATCATTTTCAATAAATTATTGTATTATTCTATCTTCAAAATTATCTACTATTCATTACAATTATATTGTAAACCACATCTTCCCGCTCCCTGTGCTCAAATCCTCAACCTCAATCCACGAGGAGAATTGTTTAAAGAAAAAACTATCCGACCCAAGTTCATTACAACTCAGACCCGAGTTGGGTATACACAGGTTTGACCTATGTTGGATAAATATTGAGTCAAAAGGTTTTCGGTGCCTTACTTGATCGTGTGTGAACTCTCAAAACCATACTATATGGGTCCAGGCAATTAAACTTATTTATACGAGTCACACTGGAGCTTGTCTATTCTCCAACAAAAGGAGACTCGAGTCCTACTCGAACTGGATTGCCATTGTCTGATTTTCCTTGTTATGAAGACTAAAATAACATGTTAATAATAATAATGTTGTATTTCAGAACAACCCTTGTGCGAAGAACCCAGTTCTTGGACAGGATGGTTAAACAGGAAACGTGGTCGTTCGTTCGGGGATAGAGAAACTTTGGGATACCACAAGACCAATAACAATGTTTGCGACCACCCGCTGTCAATACGTGCGAGATTGAATGGCAGTAAGAAGCCATATTGGTTTGGAAATAACATTATTGAGATTTCACCAATCATTGGTTTAATCTGTCGGGATGCTGATCAAAGTGATAGACGTTGCAGGGACTACTCTGTTTCCTTCTGTTGCCCTTTACTATCAATGTAGCACAGCATATGTTAAATTGAATTTCCCAATCATGTTGATTATAATTTTGTGCCAAAAACACGAAGGATATGCAGTTTGTGGTACAACTCTGAAGTAAACTACTCAATGCTATGTAGTCAATGCTGTACCAGATTTTTACTGAATATATTTTTAAGTTTGATGATATCTGAAAAAACCACATTTGTATTACCTTAACTTTCTCTATCAGTGTTCAGTGTTTCAGTTTTCTGTAATATTAAATTGAACAAATTAGCAGTATTAGTAAATACATGTATTTGAAGAGTATTAATCACAAATTAAAACTATTATTTTGTTATATCATATTCAATCGATGATTATGTGATGATGACAGGGCAAAAATGCAGGACTGAAATTCTTTGAGGTGGTAAATAGCATATCAGTTTAATCGAGCAAGCAGCATTGTCATTTTGGAATTATAGTACTTGTAAAATTAGGTAATTTAAATAGTAGACAGTAGTCATTTAAGATCCATCACCCTTCGGGAAAATATAAAAATTGGCATGAATAAAGATATTTTGGGCATAAGGAAAATGTTGTCCCCAGATCATGACGTAGCATATTTTAATAGGACAGTAGACCAAGGTTAGCCAGATGATTATCGATATTCGGCACAAATTACGTTTATAGACAATTATCTAGCTAGCTACACAACAGAGAAAAGGAGTGCAATTTTCATCATCTTATATATGCGGCAAGATGAACAAAAAAAGTTCAGTACTGGCATTCCGCAAGAGATTGCCACAACAGACTCCGACAACTATTAATTCAGCAAAAAAAACTCTCTCATAATTCTAATAATGAGCGGTGTACCAAATTTTTTTATCGAGCTTCCACGCAAATATATCAATACCTCCAGTTATTAAAACTAGAAATACATTTGTGTTAGTGCGCTGCAAGACTTGAATCAAAGACGCAGTTTCAACAAAACTAGAAAAAAATGCAAAGATATTCTCTAGTGACCACAAGGATAAAAACTAGGTAATGACAAGCAAACTCCAAGATTCTCTAATTACATCTACGCAACAGTAGCGATACACGAAATCATTGTATTATTGTATTACAAAATGGCCATATCGCCAAATCTAACTTCTTTGCGCTTTTCAGAGTTGCTTTTTATATATTTATTAAAAACAATAGTAACATACTTAAGCTATACATAGCATGCAGTGCTGCATTAGAAAATAAGACAAGACAAATCTAAGAGTTCTTCGGACTTTGTCAGAATTAGCTCACACCACACATCATGCTGGTGTCGGCAAACTCTTTCAAAACCGACGGGAACTGACTTTGCAACAATTTCATACAAATTTAGTTACAAATACTTTTTTATAACTTGCCCCATTTAGAATAATCCAAACTCAACTTAAGAACATGCTTAAACTACAATGTATCAAGCTAGCATTTTAATGAGCACAAAGGAAGATTGAAATTTTTAATCGCGTGAAAAATGTTTTTGCTTAGATTTGGATGCGAAGTGACGTCTCAGTACGAAGTACATTCACTAGACTTCAATTCCAATTAAATAAGTTTGTGACCATCTTTAATTAATTAAGCATTTGGCATTCATTTGAAGTTTTGAAGTGACATATAGAGAGAATTTAAAAAGTATCGGCTCGTTGTTTTTTATTTTGTTAATATTATAGGCTATGACTTCCACAGAAAGCAATTTACCTCACACGTTGCAAACAAGATTTATGCATGGTTGATTTCGGTATTTAATCGTGCACAAATATAATACTATGACTAAATACGTAAAGGCTGTGGTGAACAAAACAACAACATATTACTGCCTTAAGGAAGGCCTGAAGGTATATTAACGAAATGAAATATGTCATCGAACTTGACAGCATATACGCCAGTGCGAATTGAATTATTAACCAACTGACAACAGAAGACAACAGTCAGATTTTGAACTGAGTTGGTAAAATACAAAAAATGTGGTTTCAAAAAACCTTACTGCTTGTGTGTTTCGTTTTTATGGGAGTAGAAGGTAAGTTATCATTTTTGTTTTTTATCTGAAAATGCCCGGACGACAATTTATTCGATATGATTATTATCTATCGAATATTTGCCTGCGCAAAAATAAGAATGAAGTTTGCTTTTGGTTTAATAACATTGTTCATTATTTGGTATTTGTGCCAAAAAAAATTTGTTTTTGCGCGTTTTTTATATGGAGAATTATTGAGGTAAATATGCAGAAACATTTCATAGAAATTAAAATATTATTGTGCTTCTTCTTCTATTGATTTAGAATGTTGTCTTAGCCATTGCGGATAAAAACCGACCGATTAAGAAATTTTTTTTTTGACAATTCCGACAAATTATCCAACACTGAATGCCCAATTTACGATGATACGTACTGACGCATTCCCATCGTGCATTCGAGACGTAGTTTTTCTTGCGGACGCAATTCATCACGAATGAAAAATAGTTACACTGAGAATGACGATAATTATTGTTAAAAGATAAGAAAAGAAAAAAATTTGAATGGAGAAAATTTTTTGGTTTATCGAATCTTCTTCCTCTAGCTTTTAGTATTTTGATTAGAGGATGGCCATAAATCAACGGACATGAGAAACATGGTCAGCGTATGCACGTAAAATGGCATTCAGAACAAACGTATTTTGCAAAAATAAATAAACTCTGTCAAACAACACTTAGTACGATAAGTTGTAACAAAGACCCATTAATCTCTCCTTTAAACACAATCCGTGCGCTTCAACAAGAATGAATATTATTGAGCATCAAAGAATAAAATCAGTGTTCAGTGAAGATGGAATTGTCAGTTGAACATGATTAAAGATGTTTACCATCGATCGGATTCAAATGCTTCATAAAATAATTAATATCGTAATCAATTAATATTACTTAAAATATTGTGGTAAATAATGATATCATCATTAATATTTAAAAGCATTTATTTATAGTTTTACAACCACCGCGATACGGAAATTTTCATGTAGACTCGCCCTCAAGCCATTTCATGTAAATGCTTTCGTTACATTTTTAATTTTGACGTGAGCATTTTGAGACGAATCGGTGACTCATCTCATGTCAAAATTTAATTAAAACATATTGAGTCATTTTAATTTTCGATTTCTGTATTGAATGGAAAGTACAGGGTTTCGATGCTAAAAACATTTCCGAACGAATATATTATTGCCAGGCATGGAACGTACGTGAAATACTCTTTATCAATGAAACATACCAACTTTCATGATTATAAGTTTCCAACAGTTTCATATAAACTTTTCCACTTGCAGACATTAACTTGTTTTTATCCATATCAAGCTATTCAAAAATAGTAACGTTTTTTCTTGGTGCATAGAAATGTGATTCGGTCCATTAATAGTTTTCTCTATTGTTCTTAGTCAATAAAAATATAAGATATTGTAGATTACAGAAAATAGGAAAACTATCCATTTCTAAACATTCATCGAAATCTCGACATTTTTACGTTTACATCTTCACTTAAAATCTTACATTTCATTAGAATCATAAGAATATATTAATCTAGAAGTTCAATTCTCTAAATTAACAAATTAATGTTTAAATACTGTCGCAAGATAGGTTTAAATTATTTGTGAGAACAAAAGAAATGGCACTGCTGTTATGAATAAATATTTCGTAAATTCAAAATTAAAATGTAATGTGGTATCTCAACATTTTTCTGAAATAACATGAAAGCAATCTCTTGCGCACTCATTCGGAAATAAGAGACACTCATACTAGAAAAAATTTCGGATGGCATATGAAATACCACGAGCTAGTGAAATATTTCAGATTGATGGTAGCAGTTTCTTATGTTGTGAACAGCGTTTATTAAATAGCTTCGTATGTACATATTTTTTAATTTTTAAAAATGTACGCCAAATTAAATTATTAAATTTTCCCTGTGTTGTAATTTTTCAACTCCCAAATTGAGCATATGACGAATAATTCTTTATGTTGATGTTGTAACATTTTTTATGAGCAATATTTCGAGTTTTAACTTTCCTCGTCTATGTTCCAGCGTGTCGAATGCCAAGTAAAGATTATCCACCAGACGCGTTCCCCGAACATGGCGACCAAGGCGATCAAGATGGGGATTCACAAGGCAGAAAGAAAAGGCACGTGGTAACTAACCCCCACGACGTTGACCATGTTTTGAGCGACTTTTTCACTACATGTTTGTTTGATAAAACCGGAAGTGTTTTCTCATCGTGGAGAGCCGTTATTGATTTTGTTCTTCGTGATACAAGATGGTATTCTGCATCCGACGAACAGTTTTGTAAACGGTGAGTTTATTTGAAAATAATAATTTGAGTCTATGAATTCATAGAATTCAATAATGATTTACCATTTTAATAGGATTAAATATAATTTAATTTGTGTTTCCAGACAATCCAATATTAATTAAATGAAAGCAACAATAAACCACCTTATTTTACAGAAACTATGACCGCGAAATTCCTGTTGAATGCTGGCAGAATCGTTTTGAAAAGCTCGTTGCTCTAGATTCAAAGTTGCTTCCAAAAGCGAAGGAATGCATGCAAGAATATGCTTGGTCGAAAGGTAGGAGATATAATTTCCATATTATATTCTTATAAAAAAGCGTTGCAGCAACATACAAAGGGTAAGGTATGGATGTTCCTATTCTGTTACGATAAATAGAAAATCTTATCTGCCATTTACATGACAATCCCGTTGGACATCGGATGGAAATTTCGAAGATTTTAGAAGTGTCAGTAAATGAAGATATAAACAATGCCCACAAAAATGAGTATATCATAAATAATTTCCCAACCCGATTTTCAATTCATGTAGTGGTTTCGAATGCATAACTTGTACAGCCTGATAAACCCCAAAGTGATTGGAAATTGAAGCAATGAGGATACGGTGGTATTTTTGATTGTTATTACCTTTTATTATTTTCTTTTCTAGAAACACCTATCCGTGGAAAACGTGGCGTGGCGTCACCTGGACGTCCTCGAACCACCTTAAAAATTGATATTTGTCTTGGAATTTCCACAAAGGAATATGGATCTTGCGTGGAAGATAATCTCTTAACTAGAAAAAATATTGCAATGTATGGTTCATTGAAAGAATATAACCAGAAGTCCATTGATGACTTTGTATCCGATCACTATTCTGAGTGCAGGTATTGATTGAGCTCTTACGATATTTGGTATAAGAAATATACCGGAATGCATAATTAACTAACACTTTACCGTTTAAGTGCTACAAGTATTTTTTCTTGAAAAGTACACGCGCAAGGTGAAAGTATTAAATTACACTGTGCGAGACTATTTTTCAACAGGCATTTCACCAAACATAACACCACAGATCTTCACAAGTATCTAAGAAATTAGACTACAATGTGTCCTGGAAGTACATCAACAGCCAATTATTAATCAATTAAACTGAATTATAAAAACATACATATGAGATTCTATTACGACATGAACTGAAAAATCATTGCTAATTGATAGGTAAAAACGTCCTATATATATATATATATATTAGTATAATTGTGCATGAGTACAATGTAACAATGTAAAATTACAGCAAACTATTGTGACTCTCCATTGCTATTCCATTATATTTACTGGGTTGGTCAGTTTCGTTTGGTGTTTCACGGTATGGCAAAAAAGTTAAATCAAATGCTAACAATTTGTTTTAGAATCACATCTCGGTACAACCGTTTTACTGGAAATGTCTACATGGAAAATTGTCCAATTCATTATTTGAATCCATCATTCAATACAGCACCTCGTACGCCTACATGTTTGTCAACAACGTTCAAGGAAATTGTACGAACTTCATCGCCTCTTTTCGCTGCAACAAAAACTTGTATTCAAAAATATTCTAACGGTGAGAACTTTATTTTAATTTACATGTACACATATTGATTTTGTCTCATACGCGTCATTTTTGTTAACGTTTGCGCAATATTTGTGGGTAGTTCAGCATGTATTTGGTTTGTTTCGAGCGCCCTCAATGAACACGAGGTGTGATACAGCATTAATTTAGCCCCGGGCTCGATAAATTAATCCGTATTCTGAACGACGGAGCAAACACGTAGAGGAATATTATTGCTGTGCTAAAATTTTAAGTAAAATTTTTTTAAATTTTTATTTTGCAAGTTGTCTCATCTTTCTTAATTAAATATTACATTAATTAAATTACATTAAATATTACATAAATTAAATAAATACAGCATTAATTTAGCCCCGGGATCGATAAATTAATCCGTATTCTGAACGACGGAGCAAACACGTAGAGGAATATTATCGCTGTGCTAAAATTTTAAGTAAAATTTTTTTAAATTTTCATTTTGCAAGTTGTCTCATCTTTCTTAATTAAATATGGATGGTGGATTAAGCATCAAATTTACGCTTTCCCTGCAGTTCATCCGTATTTATGGGCTGCATCGCTATGTATTATCACTATTTTTACTGCAGATAAATGCAAAAATGTGAAATGCTGGCGTCCGTATGAACAATGTGACCCATCAACTGGAAGATGCATTTGTCGGCCGGGATATGAGAAAAATAACCGAGGAACTTGTGTTGGTAAGACGTCAATAGGCTGTTGCTGTTTTCTCTCCATCTCCACTTTTATTTTTTTTTAAATTCTGTATTTTTAAACAGAAGAAAACAAATGCCGGGCCAGATTCTGCAGTGGCTTACACAAAGTGTGTGATCCAGATACGGGAAACTGCGTCTGCAAGGAAAACTACGTCTTGAATGCACGCGGTGATTGCGTCAGTACGTATTTGTTACTTTTTTATCGAAATTGTAAAAAAAATATTCTTTTTCATTGATTGGTTTTTATTCGTAATGGGTTAGACCAGGGGTCTCCAACTCAAAACATGTCGTGGGCCACTTTTTAAAATTTATTGACTACGCGGGCCGCAAACCAAGAAATCAGGTATAAAAATGGGTATCTGAATGTATTGTGTTGAAATTACACTTGAATCTCACAGCAAACGAGACATGAAACATATTCATTCACTTGTGCTGGATATTTGATCTCGATGTTTGGCCTTATTTTGCGTTGGTGTGCTAGTCTTAAGACAGCATGCAAATGCTCGTCCGTTAGTCGTGTGCGGAGGGCTGACTTGCTAACTTTCATAGTGCTTTCATAACTGCTCGCAAATATAAGAACTGCCAAAAATTGCAGGTATGCAAAGTGAATGTGCAATTAGCTTTGCAAACCATTCTTCGGGCACAATGGAGTGACCGAAACTCGTTTATTTCGTCACAATGAACATGCGAAATAAAATTATCGCATCTATAATAATTGCATCATAACAAAATTATAAAACATGAACGTGGACAACAGGGGGGAATTTTGCTTCACTTTTCACAGTTTGTCGGACTCTTGATGATAAATGACGCGATAAAACCTACTAATAGTGAACGTCGTACTATCTTAGTTTTTGTGGAAAAATGCCAAACATGATGCGGACGCAAAAAAAAAATGGTTGGCGGTCCGCATGCGGCCCGCGTGTTGGAGACCCCTGGGTTAGACAATATTCTAAATTGACAGAGGCAGAAACACAATAATATTCTAATTTCTGTGAAATGTTTCCGCAGTCTGAGTCGGTATTTTTTTTAAATCTTTGCCAAATAGCATACCCCGATTTGTTGTACAATGAATAAAGTGATGCTCGACGTTTCTCTAAATACACCATAAAAAATAAATTTAGTGGTTTACGATTTTATCAATTATTTGGTGATTTTTTATTTTATTCACTCTCTTTATGTCTGATGTTCAATTTTAGTGCTGAGTAGATGCGCATTGATATTTTGTGGAGGACAATATAAAACTTGTGACGAACGAACAGGATTATGTGTCTGTATGGAAGGTTACGTTCCAGATGGGAACGGTATTTGTCGTGGTGAGTCCCATCAATTCTGTCGCTTCGTTTTTCTTTATTCCCTGACTTTGTCCTTGTTGGTTCTTCTGTACTACCTTAGCTCGTTGTTTTCATACCCACTTATTTATTTCTCTTCTCTACTTGAATATTTACTGCAGAAATTATAGTTTATCTTTGTAAAAGTTTTAGTTGTTTTTAGAACAATCTTCTGATCCATGTCGGAGAAAGATTTGTGGCGTTGGTGAACAATGTGTTGTATATGAAGGATCCCCGTTTTGTGTTTGTATGGAAGGTTACGAAAGAATTGTTCCTGGAATATGCAGAAGTGAGTCGGTATTACTATAAATTTTAATGCTATTTCAGCTTTATATATAATAGTGTTTTCTATTGACGCGGTTTCATTATATCGGTGGAATTAATATGAATACTCCAATTAACATTCATGTGTCATTTGTGAATATTCTTTTTTAATACTCTAATTATAACGTAATTCTTTAAATTGCAGTGCCAAACAATTGTCGCCAAACGAATTGTGGGCCTAATGGTAGATGTAGAATGAGACAGGGGCGGCCGGTTTGTTTTTGCAATCCTGGGTATATCAGGAAAGGCGGCAAATGTGAACCAGAAGGTATTACTTTTTGCTTATTCTTGATAAACTAAATAAATGAAGGGGTGAGTTAAAAATGATACATAATGTATGATAATATAGAAAATGAACCACTTACCACTCACAATTTTGTTTTCGTCCTCCCCCCTTATACCCTCAAGAAGGAGTCGTGGAATAATTGAAAATTCAGTTTAATGTAACGCATATCTATCTTTTTACACATTCAGTTTAATTTAAAACCCAGCATTTGATACGACTTATTGTTTCCACAGTAATTGATCCATGTGCAACTGTCCGTTGCGGTAGATATATGGAGTGTAAAGTCGATCAATTCGGTGCACCAGGTTGCGTTTGCATTGCTGGATATGTTCCTGACCCTGAAATGAATGGAGTAGGCTGCAAGCGTCCTGGTGAGTAGAAAGTTAAATAAAAACTACTGCGAGTTTAGCTTAATTATTGATAGGGCATACCTTTGTGCAGACTGATAATTATAACGCGAAAGTGCTTGAGACTTGATCCAATCCGATTAGTTATCCAAAAGTATGTTGCGTTGGACAGTGTGTTTAATCACACAGTTGAACTTAGATATTTTTTTATAACAGACCCGTGTGATAATGTTGATTGCGGTCCGCACGGTAGATGTGTCAGAAACGGAAACTGTGTTTGCAATCCGGGATATAGCAAAGTAAACGGACGCTGTGTTGGTAAGTTATCCCAATTTTTTTTTTTTTTTTTATTTATTTATCACAATTTCTTGCTTGATGATAGTTTAATTCTGAAATGCATCTGAAAAAGGAAACTAAAATTTTTTTTTTTAGATCCTTGCGAAAACATTAATTGTGGGCCAAACGGTAGATGCGTAAGAGGGCGTTGTATTTGCGATAGAGGTTTTGTAGAAGTTAACAGACGATGTGTTGGTAAGTCAATAATAAATCCTATAGTGGTTACGTATTTGATACAGATAGTTATTTGGTCGCTCTATTTATATCGCGATAGACTTGAATTTTCAATCACCTTCAATCACATTATAAGATGACTTATATCATTTTACTTATAATTCGCAACAACTATCCTCCTAGCTAAAAGATTGTTCAGCATAGCTCTCCATTATACACAACAATTATCACTCGAGTCAGGTTTGAAGTCTGAAGGTGACCAATGGCTCACGGTGGGCTTAATATAAACGTCAATGTTTACAATTCAGGGTGGTCCAAAGCTGTCGGCTTCGGCGGGAACAAAATTATTTTTGCATTGTTCGCGGGCCACAATAGTGCCAGGAATAGGTGAACTGTGCAATAAAAAACAAACACTTTTATTGTGCAAACGCATTGAACGCATTGTCATTTATCAAGCTAGAACATGCAAAAAATACCAAAACACGTACTAAAACCAGCAAAAGTCTTTCCATATCTACATTTAGTGTAAGATTTCAAGCTATTCAGAACGGAAAAAGCGCTTCCGAAAATCTAAGTGCTTTCGAACATCGATGAAATCTTCAAACCACCAAAATCTTAACTTTGGAAAATGCTCATTGCTCACACGATTCTAAAATTCTGTTTTGAATTATATTCCTTTGTCACCGACCGACACGACTTGCCTACATATCAAGCAAGCATTGTGGTATTTATTATTCCTCACCCATCCAGTTAAAAATCTGTTTGAATTCGTCAGCTTTCTTTTCAAACTCATGTTTACAAAATAACTTACAAAAAACTGCAGATTGATCGATTACCAATTGTGAGGTACGGAAGGGTAATTACAAAATTTTCTGATATGCAGCATTTTTTAAAATACTGTTTAGGCTGGTTGCAAAAAAGCCGGCATGGATTATATTATTAGGCCATAACATTAACGTTCAGTTATCAGGCATAGCCAACCTAGGCTAATAAAATCCGGATTCGATTTTTAGTTTTCTATGATGCCAAAATTGGTAGGATATATATTTCCGACCAAAAAGGTAGAAAGCAAGATAACAATTTAGACTGCCTAGCCATAACACTAGTCAATTCAATGACATTATTGATGTAACAATTTGTCGAAATATTTTTTGGGGTTATTTTTATGACGAAACAACACCAAATGCGATTTTTTTTAATATTCTCGTAATGCGACGCGGGTCACAGACAATGAGTCCGCGGGCCACAGACAATGAGCCCGCGGGCCTGGGTGTGGACCACGCTGGTCTACATAATCATGATATTATAAAAAAAAAAAAAATGAGATCATCGTTGAATAAACATGGATCTTCTTGATTTCTATTCCACTTTTCGCGATGAATTCAAAATGGAGGATTCACAAAAGCAATTTTTACCATCAATGTTCATACAATATTAGGCATTTTCCAAAAATTATACGAATATTCCATTGTGTTTTTATAATGCGTAATCTTACAATCTGCTAAAATAATGAGCATTTTTGCCTCGTTTAACGCAATTTTCGATATGTTTTACAGGTCCATGTGACGGTGTTACTTGTCCAGATAACAGTGCCTGTAGTAATGGAAACTGCGTGTGCGATTCTGGATTTTCTAAAAACTCAGACGGAGAATGCATAAGTAAATGAATTTTTTTTTCCACAGTCAACGCTCTATTTTAAATAATATGAAGTTTTTTTCTTAGCATTTCTTTAGCATGCAGTCACTAACAGTCTTTTATTATATATATATATACCTGCAACAAGTACCAAAACGAGTTTATAAGCTAAGGCACGAAAATATGTCGAAATATAGGTTTGATACATATTTTTGAAAGTAAATACAATTTTGCAATAGTTATCGATTTTTTTCAGGAATAAACCCTTGTGATGGAGTTACATGCGAAAGGAATCAGAGGTGCGTTAGGCAAACTGGACAGTGCGTCTGTTTACCTAATTTTATTCCCAATCCAGTCGGACCTGGATGCGTACCGAGAGGTAATAACTTTATATATGTGTTGATAGCCGTTTTGTTATAAAAAGCATGTGTTTTGTTGAAAAGGTTTGAGGCTGTATAGGCTTTTCTCCAAAGTTTCTCAGATATTGTTAAATATATACAGTTGATCACAAAAAATAAGAATCATTGATTTTACTTCTTATAGGCGTCAATACTACTAACGTTCAGTTTTTATCTTTGTGTAAATAATACCAATGAATACCAACAACCTTGATTTAAAAACGGCAAAGGAAAAAATTACTCATTATATCTTTTCAATATTGATCCTCAAAATTGTTTAGTCGTGAACTATCAAGCCAAAAGCTAAGTTTGTGTAAAGTCAAATAAATGAAAATTACACAAATCCATTTCTGGTAAAACCACAAAAAAATTGTAAAAAAAGTTTCATTGGGGGATAGATAAAATTTGAGTTCATTCGTCAAAGGGTTACCAAATCTAAATTCTTCATTTTTTTTACCACTTCGATTCATTACTCAGACCGTTGCGCTGGTGTGACATGCACCGGTAACAAGGTCTGCGATAACGGAAACTGCGTGTGTGCATCTGGATTTAGAGAAAATGCAGATGGAGAATGTACAAGTAAATGATTTTATTTTCACAGTCAATGCTTTATTTTAAATAATATGAAGTTTTTTTTTAATTTTAGCATACAGTTACTAACTGTCTTTTTTATATATAACTGCAACACGTACCAAAACGAGTTTATAAAGCTAAGAAACGAAAATATGTGGAAATATAGGTTTGATACATATTATTAAAAGTAAATACAATTTTTCAATAGGTATCGATTTTTTTTTCAGGAATAAACCCTTGTGACGTAGTTACATGCGAAAGGAATCAGAGGTGCGTTAGGCGAACTGGACAGTGCGTCTGTTTACCTAATTTTATTCCCAATCCAGTCGGACCTGGATGCGTACCGAGAGGTAATAACTTTATATATGTGTTGATAGCCGCTTTGTTAAAAAGTGCATGTGTTTTGTTATAAAGATTTACGCCTGTATAGGCTTTTCTCCAAAGTGTTTCAGATATTGTTAAATATATACACAAAAAATAGGAATCATTGATTTTACTTCCCATCGTGCGTCAATACTACAACTGTTCAGCTTTATCTTTGTGTAAATAATTTTGGATACCAACAACCTTGAACTAAATCGGAAAAAGAAATATATAAAATTACTCATTATATCTTTTAAATATTGATCCTCAAAATTGTTTAGTCGTGAACTATCAAGCCAAAAGCTAAGTTTGTATAAATTCAAATAAATGAAAATTACACAAATCCATTTCTGGTAAAACCACAAAAAATTGAAAAAAAAGTTCCATTTGGGGATAGATAAAATTTGAGTTCATTCGTCAAAGGGTTACGAAATCTAAACTCTTCATTTTTCTATCACTTCGATTCATTACTTAGACCGTTGCGCTGGTGTGACATGCACCGGTAACAAGGTCTGCGATAACGGAAACTGCGTGTGTGCATCTGGATTTAGAGAAAATGCAGATGGAGAATGTACAAGTAAGTCCGTTTTATGCTTATTTGTGATGTAGTACTTATGTGCTTTAATTAACAAACATCAAAAATATGCTGGCGTTTTTTTTAAACTATAACTTAGTAATAATCATAGGCATTTTCAAATTAAACCGTTGATAGTGTATGGGAAGATTAGCTCATTCTCAACCGATGACTCGTGGTCGAAATAAGATCATGATGGAGCCAAGAATCTAGCCCCAAAGACCGAAAAGTACACAGTTTGTTTGCAGAGTTTAATTCTCTAAACCTAATCTCTGCAACGAAATGATTTTTCGATATTCAATGTTCAATTCAATGTGAAATTCTCCAATTTTGTCGTTACAACTTTTTTTTTCAGGAATAAGCCCATGTGAAGGTTTTAGATGCCCAACAAACATGAGGTGTCAAGTTAGAGGGGAAGGTCAAGTATGCGTTTGTTTACCTGGCTTTATACGAAACCCTACTAATGCTCCTGGATGCATAAGAGGTATGTTTATATATCATACTTTTTTACCCGAACAAATATGTGGGTTCATAAACAAAGTCTAACCGAATGGGCGACATTCTGAGCAAAATTTCCTGTCAATACTGTCAAACCCATAATGTGATGTCACAATATCAACATTAAATTTTATCATGGTAATGAAAAAAGCCTGGGTCCTAATTCGTGGTTTCTTCAACTGTTATTGTGCTATAATCAGATGCGTGCGCGGGAATATCTTGTCCGGACAACAGCGTGTGTATCAATGGAGATTGTATCTGCCAGCCACCATTAAGAAAAGATGAATCTGGTCAATGCGTCAGTAAGTATCACGAGTTACAATATAATTCTCTCTAATATTAGAATCTGACGTCTGTTCGTCCTGATCTCAACTAAATATTTAAAAATGTGCCGATCTTCTGTACTTTGTAGAAAATTTGGATTTAAGCGGGGTTTGTAATCAAATAGGAATCTCAATATTTTTCATTTTGGATAAATTAATTTGACTCACTAGAAAATATTTTGTTCATATTATTTTTTTATAACAAATGTCACGCTGACTGATAACAAAAAAACATATACACTCTCGATCGCTGCGGAAGGACCAAATTCCACTGACGTGTAATAAAGACTTATTTCAGGTTGTAATAAATTTAAGTATTGGTTGATCTTGAAAAAGTGTTATTTGTAAAAACTCAGGTGGAAGTCTATGCGACAACTTTCCTCCATGCGGAAGAAACGAAGAATGCCGAATCAATTCTGATGGTTTGCCTGAATGCCAGTGCATGTCAGGTTTCATCAGAAATCCAAGAGGATCTGGTTGTATTGCAGGTAAGGTGGTTTGATAATATATGGATGGTTGTAAAGTATTTTAATTTTGTAAGTCTACACAGATGTGTTTTCAACACTGCAAGAAGCAAACATTTTGTGTATAATTTTTTCAATTCAAAAAGTGTCGTTATATTCTTACGAACTTTACTGCGCATCATAGTACATTAACACTGTATTACCAGAGAAGGCAGTATTGGAACAATTCCCTGTGATGTTTGGACCGTACATGGTGGTAGTAAAGTGGTAAAATTTAAAACAAAAATAGAACGTAAAAGCAGGCTGAATTCTTCTGTAGCAGGGCGACGTCATCAATTGAAGCGCTGAATTTGCAAATTCCTCAAATCCAATTGTAAATTTCTTGACAACGATTTTATTCATATATATCAATAGTTTTGGAGAACGCTTTGTGTGAAAATTACATAAGAAAAAGATAAGGCTGCAAATAGTAATCTAGTATTAGCATTTGACCCTTTGCTATACACACGTTCATAAAACTTTCACAAATTTTTGGCACCATGGCCACATAGCTGAGAAAACGTAGGCATACGCTAATGAAGATCCGCGAGTGAAGTTTCAGGGCCTAATGGTTGATGATTTGAATAGCTTTGAAAAATCCGATACAAATGGGAAGAACCCAAGCCTACGGAGCCTAAGGAATAAATAAATGTTCGTTTGTAGAATCAGTTTCTATACTTTTGACTTGAACATTTCTAATATTCCGCACAACTTCATACATATCGATCCCAACCATATCAACAATATTGTATTTGCCTAAAAGACATTGTTCCATCAAGTTATTCCAATTTTACAATTCCGTATTTCTAAAAATGTTCGCAAAAATACTTGAATGTATTATTTCACGAATATGATTTCTTTACGTAATTTCTCAAATACAGATCCATGCAGTACTTTGGATTGTGGAGATAATAGTGTCTGTGTTCGAGGAAGATGCCGATGTTCGCCAGGATTTAGAGAAAACGATTCAGGAAACTGTGTTTGTACGTCTTTTTATTCTTTATTCTTTTTATTCAACAGCAATCAACAACCCTATGTGTAGAAATACATTTTTTGTAACCCATCATTTTGGTTATAGATACTCCCTATATTAGAATTAAGTGAGATGCAATGAGGAAACATTTTGACGCTTTCCATTTCGCTCTGATCGTAGCTTAGGTAGAAGCATGAGTTATGCAAGAACCCGGCGTTAACGCATGATATAAATGAATAAACAATAGTTTTACTATCCATGGAGCTTGCCGCATATTTAGTCCATGAGAACAGTCGTGTTATGGTTGAAATCTTCTATGCTAATGAAACACGGTATGCCAGTGCCACATCAATGATATTAGGCAAATCTTTTGTTCATTTATAGCGTTCGATGTATGCGAAGATTTCTGTGGAGAAAACGAAGACTGCGAAGCTACGTCTGGTAGACCAAGATGTTTCTGCAAAGCAGGATTTACACTCAATGAATTCCGAGAATGTGTCCCTTCAAGTGAGTCGCAGGCATTCGCATTATGGCCTTCAGATGTATATTCATCCGTTCCACCAGATAGTAATTGAAATGAAAATTAATAAGAGAACAGGCCATTTACCTCATTTGTAAACAAAACATTCAAGTCCATCACCCAATAGAAAGTTAGTATGTTTAGACATTAACGTGTTAGATGAAACAAGATCAAAATAAAGAATGTTCAAAATATGCATTTACCATAAGAATACAAAAATTCACGTTTTTATCGCCGAATTAGCAAAAAAGTTCTTTTTCTTTGTGTTTTTACAAATTAAAAACACACAATATGTTTTTTTATATTATCTACCTATATCTGGAATATAAAAAGCACTTTTAACACACTGAAACTAACCATTATCCTATTTTGTATACTTTATTAATCCTCGAGGCGAAGCATAGAACATGAAATATTTACTTTAGATTGCTATGGATTAATGGTGCTAAGATATATTGAATCCCCTTTGTGTTGAGAGTTTTCCAATCGATTCAAATTTTAAAATGAAATTTAATTCAATTCATGAAATATTTAAGAATTTCTAAAACAATTTAATTAACCGACTAAAAAAAATTTGAAGCAATAAATTTAAAAATCACAAGTGAGATGTTTTTCAACGAGAAGTAAGGAGTATTGGATATTTTCGTGTTTTAGAAATAGATACATCGTTCATTCAGGATGAGTTGATTGAAATTACTTTATTAATTTCACAAATTTTTATCATTGGTATAAATTCATTGGCTACCCAGATTTTTTCGTCAAAATCAGAACATGGATCTATATCAAAACCCCGCCTTATTTAATGCTAAACATTAGCCTACAACTAAACAACTCCCGACACATTTTGATTCATGCAATCCGAGAAAACAGAAGTAAGCTATTTAAAATAGCTTGAATAATGAGATGATTTTTTGTTCGGTGCTGGCTCCCTACTGGATAGTTCAAAAGAGAAAAAATTCCATCAAATGCATTAGGCACACGCCATGAGCCAATCTCCTTTTGCAAAATTACTGTAAAAACGATCTTGGAAAAAAATTGAGTTTCACTGAATTGACTTAAAAAAAAACACTCATTTTGTTATATTCAGCAACGGATCCATGTGATGGAGTTACCTGCGGGAGAAATATGGATTGCAGGAATGGTAACTGCTTTTGTAGAACTAACTTCATAAGAGATCCAAATGGAAACGGATGCGTGACACCTGGTAATGTATATGTTATTAAATATTGTTTTGATAAATAAAGAAATACACAATCGACCTATATATCATCGCACTTAGAAACTAGCAAAATATATATTCGGTATATTTCAATATGCATCTGCAGATGTTTATAAAAAAACCTTTGCAAATTTTCAGAAAATAGGCTTTTCATCCTATTTCTAAATAAGGTTCAGACTTTTTAAAAAATATACTTCACTTATAACTTAACACAAGAAAGACAATAGCTGTGAAAAAAGTATCATAGTGACCAATAGCATTGCATGGATTTTTGGTTTTGAATTACGTAACAGCGTCTTGCATGCTATAAAGTTACAAGCATACATTTGATTGTATTAGTTAAAAATAAATATTATTCAAATATTTTTAGTTGTTAGATGTGGCGGCACAAGATGTGACAAAAACATGGTATGTCAGAATAATCGATGTGAATGCGCGTCAGGGCACGTACCTGATCCATCAGGCGGTGGGTGCGAACAAATTACCGTCAGTAAGTATCAGCATATTTCAATGAATATAAAATTTTACCACATTGACATAGGACTGCTATATCATATATGTAATATATCTATTAATGTTTTTTTCTCCTGAATTGTTGATTTTGTTCCCATAATGTTTCAAAATTTCACTCATTATTAAGACCTAATATTATATTCATATAACTTTGAACTTCAGCTTCTTGTGACCGGGTTCAATGTGAACGAAACATGGAGTGCAAAGCTGGAAGATGCGTATGCAGGGATGGGTTCGTTCCAACCCCACCTGGCGAAAGAGGCTGTCAACGACCCACGAGTGGTACGTTGATTTCTGGTGTCGATTTCAGTTAATTCAGAATTTTTTTTTTCATATCATATTTCAAAAACACAAAAGAAGTAATATATGCACAATTACAAAAAGTGAAAACAAGTATAAATTCACAAATAATATTTAGAGAAAAACTAACAATGTCAAAAGCAGCTTGAAGGTCTATTTTAAAGCAGAATGCTTCACTATGAAGATAATGCTGACGTCGATTATCAGCGTTGAGAACTAAAGTAAATTTTCAATCATACTTTCAGCCTGTACCGGAAACAAAATTTTCAACGCATGCCCAACAATGTGCCCACAAACTTGTCAAAATCGAGGTACTTCCATTTCATGTGCGGCTGGCTGCAGGCCAGGTGTTACGTGCGTATGCAGACCGGGTCAGGTAGAAACAAGCTCGACAGATTCGACCTGCAGAGATCCAAGTAGCTGTCCGGGTACGGCCAAATATTGTTATTTATATGAGTAAATTTGATTTCGTATTTCTTGTTTTTATCTAGCTTTAATGATTCAAAAAATAAATTTTAACAGAACGTTTCAGTTACATATATAAATCAGCCGACAGCCGACAAAAATGGCAATATATTATAATCTTTTAGTACATTCCTAAACTCTCTGGCAAAAAAAAGCCGCCATTCAAATAAATCGACTTTAAATTTGTAATAAATGAGTATTTGAACTTAAAACTTAAGTATTGTAGTATTTGATGTATTTTGCAACAATTCTGTAAAATATTCTCATTTTCAGCTTCTGGTCCGTGTGAATCGAGTCCATGCCTGAATGGAGGAGTATGTAGCGTTAGTGGAAACGGTTATTCTTGTCAGTGTAGAAGCCCCTTCTCAGGAACGAGATGCGAAAGTATGATTATTATGCTAGAAATTTACATATTAAGAATCGTACTGACTTTCAATATGTATATATATAGATAGAAAAAGAATGCATTTCATTTATGAATGCACTGGACTAAGCCGAGTAACTTGAAATCTGAATCATGCAAGAACAATTGCTAACATTATAAAAATTTTAATCATCTTATATATTATAAATAAAGAATAAAACTAAAAAGTAAATTCTAATGTTTTCTTTTTTGTAGGAGGTTGCACTGCTGAATTTTGTGGAGCAAATGGAAGTTGTGCTAATAATAGTTGCCGATGCAACAATGGGTTTTTCCCAGATGGAAAGGGAGGCTGCTCTCCCTAAACTTATCGCTTCCATTTTGATTGGACAGATAAATAATACTGGAATTTAGCATTTGCATCGTATTAGAAATTCATACATTGCATTCATTTTATTATTCGTTCATTTACTCATTAGTAATTATATACTGCAACTGCAACTGCATTAACATAAAAATAAATACTCATACTTGTAGGGTGGTGATATAAATGGTATTTTTGTTCTGAAATATAAAGATCTCAGTAATAGTAAAGACACCCCGGTTATAAGCATTAATTTACAATTTTTGTTGTAGTTGAATATTATCAATAAATGTTGATCATAATGCCTTTAGTTAAAATGCTTAGACAAACTTTTGTCTACAGCTTGTTCCTGGCAGCCATCATTTAGGGAAGTATACCCAGTTGGCATGATTGCTTCGGGAATTGTTTCAGATTGCATCAGATTTTACGTTTCATATGTGAAGTCATCGACAATCGAGAAAATGCGATACGAGCATTGTCGCCGGATGATATGCAATATGTCTGTCTAGCATTGAAATTCAAGAGATTGCAACTGGGAAAATATAGTTAAATTCGATGTATTGCCAAAGTATGCTGAAAATGAATACTTGAAGAGGAAAATAATACCAGTTTGGTGCTTTGTTTGCAACTTCAACATTGCCAAACATATTTTGAAAAACAAAAAATCGAATAATAATAAAAAGAATATGTTGGACAATGGTTACAGCACCAATTATATTAAAGCAACATTGATGATATAATATTATGAAAAAAATCCAGAACCGTAATGCAGAAACTACGGATTAAAACCGACAATTTTAATTAGCATTAATGTACTACAAAATTACAACATTAGGACTTGAAACCTTCAGGAAATATTTCCAATATGGCGCTTTGTTTAACTAACCGTTTTCAAGTATAGATGTTGAAATCTATAAATACGATTTGCACCATTTTTCGGGACGGGTAAACTCAAAAACGCAGAAATCACATTAATATATATATATATATATATATATGTGTGTACTCGGGTTTGGCATTGTTCTAACTAAGCCTTTATTGTACGTAAACATATAAATACAACTCTAAATCTTCAAGACAAATATACTATAAATTTTATAAAACGCTTCGAAAAAATTTTGAATTTGAAGTTGAAGTTTAAAAAATCAAAGTAGTGAAAACAACTGTGAAGATACCAAAAATATGGGTTGGCAAAATCTAGCTCGATGTGATGTACCTCAATAAATGTTCCAAAACCTTAGATAACAAACAATACAACCAACAATGAAAATCAATACAACGCATATTTTCGAAACGATCCGCTGTTTTCATTCAAAATAAGTATAACATTTCGTTAAGATTTCAACACTCGTTCAACTTACAATATCAATCGAATCGATGTCAATGATGAATTACAATCAGCATTATAGAAACGAAAAAACTAAGCTGCAATTAGAATTGATGACAACAACAGTGTGCCAAAAAAACATAGTGCAACTGTATATGATGACAATAATGCAATATGTAATCAGCATGTTCGATATCGGCATTCAAGGCACTAAAGCTGACGAAACATTGTACTGCAAATATGCCAAGCGGACATTATGACTCGTAATCAGCATAAAATATTTCTAATTTTGTGGGTTTGTTTCCGTTGTTACTTATCGATCTTGGTCGGTAAGTATGTTGATAGGTATTTGTCTGTTAGACACTTTCGTATGTTACGCGATACTGCGCGTATATATGGATGAATTATGTCGTATAATTGGCGAGTTATAACTTATTTAATCATTTTTTAATTTAATTTTCATTATTTATAATTAGTTATTAAATAATTTTTTTTTTTTTTTTGTGGAAGATCGATAAGTCGGCGGCCTCCGACCTCTATCTCGTTTCACTTTTGTCCACATTTTGAAACTAGGCATTTGGAAAATTAAAAGGGATCCTAACAATTGATACACTAAAAAAGAAAGCTAAGAAAATTCGACATAGCTTGCAATAGAGTTGGAGAGATGGTGGAATTAGATGAACTTATGTCTGTCGAAAATAAGAGTCGAAACTTTCTAAAATACTATCACTCAGTTGCTTTGTTTTCGATTTCGCCAATTTTCAGAATGGCCAAACTTACCAACATAGAAATGTCGATGCAATGCTTTATTTTAACATAAGTCAAAGCTTTATGCATAAGAATGGCATTGTGTTAAGCATTTAACTATACCAACCAAATCAAAGCTATGGCGGTTACGCAATTTCAGAAACGACAGGTCAGACGTTACAATATGAGGCTAAAATTCATGTAGCGTACTGCAAAAGTGTTCTGAACAAATACCATAATATAAAATAAATATTACGGAAATATCGTCAGTTTTTTTTTTCGAAAAAACGAGTTTTTTTTTTAAATTTTACCTGTAAATTTCATCGTGTTTCGAGATGGTCAAACTCAAAACATCGAAGAATGTTTCCTAATCATTTTGCTCAAAGCAAAACCATTTCATTAACTACCGATCAAAAATGAAAATGCATAGCTATAAGCTATATGTGGAAATTGGAATATAATAACAGTTTGTAAGTACTTTTATATCGAGTACTGTATTAGCAAATGCAAAAAGGAATAAAAACACCATAGTGATTTTAAAATCACTTGTATCCGCCATAAAACGTTGGATTTGAAGACCGAAACAGTGCGAAGGAAGGTTACGTTATAGGTTTACGACTTGACGTACGTTTTAAAATGCGTCACTCATAAACAATCCAATATTGATTATTCAAACGTTTAATGGTAACGACGCTTGAGTAGTCAACCGCAGATTTACAGCACAATGAGTTGCCTAAAAATTGATAAATTATTAAAATGACCCGGAAAAATATAATAAACCCCACCTTAATAACATTTGCTGGAATTGTTACAAACCAGAATGTTGAAACCACAATGGAAACGCGATTTCATACGTTCTCATTTTGTGTTTCTACCCTGTAATTTTATGATGGTGGTCATCTATATGGATTAATATGAATATGGCCTAATAAGTTATAAAAAAGGCATCAATTGTACTTATTTGATAAGTGAAATAAAAGAGAGTAATTGTGGTTTATCAAAAATAAGCAACGCTGAGTGGCCGTGACCAAAATAACACGACGCTATTTCTAAATTATTTTTAAGCGTATGCGTGTGCTTTTGTTAGCTCATTTCCTTGTATTGATCTGTCACTACAGTCTCGATGTCTAATAGCAAAACGAAATTTATGCCTGAAAACTGATCTTATTTTTCGGCTTTGCTCTATGTTTCAGATGTCAGGTGGCTTCAGAAAAATATGGATCAAAGCAGAATTTCCTAAAATTATTTTTTTGCCTTGAAAACTTAATCGTGTCCAATTAACTCAGAAAGAAGCTTAGAATACCAATCACAGTGCATGAAGATCAAATATTACAGAGTTTAAATCTTTAAATCATGTTACGATTTGTATACAGATGAGTGGCAGAAATTGCTGGAAACTGTAAGTGTTAATAATCAGAGCGAAATAATATAATTGTGGAATTAGGATATCAATACAGTAGGAGAAGATGAGCGAAAGCTCTGTTGTATTTTAGTCAACGAGAAGAAAATACGTTGGCAATCAATCATAAAACACCGATTAAGCGACATTGTTGTAATAAAAATGTTTTAAACTTGCCTAATTTTTCGAGGATACGTACTTCAAGTCGCCTCGCGCTGCTTTGTTTATTCATGATACAGACCTTTGAATCGGATTATATACATTTTCCCAAATGAGCTGAATTTTGCGTATTCCACAAAGTCAACGCTCGATATATCGATTTCTGAAGGTTTACTTTCAGCTAGCAAGGTGGTAGGTAAAGGTTAGCTACCATTTGAATGGCTTATCTAAACAATTTGGGTATAACATTTAAAAAAGATTTTTCTGTGATAGGCATTTGAGTGCACAGATAATTCTATTCGCTATGTAATATGCAAGCGAATGAGACAAACTAAACTTTAAATTGCCACTGAAAGATATACAGATTTTCGAGGATATCTCAGTTTGAATATTAAACCAAAATATACAATTACAGTTCAAATTGAAATATTATTGAATTAAATATCTGAAATACTGAAGGTAAATTGTCCCGTGTTTTCAAAATTGGGCCCGAGACCTATTCTAAAATGATCAACCCAAATAAATATATATAGTGTCAGCAATAACATTGCATAAAATAATCTTTGTTCGAAGGCTTCACACGTAGTCATGACCGCGTGGAAGAGAAAAACGAACTAATCAATTGTCATATGTATAAGGGATGATGTGACTGAAATTAAGAATTTGACTAATGAATGAATATGATTGTCAATAAATGTGTTGTGTCGATAATTTATGAGTATAGGGTTTTTCAAAAAAAATCAGCATATAAGCGATTGTTCTGTTTGAATGCAAATAGTAGCAACGTTGTATTGTTGTAGGCATGTGCAATTTAATCGTCGAAGCTAGATTGCGGATTCGAACTATTATTTGTTTAGCACTTTTATTTGCAATTTTTTTATTGAGCTGTGATAATGCTTAAGTTATTCAAATTATTTTACCATCTATATAGTGAATGAAATGACAACTGTCATTGAGATCTACAAATTAGCAAATGGACGAATCTTTATGAACATTGCAGGTTTCAGGTTGCAGCAAACGCTACAAAAAAATTGTTCATTATTGTGAGCGGTTTATTTTTTATACAATAATCAAAAATTATTCGATTCGTTTTAAAGCGGTAGTATGCCGAGAAAATCAAATGAATCTAAATTTATAAAAACATAAACACAATCTGTTTTCCATATTTGGAAGCATTGGTATGTTTTAACGTATAATTTGGTTATAATATATTTATTAAATATAAAAACCTTTGTAGTGAACCCAACAATCACACCCGATGAGACTAACATATCATTAAGTTACCAGAAAAGTAGTTGAATGTTATAGCAATACATTATGTTTGTCTGGCGGGTATTGATCACGCTAAAGTTCTGAATTTCCTGCAAAATCTACATTTTATTTTAAAATTGAAATGGCATTAAAATGGTACCATTAGTCAGTTCTATAATAAATTTATACATAGAAAAAATTTATGTTTATGTAAACCGCTGCATCATATTTTCTAATTAAAAATAGAATTTTTTTTGTTATTTTTTCTCTAAAAAAAAAACATTTTTTTTTAGTTTTAATGTAGTGCGACGACGATATTTACGATATCAACATCGCCAGGTTACCAGTAAATATGTCTGGAAGAAAACGACTGAATCGTTTCACCGGTAGCGTGAAACAAGCCCCACATTTCAATCCAGATAAAGATGCCGGAACTTTACATTCAAACTTACGAGGAATCGGTAAATTCTATTCTGTTCTGTCTGTTCTGTAGATAATTTAGCGAGTAACATAGCATTAAAAATTATCCATCATTTGGTGAAACACCACTATTGATATTTGAAATAACTCAAAACTCAAATCAAAATTAGATTACGAATTTAATGTAATGTAAGGATAGGTAAGGTAGATTTTCCGTCATATTTCATTGACTTTTTCACAAAGATGATATCTGATTGGTAAACATTGGTTAGGTCAATAGAAGTTCTGTTGTCATTGGCTTTATCCTGTTCACTAGTGACCACTATTGTTAATTCTAACCAATCAAAATTATTATTTTCACAAAAAGAAATTTTTCAAAAAGAAAAAGTCACAAAACAGAAAAAAATGTTTAATTCAGAATTTGCATCAATTCAGTAAATGTTACAGGTAACGATGAAGCGAGTGTCATTTCAATTTTATCTTCAAGAACCAACGCTCAACGGCAAGAAGTTGCCAGAAGTTACTTCAGTGCTTATGAAAGGGTAAGAAAAACTTCTGCATATTAACAATTGTTCATGTTTTGTACATATCTATTTCGATGTGTTATGAAGCTGCGTTTGCGACTTAGCGCCAATATTGATCACCCGAGCCAACTTTCGCGACACTTCACGTCAATTCATTACTTAAAAAATGAGAGAGTCAAGATTTATTTTTATTATGTCACCGTTTCTACAATCCTTCATGTTTTAAACAATTAAAACTATTTTTAGCAAAACAAGCTTTTTTGTGATGAGATTCTCATAAACTCTCGATTCTCGGTTACATAATTATTGATTTTCGCATCAATTTTATATAACTATCTATGTTTTCCTTAATTTATACAAGAATCTCATACAAGACTTGAAGATTCATTCAAAGGGCGATTTTCAGACTATTTTGCTTGCGCTATTCCATTCACCGCGTGTATACGATGCCACATGCTTGAACAAAGCAATTAAAGGACTGATAAAAGATCCGAAGGTAAAACAAAAAATAGTAAATTGAGTTAGAAGAATTTTATTCCCATATAGCCTACAAGATAATCACCAGCATGCGAAGACTAGACACGACTTACAATTATACTTTTAGGCTCTATGTTTCTACCTTTCAATGAATTTGAAGTTCGAATAAACGTTCTGGTTAATATAGGAAAAAAATTTGTTATCACCTTTATATGGAAGATATGAGGAAATGCTTCTAAATCAGTGGTCGGCGAACTTTATGTACTTGCGGGCCAAATATACACTTTTCCGATAGCGCGCGGGTCGCAATATTTCGCCTTCGAACAATCGCCACATTAAACTTCAAATTATGGCGCATTCGCACGTTCTATTGCTGCGTTGAAAGCCTGCCACAAAAAGATGTGTATGTTGCCTTTTTTATTATATTGTTTAACAATACATTGTTTTTATTTACTTATTATCATTGTGAAGGCTGATGTTTTTATGACAACTTGCCCGCGGTAAGTCGTCCAAATGACGATCTGACAAGCGAGTACGAAATTTATTCTAAATGTAATGCATTTTGGATAAAGCTGCCCATAGCAATATTTGCTTCCGAACGTGCACTTTTGCACTGTCGCACAGATGAGCTGTGGCGCAGTCCCGGGTCTCGGGGTCGAATATTCGATGACACCGTTCGTAACGAGTTTAACATTAAATTCCTTAATAACTTCGATACTGAATGGGCATATCGAGCAAACGGATTTCGGAATGCGCAAGAAAGAAAAATATTTTTCCGGCCAAGCACTTTGAAATGTTCGACCCTCGTCGCGAACTCCCCCCGTTTCCCAGACATTTCCAAATATTAAAAATCAAAATTAACTCGAACGACATACAACTGACGCTACTCATTACAAAACAACCGCCGTACAGCAGCACTTGTTACCACATAAAGCCGTCTGGAGACAATAATAAATTTAGGATCAATTTTAGTTTTATGTATTAAATGTCGGGTCGTTCGAGGGCCGAAACAAATTGCCGACCCCTGTTCTAGATCATTTCGATCGACGTTATACCTAAGATACCCATTTTTATACCAATAAATCTGTAACGAATAATTTAATTTGCGAATCATACTGGGACATATATACAACAACCGAAAGCGATTATGTATCGCTTTGTTCATATTCACATTTTATGTGTTTTCACACTCTTAGCCTAAAGGAAAATATGGGTACGCAGACACTACTGAGTAATAAGTTTTTATTGTGTATGAAAATTCAATATTATTCCGTAATTGCACAGATTGTCGATTTCATTTTCATAATTTACGTTTAATATATATATATATATATAGGCTACAGATATCTATATTTGCAACTATTTTATTTTTTGTGTTTCAAGGCCATGACTGAAATACTGATGACAAGGACTCCAGAAGAAATTAAGAAGATAAAAGAAATATATCTGGAAAAGTTTAGTCGTGAACTCACTAAAGATATCGAAGAGGATTGCTCCGGAGAGTTTCGAAAATTTTTGCTCACTTTAGCTACGGTAAGAAATCACCTATTGTGTTTTATATACATATATGAAATCAAACGGTGGGCTTGTGTCTTATAATTAAATTTTCAATATGTGAGAAAGAGGCAATTTGAAGATATATTAGACTTTGAGAGGGCGGTCTTTTCTCGTCGATTTTACACTGCGGACCAAATATAATTACTATATTTGCAAGCTTATAAGCTTCGGACAAAGGAAAGATCATGAGCGATTCCAAAGTTTTTGATCGGCGATGGCAACTTAAATAGGCCAATGTACAGTCTCCTAATCCATGAAAACTATGTTATCCAATTCGATCTTATTTTAATCAATTTCAATAGCTTAGAATTCAGGGGTCGGGAACCTTTTTGGTCGAGAAAGTCAAGCCTGAATTTTTATTCGAAAGCCCACACATACAATGTCAATATACATTCAATGTGACTATTGATGCTGCATGTCGTCGCTTGAACGGCTGCTCACACGCAGCACGAGTTGGAATCTACGATACTCAACACCCTTCTTTCGGTTAGGCATCTCCGTAGTATTTTAATAACTAGCTTTGCTAGTCCGATCTAAATATGACAAATACTGTAACTAGTAAGTACAAACGGACAAAAGGCTGACTTAGATCATCATAAACTGTTTGCTATCGTACTTTATTTGGAACCTTTCGATCAGCTATTTTTTTTTTTCAAATGCATTGATAAAAACTATTCATCAAATGCTCACAACACAGACTGAACGTGAAGATTTCCAAGCAGTATCAGCAGAAAAGGCGAAGCTTGATGCAACTTCACTGCAAAATGCAGTCAAAAAACATGGCGAAGAAATGTCAGCAACGTTTATTTCAATTTTCTGCTCGAGAAGTTTTGCACAACTAAATGCAGCATTTTACGATTATAAAAAGGTTTGTACAAAATTTTACCTCATTTCTTTGATATTCCGTAGCATATACGAACCATGATGTCGTAATTTTAAAACGTAACGAATTTATAAATTTTAAGTTGATATTGCCACTCACTTGCTTTCTCGATATCTTCCAATGTCCTTATAAAGTGATATAAAAAGGAATATTCAATTCGTTTACCATCATTGAAGTAATCTTTCAATCTCAGCTTGCAGGTCGCGATATCACGAAAACCATAACCTCGGAGTTCTCGACCGATCTGAAGGATGGCTTGAAAGCAATTTGTGAAGTTGCAACCTATCCGCCTGATTATTTTGCGGACAGACTCTATCGATCTATGAAAGGGGCTGGAACTGACGATAAAACATTGATTCGTGTAGTTGTAACACGATCAGAGGTAATCAATCTGATTGAATTTCTTTATTGTAAAAATGGTCTAAATACCAAATTTAGAATTGCGCACTTTAAACTCATCTGGTTTAAGTATAAATAAATTAGATAGAACATAAGACCTGCTATTTTGTACGGTGATTCATTGATTATTCCCATATGGTCACACAATTTATTTTACATTCATAACATCGGCAAAATCGTATACGAAAATTGCAGGATAATGAGGGTTAAAAATAAATAAATGGTTGACCATATATATAAACCAGCTGCATGTAACGAATATCATTAATGAGGTAATTAAATTGAGGAAACTTATCATTAACGGTATTTCAACAAGTAGGGTAATTGAAGTTATGAGGATGATCTTGCACTCATTTTAATGAGGTTCAAATTGAATTGTTAACTGAAGCACCCGCTTGTTTTAACAAGATGTATTATTTTATTGCTCTGGAGTGTCGGAAAAAAGGATTTTGCGTTACAACTGACGAATTGAATAAATATCAAATGTTATTCTCCTCCATTTTCAGATTGACATGATTGACATCAAGAAATCTTTTGCGGAAAAGCACGGGAAATCACTAGAAAAATACATCGAAGGAGACACGAGTGGGTCTTATAAAAAACTTCTTCTTGCCCTTGTGTACGACTGAAGCTATCATATCTATTAATTTCAGCTGCTTAAGAGCAGCTCAGTTTCTTCACTTGCACAAAAAAATTTTGCGGCTTGTTTGTCGTGTACTCACTTTGTTTGTGTATCTTTAGTTAGAAAATAAGTGTATGCCTGACTTATAAGTATAGCTGTGATCTTATTCTATATGGATTAACGCGGGAAACCATTTTCTGTTTGTCAGATACAATCATATCTTTCTAATCTACTTATTTGATTGAAATATGCACAGTTTCCTATCAATGTCGTTTGCCTAAAGTATTGAATTAACCACTTTTGCCCTGCTCAATACTTTCTAATACCGAGTGAAAGTATGATATGTAAAGACCATTCAATACTACTGTTCGAGTTGGTTTTATTTATTGTAATTATTGAAAAGAGTTCGAAAATGTGCCTTAGTATTTAGGTTCAAAACAGAGATTCGAAGTGATGTATGTATATGTGCTCGGTATCGGCGAATAAGACGATTCTGGCAAGCGATAATATCCAAATCACTAAATTCAAATTGCCGACTTCAAATTACAGAAAACTGATGGGTTTTAATTAAAAGTTGGTTACGTTTATCCACACTCGTTTTATGAGGTGGGTGTAAGTAAGTTGTGATTTAAACTGGTTTAAATACCGGTAGTTAAGTGTTAGCGTTTGAATATAAACGGCAATGAAACCTAACTTTTAGATCAATTTGCCAATACTCCATACTCAGCTTACATTACAGAAATAAACAAATGTTCGATGGCTTAATTCTTTTCCGTTTAGTTTTTGATTTACTAAACTAAACTGTATAAAGTTTAAAGATATAACATATTCGTATTATATTACGTAGATTCTATTCTCTGCAGAATTATCATTTTAGAATCACAAAACAGTCTAGTATTCTAGTTCATGTTCACAAAAATAAATTTGCATGGTATTTGTGCATTTGTATTTTTTTTCGCGATGGTTGAGCTTATCAATCTGAAACACTGCTGAGCAGGATGTCCTTTTTAAATCGGGCAAGTGTAAGTGTCAAATCGAATAGACAAAAGAGTGTCAACTTATTGACCATTATTAGACGTCGCTAATTTCACCAGACAGGTTATAGATAGGTGGGTAATCAATCAAGCGACTTCAAAAATGATTCATGGTAGTATACTGATGAAAAAAAAATAATTGATTAAAAAATACTTGCTTAACTCAAGCTGGAAAACTTATAAACCGTGAATACTGGTTCTCAGGAAGCCTTGAATAGTACTATATTATGTAAAAAAAACTTTGAAGCGTAATATAAGAAAATGCATAAATTATATGTAGCAAACCGATAGTTTTTATTTATGTGGAACAATATTGTTCTAAAATGGGATTTTATTTCTAAACGAAGGAATTATAATAAGAAACTTTGGTGCAGACATTTCCAGAAGCAATACTGCTTCTAAATTTGGCAAGTTCACTTGAAATGAGAAATTCATTTCATATTTTTTTTCAAATCTTTGTCACTATCAAAACCGTTTTGAAACACGCTGTTGTGACATCACAACTAGAGGATTGAACAAAAAACAATATATCGTTTTATTGCCAGGGGGACACCACTCCTTTTACAGGTCGATAGGCAGCCTGCAAGCAGTCAATCTCTTCTAATGCCGTTGATTTTGGAGAAAAAATCATACACCCCTCGCTGTCAGTAGACTCGTCCACCATTGATGATATTAGCCCAACTGTAGAAGCTTGACGGGATGTGACCTTATGCACCTTGCTTGCTACACGAAGACGAAGGGCGCTGAACCGTGCGCCAATATTTTCCAGTCTAAACGCTCTAGTCTATCACAATACAGCAATATTTGTCTATGTTCGGTCCAGACAATCCTCTCCAAATTATCCCGTCTTATAACTGAGATAAGCAAACTGAAGTCCACAAGCCCACAATACGCAACTTTATTAAACACAGGAGAATTGTAATGTGTCGTGAAATTATCAAGCACCTGCTCATCACAAAATATATAATCTAGATGTCAGATGGAGCCAAATAGATTACGGAAACAGATGACGAATACAGATAGAGATGAAATAGAGAGGTTTCCTAAAAAAAAAAACAGCCTACACTATAAATACTATGAATTTGCCGCATAAATAACCAACATGCAATCAAATTATATCGCTTACCGACTGTTTTTAGCCAAGGTCAACAATATATCGAATCTTTTATGTAACTGCAGAACACTGAAAATAAATATGAACAAAGAAGCACTACAGTAACAGTACTTGACCCTACAGCATTAATTGTGGCAATAAATATAATACCAACAGTATTTCATCCAAATAAGACTACTATATAACAAGCCGAATGCAATGAAATACAGAAAACTCACCAAGAATATTTCACAAAACAATCAAAACGCAGTACAGATTCACAAAATACAGTTCAATAATCCAGAGTTCAATGCAGCAAATTTTAAACTATTAGCAAGTTAAATAAGCATGAAACAAAGGAAACCATAATTAGCCCACTATAATTAATATGATACAGCTTTTCCTAATGCTGGATCGCCATAGAAGTAACGCATTGCAACAGCAAACTAACTGTGCACATTTACAATTTCGGCCATAACGCGAGGCGATACAATAACGATGTAAACACGCCAATTGCAGTAGACAGAAACCTTCTCGGCTCGGTCTACAGATAATAAATAGGTAAGGTAAGGTAAGGTAAAGGGTTTAATGGCGTCTTTGACAACTCGGTCTTTTACGCCAATTTTCAAAAGGAGTAGTCAGAATGATACAATAAAAACATGTTTACAACTCTCGTTTGGTGGATATAGCAAATTTAATAATTATTGGAATCAAATTAGGAACATTGAAAATACAAATAAATTCCCAGGGTACATTCATTTTTGCTGCTTCACGTCTTAATTCGCATCGTAAATTATTATACTTGGGACAATATAAAATAAAATGGGAAACAGTTTCCTTTGTGTCACATCGACTACATTGCCCTGTGGGATGTAGCCCTATTTTAAATAAATGATAGTTAAGTCTGATATGTCCAGTTTGAAGACGAAAAAATATTATTTCTTCTTGGCGGGAAAATTTGAAATAAACATTATTTTGGGCTATTTGAGGTCGAAAGTTTTTGTAATGGCTTGCAGTATCGTTTGCTTGATATGTTAAATTCCATTTCGCAAGACATGCTTGCTTGCACAATGTCTTAGCTTCTTTTAATGACCGTTGAAGAACAGCATTAATGACAATTTTATTTGCTCCGTCTTTCGCCAGTCGATCCACTGCCTCATTACCGCTAATACCAATATGTGCTGGTATCCACAGAAACTTGATATCGGTCGTGTGACAAATAATAGTATAAAGTAGTTGTATTTTTGTTGATAAAAAATGTTTAACATTCCAAATATCCTGAATGCTTTCCAAGGCAGAAAGACAATCGCACAATATTAATACTTTTGAAGGCCTATTTTGCGATATCCATATCAAACTTTGATATATGGCATATAATTCCGTACAGTAGGAAGTAGATAATGGATCGAGGCGGAATTTATTCGAAAATTCGTATTCTGGAATAAAAAAGGCAGAACCACAGCGAGTTTCAGATTTTGAACCGTCAGTATAGATCTCCAGGTAACCTGGATATTCCATTTCAATATACTCCAAACATTGTAACACAAAAACAGTAGGATTATTGTATGTAACAGACATAGTTGATAAAACTGTATCCACTTCAGTCGGAGGCATATTCCAGGGTGGAATGGGAAAAAATTTAGTGTTGTTGACAACTATGTTAGAGAAAATTCGAGAGGTCGAGAGCATATTAAAGGTTACAAAAGAATCAGAGTCTGGATAGTACTCATGCCAAGACTGCTTAATGAGTGATTTATTAGGATGATCATAAACGCATCAAATGCGAGTAATGAAATGAGACGTTTGCGACGTTGACAAACGAAAAGATGCAAACGTGTCAGCAATAAAGAAGTATACACTACCGGCGCTGGAGATCTAACACCAACAGACAACAAGATTCTACATTGGACATTTCGAATGCTACGTCAGAGCAACGACTAACATACCGGTCAGAGGGTCATGGGAACTCGTTGAAATGTGATCCTTTAAGTTACGACCTACGACTTGCCAGGTATTTCCTTATCACAGAGACCACAATCCACCATGTAGATTTACATGCAATGATGTACCCCTAATTTTGATAGCCGCCTCGTTTATGGCATATAAAGATGGTTGGTTGTTGATTAGTATCATAGCAGCAGCAGAACAATGAAATCTCTGATTGTGAATAACAACAATACTAATACTGAAAACCCCTTTTGGTGGAAACTTTTCTGTGGTAGCTGCTCACCATGTAGTCTCGTATACCTGAAGCAACAAACACCTACAGCCTACAACAAACTCCGATTCGGTATCCGCCAGTTATTGAGTTTAGAAAAGTATATGCAATTTTTATTGCATGGTTTAGATGCAAATGACTGTGGACTTCTTTTCCGATGACCCTTCACGAAATTTTCGAGGACAAAGATGACTCACACCACACCGCAGGTATTATAAGTTTATGAAAATAATCATGGGTTTGTGACTTTTTATTCCCAATTAGAGTATTAATAGACTGCCCAGGGAGACTGCCGGTACGAGTGACAGCCATGACTTCACCGCTCATATTTTGAACAAATACTACTCACCGCTATAAAATGACATGTTCAAACATACTTATCGAAGTTCCTGACTGGCGGTCAACTCTCCGTTCTCCGATATGACTAAAATAGCACTGCTCATCAGTTTTCAGCAGCGTTTTTATGAGCGATCTTTAACTCACTTTAGACTAATGTGAATTACATCGGACTTATGCACCGGTCATCAACTTGTTGACAGTCATGTTTACAAACAAGCGCTCATCAATTTATTCATTATAAAAGCAAGAGAGTTAAGCGCGGATACCAAACGTTGTAGTCTGCTAGGTCTAACGCCTTCAAGCGGATATGCGTACAGAAAGAGGTTCATGTCAGAGGCTTATCTTGCTGCTTCTATGATAGTAAGCAGTGGGCCTATTACTTGTTTCTATCCCTCGAACTCAAAAGCGGCGGATACCAAACTTTGTGGACTGCTGGACCAGCGGTTTCGGGCGGATGAGCCTGCAGGCTAGGTAATGGGCTCCGTGCCAAGGAACTTTCCACCATGGTAGATGGATCTCAGCGGAGCTTGGTAACCGCGCTAGAATAAAGGAGTGGAAGAGAGTTTAAAGAATCTCACGGTTTCTAAAAAAAACTTTTCATTGGTCTGACCCGAATATCCTGTCTGCAAATGTCCGCGAAATGCGAAGAAATTTTGATTTCGTTAAGTCGTTTTTGACTGGTGAACAACATGGTATTCCTTGCTCCTTGTGGGACAAATTTAAACTCTACTGTACTGCCCCGACCCCCTCATTTGCAATCGACGAACATTAATTCTCGTCCAAGCACATGCATGACCTCTTCTTCTACGTTTGCAGTAGCCTGTTCTTGTACCCATGATTCATCGAAACTTTCATTTTTGTCCGTTCTTGTGATGTTACTTTGTGCTACATCGTTTATATATTTTGTTTACAGATCGCCGTCGTCAAAAGAAGACTGTTCAGGTATTGACAAAATTTCCGATCAGATTGACAGAATCCCCACTTATTGTCCAGCTGCCAAATTTGTATCATTGGGAGAGTTTAACGTCATGATTTTAATTGGTTAAACTCTAACATAACGGTCTTGCCCAGATACTATCATGTAATTTCCCCGTTTAGTGCGGATAACCCAAAAAATCGCCTTCACCTTTCAAAAACCTCCTTTCTGTAATTCGGACCATGTGCTGTTGCGGACTTATTCAAAAACAAAATCCATGTCAAAAGTCTTCGTACCATTGAATCTTTTTATGATAATACGGAAGGCGACTCACTAAGAGAACATATTGGTGATACGCCACCCACGGGTTTACTTATTTGCTACCTGCTGAATCCTTCACTTCAGATATTGCAAATTGACTTCGAAATGGAATTGAAGAGTTTATATCCCATAAACAGCACCAACTACCACACTATGCACCATGATAATCTTCTGAATGAGCTGCAGCATTATCGGAGCAAAATAGATCGCTCCACTGCTATCAGCGCAATATATCTCCGAAATAAATATTTCTGAAGTCTAGAAACAATTGCAGAAAAAAAAGACTAAAAAAAGATATGCAAATTTGACGAAAACTCTCGAAAAATCATTAGTAATGTATTGAACAACGGAAAATCTGCCATTTCTTTTGTCAATAAAGCTCTCTCTCTTATATTCATTGGATCTAAGTGATGTGATTAAATCAACCTAACTAGATATTTCGAAAGTTTTTGCTGGAGGCACAACACATAAAATTTGATCTCATGGTATATCTGGTGAGATTTTGACATCATTAAAATCATTTCTGTCTGGTCAAAAAAATCAATATTGTTCTAGATTGCCAACGCTCTCGGATATACCTCATATCTTCTGGAGTTCCTCAAGGCTGAATTCTGAGACCTAAATTGTTTTTATTATTTAGAAATGATCTTTCAGATAATCTTATCTGCAATTCACTCATTTATGCTAACACTACTCTTTATACTTCTCCTGATGTGAAGTCCAATAAGTAACATCGTTTTGAACTTATTAAATGTATGGGAACATACTTGATTCCGGGTTCCAAATCGGGTGATCAGTGGCAGGTCTCTGAGATTAAACACAGTTGAAGTCTTTTTGATCAATCCTTATATTAATCCCGATATAGCTCCAGTTTCAACGTAGAAGAAAAAAATATAAAATACTATGAGAATCTCTAAATTTTGTCTGGTTAGACTCATCATTTCTAAGGAATTGATTTGGAATACTATATAACAGACATGGGCACGGTACGGCCCGCGGGCCAAATCCGGCCTGTTGAGTGATTATATCTGACCCGCCTGACGCTGCCACAACCAAACTTAAACCGAATTTTGATGTTTTAGCGAAAAATAGCTTAAGGAATTTGTTGAGATTGCGAATATATTTAGTTTTGGCACGAGGCCTATTGTTTCTCACGGTTGTTTTTGTAACACTGTAAATATTGTTCATAAAACTTTTTACGTTCTACTTACATGGCCCGCCAGTATAGGTGGGCGAAATTTTTGGCCCCCGGTCCAACAACTTTGCCTATCTATGCTATATAACTAGGCTTACCATACGTCCCGCTTTAGGCGGGACAGTCCTGCTTCTTAGCGTCTTGTCCCGCCGTCCCGACAAGACAGCCATCCAGATTCAGCATAATACACCGAAATGTCTTATTACTGTTGTCGCTGTGTAGCGCAACGTTAGCCTACTCACTTACTGAAGGTGAATGCGTTATTTTGTTTGTTTCGTTGTTTGCCGCTAAAATTGTTCGGACGTTCACGTTAATGTAAATTTCATTTGAACAACGTCTTTTTGACGGTGTTATCTACAGAAAAGCATGGTTGAGCGAATAAGTAAATTCTCAGTGCTTGAAAACGGCACTATTATTTCATTATTTTTTATTCCTCTTGCTATACACAAAAAAATCTAAATTTGTGTCGTTAGCGTCTATTCCTTTCTATTTTTCGAACTGAACCCGATATTTAGACAGAAAATATGCGCATAAACTCTCGATGACAATATGATCAACGAAGACAGTCATGGTGGCTTTAAATGTAGGCCTATGTAGTAAAATCGGAAACTGTAAAGTTACAGGATCACAGCTAAGGGGTCGTGTCCTTGAAAGCGTTCCGCCTTGAAGTCAAAAGAATATGGTAACTCTATATATAACGTCAGTGCCTCGAAACGCGTCAGTGAAAGTAGGATTACTTCACCGCGCCCGTAGGTATTTGCCCTGTGACTGCACACTTCACTTGTACAGATCACTGATACATAATTGCAAGGAGCATCATTGCCACATTTTGACTGGCGCTTCCAAGACCATACTAAACTCCTAGACCGTCTGGAGTTAGAACTACAAACTCCCTCCCATAAACAAAATGTTGCGATCGTTGTGCTTATTTCACAGGTACTTCAATATTTGGCCGTGTTCTTCTAAGAACAAAATTGATGAGGCTTGATTGTTGAGAATAATTTCGAGCTCGGTCTTCAGACAATTTATTGGGTGTCGTAATTTGTAACGAAGCGCGCGGCTTTATTTAACTTTTATAAAGCGCCTTTTGGAAATAAATCGGATTATATTTATTAGTACATCAATAAAATGTATAAGTTGATTTACATCAGCTACTTAGTGAATTAGTTTTGCCATTTTAGATTGAACAGGAAACATTCTTGATTGACGATAATAATTTTTATTATTAACTCAAGCACATGAATGAATACCATTCAACCTTGGAGAACCATTTGGCGCCTCCTTGACTGCGAACTGATTGCAGAAGAAAATTAATGTTTAACTAAAAACAACATTTTTTATTTACAACTAGTGATAATCAGTTTAATCAGCAATCAGTCGAACCTTGACATCTATCTCGAGCGCTTTTGTAAACATCCATGAGCATGAGATATACGATGTGGTTTCTACTAGCAATTACTGATAGTTGACTCATATCTAAAAATAAAAACAAGGTACTTTATTGAAAATATTAATTCATGATATATTTGTGGCTAATTGCATATTTTTATTCAGGCCTATAACAAAGATATTAAAATAAATTGAAGATATAGTGTTGGATTCTTAAATCACCAATCTTATTGAATTGGGTAGAAGTACAGAATCTGGTTTGAAAAGCGTGCAATTCCTATTAATGATACCTTTATATTGGCCATTCCTGCATGTGCAAGACATACATCCGAATCCGTCAGACTTGCATTCCGTGGATTCCTGATTTTTACAAGATGGTTGTAATGGACAATTGGTTATTATACTATCAAACACATCCCATAAACCTTGGTCATCAACTGAACATCCGCTTCCAAACCTTGCGTAAAAATGATTTGTGTTTGTAATATATATATATAGACTGTAAATCATCTTTAAAAAATAGCATTGAACAATATATGTAGGCCTATAACATCTACTCATCTTAATATAAGCCTCTTCATACTTTCGTTTCTATTGTTTGTGTTAAAATTAATAACCTACCACCACTTATCCATTTCCATTTTCCATTTGTAGGCATCACATTTCCAGTTAGTCAAATCACAAACCCACTTTGCTGGCAAATCACAGGAAGAGGTGCCAATAGTCGATGGTGTGCAATCCATTCTGCAGAAGGAAAAATCTTAAAAAAAGATTAAGTTTATTAAACTGCCAATAGTCTAACTCAGGGTTTCCCAATCTGGGGTCCACGGACACCGGGGAGTTCGTGACGACTACGTAGGGGGTCCGCAACGATATTAAGTGTCTGAAATCTATACATTTAACGTATATCTACTGTTACATAGACATTCATAAACGAGATGAAGTCGTAAGTTAACGCAATCAAAAAATGGAGTGAAAAAGTTGTTGTAAATGTAGATGGTCGTGGCTTACAGCGTCAGTGCGGTTAACCTCTGACACAGAGCTACATCGTCCCAATCTGGGGTCCACGGACACCGGGGAGTTCGTGACGACTACGTAGGGGGTCCGCAACGATATTAAGTGTCTGAAATCTATACATTCAACGTATATCTACTGTTACATAGACATTCATAAACGAGATGAAGTCGTAAGTTAACGCAATCAAACAATGGAGTGAAAAAGTTGTTGTAAATGTAGATGATCGTGGCTTACAGCGTCAGTGCGGTTAACCTCTGTCACAGAGCTACATCGTCGGTAATAATTGATTGTATGCGTTATCGAGTTATCACCAGTCGAGAACTTGTTCGACTTTGCCAAGGTCATTTGTGCCTCGTTGCTACAAGACGAGGCGCGAAACCCAGTTAATTGTGAGAGACTATCTTAGTATACACAATTAAATTAGTTCGTTGTTGTAGAGTTCGGCCTACGAGTTTGCTTGTCACAAATTGATCCGCCCCATCAATATCGTTTGTGTTGTTGTGTTCTAAATCCAAATGGAACATTATCCTTCCTCCTTGGTTACGCACATAAATTGGTATAAGATGGGGGTCCGTAAAGAATAATATCCAGAAACAGGGGCCCGCGGCCCAAAAAGTTTGGGAAACTCTGGTCTAACTAAACCAAGTACATCAGTATTTCTGGAATGTACAAGGCATTTATTTGGCACGTCGGCGGTTGTTATGCGCGGTCATTATGAAGCGCTTTTAATTAAGGCGTTTTCATTCTTCTGGTTAATTTCTTTTTTTAATTATCAATAGTGCAGAAATAGTGTGTTAACGTGTAAAAAAGGTTGTTTCATAAAATTGTTCTAAGGAAAAATTTTGTTTGTTGTTGCATTTGCATTTTCCTTCAAAAAAACATCCAGATAAAGAAACAATGAACAACTGACTTTCTTGTCATCCGCCATCAAATTATGTAAAATAAAATTTACCTTCACATTCATAGCTACGAATGCATCTCTGCTCAAAATGATTATTCATTATATATCCTTCTGGACAAACACAGGGATCTAAATTGCAATTTTCTGTGCATCTCAAAGGATATGGATTTTCACAAGTTTTTGGACAAGTAGTGGCACAAGAACGGTAAACCTTTGGAAACTCACACGTAACCTGAGGCGGACCTGTAACATTTAGTGAAATGCTCAAGGTCATTGTGTAGCACTGGATTATACACTAACAGGACATTTAGAATTGTTGACATTCATGTACTATTCTTATGCGGTTCACAGGGGTTCAGAAACATTGATTAAAAATATATAAAAGTTATAGACTTCTATGGCACACTCCAATCTTTAGCTCTGAAGTTCTTGGAGCTAATTCTTCTTGTAATTATCCAACATTTGAATGAAAAAGTTTTGTTTGACGCTACAATAGCGATATACCTCTTTCCTGATTCTATTGGAAGGTAGGTGCTCGATACTTTACATAAACTAGCTTATTGGCGATATTGATGTTCCTAACTTTTTCTTTGATATACTAGATAACAAAACAAAAGTATTTTTGCGTATTGTCATATATATATATACTTGATTATTTATGTTTTTGCCCAACATATAATATCGTGTGTACGAGAAATAATTTACATTAGCACCATTTTCTGTACCTGTCATTGAATTGGTTGAAAATGTAACCACTCACCATATTCACATGTTCCTCTGGCGTTGGATTCCCGTTCTCCGAGTCTCACTACCTTATGGCATGTCAAACCGTTGTCACATAAACCAGATATATTCCATGGCCCTCCACATCGTTCACCAATGCTTTTTGAGCAGACGTCGCAACATCTGTTACATAAATTTAAAGAAAAATTGAAAGCTTTCAAGATATTTTATACAACAGTTCAAACAAAGTTTAAACGTAATTCAATACCCTTGTTTATTTTATTAGTATTATTTTTTGATCGAATTCAAATTCTGTAATCGCAACTTGGATAAAGATTTGCAACATAGCCTATTCTCTCGAAAAAATAGGTTTGACTAATATCATTCCAGGACACAAGAAGTAAGTTTTGTTCAGATTTCAATTTAATTGAGTAGTGCTTGGCCGATAAATAACGTATTTAAGAGTACGATGAACGTGACTGAAAGCATTTTTTAAATGTTATTTTCTAATTAGCTATTAAAAATACAGCTGACTGTGCATATATAGGTTTAACTTACCGACATTCATCTTTAACAATTTTAGTCGTACAAACAGGCGTTTTGCACACAATATCTTCGCAAGGAATGCAACTGAGACCAAAACAGGTTGAAATGAAACCGATAGCGATAAGCAAGCAAATGCGTAACAACCTTTTCATTTTTATTCCTTTCTGTAGCAATTTTTTAGTGTATCTGTAACTAAAGTGTGTAGAAAATGATTGTTTTTTATACAAAGAATATGTACGTCATATATCATATGAAAACAAAATTCGACAAGGATTATATCGACATTTCTGCTACGTATTCATGAAATATTAAACTATTGCGACATCCGTAACAACTGCCCTAGCACCATCCTATAGATCCATCCTACAAGCTTCATTTTGTGGCTACGCTTTTATGCCATGTTAACAGCGTAGGTTGTTGTACTTTCGCGCAGGTGCAATTTTTTCATCGACACAACCTCTACTTAATAAGATACTAAATGTTGAACCTACTAACTGATTCCCGTGAACGGTTTCAAGTAATTCTGTCGATTTACGTGGGGCTCGATCGGGTTTATTTGCGATGACGTCGAAAACTGCAAACTTCATGTTGTCTTTTTCACGGTAAATAATTGAAAGGGTGCGAATGGCAGTGTATCAGCGTGCGATAAACAACTAATTCTAATCGCTAATCAACTCGTTCGCCAATCGACATGGTTTAACTGTTGCCACAAGCGGGCTGTAGATGATAAACCCTTATTGCATAATACCTTCCACGAGATATATTTTGCTCAATAAAATGACCAAATGAGTACTGATTCTAAACCGTTTACGTTTACCCTATACATTTTATGTCAATTAATATATGTTAGGCTTGATTAAAACATCGAAATACCGAACTCTTACAAATTTATAAAAACTTAGATAGGTTTCAATTGTACAATTGTTTTCTAAAAATGAGATACTGTAAATACTCTCTGTTTTTTCATATTGCTGTGAAAATTTTATCAGTGTTAACTTTTGCCAATTTCGGGGATAAACCGAATCGAACTCTTATCCCATCACATTATGATTGAAGAAAATATTCCTTTTTCGTACAATTTATACAATAAAATCCCACTGCTATTGTAGGACAAAGCGAACTACCATTTCTAGTCGCGAGAGTTGTGTGTATGCGGATGGGGGGGTTCTTGGCTGTGACCCAATTAGTCATTAATTAATAAAGCATTACGGATAAAAATATTTCACCTAAATTTTTGTAATAAAGGAGTCTACGATAAAAAAAGAGACGAAAGGGGTAAAGAATTATTATTCCTACATTCGTTGAAACTTATATGAATTTGTATAGTCGCTATATATATTTATTTCATCATCTTTTTTTTTCAAAAATAAAAGATTTATCAGAGTAAAAACTGTTCAATTAATTTAAATTAGTGTATTTTAAAAGGGTACAGTTTCAAATTCATTTGACTGTATTTAATTTTTAACTATTTAAACGGAAAATATTCACCATAAAAATTATCAACCTGATTAAAAAAATAACGAAATGTCAGTTTGAAAGTTTTTGAAACTGGGAAATCATTGTCAAGCCTAAAAAGTTAAAAAACCACCAGAGGCAATCTACCTTGCCTAATGGTAAATTCAGCGCTGATCCTCGATTTATCCCGTCAGCTTTCCGTTGGTCTTCGTTTTATATTGCAACGAACAAAAAAAATGAGCAATTTTAATAAGGTCAAAGTCAAGAAAACTGAAAAACCAACAAATTAAATATATATCTTGTATACGAAAAAAAAAGAACAAATTTTTACATTGTTTCTATTATTTATAAATGATCTTTTAGAAAATCTCATCTACAATTCACTGATTTATGCTAGCACTACTCTTTTTCATTGCTTTGAAGTCCGATTAGCAACAACATTTTAAACTTACTAAATATAGGGAAACAGACTTGATTCCGGTTTCCGAATCGGGTGATCAGTGGCAGGTCTTTGAGATGAAAAAAAATCGAAGTCTTTTTGATCAATCATTATATTAATCCTAATAGGTCTCCAATTTCCATGTATTGAAGATATTATAAAATACTATGAGAATCTCTAAATTTCACCTGGCTGAACTCATCATTTCTAAAAATTGAAATAGAATACTATATAATGTCAGTGGCCCGAAACGCAACAGTGTAAGTTGGATCTATTTACCGCGTCCGCTGGTATTTGTACCGTGATTGCATACCTCACTTGTACAGATTACTGATACATAATTTTAAGGAATATTATTGCCATATTGTGACTGGGGCTTCTAAGACCATACTGTGAATATAACCCTCTGATTGGTTAGAATAATTTCAACTTGTCCTACAGCTGTGAAATCGGAAACGCATTTGAATGGCCTTAGTTCATGCCGAGGATTAGGATTTTGGGCTATGCTCTCACTGTTTTTTTCAGCAAGCTTCTTTGTTAAAAAAATAATTTGTTTGAAAGGTGCAGGTGAAAATTCCAAACATGTTTTTCAACCTCAATAACTTATTATATTGCGGTAAATGCATTGACAGGACTATTTCTGCGTGTTTAACCTTATTTGAGAGTTTGCCAGTTTTTCTGATGTGTGATTATCGTATTTGTGTTCACGATTCTGAAAATAAAACTAATAGCAATGCAATACTATTACCCTTCAGTGTTGATTTAATTTGAATATCAACTGTGTCGGATTTTACCGATATGATAATTTTCACAATAGATAATTTCTGACGTTTTATTATTGGAAACACTGTGGTGGTTTTTAATTTTTAGCAAACATTCTATGTCATTTTTTAAAAGCAACTTCTTTGGTGATTACTTTCCGTCCGAATACCCGTTGGAAAAATCATAAATGCAGGAAGATGCTAAACATGTATTCTAGATCTACAGATATACGGAATCCCATATTACATCTGGTTTTTAACTTATTGAATGGGTTTCTAAAATCCGCATCTAATCATATGCTGGGTTCTATATTTTACATAAAACCTGTGACAAACTGATGGAAAATCTTCTCGCTAAAGCGCCTTTTGGAAATAAAAAGAATCTTTTTTCATTGTGGTTGGATTATGTTTATTAGTAAGTACATCATTAAAATGTATAAGTTGATTTACATCAGCTACTTGGAATAATAGTAAATTAGTTTGCCATTTTGAACAGAAAACATTCTTGATCGACGGTAATAATTTTTATTATTAACTCAACCATATGAATGAATACCATTTGGCCTCATTTGGCGTCTCTTCAACTGCGAATTAATCGCAAAATAAAATTACTGTTTAATTATATATACAACGATCAGTCAATCAGTTTAATCAGCAACCAGTCATACTCTGACATCTATCTCGAGCGCTCCTGTAAACATTCATAAGCTCGAGATATCTGGCGTGATTTCTACTAGCAATTACTGGTAGCTGACTTATATCTGAAAATAAAAACAAGTACTTTATCAAAAGTAATAATTCATGATTTATATGTGATTAATTGCATATATTTATACGAAAACTAATAATATTATGTGGGAATAGGTTAGCCTATAAATCAATGTTATTAAACAAAAATTAGGGATAGATAAGACTGTTGGATTCTTTAAATACCAACTCGTATTGAATTGGGGAGAAATATAGAATCTGGTTTGAAAAGCGTGCAATTCTTATTGATGATACCTTCATATTTCCCATCACTGCATGTGCAAGACCTGCATCCGAATCCGTCAGACTTGCATTCCGTGGCATCCAGATTTTTACAAGTTGGTTGTAATGGACAATCCGATATTATTTTATCAAACATGTCCCATAAACCTTTGTCATCAACTGAACATCCGCTTCCAAACCTTTAAAGTAAATTGTGTTTGTCTTATATATATATATATACTGTAAAACATCTTCAAAGAATAACATAGAACAATTCATGTATACCATTTATTCATCTTGAAATAAGCTCCTTCATACCTGCCTTTCTATTGTCTACGTTAAAAAAAATCAATAACCTACCACCACTTTTCCATTTCCATTTTCCATTCGTAAGCATCACATTTCCAGTTAGTCAATTCGCAAACCCACTTTGCTGGCAAATCACAAGTAGAGGCGCCAATAGTCAATGGAAGGCAATCCATTCTGCAGAAGGAGAAATCTTAAAAGAAGGTTGAGTTAATTGGACTGAACCAAGTGCATCGGTACTTTGAGAATGTAGAAGGCATTTATTTGGTTTCTCGGCAAAAAATTTAGTTTGCTATTGAATTTGGTAATCTTTCACTACAAAAACACCCAGATAGTGAAACAATATATAACTGATTTTCTTGTCCTCTGCCATCAAATTAAGTAAAACAAATTTTACCTTCACATTCATAGTTACGAATACATCTCTTCTCTGTTAGACTGTTCAATATATATCCTTCTGGACAAACACATTGATCCAAATTGCAATTTTTTGTGCATCTATACGGATATGGATTTCCACAAGTTTTTGGACAAGCGGTGGCACAAGAACGGAAAACCTTCGGAAACTCACACGTAACTTTAGGCGGACCTGTAACATATAGTAAAATGCTCATCTACATTATATAGCACCGCATTACACTTTTACAGTACCTTTACAATTATAAATGTCTTCTCTTGTTACTCAGGTGAACAACAAATAGTTTGTAAAGTAAAGCATAAACACAAATCACAATACACTTCACACTTCAAAACACTTCAAATCTTTAGCTCTGAAGTTCTTAAAGTTAATTGTTTAACATTCGAAAGAGAGAGTTATTTTTCTCTGATTCCGTTGGCAGGTACAACCATAAGGCAAAATAATCACGTGGTCAAGACACCAAAAAGGGGGCGCCACAGAAAGTTTTGTAGTTAAATTTTCAATAGGCCTCAGTGTTTGATCAAATAATTCGAGCTGGCCTGAAGACTCGGACCTCAATATTGGCCGGGTCAAATTAAATTTTTATCTATTTTCGTTCTCAGGTACTGAAGTAATATCTGTTTGAAGGCTGTTTGAGAACTATAAAATATCATTCAAATTAATCATAATCACCTTAAACCTATCTATAAATGTTTGTAGGTATGTGAAGTATTTCCAAAAAAATATTATGTAAATTATTCATAATTAGGCCTTCAATCAGTAATGAATACAAAAACTTACTTTTGCGATTTCACATAACACGGGGCACTAGTTAAATTCATATTATTAATATTTGTTATATATTGGAAACCAAGGTCTCAAATGCTTAGGGCCTGCCTCTAAAGGCCATGATCCGGCCCAAGATAGGTACGAAAAAAATCAAATAAGATCTCAATTTTATTCAGGGCTGCCTCAAATGCCTAAAATTCCGGGTTTATTATTTCCTAGATGATACTCCCATATTCAATCAATAAAATAAATTCTAACATTCATCAACCGGAATACAGGTGTCGTCTGTGGCACTTCTTCGGATAAATCCTTGTTTGCATACACATGGATTCGCGATGCATTGAAGAGTGCAAATTAAAGGTTCTCGTTCATCGCAACGAGATTGGCATGCACTTGCACATTCTGAGAACTTGGTTGGGTGCAGGCAACCTCCTCTCGTATCTAGGAAAAGCAACGTATCAATAAATCAGCTGTGCAATAAAATGAAATTTTTGTTATTGTGCGATATCCAATCGGCATTGTGCCAATTTAGAATATGTCAACTAGTTATCTATACATACATTCTTGATATTCGAGGCATGTACGAAATTTTATCATAACCTAATATGCTCTCTTAATTTTTCCTTATTATGCTAGATAACAGGACAACGAATTATTTTTCGCGTATCGTCTTATATATACTTACTATGCTTTAACATTTTTTACTTGAACATATATGACCATGTGTACAAGATTTAATCTACATTAGCATCATTTTCTGTATCTGTCATTGAATTAGTTGAACAAATGTATTCACTCACTATTTTCGCACGTTCCTTCAATGTTGAATTCCAGTTGTCCAGGTCTCACCAACCTGTGGCATTTCAAACCGTTGTCACATAAACCAGATATATTCCATGGTCCTCCACATTTTTCACCAATGCTTTTTGAGCAGACGTCGCAACATCTTTTACATAAATTCAAACGAAACTTAAAAGCTTCCAATATATTTATTACATCATTTTAAAAAAATTTAAACATGATTTTATACCCTTGTTTAATTTATTAGTATTATCATTTTTTTTTTTTTTGAATTAAATACTGTGGTCGCAACCTGGACAAAGATTTACATTCCGTTCTTTAAAAAATTGGTTTAATTAACCAATATTATTCCAGGGCACAAGCAGTAAGCTTCGTATTCATAATTTAATTGAGTAGTGCTTGGCCCATGAATATCAGAGCGTACGATGAAGGTGACTGACTGAAAGCATTATTCAAATGTAATTTTCAAATTAGGTATTCAAAAATACAATTGACTGTGCATATGTTTAACTCACCCACATGCGTCTTTAACAATTTTAGTTGTACAAACAGCCGATTTGCATCCGGCTTTTTCGCACGGTAAGCAACTGAGACCAAAACAGGTTGAAACGAAGCCGATAAGCAAGAAAATACTGAATAAACTCTTCATGTTTATTCTTCTCTGTAGCAATTTATATTGTATATATCTGTAATTAAGTTGATTAGGAATAGATTGTTTTGAAAATAAAGTTAGTAAAGTTAACAACGAATAGGTTACGTCAGATCCCATATGAAAATAACATTTGGCATTAGCTATTACCAGTTTCAGTTTAGACGGTAATTTTTATATCAACATTTTTGCTACTTATTCACGAAAGATTGTAACTATTGCGACATCCGTAATAACTGCCCTAGCACCACCCTAATAGTAAAAATAAGAGGACGTCGACTGATACTCAAATATAACATGCAGAAACTTTAAAAGTACAGACAACAACAAACACCGCGGTCGTTCAAAAATAAGAAGGTTCTACCATGATTCAGCGTATTATAAGTTGGCGTTCCTGATGTGAATTTGGAAATTCTCATCTTATGTTAGTGAGTAAAAATGATTGTACATTATATTAATTATTTAGGTCACCAAACCCTGACACTAATCTCAATCCTCATCTTCAATAACGTAGGCTACAAGTACAACCGGCTTCGGCTAGTAAATCATTTGATTGAAAAACCATGAAGAGTTATTCCAACTCGTTACAACCTAGGGTCGTTATTAAAGACGAATGAAATTTGTTGTAAAATATATCAAGTTTAAACTTGACATTCTGGCTTTATGAAATCCTGGAAACTCTTAATTGAATTCACGAACTTGTTATTATTTTGGCTTTAAAAATTTTTGTTCATAGACTCAACTTCCACTTCATAAGTTTACAGTAACTGCTGACCCTACCAACTAATTTCTGTGAACAGTTTTAAGTAATTCTGTCGATTTACGTGGGGTTCGGTCGGGTGCATTTACGATGACGTCAAAACCCTAAAAACTCAGGTTGTATACCCCACGGTAAGTAATTGAAAGGGTGCGACTGTCAGTGAAGCATAACAACTACATTTAGGGAATTTTGTTTTGTTCAATCGTGCGATAAACAACCTCTGAGTACATGATGTGCAGTTCAGTTTTTAGAGTAGTTCTAAAACAAAATTATCTACTTCTATTATCATATCTAATCGACATGATTTAACTGTTGCCAAATGCGCGCTATAGATAATGCGGGCTAGGTGCAATTACTCATTGAATAAAATAATATCACTTGAATTTTTGTAATAAACAGGTCTGCGATAAAAAAAAAGATCCGAAAGTAGTACAAAATTAATTGTCCCTACATTCGTTCTTGTAGCATACATAGATATTTTATCATCTTTTTTTGTTAAGTTAAGTAAGTACATACATTTCATTCGACAGTATTTAATTTTTAACCATTTAAATGAAAAATATTTATCATAAAAATTATAAACCTGAGTAAAAAAATGAATTAATGTCAGTTTCAAAGTTTTTTGAAACGGTAAAATCATTGAAAAAGCCTTAAAACTTCGAAAAATTACTGAAAAATGAATAACAACTCGTAAGTGAATGTCGCGGCCGCCAAGGCTTGAGGCCACTAGACTCCAGCCTATTTATTTAGCTGTACAGCCTTTCGTTGATCTGTGTTTTATTTTGCAACGAACAAAAGATTGGGCGTTTTTAATAAGGTTGAAGTCAAGAAAAACTAAAAATACAATAAGTGAATATATATCCTTTTTCATATAAATCAGAAAAAAAAACACGTTTCTTTCGTTGCGGTTTCAAACCCACGACACCTAAATTGAACTCGGCACGCCTTTAGATAGATTGCCTTTAACCCATTGTGAACATTCAACTATCTTTAGTCATGTAATTTGAGTAAAAACAAAACACAAACTTTTAATTGCCTGATTCCCCTTAGTGAAACTTATTCGTTCAAATCCGGGTTTTGCGCAATAACTATTCTCGTAGACAAATCGGAAAAGCGTCGGAATAGGCAATAGTAATTCCTTTCTCTAAATTCCAACAATATTTGGGCATTTCAATTGGTATGATAAAATAGTTTTGGGTTTACTAAACTGGGAAATTTTATAATGTAGTTGATTTATACTAATTCAGTTAATACAGTAAAAACTTCAGCCTTTGCTTGTACTTCACTTTACTCTTGAACATGTTTGCAATGCTCTGAAAGTTAACACCCTTATACACAATGCCGTCCCATTTACAGTCTCTTAACTTATAAATATCAAGTCTGAAATATATAGTTTATACCGATGAGATTAAACTTTTTACATCGCCATTGAGCCAACAACATAACTAATATTCGACAATAATATACCTTGTTGAATCTATATGACTGGCGCACCTATATTGGAAGGACAATGAGGGACGATAAAATGAATAAATTGAAAAGACCCACAGATACTTTTATTGAATAGAAACCAAGCACATTTTAGGGTTGCTTACCTTTGTATGGTTTCGAAGCTGAAATATATTTACCGGAAACGAAAACTTCAGATATAAAATAAATAAACACCGCGATAGCAATAATTCAGGTTTATAGTACCTAGTTTATTACAACGTCAGTTACATATTTATATGAGCAATATATATTATATTGTCTTATGTTGTATTGGTATATGAACCAACAGTTATATTTTAATTTATTTTCAAGACTCAAATTAAATAAACCACAAAGAAAAGCAAATGCCATGCTTTTCTTCCAATAAATGTGCTGACTACGCCCAATACATTTTTATTTACTTGTGATTTTTCATCCTATGATTGCGTCTTCAGCTTTTTTGATATTTTTCATCATTATAATTGAAATCTAATTTTTAATCTTTTGAAACGAATCGTACTGTACATTGGCAAACAGGTTGAAGATATTCGTTTAACAAGGCGAAATCATGAATGAAGGAATGCATAGATTTTTTTATGAAGTAATGTGTATATAATTTTTTAAAGGGATGATTACGTTTAGTTGGATTTAACAATCATATTTAGAATATGTTTTACCGTATTACATTTACAGCTCAAATACTTTTCAAATATGTTTCATCAAAATTGGTCTTGTCCTTTCACGTTGCCGCCCAAAAGTAGTGACCTCAACCACAATCCTAACCGAAAATATGTTATATTCTATTATTATCTTATAGCAGTTGTTATCAACTGGCGAATATTATCTGGCAGTTCCACTCTGACCCGCGTCACGTAAACATGATCGATAGATTCTTTTTGAGTAAACAAATGACGAATAAGGGCTATTGTGCTCCGTTTCTCTTTATTCACAGAATATCTGCGATAGTGAATAACATGAGGGGCTTGAGAGGATTACCGAAAATCTTGGATGATTCGTAGCATAACAACAGATTTTATTAAAACCCTGTTGCTTACGCCGTGGTTTCGTTTTGATAAACACGATAGTTCCCACACAGGGCGCGTAATAAATTCCTGAAGATTGATACGTTGTTGTGTACACGTTTTCAAAAACTTAAGTTATTACCTATAGATGTATTCTTGAGTGTACGCATAACAAGACTTAATGCTCCACGACTTCTGTTTTTAAAAATGCCTTCAACTTTACCGGTCACTGTGGATCAAATAAGATTCCTGAGCAAATATTTCGAGATTTTTTATTATCGCTAATATAAAAAGAATATTAGGTTTTGAGTATAGTAATATGAAACTTTATTTTATGTCGTCTTATTTTTAGCTCATATGAAATAATTATGTCAATATTAATATGAGCCAACTTTAATTACTTATTTAACAGGAAAGGATCCTCAAATTCTTTTATGCTTATTACTTCCCTCAATCTACGTTTGATATTGTGTCCCTATATTAAAATATTATGACGAAATTAATTATTTTATGCGTCTTATATATATATATATATATATATTATTATTAATGAATATATATCTTAAATACAATATAAAGCAATGATAAGCTTTTTGACCGCAGTGCCAAACCGTTATCTACCAATTTAATTCGGCACACGTTTGGCCATTTTACAACTTGAAGTCCGTCGGGAGTCGGTTATACTTGAACAGTGCTAAATACATATTTGTATTATCTGGAATTCAAAGATATTTTGTCTGGAATTCCATCTGATTCGCAATGGCCGTTATTAGATTTTTACTTCTTAGATATTCGTATAGAGAAACTTAGGAAAAACGAATTTGCTATTTAATTTAATGCCAGCAGGTTGGTGACTGATGCAGACTATCTGCGGCTAATTCGAGACGGGACCGGTCGTTATTAGAAATTTATCACATTGCTTTCTACCATCCACCAGGATAAAATGAATACCTTATCGAATGCCTTGTTCAGCTCATAGACCTGAGTGAACATCCCTGATATTCAGCTTTGTATAAAATTTGTTCAAAAAATGGTTGCTAAATAAACATCAGTAGGATATACAGCATAATTATACAACACTTCAACAAAATTCAACTTTTATTTGAAACTCTTCACAGGAGGAAAACAAAATACTTGCGTAACATACATACATAACGTGTAGCGTCTTTAAACATACTGTTCTACTTTGCTTTGACATCAATAAACAGATTGATATCAGGTTATTGAACCAGAGCAATGTTTTATATATATATATAGATTGAATGGATTTGCACACCAATGATTTTATTGATAAATTCATTGAACGTTCTTCAACTTCACTACCTCGCTGTTTGCCCACTGCTGTTTCCTGTAGAAAGTCATTATTCGTTTTTATCGAATTGAATATTTTAGTTCAAGTAAAAAAGGAAGGCACTCTTGATGTATTTTTTTACTGAATAAATACTTTAGCAATGGTTTTTTATTTCGGGCCACGAGGAATTAAATTACCCAAACAACTAAATGAAAAAAAACGCATTGCTCAGTCGACTCATTTCTCAAAAAGATTAAAAATAATAAATCGGCACATATTCATCAATTATTTATTGTAATGAATATTATATTTCATTAAAGTATTTAATTCATATCAAATATAGCATAGTACGACTGTATTTAAAATTTGATAACGTAATACCCCTTCCAGGCATCAATTTCAGTTCTCGCAAGCATCTTTGCAATTTTTAGCAACAATTTCTTGTAGGAATAATTTCCCTAATTTACAAACAAAACTTACCAGTTTCCACGGACACGCCGCTTTCCGCCGGCTTGTATGAAACAACGTAACCGGGGTTGTTGACTCCAGCCACATCCGAAACTGATGTGCGAGGAGACAGTAATTTTTGAGGAGAGAAATAATTTTTACGAAAAAACAGACAACTGTATCCCCTGAAAAAAAATAGGACATATTAATTGTGTTACATAAATGAGTAATTGGGTATTGAATAAAAATCAGTGATAGATATTGTAGAATAAAATGGATAAAATGTAGCAACTGACTGGGTTAAAATACTGCGACCCAGCATGTTATCAAGTATGTTACGTTGCAAAGTTGCTCAAAATAAAAGATACTCTTCTTGATTCATTAAAAAACCAATTCGCTATCACAAACTTGTGATTTGCAACATTCAATTTGTCGTATATCCGAAAACGAAATGCAGTTTTTTTTGTATAAAAACCATTTTACTCCAAAACTAATGCACCAACCGATTTCAAATTTTTATTATTGACTACCGAGTCTTAGAAGATGGCGGAAATCACTGGAAGTTGTGAGTTTTTGTTTCAAATTTTACATGATGTTTACAAGCCCATGATTTCACATTAAATTTTGTTTTGTTTTTCATAAGTAATGAACACAAATGAAATACTGTACAATTTTTGGCCTAATGACATGGGGATGAAATATTTCTGGTAGCCATTCTAGTCGTTCGACCTTTGTATTTATTACTTATCGATTTTAATCGGTAATTATGTTGAAAGCTATTTGTCGGTATGTCTGTTTGTTTGTCAGTTAGATGCACGCGATATCTCACGAAAGCGAGATTGAATCTGCTCCAGATTTTGCATGTACATTCATCTTATCTCGGACCAGAAGCCTATTGATTTCGGTCGAATTATGTCGTATAATTAGCGAGTTATTAATTAATTAGTGATGAGACACAAGGTGTCACTATGGAGTAAGAGCGCTGTTTTGGGGGATCCCCTAACTTTCGATCGATAAGTCTTCGGTCTCTGACCGATATTCTCGTTTAATCGATCATTACTACCTTCATTTAATAAACGTTAATTCAAAACTTCATTTTAAAAATGGAGTCAATCAAGGGTAAACGAAAGAGGTGTCATAATGTTCTATTATTGGTTGAATAAAGAAAACGGAATGATAAAAAAAACTTGTTAATATTTACTTTTTCCGTCGCCACCAGCATAATAACAAGACTAAGAGTATGATGAGCATAATAACAACAACAAGTGCCACAGCTATACTTCTTGCATTTCCATTGTCATGTTTACTTGATGTACTCTTTGAATCTAAAACAAAATGGATTAATGAAAGCATTAGGATTATTGAATAAATAAGCCCAGTGCCATATATTCAACAAATATTCCACGTCACGATAATAGCTTAATCTTAAATGGAATCAAAACGCAATTCTTAACTGATTTTTCAACTTTCGTATCCATGAATTTGGTGATTCAACATTTGTTTTTTAATATACCATTTTAGAATATTTCCCAAGTGTAAACTAATGAAGCTTTACTAAATTTCCATGATTTTCTTTGAAATATAATTTGCTTAAAATTAAATAAATATTTATCCACCCCATTGCGGTCGCAGGCCCTGTTCTTCTGTAATATTTTAATTTGGGCAACCAACTAAATCGGAGCATGATACTTAAAGGTGGGTATGAATTTATTTTAGTTAGAATATGCATAAAACCTAAGGAAAGGTGTTATAGTAAGCACGTGAAGTGTATTTCGTGATAGAACCAATTATCACCCATAATAAATTTGAAAAGAAAAAATGTTTGCATACCATTTGCGTTTCCTTGCGATTCTGTCGTCTGCATAAAAAAACAAAAAGTAATATATATTAACACATTCGCACATGTTAGTCATAGGAACAGCATATCGAATGGTTTATTATTCCTCTATTCATCAGTTTGTTATTTCGGTACTCCCGAAGTATGGGAACCAAGATGACGGACACCGGAACGTAGTATGTGTACCAGGTTACGGTTAGTCCATAATTTTAGGTTCAAATACTATGGAAATCACTTGGCTAGTCCCCGAAATTGTAATAGAACTAAAATAGGAAAAAATGGAATAAAATTATGGCCTAACCCTAAGCTGGTACACATACTACGTTCCGGTTCACATACTTCGGGAGTACCCTAGTATATCATTACTTACGAAGGCATTTTTTATTAAAGCTCGTAATAATATTGCGTATTCAGAGATGTTAAAAGGCGGTGAAAACAATATTTCATTTTCAATCTGAATCTTCTATCAAATTCATGGTTGTTGAGCAATGGGACAAGGCTATGAACAATAAGCCCTTCTTCGGTCGTAAGTTGGTGCGTTTCGGACGGCACAAGAAATCGATTCGAGATGTTTGAAAATACCTGCACTTAAATTTAGTAATCATCAAATGAAAAATATATATGTCATTCTACAACTGAAACTGGTACCTGTAATTTACAGTCAAAATACACTCCTTCCCATGTCCCTTTACTATTGCAAACCATAGTTGTAGAATTTGAAATATTTGTATCATTTGATACATATCCATCTGTACATGAAACGAGAATCGTGCTCTTTTCAAAGTACGTTTTTGCCTCCATAACTAATTTAGCATTTGGATTTGATAATATTTTGACATTTTGGTGATTTCGTAATTGTGGCGGTTGGCATTGAACGCGATCTGAAAATATAAAGTTTAATTGAACTTACGAGCAAATATTTTTACCGTGATACTGGTGACTGCTTCTAAATGTCCGGGTTCGGAGTTAAGGCTTGATCACATCATACTGGTGAAGACGAAATACCAGTTATATGTTATAATTTAATATCGGAAATTCAAACTCATGTAGAATTGATCTGGAACTTTTGCTGACCATGGCATTTTTTGTGCATGTTACAATAACTTCTGATATTTCAAATTTCTAAGCTGCTAGTTACTTTAGTTTTATATGAGTTGCCTATACTCCTGAAGTGAGTGAGTCATGAAGGAATTTTTTAATAATTAAAATGCATGAGCTTACTTTTTGGACATGTTGGTATATTGCTCCATGTACCGGATGGTTCACATACCAAAGTGTATTCTGTGGAATGGCCTGGACAATGAACTATGCTTTGCTCCCCTACTTTTTTCCCGGATTTCTGAATATAAGGCAAGAATGAATATCTGTTTAGTTGTTTGACACAATTTACCATCACAGATAAAAAAAAATAAAACGATTAAATAAATTATTCAAATAATATGACAAAATATGGAAATATTGAAAAATTTTTAAACTAATTTCTATAGCCACTCTATGAAAAATTAAAACAAATTCAACTAAAATTGACTATAGCATTACCTGAATTGTTTCAGGATTCTAAAACAAATACTTGTATACAATTCTGGATAAGCACTAAAGAAATGTATAAAAACAATGAAAAATAAATAAATCTGTAATTAATTGCAATAAAAGTACTAGTTATTGTACCTTAATTTCCAATATAATCTTGTTTTTCGATATTGGTGTTGGACAAAATTCGTCACAAAAGTTGTGAACAGCTTCTGGCAGAGGAAATGCTGAAGTGCTGTGTAACTTTGCCGACGGACATTTGCAAAGCCAGTTTGATTTGTGTCCACCAGAACAAAAGTACATGCAATTTACTATTTCGCACTGATTAAACTCTGAAATGTTAAATAAATAAAATATACAGTAGGTAAAAGTTCAATGGAGTAAATTTAATAATCTTGCACAAATATTTATAAAAGTTTCATGTTTTTATTGTACTGCAATTTTAAGTTTCTCGAAAGATCTAAAAACCTCACCTTCCATGGATATTGGCAATCTCAGCCAATACAACAATATAAGTAAATAAGTATACACTTTAATATATATATATCTAAATGCGTAAAATGAATCATCATCACTATCACTATCGTAACATTAAAGTGTTCAAAAAATTCAAAATTTTTGTGCATTGACACGGTCTTATGACACTCCATTAGCCAGCCTCTTCTCTACAAAGCAGGATTGAGATCATAAATTCATCCCTAACTTAGCCAAATTTACGATTCAATAGATAAACCAATGAATATAAAATATCCCAGCAAGTATGTGGTATGTCACGTTGATATTCTCAATATCATTCAAGATAATATTATTAACATACAGTGCTATTGGGGAACAGCTATGGAATCGTATCACACTTGATTACATTTTATTATATTCAAACATGGTAATTCATCATTTTTCATTTAATATTTAAAAACTGATGAATATAAAATATCCCAGCAAGTATGTGTTCTGTCACGATGATATTCTTAATGTCAAAATATTATGTTTAAGATACAGGGCTATTGGGGAAACGATAACGCAATCGTACCACACTTGATTACATTATATTATATCCAAACATTGTAATTTATCTCTTTTTTTATTATTATTTATAAAAGCCTTATTTGTTAATTCACCTAATTTGGGTTGACTCCATTCTTGGACAACACCCAATCCGTGAGCCATGAAAGTTTCTCGGATAACTTTCTTAGATTGCAGATCTCTTGTATTCTTATCAATAGAGTATACTCTGGCATATCTCCCTTGGGCATACGCATGTTTTCCTATATGTACCAAACCAACTCCATCGACCTCGCTTTTCATGGCATCGGCTTCAATCCAGAAAAAATTATGTTCAAAAACAGACAAACCCGTGACAGTTTTTCCATCCGTGGCTGAGACAACAAAGTTTCTGTATGAAATATATAATTATGTCACATTAGAACAGTTTTAAAAAAGAACAAATTAAAAGAAATTAAGTTAACAGATTAGACGTAGTATTTCATTTTATTCATTTTTAATACCATAAAACCAGTTTGGATATTCTAAACAAACTCAAATATAAAAACAATCTCATTTCTGTTCTCAATAACTGGGACCAAATTATCAGTCAAGTTGTTTCCTTTTCAAAAGAAATTGAATTAGGTGACTTTCATTCGATTCTACGTTTTAGGACATGAAAAGTGGTATGAGACGTATTGAAAACAAGAATAAGTATAGAAGTCACTTCACTTGAGTAGCTCAAATTCTGCAGTCCCCGCCGAATATGATGGTTTGAATTTTCGGATTTAAATACCCTCGTCAAACTTAAGAATATGTCAATAGTTTAAAGATCATTAATGTAAGTCTAATCGATGTGTAAGCAGTAGACAAACTTCAATAATTCGTAATGAAGCCAGCAATTATCAACCGAAAACATTTTTAACCTCTGGAATTTGTCCATCGGTGAACTTTCTATCTTATTTCCGTAATGTAAAACCCAGTACAAAACATTTTCAACAACATCGATGGCCAAGGTACGGAAAATATCACCGTTCTCTTCGGCGAATATTACACAATTTTCTCCAGAACTCGAACAGCGGGTGAGTCTGAAATAGAAATATTTGTGTTGAAAGCAGTTCCTTATTATGAATCATACGGAATGCATATAGGAATTATAGTTTAATTTTTGGGTTTGTCTGATTACGTGACACACTATGCAATATTATACGTTTCTCTGTATAGTTTCAAAACTCATTTCGAGTACTTTCTCAAAGCTTTTTTGAGTTAGTGTGAAAATGTTAGGTTATGTGGCGGTAGGAGTTGATATGATTAGAAAAACCATAACTCTATCTCATCAGATGCAGTAGTTTCATATTTCAGAATGATGGGGGAAATTGGCTCGAACAAATGTAGTGAAACTCACAACAAAATACAAATCCATTACATATATATAACTTATTACCGTTGATGGGTTTACAGTTTAGTTAAACTTTTATTCATGAATATATTGTTAATATTTTTAAATATTTCATCAAAATCATTATAAAAATTTGTTGATTCACTTTGTTTATTAATATTTTTGTAAGCTCCATATCTACTCACTTTCCGTGATTAATTCCCTCAATCGACGAATAGAATAGTTTGCCTAAGTTTGGATGCAATGCTAATCCATTTATTTTAGAGTTAGCTGTGATGATGCTCACTGAATATTGTCCTGTTGCTGTCACAATTTCGATTTGCTGAATAATGTCAAAAGATATGGCTTTTAAATGAAAAATTAATTTTCCGAATTTAAAGTTTGAGATATTTACATGGGGAAATAAAAGGATATCTCAATGATAGCAACAAACGTGCAATGCTGTCGTTTATTACATGAAATATACCAAAAATTTTAGTTCACCTTTCTGCCCAGTGTACTATGAAAACTCTCAATAATTTTGCGAAGCTATAGCCATCAAGTCATGACGTGATATAGGTATTTGTAATCGTTTTGCACTTCTTTATACATGTTTCACTAGTATGTAACATTGATAATCTCGTATCATAGAAATAGAATCCATTTATCACCTTCTGATTGGTCCAGAATATATTCTTTCCAATCCAGTCCCATTGAATAACAGAAATATCTGGTAAATATCTTGTCAAAAGTGTAGTATTTCCAGTCCATATGTTGGTCAAGTATAATGATGACTGTAAAATATAAACGCAATGCATTGTTTTCATAAAACAATATTGCAAAGTAAAACGTTTGCTGTCACTTATGTAATGAAATTTCTACTGATCATTGGGCCTGAATAGACAAAACCGCCAAAGAAATTCCAGGTATTAAACATTAATTCGGCGTTCAATTCAATTAAAACACTTTACACAGATATTTTGTAAATTTCAAACAAGGCATTGAATCGTTTAGGTTTTTATGTGTAAATAAAATTTGATGTTGGGTGAAGCATTTTTAAATTTTTTTATTTTATAAAAATACAATAAACAGTAATATATTTCAGTAGAAATATTTTTGTATTATTTACCGAATTTCCATCAATCCAGTAAAACTCGTTTTGACCTTTCACTGCAAACGTTCTTGGTTGAATTTCTGAAACTTCTTGGTCGAATTTCAAATGAACGGCTTCATAATGTATTTTAGATCTCGCGGTGAAAATTCGAAAATCTTTTTCAAATGCAGATAGCAAAAACGGTTCGTCACCTGTAGGCGGGGATGAGAAGTACTAAAATTATGAGAAAATGTCAATAATACCGCTTTTCCGTTACATGTTTTTGCAAATCCAGTTAGATTGGACTAGGCCTGCAACATGTCTTCGAAATTTGATATGTTCGCCTACTATGTTTTAAATCTAACACTGAATTCATAGTGAGGTTGATAGTACCAGCCATGCCAACAACTAATGAAAGTTGATGTCACTCGATATTCTAAAGCTAAGCCCCAAGCTTGCTGCACACATTTTAGCAAAAATCAATTGTCAAACCGTACCGAATTTGAAGATATATAAGTTTAATACAAATTTATTCTGCAACGATTTTATAGATAAGTTTTATACCTTTAGCTTTGCACCGGTGCCCGTGTTCTAATAAGTATCCGCGTAAACATAAACATTTAAAAGATCCTTCAGAATTCGCGCATACATGATCGCATTGGTGTTTGTTAACTTTGCATTCATTTATATCTTAAAAGAAGAAACAAGTAAGTTAGTAGAAATAAATTAAATGAGTGAGTTAAGTACATCGCCCCAGACGATCTCACACTACCAGTTCTATTGTATATCACCCTCTGAAACTCATGTGATTCTTTCTGATAGCAACCTAAACGTATGTTACATTGTTTCAAATTTGAATACTTGCACTACTATACTAGATCAAAAAATCATCTTGCTGCTATTGAGAATACCGCGAGTTAGAGCGTATTGAACCAGATCGTACAAACCTATACAAATTTGCGTTGTGACGTCAAACTGATATCCAACCATGCATCTACAACTTGGTCCTCTGGGAGTTCTGTGACAGTGATCCAGACATCTTTGATTAACAACAGGATGATCAATACAATTTTTAGAACAATTTTGGCCTTCGTCTGACCCATCTCCACAATCCGGTCTTCCATCACAAACCTGAAATATATATATATATATCAGTCATGTTATTTCGTACATTGAAATATTCAAATAAGTTAGTTATTTCCGCCCCACTGTAATCATAACATAAAATAGGATATCCAACAATGAGTCATATCTCATTTAACTTCTCACTCAGGGTATTCACTTTTTCAGTGGTTCCCAACTTTTTTTGTTTAAATTACTCTTTCCGATTATTTTGGAACTCTCAATTCCAACCTCACATGGCATACAAAGTGCCTCATTTGGATTTTTTTAAGGACCCTTAGTTAGTGTTTTGCACAAGTCTTACTTTCTGCATTTGCAAGTTTAGGTAGTTTATCATGTGTATACAAATACGTAATATAGTATTATTAAAAACCAAGAAATATACATTAGTAATACTCAGGCTTGTCCATGGGATAGCACACATTTATATTTCCCATGGGACACGAAAACCGTATGTTTTCAGGAAAATGATGATAAAACATTTTATTATGAACTTCGTGTCCATATATTTGAGCATAGCTCCCTTGTTAGTTATAAAGAGCAAAACATATTCAGCCTTAACAATATACTTCGTGAAGGAGCTGATAGACACATGCATAATAGTCATAAATATAAAGTTGAATATAAAATTTGGATATAATATTTTGTTTTATGAATATAAAATTTTGTTGTGTTGCATATCCCTTAGTACATGTAGTCCTATTTAGTAGACGCTAAATCTAAATTTAACAATATCTATTGAATGGGATGGGATGGGACAGACATAATTGCTATGTGATCGGAATGGGGCAGAAAAATATGTGTCATTGACAAGCTTTGTAATACTACAGCAAAAAAAGATTCAAATTCCTAGCCAAGAACGACTAACATTCTCACTTTAGAGGAATTCCACCCGATTAGGAAACGTGGCACTATTCTATCATTAAATTTGCCTGTTTTACATGGCAGCGCGTAACTTTGCTCTGATCAAACTTGACTGGAGAAATTTAAACAAACTGACTAAAACTTCATACAACTTTGACATAATTATTAGATAAATTGCTCATTTTCAAATATAAAAAAGATGAAGCGTCATATTTTTCACTGGTCATGAGTTCGCTAATCATATGCATATTTTATTCTACTTGCCCAATTCATCCTGATACAATCTCCATCATCGCATGTATATTCATGCATGCCGCAAGGTGCTTTTGTTGTTGTAACTACAGTTGTTGTGGTCGTTGTAGGCGGTGTAGTCGTTGCAGTGGTCGCACTCGTTGTATTAAACGAAGTTATTTCAGAACTGTTCTTGGTTGCTGTGGTTGTTTCGGCATCTACAATATCAAAAGAATTCCCATCAAAATTTGTGCTAATGCGATAAATATTATATTTTTCAGAACAACACCGAAGTGGGAATAAAAAATGCAAAGACATTTTTCTTTCTAACTGTCTTACAATAAATAATGAAAAGCACTTTTTTTATCAGCACGCAAAAAAGCATTTTTGCAGCAAATTTTTGGTGTGGAAATAATTGCCTTTTTCCGCAACTGAGGGACCAATCGATTCAAATTTCCAGTACTTAAAGATGTAAGTATGTGCTGGTAGGCTATTACTTTCATTTTTTTTTAAATTTTTTATACGAAATGTGATCCCAATTTCGCTATTTTATTCCTTCAAGCGCGACCGCCGACTTAGTGGTCAGCTACATTTCCATGTGAGTCGCGCAGTCTACCGGCACTGAGGTATAAGTTATTGGAAATTCATGTCGATAGTTTTGAGCATTGATGTTGTGAGTGAGTGAATTTTCAGGAAATTTCATTTACACTCAATAAGCACGAACAATGAAAGAGATAAAATTTCCTAAAATATGGGATTGTTGAATAGCATTAGTTTTTTCTTGTTTAACTTGAGAAAATGAGTAATTGTCACGTATAAATAAAAAAAATAACCTTCACACCCCCATTCGTCATCATGAGGTTCGGGACAATCATAGAAACCGTTGCATAAAAATTCTTTATCTATGCAAAATCCTCCAGTGGAGCATTCATATTCATCATCGTAACATACAGGAGTGGTCTAAAGAATGAATGAGTATTTCGTCAATATTCACTAAAAGACAGCCACCGGTGATAAAAATTACATTAGGTACATCTTTATGACTGAAACATACTATGTACACAGTAACAATTAATATCTATAAATGATGACTATGATAAATTTTCTTTGCCCTATTGCAAATAGACGCACTAACTAAAAATGATAACTACTCATTTTGTTTTTCATTACTATAATTGGAGAATAAACTAAATGTGCAATCGCGTGGGGAAATTTTCTACACGAAGTTGTTCGCAAGTCATAAATATTAATATTTTGATAAAAAAAAAATCACTGTAAATCGCTATTTTATTACCTATGCTTTCATTAGTCATATGCAATACATAACATTCTAACTGACATTTGTTAGATTTTATATCGACCGTTTTACCTCGTCAGCACCCCCGATACAATCTTCCTCGTAGTCATTAACCCATTCGTTGGGAATACACAAAGCTAAGTTATCTGTTCCTTCTTCTGGACACAAGAAATTTAACGAAGTGTCACAAGTACAATTCATCTCGTCTGCTTGATTCAAACAATCGATTCCACCATCGCAAAAATACGCCGATCGTATGCATTGATAATTCTGGTGAATTGAGTTGCAAAACATTAAGGAAAACTTAAATTCCTGTTCTAATTATAAAGAATGAAGTTTATTCATTCGATTCAAAGAACTATCCATTGAAACGAATTGAAACAGAATGCTTAGATACGTGGATATAATTATTTTTAATAACACAGTTAGCGTATGTTCGTTCTGTCCAGAAAAGATTCGGTGTAATATGTAACTTCACTAGAATATACTGACCTATTTTAAAATTTCGCCAGACGCGTGCCAAATATGAGTTATAAGCAACAACAAATTTTTGTCAGCATGCTATTTTTAGTAAATATTTTGAGCAAAATATCAATTTTTATATATAAAGCATCAAACTTACACCGGCATCAGGCGAACTTCCCGGTGGAATACATTCTTTAAACTCTGGTGACTCGCAACCTGTTGAAAATGGAAGGTATGCTTTATTTATTGTGGAAAAATCAGATTTTAGAGTTATAATGACTTTATCAAGACAATATTTAGCAATTTTTATGTCTATAAAGACTACGAAACTTTCTTTTTTGCTTTTGCTCCGTATATCATTTTACATTTTTCAAAACCTTCCTTCGACCTAAAAAATAATTGTACGCGGATAATTATTGTATAAACGACATAAGAACAAGCGGTTATATATATAGAAAAGCGTCAACCAAATGTAAAAAAGCCATAGCATTTTATATTATGTCTTAGCTCAACCTGTTCTTCATAATTTGCGCGAAAATGGGACCACGGGAACACTTGCTTGGGGCAATCAGCCCATTATCTTCGTTTTTAAACACAATGCACCGCAATTTATAGCAGATATGTTACAATAATGCTCCACAATGTGATACATACCGCATATAGCAGTTGATTCGTCACTGGCATCGAAGCAATTTGAACTTCTCCGATCACACACAAGTAGTTGTGGGATACATACAGGATACATCTCTTCACCAAACTCTCTCTTGAAACCAACTTAAACAAAATGTATAAAATAACTTAAATATGTAAACATGTATGGCTTTGAACTTATAAGAATCATATTCACAAAAGCTTGTAATGAAATATAATAATAATAACCTGTTATGAGTTTGGTCTGAATCAATATAAAAAAAGTCTCCTTTTTAAGCTAATTCGGCTTCAAAGACGTTCTGTTTTGTATTTATCGTGAAGCAAAAATCCCATAACTATATATTATCAAAATAATTTTATACCTGTGCTCATGTTTGTCTGCTTACACTGAAATTCACCGATACCGCAAATAGCTTTTGTGCATGAAAACCCATCTTTTGAAAGCGAGTAGCCTTGTGAACATCCACACACATATCCATCTGCAAAACATAATAAATCATATTGGACAATATGTATTGAATCAAAAATAGAAACAAGAGAGATTTAACTTCAAAAACCTTTGATTCATAATCCTAGTTAATTAGGAGAAATAGCGATTTAGAATTAACAAAATTATAAAATTCAACATTTGTAGTTCCCAGACCCAGATGAGTTTATTATAAGCTATGAAAGAGACTTCACACTTACAATAAGTCAATTAATTTTCCATAATTGCTCTTTTTCAACAACATATGACAATGCGAAGATAAGTCAAAACGATAATCTTAGTTATAATTCCGTGAAAATATATTTTTATTCATTTCGATTTTGCCATTTTTCATCAGTAAACATATAAGACGTCCAAATAACTTTATAATAGAATACTGTAGGCATTCTTCTAACCTGTGTTATTGTGTGGGAAACAAAAATGAGTGCATGGAGCCTTTTTGGTGCTTTTTATCCAACAAGGGTGATCTTCCTTCTCAAAATTTATCAAATCTCTGTCCACGTAAACTAATCCTCCTCCTCGCTTTTTTGCATGTTCACTGATATAAGTCCGATTCTCGTTTATCTCATCTCTCTCATTTGCTCCGACTTTACTTTTTCTTTGGCTGCGGACTTGATCTAAATTTCATGCCATAAAAGAAATGTTGTCTCTTATTTTATATATCAAAAGCATGAAGTATAAATTAATTATTGCAACATGGGTGTCATTCATCATAGTTTGGGGATAAAACGAACAGCTTCAAATCTAATTTATCAAGAAAATAGTTAAAATGTATTCTACTTAGAAAAAATCTCGAAATGATCCTTTCTAATTATTTCTAAGAAGGCCCGTTATAGTAAATGTATTGAAATAAAAGGTGGACCAATATCAAGGTTTGGTCATGTTATAAGGTACATGTTTTCGCATATTAATTAAGCAAAACATCAGCTCCGTCATACCAGTTTTAAAATATTATGAAAAATTAAGTAAAATAAGTAACGATATTGTGTTACGCCATGGATTTAATATTTAGACTATATATGTACAACAATCAATAAATTCGAAAATAGTATTATCCATACCCAATTCAGGATCATATGTAAACAGTAGATCAGGAGAGACAGCAACAGCAGTTATATTTGGCGACGATGGTTTATACAGCGCAAAGTCTTTCTTGGTAACTGACAGACTGTATATCAAAACTGAAAAGCAAATTCTAATGTCACAGCAAAGATATAACTTACTCATACACAACTGTAGCCATTAAAGAAAATATCTCAATTTTTTTAAATATTTTTCGGAAGTAAAGCAAATCATGGTAAATGTAGTATATAGGAAATAAAATACCAAGAAGCAATTGTAATGAATGAAAATGGAAATAAACGTTCTGATATTATGAATATGGATTTAAATTACCCTATGTTTTAAATTATTACAATTGAAAATTATCAAATAAAATCGAAAAGTGGAATAGACGTTAGAATAAACTTTTTGAAATATATCAGAACCGCAACTGAACAATTACCTACCAGTGTCAAACACTCCGCCAGCAATATAAACGACTCGATCCTCATAGGGGTCATAAGTCATGTGAATCACTTCTTGACTTGGAGAAACTGTTTGAATTAATTTGACGTCACTTCCATCAAGATTTACTGAGTATAGGGCGGGTTTGTTTGCGGCATTGATAAAGTAGATTCTGCGAAAAAAAAATTAGCTTTACAAAAGCTAACACAAATTGGTTTTTGATTGATTTTTGTTATTATTTTCCAAGTACTTCGATGTGCAATTGAAATTTATGATCAGTATTTAAGAAACAGTATCAACTATAGATTTTATTCAATACCAATATGTTAGTCTATCACATTAAAATCAACATTCCATCGAGCCCATAAATTGTGTCATATAAATAGTTCTTCAAGTTTTTTTTGGTACTCTTGAAGTTTGTGAACCAAGATGGCGGACACCGGAACGTAGTATGTGTACCAGGTTAGGGTTAGGCCATATTTTCAGGTACAAATACTACGGGAGTCACTTGGCTAGTCTCCAAACTTGTAATAGAACTAAAATGAAAAAAATCGAAAAAAAATGATGGCCTAACCTGGTACACATACTTCGTGAGTACCGGATTTTCTTCAACCTAATTTTCTTGTGGGTATCTTATATTAATATCCCAAAATCAACCGAATAAATGTGAATAAACTGTTGTTGGGCTGTGATAATACTTATAAAATAGCAAAAATAGACGTAGTCAGACTTAGTATCAACCTAACCTAAAAGTAACTTTACATAGGTTAAATTGAACTTGGCCGTAACCCAGCCATTGCCATTGATATCTCTGACTCTGGAAACAAGCGAAAACGAGCGAAAAAAATAAAAGTGCAAAATATCACTTTCCCTATGTGATTGTAATCGAGCAAGTCATCGTTAAATCAAATTTGTGTTAAAAAAAATGCTCATATTCCTACGGAGATTCTATCTGTGCAAGTATAGGTGCCTAGATACGAAGAAATGTACGTACACCGCAGAATTGTAGACCGTAAGCAGTGATTGTATAATCTTGTTATATGCACCGACAAGATCGTATATGTAATTTTTGTTTAAAACGGGCGTTCACTCCAAACTAGATTCTGAACTAGTACCCACTGCATTTCTTCCTACAATGAGTAATTACGATATCTTTATAAATTTCAAAATATTACGAAGTTATCACGATATCTTTATCAATTTCAGAATATGCTCTTACAAATTTCGATTCGTGTCAAAAGCAAGTCCCTCGGGGCAAAAATCTTCTCTTTCCAAAATTGTCTTTTGCGGAAAAATTTGTACTTTATCTTCACTATCCTTCTCTGTGATTTCATTTGGTGATGCCGCTCTTATTTCACAACTTTCATTCGGAGACCAATAAATATTTCCCGAAGTTGGATCAATCGTGAAATACCTCGTTGATACTAGTATGTCAATCATGGTGTAACTGAGAAACAAAAGAAATAATCTTAAATTTGATATTGTATTGAATAAACCAAGTTCGAAGTTGTAAGCCGAATTAATATTGGTTTCGTTTCGGCCTTTGAGAACAATGAATTTTCTGGTCGGACTCGTTATACGAAAAGGAATGGATTCCGCTTGCAAATCCGGGCGGGCTTCTCGCCATTGCGGTCAAATGACGTTTGGTATGAACATTGACGACCGTCAAAACTTTATTTCTATCTCTATTTACACCAAATGATTGAGAGACAATCACTTACACAGTGATTTGTGTTTGAGAGAATTAACACTTACCTTTTGTAATTATAATCATTAATATCAACATAATGAATATCTTGCTGAGATCCTGGAAAATAAACTCTTCTTCGAGTGACGTCATAAGCTATAGCGTATGCAGAAGAGTCGCCTATAAAAGAAAGTTACAATATTGTTGCTTATAGTAACGCTGAAGCTGACAGATATATAGGTTCATCAGGGTTTATTCAATAAAAACTTACCAATCAGGTTAATTCTGTTTTCCAAACCACCCTCATACATCAGTCTTATGATACCACCTTCAACATTTATCAAAAAATTGTCTTGGAATTTTTCTGAAAATATAATTTTTTTATTTAAATAACAACTTTATACTTCATTGCTGTACTTGATTTAGAAATGCCATCTTTCAGTATATATAAAATATTATTTTGTCAAGAATAAGAATTAATTAGTTTTATTGATTAATGCTTTGTTGTGTGAGCGGCGTCGATTTCTTACTAAATCAAATTACCTTTGCACATCGATGTCAGTCTGAAATAATCTTTGTTATCGGGGCAAACACATTCGGCAACTAGATTCGCATCTGAACTCATATCATTAATATTGGTAGACGCAAGCACACAGGCGTACTCGCAGTTAAATTTTGAGCAAGGATTTTCTGTAAAATATATAATTTGTCAGTGTTAACAAGGTAGAGCAAAATTGTGATAATATCGGGCGGTTACGCAGAAGTAGTAATTTATATAAAGCTGTAGAAAACATAATTTCTCAAACATAATCAATGCAGAAGTCAACAGAGAATTTGAAATTAGGTCAACCATTGAACTTCAAAATTGAAACAAAACATGTTTGGAACTGAAATCTAGTTCAAAGCCAGGGAAAACACATCAGCATAGCATCCAATTTACTGTCGATAGTCCAACGTTTTACCCTTCAGTCTAGACATTAAAAGCATTCGACCATTTGAGAAGTATGATGAAAGTATGACATATGAAATTTTTTTTTTCAACAATTAGCAATCATACATATTTTTCGAAATATGATAGTATCGTCGGTTCGGCATAGTTGAACTTTTTGCAGTGAACCAAAATAGCTCGACTAAATTACTAGACAATCGCTCTCTCATTAATTACTCTGTTTCATACCTTGGAATGCTGGTTGGAGAGCAGAGTGGGAAATTATTATCGGATGAGAATAATTTGTCCGGACGCCGACTTTGGCTATGACGTGGTGATTTTTTCCGTTCGTCGAATCAACTGATAAAACTTCATGTCGAGCGATATCATACCAATACAGTCGAGACTCAAAGATGGCGATAGAAGATGGCGTTTTAAAGTATGGAACTGACCGAGATATTAGGACCTGAAAGTGAATGTAAATAAGAGTTTTGGCAGTCGCAATATTTCATCAGAGTTGTCATGTATTTTTTCTCGTTTTCGAATATTTATTTAATTCTAAAATAAGGAAAGATTAGCTAATTTGACATTCGCTTGAATGGCAGCGTATTGAACTTTACAATAAATTGATAGCAAAATTTATAAACTAGTGAAAAAATCAGATGGACATAACATTTCGCACGAAAATTTGTTACATTATATTTTTGATAATTTTTTTCTCAAAAGAGTAAACTTGATTAGGTTTTCATGAAGGATCCAAAAACTAATGGGGAAACAATATTCTCGATGTGTGACATGAACTTGACAATAATGCATCAATAGAAACAGAAAAACTTACAGAAGCGTCATTGCTACTTGGCCGAACTGATATTCTATGAATTGAATAAAGTACATCGTTGTATGATGTTTGTATAGGCGGAGATTGTGCCCAGTAAATATGATTTGTTGCGCTATCGTATGTCAATGATATGGGCCATGCAATGTTCCGATGTATTGTCCATGATTCTGATCCGTCCATAGCTATTCCGATTATTCGACCAAATCGAGAATATTCACAAGTAAATACCATCCTGAGATAGATTGAATAGTATAGTATTAATAATTCAATGATAATTGACTAATACCAATAGTAATAATTTTCAGTTTGGAAGAATATTGACCGTTTTGCATGAAGGACTCACTTTAGCGACTGAAATGAACAAGTAACATTCTACCTCTGTGATACAGGTTTTATGGTGAATGCTCATTTTGTTCGTAAAACCTTGTTTGTATAACACAGCAATTGCGATTGAAACAAAACCCAATTTGATAAACGAATTCATTACTAGAAGTGCTTTTGATCACGGCACCAATTATTTATTACTTTATGCACTACTTTATCTTACCCTTTATGCGGTACGGCAACAATGTCAAAAACGTTATTAAAGTTTTCTGCTATTCCATGAATCACTGATGCATCGTCAACAGATTCGGCTTTGGGTGCTGAAATATACAATATTGGGAAGATATGATATATAAAAAAAAAACATAAAATAGCATTCTGAAGAATTTATGTTCTCCAGTTAGCTTCCTTTTCTACGTATACCTCTGAACAACTTACTAGAAATGGGAATAAGACCAATACGTCCACATGCTGAACATTCGTCCTTTGTAGAGTTTTTTTGAATTGCAGTGAAAAATACATTATATTCAATCCAGTCAACTGATATTCTTTGAATTTTTGCTGGAATGATAGAAAATTTAGAAATGTTAAGTTTATATTCATTAACATTTTTTATCGAATAATGATGTAAAAAAATTCCAAGTCCCTATACCACGAGTCGCTATCCAAGTTGAATCACTCGTCTCGAGACAAGTCCGAGTCCGAATTTGAGTCAATCATCGCGTCAAGTCTCACAGGTGGTAGGTTAGTTGAGTACGAATCAAGTCGGACTCGAGCCTCCTCTATAATGTTAAATCGAGTAAAATCAAACAAACAAAAAGCAAACAAATTTTCTTATAACTTATAAAGAGGCTTTTTCTTATTGCTGGTAAAATTTCTCCATATAATAAAAAATAGTATATTTTCATCGTAATACGGACAACAGGTGTGTTTTGTTGTAATCAGTGCGGTTTTGACATTATAAAATAATAAATAACGTAATAAAATGATAACCAAGAGTTCGTTTTGTGTGTTTTTATGTTATATATATAATATAATGGATCTTCTGGTTTATACAAAATAGAATTACCTTCAATTGAGCTAACGCTTAGCAAAACTTTTGCAGATTCATTTTCAGATTTTGCTTTAATTACAGATGCATGATCTAATTGTTCCAGCCATACGTACGTTTTATTTTCGACAAGATAATCGAAATCAATTATTTGTCCTCCAATAGACGGCATCTGAAGCAAAGTTACTGCTGAATAATATATTTATGCATATAGTCATAGAGGATGAAAATGTAATATTTATTTGATTGACAATTATTAGGTGGGTATCAATTTGCATATAATGTACGCGATAGAGATCACAACAGTGTAGAACTATAATGGAAAAATACGGTATAATAATCCATATTTATTACATCTACGTTACCGTTACGCCGTTTTTTATCAACCATTTTTCAAATGGTGTTATACACCGCTTACTAATCAAAAGTAAGTTTCTGTGAAACTGCTCGATGCCTAAGAGCCTGGATGCAAAAATAAAATAAGTCTATAGAATAATCTTTGTTATGAAAAAGTGGTAGATGTCAATGTATAATTGTCTTTACCCTTGGTATAAGAAAATGACTGAAAAGCAGAGTACTAGAATGTATAAATGTGGCAAAGCTCCAATGCAGCTACAGAACTCACAATTCCATCGACATCTGAATAGTGAAGAAATGATGGAGTCCCGTAACTGGTTAGTCTGTGATGATGTGGCAAATCCATTTCCCTCAAAGCGTCGTTGAAACCGATACGAAGAATTGCGCCGCTGCCATCTGGAAGTAAAAATATTACTTGTGAAAATAATTTTCCCGGCTTCCAACAATTGGCGTTAAAACTATGCATGGAACACAATCAGGTAGATTTAAAAACGAAGAATCGCAATTCGCCTTGCTTTAAATCTACTTTCTAGGTAGCCCACGCCTAACTTACAAAACCCCTCCCAACGTTTGTTTGGTTAAATCTTTATAAAATTAATATGGGCCGTAGAATATATAAAACAAACAAATGACTAAGAATCGATCTAATCGAGTTGAACACGAAGCTGTCAAAGCAATTGGACCATTCAGCACTAGTTTATTCTCGATCTCGACTGCACACTCACATTTTAATATTAAAGCAAATATAACGTGTAGGTGAAACAACAAGCAATTTCCCAAGTACATTTTTAACAACTTTTTTTCATAAACCCAATTGTAGCATCATCGGTGAAGTTTACAATATACTTAAGATCCGTACAGATTTTGGCAGACGCCCATAACACGCCAGCTTGTCAGAACTCCAAAATCAAATTAGGCAATTTCTTTATATAGAAACCGAAAACACAGTACAGCCGCCGAAAACTTGCCAAACCTTTTGCCATCGAGTAAATTATTTTGCATATACCAAAACAGTACTAGTACAAATTAGCATCAAAGTCCAAACACATAGATAATATTTGATAAAAATATGAAACACCAATTCATGCATGCTGAAAATTTGTTTTATGTCTATATCATGTACTGGAAAGCGTGGCAAATTATACAATGAGTACCTTCCGCTTTGCATCGATTTTCGTCTGATATCAAGACATAACCAGGACCACAAGCGCATCGGAAGCTTCCCTCTGTATTGATACATAATTGATCGCAAGAAACTTTTTGAATATTTTCTCCCACCCTTTCTTCACACTCATTGATATCGATACACGTCCTGTTGTTTTCCATTAATCTTAATAATTGAAAAGAGCATTAAGGTGATGAATATTCAAAATTATACTTTAACTAAATGGGTTTAGCAAGTAATTAATATGCTATTTCACTTAGACATATATATTCGTTCTTTTATACTTTCTCTTTCTTTTTGACGGTGTTGGTCGAATGAATATTGATGATTATGCCAAGGCTGTTTGCATGATAAGGCAACATTGTTGTTATGGCTGAACCAGGTGTTAACACATTTATGGCTTAAATGTCCATGTTTGAAGAGAGTTATAATTTTCATTAGGACTAGACATGCCATAGCACCATAAAGAGAAACTGAGTGATAAAAGAGTTTCAAGTTATCACTGAATTTCTAAATGCTGCATATACATTTATTGTTGTCATAAGGATGTCATTGAAGATTGTTTTTTTTTCGTTAGAAGTACTTTAAATACATACTTTAATATGATAAACTAGTTAAAAGAAGGAAATTTCACGCAGCATTAATTATTGAAAAACTTTTTATTGATATTTTGTGGTTGACTATGACAATGTTATTTAAGTTGGCATTTATGTTGACAAAAATGAGTTACGTCAATGGTTTCGCCTTGGTTTCAATATTGATTAGATATTTTTGGAAAATTTCATCATTTAATGCAGTTTACAATACGGAAATGACTATCTCATTTCATAACTCTAATTCGAAGTAAAAAAAGTGACTTCATCGCATTTTCTGTGCACTATTTGAGAAAGACACAGGATTGAGAAAGAAAGAATTATATTCGCTAAAATATACATCAAAATTCAATTTTCGGAATTCATCCACGAAAACCCTGCTACAGCCCATTATTGAGTGTACAGTATAAGAAAGTAATTGAAAAAATAAGTTTGAACACCCCAAAAGAAGATATATATAATGGCATCGCGCAATAAATTCCCGTTACTTCGTGGCAGATTTCATGCGACATCGATGCCTATTTGCTATTGAATATACACCCGATAGGACATGTAATAATAATACTTATGATCATATTCCTAGCCTAGATAAACATAGGTCCTGCCTCATCGTTTTTATCGAGTTTTTTATGGTGTTATAAATGGGGGCGTTATTGTGGGTGTTTTCATTATATATTTTTGTCCAATAGCTGGACTTTTTCAATTGCTTAATCATTTTCCACGTAAAACGTCATGTCATTCGCCATTCATAATTTTGCTTACATCGTGAGCGAAAAACAAAACGAAAAAACGCCCGTTTCTATAATGGCTTGAATGTGAACCTAATGACTTAACAAAACTAATTACGCCAAAGAGTGAAAATAGTTATGGTTAGCCAATGGCAAGTTTTATCTTACTTAATTTGCATTACTTTTAGGTTTTAATGTCTAAAAATAAGTGGACTTCCGGCGTTAAAATCATCCAAAAATGTTAGTGTGTAATCAATCGCTCTTACGTTTGTCGTGTTCACTGTTGGCTACCAAGTTAACCTGAAATTGATAGAAGTCCATACCAATTGGTGATATTCTAATCTTATCTACTTTCCATCGTTAGAAATAGAGAAATTTTAAATGTTTTGTTTTAAAAACGCTGTAAAGATTTGGGATTTTATATTGTTATTATGAAAACAAATGTCAGGTTTTAATTGTTCATTTGACTTAGACAATGGCTAATACTATATGCTAGTTTTGCTTTTATATTCTTTCAAAAATGCAGTAAAATCACGAAAATGCCATTCATAATCATACCTGTATCCTTCACGACAAGAACATAGTGGACCATTCACCGCTTCCTTGCAAATATGATCACATTCTGGCATTTCTGGCACGCTGTAACATAAATTATATATTAAGTTATTGAATATACCTTTTATAATCTTCCCGGGGTAGTTCTATTTCAAATACCAATATGAACAGTATACAGTATTGGAATACAACAGTATATTGTTCACTAAGTTATTTTAGAGATTCCTTCATTTTGCCTTTTTGCTGTCTGAAACAGTCCAATGTTAAGATCATTTTACAAATACTTGGCAATTTCAAAAACAGGAAGAGAGGTGTCAAAGAAAAGCTCATTTTGGATATCATGCTGTCTGTATCTGCGTCATTTGACGTCGACGTTTTCACATTCTTAGTATTTTTAAACAAATTTATATAATTGATCATATGCGTCTACTTCGTGACGGAGTTGCACGTACATAAATTTGAAAACAATGAAAACGTAGTGAACGCCAAAATAGTAAATAATAGAGTGCTCTGTGAAATGGCTTACATTGTAAAGCAATATTTACCTACCGTACAACTGTATCACACTGTTCCAAACAATCTGCTGGTTCATCTTCACCGTTATCACAATCATTTGATCCATCACATTGTTTTGCAATCCCTACACAGCTCATGGTTCCAGATATCTGACATGCAATCTCACTGACATTACAGCTGTTGACATAGATGGTAATTTCGGTGCCATCTCCTTCATCTTGATGATATAAAATATGACATATTAAGCTATTAGTTGGATGAGACCAACCATTTATCCCTCCCTCATTTATGACTTTGCGTTGGTGTATCCTTATGCATATAACGCAAAGATGGTATTAAATATATGAGTACAACTATTGTAAGTTTTTAAATAGACTATCAGCACAATAAAACAAATTTATTTTTTAATGTAATATAAATGTTTAGGCCTTGGTTGCACCAAGACGCTTGAAACACTTGGAATAATATTTAACAATTGCTTTTATCCGTCCATGCAAGAATTTGTGTACGTACATTTTTGGTGCTCTCGAAGTATTCGTACCAAAATTGCGCATAACCTGAACACAGTATGTGTACCAGGTTAGGGTTGTTCAGGTCGTGCGTCATCTTGGTACTACTTCCTGAGCGCCATATTTTTGCCTTTGTGTTCAATGTGAGTTTTTGAGTGATACACCTTTGCAGCGATATTTATTTAGACTACTTTATCAGTTCGACTACTAGTTCTACTTCCCTAATAAAAAGATCGCACAGTAAGACCAGTTGGGGGTTGTGATGAGTAATTCAAATTTCGTAATTGCAACAAAACATAGGGAAATATGATTAGTGAATACTATGCCCTTTTTACCGAGCGCCAAATATTTTTAATTTTGAGAGACTTTTAAAACAATTATTTTTGTCCGTCAAGCCAATTTCTCATCACTTTAAATGTATCGTTCCCTCCGAATCGTATAGAATATGCCTGATTCAAAAATAATTAAAGTATACAAATTAAGCAAAATCAATAAAAGTTTGACGCTGTTGAGAACGACTGTATTTTACTTTGAATATAAATCGTGCAATTTGCGGAAAATAACATTAATTAATGAATAATTAATATTACAAAGAAGAAGAGAATGTTAATTACACCTGAAATGAAAAAGAGCAAAATGTGTACAATGTTTAAATTAAACTAAAAAAAAACAAATAATCGCACCTGTGCTGCAATTGCTTTCATCGGACTTGTCGTTACAATCAATATTTCCATCACAAATCCAAAATTCTGGCATGCACATTGCAGGACTGTCGCACCTCACTCTATTACTGTAATAGGAATTTATTGGTATTTTATTATATTATCGTAATATTCCCTAAACAAATATCTGATCATAAATTTCATTTAAAATTAAAAAGAAAGACTTGTATACTCAAACTTGAAAATAGAAATTAAGAGAAAGGTGAATAAGGATGACTTATACTGTCTCCAGTAATTATATTATCACCCTTTTTAGGGTGCAGTAGCAGTAGCTTACTTACAGTAGATTGTGTACGTTGTAAGAAGCATAAATAGATTAATCTGAATATTAAAAACTCTCTAACACTAGGTGCCAATCATTTTTAACATGATATCTAAGATCTACATTGCAAATATTGAAAATAAATCTAGTGTAGATGTCGAAAATATGCCATAACAACATTCAATGTTAAATTTAAAATGTGGCACTTATACATACTCTGCAAAATCTTCCTCACAATTTGTCATGTTTGTACACATTTGACGATGTTCATCTGATTCATCATCGCAATCAAGATCTCCGTCACATAACCAAAGATTTTCAATGCATTGACCATTTGCACATCTCCATTGATCGAAAGTGCAATTCTCTAATTGGTCTGCCTGTGAAATAACAAATGAAGTTTGTTTGAAATGCAAAGGTACTACTAAAACATAGTTACTTGTTTTACAAATTTGTAAAATGAAATTGCACAGCTAATGCCAGTGAATTTGTTGTTTTTATCTGTAATTATTTTGTTGATAACTCACGTCCCCGCTGCAATTTTCTTCATCTTCTCCTTGTATACAGTCTGGATCGCCGTCACAAACCCATTTCCCAACAATACATGTTGAACCACCACAATCAAACTCATCGGAAGCACATTCAGTTTTATCTAAACGCAAGGAGAACTAAATAATTTTTAGAAAATTGCTATCCAATATACAGTCATTCAGTCACCATGAAGAATTTGATGCCCGTCAATATTCAAGTTCTATGACATTTTGAGTCGTCAATAGAGTTTTGATGTACTGCCTTCAATTCGATTTTATTTTAAGGCTGGAAGTTTACATTGCATGGAGATAAATTCAGGGATTGACACTTGAATAAAAATATCTCTATATAAAAAAATAAAAAAAATAAATACTGAACTGCAAGAAGAAATATGTTCATCTATTCCGTTCGGGCAATCGATGTCACCGTCACAAACCCAGCTTTCCCTGATGGTTTTATTCGTTCCATTGCAATGCCAATCATTGATTGAAAACGGTCGAAAAAGTGTCAAAAGTCGAAATGGATCCGTGATGGAGATGGGAGTCGAACCAAGTCCTGAAAATTAATATGGTATATATAAGTTGTAATCAAATGTGCAAGACAGAAGAACTGATACAAGAGCGCCAATTTTTTAATGCAAAAATTATTGGAATGAAATGGTTTAGTAAACGTTTAACTATATCTTTTAGACTGGATGATAAAAAAAAAATTTGGGGGTCCATAATGTTGGGAATAGGGTTAATTTGTCGAATATATTGTTCGATGGAGTGAGAAACGAGTAGTAAAAACGAATAAGGTAATTCAGGCATAGCATTGGTTTCAAATTTAATCCTGACATGTACAAGCCATCTAATCTACATTGATAAAAATAGATTTTCATCTATACGAATAAAGTTTAAAACATATAGGAAGGTCGCATTAACAAGCGCGATCTTGCTTGTACAATTCAGTAAGGTCTCCATTATTAAACTAAATTAGACTTGTTATTATTGTTTGCATCATCATATTCTCAATACCACAGACTGTCACCTCGTTAGTTTAATTACATTGTCAAAAACTCTATCAGCGTGTATTAAATCCTAAAAAATCACTAATGCCCCATAGGAACTTCTACTTTACGATATCTTAGACATGAACACATTATTATTCAAAATATGCACAATTGGTTACTGATTATAATTGACTGATTCAATTTTAATTCGGCAGCTCATTTGCTTGATAAAATACGACTTTGATTTTTTTTGCAATTCTCGTGATGTATTCTAACTCTGTGTTCTACCGGGTTCTGCTTTTTTAAAACTCCTTTAATTTTGTTTATTTGGATTCACTTTTTACGATATATTCAGGTAAATGTAGATGTTGATCGCTTAGCTTTAGAGCTTCTCAAGCCTGGCGCTATCTATCATAAATGTGTTACAAAAACTTTTCTGAAGTTTGGCTCAGCATGAACTAACTTAACTTGCTGATGATAACTCCGCTTTCATTACAGTAATATTAAAATAGACTCACTGACTGATTTAATACCCAATAACCCAGTATTCCTATTACGTTCACTTATCGCGGGGGTGAATCACCAAACTCAAAGTTTTCGCTCAATTTCATTTGAAAGATACGAAGCTTAGATCCTAATGAAGTTTTCAACAACAAAAACTTAAACCAAAATTCTAGTAAAACAGTGTTGAACAAGAATCGTTGATTACAATACAATCTTCAACAAGGGCTAGTGGTATCCACTTACATAGTATGATACAATAGTTTTACAGGACATATAAATCATTATAACTGCTATGCTTACCACAGCTGATTAAAGCCAACACGAAAACCGCGATAGCAGCACGAAGCATTTTCAGTATCTTTCCCTTAGTTTTTTCAAAATAACTTTCAAACAGTCAAACCATGCAGCAGCAAATGTCTAAACAGCTTGCTTGCTATACGTCGGATACTAAGTGAATGATTAGAGAATCTTTTGCTCGGTCACTTCCGATAATACGCGTAAACTGTCTTTACTATTTTCCACATTTTGATAATTTATTGATCAGATCGTAACGTCATCAGGAATTTTATTTATACGTGTCTCACTTTACTACTGATATTTTCATTAACAGAAAAATATTTCGCTTTCATTCATAAATATGCCATGGAAAACTTTGTACACTCTGTTTTTATTGGTATAGAATGCGTTACGAATATCCACATTTGCTGTATAATATCTTGAAACTGTGTTATATGGATGAATAGTTTAAAAAGATGTTATAGTTTAAATACTTTGAAATTACTGAATTGATTTGATTTAAAACTCCATTAATTGTCAGTAGTTTATATGCACAGAGTTGATTTGACACATTGTAGAATACCAAAGCTAAATGTATTGAATGCTAGTTTTTCAAGTTAATGTTGGTATTGATCTGAAGTCCGATCTAGACCCCAGCGCCCAAACAAAGCCGAGAACTTCACTCGAGATCAATTAAACAGTGTATAATTGTATGTAGTACGACAAAGAATAATCCATTTCATTTTAAACATGATTATCTTCTTCAAGAAGCAAAATACGAAATAATTGCCAATGCTTCCATAACCGCTTTTGCTATGGAACGAAGATCGCTCTCTTGCGGATATGCCACATGAAAAGGAAATTTATGAAAGTAAGCATTTGATATCAAAGGAATAATATTATTCGATTATATCAAAGGATAATTATAATTAATGTACTAATAAAAATCAAAAAAAAGTTCGACAAAAATCAATAAATATTTTAGATAGATGACGAGCAATGGCCTGTCCCCGGGTTACAATTACAAAAATTTGAAACTATTGTGTCACTGTTTCCGAAGACATGGACAGAGAAAATAAGGGAGTTGTAACTCATAACCAACCAGCGGTACCTGGAGCACCAGATGACGGCAAATTAAATAGATGGTGCTCTCATACAGTTTTTGATATGAACTTATTATGCTTTCAATATAAATGGAGCAGACTTTTCCTATAGAGTAGAACCCCGATGTGTTTATAATAATACAGCCTCTGTTTAGAAACCCGATGAAGGTAAAACACGAAAATTGTAATTACAAAAAGTTACCAACTAGTTACCTAATTAACGTTTCAGAGACACTGAGGGTGGAAAAAGTCAAAACTAACCAGCGACTATACGAAACGTTCACGAGACAGCGTGCAGTTTAGCAATGTTTTCTTGTATAATTGTACGCCACAGAATTCAAAGATTTATTTAATGATAACAAAATTCGAGGCTGAATTGTTTTTTCCACGATTGAAATCAAATTTCTGATATGCTTCTGCTGAAACAGAATTCGCAGAATTATTAATACCAGGAAAACGGGGAGTGAAAGATTGGTTCCCGGGTGATAATGACAATAATTTAACATAATTGAAGTAATAATCTTTTATAGACATGATCCCAGTGATGGGATTCAATTTTTTTGTCAGCCGGTTCCATCACAAAAGTTACATTTTTCTGCCAGTTCTGTTACAAAAAGTCACATTTTTTTAGCAAATAAACTGATTATTTTTACTTACTAATTAACATTTCAAAATAATGGTTAAGTAAGCATCATTATGTCAAAATCAGCATCGAAATGAAAAAATAAAACACGTGAGCTACTTGATCTCAACAATCTGTGTGTCAGATAAGATGCAAAAATCCATTAACAGTAACCAGTAATGCTAACCGGTTCGCTGATCTCATATAATTCCGTCTCAATCCCGCGAGACGGTTTCATAGAACCGGTGCGTACCGGCTGAATCCCACCACTGCATGAACCATGTTTAAGTACTGAAAATTTGTAATCGATTGGTCTATCAGTTTCAGAGAAAAGAGCACAACAACAACCCCAATACCCACAACAAGAACCACTGCGACAAGTTTGTAAAACGATCAACAGGTCCACCCCCGTGTCCAATCGCTATAACTAACCACGTTTTAACTATCTTACGACTTTACAGGAATTGTATAGGGAAGTTGTCTTGGTCCCATGTTTTTTATTTTATTTATCAATGATATCTCCAATTGCCCTAATCTATTGACCAAATTATTCGCAGATGACACAGGTCTTCTTGACAGTGCAAAATCGACAACCCCGCAAAACATGTAAATATAGAAATGAAAAAGGTCTTTGGTTGGATAATTCGTAGCAAGCTATAACAATCAATATGAATAAGTTCAAGATTGTTCACATACTCCCTAAACATAGCTCCCAAGTGATGTCAATTTCTATCAACATCAATTGAACAGAGTTAGAATCTGTTCTTTTCTACAATTATCTGGGACTAAATATAGACAATCTTTTACGTTGGGATATCCACGTCATTTGACGTCAATGATATTCGGAACAATTTTCGCGTTCTGTAGGTGTGTTGAGTAAACTTCGATCTTTTATTGTTATATTGATATATCTACTCTCGAAACGTCTACACCAGACTTTTTCTATCAATGCACCCCACATTGTAAACACGTGATTATATGGGACTAGATCACCTCCAAAATTCCCCAGACTAATTTTTGGAACAGCACTTGCTTCAAGTGATTCCGTCGAAATGGGAAATTACCCATTCATCTGTTGGTATTATGGCTCTTTAATTACTATAACCTTTACTATATATTCTATGGTAATCGATGTTTGTTAGATATTTCATAGGTTACTCACCGTCAATATCAGTAGTTTCAAAAATCTAAAATACCAACTTTTTGAATTAGGTATTAGAACCTCGGGTGTCCCAGCTCGCTAACCAGCTTTAGTTCTCGCGACTTCCCTTTCTCAGTAAAACTGTGTGAATTATCATTTTCTCGTAATTTGTGCTTGTTATATATTTATTTCTACGGGTTGGAAAAAATAAACTTGACTTGACGTAAGTTGATATAAAAGGCATTGATTGAATGTTATCTCAGAACACAATACAAAATCAGTAGGCCTAATGCAAATATCGGGTAGCGACACAGATTTTCCAAACATCAGACCGCAGGAGTACACAATTGTAAATGCACTAGAAACGTTAACAGGCACATTGACAGAGTCAGATTGTCGACATTTTTCAAACTGAACATGTTGACTGTACAATTCAGTAAATATGGACTCCTGTCCAGAACGATGGTATTTTATGTTGCCATAGAAATTGTGCATCATTAGTTTATAAACGCAAAATACAAGTTCAAAATGAAAAATTAAACGTTTGGTGAATACAGGAAGAGGTCTCAATAAGCAAACATATTGTGCAATTCTAAAATCACATACAAGCTCTTACTAATACCAAGCTGTTAATCTAACGAGATGAAACGGTTCTCGTTTACTTTTTCGGTATTCTACTGTATCCCTCCATTTACTATTTCATTTTGTATTTGAAACGAATTGTGAAGTGGAACTATTGAAAGTTGGAAATTGTAAGCCGGACTGGCTTGTGCTTGTTTTTAAATATTTATATTATATATTCAATATTATATTATTTATTTATATATAATATCATACAATATTATACGTAAAAAGTATATAATTAAATCTCAAATCTTTCATATTCTATAATATAGCATACGATTATTTTATGTCAACGACAAATTATCAAATGAATACAGAACTGTTAATTCGACGATTAAGTTCACACGATTGTTGATTGCGGACTCTCTGGCGCTAGGGCGCTATTAGTGGAGAATATAAATAGAAATAAGCGTGACAAAAATTTGTCCTAATACTATATATTTAGTCTGATAAATATAGATGTATAAGAAAGGTGACAAACTTTGGTGTCATCACGTAGATAATAATTTTATCAAGGATATATAGTGATGAAAGAAATTGAGGAAAAATCTAATACTTTTATGGCATTAATTAAGACACCAAATTCTCAAACTTTCTCAGCTCCTAATCGAGTTCGTAGTTATTTGATCTGGTAAATGCACATTAACTTACAAATACATTAATTACATGACTAATTAAAACTTTTTCAGGAATATAACTGGATTTATACAAACTTACAGTGGGGGAGTTGCAATAGAAGTAGCCACTGGAAGACTAATACTTTAATGTTTGTATGGGGTTCGATATTTTACCCAAACTTTTGCATTTTTTGCGAATTACGTGAAACTAGTCCGCCATCTTTTTGATATTCCAGGTACACAAACATGGCCATACCTGCGGTAATGGGAATTATTATACGGCGTAGAATCGAAGCGTTTGAATTGGATTGTCGTGGTTATAATATATTATTTTTCAATCTCATTCTAATTTCACGTTGGCGAAATTTCTTTCAAGTGTTTGTGGACTGGTGACAATCACTTCAAACTAGTTTTTGTTATGTAGACACGTTAGCGAAAACAGTGACCATTGAAAATTTTAGTTGTTGATAGTTCGACTACAAATACTTGAATAATTTGTTTTTCATTTTCGTTGAGGTAATTAAAAAGTTTATGGGTTTTGTTTTTGGTTCAACTCTTACATAGATTTACATAAAGAACCCGTTTCAAACGAAGTCAATGGGTTAACTTTCTTGCACAATAAACGTGTATATGACATATTTGCTTGGCATTTCCTTTTAAATTAAACTTGATTTATGTACAAAATTCAAATCTATTACAAATTACACATTTGCACCAACGTGATAGGCTAGATTAATTTCCGGCTAAATATGTTTGATCCCGTACATGAAGAAATATATTTTGCTCGGCAATAGACACACGTAACACAAAATTCCATTATAGCTCATTTTAGTCAATCTTATATCTGAAGTACATCACGTATATCCATCGGTCTGAGATATTCGGACAAAACAACAACATTTTGTAATGAGACATTATTTCCAAATTAGTATTGCGTCTCATTATCTACACATCGCTTATTTGGCCGCGCTTAAAATTCACAAAATTCAATTTCAACGATCGGATTTACTACCAACCTTTATGCAATCAAGTTTGATTACACACTGAAGTGATTACCCTGATAAACGTGTGAATAATTACGATATTTAGTATGCCGTATTGATCATATAGCAAATCATGCATTACGGTAGGTTTCAATTTGATTTAAAAGCAATGTGAATTTTTAAAAGCGGTTATTTCCTACTCTATCTTTGAACAGACAACAATTCGAAAATGTAAATGTTGTTAATTAATTAATTTAAACGTAAGCAACTGTTAATGACGCAGTTATATCATTAGCTTTCATTAGGAGCATAGGACGCAGCATAGTGCTAATGGTCGCTTAAATATTGGTAGTTATTTGCGCTCGATGGTTTTGTGTAAACGTTGTGACACCGTGAAACGGAAAGCGCTAATGCATTTCACTTACGCCCGTTTTTCTTTTCGTCGCTTTTCAGTTTAGCGTAGAGTTCTTTGTCATATGTTCATAGAGTTCAATGTCATATGTCGATGAGAGCCATGGCTCGTTTATTAGAGAGGAAAGGCGTTCAAAAATAGAAATTTTATTGCAAGATGTGACAAATTGCTGTTACTTCTATATTTTTATCCAGGTGTTATAACAGTTGACGTTTCAAGTGGTATTTAAAAAAAAGCTTTGAAAGCTATTTACTAACCTCGTATGAGCTCATATTTTCTATAATAAATCAACTTGAATATCACACATTTTTAAGTAGGCTAAATAATATAAAATATTTTCGCAAGATTTTAGTTTATAATTAACAGTGGGGTTTTAATTTCTAATGTGCTTTTGAAAGTTGATGGTCTCTAATTTTTAAAAATCTTTTAAAACTTCAGAAAATTCTTCTTTTGACTAAATGAGCTTACATTTTGATTAAAGATTAGAATTGTTAAAGAATAGAGTACATATGTCAGTACATGATATATGACACAAAATGCCAAATAGTACCTCACATCTCGAAGAAAGTGGAGTTTGGTGTGGAGAAGAAGACAGTGGAGGCGAATTTAATGAAATTGGGACCGGACAAAGATCTTCTTCAAAGATTAAAAATGTTCTGAACAAGCACAGGTAACCAATAAAAATTTAAGAGAATTCACCGGCGTATTTGTACAAATTTTTCAATTATAAACAATTGAATTGGTCAAAATCAGATAAACCAACTCAACTCAGCAAAGCCGCAGCAAAGTACCTGAACATAACTCACTCAAAAGTTAACTTGCAAGTAAAATGCTACGATTCAAAATAATTTATCAATTAATTTGCCAATCCACACAAATCTTGAAGCGAGTTCAATGTAGAAGCTCACTAATAGGTTGAAACTTTTGGTAATAAGAAAGTAACTAGCCCGTGAATTTGTTCTTTCTTACTGTGTATCAAGTACAATGGCTGGAGATTTTTTGGTGCTTTATACTTCTGAAATATATTTAAATCAAATGTAAAATATCAACGTTTTCAAAGCAGAAAATTATACCTAATTAAACTCATATTTCTTGTGTAGCTTTGAATGAATTGAATGAATTTTAATGAATTGCATATTACATTTAAATGGATATATACTATAATTCTCTGCAAGATGCAATAATTTGCTTGTTTTGTAGCAGCAATTAGATTAGATCAACCGATTCGAAAATAAAATGCATGAAACAAAGACGCAACAAAGTTGTTCCCGAAATATCGTCTGACAGAAGCGTGATAAATTGAAACCTATATAGAAACTGTATGCAAATGCAATGATGAACTGTTAACTCGTGTCGTCAGATATTCCAAATTTCAACTATTATTTCCATTCGGTCAATAATGCATCCTTTACGTATATATTATATCACGTTGGAATATTTTATATTTCACACAAGAAAATTCCATTAGATTTAATGTTTATTTCAAAAAGTTTATATGTCAAAAATGTCTGTAGTTTTAATCACATTGATTTGTCTGAGATTTAAAAAAAATAAAGAAAAGAAATTCCAAGAATTTGAAACTTGTTTATAAAAACAGAATCGTGATTGTGGTAACTTCATTTATAGATAATACTTACTAATTGTGTAAGTAAGGATTGAGTATTCACGAATGCTATTTTTGCCTAATGAATACATCTATTTTAAAAACACAATAGGTGTAAAGTGTGCTTCATGAAAACAAGAAAGCAATGCTCAAATATATATACATGGGTATGAATACCAAATTACAAACATTTCTAACGTATAATTCGAGCTAAACGTTAAAAGAAATGTATCGAGTATTATATGAAGATGTCTATGTGAATTACAAAACCCAGTGAAACTACGTATGAAAACTCGGGTCAGTAGGACAGTAAATGTCATAACTTTCTAGCGACTTGGTCCATTTCTGTAATGAAGCAAATCAACAAGCATTTGTGTCCGTGAAGTAAACTTATCACGAGTTTGATAGAATAGGTTATGTTAAGTTAATAACATTATGACTCAAAAGTGAAAAAGTATTTGGAGCTTTTTACTTAATACACAATTTGAGAGGTTGACATTGATGTTTTTTTTTAATATTTGGAAAACAAAAACCAGTTTCTGACTAAACAAAAGTTGCAAATGGATAATATAAAAGGAAGAAAAAAATAAATAAAATAAAAATTTAGTGTCGCATAGACATTGAATTAAACTTAAAGTAGCGTGTACATTGTAGCATTCTGACACCGAATCATGCGTTGTTCGCTGATTGCAATCTCAAGTCCACATCAAATAAAAACTGGCAACAAAATACAATTACCAATTAAAGTACACACTGTCTATTTTTATAACTTACGTGTGTATAATGTTTTGCGTCAGTTTGAAAATTGTAACGTTGCCATATGCGCCTAGAACAAACATTTTAATGATTATTTGATAAACGTCATAAGGATTGATTGCGTAGTTCGAAATTATCTTCTGACTAACAATAGATAAACCGGATAATTGGCAATAGCTTAGTACAAAATCATATATTACAATTTGAAAGTAATAAAAAAACGAAAATTTGGCAGCAAGTTGTAACTTCATTTCTATTTTAGTTGACTCTTACTTAAAATAGAGAAAATTCAATACAAATTGCCATAATATTCAGACAATTAGCCCGCGACAAAACGTTCGAAATTAATGTTTCGATTAACATTTTCATAGCAAATTTTCCCAAGGCATGTGTAGACAGACATTCATGGTTAAGGTAAAGACTTCGCTATAATTCTATTGGGCATCCAAACATTCTCAATAATTATAGCAGGAGTGCTTACAAATCACAGTAAAAACAAGAGAGCTATGCTTAAATATATGGACACGTTACGCTGAAATTCACCGTGGTAGGGTACGGTAACTTACCAGCAGGCTTGATCACGGAACCTGTTCGCTGATCACGTGATCAATATATGTTTGCGGAATCGCCACATGGTGGCAAATTCTGATGACGTCATAGCTCAAAATGAAAACAAATCCCATAAAGCTCACAGGAATATTTGAAATTAATAAAAGTAACAGCCTAGAAAAAAATTCCCTCTTTAAAGACTGAAAATTTCAAAGCAATCGGTTCAGTAATCAAAGAGAAAAGCGACTTTTTAAAAACGTGTTAAAGAACAAGAACATCAAGAATAAGAACAACAAGAACCACAACAACATAATAGTGAAACGATAGTTATTTACACTAACGTGTCCAATAAAAAGGATGGTTTGGTGTTATCCTACAATGCAGCCGAAATAAACACTACTTTATGGTCCAATCTGGGTTTACATCCTTACATTGTATATGTATGATATTGTTCATTGAATGCTTATCTTATATATATCATAGTAAATAATAGCACGAGATTTTTTTCATTCCTAGTGGAGGATCTGTCGACGCTTCGGAAGATGTACAAATAGTAGACGTAAAAGAAATTGAACCGACAGAAAGATACCGATCAAGAAGCAATTCCCATCAAAAATTCAAAAGAAGTTTCAAAAGAAAATCCTCTAAACGAGGAACGAACGATTCGGTCAAAATACCAGTTCTTTCAAGAAAACGAAGATCGTCATCATTTTCAAAAGTCTTCAACTACAATCGCAGGGCTGAAAGTATGCATATATTTGAGTTCATATAGTGGATAGTTTTTCTTCAAACCTTGATTTGATGTACTGAATAAAATTCTAGCCTTATTCCAATGTTTCATATGTGAAGCGTCCTTCAACAGTTCACAGCGACTAACGCTAAATGCTATATTAGGGAAATCTTAGCTAAGGTAATTCCTGAAAATCAGAACCCGTTTTTGTATCAACTATGCCAACATTAAATATGATGATACCTATAAAATAATTTCGAATGTTAAAATTTTATCTTGGAGGATCGAATGGCATAATGTATTTCTAATGAACTCTTTGATTTTCACATTAAGCAAGGGGGAAGGAACATACTCTCTTCCTATCCAGGTAAAATTATTGAACTATTTGTCGTTGGAAGAGCGTTGTAATATCTGGTTAGAGTTCACTTTACCAACCCTGCTAATATATATATATATATATATATATATGTATATAGTACGTTAGACTGGCTGTACTATATTTGCCCGGGCTAGTAACAAGACGTGGCGCAGTGGTTCACGATATCAATGAGCGTCATCTTGGCATTATTACTACTGGCTTGAATGAAAATATAATCTTGTTATAGAATAATTGAGCCGTGAGGATAGCTGGCCATTTTTACTTGAAAAAGTTATAAGTTCGCGTCACGCTAATCTTTGAATCAAACAATTGAACATCAGCGCATCCAGAAGACAAGCTGTTCACATTCGTAATAATGATTAAATATTAACAATTGACATGACAACGTAGGTGGGGCTTTTTATTCGTGATATATCATAAAAATTTAATTGCTTTAAAAATGAGCAAATGGGTCTTTCAAATGTTTTAGTGGTTCCCGAAATATCGTCATAAGCGCTAAATGATCTTTTAATTGTATTTTTGTAATTACTCAATGTGGTGAACTTTGCTTTACATTTCCAACACATACCGATTTGTCCGATTACAGAATACATTACAAAGATATTGTCAAGCTCACTCATGTGTCTTGCGATTTTAACGATATATAATTGTAAGAGGGTGACACTAGTATATATAGTTTCTTGGCAGATATCTCCAACCAACGAACCAGTATCCGTTGTTCGAACTTATAGATCCTGATATATGATAGTATATTAACCATTCATTCTTTTGTCTACACACCAATAATAACCCTAAAAAAATTTCGAAGGGACGATCACAATATTTTTTTTTATTTTGAACACTTACTTTTATAATATTACTTGAAAATCAAAATTATAAAAAAAAATGGTCCCACAGTACAGTAATTTTGTTATTTCGCAGTTACCGGTCGAGGGTCATCTTTTGGAATTAAAAGAATGCCGAGGGCAAATGCAATTGAAGTCGATGATGATGACGTGATGTGGCCAGGTGATTATCACATTTATTGATATTTTTCACTGTTTTTATCAACTCCAAAAAATACATGATTAGTCATTGTGGGAATTTGGGTAATTTCACAGACAAAAATGTTTCAGTCGACAATAAAAAGTTTCAAACGTTTTTATATGTATTATTATATATATATTATGATTTTTAATGTAAAGCGAAAATGGAACTGACATTTAAATAGGTAACTTGATATTTAACGTTTAATACCAATCAATATCATAATGATTACCTATAAATATCACCAACGGCACACATTGTCAATCACGATCGTCAAAATATATATACTCTTTAGAATAATAAAATGAGCAACTCTTATCACGCGCAACAAAATTACAAATGTGACGTGACACATGTCTTTCACTAGCTTTTTGTTTTTAAAGTAAAGTAAAGTACAAGTAAAGCAAAATAAATGATTTAAAAAATATTTGTCTTCTAGTTATTTACATTCAAATAAATAAACTAATATAAGCAAATAAAGCACGATCTTTGGTTTTGTCCCTTTTTAATATCGCAGTAAACCATGTAAACCTTCTTTTCGTTTCAACAGATCCTGGAATGTTTAAATCAAGCAGTTCCCAGAAGTCATCGCATGGTAAATGTTCATTTTATGATTACCTTGAACTGAGTTATAAATTGATACCACAAAGAGATGGGATGAAACAGAATTGTAACCCTTGAGGTTGTGTGAGATCGATTTACCAAAACAAAATTCCGATTTGAACAATCTACTAAGTTTTTATCTGTTATCATTTTACCTGAAGCGTATATATATAACGTAAATATTCATATGTACTTGAAGCCGAAAAATCGTTTGTTGTCACAATGAAATCAGGTCAATCTACGGGTTATTTGTAATAATATTTATTCGATTCAAGACTACTCGGGCACTTAATTCACGTTTTAAAATCAACTTTGCGGTATATTCATTTCATTTGATTTTTTAATTGACACAGCAAATGCAAGACGAACTAGATCTTCAACAACAACCTGTTTAACATCGGCGACTACAAAAAGTAGCGCAGGTTCAACCATCAATGATTCAACACTTCTGAGAAGAGCTTATAACTTTCCTGGTAAAACGAAAATGTACGATCGAGAACACTCCACTGCAAATAACACATTTTCTCGATCTATCACGTCACGACCATCGCTTGCGTCATCAGTAATTAGAGAATCAGAACTCTATCCTCGAGGATACAATAGATCATCCGTATTTTATTCGGAAGACAAGGTAGGCAAAGTACAATGAGTTATTTCAGGTACAAAGTGTATCTGTACCAAATTTATGAATCAATCGTCCGCATTTAACCCCTAATTTTTTTTTTTAAAGCCTAATTTTAATGACCTAAAAACTAAATTCTATTCCAAAAGAACTATTGTGTTTAACCAGAATAGCAGAATAAATTTGAAAACCATTTCAATAGACAAAACGAATTCACATTGATGCATACGGTAAAAGTTTTGCAAACAAATTTTGAACACGTGAAAAACAACCAAATCACTACCTCCCGCGGTCTCTGTACAATTTGATTGTTGTGTTTTGTAAGATTTTTGCCAATATTAGCACTTGGGATGTAGTATGGCCCAATTTCTGCTCTATTGTAGTGAAAATTCACATAGACATGTAACTTTACTTATTTGATATGCATATTCCATCTGGCGCATCATAAACATAGTATTTTAAAAATAACGTTATAATAAATTACATCATAACATTCATTTTTAAAATATAGACTTTATACGATTTTGATGCGAGCCCAACCATCGAAAAGCAAGACATTGTAAAAGGAGATGATATAGGTAAGTGATATCATAACGAATAATTCTTTTGGTAAATGTTATAAAAGGGATCAATATGTTTATCTATAGTGTCAGTTAAGTCATACATACTTATCCATATGCACTAAAATATTTAGGAAACGTTGTAGTTCACCTTGGTTATTTATCATTTTTAGAAAAAATGGTTGAAAGCATTAACATGCGAAACTTTGAAGAAAACGACGAGGAACGAACACCTAAAACAATCAGAATCAAGTGGCTGATTCGACGGCTTAACTGTCTGTATATTACAACTATATTCTTCGTCGTCATCTGCTTACTACTTCTTGGTCTAACAATCTGGCTCATTCAAGACGGCAATAATTTGAGATTGAGTCTACACGAATTAAATGTGTTAATACGCCAAAGTAGCAACCAATTTATAGTTGATCCATCGCCAAATACTATTGCGAAGTATTCGTCGGTGAATGATAATATGACGGAAATCGTTTAACTCAAGATTATTCATAACAAAAGTCATAGATATTTTAGTGATTTTTATTTCCTTTTTTTAAGTCAAAAGTTTGACAAAGATTGATTTGTACAGTGCGTAGTTTATTTGCGAATATATATTTCAGGAACGCAAAATTTTTTTTCAAGAAATGTAATGATAGAATGTAACGCATTTAGAAAAAACTGTTGGGTTTATAAATTTTTACCTAACAGTACCACAATCAACATTATATCGTTTTTATTTCATATTTATTTTGGGAATTTGTGATAGAGAAGTGCATGAGCTGCGTAATTGATGATATCCCTGTAACGATTATCCCAAGTTTTGTGATTAACGTTAATGTGTAACGAACGAAGAAGGCAAAGATGTAGCACCAGGAGAAAAAAATTTATGGAATGCGGTTTCATACAGGAACAGAAAAACCCCTAGAATATGACGATACAGTATGAGTTAAAACTTTAGTTGATTAACTATCATGAGCCACGTTTTAATTGAACACGAAGTGGACCTATGAATCGTTTTGGTATTGCACAAGAAGTGTACATATGGATAGTTATGTTATTATGGTATTTTTTATCATGTTGTTAGTTTAGTTTTCTTTTTTTCTCCTTCTTGTTGGAAAAAAGACCTGCTTTTTTATTAACTACTGGACCAATTGCTTTGAAATTGTCAGTGATTAAAAAATGACATTAAAATTTTATTTGTTATTTGTTTTTCACTTCTACATTTCGTGTGATGACCTCAAAATCAATAAACATTATTTGTAGCGGTTCGTTGATCTCTCTCGTGCCACTTTTGTTTCTACGCGAAAGTCGGAGATTTTTTGACAGTACTGTAAAGGATGAGGTAGACTACTACTTCGTTTTGATCTCCGTGTACATATATTTGAGACATCGCTCTTTTGTTCCTTGTCGCATCCATGTTGCCGTATGCAACTTGTTAAATCGCTCCATTAATTTGCAGCATCGTAATATGATTTTTACACTACTACTACCACATGGCGACCCTGTTCAGGGTTATATTATAGTTTGTAGACTACCTTGATTTTTGAAGCATATATTATATACGAATATGAAACGAAGGGTACACATAAATACTTTTAAACTGTTTATTATAACATGAAGTATATAATAGATTTTTATGATTCTCTGTATATCGGAGTGATTATGGAAGTATTCCATCAAAATTTTACAGGTTAGGGAAGCCAAAAATTAACATGTTTATGACAAAAATTGGGTATGCCAGATTTTTTTTAATTAAACGATATTTAGGAGCCTCTCTAAAATTATTTTGAAATCCCGGAGGCTGTCATTGAAATATTTGTTTTCAATTTAAAAAATCTTTCTTTCAAAACGAAATTGATCCCAACATAGTTTAACAGGATTTTACCATTTATTCTAATTTGGCATGGTCAGCAAGATCGTGCATGTCGTGAATACAATGTATATATATGCACTTCAAGATATTTTTGTTGTTTTTTTCTTGTCATTCTTAGATTTCGAAGTCTAAATGGTCATTCGGGCATAAAACAAAGCGGAGTATAAACATTATCAAATATGTAACGGGCATTAACATAATTCTTCAATTTGGATAATTCTACATTGATCTAAATATACACTTTAAGTCACATATACAATTGCAATTATTTTTATGAAAGTTTTCCCAAACATTATTACAAGCATGAATGTCCAGATTCGGGTTAAGCTAACAGATAATCCGATGGGTTCAGGTCACCACACCCGAATGTCACTAATGTGTTCGGGTCGATTCCTTGCTCAACTGCAAAAGCTTTGAGTTCTGAAAGATTGTCATCGTTTATTGTCGGCGTTCTGGTAAAAAATTGTAAAAGCTTCTGACCTGTAACACAACAACGGTGAAATAATGATAGTAATAAAATAGTCATAAACTGCAATCAGACAGGAAAAGTCAACTGCAGTTTTTTCGGAGCAGTTTTATTAATTTCAATTGGAGTAAAACAATTATGAGACATGTAACCATATTAAGGGTCAAAAGTCATGAATATAACTCACCAGCCTCCATTGGAGTCAATATACTGAAGAAAGTAGAATAGTCGGTTGAATAGTCATGTGGATGGGAGTAGAACAATGGCTCTCCTGTAAATAGAAAGTGGATTTGCAAAATATCGCATTTCATGCAATTCATGTAACACTTTTACCTTTAGAAGGAGGTCTTATCTTTGTGCCAACAGAGAGCTGTTCTTGATAAAGCTTTGTTTCTATCTTTTCCCAGCTTTTCTCTGAAAGAAGTTAAATGCCAATCATATGATCGTGGTATGATTAATTAATTCTGTGACTTCACTGTAATGAATATTGACAAGAACTACATGATACAGAATGATTGCTCGGTTCACTAGAAACTAGAACCCAATGAAACTGCCTAATTTGTACGCGATAACAATCTTGAAGGTGAATATAAATCACTGAAACTCTCACCAAACTTCTGATTATGCCAAATTTGACCCAGGTGGTCGCGGTATAAATCTTCTGCAAAGGAGTGAGGATTCTGTGATTTATTCCTGTTATGAAACAAATAACATAGGAATTTTAATAATTTATCTCGTGTAGATCGATATATCGTATTTTCCGGCGAATAAGTCGCTTTGCTAGACCCAAACTTATGGCCTGATTTTTTTTGGGGGGAGGGGGGTCGTCCTACAAGGCGAGTATGGTAATTTTCATTTTTTGGTGTCGCCTTATTATGTATTAGGTAATGTTCTTTTATGGGAGACGCATTCGCGAGTTGAACACAATTAGATTAAAATTTAAAGACAGTTTGAATTCCTGTAGTTATCATGGATTGAATATTACAATACAAGAAAACGTCATTATAGGCTATTTCAACCAATGCACAAACGCGGCGACCGCTCAAAAGGCATTACATGGTAATTTGAGATTTCGATATTGTCGCGATATTACAACCCCGACTTATTGGCAGGTTATATGCAAAAAAAACATTTTTTCAGGCTCAAAAACGGGCCTCGTCTTATTTACGGGGTAGACTTATTCGCCGGTGAAATACGGTATATATTTTATTTTTATCAACTAGCAACGTTGTTTTCCTTTTGAAATACTACTCACTTGGGTAAGTTATAATAGTATAGACTCATCCCATTCTCTGTTACGTTGAAAGGTGCAACAACATGACACTTCCATAATACGTTCCAGGACGAGACGTCCACACCAAGTGTGAGAAACCAGACTCCTTGCAACTGAGAGTAAGATGGAAAGTGAAATACGTTTTTACGCTTAGAGTGCTCGGAGCATTGGGTATTTTTTATATTTTTCAAAACGGATATTTTGTAAACACGGGTTTGTTTCGAAGTATTCGTATTTTTTTTTCAGTAAAAAACACAGAAAAACTGCAGCTTTACGTAGCAATTACAACTCGTAATCGTTGCGCTCCATTCGTGAGACGGCGTAGGTCCATTACAAGATCACACTATTTTGTAACTGCCTCGAGTACGCAATGAAATTAGAAAATATTTTTTACAATTCTTATGATGCGATTCTCCGTGTCATTTTCAACATATTTCGAAGAAAGAGCAATAGTGTTATTGTCCTGGAGAACATCTCAGGTACAAAATTAGAGGTATAATACAATTAATGTTCAACAAATACTTTTTTATCAACTTACGCGTTCAAAATCAGTATCATTTCCTGAATATATTTCTCGACTCCATGCGAACGATAAGAACAGAATAATCAAAGACAAGGAAGAAGTTGACTCCATCATCCCAGCCTTGTGAATATCTCAATGCGAATAATTGCTGGAATGACAGTGCAGAGGGAAAAAACATATTAAATAGAAGCATAAATAGGAACATTATATAATGGGTCGTGATGCAAATATGTCATGATGTTTTTATTTTGTCTGCACTTTTTCGATATTTTTTGAGTGTTCACTAGCATTTCCTTTGAACACTGCTATTGAAACGCAGAAACATTATTTACGTTCTATCTTTTAAATTTGTGAATTACACTTATATACGTACATTCAGGAAACAACTTTGAAAATTTTAATTAAAAATTTACATATTTATATTGGCGAAATTACATTAGGGGTTCATTTGCACATGAAGCTAAACTTATGTAAGTCGCAAGGTGCGTTTAAAACGTAGAACCATGTCACAGCAGCCAGGTGTGTTGCAGATTAAAACAGATGAATCTATATCGCATTTTCTAATTTCAAATTTTGTATGATTGATATATATATATATATATGTAGGTAAAAGTCAAATTCGGAACTTTGGGTATATCCAGCCACATACTCAACAATTACACCACGCTTTGAATAAATCAATTTCTGAAGTGTCAACTACACCTGATAATGTTCAATGATGAAAATCAACAAAAATCGTTGTAATATTTCCGAATCATATGCTGTGCCCAGGGAAGATCGAGTAATGTCGCAACTTCGTCGCAACCGTGGAACACGTTTCAAAGAATTGTAAATCGTCAAAATATAGCGTTTAATACTATTCATATAAAAAGATTAATGACAGTTTCAGTATTTTATTTTCACCTTCAAGACTGTTATTGGCTTATTGCTGTAGTTAGTTTCCGGGAAACCAAAAAAATCATTGTATATTAAGTAGTTCTTGGCAATTTTCATTGAAGTGAAATCACTGAATCAATCAATTATACCAACAATTTGATTGGCATTCAATTTGCTTTCAGAGGAAATCTGGGAAGAGATGGATACAGAACTTTATCAAGAACAACCTTCTGTTGGCAGTAACTTGGCGCAGAGATAAGATCACACTCCCTCCCATGAGAATTTATGAAAGATGTTACTAAAGCACGAATTGCGATATTATACAAATCCACTTTCTATCTACAAGAGAGTCATGGTCCTATTCTCATCCACGTGCCTATCCAACCGAATATTTAGTTTTCTTTAGTCATTTGACTTCAATGGAGAATGGTGAGTAATATTCACGAAATTTCCTCAGTAATTTTATCATGTTCCACTTGATGTTCACATGTTTCATCATTGTTTTACTCCTATGGACCTTTCCCGACCTTTGACCCCCAAAAAATTCTTCCCATACTTTACCATTGCAAACTTTTGGGGCTATTTTAAAAGTGCTTTGGCGAGTTGGCGCCTGTAAAATAGGGTATTTGTTTCAAACCATCATTATGATTTATCGCATACAACAATCTGATTTTTAAAAGTATCGGTAAAGAATTTTAGCCTAGTCTATCACAGATATTTCTACACTAATTTTTTATAACATTTAATTATTTACCGAATAAAACAAGGGTCGTCACAGTTGCTTTGCTGTACAGAGGGTGGCTGCATTGCATCATTCAACAAAATTTAGCCATTTTATCTTTTCCAATTATTGGACACGTCAGTGTACATAGCGATCGTTTCGATATTATGTTGTTATTGTTCATGTTCTTCTCCGTCACCATAAAATCGTAATTTGATATTACCACCATAAATTGATTTTTTGCCAGAAGGCTATTACTTTTATTTATTTCAAGAATTTCTGTGGACTTCAAGAGATTAGTTTTTTATGTGTCAGAATAAAAAATAGCGACACCTTGTGACGTGTCCATATATTTGAGCTCAGTTCTCTTGTTCTAAACTAGATTTTGTCAATGTTCAAATATCAAGTTTGGAGACAATAGATTTTTTTTCCGCTATCGAAGACCGAACGCGTTAAATGTTAAAGAAGTTTTAATATATTTTCTTGTCATCGACTAGTCAATATATCATATTCATGATATCCAAATGACATGTGCAACCCTTTTCTAAACCTATGGCTGCTTCAACCATTAGTCTAACAATCTGGCTTATTCAAGACAGCAATAATTTGAGATTGAGTCTACACAAATTAAATGTGTTAATACGCCAAACGAGCAACCGATTTCTAGTTGATCAATCGCCAAATAGCCTTGCGCGGTATTCGTCGGTGAATGATAATATGATGGAAATCGTTTAACTCTAAATTATTCATAGCGAAAGTCATAGCTATTTTACTGATTTTTATTTCCCTTCTTAAGTCAAAAGTTTGACAAAGATTGATTTGTACAGAGCGTAGTTTACTTGCGAATATATCTCAGGCACGCAAAATTTATTTCAAGAAATGTAATGATAGAATGTAACGCATTTAGAAAAAACTGTGCAATTGATGAATATTTACCTAACAGTACCACAATCAACATTATATCGTTTTTATTTCATATTTATTTTGAGAATTTGTGATAGAGAAGTGCATGAGCTGCGTAATTGATGATATCCCTGTAACGATTACCCCAAGTTTTATGATCAACGTTAATGCGTAACGAACGAAGAAAGCAAAGATTTAGCACCAAGACAGAAAATTTTATGAAATGCGGTTTCATACAGGAACAGAAAAACCCCTAGCTTTTATCATTTACTACTGGACCAATGCTACTTTTTTGCTACCTGAAAGTCGGAGATTTTTTGACAGTACTGTAAAATAAAAGGTAGACTAATACTTCGTTTTGATCTCCGTGTACATATATTTGAGTCATCACTCTCTTGTTCCTTGTCGCATCCATGTTGTCGTATGCGAGTTGTTAACTCGATCGCGTTGCATTAATTTGCAGCATCGTAATAGGATCTTTACACTACTACTACCACATAGCGACCCTGTTCAGGATTATACTTATAGTTTGTAGACTACCTTGATTTTTAAAGCATATATTATATACGAATATGGAAGGTAGGGTACACATCAATACTTTTAAACTGTTTATTATAATATGAAGTATTAGATTTTTATGGCTCTCTGTATATTGGAGTGATTATGGACGTCTTCCATCAAAATTCTACAGGTTAGGAAAGCCAAAAATGAACATGTTTATGACAAAAATTGGTTATGCCAAGTTTTTTTTTAATTAAACGATATTAAGAGCCTCTCTAAAATTATTTTGAAATCCCGGAGGCCGCCATTGAAATATTTTTTTTTTAAGTCAAAAAATCTTTTCTTCAAAACGAAATTGATCCCAACATAGTTTAACAGGAATTTTCCGTTCATTCTAATTTGGCATGGTCAGCAACATCGTGCATGTGGTGAATACAATGTATATGCACTTCAAGATATTTTTTATTTGTTTTTCTTGTTATTCTTAGATTTCGAAGTTTAAATGGTCATTCGGGCATAAAACAAACCTGAGTATAAACATTATCAAATATGTAACGGACATTACCATAATTCTTCAACTTAGTTAATTCTACATTGATCTAAATATACACTTTAAGTCACATATACAATTGAAATTATTTTTATGAAAGTTTTCCCAAACATTGTTACAAACACTATTACAAGCATGAATGTTCAGATTCGGGTTAAGCTAACAGATAATCCGATGGAATCAGGTCACCACACCCGAATGTCACTAATGTGTTTGGGTCGATTCCTTGCTCAACTGCAAAAGTTTTGAGTTCTGAAAGATTGTCATCGTTTATTGTCGGCGTTCTGGTAAAAAATTGTAAAAGCCCCTGACCTGTAACACAACAACGGTGAAATAATGATAGTTATAAAATATACATAAACTGCAATCAGACTGGAAAAGTCAACTGCAGTTTTTTCGTAGCAGTTTTATTAATTTCAATAGGAGTAAAACAGTTATGAGACATGTAACCATATAAAGAGTCAAAAGTCATGAATATAACTCACCAGCCTCCATTGGAGTCAATATACTAAAGAAAGTAGAATAGTCGGTTGAATAGTCATGTGGATGGGAGTAGAACAATGGCTCTCCTGTAAATAGAAAGTGGATTTGCAAATTGCAATCGCAATTCATGCAATTCATGTAACACTTTTACCTTTAGAAGGAGGTCTTATCTTTGTGCCAACAGAAAGCTGTTCTTGATAAAGCTCTGTTTCTATCTTTTCCCAGCTTTTCTCTGAAAGAAGTTAAATGCCAATCATATGATCGTGGTATGATTAATTAATTCTGTGACTTCACTGTAATGAATATTGACAAGAACTACATGATACAGAATGATTGCTCGGTTCACTAGAAACTAGAACCCAATGAAACTGCCCAATTTGTACGCGATAACAATCTTGAAGGTGAATATAAATCACTGAAACTCTCACCAAACTTCTGATTATGCCAAATTTGACCCAGGTGGTCGCGGTATAAATCTTCTGCAAAGGAGTGAGGATTCTGTGATTTATTCCTGTTATGAAACAAATAACATAGGAATTTTAATAATTTATCTCGTGTAGATCGATATATCGTATTTTCCGGCGAATAAGTCGCTTTGCTAGACCCAAACTTATGGCCTGATTTTTTTTGGGGGGAGGGGGGTCGTCCTACAAGGCGAGTATGGTAATTTTCATTTTTTTGGTGTCGCCTTATTATGTATTAGGTAATGTTCTTTTATGGGGGACGCATTCGCGAGTTGAACACAATTAGATTAAAATTTAAAGACAGTTTGAATTCCTGTAGTTATCATGGATTGAATATTACAATACAAGAAAACGTCATTATAGGCTATTTCAACCAATGCACAAACGCGGCGACCGCTCAAAAGGCATTACATGGTAATTTGAGATTCCGATATTGTCGCGATATTATAACCCCGACTTATTGGCAGGTTATATGCAAAAAAACATTTTTTCAGGCTCAAAAACGGGCCTCGTCTTATTTACGGGGTAGACTTATTCGCCGGTGAAATACGGTATATATTTTATTTTTATCAACTAGCAACGTTGTTTTCCTTTTGAAATACTACTCACTTGGATAAGTTATAATAGTATAGACTCATCCCATTCTCTGTTACGTTGAAAGGTGCAACAACATGACACTTCCATAATACGTTCCAGGACGAGACGTCCACACCAAGTGTGAGAAACCAGACTCCTTGCAACTGAGAGTAAGATGGAAAGTGAAATACGTTTTTACGCTTAGAGTGCTCGGAGCATTGGGTATTTTTTATATTTTTCAAAACGGATATTTTGTAAACACGGGTTTGTTTCGAAGTATTCGTATTTTTTTTTCAGTAAAAAACACAGAAAAACTGCAGCGTTACGTAGCAATTACAACTCGTAATCGTTGCGCTCCATTCGTGAGACGGCGTAGGTCCATTACAAGATCACATTATTTTGTAACTGCCTCGAGTACGCAATGAAATTAGAAAATATTTTTTACAATTCTTATGATGCGATTCTTCGTGTCATTTTCAACATATTTCGAAGAAAGAGCAATAGTGTTATTGTCCTGGAGAACATCTCAGGTACAAAATTAGAGGTATAATACAATTAATGTTCAACAAATACTTTTTTATCAACTTACGCGTTCAAATTCAATATCATTTCCTGAATATATTTCTCGACTCCATGCGATAAGAACAGAATAATCAAAGACAAGGAAGAAGTTGACTCCATCATCCCAGCCTTGTGAATATCTCAATGCGAATAATTGCTGGAATGACAGTGCAGAGGGAAAAAACATATTAAATAGAAGCATAAATAGGAACATTATATAATGGGTCGTGATGCAAATATGTCATGATGTTTTTATTTTGTCTGCACTTTTTCGATATTTTTTGAGTGTTCACTAGCATTTCCTTTGAACACTGCTATTGAAACGCAGAAACATTATTTACGTTCTATCTTTTAAATTTGTGAATTACACTTATATACGTAGATTCAGGAAACAACTTTGAAAATTTAAATTAAAAATTTACATATGTATATTGGCGAAATTACATTCGGGGTTCATTTGCACATGAAGCTAAACTTATGTATGTCGCAAGGTGTGTTTAAAACGTAGAACCATGTCACAGCAGCCAGGTGTGTTGCAGAAAAAAACAGATGAATCTATATCGCATTTTCTAATTTCAAATTTTGTATGATTGATATATATATATATGTGGCTGGATATACCCAAAGTTCCGAATTTGACTTTTACCTACATATATATATATATATGTAGGTAAAAGTCAAATTCGGAACTTTGGGTATATCCAGCCACATACTCAACAAATACACCACGCTTTGAATAAATCAATTTCTGAAGTGTCAACTACACCTGATAATGTTCAATGATGAAAATCAACAAAAATCGTTGTAATATTTCCGAATCATATGCTGTGCCCACGGAAGATCGAGTAATGTCGCAACTTCGTCGCAACCGTGGAACACGTTTCAAAGAATTGTAAATCGTCAAAATATAGCGTTTAATACCATTCATTTTAAAAGATTAATGAGAGTTTCAGTAATTTATTTTCACCTTCAAGACTGTTATTGGCTTATTGCTGTAGTTAGTTTCCGGGAAACCAAAAAAATCATTGTATATTAAGTAGTTCTTGGCAATTTTCATTGAAGTGAAATCACTGAATCAATCAATTATACCAAAAACGTATTTGATTGGCATTCAATTTGCTTTCAGAGAAAATCTGGGAAGAGATGGATACAGAACTTTATCAAGAACAACCTTCTGTTGGCAGTAACTTGGCGCAGAGATAAGATTACCCTCCCTCCCATGAGAATTTATGGAAGATGTAAAACCTGAATTGCGGTATTATACAAATCCACTTTCTATCTACAAGAGAGTCATGGTCCTATTCTCATCCACGTGCCTATCCAACCGAATATTTAACTTTCTTTAGTCATTTGACTTCAATGGAGAATGGTGAGTAATATTCACGAAATTTCCTCAGTAATTTTATCATGTTCCACTTGATGTTCACATGTTTCATCATTGTTTTACTCCTATGGACCTTTGACCCCCAAAAAATTCTTCCCATACTTTACCATTGCAAAACTTTTGGGGCTATTTTAAAAGTGCTTTTGCGAGTTGGCGCCTGTAAAATAGGGTATGTGTTTCAAACCATCATTATGATTTATCGCATACAACAATCTGATTTTTAAAAGTATCGGTAAAGAATTTTAGCCTAGTCTATCACAGATATTTCTACACTAATTTTTTATAACATTTAATTATTTACCGAATAAAACAAGGGTCGTCACAGTTGCTTTGCTGTACAGAGGGTGGCTGCATTGCATCATTCAACAAAATTTAGCCATTTTATCTTTTCCAATTATTGGACACGTCAGTGTACATAACGATCGTTTCGATATTATGTTGTTATTGTTCATGTTCTTCTCCGTCACCATAAAATCGTAATTTGATATTACCACTATAAATTGATTTTTTGCCAGAAGGCTATTACTTTTATTTATTTCAAGAATTTCTGTGGACTTCAAGAAATTAGTTTTTTATGTGTCAGAATAAAAAATAGCGACAACTTGTGACGTGTCCATATATTTGAGCTCAGTTCTCTTGTTCTAAACTAGATTTTGTCAAAGTTCAAATATCAAGTTTGGAGACAATAGATTTTTTTCTGGTATCGAAGATCGAACGCGTTAAATGTTAAAGAAGTTTTAATATATTTTTTCTTGTCATCGACTAGTCAATATATCATATTCATGATATCGAAATGACATGTGCAACCCTTTTCTAAACCTATTGCTGCTTCAATCATTAGTCTAACAATCTGGCTTATTCAAGACAACAATAATTTGAGATTGAGTCTACACAAATTGAATGTGTTAATACACCAAACGAGCAACCGATTTCTAGTTGATCAATCGCCAAATAGCCTTGCGCGGTATTCGTCGGTGAATGATAATATGACGGAAATCGTTTGACTCTAACTTATTCATAGCGAAAGTCATAGCTATTTTACTGATTTTTATTTCCCTTTTCAAGTCAAAAGTTTGACAAAGATTGATTTGTACAGAGCGTAGTTTACTTGCAAATATATCTCAGGCACGCAAAATTTATTTCAAGAAATGTAATGATAGAATGTAACGCATTTAGAAAAAACTGTGCAATTGATAAATATTTACCTAACAGTACCACAATCAACATTATATCGTTTTTATTTCATATTTATTTCGAGAATTTGTGATAGAGAAGTGCATGAGCTGCGTAATTGATGATATCCCTGTAACGATTACCCCAAGTTTTATGATCAACGTTAATGCGTAACGAACGAAGAAAGCAAAGCTGTAGCACCAAGACAGAAAAATCTATGAAATGCGGTTTCATACAGGAACAGAAAAACCCCTAGCTTTTATCATTTACTACTGGACCAATGCAACTTTTTTGCTACCTGAAAGTCGGAGATTTTTTGGCAGTACTGTAAAATATAAGGTAGACTAATACTTCGTTTTGATCTCCGTGTACATATATTTGAGTCATCACTCTCTTGTTCCTTGTCGCATCCGTGTTGTTCCATGTCGTATGCGAGTTGTTAACTCGATCGCGTTGCATTAATTTGCAGCATCGTAATAGGATCTTTACACTACTACTACCACATAGCGACCCTGTTCAGGATTATACTTATAGTTTGTAGACTACCTTGATTTTTAAAGCATATATTATATACGAATATGGAAGGTAGGGTACACATCAATACTTTTAAACTGTTTATTATAATATGAAGTATTAGATTTTTATGGCTCTCTGTATATTGGAGTGATTATGGACGTCTTCCATCAAAATTTTACAGGTTAGGAAAGCCAAAAATGAACATGTTTATGACAAAAATTGGTTATGCCAAGTTTTTTTCCAATTAAACGATATTAGGAGCCTCTCTAAAATTATTTTGAAATCCCGGAGGCTGCCATTGAAATATTTTTTTTAAAGTCAAAAAATCTGTTCTTCAAAACGAAATTGCTCCCAACACAGTTTAACAGAAATGTTCCGTTCATTCTAATTTGGCATGGTCAGCAACATCGTGCATGTGGTGAATACAATGTATATGCACTTCAAGATATTTTTGTTTGGTGATTCTTGTTCTTCTTAGATTTCGAAGTCTAAATGGTCATTCGGGCATAAAACAAAGCTGAGTATAAACATTATCAAATATGTAACGGACATTAACATAATTATTCAACTTGGTTAATTCTACATTTATCTAAATATACACTTTAAGTCACATATACAAATGCAAATATTTTTTTGAAAGTTTTTCCAAACATTGTTACAAACACTATCACAAGCATGAATGTTCAGATTCGGGTTAAGCTAACAGATAATCCGATGGATTCAGGTCACCACACCCGAATGTCACTAATGTGTTTGGGTCGATTCCTTGCTCAACTGCAAAAGCTTTGAGCTCTGAAAGATTGTCATCATTTATTGTCGGCGTTCTGGTAAAAAATTGTAAAAGCTTCTGACCTGTAACACATCAACGGTGAAATAATGATAGTGATAAAATATTCATAAACTGCAATCAGACAGGAAAAGTCAACTGCAGTTTTATTCATTTAAATAGGAGTAAAACAATGATGAGACATATAACTATATAAAGAGTCAAAGGTCATAAACATAACTCACCAGCCTCCATTGAAGTCAATATACTAAAGAAAGTAGAATAGTCGGTTGAATAGTCATGTGGATGAGAGTAGAACAAAGGCTCTCCTGTAAATAGAAAGAGGATTTGTAAAATATCGCAATTCATGATTTGATCAAATCTTTACCTTTAGAGGGAAGTCTCATCTTTGTGTCTACAGAAAGTTGTTCTTGATAAAGCTCTGTATCTATCTTTTCCCAGCTTTTCTCTGAAAGAAATTAAATGCCAATCATATGATCGTGGTATGATTGATCAACTCTGTGACTTCACTTTATTGAAAATCGACAAGAACTACATAATAAAGAATGATTGTTCGGTTCACTAGAAACTAGAGCCCAATGAAACTGCGTAATTTGTACGCGATAACAATCTTGAAGGTGACAATAAATCACTGAAACTCTGACCGAACTGATGATTATTCCAAATTTGACCCAGATGGTCGCGGTATAAATCTTCTGTAAAGGAGTGTGGAATCTGTGGTTTATTCCTGTTATGAAACAATTACAATAGGAAGTTTAATATAATTTATCTCGTGTACCTCGATATATTTTATTTTTATTAACTAGAAACTTTGTTTTCGTTTTTGAAATACTACTCACTTGGGTAAGTTATACGAGTATTGACTCATCCTATTATCTGTTACGTTGAAAGGTGCAACAACATGACATTTCCATAATACGTTCCAGGATGAGTCGTCCAGGCCAAGTGTGAGAAACCAAACTCCTTGCAACTGAGAGTAATATAAAACGGAATATACGTTTTTGCGCCTTCAGTGCTTGAGCATTGGGTACTTTTTATATTTTTCAAAACGGGTATTTTATAAACACGGGTTTGTTTTGCAGTATTCTCGTCTTTCGTATTTTTTATTTACATGTGTAGGGTAACACGGAAAAACTGCAACGTTGCGTAGCAATTACAACTCGTAACTTTGCGCTCTATTCCTGAGACGACGTATGCCCATACAAGATCACATTATTTTGTCACTGCCTTGAATAAGCAATAAAATTAGCAAGTATATTATATAAGGCTTATGATGCGATGCTTCGTGTCATTTCAACATATTTCGGCGAAAAATTATAGTGTTATTGTTCTGGAGAACATCTCAGGTACAAAACCAGAATAATAATATATACAATTAATGTTCGACAAATACTTTTTTTTAACTTACGCGTTCAAAATCAATGTCATTTCCTGAATATATTTCTCGACTCCATGCGAACGATAAGAACAGAATAATCAATGACAAGGAAGAAGTTGACTCCATCATCCCAGTCTTGTGAATATCTCAATGCGAACTATTGCTGAAATGACAGTGCAGAGGAATAAAACATATTAAATAGAAGCATAAATAGGAACATTATATAATGGATCGTGATGCAAACATGTCATGATGTTTTTATTTTGTCTGGAAGTTTTTGATATTTTTCGAGTGTTCACTAGCATTTCCCTTGAACACTGCTATTGAATGGCAAAAACATTATTCACATTCTACCTTTTAAATTTGTAGATTACACATATATATATATACGTACATTCAGTAAACAACATTGAAAATTTAAATTAAAAATTTACAAATGTATATTGTCGAAATTACATTAGGAGTTCACTTAAACATGAAGCTAAACTCATAGATGTAGCAAGGTGTGTTTAAAACGTGGAACAATGTCACAGCAGATTAAAACAGTTGAATCTATATCGCATTTTCTAATTTTGTATGATTGCCATATATATATATGTAGTTGAAAGTCAAATTCGAGACTTTGGGTATATCCAGCCACATACTCACAAATACACCACGCTTTGAATACACCAATTTTTGAAGTGTCAACTACACCGGATAATGTTCAATGATGAGAATCAACAAAAATCGTTGTAATATTTCGGAATCATATGCTGTGCCCACGGAAGATCGAGTAATGTCGCAACTTCGTCGCAACCGTGGAACACGTTTCAAAGAATCGGAAACTGGCAGAATACTTACAAATATTCGATTTGCGTTTGAAAATTCCATTAATCGTCAAACTATAGCGTTTAATACAATCCATATATATATAAAGATTGATGAGAGTTTCAGTGATTCAATTGGCATTCAATTTGCTTTCAGAGAAAATCTGGGAAGAGATGGATACAGAACTTTATCAAGAACAACCTTCTGTTGGCAGTCTCTTGGCGCAGAGATGAGACCACACTCCCTCCCATGAGAATTTATGAAAGATGTTACTAAAGCACGAATTGCGATATTAAACAAATCCACTTTCTATTTACAGGAGAGTCATGGTCCTATTCTCATGCACATGCCTATTCAACCGAATATTCAACTTTCTTTAGTCAATTGACTTCAATGGAGGCTGGTGAGTAATATTCATGAAGTTACCTCAGTATTTTTATCATGTTCCACTTGATGTTCACATGTTTCATCATTGTTTTACTCCTATTGAAATAAATCAAAATTGAGCAAGGATTCGATCCAAGCACGTTAGTGACGTTCGGGCGTGGTGACCTGATTTCATCGGATTGTCTGATTGTTTATGATTATTTAATATTAAAATTTTACCGTTGCTTTTGCAGTTGAGTAAGGAATCGATCCAAGCACGTTAGTGACGTTCGGGCGTGGTGATCTGATTTCATCGGATATATCTATTTATTAGCTTAACCCAAACATGAAACATCATATTTATACTTGTAATGGAGTATATGACAATGTTTGGAAAAACTTTCACATAAAATAGTTTCAATTGTAAATGTGACTTGAGTGTTTAGTTTGGTTCAGTTGAAGAATATGTTAGCGCCCGTTTTATAATCGATAATGTTTGCGGGCCAAATGCTTCCCACAAGGAAAATTTGTGCGGCCCGCGGAGAAGTGCCAATTGTGAATGCCATCCTTTACAATAATGCCAAAAAACACTTTAATTAACTAGTATTTTGCTGTGCATGTACAGAGGTGTTGATAATGTTTAATTGTTTATCGTCGAAAGAATATTTTTGGATCTTTTGTATAGTGCCCCCGCCAAAAAACGCCCTAGTCAACGATTCGTTTATTCTTACAAAAGCATAATACGCACGCTATAACCGGAGCACTAATATAGTAATATGATTGGATCATATTATTCACAAATCGAAAAGTTTGAAACATTTGATACGAAATTTTTGATGCAAAACAGTTTGTTTCAGGTATTTCGATGAAATCAACAGGCAGATATGGCCCTCAAATTCTAAATCTATGCTGTGGGTGAGATATCATACCAATTAGAAATCTTGGTAATTTTTCGTATCTAAAAATCATGCATCAAAGACAATGAGACCCATATACGACAAAATTTCAAAATATTGTGGTCAGCAAAAGCGTTCAATTTTTTATCAGACAAGTTATGATTAGTTACTTTTCAAAAAAACTGGAAATAGCCTATTTCTTGGAGGAAAAATTTTTTTAACACTGCAAATTTCTTTTTGGTTTGCACTTATAGAATTCAAGATTCTCACAACTTGACACTTTATGGAGCATAGGGCACGAGAGGATAAAATATTCAATTAATTACTTACAGCAACTGGGATTATAACCCTTATGAATATTACAGTGATATAATTAGTCATTGTCACGTGCGCACTACGTTTTTATTCCATTGCTGAAAACAAGACAAATTAAGACCATAGTTTAATAAATAATGACGAATCTTAACAATAAAGGCAATATGCATTATTTGAATATTTATTTTATATCTAAAGCTGGCGGAACCGAACAAACAAACTGTGGAAATACAATTGATTTCTTTGAAGCAGGAGTTCCTAAACCGCGGGTCATATCCGGCCCGCGTAACGATTTAAAATGGCCCGCCGAGCTCAAGCGAAATGGTGTTCAACAGATTTTGTTTGTAAATTTTTGCGATCTACCGCCTATTGATATGTCATTATCACAGTTTAAGAACGTGTTTATCGTAACAATTCAATCATATCGGTATCTAAATTATAGGGCAGTAATTCAGTTATCAGTCCATGAGAAAGCCCAGAGATGCAAACGAAAGCAAACGAAAATTAGACGTGGAAACAGAAGTTTCTTGAATAAATGTCAGCGCTCGTATTTCTGCATTGGAAAGAATCTTTACTTCAACGATTTGTCTTCTTTTTAAAAAAAATGTCAAATGTGAATCCACAGAACTCCAGCTAAACCAGTGGTTCTCAAACTCTTAGAAAAATTATGCATAACGGTCCCCTTTCAATTTTTCATTTATTGAATGACATCAAAACAGTTCAATGAGATGGCTGCGCCTGCTTGGCTTCCACTTGGTTTTCCACCTTGGGTTCTGTTTCGAATAACGCAACTCTCATACCGTGTCTCATGTCATTCTGTTCCAACAATTCGTTTTAATAGCGAGCAACGTAGAAAAAGCTGCCTCACATTCGTGAGTTGTTGCAAATGAAATGAGGGCAGGGCAGCACCGACATGCCTTGGTTACGGCAGCAAAATTTTACCCGCCATTGGTTTTCAGGAATTAAATGAAACGCAACGTACATGAAGAAGGTAGCATTTTTGAAGAAAAATGGGAGTTGCAATATTTCTGCATTTCTCAAAATTCTAAAGCACATTGTTTAGTTTGTCACATTTCTATCAGTACAATGAAAGAATGCAATATACGTAGACATTATCAGAATAATGGTGTGGTCCAAAAAGACAGTCATTTGTTTGTGTACTGATCTATACATGAAATAATAAACGGTAAATTTTAAAATTACTCAAATTAATTAAACATTCTCAGCGATCCAGATTAACGATCGATGATCTTGTTACCTCGTTAATTAGAGTTGGTGATGTAAAATCATTGCAGAATGATATTAGTAAGCTGGTGCCACAAACGAGATGCCAAACATCAGGACATATGAAATAAAAAAACATTGAGTGTATTCTGTAATATTTTTGTAAATTTTAGGCCTATATATTTGGATTAAGTCCTTTTTAGGGTATGTATTATTCTTTCCTTATCAAAACTTTGTTCAAAAATGTTTTGGATAGTTGTACATAAAAATTTATGATTTTTTGTAATAAATACATTAAATTGCAATAATAGTGAAATGCAAATATTGATATGTAAATGGCATTTGAAATTTATGAAAATAACAAAACTTCATTCGGCTGTTTAATTGCATAACAAAATATTTCTCAAACTACACCTGTCTAAAAATAAGCTTCAAGTATACATTATCAAAATATATCAAAAACTGTTAGCGCCCTGTGCACAATTTCGAAAAAGCAATGCGGCCCTCGAAAACCCACGAGTTTGACGTTACCGTTTGATGTAGCCAGATTAGAAAAGTTATCAAATATAATGGCGTTCGTTAAAGGTTATCACGCAAACCTTTTTGTAGTATATATAGGGTTACCATATTTTGGTAACCTCAAAGCGGGACGCCTCCAAAGACCATAGCTGTGATTTTTTCAGCTTTAAATTCACCGATTTTAGATTAGTGGCCTACATTTAAAACTATCCTTACTGTCTTCACTGACCATATTGCCATCAAGAGTTTATGCGCTGTCTGTATAAATATCGGTTTCGGTTCGAAAAATAGAAAGGAATTTACGTTAACGTTAAGCACCCTTTTGGCGTACGGTGCTTACACGTAACTAAGTGTATCAATTATCCGCTAACATAAAACAACGAAACAAACAAAACCACGCATCCACCTTCAGCAAGTAGGTTACCGGTACGCTACACTATAACGAGAACTTGCTAATTGGTAATGTTCGTGCATTATGCTGACTGACTAAACGCCAAAGCGGGACTTTTGACTGACCGGTCGGGACGACGGGACAAGACGTTGAAAAGTGGGACCGTCCCGCCTAAAACGGGACGTATGGTAAGCCTAAGTATATATTCACGGTTTGACACCCCCAACGACTAACGGGGACACCCCTGGTCTAGCCCACCTCTTCATGCACCCAATTCTGGCAACTTTGGTTGGGCATTTTTGGCAATTGACTCCAGCTATTATCAGCTTGGCAATATATTTTTCAATTTATCTTTACTGTTCACTCCCATTTATAAAATCGATCAATTCGGCAGTGGAAAACATTATAAATTTATTAATATGGCGTGGCAAGTATTTTTTTTTTCAACTACCTGTATGTAATTTATCATGTTCTTCTTACTTTAAAATTTCTGTATGGCTGTGTGTGTGGGTGCGTGTGTGAAATATTTCCATTATTTTAGGTGAGTGAACACGTACCACTTCTTCTTGGCAAAACCTCCCATCTTATATACATTCTGTACGCTTCAAACCTTATCTAAGGTTTTGTTTGCTCTCCTGATTTCATAATCAGTTTATGTTTATTTATTTTTACCAATCATTTTATTGTTATGCTGATTATGGAGTCGAAATAAACTTAGACTTACCGTATTTCCCGGCGAATAAGTCGCTTTTCTAGACCCAAATTTTTGGCCTGATTTTGAGGGGTTCTTTTGAGGGGTCTTTTTAGGCGAATATGATAATTTTCATTTTTTTGTGTCCCCTTATTGTATTATGTATTAAGTAATGTTCTTTTATGGTGGAAGCAATCGCGAGTTGAACACAATTAGATTAAAATTTAAAGACAGTTTGAATTCTGAATTCTCTTAGTTATTATGGATTGAATATTACGCTACAAAAAAACGTCATAGGCTATGGTACCGGTACCGTACCGGTATGATTTTAACCAATGCGCAAACGCGGCGACCGCTCAAAAGGCATTGCATGGTGATTTGAGATTCAATAAGGTCAGAAGTTTATTTAGTAGATGAGTCGTCCGCCTCTCGTACGGTACCGGTAAGTAGTGTTGTCTGATACAGATTTGTTTGTTTGTTTTCAAATTTTGTTTCAAGAACTTTAACTACTTCTAATACTGGAATACAGTCAGACAGTATTAGATAGCCATATTGGGTCTCGTGTAGTTTCGTACCTAACTTACTTCTAGTAGGCGTAGAAATAGCGTAGATTTTTTCACGTGTCAGTTCTAACCCCCACCTGACCTCACCATCCAAAAATTACGTCACTACGACGTCACAGTGACGTAATACAGTAATAGAGCCCTTCAAACTATGCGAACTGTCATCCAAGATGTGCAGACGAGGGGTCTGGTATAGTTTAGTACCACATGTACTTCTAGTTTACCTGGCTCAACAATTTTTGCATATGTCAATCCTAACCCCCACCTGACTACGTCACCGAAAAATAACCTCATTTCGACGTCACAGTGCTGCAGTGGCGTAATAAGGCCCACCGAAGTATGCGGATGGTCGTCCAAAACACGCAGTCGATCACCCGAAATCGAGCAGGCAATTTCTCTCGTTTTCTCGTCACAACGATCACGATAGGAGAGAGATCGCCGGCTTTAGCAAGTTCGTTATCGGCGGCTCAGATGTCATTTCGGGCGATTGTAATTATACTTTGGTAATCCCTATGACGTGATGGTGACGTCATAGTGACGTAATTTTTGGATGACATAGTCAGGTGGGCGTTCGGAATAACATATGCAAAATTCGTTATGCTACGCCCACTGGAAGTACTTGTGGTACTATACTAGAACCCCAGACGAGAACCCGAACAGCCATTTCTCTCGTCGCAACGATCCCTATAGGAGAGACATCGCTGACGTTAGTCAGTTCTTTATCGTCGGCGCCGATGTCATTTCGGGCGATCGTACGAGTATTTGGCAAGCTCTATGACGTGATTGTGTCGTCGTAGTGTTGTAATTTTTGGATGGCGTAGTCAGGTGAGGGTTAGGATTGTCATGTCAAAAGATTGTTATGCTACGCCTACTAGAAGTATGTTAGGTACGAAACCCTCCAGTCTGCCAGTCTATACTGAGAAAAGTGTATTTTTTAGCCTTATTTTTTATTGGTGTGACTGTTTTTTTCTGATAGACGAAATAAATCTTTCTCTCTTGCAGTGTTCCATGTCATTGATTGATTTAAAGGTATTGGTTAATTTTACCGAATCCCAAGCGGGGATTGGTTATGTGTGAGAGGATTGCTGGACTCTTCGCCGCCGTAGGGTGGTTCACGTAACCGCTGGTCGGTTCAGCTTCCTCCACCATCAAATCCATGCTTCCGGAAAACAAATAACTGACTAGTCCCATACCCAAAATGGGATGATAACCGGACGAGAGGCCGTGGTTCGCCATATGGTCAAGCTGTCTTATCGGCTTTCCTCTCCCTATAGATAAATATGTAAATACTATCCTGACTGTACAACCTGGCAGTTTTGGTTCTATTGAAGTAAAAACTGAAAAATCCTAACTGCTGAATGAAGCCAAATAAAAATGTGATGTGAAAATAAATGCTATAACTGCTTAAATAATGTCAAACAAAAATGTAATGTGACAATTTTTATACATCCTTAATTTTTAATAATTTCGTCGAAAAAATGAAAATTTCACATCACATTTTTGTTAGGCGTTATCCAGGCAGTTTTGACATCAATTTTTTGTCGCTTCGGCTAGACTCTACTCTCAGGATCTTGATTTCTCTGAAATTTGTTTGTTGTAGTTTTATTTATTGCCCTGTGTTCCAGTATCCAGGTAATGTTTTTGTGTTGTATCAGTTCCATGGGTCTAAATACGAAAAGAATATATAACCTAACTAAAAGTATCATTCGTACTTCAGTACTCTTCTCTGTTCATTTTTGCTTGCTAACATCTTGAATCTCAGTTTATTTTGAGTTTATCACTATTCAGTTTTTGTATTTTTTACTGTTTTCATGCATGTTTTTTAGACGAAGGATCTCTGAAATCGGGAATAAACAGTATTGATGTACGATAGACTAGTTTTTCAATATTTACAAGCTGACAAGCACTTTGTTCTCTCAGAATATTGCTAATTTCACTTACTACAAAAATAAAGGCTCTACCAATAAAACAACGCGAATGGAATTTTTACTCTATTTTCACTTTTTGACCTTTTTTTTTATAGATAAATTTTATTGTTTAATCACCATCAGCAGCATCAATAATGATGACTATATATAAGTCATTGTTTATCTGTCGAGGAAGCCTTTCCAGTTCTTTGTTTGGAAAACAACTTGCTTCAAACTCTTATTCAATTAGTCAAAATGGTTTGAGAATCCAATACTCGTCAGAATCTATTTCAGAATCCCTTCCAAAAATAAAGTCTTTTGATAGTAGCATGATGAAGCACATGTACAGTTTCAATTTGAAAAATATTGACAAATTGAGGGGCAAATATAACAGTCTTGTGGCTACTGCTTATCAAGGAGGTGGTGAAAAGGCAATAAAGCGGCACGTAGAAAGAAATAAAAAAATTCTTGTTCGTGAAAGACTGAAGAAAATTTTGGATACAAATTCACCTGTACTAGAAATTGGTACACTGGCTGGATATGATATGGAATATGGAAATATTGCTTGCGCTGGAGTAGTAACTGTTATTGGTAAAATTCACAACACATGGTGCATGGTTGTTGCTAATGATGCAACTGTAAAAGGTGGTTCAATTTATCCTATAACTCTCAAAAAGCAGTTGAGATGCCATCAAATTGCTGAAGAAAATCATTTGGCTTCTATTTATCTTGTGGACAGTGGAGGTGCATTTCTACCATTACAATCTGAAATTTTTAATCCTGGTGGTAGAATATTTCACAATCAAGCTGTTATGTCCTCACAAGGCATACCTCAGATCGCATTTGTGTGTGGGTCGTGTACTGCTGGGGCCGCCTATATTCCAACAATGGCTCAAGAAGCTGTGATAGCTGATCAAATTGGTACTATATTTCTTGGCGGTCCACCGTTGGTACAAGCAGCTACTGGTGAAAAAGTGACACCAAACGAATTGGGGGGTGCAGATTTACATTCTCGATTGAGTGGTTGCACTGACCACTTTGTCAAAACCGAAATTGAAGGTTTGAAAAGGGTTCGGGATATCGTAGCAACAAGTAATTTGACAAAAGTGAAGGGAGAGAATTTCTATTATGAAAAAGATAAAACCGAAATATGTAAACTTGCTGCTGGTAATAAAGAATATAGTGTTGATGCTCATGAGATCATTAAGTGTTTGGCAGATAACGATGGATTTCACGAATACAAAGAACAATATGGTACTTCACTTGTCACTGGTTTTATGTTCGTCAGTGGTATCTTAGTTGGAGTTATCGCGAATAATGGCTACATAACAGACAAAGCTGCTAAAAAGGGCTCCAATTTTGTGCAATTGTGTGGAGCTCGACAAATTCCTGTTTTATTTCTTCAAAATTTGTGTGATGACGAAACATTGTCTGTGAATGATACCAGCAATTCTGTTATCAAATCAAGGGCCTCCTTCATGCAAAGTATTGCCACTTGTCCTTGTCCAAAAATAGTGATCAGTGTTGGAGGATTGGTAGGCTCACCTCACATGCATCCGATGTGTTCTTTATCTATGGGTGCAAGATTCCATTTTGTGTGGCCAAATGTTAGATTGGGTGCTGAATTTTTGTGGAACAGTAACTCTGACATTTCGTACTCAGAGTATGAAACATTGAAGCATAAATCTACAGCATTCTATGGTGCGTCTCAGTGTTGGTACGATGGCATTGTTTTGCCAGAAGACACAAAAGAAGTTATATTCTTCTGTCTTAGTATATTTGAACAGGAAAGAGCAACACGCCTACAGCAGGCAAATAATCAAGCTATTTCGGATCCCAATAATATGCATACTGTTATCAGATTGTGATTTATCAAATGAAACCGCAAATTAATTTAGCATTTAGTAGTTTTTAATTTGAACGAACATGATTGCTACAATTTGTCGGTGGTTAGTGTGAAAATTGTATACTTTGTTATATCAAAATCAGTGCAATACCGGTGGCGGTAATATATATTTAACTTGTCTTGGTAAAAATCTTTAGCATCTATCTAGAGCCAATCCTCAAATACATTTTTTGTTCACTTCGTGCCTAATTCACCATTTATAATCAAAGTCTATGCAGCATATTATGTCTAAAATTATTGTGTATAAAAAATTATTCTAGATATACATTTATCTATTGTTCCTGATTAAAGTAAGGAGTATTGAAATAAGTATTGAATATTGAAATAAACTTTAAAATTAAGATTACTGCGCTTTAACCGCTGTTATCTCAATATGGGGGCCATGTTCACAACACGATGATCATGTAAGTACTTCTAGTTGGTGTGGCGCAACCATTTTTGCATATGTTATTTCTAGGAATACGAATACGCCAGTGGTTAGGAATAACATATGCAAAAGGGGTTGTGACGCGCCAAATAGAAAACTTACGGCGTTTTTAGTGAACATGCGCCCAATATGAATACAACATTAATTACCGGTAACTTATTAATAATTAATGTGTTTATATTATAATTCAAATAAAACAGTTCAATATTCAATATTATTGTTGTATTATGATTTATTGAGATAGAGGCCACAACTATTTGCAGAGAATCATGCCAAAGTATACCAAATAATTATGTTTATTATGTAAATATGTACCTCTTCGATAGTGGCTGATTGGTAGTCCTTGTTTCATATTTGTCATGATTTAAAATTTGGTTGGATCATGTTCAGTTACTGAGTATTGGTAAAAGATTTACTCTTCATTTAATCTGGTAATAATGTTGTAATGTATATCATGAAAAATTATTGAAATAGTTTTTTTGTAATTCCTATGAGTTTTTTGTTATTTTCACAGTTTTTATGTAGTGTTATTTCTTGTATGGTAGGTTTTATGACTGATGGCTTTCGTGTTGTGCTATTTTTGATCATTCTGTGAATTGATAATGAAAGAAATTGATGAATTTGAATTTGCTGGGTGAATACCACAACAAATCCAAGATACTCCAATGGGGTAGGTGGAATTTGTGTAATGTAAGAATTTTATCATGGCATGAATGTCAGAATGAGAAAATTAATGACTGTCAAATAGTTATGCAGTGATATTCAAATAAAAAGTTCATTCATTTTCAAGAATTTGTTTATTCAAAATTTGTCCGTGAGATTGCAATTTATTAATGATTTTACAATTAATTAGGTGGATATTATAATACATTTTTTAAGTTTGAAAAAAATTCCCAATTTGTCAACTCAACTGTCAAATGGTTATGCAGTGATATTCATATTAAAAGTAGGCCTTTTCATTTTCCAGACTTGGATGATCGAAATTTGATTTTACAATAAATTTGGTGCATATTATAGTGCATCAAAATTCAAAAGTTAAAAAAAAAATCCACATTTGAAGCAGTCATGTTCAATAAATGTCCACACGGTTTTCCTTTCATCATATCTAACTTTGTGTTCAGGGAAGTACCAATCTATACCACAAAGGCTCACGTCTTCATGATTGACCCAGTGACGAAGAAGTCCTGGGTTCCAGCAAGCAAGAATGCGATTCCAGTCAACTTCTTCTTCGATTCAGCTCGCAATACATACAGAATTATTGGAGTTGAAGGACCCAAGGTGGGTTGTTTTCATACAATCTACATTCCATATCCAGTAAATATAAATACTGTAGGCCTACATGGAAAACAATTGAATGAGCCATCTATACCCATTCCATCTCCTTATTGACTGATTTTAAACTTGCTTATTCCATCAACATTGACACAAATACTATTGATACCCTAAACTAAATAGTTTTCATTAAACTCCTGTTAATTCAGGATGTATTTTCGAGGCCACTAACTATTCATCAGTGATCAGGGATAATAGATTCGTAATTACCGTATATATGATCGCAAATAGGCCGAGTTTAAAACTCAAAAAAAAAAGGTGCCAAACTAAGGGACCGAATAACTTTACGATATTTTATTCGTTAAGGGGCGGTGATAAGGACTCTTATCGAAATTAACCGCGTTGTGGACGATCAAAGGAAATTGTTTTATGCTGACTCAGGGACTTTCTTAAACTCCCGACAACAATCCCTTCCATTAATACAAATCATGACGCATGAAAAGCAATATGGACTTTATTAACATGAATTTACAAGTGAGAGTTACGAATAAGAATCTACGGCCGTCGCTAACAAACAGAAATGATAAACTTGAGAAATATTTGTGTTACAGCAATTTTGTTTTCTTTCTGCGCCTTTCAAAAGGCGTCTGGCGTGTTAAGATTCGTAGCGATCTATAAGAATGTGTTAATACAGCGTTATTTCTTTCCTTGAAACAGACAAGGAACGAAATTAATCGCCGTTGTGGCGATCAAAGGAAATTGTTTTATGCTGATTCAGGAACTCTATTTTAAACTCCCGACACAATCACGACGCACCGAAAAGCAATAAAGACTTTGTTTAACATAAATTACGGGTAATAATCCACCTACGGCCCTCCCTAACACGCAGAAATGATAAACGTGAGAAATATTTGCGTTACAGTAATTTTGTTCTCTTTCTACGTTTTTCTTGAGGTGTTCGGCGTGTCACGATTCGTAGGACCGGCTTATGTGCGATTTTATAAAAAATCGCTGTTTTAAGGCCGTTTTTAGGGAGTCGGCCTATTCTCGATATAGGCGTAATTTCGAGTAAATACGGTAATTATTTTATTCAATATTTAGAAAAATGTTTTTATTCAATAAATTATAATTTTGAGCAATTGAAATCTTCAATTTCTGAAAGCTATGAATAAATAGACAAATCAAATCACTGTTTATATCAACTATCCTCTATTAAAAAATTCAAACACATTGATAAATGGACGCATGATGACATTCAATAACCACATTCAAAAATATTTCTTTAGAATGTGTTCAGAATAGTGAAAGAATTTTGGTCATCCATGCTAGTGTTAATTACATCCCTCCGTTTCGTGATAACACAAACTTGAGAAAAGATTCAAATTGCTTTAAAATATTTGGACTGAACAGTTGGGTTAAGTGCTTGTATTTATTTTGAGATAATAAATTATTAGAATGTCAGAAGTCTGTGGTAAAGCAAACAAACCATTTTTCATTTTATGTATTTAACATTGTGTTGATTTTTTAAAGAGAAGTATGCACCTTGTCTTGAATTCACAATCGACTTTAATTCCGCTGTAAACAGGTTCACACGACTATCTGAAGATGTATTGAATAATTAATGAATAATACTATGCTGATTCCGCCACATGCCCGACTCATCCATTAGATATCATCATGTTATACCTTAGTCTTGTCACCGTCCTTATATTATTAAAAGATTAAGCCACTTCAACAAAATATATAGCATATTGCACAAGACAAGAAATGTTGAAGCTTAATAAAGATAATCTTCATACATCTGTTTTTATGTTATTTGATCCATATACTTGGGACAATAAGTGCTGATTAGGAACATCAACTTATCCGTTCCGCAAGATGATCTGACTGTGGAAATAAACAAAATCAACTTCACAATTTTAAGTTTGTCCTTAATTTTGTTTCGCCTATTTTAATTCGTACTCTTTAATTGGCTATTTTTGTACAAAAAAACTATTTTCGATTGGATGAACATGCACGCCAAAGAATTTCATTTGGAAAAAAAAATGCATATGATGCCTTTCTGTAAAGTACTGTTCCGTTACTGTAATATTCTTATTGAATGAAATATTTTAATTTAAATTTAAATGGTGTATGCCAAAACTTTGCCAGTTTTAGGAATATCTCATTGAAAAATGGTATTTTTAAACTTTAAACACCAATTTATTATAAAATGTGATGAAATGAGATTTTTTTAAACTTAGCATATGCATATCTGGGGAATTAAATTTTTAAAGAAGAGTTGTTAGAATTCAGATGCTTTCCTTTATGTACAAGTTGATTGAGATTCACAATGTACTGCACATTCCATTGGCATGTAAATCAGATTTTTAGAACATCTTCATCCATACATATAATTTCAGTTCTATTCAACTTTGTGCATAATCGTCATTTTTTGTGGCTGGGAACTGGGTTTGCTACTGGTGTGTAAACTTTATAGAAATATTTCACTCTTGTAAGCTTTTTCTCTAATTATTACCGGTACATAATAGCCATCTCCAGAGAAGTAATACCCACCGAAGCCAGTGCTAGAACGTACATTCTTCAAAAATTATTTGCATAATGCAAAATAACCCTTTTTAACACATACGTGACTGACTGCACGATCGATTGGCATGTGACTTAGGAATTAATATATATGCCTTCTTAACCCTTCAACCCCGGTATAAGAATTTATCAATACATCAATCATACAGATAAATCATGAATGCCAAATTCTCTTCAAAATGTTTCAACAAACCTTAGTTCCTCTAATTGTAAAAAATTAAAAACAGTAATGAGTAATTCCAATTTTCATATCAACTAATGAACTAGATGTTTCATTTATCTTGTAAATCTTTCATGTGCTGCTTAATGTATTCTGTATGCGTTGTTATAGGACTACAAGTGTTTGAAAAAACTTGTCTGAATATTAAGTGATGTAACCCAAAAAAATAGCATGAATTTTGCACATTTTTCATTTGTGGAATTTTATGGAGATTTTCCGTTTATGACTTATTAATGTATATACATTCTCAAACATGTTTTGGCATTTATAATATGGTCTTGTTGAAACTAGCTCTACATTCTTTAGTAGCTTCAGACATCTTATAAATAGTTTCTTTGCGTCTGTGGAAGTACACTCGTGCGTAAGTAATAAAAATAACCTTACAAGAAAAAGCATTATCATTTAATAATATTATAACGATTAATCGATCTGTTTCTCCTCAAATGTTTCACTCAAAGAGCACAAAACGCATGTTGCTAATCTGTTTTTATCATGGTGCTGACATTGTTAATTGATCATGCAATTTAATTGAATTTGACTTGTTTATAACATATCCCAAAAAAGTTAATTTATACGTATTGCAATTACCGGTAGTATGGAGTAACACTGAATATGGTCAAAATTAGTAATAGTTTATATTTAAAACTCCAAAACTAGGTTCTTGAACTTTACAAAATCAAGATATATTTTGTATGTTTACATGTTTTGGTTCTTGTTATATTTGTGTGTCAGTGAGAGAATCTTTCACATTTTAAACATTACTTTGACTTTTGTCTCTTTTCTGGATTTCTCTCGTGTTTTTTGTTTGTTTATTGTAAGTTGCAATGTCTTTATAGGAAATCGAACTTACAATTTTAAGTAGAGGTAGTTGAAATCATGTGGAACAACATTGATGTATACACATTATACATATAGGCTATGCATCTCAATATAGTTCATAGATGAAGTTAAGTACTCGGGTGAAGTCAACATAGATTTTTAAACATACATTCGACAAAAATCTTAAATCATATTATATTCTTTTTCAGGCCATCATTAACAGTACTGTGTTGCAAAACATGGCTTTCACCAAAACATCAACAAAATTTGGCCAATGGGCTGATGTCCGTGCAAACACTGTATATGGTCTAGGATTCTCATCTGATACACTACTGAATAAATTCGCTGAACAATTTGAAGATATAAGGTTTGTCATTTAAACATTGAACCTTCAACTCATTTTAATTGTGTTCAAATTCAATTATCTGAATCGTTAAACAGAATTGCAACGAGCTTCATCTATCACATTGGTGTTTTCGAGAATGGTCAACGGCCATCAATATAAAGTAATAATGAAAATTTTGTATGTATGAAGAGACAGTATGAAGCTTTCATTTTAAAATTTTAAAAAATAAATATATTGTAATACGGCACAAATCTACTTTTTTATTGAGTCTCATCAAAAATTTTACATTTTTAAATTTTATTATACAAATGAAAAAAATTCTTTCGCAACGCCAACATGTTTGAATATAAAATTCTTTTCTTTGACACTCAAAACTGTCATGGCAACATCTTCTTTGTCTTGAAATTTTCCTATTTGCATCTACCACAACAATAGTCAGCCATGACAAATTCTATTCATGATTAATTAGTCACCCCTGGAGTTTGTACAGCTAATGGACAATGAATGAAACTAATTAAACAGTTGATTTACTGCCCTTGGAATTTTAATAATATAATCCATTGGGTTGCGTTAATAAGTGCAACCAGCCATGACTAGCGATAGACTTTATAAAAAGGAAAGGCTGGCTTAAAGCAAGCTATGTAACTTGAGATGTTTATATTTTATATTGTTTGCAATTGATTTCATTAATAGTTATAATTGATCGAAGTAAACATAATGGGTATCGTATTATCGTGTGAATATTATCATGTTTGATACATATATGATTGTTGGTTGGTAAGCCACAGAAATTTCAGACATTGATTTCCATCGTTATGACTCTTTAAGCATAAAAATATATCATTTTAAATTCTCTCTTCAATCCAATCTTATGTTTTCAATTTGAACTAGTTTATTGGCATTCCAAATGACATCTTGACTATGAATAACTTGAGCCAGATTTTCACAATTTAGTACATTATATGCAACTACTTGGAATAATTTAAAAATATTTTCATATAAAAAATCATTCAACATATGACAGTCACACAAAAAATAAACTTGATTTCTACCTATAACACCATAATACTAAAGAGATATTAATCAAAAATGTTTATTCAGTTTTTCTACCCCTCAGTGTAATACATCTGCTATCGTGAACAGTGATTTTCATTCTGTTATTCTTACATTTATTACAGGGAGCGAGCAGCAAAGCTGGAGTTGAATGATTCTTCACCTCAAACTAATGGTCAAGTCACTCCACGAGTAGTTGAAGAACCTCGTGCTGTTAATAATACAACCAAAGAAAAGGTTTCAAAATAGTCTATTTGTAATTTTTTTCAATTTAATAATATACAAATCATTATTATATAATTTAAAAGCTGGATTGCTTTATAAATAGCAGTATAGTAGCAGCAAATCATATAGACGTTCCAAACTTTTGTTTCCTGAAAATCAGTGTCTCATACGCAATATGTTATGAAGTGTATGGACTACAACACAAGCTAGTCATTAAGTACAAATTTGTTTCTTCGAGATTTCATGGTAAATATAAAGTATGGTATGTTTTGATCTAAAAAATGCAAAATGACATATCATAGTTTTGTGTCATATGTAAACCATGTAATTTATGTCATATGTAATTTATAATCATTGATCAACATAGATTATTATAGTTATCTATTGGGCTTTATATATGCAGGAAATGATGAACAAAATTGAGAAGTGCTATTCTCAAAGTCATGTGAAAAATACTCCCTATTTTTTTTTTGGAGTTTTTAATAATATTATAAGGTTTACATAAACAGCGAGCGAACCCAATTCGAGTACTTGAAAAAAACGAGATTACAAAAGAATTTTTGGTTATGAATATCCTAAAATGTCCAGATATCTCCTTTAAAGAATTGAACGGTTTTTCTCCAAGTATGGATGCTTCATACTTGGTAGATACCTATATGGGATTATGTGAGAGTTCAAAATTTTTCGCAAGTTTTTTTGTTCTAATTTTATTTTATCTCTGAACCTTGTACTCTCACATGCAATATGAATGAAAACCTGTTAACGCACAATACTCGTACAATGTTGATGGTCCGTCGCATCACATTTTTAAAAAGCGAATGGATAGGATAAATTATTTATATCATTAACTGTCTTTGCAATCCATTTCCTTACAAATACTAAATAATGAACAGAACGAGAACAAACGCTTGAAGACCTTCGGACATCCCTATAATGAGTGTTTAATAGAAGCTTTGTTTCTGATTTGCATTTAACTGCCATGTTTAGCGGGATACGTCAATACTATCGATCAATATTAATGCTTATGCTGCTATGCATTCTACATGAATAGCTTCTCCTTGCTTTATGATGTGTTATTTTGGAGTATGCCTTACAATAATTCTGATTTTGTATTGTTGGTAGCTGATCGTAATATCGTAATTATTAGTGATACGATTTAACTGCGAAATAGTACGCAAATTTTACTGTAATTTTCCGTTGCCTAATTTGGTCATGCATTAAATTGAATTTTTTAACAAGGTCTGGTAATATCCCTCTACTTGTATTGATATATATCCCCTGAAGAGAGTGAGTCAGTGAATCAATACTCCATGACGTTTTCTAATTCCCAATTGCATGTACTTCAAGGACACTCAGATTTTTTCTTTGAGCTAAAGGTTATTATTCAGTCTTTTGTCTATATTGTGCTCTGTGAAAGAGAAAGTACTAATAAAGATTGATAAATTGATTGGTTTAAATATACCAAATCCGGCATGTCAAACTGTCTGACATTTTGAAATGTTGCATTGTAAAGAAATTCAACATTTGTAATAACTGATTTTAAGAAATGTGTAAAAGTGATTTGAGACTGCGTTTCCAACTGGGGGCCTTTTTTCACACACAATATCTTTCTCATATAAACGGATGGCTACATTTTTTTCAAAAAATCACCTAATCACTCAGAAACCATAATTATCAAAATCTGGTCATTGGTCACAAAAATAGTCATTACTGATAACTAAACACTTACTGGAAGAATTATGAATAAACGTTATGATAAGTATAGATAAGAAGTATAATAATAGTGTTCAATATTACATGACTGTAGAAACTAAACTATGGCAATTTATTCATGTTTGATTAGTTTACCACATCGCTATCCAAACTCCCAAGTCCCAGGTGTAAAACGATGGAAACAAAAATGATTTTCAGATACAAAAAATAGAGTTTTATTCAGATTTGGTACCTAATATTAAATGGTGTAAATTTACTTTTCTTGTTGTTTTAACTTGTTCAAGATGTAAGTTGAACATATAGGCCTATACTTCATTTTTAATCTTTGTTATTATGAAAATCAATATCCTCTCCTCATTAATAGTATAAAACTATTGGTTAGAACAATAATTCAAGTCTATGGTATTTACCAAAACCTTCGGGAATTTAGTTTTACTTCATTTTGTAAAATTTGTCTGCAGTGAAATTATTCGAGGAATAAAATTTCACATATGACATTTGCTTTAAAATAGATTCACTGAAAGTAATTGACGAATATATTTCTCGAGTACTATACCATTTTGGATGTGTAGGCCCATATGTTACCCACACTAACATAACTTATACTTATTCATTTTTCACCATACAGCATGGGAAATATCAAAAGGATATTCTTTTCATGCATATTTAAGAAATTTAATCTCTCCGTTTTTTAAGGATGTTCTGGTGAAGGAAGCAGAAGACGAACTTGTTAGTTCTGCATCAGATGACAGTCGATCAACAAACAATCAGAATAATTCAGAGATTAAACATCTTCGCATGAGTAATGATAAATTAAAAATGGCGCTAGCTCAAAGGTTTGTTTTCAAATTTCTTAAGGATACAGTCAAGCATAAAAAAAATATTTTAGTAATTTCCTTAAAATATCATGTAATAAAAATTTTCTTTATGGTAAATTTGAACTTGGATTAGATGAAGTAAAATTTAAATAACTCACTGTTTAGACTATATTCTAATTTGGGTCATGTGCAATGAGTTTAAAATTGAAAAAGCAAAAAAATGAAGATGAACAATGATTCGATTGGTTTTAAGTTTTCAAAAACAAATGAAGGATTTTTTGATTTATACTGTGAGACATACTGTGAATTGCTCAAAATGATAATTTTGTTAAATGGAATTATTATAAGTTTTCAACAATTTAAAATATCAAATATAATTTTAATTTTAACATTTTCCGATTATTCTGCTCTTTTTGGTTTTCTTCAATGTATCCTGCTTTATTTTACTCAGGGATTTTTTTAATTTGAAAACTCTCTATTAAAACCAGTTGCATGGTACAATCTCATAGTATTATACTCAAAATATGGGTTTATCTGTAGTATGTGTACCAGGTTAGGGTTAGGCCATAATTTTATATATAAGTGAATATCCCCCCTGCCCATAGGTTTCAGTCCCGTTACACAACTTGATATAAAATAGGCGAACAAAATTAGTTACCTCTATATTGGTACACACACTTCTGGAGCGCCCAAATGTGGACATCACATACATTTACACCTACATACAAGTATTATATCATAAATTTACCAAATTACATTTATTCAACAAAAACCATTATGGCAGATTAATGGTAAACACACATCACACTAACCCTTGTTGTTTTGTGATTTAATAACATTTTTCACAGGGAATTCATATTCAAGGTCAATTTAACATTTCCTTATTCGGAACATAAAATTTCATGCCAATTTGCCTTCTCTTTTCTTTATATTTAAAATTGTCCATTGTCTTGAAACATCTGTGCAGCTAATGGTGTGGAAGATAATCAGAGAAATGTCAATGGATAAAGATTGCCAATTTAATTTTAATTCTGAGCAACGTTTTTAAATGAGACTTTCAATCAATTTAAAAATGTAATATGTGATGATTATTTGTTGCGATATTTTAGGAGTTGCTATGCTTTTGTATCATAATTATGTAAAGCATTTAGAATCTCGCTTCAGTCTTTCTTTTGTTATAGCTGTCACTAAAATGTTCATAATTAAAACTAGACTTTGATTCAATACAATACAGAAAATTTTGATTAATTAATAATAAATGCAATGATCTAATTTGATTAAAAACCTTCAAACATTTTTTGGGTATCCTCAATTTTGAATTTTCTGTGCATCTAAATTTTTTGGTTTTCCTCTGTCGACTTTTCTAATTTGTTTTAAAATCATTAATGTGAAAAATTTCAAAATATTTTATCTTCAGTTCAGCCAATGCTAAAAAATGGGAAACGGAACTTCAAGCATTGAAAAATACAAATGCCAGGCTTACTACTGCTTTACAAGAATCAATGTCCAATGTTGATCAGTGGCACAGACAACTTGCTTTATATAAAGAGGAAAATGAAAAACATAAAAAGAAGGTGAGATATGAAGTATATTATGTGACTATTTTGAATCCCATGTACAATTTTAAATGTTTTCACTAGTTCGGTGCATGGTACAAGTATGAATAACTACTGCATTTTCCCGCATATAAGCCGACCCCCTAAAAACGGCCATAAAACGATAAATGTAGAAAAATTTGCATATAATCCGAACCTACGAATCGCTCTTGTTGTAACAACTTATTATGATTCGAGTTGTGGCTGTTGGAATTAAGTTAACATAATGTCATTTCGTTTGAGTGCGATCAGAGTTATGCGCGTATAAGGCTGATCCCTTAGTTTGGCCACCTTTTTTTTTCGAGGTTTAAACTCTGCTTATATGCGAGTGAGTATACAGTAATGTGTAAATGTAATGTGTAAACAGTGAGTATACAGTAATCTCATTAAAGGCACTTTTCCAATGTAGAATGATCTCAGTCTTTTTTATTAATCTGGCCCTTTTATTAAATGAATTTTCTCTAAACAAGGTGAAGTGAGATCACATAGAAGTAAAGGAGAATCATTTCTTAACAAAGTTACAGGCTGAAACGCCAAGGGACAATGACCAACTTCACAGATTTGGGGTGTTGCATTACGAGCTAGAAAATTCCGATCACCGCTATATTTGAAGCAGTTCATGTCAATATGATTAAAACCACAGCAGTAGTGCATTTCACATAACTGACTGGGGACAATTGTATAAGCTTCTTCATTCTTGCATGGCTCACTGAAGGGTTATCGTAAATTTGCCTCATTTCTCATGTCTAGGTTGCTGAGCTGGAATCTGAAGTCTCTCAAACAAGAAATCTATCAGATCAAAATGCTGATTTAAGGAAACAGATTGAGTATGCTCGCAAGGATGCAAATGAGAAAGCACAGGAATGCAACATGCTGCAGCAACGGGTTGGAGTTCTTGCTGTCGTTGAAAATCAACACCAGGAACTGACAGTTCGATTAAAGGTGGGATTCGCGTGTGATTGAATATCAAAGTCTTTGTTAGTTTGACATTTTCTGCAGTTAGGTTAGAGCAATGGTTCACAACTGCGGATCCAAAGGGGAAATAAAATAACAAAATGAAACTACATGTCGTTGTGATATAGCGTACAAAGATAATAAATGATATAACCAGGCAACAGTGTAACATGATATATTATTCATGTGATCGGATAAGTTTATTCCTTTCAAAAAATTCTTCTACAGACTATTCAGTCAAGTTCAATTGGATGTTTGAACTGTTTGTTCTTGAGTCGTTTAACCATACAAGAAAAAGTTTCTAACATACCGCATCCTATATAGTTCATCCATACAACAATTTCGATTTCTTTACGAGGGTGATTCCCCAACTTTCTGGAAAATCATAAGGGTCCATAGATGTAGACGTGCCTCATAAAGAAGGTCTCTGGTCTTAATGAAGTCTTAATTTCAGTCATAATGGACAGAGCACGTACATGCAAGTGATAACAAGCCAGCAACACTGACATTGATTCTGTTATTTTTATATTTAGCAATCACAAAACGATAACAAACAGCTGAAAGAAGAAATCATTCGCTTGGAAGGTAGACTTGATGAATCTGGAAAAGCCAAAAGCAAGAGGAAACTAGAAGCGCAGGCGCTGTTAGGAAACCTTGCAGATAAGTTGACAGACATTACAGAAATTACACAAAAGTTACAAGGAACCTTGTAAAGAGCAAACTGACAACATTTACACAATGACATGCGAAGTTGTCATCAACTTTATTGTGTCGAAAATGTTATTATGCAATCGACTTAACAATTGATTTCTAATTTGTTGAGTTTGAGCGATTGGAACAAACAATTTCCTATTTTTCCCTTGAAGCTAATGTTTTAATTTAGCCAGTGATTTTATCCCCTGACCATTTTGGCTAGAGCATTAATAAGTATATTAAAATTTAATGCGGTGATTCGGCATATTTCAACTAAATATTTTATTTTAAAAATGAAGCAACTTAGTAATAACTTTGTAATCTTTCATTTGAAAAAATTTCCTGAACATTTTGGATTCAGAGCTAGATAGCTGTTAAATTTGATATTATATGCTCTCGATAAGTGTAGCAAGAATCATCGATAGTTTTTTAAATTCCATTCACATCTTAACAGTGTTTTATCCACAAGTGAAGCTGTTCTTTATATCAATTTTACCTTGTCTGGCATAGTTTATTTTCACATTTTGCTTTCGGTTGATAAAAGGTGCTCCACTCACTGTTGTGTTACATTGTTCAGTCGCAGTGCACTGCCTATTTTGTAAATGTCCCAACTTGTCTACCTGCTTATAAGAATGTACAGATTTATTTTTTGCTGCTTCCCTAACTCTCGGCTCGTTACATATCTCGTTTACTAATTGCACTTACCCCTGTGGTTGTTGAATTCTCCACCCTACACATTAGATAGAGCTGTAAAGCTTTTTATCAAAAATTGGTCGTTTTCTTTGTGTCTGTTATGCGAATGTTAAAAGTACCAGGTCTGTTGTCAAGATACACCTATTTATATATTCCTCCAGCTTCGAGAAAAAAGACAGTTTTCAGTTCTTTTCTCTTGTCTGTACTCATTTCCAATGGTTGCTGTTCGTTTAGTTTTTTACAAACTAGGCTGTTTTTTGTATGTCGTTTTTATTAATTATATGTCTTTACTTTGAATATTTATAACATATACTAATAGCTTATATACATCATTAAATATGGTAAAAATAAGAATTCTGTGTTTACCTAAAAATACTTTGAGTATATTAGTTTTACTGAATTCAGACACTACTGATTCTTCTCCCTTCCTGGGAAAAAATTATTGTTTTGCCACTACCTGTCATTTTTGTTATTGCCAGAAATTGCAGTTGATCTATATCTCGAAATTATTTACTATTGGCTCATCTTTAATTTGTTACTTACCGTTACCGGTAACAAAAATTTTCGTGTGATGCATAGGATTTTTGGATATTTGAATCCATTCAAAACGAACATGTTCGATATTCATATTCTTTTTATGAGAACAATTTAAAATAGTTAATTGGATAAATTGCCACTTGGGTTCGGAGGATTTGAAGTCTCACAGTATAAACAGAAAGGCTTTCATTTAATTAATGGAAACTAAAAGGAAATTGACATAATGTTTATCTGAAAATTCCCTGTATTTACAAAAAAGTTCATCAAATATACAATGAGTTTTATGTGTACTTGTGGACTGTGGTTGACCATGGCCCAATATAGAAAATATTCCACCAAAGTTGATTTAGAATGTATTCAGAGCGGTAGAATATTCGGATTTAGCCATATCTTGCTAAATATGATGAACATGTCATCAAGAAGTTGCAATTTTCTTCTGTTAAATGTGCTTTTGCAAGCTGTACAAACTGAATCTGCAGTGTGATTTCTCATTCATTGTAAACAAACTGTAATATATTCTTTTCCACAGTAGCAGTAATATGCTTTTGTATATGCTTACTGCAATGCTCTATTTCTATTTTATCCCTTGAACTAACAAATTCTTCACTAGTTTTTATCAATTATATGGTTTGTATTTTCATATATATATATATTGCTGCTATTTTGCCCTATGTTGAAAATGTATTTCATTTCTTAACAATTTAAGGTCATTACAATTAGTTGAATAAACAGCCAAGTTGAATGCTATTTTACACACTCAATATTATTTTACCTGACCCTATCTTCAACGTGTCGCTGTTTCTATATGTGATTTTCATATATGAACAACTTCCTAGCTTTGAAATAAACCTCATTTGATTGTCAACAACCTCTGATGAATTTCTTCATTATTTATGAATTTATTTGATATTAGAATCATATTGCTAAATGCATTTCAACTATATTGAAACTAACAATTTCAAGTTAATCCTAGGAACCAGGGCTTTGGAGTCCGGAAATAGTTACGCAGGACTCCGAACTCTGATCCATTTAAATAACGACCCCTGGTTGAAAGGCCTTGTCCTTTGTTACTCGTCTAGTGAGAATACTTTGTCAATTTATTGTTTTAGTTTCACCGAAAATTTGATCTTTATAACTATCTTATCCATGTAAAATGAAAAAACAACACCACAGCTCTTGTAGTAACTCATATGCAGCTTTTATTTTGCTTCTCAGAGTGGTTCCTTGACCAAGCAATTGCTGTAGAAACCAGATGAGTCGAAGTACTTGGTGGTTTTTTATTGTTTGAACCAGTATTGAATTACTGCTTTGTCATCATATTTCTTGGATATTTAATGATTTCGTTCAATTTTCTTGACACCAACGTTCCAAGGTCTCTTAACCTTTACTTTTAAAAGAATATTTTGGGAGTTAATGATTCAACAAATAAAAATTTCACTAACTTGCTGATATGAATTTTGTGCCGAGTATGTCTATACAGTACTTACTACATTACATACAGTACTATAATCATTAATTAGGAATAGACATGAAAAAATGGTGCTTCATGCAAGAGTAAGCCACGCTCTTGGCATAAGTTGGCTAGTTGTTAACAAAATTTAGAACGTAGGTGCAATTTTACTATTCTGATAAAACCCTCTAAGAATATCTGCAAAAATTATGTCCGTAGACCATATTGATAAATCACAGGATGAGAACAGAAGGGGCCTAAGTCACATTTTTGGAATTTCACTCTTTTCAGTATTTTGGGGTTTTGAGCCAGCCATGCTCTACAAGTTGGTGGTCTTGAAATCCTGAATTTCTCAATATTAAAAATTTTACCTGGTCCACCGCTATCCTTCTCTAGAGTTGGTTTCTTAACTTGCGCTAACTAACAAATGATCACTTACGGTAAATGACTACATTAGTTTGAACCCTATTTACTGTAATGCTTTCATTCTTATTATTAAATGTGGTGTATAAGACAACTGCTGCAAACAAGTAAAAAGTAAAGTTATGTATTTTATAGGACTAAGCGTTGCGAGCTCGAAAGGGGCCATGAATCGTGAAAGTTTAAGAGCACCGCTCATTTTTGTTCACTTGGGATCACTCCAACATGGCCTGATTCTACTAAACGATAATTAATCCCCATAGTCAAGTGTCATGATCACACTTAATACTGTACATATACGAGAGACGAATATTGAAAAACAAGCTAGAAAAAAATGTATTTTATTATTGATCAGCATAAATGGCAGTGAACATTCAAATAATAAATTTTATCTTGGCATTCCATTCCACCGGTATCATGAAAGAACAGGCTCTTCATCTGTTGCAATTTCCATATGATTTAACCATTCCTTATACTGTTTGCGAAAATTGAAAACTTTATGTTCAAAATCTGGATCAGCAGATTTCCACTGTCATAAAAAAACAGAATCAAGCATAGGTGTTTATGAAGTAACTGAATATCAGAATCTGTTCTGATTTATTACCATACAGAGTCAAATATCTCTGAAGACACAAGCAGTAGTGGGATTCAGCCGGTTCGCACCGTTTTTATAGAACCGTCTCACAGAATTTTATGAGATCAGTGAACCGGTTAGCATTACTGTTTACTGTCAATGTTCTTTTTGTAACAGAACCGGCTGCAAAAGCTACTAACAGAGTAAAGTGAAAAAAATTGTCAAACTATGGTATATTTGAAAGTAGTCGAATTACACCAGTGCACTGAAGTTCTATAGTTTATAAACTTTGACTTTCTGATTGAGTAAAATAATACTTAGTTAATGAAGGTTGTGTTTTAAATTATTCTTTATTACCCTGTTATATCCCTCTGGCCATTCCGATGCTTTCTCCAAAAGTTCAATCGTTTGATGGTCAGCTTTCACGTTAGATTGTTTCATTTCATAAATAATTCGACTGAGATATCTGTAATCATATCCCTTCACATCTGTATAACAAATATTTACTTTGAGTATAAAGCATCAAACGGAAATAGCACTATAGTCAAGACTCACAAAGGCTGTAAAATATTCTCAGAAGCAAATAAAAATGATGAAAATTATCAGATCAATTTTATAGTGTTGAGCAACATGTCGGGTGGTATTCTGCATATGCAGATGCCTTTACTAAAACTACAATTTCGTGATGCAGTCATTGAAACGCTAAGATAGTAGGCCTATGGAAGGCTCCAAAAGCGCCAATCATTTATATACATTTAATAAAACCTTGAAACGAAATAAATTATTTCGCATTCGCGCATTGACTACATGGGCAAACCTTCATATCCTGTTATTCTGGTTCCTCTAGTATTCTTCAATGCTGCAGATATTAAACTGTTGAAAAATATGTGATCAAATTCAACCTGAAATTTGAAATGAATGGGATTGGTTATGTAACAAAACTAGGGTATACTCCATCAATAGGGTTGGGGCCAAGGCCATCTATTGCCTTTTCTATGCTTTTGGGCTGGTAGACCACTATTACCTATAATTAAGACATAGTAAATATTTCGCACATGTACTCACAGCTAGCTTACCTTATAGAAATATTCTAATCTACTATATCTTACAAATTTTACATTGTTATGGGCTTATGGCACGATGCTTGTAATCTGATTTGAATTGAAAGTAAGTATTTACAAAGGTTTTATTCATAGAAACGAACGCTCATACATAGGCCTACACCTGACTTGCTTTTAAACTGGAGAACCTTTACCAAACCAATGCACGGCATTTCATTATTCATACTAATCCTTATCACCTCATTATCCAACTTACATTGGCGTTTTTAGCTTCATTTATCAATGCTACTCCATAGTGACCTTTCACACATGTTAATGCCATTGTGCACCAGGTACGATAATTTGGTGCAAACTCCTTTGCCACCATTTTGCTCAAAATCAACTGAAAAAAGAAAAATATTGTTTCTAGATTTGCTAATTTGCCTTAACAAAAATCAAAATCACCAAGAATACTTAAAAGGGGGCATTCCAATAATTCGAGAAAACAGAAAAACAACTTGGATAAAAACATGCAAGGAAAATCAACTTGGAGTGATATCGAGTATTTGTTCTAAGAGATATGCTTCATTGTTGAATTTAAATTTGTTTAACATAGAATAGAACCGTCTCGATTAAGAATGAAAACCAATACATGCAAATTGAGACTTGTCATTAGCATGTGCATAACTCAAAGTCAGGTTTTACATCATTTATGAAGTTCACTTGTTCCACATGATTAATATCAGATTTTATAATGTATTGAACAAATTTACATTAGTTGGGATAAAGGCTGAAAACACCTAATTATATTGGGAAACTTCCAATTGTGAAAAAAAAAATAATGGTTGAATAGCCTTAGAATTGAATATTCAAATCTCACCCCCACCACCTCAGTCAGGGTGTAATAAATCGGATAGGCAATACTGAACCATTCCAGTTTTCCCAAACTATAATATTTGCTTGTATAGAGCCTTGCTTGAAGCAAAAAGCATATAAATACTCTGTAAAAAAAATTAAACAACCTTTGTTCCATTCATATCAAATCTTCCTGCTCTTTTCCTTATAATCAAGTTGAAAAAATCTGCATCAAGTTTTACGTTATTTTGTTCTGCAAATTCAATCACTTCGTCTTCAGCTTCTCTATTCGATTCCAACACTTGAATTAATGTTGATAAGAGCTTGACAGAAAACAAAAACTTGTGAGTACATTGTAAGGTCCGATTAGAAAAAGATATTTAAGACCAACACTGAAATATAAGACCTTGATAAGTATGATTGAACTTTTTTTTTTTCTTGATACATGATGCTTAACCATATTATCAATAAGATCACATGCTATATTATAAGTCCAGGTCGTGATCGTGACAAACCTCAAAAGCCACGATTTTCAACATGAATTTATATGGTTCATTATTATTGCTAATGACTGTGACTTACGACTGCATATTTAGTAGAAATGCATCTCGACAGGGATGTACAAAACAAACCGAATATTCGCATTAATTTGAAATTAACATGATTCAGTATTTTAATTATCAACAATTTAAAAATGAATACATAAGAGTTGCTCATTTTGGTTTGGATTTTGGTCTTTGTATAACATAAAAAATACTATTTATTTACCATCACGGTTGGGTTAATTTCGTGTTCTTTCAATATTTCAAATACATGCTTGTGCCCTCCAATCAACTGTAATCTTAACCATGGCCGATCGCACCTTGCAATACTGACAGGAATATTATTATTTGGAGCAGGTTGCAAATCATTTTGAAAAGGCAGTAGTAAGAGGTTCATGTGTCTTCTGGATGAGTCTGATGCAGTTGATATTGTCGCATCAATAACAATATCAGAAACCGGCTTATATGACAAAGAAAAATTGTCGTCTTTGTTTATTTTGTTACTAGTTTCAGACTGTAAATTTGTCTCAATTTTTGGAATATCTTCAGACAATGGTTCTTCAATAATGCCTGCATCGATTGTTAAAATCTCTGGTGATGAAGGTACATCAATTCCCGGTAATTGTTTCTTTGTGGCGGCCTGTCCTTTCAACCAGTAAACTCTTCGTAAATTATCCCTAAAGAAATCTTTATACTCGGCAGGGTCTGGAAGTTCAGTGACAAGTTTCCTGAAATCAAGAATATGTGACGGTTGGACAACAATTTATATTTAAATTGAGTCACTCACTCAACCTAATTTAAACATAAATATTCTTTCAAGGCCAAGAGAAGCAATATCATTGTAGGACACTCCACTACAAAATCACATAATACGTTCAAATACTGTAAGATAGTTGAAAAAAAAAAAAAAACAACAATTAATCATCAACACTCAACAGTTTCAACTAAACTTCAGTAAATGGGAAACCTTTGTTCTGGGTAAAATGAAAGTTTTTAGTGTTTATATGTTTAGTAGTCGAATAATATCACCCAACACACTCTATTGAAATAATAATTTAATGAGATAACACATGACACATCCTATGATAAAGTTAACCAAATGATATTTTCAACAACCGGTCTTTTTAGACACACTATTGAGTTTTCAATATGAGAAAAACGCCCGATTTTACAATATGACTTGATGCGAAGGACCACTAAGATTATATGTTCATCAACACAAGTCTATCACTGTATACCTGTATGCTAAATCCGGATTTCCAATTCCACAATGTTTTAAAACTTTCAATAAATACATGATTGATTTTCCATCTGGTTTTATATTTAACATCAGCATCATTCTCCAAACCTGAAAATAGTGTTAAAAGTATATCTGAGTATCTTTTGACCGAATATAAATCGATTGTAAATGCTTTAGGCAACACACTGAAATAGAACCCTTTGGTCTATAAGAAAAAGTCAGAATATAACAAGTTGAATTATGTTGGCTTCACAGATCAGACTCCGCATCAACCACCTCATGGAGGGTGATATCAACCGTGTAGGTAAGGGTTAACGTCTTTCTTCAGAGTTGAGTTTACAAAAATATATACAGGAAATAGTAACAGTCTGTATTCTGGCAATAATTACAAATGCAATAAAAAATAAAATGCAAACCTCAATTGCATGCCTGAATCCAGCTTCTTTATCTCGTTGTAAACATAACAGAATCATATTAAATGTTTCAGAATCTGGTTCAAACCCAGCCATAATCGATTCACGAAATATTCCCATCATCTGTTCTGTGGTTCCATGTTTACCGAAAGCCTTCAATGAATATGAATGGCAAGACTTTCATAACTCATCAAATAGAGAAAGTCACTAACATAATTAAACCAGAAATATGAAGAATTAAATACCGGTACTAAACAATCATCATCCAACCCTAATATTGTATAGTTGGAATTAGAAAAAAAAAATAACATACCATGAATTAAACTGCATTTAGAGTGAACTTTTACCAAGAATATCAAAACTCATTGGATTATCGCTTATTATACTGGAATTGAAAATCGGGAGGATGGAGGAAATATTTTATTCATTATACCTAATTGAGGGAAGATTGCTATGGTGACTAACCTTAATTATAGCGTTGTATGTTATTCTGGAAATTCTTATATTTGATTGATGTATCTTTGCATATAAATTGATTGCTTTTTTCAGGTTTGAGCTGTCAAAAAAAGGTTACATTATTTTAATAGAACATTTCATTTTGATGTTTTTAACAAAATCAAAAGTCAAGGGACATCAGAAGACTATGTACTTTTTGATTGCACATATCAAATTTTAATTACAATGTTAACCCATTATGGCAAACTATACAGATCCCTTTTCATGAATTTCAAACTTATTCTTCAAACTCATTCATATTAGATATATCAGTCATGTGCTATGTAGTTTCCCACTGCAAGAAGCTCAATTACCAAATAAGATGAAAGATCTACCTGTTTGAAGATTGTGCGACTGCATTGAATAGCCCAGTATATGTAGCTTCAGAAGGGCTTATTGCTCGTTTCCGCATCTGTAAACGAAAAATATAATTTCTGTGATAATTCTTAGCTACTATAATACAGCAAATGCTTGACAGTTCTACCAAGATAGGATAACAGCTTTAATCCAGAGTTTGTCTTTCATTCGAGAAAATATCAAGTGGTTAGCACAGGGTGGTCCAAGGTTGTTGGCTTCGCGGGCCACAATGGTGCCAAGAATAGGTAAATAGTGCAATACAAAACATACACTTTTATTGTCCAAACACACTGATCATTATTTGCAATTATCAAGCTAAAGCCACCAAAAAAACTCAATAAAAGGTGCAAAAATCTTACTATATCTACAGTTGGTGTAAGATTTCAAACTCCTCATCTCGGAAAAAGTGCCATAAGGAAAAAAAATTGTCACCGACACAACTTGCAGAGATATCAAGCAAGCATTGTGATATTTTATCTCCCATATCCAGTCAAAATCTATTAGTCAACTTGCTTTTTAAACTCATGTTTAAAAATTAACTCACAAATAACTGAGGCTTTTAGGCTGGTTGCAAAAAACCACTCGGCGGGAATTATAATGTTCGGCCATTACATCAATATTTAGTTATCAGGCATACCCAACCTAGGCTAATAGATTTCCCATTCGATTTCTAGTTTACTATGAAACCTATTCTGTTAGCATATATTCCGGACCAAAAATATAGAAAGCCAGTTAACAATTTAGAGTTTTAAAGTACATTATCACTTCGCTAGTTGCCTCAGCTAACCATGACACTAGTCAATTCATTGACATGTAGTGATGTCGAAAGATTCTAGTTATTTTTGTGACAAAAGAACACCGAATGCGATTTTTGTTCACTTTCGCTCAAATGCAACGCAGGCCACAGATAATGAAGCGGCGGGCCACATGTTGCCCGCAGGCTTGGGTTTGGACCACTCTTAGTTAGCATATCATCAGAGGTGGACATTTTAATTAGGGTTACAGTCTTACAGATCTCCGTTTAAAATTAGGATTTTGAAGACAATTACACCATGGTATCAAAATATAATCAGTCTGTAAAAAGATCTCTTAACAATTCTCCCTAACGATAATATGTCAAGCGAGTACTTTGCTAAGTTCCCTTATAGGAGCATAAATATAGTTGAATCCATCAAAAACATAACATCTACCAAGAATATTACTGACATTCAAAATACGTGTATTTGTAAGAAATGTGTTGAAAAAATGACGTTGTCCTTTATTCACACTAAACCAAAATGACTACTTATCCAGGGCATTGCTAGGATCGGAAAAGTAATTAAATCCAACAAAGACACTTCATTAAGAATATCACTTAAAACTACCTACTTGTATGTATAGTTGAAATGCCTTATTTACATATCCCTTTCTACCTAATGCGCCAATAACAACTGTATAATTCATTTCTTCTGGAAAAACTCTATCTTCTTTAAGCATTTTTTGTTGAAAAAATTGAAGACATTCTACTGCCTGAAAAGTATTAATATTCAAGTTAAAAAATAAGAAAAAATCAGACTTTATATTATAATTCTGGGTGTAAAATTAGTACAACAAGCTAGGATGAAAAATGGGTCGACTCCAAACAGACAACCAAAAAATGATAAAAAATGAACTGCCCGAACAATATCTATACTGGGAATGAGTCGATATAGAAGCTTAATCCGGCCATACACCCAAGGTGTCAGTGGGCTAATCATTTTCAACTACAACTGAGTCAGATTCAGAGTTATTTTATTTGTCAATACAGTAAAAACATTCAACAATAATAAAGTTCATACAATAAGTATTGGAATGACAGATGTTGTGAAGAACGAAATGCTCCGTCATTGAGTCTACAACACCTTTACCACTGCAATAATGCTAGATACAATTCCACATGATAGTGTAGAACATTATTAACTGACCTTGTCTTGTTTTGCCAGTTTTTTGCATTGTTTGAAATACCAATAAGGTGTATAATTAGAAAACAATTTTGCTTTCGGAATATCTTCCTCATCTTTTTCAGGAGGCAATCTATCTTCTGCTGGAAGCTTGAATACAGAGAAACCTAAACTTGAAACAAAAATTTATCAATTAAAAATCTGCATTCACATTTTTTTTGTCGTTTTTCATATTTAAATATAATTTTGACCCCATTTACATCTTATGAGGATCACTCGAACAAAGTGTTTTTATCTTCAGTGAGGCACATCTCAAGACACAAATCAATAGTGACGGGACTTCGCCCACACGTTTTTTATAATTTGATCAAAGGGAAGTCAAAAAGACTCATACCAGAACTTATGCCACCAAAGTAGCAAATTAAACAATGAAGGCAATACCTAGAGACCTATTGACAAAACAAAAGCAAATTATCTCATTGTACCTTTTCTTTCCGCAAGGCTTCCAAATTCTTCAGTCTCCTTGTCATCAGGTACAGATGAACTGGCTGAAGACCACAAGCTTTGGCCAACTTCTACATCACCATTATTCAAAGCTGAATACATGCTAAGTCTTGCACCTGTGAAGTTGTACACAACACGGCTCACAACCCGGCGCATAATGCGGTGAAAATTCATGGATAAATTGCCACATTTAACAAAAATTGTAGTTATAGCTGCAAAAATACAAAAAAGGTATTTAGCAGTACAAATGGCCAAAATACATTTCGCAAGCTTAACGCATAGCTTCAAACATAATGCACCGTATGCATTTCTATCCCAATGACATGATATGATAGAATACTGACAACTCTGCACATTTTCAAATATAGAAATGGCCAATATTGATATAAAAACATGATTTAAATTACATTATATCTTGTAAATGCTCTAACTAAACAAAGTTTATCAATTTTCCTAGTTCCTGAATCATTTATAGATACGATGACTTAAATATTAGTAGTTATGATCTGATCGCCATTAAAAATTTCAGTTTCTCAATCCAAGAAGCCGTAAATGCCATATTGTGATTTATCATTGCAAGATGGCTCATGAAACTGCTGACAGTTACCAGCATCTTCATCGATTAATTGCAATCGACTTCTCTCAATCATCAGTTGATGTCGATACATAACTGGGATCATTTCACTACCCCTAATGAAGTAAATGCAGAATAAACCCTGCTATGTCATCTTCCTCCGATAACAAATCTTGGTTCTTCAGAATCGTCTTCTTCCTTATTTGCTTCATCATTTTCTGATTCAGGAGAATCACTTGCTTCTTTTTGATCTCCCTCTTTCTGCTTCTTCAATTGCTTTTTCTTGAAGAGCATTTTTTGCTTTTTTCTTTGTCTTTTAGCTCTCTTTTTTGCAGTTGATTCCTCTTCTTTATCCTTTATACTTTGTATCTTGTCTTCATATTCAAGATCAAGTCTTTGTTTTTTATCCATTTTATCATGATATTCCTCCCGGGCAAATTCCCTTCGTCTGATATGACGATAAACATGAAATTCACCACTTCCTGCACCAGCACTTGAACCCATAACATCACGAACAAATTCAGGTGCATCACGTGGCTTCCATATTTTTTTTGGTTCAGGAATGTAAACAGGTTTATCAGGATTTTTCATGAGTTTTTCAACTTTTAATTTTTGTAGTTCGGCCATACTTTTTGGATGAATCACCTTCTTTTCGGCTGCTTCTTTCGGCATCTTGGCTTCATTTCTAATTGGTAACTCCATTTTCAAAATGAATATTTCTGTATTTGGGTCTGTTTGTACCTAACTAACTTACAGACTTAACTGTAATTCAGTAATTTGTTGATTCAATTATTTTGTCAAATAGTTTATTCCAGTATTCAGCTATTAGTGCCTTTTGTTGTGAGACAGTGCTGCAGTGAGTAGCCTACAGAAGTAGCCTAATTGATGTCACTGACATACAACATTAACAGTAGGGATGTCCGTATCCGAATAGTCTACTAAACTAATCTAGAATAGCACCGAAAAAACATTTCGAATATCATTTAATACAAAAATACAATAAAGTTCATCACATTACACATCATCATCCAATATAATCCCCATCATCATTGTATGTTCCATTAATTCAGCATCAGTATCATCCAATTTTTTCAAATACATATTCACAAATACATACAATAAATTATTGTAATACACCTCAATGAATACAACCATGTGAGGATTGCTGGACTCCTCGCCGTCGTAGGATGGTTCGTGTAACCGTTGGTCGGCTGCCTCCACCATCAAGTTCATGCATATGAAAAACAAATAACTGGCTAAATCAGGGGTCACCAAACTACGACCGGCAGGCATGATCCAGTCCGCGGCGTCATTTTATCCGGCCCGCAATACTGCAATAGCACACAGAAATGACCAAATTTTTTCCAAGGGAGATTTTCCCCGAGCATCTTCTTTCTTGTTTATTTCGTAACATTGGCCAATCAGAAAGATGCAAAGAAAGTGACGTAATAATAGGCCTTTTCGCATCCGCTAGGACATAGGTTCTCAAAGTGCTCCGTACGGAGCCCCAGGGCTCCGCGAGAGAAACCCAGGGGCTCCGCGAGCTATTCGATTGCTCTTCAAAATACTGACTCAAAATTTTGTAACTGTTCAAAGAAGCAATAACAGCTTTGATAACATCTGACAACAATATAGCCTCGAAATATGGTAAAGGGCCGGAATTAAAAAATGACATTATTTATGAGCAGTAGCGCAGCCGGGATTCTTAAGAGGGAGGTGGTTCAAAATTGGAATCGGAAATTTCTGCGCAACATTTTTCGCGATTAAAAAAACGGATAACGAGATTTCTGTTGCGTAAAATATTCAATCCAAGACCGATGGAGCATTTGACGTGTCTCGTCGGTATAATGTAGTTGTGCTCATCGTTACTCACGTTTGATTCGAGATTACTATTAGGATTACTAAAATGAAAGAATACTATTCTAAAATAACATAAAATATGTGATAAACTGCCAACTATAAATAAATTGGTGTCGTATTTTTGCGATTTGTCAAACTTGATTTGTTCTTTCGCACTTGAGATTATTTTTAAGCAAGATATCGCTGTTTAAAAAATCACAATGTCTGGGGAAAATACGAACAAATGAAAATTATTTTATTGCATTCAGCTCCGTCGGTAGTTTCAGAATGAAAAAAGGTACATCGCGGATCGCGCGCACCATTGATTGCGTGCGGCTGCGTCGGTAGCTTCAGAATGAAAAAAAAAGGTAAATCGCGCGCACAATTGACTGTGTTTCGATTTCGCAGCTACTACGATGAAAACCTAACATAACACCAAATTTTGTGATTTACAATGTCTATAGAAGCGTTTTCAATCTGAGGTGAGTCTGCTAAAACCAAAGTGTGATCTTCCATTTTAAGTTTCAGTTTATAAATACTTTAGAATGCCGCTTTTCAATCAAAAAATTTGAGTTGTGGATTTACCTTTTATCGATTATTATTTTTAGCATTTCGTCGCCGATGACTATAATATGGTAACATGTTTTTCACATTGAACTCATAATTCCCCACGAGAACAAAAAAGCAATTAACGTCGTCATTGTGTAACAATACATGTATATGCCGAGGGAAATTTTTGATTTAGGGAGAATAAACAGCGGCGTAAAGATGTTTAAAACACGCCATGCTGACGGAAAAAAAATCGGCGATTGTAACAAAATGAAATAGCGCACGTTACTAACGGCCTTTTAATTAAGTCTTCCAAAAATGACAAAAAAGAAAAGATTCGATCCCTAATTTATTAATATGTTCGTCAAGTGTCAAATTTACAGCTTTAGTATAAAATTTAGATTTATTTATGACTTGTGTTAACCCTATTAAAAAAGGTTCAGCATTTAGAATAAATAAAGTACTTTTAACTTGCTCGGGAATAATAATCTGAAAGTAACAATTTTAAAATTTATTTTGGGGCTCCGCGAATAATATTCAACCTTTCAAGGGCTCCGCAACACCAAAAGTTTGAGAACCCCTGCGCTAGGACACTTTTGTCAACCTGACAGATTTTAGGTTGAGGTTGTAAACAATACTTCGTTTTTGCGAGTTTGAATGCTATTCGTATATTTGATTTGCTAGGATGTTCTCGATCTCTCTCTATTCTGCGATATAGATATAATTTAATATTCAAGTCTTCAGAAATGTAGAATATATATTGTCGAATAAATTGAATGGATTTTCCAACTTTTGTGAATTTATTGTATTGCATTTATAAAATTCATCCGGCCCGTTTCGGCACAGTTTGAGTTATACCCGGCCCGCGGTCAAAAAAGTTTGGTGACCCTTGGGCTAATTAATCCCATACGCCATACGGTACCCGAGATGGACTGGTAACCGGACGACAGGCCGTGGTTTGCCATATGATTAAGCCGTATTATCGACTTTCCTTTCTCTCGGGATGAGTATGTAAATCCTATCCTAGCAGCTCAGGATAATACAAGAGAGCTATGCTCAAATATATGGACACGTAGCGCCACCCAGTGAGAATAATTTTGATGACGTCATAGCGAAAAAAAAGTAATAGCCTTCTGGAGAAAAATTTTATCTTCAACCACTGAAAATTTCAAAGCAATTGATCCAGTATTCGAAGAGAAAAGCGACTTTTTAAAAACGTGTCAAAGAACAACAACAACATAATATTGAAACGATCGCTATGTCCACTACGTGTCCAATAATATATACTACTTTTCTGGACGAAAAATAAAGAATTTTTAGAAATACGTCAAACGCAATAACCAAGAAGGCCGGGAAATTGAAGCACATAAGTTGAATCGCGGACAAAGACAGTGTTCATCAATTAGTCTTCATTTTCAACAGAAGTGAATGGTGGTGTGGAAAAGGAAACGACAAAACTGATAGGCTATATAAAAATTCTTTCCTGACCACTCGATTCAATGGATATTTTCCATTTAAACATTTCTCGTTGACTGACACTCTCGCTTCAATTTACTTTTTCAAATTTTCTTTATTCATCATAACATGTTTGAGAACTAGTAAAATCATTTGACTTGTTTTGACGTCATCCGCTGCTGAACCAGGTAATTATTATGTCACTGACACGATAACTTGATTGTCGTTCGCGCTCCTCGTCAATTGCGGTCGGAACGTTTGTATCACAGCATGAATACGCACGGTATTATTGCATTTCATATTGTTGTTTGCAACGCTCTTGTGTTACGAATAAAAGATTAACACTTGTTTGTATATTTTATCCTACTGTGTCCCGTTGTCGAACGTCACATTAATATGACCACTCGCAGCATAATTACGGTATTTAATACACAGGGTTAAACTTGATTGCAAACAGTTGAATCCGAATCAATTGTCGTAGGCCTACAGTATATATATACATTAGTTTATATATAAACAGAATGTTATCTACGCTACTTTTGAAACATTTTATATTTTAAAAACGTATAATGACTGATATATTTTAAAACATCGTGATTTGTAGCTGGCTTCAGCCAAACGTGTTCATTACAGTGCCCCAAATACTTGACAAAGCTATCCAGAGGAAGATTGAAGGACGGGAACAGCCTGCTGATCCTGAAATAAAACACATAATGGAGTAGAAATGTTCGATTATCTTGACGAAAAACAATGATCAATATAATCTATGCCTGAATACAGTAGGCATGGTGAGTTGAAACACAAACTGGTGCTAGCACTTCAAATCAGTATGCAGTCCGTACAATCGTATGCGGTGGCGGGCGTAATGGGCAAGATTTTTTATTATTCATTTTGAACAATTTTCCGTCGAATTCTGAGAAAACAAAGTTCTTTGCATTGAAGTTTTTCGTACCTTTGGGCTTCACTTGCGAGTTTTATTTAGGTGTCTCTAATTTCGGTCCAAACGAAATAATGCCAATATGTTTTCGAAAGAGTTGCGTTTAAGCTGCTAGACTAGGTTTACATAAGTTGCCAGATTTTTTAATACCAATTTTATGACTATTTTCCAACGAAATGCTGTTTATGAAATGAATAGCCAGTTTGCGATGGTAGACTTGCTGAAGAATACATATAAAATCTTGTGATAGTAAGGTGAGGCATGTATTTTTATGAAACCAGAAAAGTCTAAAATATTGGTAAATGTACACCATTCATTGCACATTTGTGTCACAAACCTGTGGTGCTTTGTTCACTTGTCTTAGTTGGTGCATCAGTGCTCATGTTTCCGTGTAAATAGGTGATTTCGTGTTGAATCGTAGTGGTATCTGGGTATACATGCGTTATTGAAGTTGTCAGGCTTTGTGTTGTTACTTTCAAATAAAATCAATGGCTTACGTTGTGAGCAATACACTCATAATCGAGGGTATCAAACTATTAACTTGTCAATATGTTTTACCTTCCTGGAATTAATGCGTTCACGGACAAACTGATTTATTTAGGCAACTAGTGAACTAGTTAAAAAAATTGCAGGTTGAGAAATGAGATGATTTCATATAATAATGTATGGGAAAACGAAAAGATGGTTGGTTTAAAGTCTATAATGCGTTATCACTATACCTTCAATATTGACATCTCCTCTAGCAGGATTACTACAAAGTTTATCAACGCAGACGTCTTGGTCATTACATTGTGAACAGGATGTTCCTTTTATATAAGGCTTGTATCCTGAGAAATGAAATTCGCACATTCTAATGATGTCAAGTATATACTGCAAAATTCTCTCAATGTAAATTGATGAATCAAGTTACAATCAATTCATTAACCTCGCCAAGGACGGCTTCGGTGTTGTTAAAACTTACCCTTTTTTTAATTATTTGAAGGTTGTAAAGATAAAAATGTCTTATGGGCACCAAAAACCACCATTGGTGGCTTTGCGGAGGATTTTAGTTTAGTGATATTGTTAATGAAATCAATTACTCAGTAGATAACGTAGGGTAGCGCACCTCGTATGTTTCCCCCTGGTGCATAATTGCAGGCAAATAGAGTCGCGTCTGTCCATATTTTACCGTCGACAAGGACAGATTCACAAGTTGTCATTCCACAGCCAACTTTATATGATTGAGCCCATACCACCTGAAAATAGGATAGTTTACCCGCTTTTCATCCTGCCTATTTTGTGTTGCGCTGGGAATGAAATTTTGGCAATAAATAAAGTCAAATGTATATATGTATATATATACATACATAATATTTAAAACAAAATTTGCATATAATTTTTTAACATCTTATCGTCCGGAATATTATAATAAAATGAATGCTCAAACGAAAGGATTCCGCAATCAAAGTAAGACGGATTGTCTTGTGTGCTGTCATTTTTTTATGCGTCGTTGCGAAGTTCAGGAGAAAAAAAGTGGAAGTAACAAATATTCATCGAGGACAATTTTGTTCAATTCGTATTTAATCATCAATAAGAACCGTACGCTTGTATTACCGCAGTCATACGTTTTACAATTCGCATTACCTCACCACAAAAAGTTAAAATCGGACGATCGTGGATCTTTTGGCATAATGTCAGGTCAGCAAAAATTTCGTCCAACATTACATAACGTTTTAAAGAATGTAACCTGAAAGAGAGAACGACCCAGCGACGAATATCCCGCAAACTGGCAACATGACGCGGCTCTATGAATGCCGATCACTGCATCAAGATATACCGGCATTCGTAGATATGGAGAACAGCGCCGCACCGAGAAAAGTCGTATAGTCTCAAGGTCCTATTCAAATAGAATACCATACCTGAGTATAATGACCACAAACTTTTCCTGGAGTACAAGTCAGTGTATCAAATGAGTAATCACGTTTTTCATCATCCCAAGCCACAACCGCACCAGGTCCATAATTTTCGTCTATTTTCCTCCCCATCGAAATATACAAATTTTCACCAACATACGTAAATCCGTCCAATTTACGATCCTGAATGTGTACATCAAACACAAAAAAAAATAATATGTTTCATGGTGTAAAAAAATTTAGTCTGGTTTTTCACTTTTCTGAGGAAGATGAGAGACGATATGTACAATATTTTCGTGTTAAAAATAATAAACAAAGTTTGCGATATACTAATTAAACAACATTTAATTGGCATATAAAAAAAGTGCATTTTGATCAATTTCAAGGAACAAATTAAACAAAATATTCACTGTACGCCCGGTAATGTCTGCAAACGAAAATTTATGTTTTATAAATGCATTTAATGCATCCTTTAAATATATTTTTACTACTTCCATCTTCATATATTCTTTGCTTCATTATGATTAACCTGTTAAAATCAGATACGGAAATATTCAAATTGAAACATTGTGATGCAAAATTCGATTCGAGGATGGAATATTTGAAACTTACATCCCGAATTGTTGTCTGTCTGAAATCATACGATTACGTAGCATCTCTAATACCTAATTGTTCATACTTGGTATTTATTGAAGCAAATAATCGTTTGAAAGTTTTGATATTTATTATACCAAGTCTTGAGTTCTCTAACCTCATTATGTTCATATATGCATTTCTTTGTATAGTCAGACGCCAATCGCTCGAGATCGTCATTCCACGACATTTTCAGCATATTTGCAGCCGACGGAGAAACAATTCGTCGAAGTTCATTGTGTTTATTCAATATCAATTCCTTTTCACTATTTGTAAGTTGTAGGTGAGTATTTGTGGCGCGGCGCTCCAGATTATGTGAACGCCTGTGAAACACACATTCGAATATTGAGAGATTCGAAAGAGCAGCCAAGAACGCCATTTTTGGGCTGGAGTATTTAACCGGTTTTAAATTTCTTGAAATTTTCGAAGCAAATTCATTAAATTGAATCACCAGACAAATTGTTTTCTAAACATCGGCATCCATATTGAAAAAAGAATTCAAGGTAATATTGACTGATCTGCCATTAAGCCTTGTGAGAAGTTGACAAAAAATGTATATGCTTTTAGCTTTAATAAAGAAGATTCGGGATGATTTGTGTGCAATAAATAAAGTAACTACTCGCATCTACTTGCGATCTCGGTTTACCAAAACATTAAAGTTGATTATTCTGGAATCGTATTTAATGCAGAGAAGGTTCAACACCGCAGCATAGTAATTTAAATAAGATTTGCATATATATATATATATATATATATGAGCAGGTATATGGTAATGAGGTAAAAGTCTGCATATGAAAATAAATAAATCTATCTGTTTCTATGACGGTGTACCTTGAACTTATTTGATATTTACTGAGTCTCAACTGAAATAACAAATCGTATTGTATATACGAGAATGTTTTAAACATTTCACATAAAACTAAATCACATAATATAGAAAGCATATAATCAAAATACTGTATTCTTAATCCATTTTCCGCTTAGTCACATACTAAGTTTTAAACATATATAATCAGGAAAAATAGCTTACAGTTCAACCGTATTAGCGTCATTCGTGCACCATAGCACCACTGCTAAAACATGTAAGAGAATTATAGACTGGAACTTCAAGGCCATGTCGCCAACGATCAACTTAATAAGTAAAATTGATTTTTAACGTCAATAACTCAGGTCTCACTGATCCAAAACTTACGCCTACCTGTGGAACTTTTGATGATCTATTTCGCAAAAGGAAATTACGCATCATATTGGCGGGCTTCGCGGCAGAATTGCGGAAGTTGATTAGCTTATAGTAATATTATTATTATGACTTCATTATTCAATTTTTCGGGATGAAGGTGTGATAAGTCATGAAGTAAGTTACACGTTTGACTTACTCATGTTGCAAGCAAACATGATGGCGTTAAATTTACGATCACTTATTTAGACTTCTATCTTGAGTTTACGATCGTATTGCTTATATTTGTGGTTGGCGGTGTGGATGTATGATAAATGACTGGTACCAAACTTAGTTTTGGTTTATAAAAAACCCTGCCTTCTAGTGATTTATATGCGTGTGTGAGCTGTCCAACTGATTAGGCTAGTGAGAGTTAATATGCACACCGAATATGATGACGATTAATGTTACAAAATATGTGATTTTCTCCAGCTTCAAAGCAATGAGCTAACTTAATTTGAGTCGCTAACGTCTGGGCCTATATGAGATGATCGTAATATTGCCTTACGTCAAATATTGTGTATATACTCTATAAATGATGACTGCTTGGAACAGCTGTCGGTGATTCTTGTCTGAATTCGGATAATACAGTGGTGGTAGTCTGCTTAGTTGTGATTTTATTGAAAAGCATCACACATGCTTCTGATATTTTTTTGAAAAACTATTTCGCGGCATGTGCAATGAGACACAAACTCGTAAGTCTTTTTCTATAATATTCTACTACATTTGCGAGCGATTCGCGGATAACTCGACGTTTTGTTTTGATTATCGATCGTTCCTCCATACGAACCAACCGAGATGAATAAAATTGCTCGATTGGATAACTTCAACAGCGAGAGAGCTTTTTACTTTTATCGATCTTGATCGGTAAGTATGTTGATAGGTTTGTCTGTCTGTCTGTTTGTTTGTCTGTTAGACACTTTCGTATCTTACGCGATATCTGACGAAAGCGAGGTTGAATCTGCTCCAAATTTCGCATGTGCATTCATCATCTCGGACCAGAAGTCTATTGATTTTGGATGAATTATGTCCTATAATTAGCGAGTAATTGATTAATTAGTGATGGGACACGCGATGTCACTATAGAGTCAGAGCGAATGAATCGAAACCGCAGTTTCTGTTTTGAGGGATCCCCTAACTTTCGATCGATACGTCTTCGGTCTCCGAACGATATTCTTGTTTTAGGATTTCGTTAGGTATCAGTGGCTGCTCATACCTGGCCTTGTTCGACGAAAAAGACACGAGTGAGCGTCATATTCAAATAAATGCTTAGGCCTACTAACACGCACCAACATATATCGAACGTATTAGATATAGAAACATAAAGAAGAATGGGATTTTCCTATTCAATGTCTACAAAGCCGCAATACAACAATTAGGGCGTGGTCATGAGTTTTTTTCTGTTTCGGTATTTTGGAAGTGTGATTTATATCTAGTATTCAAATAACTCATATATACTTGAAGATGTCGAACCGTCTTTGTGCCTTAACAAAAATTAACGGTGCCGAATAACTTGATTCAATATCAAACGGCATTAATGAACTTTACATTGTGTCAAGTCGCTTGGCCGCAAGTAAATAAATAAAAATACTTGGCTGAAAATTAAGCAACTGGTGCTCAAATGATGATTAGTGTATCGGGGACTGAATTTGAAGTTTCGGATTTTGTATTTTCATTCAACGATTCGGGTAAAAAAAGATTTGAAAAAGTGCACGAATAAGCTGAAAGTTTGAAATGTACCCCAGTTTTTTTGTGATATTGAATAGAAGCGGAGCGCCTCAAGGCTTTTATTATGGCTGCCACACCAGGAAATTTGTACTGACAGAAAACCTGTCAGCTTGGAAAGCTAGACACAGGATATTCGCTCAACTGCGCCTGTAGACAAGTTCACGCCTTCGAAACCAAACTTAGAGTGAATGCCTGGTGTAAAAAAGAATGACATCGTGTTTTTTTGCCTGTGTTGATTGATACAGACAAAAAATGCAATCGAAATCTGGTGTAAGAAATGTTCCCTCATTTTAATTTTTGGCACTAGGTTGTGTTACAGGAAAGTGTTTTGCAATATCTATTTTTTGCAGTCATGCCAGTCTTACGGTGTCTCCAAAATGTCGTGTCCCACTTGTACCACGTGTCCAACTTGTACCACGTTTCCCACTTGACACGTGGTATAAGTGGGACACGTGGCACAAGTGGGACAGTCTTACGTTAATCGTTTAATTTTATAAGCGTAGTACATTCATATTCGGTTAAATGAAGTGATTCATATCCAAAATTTGATACTAATAATTCATCGCATATATTATTTCCATATTTTATACATGATGAGTCGCAAATATCTATATATTTTATTGAGCCAACTTGGCTATATATTCCGACCAATAATCTGGCAACCTTAAATTCTCCTGCACGTCGCTCTCTTCTTTCTGTGGTTTTATTGAGCGCACCTCTGTCATTAGGCTCCGGAATTTGTCATTTGTAGGTCCTATTTTTCATATTTGTTTTGTTTATTTAATTAATATTTGAAGTGATAGTAGTCTAACTAGATTAAATTGTGTGTAATTACTGGAATAAACTCACTGATGTTCATTACTACTGTGAGAATGCAATCAAGTCAAAGCAACAAATGGTGGATGAACTATTTGGGATCGGGCTTTTTAGGTATTTCTGGTGTTACCGCACATTGGATCACACGATATCATAGTCAGGTGATAGCACCTGTTATTACGTATAGCCTACATCTGGGATTCATAATTTTAACGCTAAATGCCAATGGATGAGTCTTGCAAATGACGAAATTTAGCCTCGAACTCGGAATTTCTTTCCTCTTGTCTGTAAGGGAATGTAAAATGCAATCGGGATTCGTAATTTTTAACGTGAAATTCCGTTTGCTGGGTGGGTCTTGCAAATAAATAAAAGTGCAGCCTCGGAATATAATATATCTTTTTACGGTAGCTGGATTGTGAAAGAAAGGGAGATTTTCTACGCCGGCCTTGTATTCCTGACACTCGCTGATCATCCTAGGCTTTGCATGCTTACTGTCTTTTCATATCTCTCCTTCGCACTCTCCCATCATCATCTCTCCTGTCGCTTGCTTTTCCTACTTATACCTCCTTTTGCTGCACCCTTCTTTTTGGCGTCCTTGCCTAATTCTCTGCCTTTGCTCTCTCTCATCATCTCTACTGTCTCTTGCTTTTCCTAAATTTCAACTCCTTGCTTCTACTGCCTAACTCGTTGCCCTCTCTGCGAACCCCCTTACAAATAGGCTTTACGTTTAGCCGCACCTCTACGCTCCCATTGCGCCACTGCCACCGATGAGATTCGACAGTGTAAAATCTTTCTTAATTAACAGATATTTATCAACGCCATGCGTGACAACCCCTGACGATACCATGTAAGCGTTGGTTCGAAGTAGGCTACGTGCACTTGGAATGGGCCCGAATGGAATCCTGAAATCTAGGACTAACATGCGCGTTATTTAACTATTGAATGCATGTTTCGTTTTCAATAGAAGCTACTTGTGCGTTTGAATTGGCCACCCTCGTGGCAGGTGAGAATATGTGTGAAACGAAAAGAGTCGAACGTTTGGGTTGCGAAATGAAACAATCAGCGATTCCAAATTAACAGCATTCCAATAGGTTATGGATTTCCCCATGGATGTTAATCATTTTTCATACATGAGCTATTCATGTACATACACTGCGTCCTTTATGGCACGTTCTAAAGGAATGTATGACCACTCGAGTTGCTCAATTTTCGAGACCGCGAAAAGCCATAAAAAGTAACAGAAAACTTTTGTATGGAGTCTGTGAGTCAGACCCTCGGATGCACAACCTCCCGGCCATTTCCGAAAATGCTTGGCCAATTGATGGCATCAGAAGTTTTTTTCAATCACACAGATTACAGCGAACTATGTAAAAACATTAACAGTTTTTCAGTCGGGCTTCGATAAATTTGAAATAAATCACATAACTCAGCTAAAATACAAAAGGTCACAACCTGTAGTATTTTTCTTGACAGTTGAATGAAAACTTTGAAAAAAAGGTGATTCTTAAGATGTGGCCTAAACCAATTCGTACATTCTAAACGTCGGAAGTACTTTCAAAATAAGCATAAAAATTGCAATATAAAGTATATATATATATATATAAAGATTTTTCTGAGGTCAATTTCGGAATCGGGATTTTCTCCTTAACAATCCTGGGATTTTTCGGAATTGGAAAAACTTGAGAAAAGTACAAAAACAAGTCGAAGATTATAAAAGTACAAACCTCGTTTCTTGTGACATTGAAGCATAAACATAAGCGCATCAGGGCTTTCGCAATAACGTTCTTATTATATATTGCTCTCCGAATACCAATTCAGAAAAGTGAATCTGGTAGTTGGTAAAAAGTATTCAGTACAAACTCGATATCATCAATTACGAGACATGTCGAATCTGGTTGGTTGGAGGATGTCTCAAACCAGAAATCTTCCCCCAAATAGTCTCGGTCTTGTATATCCTATTCTGCGTATGAAGTGGATATTAGGACAAATATAATTATTCAGAAGGTTAGCGTCGTTATTTTAACAGCATAACGCGGAAAGTACCAGGGTACAATGTAAACCAGTTTGTTAGCGTCAACTTGCGAAAACACTCCTAAAATAATAAACAAAAGTTTTGTAACGGCAAAGTATGAATCGCGTGGGGGATAATTATGTGAGGATGTTGGGACTCCCCACTGCCTTCGGGTAGTTCACTTGGGTGTCTCAAAAATGTCGCGTGCCGCTTGTTACACTAGTCACACCACGTGTCCCACTTGTTTTCATTATACTGTTATTATTGAAGTGCTTTCGTTTCGAAGTCAAAAAAATGTTTATCCGCAGCGTTTAGTTTTATCAAAAATTATGCTTTGACTTAGTAGTATATATACTCACGCTTTGACGCACGCTTTATTCACCTTTGATTCTGGGTTTGCCCCAACAATCACAGGAAATGGTTACAAAGACCCCGCCGTGTGGATCGAAATAGACGATAGAACGTACGAGTAATCGTAGTTGGTTTGCTTTCTTTGTATCAAATAAATTTAAGACCTGGCTGATTGGCGTTGATAAGATAATATTATTTCATCATCGTAGACGTAAACAATACAAATGAACCTTATTCGTTAACACTATTTAATGAAATGTTTTGTCATTGCCAATTTGTATATTTATGGTTTAAAAAATACAGAAAATCGGCGGTTACCAATCTTTGACGGCCTTGTTACATGCATACCGCCCCCTGCATACATAAGGGTGGCATAAAAAACCTATTATCTCATACACATTTCTATCAATATAATCAGAGATTTTTGTTATCGACTGACTTCAGATTTGACTAAATCAGACATTTTTAATAATATTCTTCTATTGTCTCAGTCGAAGGATGACGATATTTATGCACACTGTCGTAAATCATCAAATTCCAATTCCAAAATCTTTTAAGATCACAACACTAATAAAACTAGAATATCGGTTAGAAACCGAAGACTTATCGATCGAAGGTTAGAGGATCCCCTAAAACAATGGTCTTACTCCATAGTGACACCGTGTGTCCTATCACTAATTAAATATTAACTCGCTAATTATAAGACATAATCCATCCAAAACCAATAGGCTTCTGATCCGAGCTATGATGAATGCACATGCAAAATTTCGAGCAGATTCAACCTCGCTTCCGTGAGATATCGCGTGCATCTAACACACATACAGACGGACAAATACCTATCAACATATACTTACCGATCTTAATAAACTAATAGTTAAAATATATTTTACGCGTTGTACGTAGTTTGAGACAGTGGTCGCAACCATCGGGAAGCAGTGCAATATTAAACCGTTAGAGGCAATATGACCATGATATATATTTGTTTATCTCAAATTCGACCACGGTCTGATGAAATGATATAAGTTTACGCAAATCAATAGTCAACAAAGAAAATTTATCGTTAATCAATATCGAACAATAGAATTTGCTTGCGTTATACAGTTTAGTTGGACCTTCAAGTTGAGTAAAAGAAGTGTTTTGAAGGGCGATGCGCAAATAAATTTAGATTCAAACTTGCAGGCTGATTGCCTACGCCTGGTTTAGAATATTTGATCGGTACATTACTTTCTGGAACCAGCTTCTAACCCGTATACTTATCAACGACGTGTGTATTATCCGATAAAACCTCGGCCTGAGATAGCAATGCTACATTTCTATATCGGAAATACCAACAAAAGTTCAAACTTATCTAACTGTAAAAGCGATTAAAAAGGTGCAAACCCCTCACTTCTACGAAAATTTCCGAATTGCTGAATTATAATCCACATGACGAATTTTTTGACGTATTTCCTCGGTACTTTTTACAAAATTTTTCTGCGATTTTCATAATGCGATTCTACCTTCTACTCGATATCAAAAAAAAATTTTTACAAAATTTTTGCGATTTTTATAATGCGATTCTACTTTCTACTCGATATCAAATAGCTCAACAATGCCTGAGTCAAAAAAAGAACCAATTGATCATTGAACGACATTGTTAAATGGGCGTTCCAGAAGTGTGTGTTGTGCTCAAAAATGATGTGTGTGCAACTTGTCCAATTGGGACACGTAAGACAAGTCGGACACGACATTTTCGAGACACCGGGTTCACTTAACCGCTGGTGGGTTAGGGCAAAGCGTATATATAATATAAGCGAGGCAACGCTCAGACAATGGACGCCATCTTGTGCCTATAGTTCTCGGCAATTTAACACGGCGCCTTATGAGAAGTTCCAACACAATTATTGGAACATACCTATTATTTTCACTAATATTTTAGGTAAAAAAATTTTGAAGGTCGCGTTTTGAAGTAGAATCTTAGCCGAACATGCTTATATTCTTTCATGTTGGCCAAATTATATTTATAGTACATTAAATATTCACTTCAATTTATACTATTTTGTTCTATTTATTAATTACGATCTTAATACAACCAAACTCTCCAATCAAATCAATGAAACGAAAAGCATACAATAAAAATAACAAATACCAGACAGTACAATATGAGAAAACAATAAAAATTAAAGACGGACCCTGAAATCAAAGACAACTTTCAATAGCAGCCAAATTAACCCCTATAATCCGGTACACTAAACCAGCTACTTACAATTTGCAAAATAGGCTGAGAATAACCCATGACGGGCACTTTAAAAAAACCACAAACAATTCCACAGGTGCACAAGATTTGACCAGCATTGTTGATAGCCAATTTCATGAATAAACTAAAAATACAACGCCAAAACAACTGTAAACGGTACACTGTACCGGTACTAAACAATAATATCATCCTACTTTCTAGCATCGAAATATCTAACAATCCCAATCTAATAGTCATAAAACCAAGATTAAACATCTTTGATAACCTACTTGAGACTTAGAGGCACTTTTTCAGATATAAAATACCCTTAAACACTCAAAATCTAACTGAAACAATCACAACTGCACTGCTGCAAACCACAGCATAGGCTAACAGGATACCAAAAAACAAATCGACAGTGTCACAGCGCCCTCAGGGTCTTCAGTGTTAAAAATACAAAATATAGCAATATTATCACATGACAACATTTAAAAGATAAAACAAGGGTCGTCACATTACCCCCCTCTTCTAGATGGAACATTATGAAAGAATGTTTTCATCTTCATTAGAAATATTAAACAACGAAAGAAGCAGTAGTTAACACAAAATATTTACACAAAGTCTTTAAAATATGCAGGTTGTCTACGCTCACGCTTAGACATCCTTAAAGTTTGTCCTTCTGGGTTGGGCAACTCGTACCAAGGTATTATTTCCTCACAAGGCTGAAGATTCGCCTCTCCTGGTGTGTGTTCCGCAGAATCGCCTCTTCCGATGTCTGTTCCCCCGAATCCGCCGGGCTATCATCTAAGAAAGCACTTGGTTCCTGGGTCTCTTCGTGAATAAAAGGTCGCAAATTATCCACATGAACCACACGCGTCTTGTCGCCTGGATTCCGTTGTATCTCCTAACTGTAAAAGAACCCTGCCATGGAGAACTCAGCTTCTTCTTCTTGAGTGGGTAATAGTACCATACAAGGTCTCCCTCTTCAAACTTCTGCGGTTGCACATGAACATCAGAATTTCTCTTCTGTCGCAAGGCAGCTTGATTCAAATGATTTCTGGCACATACAAAAGATTCCTCAGTGACATTTTTAAACCATTCCACATATTCGGTATAACAAGGATGTAGAGGAGTTTGAGTCGGACGCCCATACATGACATCGATAGGGAGGTCAATCTCTCGGCCAAGCATAAGACAATTGGGTGTAAACTGCGTACTTTCATGCACTGTAGCTCTGTAAGCCATGCACAGATAGGGAACATGGTCATCCCAATCGTCTCGATGATCGTTCACATAAGGCTTGAGCATTTGCTGAATCGTTCGATTAAACCTCTCCACTTGTCCATCGGATCGAGGGTGATAAGGTGTCGTATGCGTCTTGACTATACCGTACAAGTCGCACATCTCGGTGAACAACCGAGATTCAAAATCTCGATCCTGATCAGTGTGAATACTCCGAGGAACTCCAAATCTTGCGAAGAACTGGGTGACCAGCACATCGGCTGTTCCTCTGCAGTCTGATTGGGAAGTGGATAACACTCCACCCACTTGGTGAAATAATCTGATAGCACCAGAAGATGTTCATTTCCATTCTTGGTACGTGGTAGTGGTCCCAAGAAATCCATGATGACCCGTTCCATGCGAGATCCGCAGAGCAGTTGTTGTAAATCCCCCTGTTTGCGCCCGTGAGTCATCATAGCCGCAGCGCAAGGTTTGCAAAACCGGCACCAGAGCAAAATATCTCTTTCAAAACTAGGCCAGTAAAAACGAGCACGAACACTCTTGAATGTTTTAATAGAGCCTAAATGTCCGGAGGTACGGGCACTGTGTAAATGCTGGAAGATTTCTCTTCTCAATGCCTCAGGAATGCAAAATTGGTAAGCGGGAGCACTAGTCAATGTTTCGGGTATCCACTTGTGATACAAAATTTCACCAGTCAAATATAATAAATGCCATTGAGCTAGATAACGCTTGGTCTCTAGAGATTCATGCATATAATCGTGTGGCTGGGGTTTATGATATGAACGGCGCTTCCAGGCAATAACTGCAGAAAGATGAGGGTCCTCAGCTTGGCAAGTTCGAATCCTTTCCTCCGTGTATGTGTCCATCCAGTTACAGCCTGTTGGTATCCCAGGCAAGTCAGCATTATACAGAGGTGCTACTACACGAACATTGATATCAGGTTCCTGTGAAGCAGACACACAATCTGGGCAGTCCGGGCGCTTACAGCATCTGGTTTGACGAGATAGACCATCGGCATTACCATGTTTAGTCCCTGCTCGATGTTTAATGCTGAAATCATACGTGAACATTGTAGAGATCCAGCGAGCCACCTTCCCTTCGGGTTCTCGGAAATTTAAAAGCCACTTCAAGGCACCATGATCAGTGCGAATCAAAAAGTGCCTTCCCCACAAATAATGGCGAAAATGTCGTACGGATTGAATCACTGCCAACAACTCCCTTTCAGTGGTAGAGTATCGGCGTTCCGTCTTGGATAGAGTTCTGCTGAAATAAGCAATACCATGTTCTTCCCCATCTTGCAATTGTGATAACACAGCACCAGTACCAGAGCCACTTGCGTCGGTGTCCAAAATAAACTCTCCCTGAACCAATGGAAAAGCCAGGATAGGAGCAGATGTCAAAAGACGATTAATGATTCCAAATACTTCCTGACAGTCACTACTCCACTCAAATTTCACATTCTTTCGAGTCAAGCGGACTAAAGGCGAAGCTATAGTAGCCCAACCTGGTACAAAACGTCTATAATAGTTGGCAGTTCCCAAGAAACTTCTAACATCTGATACCCCCTGAGGTGTTTCCCACTCGACTATAGCTGCTACATTGTGAGAATCACAGCGAACCCCTCCAGCAGAAATTTCGTACCCCAGGTAGGTAACTGATCTACAAAACATCTGGCATTTAGTCGGCTTGAGTTTCAAACCAGCGCCCTAAAGTCGAAGGAAAACCTTCCGTAAACTGCTCAATGAAGTGTCAAAATCGGATCCGTGGGCTAAAACACCATCCAAATAATTAGAACATCATTTCCCGATAATTCCACCCAACACTCGATCCATCATCCGCTCGAAGGTTGCAGGTGCATTGGATAGACCAAAGGGCATGACTACAAATTGATAGTGTCCTTTTCCCGGAAGACTGAAAGCAGCATGGTTGAGCTATGCCAATTAAAGATCCTGTGGGTAGGACAGCATCATAGTCCGCCTCATTGTTCATCCAAACGGGTACCTCCTTCTTAGACGGGTCAACCAACGTCAGCGAAGCGACCAAATTGATGTTGCCTATCTCCACTGGCTCAACAACGGCTACTATGTTAGGTCTCTGGACGGGCCACGGCTGCTGTAGCTGAGCGAGTACAACAATTCCAGAGCCGTCCGGTATAACCACATTCTCCTCTACCGTCACACGACAGCAAGGAACCGATGTTTGGTGCTGCACAGTAACATCTTGTCCCTCAAGAACAAAGCGACCCGACGAGGGATACAGAACACAGTCCCATTTGCCAAGATAGTCCATACCTAGAATGCCCATTCGTGACCCTAGATCAGCGACAACAACCGTGTGCTCCACAGACCAGCTTTCAATCGTCAGGTTGACATCAAGTGCACCATGAGACACTAATGACTCGCCACTGGCAGTACGCAGTGGTACTTGAAAAGAATGCAGTTTTGGAATGTCCGAATTTTCCTGTAACATCGGGTAAACAGCGGTGTCAATGAGCTAGACACCCGCACCGGTATCAATCAGAAACAAAACAGGCACGTTATTGACCAAGTCTTTACATGCCATCCATTAGTCCATGTAAGAGAATAAATCATAGTCGAGAGAAGTGGGTCCATATCATCATCTAAAATCATGTTAGCAGGGAGTGCGGACCTCATCCCTGCTGTTCAGAGTTTAAAGACTGGTTGGGAGTGGAAGCACTACTTACTGGTCTTTGTTCAGTGGCCTGGGAACAGTTTCGGCTAATATGCCCTGGTTGTGCGCATCGGAAACAAGTCGGTCCACCCGTGTTGTTTGGACAATCTCGAGCCCAATGACCCGTTTGCTTACAGCGGGGACATGGTGTGGACGGTAGTGTAAGAGCTTGTGGACTTCGACAATCACTGATCCTATGCCCCACCTGTCCGCATCTGAAACACGAGGTACGAGAAGTCGGAGATACGCGGGATCTCGACATTTCCGCAACTAAGGCCTCCAGTTGTGCCAGGCGGTTTAAAATCTCCTGGACTATATCAGCTCCAAATGTCACCTCGGCCTTATCGCTAGAAATCTTTGCAACAGTAGCCCTTGGTATGATCACCTCTTTTGCAGGTTCCCATGACTTCTCATAATATTGATATCTGGTAGCCAACGACATTGCATCTTCCAATGTGGCGGGTTGCAAAAGACCAATGTGCAAACGAACTTTGTCGTCTAATCCTCGCAAAAATTGCGATTTTGCCAAGTCATCTCGGTCAGCGGGTCTCAAGTATGGATAAGCTCGCCTAGCAATCTGTCTCAATGCAACGCCAAATTCATTATAGGTTTCTCTTGCCAACTTCACGCGCTGACTAAAAGCGGCTCGAAGCGCTTCAATACCACCTTCCACTTCAAAATACTTCTCAAAATGGCGTACGATCGACTCGAAACATTCACGCTCATCCATAGACAATTCTAATAAATGACTCAGGGCCTTGCCTACCATGCAAAGGCCCAATTCGCTACCCATCGTGTCCATATCCCAACCATTAGACTTGGCTATAGCTTTAAAATGGTACAAAAATGAGCCTCAAGGCTCCGATCCATCAAACTTCTCCGGCTGTCTTTCTGGCCTGAACATAATCCCACATGCACTAGTACAACCCTTTGTCATAGGGGTAGAAAAACCAACCTGATACCTGGGCATGATAGGTGGAGACTTCATTTCCGGCATCGGTCTACTCCGCAGTTGTTGTCAGGTGGTGTAAATTTTGACTCAGTGTGCTCTGCCTTGCCACTCTGGTCCTCCCTCATCACATAACTCTGTGGTGCCATTTCGCCTGCCCCTTCAGCTATTCCTCCGGATTCGTTCAAACCGACTTCGGCACTTTTGCTTTTCACTAATGTCTCAATCACGTTCTCCTGAAAACCATGCAGTGTCACTTGCAGCTCCTCTCGCCAATCTCTCACATCTTGATTAAGTACCATCGCACTGTCATAACCAGTGTTCACTATTAGCGCAATTTTTTTTGCGAAAATTGCGAAGCACTTTCGCAACTTTTTTTAGGGACTGCGAAATAGCACTTTTTTCCGATTTTGAAGAGAAATAGCACTTTTTTCCGATTTTGAATGGAATAAATATTTTCGAGTATTAAGTTGACAAATAAGTAACATACTAGTACTTTTGTAACTCAAATCTGCATATCATAACGATATTCACAGGAATTCTAACCTATGAGATGCAGACATAGGAGATAAAGCTTTTGCATTAACCGCAAAATTCTTGTTTATAATATGATTATTATACAAGCACACGGATTCCGCTTCTCCCGCAAAAAACGCTCCCGGGTGATTGAAACCAGATGTTGGAATAATAGGCAGTGCAGTGCGCCTTTCTTTGAAGTGAGTGGTCATGTGACTATCAATGATATCGATGAATTCAAAATGACTATAAAAGTGTTATGTGTTATAGTCACTTCGGATGAATTGTGACCAAACTGCACGATTTTCAAATCAGACGAAACTTTTAGCAGCATGTCACAGATTTGCAAAATCACCAAATTCACAAAATACCATTAAGTGCCATTTTATTGTAATCACAATGTTGAAAGGAGTGTCATTTTCCGTAATTTTGCAATATTTACACAACTATTTCTCATTGATATGCGAGGACGGTGGGCAAAATTCAATATTTTTTTGAATCGAATATTTTTAAGGAGTACCGAATAAACGTGGTGAAAACATTATAAAATCGACAACAAAGCCTTTTTACTGGTTAATTCCGTTGTAATCGCTAATTGTTCTTGTCACCGATCGTTTTGGCGGCGATATCCAGGTTTTGGGTAATCTATATTCCCGCCCTCTCTTTTTTACAAATATGAATTCTTGTGGGTCGGCGGACATCGAAGTTTTATATTTCGGGTTTACCCGTTCGTTCACATCGGCAACAGCTGTTGAAGACATTGAGGACTCAAATTAACATTTGCGTTGGCTTTAATATTACCTATCAAGATTTGTAAATTTACCGTCCCAATTTTATGGGAATGGTAATATTATTGTCCATAACTCCATACCGTGATGCAGATATTTATTAAGACGATAATTAACTTTCTCATGTATTTCTATGGTGATAAACTTCGCAAATCTGAAATTGTGACAATCCTGAATGTTGATTTAAAATAGTGATTGAATAATTCGGCAATAAAGGCATTTCTGCGTGGTCATAAGACGAGATGACGTTAATGAACAGCACTTCTTTTACAGGATATTTTACTTATGCGACTTAATGCTAAAAAGATTGGGTTCGAGTGCTTTTTTTTCGAGTGCTCGAGTGCCTAATAGAGGTTAGGCGCTAATTGTAACTAATTCCCTCAAGTTTCAACGTGTTTTCAACAAAACAATACCCCGGCGATAATTATAGCTAAAATGTTACCGAGCAATTCACAATTTTATTTATGGAATTTGCAAATTCACCAGTTTCTTGACGATTTTGATATTGTCACGCCCTAATTATTAGTGCAAAAAATACTCCCCTCCTTCGGCGGCGGTTTGACGGGTTCTTTGTTCCATACTTCAGAAAGTTCTGACAGGGGGGATATAGAATACTGAATCCGGAGGGTTGAATCCCTGTCCACTTACTGGTGATTTTCCGTTTTGAAATGCGTGAAACATTCTCTATTTTAAATTAAATGACGTTTCGCGGGCTAGAGTTCTCCCCGAAAATGATGTGTTCCAGACGTTAGTTAGACGATAGATAAAACATTAGATTAATAATTTTCGTGACGCCCCGTTTTCGAAAATACAAAGTTATATCGCAAAAAATGCGTCATGATACATTTGGAATGAAACATTATTTACGGTTAATTCAGATCATATTTTACTCTTCATGACACCCGGTATCCGAAAATACAGTTGTATCTCGAAAAATGTGTTTTGTTACATTTAAAATAAAACCTTTTTGCGATTAATTTAGATCGAATTTTACCTTTCACGGCAACCCGTTTCCGAAAATACAAAGTTATATCACAAAAAAATGCGTTTTGTTACTTTTATTTTGCATTCCCAATAAAATACATATTTTCCCTAATTAAGGTCGTCGATGAATCTGTTCCTGTCGTTCAAGCTCGACACACGTTTGGACGAGTGTGGGGCGGTTTTTCGGTCGACGATAAATTAAAAAGTTGCCACACGGTATTTGTATAACGATAATAACTGAAAATTAAGATTTTATAATAGAAGTGAATTTGTCTCAAGGTGGTATTTCACGATTCCTGCCCACAGAAAATAAACACGCTGACAGGCTTGGTTATAATTGATATTCGTTTAATTTGTTTTACACTATTAATAAATGCGCCACACCAATTGCGACCGTATAAATTGCAGTCGCATCGGTATGGACTGTATGTTTTTGGCGCTCTCACATTAATAATAATTTTCAACAAAACAATACCCCGACGGTCATTAAAGCTGAATTCGTTACCGAATAATTCACAATTTTATTTACGGAATTTGCAATTTCAAGATGTCACTTGACGATTTTGATGATGTCATGCCCTAATTATTACTGCTTAATTAAATGCCTCAAAATACAACAAATGTAATCATTTTCGAGGGTAACAGGCGCAACAATTCGTAAACGAGCCGTTATAACGAAACTCGCGATTGATTTTACCTCTCTCTTGTTTACAATTTTAACATCCCGCCGGCCATGTATGGTCGAATAAAATGTTCACATATTCGAAACATGACTTGGCCGAGGATGGAAGGGATCACTAAAGAGCTAATAGAAAGTACATACGCGAGGGTATGATATTAATATCGAGAATATTTGTGAGCATATCACAGGACGGAAATATTTTGCACCCGGCTGTTTGTTGGCAGAACAACGATACGCTAAAGTTAATTGATCAAATACAGGGAAGTATTTATTTATCATCTCACTTGCGAACATCGAGGTTTTGGCGGAATTGTACGATCATGTTGTCTTTCTTAAATAATAACTTTTTCAATAAATGTTCATTTTTCTTTTGCGTCTTTATTATGTGTCGGGTTTTCATTTATTTTAAATTCGAAATTGTCCGAAATACTCCAACAGGTGTATAAGTACAATAATAATAGTACTTACCAGGGAAGTTTAATACACACGATGTGTTAAGGGCGTCGTAACTCCCGTTTATTAATTATAATTTTTTTTACATTCTGCTTAAAAAACAACGCACGTAACTCTCGCGACCAAATCTTTTTGTTTTGTATGACATCGTCTTGGCGACGAATTTATTGCCGACTGAATTTTAATTGTGTTTTAGGATAAGTTATTTTCTGTTTGTTGGTTTCTAAACTTCACAAACTTGGGTAGCAATTACTATTAAAGTGAGATTTGTGCATATAAACGATTGAATATCGCGACTGGATGTCCGATATCTGAGAATGCGTAATTCTCTCTCAACATTAATTTTCAGGATATCAGCGGTCATGTGGTCGAATAAAAATTATTTATCAAATGGATTGGTATTTCGAGACACTCTCAAAATTATTTGGGATCCACTATCATATCATTCGTTTATTTTTTATATTCATGTTTTTCTCAAGAATCACCCTCGTTATATTTAGTGTACCTTAGCAAAAGAAAACTCTTTGGTGTCATCGTTCCTATTAGTGTAATTGAAATTTTGGGAACCTCGCAAGTGGCGTTGTGATGCGAATATTTGATACTAGGTCAGCAGCATTACAAAGAGTGCTATTTATGAATGCTGAAAGTACATGACATTACTGAACATTTTGCCAATATATGATGTTTTCTGCCCGATTTAAACTAACTCGCACGCAAACCAAGGCATGTCGACATTTAAAAATTACTTGTCTTTGGGTAAGCTCTGAAATAGTATAATATAAATGTAAATGAGAAATTAGGTCACGCTAGTTCACGAACCGGGAGGATTTTCAAAGTGATCTTGTGTAATATTTCGGAGGAAAAAGTTTGAAAGGAAAGTAGGTCAACCTATCTCCTAAAACAGGGGAGTATCCTGCGTAATATTTCGGAGAGAACGTAGGTTAACCTATCTTTTACAACAGCGGGTGGCGACTTTCAAAGTGGATCAAAATCACAAATTAATAATTATCAGATTAGGTTTAGGGATAAATTGAAAAGTTGAATTTCCAGCGCATCTAACCCTAATTAGTTGACTGCTATTTATATTTGGGGGGGGGGGATTATTTTGCACGGGATTTGTACAAACGATCCACCCTGTAACTAATATGGTTTCCAGCCCGCCTCGTGTCTGTTAGATGGAAGGAGTAACAAATGTGAAAGTCTTTGCTGTTTATGCGAGTAAGCAACTGACACCGTGATACATTGCATGGAAGTTTTGTCCGCGGCGGGTGTTAGCAGATGTCATTTCGTTGCCGATGAATTCGCTTGTTCCAATTAAACATGAATTCGCTTAAAGGGAACTCGGTTAACGAAAAGGCTTCTCTGTAATTCATAATATTAACCGGAGGAGCGCTTTTTCGAGTATCTATGCCGTTTTAAATGGGTTATATGAAAGGCTAGGGCACCTAACTTGTTAAAATCGGCAAAAGCACTTTCGCACTTTTTTTTTCGACTGCGAAGCACTTTCGCACTCATAATTTGCTTAGAGTTAACACTGGTCATAACACTGTTTTACATCATTCCCAAGTTCATCTACTGCTCCTTCGATCCCTTCTACTCGCGCTTCCATCGTTGTCCATTTAGCCTCCAGTACCTTCATTCGAGCAACGAAGTCATCCTCTCCCTTTATTTGAGCGTTCTTTCTATTTCTGCGTGACATATTATGTTTAGAAGATATCCTGGCGTGCTCTCGCCAAATTTTGTAGCGTACCGGCAGTTTATGTAATAATTATCCAAGTTCAGAATATCTTCCAATATGATCTGACGTCAGGTTTCCTCCCAATATTCACTTCAATTTATACTATTTTGCTCTATTTAATAATTACAATCTTAATACAATCAAATACTCCAATCAAATTAATGAAACAAAAAGCATACAATAAAAATAACAAATACCAGACAGTACAATATGTGAAAACAATAAAAATTGAAGACGGACCCTGCAATCAAAGACAACTTTCAATAGCAGCCAAAATAACCCCTATAATCCGGTACACTAAACCAGCTACTTACAATTTGCAAAATAGGCTGAGAATAACCCATGACGGGCACTTTAAAAAAACCACAAACAATTCCACAGGTGCACAAGATTTGAACAGCATTGTTGATAGCCAATTTCATGAATAAACTAAAAATACAACGCCAAAACAACTGTAACCGGTACACTGTACCGGTACTAAACAATAATATCATCCTACTGTCTAACATCGAAATATCTAACAATCCCAATATAATAGTCATAAAACCAAGAGTAAACATCTTTGATAACCTACTTGAGACTTAGAGGCACTTTTGCAGATATAAAATACCCTTAAACACTCAAAATCTAACTGAAACAATCACAACTGCACAGCTGCAAACCACAGCATAGGCTAACAGGTTACCAAAAAACAAATCGACAGTGTCACAGCGCCCTCAGGGTCTTCGGTGTTAAAAATACAAAATATAGCAATATTATCACATGACAACATTTAAAAAATAAAACAAGGGTCGTCACAAATACAGACAATTAAAAAGATGTCCTGAGCTCTCACTGTTCATTTGAGCAATCCTGACCAAACTCACAAAGGGCATCAATCCGTCAGTGATGCCTGAATAGGGAAAGATAATCACTATTATCAGCGTGTTGTTCTCCAGTACTATTAAACGTACTTCAGCGAAGTAATCCCGGAGTGACTTCTTCAGAGGTCAACTAAGCACACAATTGTAATGCCAAATATTCGTATATTTCGATGTTGTACGATCGAATTAAAATAATACAGATATATATTGAAGTATACACTGAAAACCTTAACGTAAGTATATATACGGGAAGAAACCTAATTTCTGACTAACCCAAAACCATAAAACAAAGACAAGCAACAATTGAGCGAGGGGGGTAAATACGTCAATAACTTTTTTACATAAAACGTTACATGGAAATATCATATAGGAAATGAAATCGAGCAACGACCTTGTTACAGTCAAATAACATGCACTATTAACAATAAGCAATGAAATCCACACTAATTATCCTTATGTACTCGCTCCGCCTGTATTCGTACCAGAAAGCGCTATACCTGAATTCGTTCCAAGAAGCACATCCTACCTTAGCTGACTACAGTCACGCCATCAAAATAATAAACCCATACTGCCAAATTCCATTTAAACGTGTTTTTATATAAAATAAAAAGTAATTACCACCTTACACGAATACTTTCGAACATTTATGCTCCTAGACCTAGAGGCTTAGTCGATCGCGTCTGATGTTGAGTGAATTCAACATACTACTCCCGGTACAATCACATAATCAAATAAAATTTAAAATACAAATTTTCGTGGCGATTTCAGAATTCGCCCACAGAGCCGAGCTTATTGGCGGCGGTGGAATGTTTGTATGGTTACCGTACATTTGAACCCATGTACATTTGAACCCATGCGTATATCCACGGGTTCAATCTATATGCAGGTGCTAAAACCCATGGGTTAGGGTTAGTATGGGTTTAACTATCCGTGAAACAAAAAAAATCCCATAGGTGCAATAGCATACAGGTGCAATTGTCATGGGTTCAAATGTACGTGGGTTCAAATGTAATGGCACCTTTTTGTATATTGCGCAGGTATCTGCATATTCAATACTCGTTCCCTTGTGTGTATGTACTTATTATCGATCGCGAGCTATATTGAAGAATTTAGTCGATCGTGGTCAAAAGCAGGTTGGCCACCCTTGACTTATAGCAACAAAAAGTTGTGGTGAGTGAGAATCATTTTCGATTCAAACTCGTTCATATTTTAATGTTCTCAATTATGTGAACACTCATTTCTACTTATACTATAATCGATTTATTTCGAACTTTTCCGGTCTTGGGGGAAAATTTTAAATTTACCATCAAATAGAAGACCAATGCTGGATACCAGATATTCTCCGTTGTTTTCAACCAAGGACTAGGAACTACAAAATCGCGGTGGCCGAGAGAGCATTCGCATTCAAGCGTAGCGAGGCAACAATGGAACATGAACAAACAAATACGTAAAAAGCCACTATATTTATGTAAAAACTGTGGTGAAGGGTCAAGGGGCACGAATAAAACGTTGTCATAGCAACGGAATTAGCTTCAGTTCTAGAATTATTTATCTGAACTTAGGACAAGATATTTCCCATAAGATTCAATAATGTGACAAACCGTCACCTCCCATTCATTTACCAGTCCTGCAGTCCATGTCGAGTACCGGTATGTATGTATGTTAGGAATCAGTTATGAGATCAGTTAGTCAGTTACCGTATTTGTTCCAGATGCATGGATTTGATCTAGTCGAAATACAGAAATATGGATTTGTGTGACTCAATTTGATTTTTCATACTTAACTATAAATAGGAAAACTTTTTAATATGATTGAAGTATAATAAAATATATAATAATCAATCAATTTTTGGATGGACTACTATTCATTGTATTTGTCATCTCATTAAACAATATTTACTCGTTCAGTCAAAGCAGTCGAGTTTCTGTTACTACAAAGCTTTTTTTTATAGTCTAGCTTACTCTGCTATATGATAAATATCATGAATTCACAAAAACACAAAGTGAAACCAACATCTGGTCCTGCTAAAGGTAAAGCAAAAACTGGAGAAAAAGTTGTAAAGAAGGGTGGACCTGCAGGATCATCCAGTGCAAAAATTGCACCAACACCTGCAGGTTATATTGCCTTGCATTTCTGAAGACATATATTGCATATTGATTTTTAAAATTGTCTTTGCTTAATATGCCTATATAATATAACTTCATCATAGTATCCAGATCTTCTTGCATTTACTCACGCTGTTTGAAATTTTAAACATTCATATTATTGAAGTAATTTTATTCATTTCATCTATAAAGAATACAATATATATTATAAACAATTTATTCAGCGAAAACAAAAGCAGCTTAGCTATCATGAATTACATACAGACAAGTAATTATTCCAATATGTTTGCGACTTGAAGTGATATCAATCTGAAACTCTTCCACTTCTATATTCACCATTTGTTGGTAAACAAATTGTGCTAAGGAATTGAAACCGCTTGAGGCTGCGGCCTAAGTTATCTCGAGAGACTGGGTTTTAGAGAATCATCATTCAAATGTCATTAACTTCAATGTGGTGTTTTGTGTAAGTTGACTCCTGTGATTTCTTACTCGTAAATTGGTGTTATTTTACCATCAAGCTAATATTGTTAAGATGTTTTTAGTTGAACCTCCAAAACCTGAAGGTGTCACATGTAACTTGAAGCAAATCAGTAAAGTACTATTGGAAGATTCTACAACTAAAATAAAAGAATCAGGAAAGTGGCCACTTCTGATCGATTCAGCAGGAAATGCTACTACTTTTTTACGCTATCAGGACACCAATTATCTCTGTACTGCAAATTCTAATGATATGCAACCTGAAACAATTCGAAGGGCCCTCATTGGATCTATAAGGTAATAGTTTCAAAACTACCACACTTGACGTTAATTGTATATCGAAAAGCTGTCTGACTATCTGAGACATGCCACGTATATAAATGCACTACTATATATTCCCTAAACCTTGAGACATAAAAGCAGTGTTTGAACTTTTGATGGCAAAATTGATTTTCACCTGATACCTAGATATGCCATCAATTAATTTTTCTATTCCATATGATTATTTCCTTTGTCTCAATATAATAAATTTCAAGTATATGTTACTAATAAATCAGAAAATTGAAGTTGACATTTTGAATGTGATCATTTGATATCATTCCGGTTTTTTATCTAAAGATTGGCTTTCTGTCCACATTGGTTTATACCCTATTACCTTTTCCCTCCTCAGAATAAAAATGAAAATCTTATCCTGGATTGAAGTGAGATAAGATAAACTCACTAAATGTTTACATTTTATTATTAAGGTTTGGAAAACCGTTTGTGATTGATATGCTTGACACAGATATGTATCATTTTCTTGAAAAAAATGTCAATGATATTCTGCCAAACTTGATGCAAGATGTCATGAACAAAAAGGTGTTGGAAGAGGAAAAGTAAGTTGTATTTTAAAAAAATTTCTTTATTTTGAAACCTTTTATGAATTATGCTGAGACTTTAGTAGTTTGTATGGTGAAATATAGTGCAAATTTTGTTCAATATATTCAAGCTAAGGTTTGTGGTAAAGATTCTGCGTAAAATAATAGAATGAACACTTACTATTAAGTTTCGATGGTCAATATCAAAATATACATTTCTGAATATGTTCTATAATATCATTTTCAAATATGAAATATTGACTATACTCTAAATTAAGCCATTTGAACAGAAGACACACATGAGTAGATTCATATTACGTGAATTTGAATTTGGAAATGCAGAAAACTTGAGATAGACGATAAGCCGATTGGTTCTGTAATTTATACAGTTTACAAATATGAAATGAAGGCTCTTTATTTATAGTGTCATACCTTAATTGCTTAAATTTACAATTTTTCTAACAAAACTTCTTGAGTTAATCCTCAAATTGAGAACTTGAGCTATCGAATATACTTAATTCCATATTGATCAGTTTCAGACATATCTGCTTAAAAAAGCTTCAACTATAGTACTTTCCTATGCTTAAGGTTAATTTGTGACTAAAGCAAACAACTTCAAGAGTCTTATGTCTCACTATTTTTTTCCCTTTATTTTAAATATTTTTCTCATCAACAGATACATGCAACTCGTAAAACCTGAAGATGGCGATCTGTATGAGATTAATAGTTTTGACAGGGTGCACGATTTCCTTTTTATTATAGTAACAAAGAAAAATCCACCACCTGATGATCTGCTGGCGCTCATGGTGCCTGTCAAGGTGGAGGGTTAATGTGTGGATGACTAACAAGCGCCAATTTTAGATCCCTGGTGCTGTTGTACTGTCTTGGTAATTACTTAAAAGAGGAAAAAAACATAGTATGGGAAGAGGTAGCTGGACGCCCTGACCACTGTGCTAAAGTTTTCTTAAACTCAGTGATCAAAGTGCAAGCTATTTAAGCTCCACATATTTTTTGGCCTAGACCATGTCTCTTTTTAGTCATTATCAAAACTAATGTATTGAAAATTCAAAAGTAGTTTTCAAGAATTATACCAGTAGCTTATGCTTTGTGCAACAATGCTATAATTGTCATAGATGTGATTGTTTTATTTTAATTTAGAATATAAAATGAACTGCCAATCATTATCAGTAAGGGTATACCATACATGGTAAATTTATACTGATAGTATCCCTATCCCAAATGATTATACATCAATGATTTTTATCACTAAATGATTTAATCTTTTTTTATAGGTAGATACTTTTTTCTATGGAATATTTTTATTCCTGCACACTGCGTTTAATCCCCCATATAAGTCATATGATACATGGTTATAATTAGGCTTCAATTATGGTTCCATTACATTTGAACCCACGTACATTTGAACCCATGACAATTGAACCTGTATGCTATTGCACCTATGGAATTTTTTTTGTTTCACGGATAGTTAAACCCATACTAACCCTAACCCATGGGTTTTAGCACCCGCATATAGATTAAACCCGTGGATATACGCATGGGTTAAAATGTACATGGGTTCAAATGTACGGTCACCTTCAATTATAACCAAGTGGCAAATTTTATAATGAGAGCAATAATTTTTACTGCCTATATTATTAAAAACATGCTTTTAACCTGTGACAAATTTGAAAACTAATTTTTGTGGGATACCCTTAGCCCACCGAAAATATTTATTTTTGAAATTTTATCTCCCACCATATAGGTAATGCCTACCTATCCTCACTCCTGTTATTGTATAATATGTGTACATCTCTGTGAACAAAGACGAAATTCCCTTTTTTTTAAACTGATTGAATCTATATTAGCTTTACCTATTAAATATTGCTTCTGTCACAAAATTTACCTGTAGTTTATATGCACGTTTATGCAGAAGTCAATCCAATGTTTTATTAATTTTGTATACCTTCAATTTTCCATAGTTTTTATGCCATAAAATATTTTATAATTAAGTTTTTATAGAGTATCAATATAACTTTTGTCATTGAATAGTTCGATTGTAGTTAGGGATCGGTCGGCGCAATTATATGTTTAATATGTGGCATCATACCGGCCATATTCTGTATCTTTATGATTTCCTGTTAATGCTTTGTGTGTACATTGAACCGATGCAGAGCAGATTATTATGTCAATGTGCGGCTGCCACAAGAATGCTCGCGTCGTTGCTGAAATGCTTTAGAGTCGTCCTACAGAAGAAGTTTCATCTGCCTAAAGTTTGCTGAATTCCTCGCAGCTGGAAATTTATTCTGGATCAATATATCCGTACGTACCAAACCCACCCGACCGCAATGGGCTCCACACTTAACGTAACCCCATGCTAATTCCAGGTGATGCACTGCTTTTCCCAACTACTGTGATGCACACATTTTTCCTATGTGGAATCTGGTGAAAAGATCTTTTCGCGCCGCCAAACTATGCAAGAAAATATGTGAGGTCGGCCATTTACGAAGATATTCCGCGGCAGGCGGTGCCCGTAAGATAACGTTACTTTAATCCCAAATTGTACTTGATAGTATATCGTAGTATTTGAAGTGAGAAAAGAATTCATTTTCTATCAGAATTTTTTTTTTCAGTTTTTAGTATTATTATACATAACCAAACTTGGCCCCGCACAATTCGTCTCGCACAAGTCGGCCCTGCGAAAAGACGTGTTCGGCCATGTAATTAGAAAGATTGTTGCCAACAATAAAATAACCTATTTACCCAGTTGACAAATGATGTCAACTTCAAATATTCAACCATCCAATTGTGTCAAAGGCAATAGCAATGATTCAACTAAATAGCGATACAATCATGTATGACACATCGTTCACAATGTATCCATTGAGACATATCCTGTCGACTACTTTACGATATGACAGATTAAAATTGAATCATATTACTCCTATTGCCGGAAAATTGCTAATAGTAAGTATTCAAATAATTCGTGAATCATTTATTTGCATAATTATTCTAATTCGGCATCAGTTAACAAGATTAAAATACATAAGTATATCATCATGTACAAAAGTGTAAGCAAGCTGTTCGTTTGATTCCATAATTATCTTCTTTCATTTCCTCCTCACAAATGAGATATATATATGTGGGAGCAGCAAAAATATAGCTACAATCGAAATACTACTGTCTTAGACTAGATATATACAACTCATTGACAGATCAAAATAATTTGGATTTTAAAATATTTAAATCAAAAGTAAATAAGAAATAAAATTTATAATATCAACAAACAACAACTGTCAAGTATCTGTCAGATATTGTATTGTTATCGTTCAAAAATATCGATGTTAGTAGCCTACATCTCTATATATATACCAAGTAGACATTAATCTTCACTTACATCAAATGTGGATAGGTATGGTATTATAGACAGGCATGTGAGTACTGGGGTAGATATACATTAAAAATGGTGACCGTACATTTGAACCCATGTGTATATCCACGGGTTCAATCTATATGCGGGTGCTAAAACCCATGGGTTAGGGTTAGTGTGGGTTCAACTATCCAAAAAAACAAAAAAAATTCCATAGGTGCAAAAGCATACAGGTGCAATTGTCATGGGTTCAAATGTAATGGAACCATTAAAAATTATTGCTAAAATCAGCGCCATGATATTTCATTTTAAACAATTGATTGCAAGCTCTACAGTGCTTTCTGAAGATCAATTAGTTCGAAACTGAGGTAAACTATATCATTCAATCAAAATATTACGGAGCGTTTAAAATCAAACAAAAAAAAACTATTGTAAAGTGCAAAATATCGAATGTTGTTGTGCAAATAGTCTATAGCCATAAATGGTGCAAAATAATATATAATAAAAACAGACAAACAGGAATATTGTGACATTCTATCGAAAACAGATGCAATAACTACGACCTGTGACTATAATCAAACCAAAATCTATTCAACTGATAGAAGTATCGTTATTTCATTTAAAAATTAGAATATAAATTATTAGCTCATAAGCTCTGTAGATCATGACTCGCGCATTGGCGGTGTACATCTACTATGCACACGAATCCGTTTTCGAACAGCGCTCATAGATAATCAAATTTAGTCCACAATTCAATCGAAAATGTAGATTTCTGTTTATAAAATTACTTTTAACAAATTTTCTAGGTCCAATAGCAGCGTGTGTGTCACAAAAAATAGTCTCATGTTACTATCGAAAGATTTCAATGCATGTAGATCCTGTCATGCTGATCTTTAGTCGTCAAACATGTGTATTCCGTATTGCAAGATGACGGTGAATATAAACGCAAACTTCCATGAGTTCGCCGATGTCATTCTGATAGAGCCTATTCATAAATCAAACGATCAATTAATGTGGCCTTGTTTTTATATAGATCACAGACCACGCGCCGTCAAAAAGGGCTATACAGAAATAAAATTGGGTGATAAATGTAATGTAAAATATAATGTACTCCTGAATCTGATATATATATATGCATACAACTTTAAAGAATAAATTTTTTGTGAATCCGAAGTTGAGGAAACGAAAACGTTTATCCAAGCATCTTTAGCGCGTGCCAAATTGCTGCTACTGCAGAAAATGCTCACCACAGTTTTAAATTCGAAAAAGTCGCAATATTTAGTTAATGACCATAAACTGCATGATATATATATATATATATATATATATTAAATGTCTGACCTGATGAGTCCCTTGTTGTATTGGTACATAGTTTCTCAACGCACTTGTCATATTTTGGACATTTGGAGCATGGCGTTCCAGCTGTATAAATTGCTTGACCTTGGGTATATGAAAAGCAGTAACTGTTTTACAGAGAGTGGATTAAACAAAACCTTTGTGTTCTGGTCGATGTTCCCCCTATGTTTAGGTGAACTGTTATATATATATTCAGCTAATATGTTCCAATTACTTTTGAATTGCAAATTGAACTTTGAATAGCTTACATATGTAAGAGATGATTCAAGAGACTAATCGCAAATGATTCCATCAATATTGGTTCCAGAGTGATGCAGGCAGATAATCTATGCAACTCGTTGCCATATAAGTGCGATATATTGGGGCGAGTTATTCCACAGCAAGGTATTGAGATGTCATGTCACATAATCTTGTTCCATTTTACAAACATATTAGGAAATAACACTCACTTCCAGAATTTCTTCCTGGTGCATAGTTACACGTAAATAATATCGCGTTTGTCCAAATTGCCCCAAATACGTCGATAATGTCACACGTGGTCATTCCACAGCCAACTTTGTAGCTTTTAGCCCATGCAGTCTGCGGAAAATAGATTTTTATAAAAGGTTAAATAAAACAGCTCATGATGCATATTTGCAACAAATATATATAGGATGATGATGACTTGAAAATTGCTTTTTACAACCTTTTTAAATATCGTTCCCCAACTTGTTGGTAAGCAAATATAAATCCTGAAAATGGAATATTGGGTATATGAAATCATGACCATTGCCCGATCCTAAGAGTTTTTTGATAAAAAAGATGAGAACCCATGATCTCTTTTCTAAACTCCTTGTCGCCGTGAATCTATCAATACCTGCGTGTAATGCCCACAAGGCTTTCCCGGTGTGCAATATCTTGTTGCGTATGTGTAATCATGCTTCTCATTATCCCATGATATAACAGCGTTCGCACCATACTCATTAGTTATTCCGTGGCCTTTTGATACGTGCAGGTTTTCTCCGATGTAATTGTATCCTTCTAACGCTCTATCCTGTTAGGGAATTGATATCATAATTCCATCAACTGTTTATTTGTTATTATCTTGTTGTTGTTAGGGCGATTTTTTGTGGGGTAAAATTGCTGTAGGCAGGGCTGGCACAACGTCCTTATTTCTAAGATTTGTCCTTATTTCGAAGGTCTTTATCTTAGAAAATATATTTGTCCTTATACCAGGCACTTAGATTGGTCAATTCGAATGATTGATTTGCTAGAAATGATATTTTACAACCTCATTAATTGCTACGCGCATTCATTACGTAATAACAGCAAATTAATTGACACTATGACAAAACAATAGCCTACCGGTCAAAATCAGTTCGTGTAACTTGAATCAAAATGCAACTTAAAAGTGAGATGGAACAGATTGTTTCTAAGAATAAAAAACTGCTGGAGCAAAACCTCTTTAGTGCAAATATGATTAGACACGGGTCGCACTGGCTTGAATACATTTTTCTTATTACGTTTCGTTCTTTGTTATTCTATTATTATCCCTGATTAAGTCTATTAGTCCAATAAAAGCTATTTTATTACCGTACCTTATCTAATATTATGAGTTATTGAAGACATTTATATATATACGAATAATTTCTGTTGAACGCACGGGAGGAAATGATTATATAAATTGGCATACCAGTAAAATATTATTGAATATACGCTTTATGGTGATGACTGTTTGGAAATTTGGCAACACTTTACGCAGCCACGACATTCAGCCACCCCTACTATATATATATTTTTCACGTATGTGCGAGGCTTGCTTGGAAGTCACTATTTAAGTGTACTGTCTAAGACGCTTGGACTGTTAGTATATCAAATGAACATTTTACCGGATTATGCTCAAATATGCATTTTCTTGAGTAACTTGTAGCAAGCTTTTCAAGATCGTTGTCCCATGACATATATAGCATATCGGCTGCCGGTGGATTGACTACTCTTCTCAATTCATTATGTTTATCAACGATTAGTTTCTTTTGTATAGTAGTCAACTCGTGTTTCTTTGTATCTTCTCTTCTTTGGAGTTTTAAGTGTCCTCTAAAACAAACTTATAATGTATGTTTGGAACATGCAACCAAGATTTATTATTTTTTCATGTGCCAATACTTGGTATACGTTTTGAAATATATGCCGGGCATTACTATGGTGATTCAATTCTTGCGAGAAACCATATTCAGAAATATGATTTTGATAGCGGTTATGTCAAGGAGTGGAATATATGTATTGTTATGAGATTTGAGCAATGTTTCTTTTATGTTTGCCAAAACATGAAAAAAGTTAATTTTGTGGGTAATATCTATTTCATATAGCATTGGAAAAACATTAGCACAAGGTTTTAATACTCACATGTCAGCTGAATTTCTTGATGGAATACAAAGAAACATCAACATCACGAAAACAGGAATCGTCTTCATATTTCTGTTATATACTTAGAACTAGTATGAAAATCTGAAGAACAATGTGACCTTAATATAGTACACTGAACAATGCAAACAGCGTTACAAAACTTCGTTGAATCCCAAACACTGAAAATGCAGCGAGGAAAAGGTATTATAACTATAAACATGCGCAGCTCATATTATTTAACAAGGTAGGCTACCAACCATTCGCCAAATTTGAAAGATTTTGGTTGAATTGTCCCCAGATAATAAATGGCTCAATTCGTCGACTAAATACGAGGCATGCTAACTCGAACTTGAGACAAATAGTAGGACGAAGTTGAGTAGAATAGTAGACGCTGTAGTAGGCCGTCGATCAATCTATAATTGAATGTTTGTGTCTGCTAGTTTGCTAAACATTGCAAAACTACCAAATACTAACAGCTCTAAAAGATATCTCTAAGACGCGAGATCCGAAATCATGGTTTCTGGAAACCTCACTCTGTCAACAAATCTATGTTTCTTTTGTTGCTCATTCCCAGTCGCTTGTTTATTGATTTGTGGTGACAAAGTTTTATACCGTATCAGGATACAGATTAGATGGAAAATTTTCAAAAGCTCCGTGTCTCAGTTTTGAGATTTTTAATAGCTATCCAGGATACAATTTGTTACAGATGTCTCAATTTTATTTAGAATGATTTCATAGACAGCTGTTGAACGAACGCATCCAAAATTTCTTTTAACTTTCTATATTTTATTGTTCACATTCTCGCATAATGAGTGCTAACTCACATATGCGGTCAACTAAATAATTTTGTTGTTTTTGAAGATGAAATGTTCATATTTAAATTTTTTTAATAACCCTATAAGCAGACTAAAATGTTGTTTTCCAGCTTATTCCATTTTGGTAGTAGACATTTTCAATTATCACCTGTACCTTTCATGGTGATTAGCACGTCAACACTTAGCGAACAAAATATATAAACTCAGTTTTTAATTTGCACAAAAGAATGGATAAACTTATATATTCAAATCATGTTACATCAATCCGAAACCCGTTTTGTTCAGCGCAATATAGTATTGCATTTTACTAGATTATATGTTGAGTACGATGTCTATTTCTTATATTTATGGACAAAGCCAATCCTATCCCACGACAAAACGACGGATTAACGGATATCCCTTAACAATTATATAGACATTGAGCGTTTGGTCCTAAAACCGTGTATACATTTTATAGCAATGACGTTAATAGTTTGAAACTTTTGCTAAATACTCAAGCTTGCCAATTACTTGTTCTGTCCTGTACCAAATTGTTGTTTTCCAGTATTATGTCACTGCTTAGCCTACATCATCTCGATATCACCTTTTGCATGATAATGTCAAATATTTTGCAGACCACTCTCATTTATTTTTGGAGATTGGTTGTTACATCATGTACGCTACGGATATGATAAATCATACCCGTTGATGTGGAATTGACGCAACCACCGAACAACTAAATCCTATTTGCATGTAATTTGAGACACAAGATATACACAGAGTTTGTTTTCCTACACTAAAGTTCGCGCGTTAAATTTCTACAATAAATCTCAATACGTGCATTTTACATTACCAGGAACAAACGTCCATATTCTCAAGCACATAGTAAAAGTCAGGTTTATTTAGAACAAATCGATTGGTTGCAAGACTTTTCTAAACTCAAACATTCGTGTGAATATTTCCTTGATTTTTGTATGTAAGAAATATCTACCTGTTAAGAGTAAAGCTAAATTTTAGTGTCGGAATTCGGTGAAAAAACATATGGCGATTCAATTATTACGATGTAAATCGCCGTTAGTTTTGAGTCAGATTTTTTAATTTATCTTTAATAAGTAAGAACACACGGAAATAAAGATTGAAAAAACTCCATACATGGGTTGTTCGCCCATATATTTCGACTAATACTGTATTCAATCGAACTAATCATTACCTAAATTTTAATGAAAACGTGAGATGATCCCCAACCATTTCCAGAAAAGTCGAACATATGTTGATGAGTCAAACGTACGACGATATACAACCTCAATTTACCAACCAATTATTTATTTTATCTGAATGCCCGCACGTATGTAAATTTCCATCGCCTCAAAATGCTCTCATTATTTATCGCAAAAAACTCTCTTTTGCAACACTCAATCGCGCGCGCTAGATTTCATGAATTAGAATAACGGAAATCTTATTAGTTCAACTAGAATGATCTGTTTTGTTCCATATTGATCTTTAATCTTACTTATCTTATGAACGCAAGGTAAAGGTGGTAATGATGTGATAACTGAACCGACATTCATACCAGACTCATCACTTTGCTTGATATTAGTACTATAACGCATAAGCACAACGCTAAATTTCGCTATGAAGTTGTGATCTGAGGTATTTGTCAAACCGAAGCAAAAACCAGTGGCAGACTTTTGCAACAGTCTCTCATCATATATAGGAAAATTTCAACAAACAATATACAAATGTGAAATGATACAAATAAATATATATTAAAAAAAAGCTTTAAAAAGAGTGTGATTTGGGGTAATTAGCCCAAGGATGAACGTATGACCCAATTTGGAAGTGTTGTCTGGACAGAAATTGGTTGTCATGTCAACCGATAATCGAAGATATTTTATTTTTTTCTGGTGCTTTCACCTTTACACCGAAGATTTTAAACAATTGGGACAAAGTCTGACGATTCTCGAGAATCGATTCTAGCGTAAATATATACTACTGCGGATTCTAGTACTGGTAATAGTATCACCCTAATATCAATAAAGTTATGCCTTAAAGTCTTTTGGCGAATTTTATTCATAACTAGGCCCTGTACGACCAGCAATTGATATGCAAAAAACTACTCTTTATTAAATACTGAAAAAAAAATAAAACAGTTTTTTTCAACCTTTCAACCTTATTCCTTTTTATCGGGCCTCGTATCACTTCGCTTTCGATTTTTTTTTTATTCAGAGGTTTACAAGGGGAGAAAACGCTTTCTTTCTTCACAAATTTAGCGAGCTTCATCCTTCGTGAAAAATAAAATACACATTTTTGTGAGCTATACCATCATACGTCCTCCGCATAAAGCGATAATTTGCAACCGTTCATATAATCCGTTGGTGCTTAAACTAAATTGATTTTTTTTGCCAAGAGCACGTTCCTGACAATATAATAATTATATATACATGTTGGGCAATGTTACAATCACCGGTTTGCCATAGTATAATGTCTCATTTGTATTCAATAAAGTCGACACGAGGGCTTATATTCTAACCACAACACAATATTGATTTTATTCATATTATTGAACTTGATAAATTTAATAATGTAAAACAAGATATGTACGTATAAACCCGTTTGTATGTAGTGCAATTACCGGTCAAAGGGACTTCAAATGTTCAGTGCATAAAGATGTAATGATAGTCGCTAAATGCATGGTCCCGTTATTTTACCCAGAGTTGTGCTGTTTTAATGGGCATGAAATCTCCAAATGGTTCTGATATTTCATGTATTGGCCTATGAGAGTAGCGGAGGCCAACGTATTTCCAATTCTTAATAAAATATACCAATCCAAATGCCCATTGTGGGCTATATTTTATGAATTAGAACAACGGAAATCTTAATAGTTCAAACAGAAAGATCTTTTTTGTCCCCTATTGTTCTTTTGTCATACTTATTTTCTAAGCGCAAGGTAAATGGGCTAATGCTGTGGTAACTGAACCGCCGTTGACGCCAGACTCAACAACACTTTGCTCCACGTAGCGCTAAGTTTTTATTATTGATATTACGCTATAAAACACAATCACGATGGTAAATTTCGCATTGAAAGTGTGATTTGACGTATTTGTCAAACCGAAGGAAAAACTAATTGCAGACTTGTAACAATATACAAATTGCTAATGGACAATGTGAAATGATACAAATGAATAAATAGAAAAAAAAAATCTGAACAAAAATGTGATTTGTCGTTATTAGTTTAAGAAATGGATGTGTGACTCCTTTTAGCAGTGTTGTTGGACAGAAATTGCTTGTCTTGTTAAATGATAATCAAAGATATTTTATCTTTCATCCATTTATTGGGACACCTCTAAACATTCCCGACCATCTATTTTGGTGGGATTACTCCACGAACGGCGTATGATATGGTACTAGTGCCACCCTAATATCATTACATATTTGCCTTAATTATTGAATACCGAAAATAAAATAAAACAGTCCTTTTTTCAAAGTTACTTTTTTGCTATCGGGCCTTATACCCTTTGTGTTTCGATTTTTGTGTTCAGGGGTTTACATGGGGAAAAACGCCTTCACTCCTCACAACTTCAGCAATCTTTGTCTTTCTGATAAGAAAAATGCCAAATTTTGTGACCTATACCGTCATCCGTATGACGCGATTATTTTCAGATTCTCTTGTGGTTCATACCTGAATTGGATTTCTTGTCAATAGCGCGTTCCTGGCAATAAAATAATTATACATGTATGGCAAAGTTATTACAAATCATCGGTTTGCCGTAATATATTGTCTCATTTGTATTCATTAAAGTCGACTTGGAGGGCTTATATTCTAACCACAAAGTGATATTGAAATTTAATAATGTAAAACTTGATATTTATGTATGTGAAAACCTGTTTTGAACATTTTAGATATAACGTCTTATCGAGTCTGCTGTGAGATAAACTTTAATAGATCGTTTTGGTAAGTTCTATGGTAAGTTGATGGTGATGTGAAAAATTGCAATTAATGGGCAAATGGACTTCAATTGTTCAGCACATAAAGATGAAACGATAGTCGCTAAATGGCAATTCATTTTAATATTTTTTATTATATTCGATTCTCCGGGGCCTGTTATTTGATCCAACGATTTGCTGATTTTTGGACACGAAGTCTTCATATGGTTCTTATATTTCGTGTATTGGGCTTTGGGAGGTGCGAAAGTCAACGTATTTCTATTTCTCGATAAAATAAGCCATTCCAAAGGACCATTGTGTATGTGTCTTGTATTTATCTGAATCGGATTATTTATTTTTCCCGCGTTTATAAACATTGGATGTTGACGAAAGGAACATTTGACTCCGTTGACGAAAAGGGCATTTCGTGAATCGCTGCTCGAATACCTACTGTGTGAAGAAAGTTGACGTAGGATAGAATAGGATTTTCATATTCATTACAGGAGTGAAGAAAGCCGATCATATGTTTGCTAACGGACTCCGATAACGAAAGGGACATTTCGTGTATGGTTGCTCGAGGACATACTGTTTGATTAAATTTTCGTGGGATAGGATAGGATTTTCATATTCATTACAGTAGTGAAAAAAGCCGATCATATGTTTGCTAACGGACTCCGATAACGAAAGGGACATTTCGTGTATGGTTGCTCGAGGACATACTGTTTGATTAGATTTTCGTGGGATAGGATAGGATTTTGATACTTATCACAGGGAAATGAACCCGCACACAGGGTAATATCAGATGTGGTGGCGAGCGTATTCCGGACGCTAAGCACGATGCGCCACACCCACGAGCCGCGCTCACTTGTTCACATACATTTTTAATGCGTTTCTGTTTTTCGGTTGGTATAACAATAAATTATATTTATCTTCTTCATCGTGATTCCTATTTTTATCGATAATTAGCTGTTTAAGTTTTCAATGAATTGCACGAACGATTGCGGGTGTAAACAAATGCAAAAATTGAAACTGATCACCAAGCACGGACACCCTGAAAAATCTATCAAGACCAATACAAAAAACAAAAACAGAGAAGAACACAATTAAAACAAACGTTGCTTTTTTTTGTTTTGGCAGAGTTTGCACTCATTGTTGGGGCAGATTTTCAGCAAGTGCCCACAAAAAATTACATCGAACGCAAAATATCTTTCTTTCTTCATCTACCCTTATAATTAAACTACATTATGTTTTTTTTATCGTTAACTTTGTTGATCACTTTAACGTGAATGCTCTATATTCCAGTAGGAGAGAAAGATTTTATTACCACAAACATTGTCAACAGTGTGGACTCAACACTATGATACATTTGAAGTAATTGAAAAAATATATATAACTTTACAATAATTGGTTGATACCTATTTGTGAGGATCAGTATGCCAGACCAGTTAGGTCGCCGAGGCCTCTGGTCCATGCTGTATATAAACAAGGGAGCTGTGCTCAAATATGTGAACACGTCACATGGTGTCGCTATTTTTTATTCTGACACATAAAAAACGAATCTCTTGAAGTCCACAGAAATTTTTGAAATAAGTAAAAGTAATAGCCTTCTGGCAAAAAATCAAACTTTAACAACTGAAAATTTCAAAGCAATTGGTCCAGTATTTAAAGAGAAAGCGATTTCGTCATGACGAAAGAGAAGAATAATACTAACAAGAGAGCTGTGCTCAAATATATGTACACGTCACAAAGTGTCGCTATTTTTTATTCTGACAAATAAAAAACGATTCTCTTGAAGTCCACAGAAATTTTTAAAATAAGTAAAAGTAATAGCCTTCTGGCAAAAAAATAAATCTTTAACCACTGAAAATTTCAAAGCAATTGGTCCAGTATTCGAAGAGGAAAGCGATTTCATCATGACGAAAGAGAAGTATAATACTAACAAGAACAACAACATTAGTGATGAAATATCGATAAAATAGAAATAAATATTTTCAAGTTAATAATGCAAGTCGTGATGTTAATAGGTCACGTGGAGTTTCTGAGTCCGGCCAGGTCCATAGAATCAGAACAATTATCAAGGGCTTAGATTAGTTTTTATAAATATTTATAATAGTTTTTGTAATTAAATAATTATTGGACCGGGTCAGGCTTTAATACACAGAGAAAAAATAAGGAGGCAATCGGATTATCACAGATACAACAATAATGATAGATAGGAAGTACTATTAACAATGGCTTTTTGGTGGAAAACAATAATAAAGTACATTGTAGTAGTTTGTGTCAGAAGAAAGAAAACATTTGAGTAGCCTATACTTTTACAAAAATTGAAAGTGGCTCGTGACCTTTAATATACAGTTTTATTACGGAATGGTTAAATTTATAGTATTATAATACAGTGAATACAGTGTTCGGAACATCTACTTTAAAGAATATTAAACTTAATATTTTTATCAAGATAATCATTATTCAAGATATTAAGACAAATTTGAGTATTCAAGGAGGGAGAACTTTTTTCAGTTTCTTATCGAAAACATGCACATAACTTTTTTGGAACCCTTTACGGGTCGGGAGCCAAGAGCCTCTATTTGTTTTGCAGAATGACCCACATAAATTGATGTGGTCCAAAAATGTGGATTTTATACATACTACTGTATACACTTACTTGATAATGTCAGTAATAATGTTATTCATGTAATAAAACCTCTCCCCGGTCATGGATATGGGCGGGTTTTAGGAGAACCGTTGCGAATGTAAATATTTTTTGCCGCAACAAGTCACGTGTCTCTCAGTGGCGGGAATCAGCTGTTGTTAGAAGTCATGCCGCGAGCCTTTGCTGTACTTTTCGTTTGTGGTGCTCGTTCGTGTATTTGTCTGTCGTTTTCATTCAATAATTTCTGAATGTGTTGTTTTTAGTATAATTTATTTTTAATATAGCCTAGCCTAATTTGTGAAGTTATTTTCACTATGGCTGATGACAGCATGAACGGAATACCATCCGACCCAAGAACCCCTATCAGCGACCCGGTCAGTCCAAGCAGCAGGGGAGCGCCTTTTGCATCAAGTCCAGGAGGTGCAGAAGATCTTCCACCATTTCAAGATGAGAGTGAAGCTGATGCTTTATTGGTGAGTATTTTGAGTAAGAGTTTTCAGTTTGGAATTTACCTGTTGATTCTGTAAAAAGGCACCGAGCTAATTCAATTTTGCACGCCAAAAATTTGCAATTGCTCACCAATGAAAATCGGTTTAAATGGTTTTAAATCAATAATCCAGTACCGGTAATATAGAAAAGCCAACAAACTGTAGCTCTACAATTGTCGACTACATAACACTGAGCTTGCAAGATTCTGAGATTTGGCCTGATCGAAAAATGTTAGTGACGAAGTATAGAAATAATATTCGGAGTCAAAGGTCAAACGTCCATTCTGTTATGATTCAACATATTTTTTATTCAATAATTCTACGTAAAAACACTCCCAAAATTAACGGATTATTGACAAAGTATGTTCATTTTGCTCTGATATAACGTATTTTTTATCCAATAATTTTACGGGGATGTACTGAACAGTACCGGTATCAAGTTAATCACAGTATAATAAACTTATACTTAGGCTATATACTAAGTCGCACAAACACTCAAGATTAATGACAAGTATAGAAATAATGTTTATGGGTCAAAGGTCAAACGTCCATATTTGCTCTGATTCGACGTATTTTGTATCCCATAATTTTACGTGGATGTATTGAACAGTATCAAAATCAGTTGCACGCGGGCGCAGTTGTTTTGCACGAAGTAAGCTATAATTGCACGCCTGGAATTCTGATTTGCACGCCGGAATTTCTGATTGCACGCCCGATTTCTTATTCAAAACGGCCATGAAATCCAGACTTGGGTAGGGTGGTGTAGCCAGTCTGCGGACGATTTCATTCAAACCGCTATAAAACAAAAACCAATATTTCTAACCCGTAAAGGTGCATTGGCATTTATTCTACACGCTAAACCTCTAACTTTCTACGGCCAGGGGTTCTACGGTCATATATTTTAAGAACACGGTTATTTCGAACAAAACTCGTCAAATTATAAACAAAGCACCGCATCACAGCAATCAAACAGACAAAAACACGGTGGTCGCAAATTGGTCGACAAAGATATTATCGGCGTATTGGAAATGCGCTCCCCCTATTCCTACTCCTTTGAATGTAAAAACGCGAAACTTTAAAGATAGTTAAAATAAACACAACTCTACCCACCTGCCAAGTTTCATCTTTCTATCTCTTATATTTGTATGGTTTTTCAAGCTTTTTTGAAGGGACAATGACTAGTTGGCGACATGGAAAATGATCCCGTTTTTTTTCTTCGGTCGGGTTTTTGGTCGTAACTTTTTTGTTTGTGGCCGCATTTTAGTGTAATTTCGCAGAGCTACGAGGGATAAGTGGACGATAACGCGTGAGAAATATCGTCGCGATTCGTTAATTTTTTCGGCAATAATTTAATCGATGAAGTTGATGGTCGCAAATAGGTCATGGCCGCAAAGTGGGTAAGCCACCCTAGCTCTAGGTCAGTCTGTAGCTGCATAGAACAAAAATATTACTGGTCTATGAAATGGAATCTTCCGGTATATCATCACCCTGTACCTGAAAAACTAATTTAGTATTCAAAGCAGTAAAATCATTCCTCTAAATACAAAGCGATGAGAATGCATACTTCATAACTGTCATAATTTTTAAATGCCAAATAAACACAGAAACAGGAATCCCTATCAGTCTGAAATAAAAATGGGTCAGAATACGGTATGGCGCATTTATTCGATTCCAAGAATAGCCACATTAAAGGACATCAAACCCCTCATTTATGAGACAGTCTGGGCCCCGATATTGGCATAAATTGGCAAAGCAGCTTTGCACAATATACTAAAAGGAAGTGCAATCTAAAATCGTCACCTTTGGATTTCTTGGTTTAGTTTAAAATTTACTGTAAAATTTTCAGCAAAAAAATGCAATTTGGGTCATGTGACGACCCCGCGATTAATAGGCTTGCACGTAATTGACAAAAATCAATTCCGTAATTACGGCAAAATCAATTACGTAATGACCCCGTAATTGCGATATTTTTCCATGCATTTAAACCTATCATAACAACCAATTGAATCCTCTTCTTTTCCGAATGGAACATTGAAGTTGGGTTTTCATATTCTTGGCAGTACTACACGCCGTCGGCAGATGTTAAAGGCAAATATCAAGGAGTGAATTCAAATTAATTTTATTCTGATTTTTATCTTTTGTGTTAGCTTTGGTTTTCCTTTATCACCTTCGCAAATTAACCGTCCCATTTTTATGCGATCAATTTTATTTTATTATTACCGACACTGGTATACGGATATTTATGGAAACGATAGTTTTTTAAAACCACCTTAGTGCTGAATAAAAATTACGGGTTTCTAATTTATTAACTAACGACGAGCGTATTCTCTCGTTTGATTATACTTGCGATTTCCTCGCGACGAAGACTTGTTTTTGCAGCGTCTTCTGCATTATCCGATATTACTGCCTTGTTAGCATTTTATAATAATAAATATTGATGTCGACTTATTGACGATATTCCGATTACCATGTTTCATTTTACATTCAATCATTTCGCGGACTGAATGTTTATAACATTATTTGCGATAAATTTAAGATCAAATATTATTTATTTGAGTATAATTTAAATATGGAACTTATATGATATGCCTTCTCCGAAAACACAAAGTTATATCGCAAAACAATGCATTTTGTGACATTTATTTTACACTCACGACATTTATTTGCTAACTCAAGTCGTCGATCCTATCGGCCAAGATTGACACAAGTTTGGTCGAGTGCCGGTGGTATTCAAGTCGACGATAAATCAAATTAAGTTGCCGCATTTGGTAAGACAGTTAATCATATAGGGCCGAAATATTGAGAGGAATTGTGAAAAACATCATGAGCAAGGCCAAGTCCGGACTGATATATAACGATAAAACCGTTAACAGAACATCAAGATTTTGTAATAGAAAATGGATCTCGCACAGAATAAACACACTGGCTCATATTTGATTATGTATGATCCGTCGTTTTGCTGTTTCTCTGCCGTCTCAATCGCTTTACCGATGCCGAGAAGACGAAGTTGCGTTGGTTCATTACGCAATCTCTCTTTTGTCGTCATATTGCTATTTGATAAGCGCGACATTAATTATCACGGCGAGGTATTGGCGCGAGTGATCAATCGCTCTTTTCGCTTATTCGGTTCCAATTCGTCGCGAAAGCTCTTCGTTAAATTTCACAAGATCGTCGTGCTGAAATGTTATGGATATTTTCCTGTTTATACCCCAAGTCTGAAATAAAACAGCCAAAAACAGTATGATATTCCATGTTCATATATCAAGTGTTCATATTAACAATAAAGAATGGTTAAGCATTGCTAATCCACACTTGGTGGGGAATTCCCACTATTTAAACGCGTGACTATAAAATAGAAACGGAACATATATATTATATACCATAAGTAACGGAAAACTGGAACAAGTAAATAATAAATAAAAGTAAAATGGATACAAATGTTTGATAGACCATGTTTGAAAGATTGATCTCCTGCGTTCATTAGTCATTTCACACGAAGAAGTTGAAACCGGGCGTGTTAACGTCCATCAGTCTTAACACAATTCTTCCCCCTATCTACGGTTATTATGTACATTGGCCATGGCCATGCTAGATAAGAAGCGAGAGAAGTTGAAACCAGGTGTGTTGGCGTCAATAGGTCTCAACGCAATTCTATCCCTTATCTACGGTTAAGTTACGGGAGAAGTTAAAACCAGGTGTGTTGGCGTCAAACGGCCCTACTCAGTTCTTCCCCCTTAACTACGTTAATAATTTACATTGGCCATGCCAGAGAAGTTGATAATAGGTTAGTAAATGGCAACGCGTCAGGCCTTCCTTCACCTACGTAACAAGAGAGAGAAAAACGGCTGCGAATACCGGAACTCTCTTCTACTTGTTGAGCTTTCATTTTTCGCAATCGACGAAATTGACTGCTTTGAAGAAAGCTCGTTTCAATGTAATAATTACGACTTTACGTAATTCGTAACTTCCCTTCCGTAACTCCAAATAATTACGTAATTCCGTAAATCCGTAAATTACGTGCAAGCCTAGCGATTAATTTAGGCAATCTGCAGACTTGAAGATCGCCATTGGTTTGTGGCAGTTAAAAAGTCAGTTGACCTGGGTTTGGCCATAGCGGCATGGTTTGGAAATCTCGCCATGGTTTTGTGGCAGCTTCAGACGCAACAAAATACTTAAAACTGCACTTGGTCGTTTTAGGCACCCTCATTTCAGAGACAGATAGAGTGTTTGTTTTATTGAACAAAATGTCAGAATGTTGGGACATCTTAGAATTGGAGAACTCTGCCCTACTGGAATAAGTCCACAGATTTACAGACTCATTTCCTGGTGTTAAGTTACAAACACATGGACCAATTCCATACTGAAATAGTTATTAAAATTTTTTATGATATCAAAATGATATACTGAAATATATATTTTCTCAGGGGAACATTGGCGAGGGGGAAGAAGAAACTGAAGGTGTTGATTTATTCGGTGATAATGTTGAACGAGATTATCGACCAATACCAGAACTTGATGTTTATGACGCTCGAGGCATGGATGATGAAGATTACGAAGCCTTGTCACCTTCTGCCAGAGCTGAAGTTGATAGGTGAATTCATTATTTTATTTTTTCGAGACTTGATATAAAAATTGCTGTACTGACGTTTAATTTTTAGTTTGAAAACACAGTGATAATTGCAGATTAGGAAAAAAATATACCTGTATGCTAGGATTCCTTACATGATTACTCAATTTCATGCTAAACTCATTTACCAGGAAACTGGTGGTATTTGAATAACTGTGAATTTTGAATAGTTGAAATTTAGGGTTTTTCAGTAAATAAATTATTTAAATGCCAAGCAAACAGATAAATACTGAACTTTGGGTATGAAAGAAGTTTTAAAGAAGAATTGCAGAATAGGTTCATTACCAAAAATTGGTACTTGGACACATTGTTTGCATTATAATGCTGCTATCCATAATGCAACACACACGGTGCCGTGAATCTCAGGTGCATCCCCATTTCTTAAATAAAGCTGATGGGTTTTTGACCACTCACGCTTTCGAAAATGCTGCTTTTTCAAGCTTATAGCCTATGCATCAAAATTTTTCATTTAAGATTACTCCGGCAAGGAAACCTATGTAATTCCGAAGTCACGTTGTTTTAGATCTTGGTCTTATTTTATGGACTTCTGAGTTTCTCATTTTCATTTATCTTTATTTTTCATATATTGTTAATGTAAACTATCATATTGTGATTCAAATTGTCATTCCTCATTTCCAATCTTGACAAAAAAAATTTTTTTTATTCTAGAATGCTTCAGAAACGTGATAGAGAAGAAGCATTTGGTAGAGGAAGAATGAGGCCTGGGCTATTGTATGATAGTGATGAGGACACTGATGAACGACCCATCCATAGGAGAAGAATGGCGGAAAGGGCAGCAGACGGTGGAGATGATGATGACATGATTGAGAGCATTGAAAATTTGGAAGATACAAAAGGTCACACAGTGAAGGAATGGGTGGTTATGCAAGCGCCACGTTTGGAAATATTCAATCGGTTCAAAAATCTTCTTCGCACTACCGTCGATGCCAAAGGGAATCACATATTTAAGGAAAAAATTAAACAAATGGTGGAAGACAACAAAGAGAGTTTAATTGTCGATTACAACTTGTTGGCAAGTGCGCAGGAAGTTTTAGCCTTTTTCTTACCTGAAGCTCCTACAGAAATGCTAGTCATTTTTGACGAAGCTGCAAAAGATGTTGTGCTCGCTATGTACCCCAAATATGAGAATATTGCGAAGGAAATTCATGTCAGAATCTCGGAACTCCCTTTGATAGAAGATATCAGATCACTTCGACAGCTGCATCTCAATCAACTCGTAAGGACAGGAGGAGTTGTTACCAGTTGTACAACCATTTTGCCTCAATTGCGTTTCATCAAGTACGATTGTATGAAATGTAAATATATTCTTGGGCCGTATTTTCAAGGTCAATATCAAGAAGTGAGACCTGGTACTTGCCCTGAATGTCAAAGCATTGGCCCTTTCGAAATCAACATGGAACAAACAGTTTATCAAAACTACCAAAGAATTACAGTGCAAGAAAGTCCAGGTAAAGTTTCAGCTGGTAGATTGCCAAGAGCGAAAGATGCAATTTTGTTAGCTGATTTGGTTGACACTTGTCACCCTGGAGATGAAATAGAACTAACTGGAGTTTACAGTAATAATTATGATGGTTCGCTTAACACAAAAAATGGTTTTCCTGTGTTTTCAACAGTAATCATGGCCAATTATGTTGAAAAGAAAGACGATAAAATGGCTGTTTCTGCCCTTACTGATGATGACGTGAAAGCTATAGTTGCTCTTTCGAAAGATGAAAAAATAGAGGAACGTGTCATTCGTAGTATAGCTCCTTCTATTTATGCGCATGATTACATCAAGCATGCTCTTGCATTGGCAATGTTTGGAGGTGTTGCCAAAAATCCAGGAGGGAAGCACAAGGTCAGAGGTGATATAAATTGTCTTATTTGTGGAGATCCTGGCACAGCAAAATCTCAGTTTCTGAAATATGTCGAAAAAACTGCCCACCGTCCTGTTTTTACTACTGGTCAAGGTGCTTCTGCAGTAGGTTTAACAGCATACGTCCAAAGACATCCTGTAACACGTGAGTGGACTTTGGAAGCCGGTGCATTGGTTCTTGCAGACAAAGGGGTTTGTTTAATTGATGAATTTGATAAAATGAATGATGCAGATAGGACCAGTATCCATGAAGCCATGGAACAACAAAGTATCTCCATATCAAAAGCAGGTATCGTAACATCGCTTCAGGCAAGATGTAGTGTTATTGCGGCTGCAAATCCTATTGGAGGCAGGTATGATTCTTCTCTAATGTTTTCTGATAACGTGGACTTGACAGAGCCTATCCTTTCCCGTTTTGATGTTTTATGTGTCGTAAAGGACCAAGCTGATCCTCTGAAAGATGAATTACTTGCTCGGTTTGTTGTTCGTAGTCATCGTCGCCATCACCCTACTGCCGAGGACGACGATCAAGAGCCGATCCCGGAGGTCAATTCCAGTAGTTTAGAAAAGATTCCACAAGATTTACTCCGCAAGTACATTATTTATTCTAAGGAGAAAGTGGAACCCAAACTTCATGCCATGGATCAGGATAAAGTGGCAAGAATGTACGCTGATCTTCGAAGGGAATCAATGGCGACTGGAAGCATCCCCATAACAGTTCGTCATGTTGAATCTATGATTCGATTGGCGGAAGCGAGGGCACGTATGCATCTCCGACAGCATGTGAATGACGAGGATGTGAATTGCGCGATTCGTATCATTCTCGAGAGTTTTGTCGAGACTCAAAAATTCAGCATCATGAAGGGAATGCGTAAAACGTTTTCACGTTATCTCAATTTTAAGAAAGATAACAATGAACTCCTGCTCTTCATTCTTCGTCAGCTCATTTCCGATCATTCTTCATTCCTACGGAATCGATTCGGAGAAATACAAGATTATGTCCAAATCCAAGAAAAAGAGTTATCAGAGAAAGCTCGAGCCATTAACATCTCAAACCTGTCAAGCTTTTATGAAAGTGAAACATTCCAGGCCAATAGATTTTCTTACGATGCAAAGAGGAAGGTTATCACGCAGATGGTGTAAATTAGTAAAGTCACTTTTCTATTTGTAATGTTATAGCCCGTGCGACCAAGATTACAGATCTGAGAAAACTAACATTTCATTGAAAGCTGCTCCTGTCTAAGAGACGAACAACATAATTTTCTAAAATTCATATACCTGAAATGGAACAGTTTTAGGTACTGAAGATTTTTCCAGTTCCAAACTTAATTCAACAAACTGCCGATGTTCAAATGGCTGATGTTGCAGTTGCCACCAGTTAATTTATCTATATTTCTGGTACTGGTTCTCTCTCTACCCATATTCCCTTATTCATTACTTATCGATCTTAAGATCTTTAAGTATATTGATATGTATTTGTCTGTGTGTGTGTCTGTTAGATGAGCGCGATATCTCGCGAACGCGTGGTTGAATCTGCTCCAAATTTTGCATGTGCATGCATCTTACCTCGGACCAGAAGCCTATAGATTTTGGGTTAATTATGTCGTATAATTAGCGAGTTATTAACTAATTACCGATCTAAGATCGATAAGTCTTCGGTCTCCGACCGATATTCTCGTTTTACATTTATCATGTTCAGCACTGTCACTGCTTAATGGTTAGTTTTCTTTCCACCACTGGGTAACATTCATTTCGATATTATAATGGGTAATGTAGTTTTGTAAGATGTTTCGAAAAAAGTAATAATCATGAATATAGTTTCGATTTGTTCCACATTTTTGTAAATGTCTGTACAATATATGTTTGGTATTTGTAAATACGTCTCGTTTTACTGAAAATTATTCTGGTCTCACGCAATTTCGGGAAATCAAGATTATACTTTCTCCCAAGCATGGGAACTTGAAAACACTATCGGATTGTTTGGTTTGAATTGTAATTTTCCAGCATTTCAGCTTATGGGACCTTTTTGATGAGTTGACTGAGAGCTGCGGACCGATTTGAGTAAAACTAGTTCACATTGTTATGTGAGAGTGATCTTTTCTAAAAACAATGTTTTCAACTTTGCCATCCCATCAAAACTGAAAATTGCGTTTCAGCACGACAAATTGAACAATTCACCAATATGTTACTCTCTACTCGTCACATGGCTACAGTTTGCAGCTTATCCATAATTACTTTTAGGAATTCTCGAAAGAATGAAATTTTCTCAATTTTACTTATTAGCTACTTGAAACCCGAATTATTGTCAATTGTATTTTGCCCGAAAACACGAATGGTCGACAACCTGAGGCCAATGTTTTTGGTTTCACTTAGAATTTCAGATATATCTAGTTCAATTCTTGTACGAAAATTTCTCAATGATACTTACTAACGTAAATTTCGAATTCAAGTCTTTGGATTCTAACCTTTTATTAGTTTCTGGTTGGGGAAATCTGGTTCAAGTTTATAGATATCGGATTATATAGCCCACTGTTGACTTGAGTCCGCCATCATTTGCTGCTCCTCTTTGATGGAGTTAATAATTTGGCGACAAGGGTGCATAAAAATTTATAACCAAAACAAACTAATATTTATTGTGAAACATTTATTTTTGGTAGGTAGTTGTAAAACAAAAAAATTGTGCAAAATGTAGAGTGTGCAAAAGTATCGAAAAGGATATTTGGCAAAAATGGTGACCGTACATTTGAACCCACGTACATTTGAACCCATGTGTATATCCACGGGTTCAATCTGTATGCGGGTGCTAAAACCCATGGGTTAGGGTTAGTATGGGTTTAACTATCCGTGAAACAAAAAAAAATCCATAGGTGCAATAGCATACAGGTGCAATTGTCATGGGTTCAAATGTAATGGAACCGGCAAAAATACGATATATTTACATAAATGATACTGAAATATTCGCGAACAACTGAAGTATTAATTATTGACCTACTCCATCTTTGACGAAATTCGAAAATACTGATCATTTTATTAAATAATTATAAATGTCCAACTCGCTCTATTCAAGAAATGGATTCCTTATCAAAGAATGAGAGTGCCATAATTTGAGGAATCCAATGACTACACGGAAATGTAATTGAATAATCGCACAAGACATCGTGTGGCAAGAGTTCGTCAACGACTTTTGTTCAGGTAGGGTTCGTAAACTAACAAAAAGAATAATATGTACAATCGTGGAGTCACGGCAATAACTCACTTTTATCGGCGTGAATAAAGTTAGATAAGATCGCGGTTCGGTACTGAGCCATATTATGATTTTTTACCACACCACTTCCCATCTTCGAGACACGGCCTCCTTGTTGCATAACTTGTGGTGACGGAAAGCGTGCGTCGACCATAAAACAGGCCGCGCTTGCTTTATAAAAACATGTTAATAGTAGGTGAGCCTGTGGACTACCTACTGACATTGTGGATCGATCCTTGGTAACAGCATGTAGTTCTAACTATATTGCTCTCGTTTGTTTTTCATTCTCGTTTTCAACTACAGTAACGTTTCCGTTGACATAAACGTTATCCTTCGGTTGCATTTCTATTGCTGTTTCATTGTCGTATGCCTGAATTCCGTTAAAATATGAGAACGGAAAAAGTTTTGAGTATTTTAGGATTTTTGAATGACTAATTACTTGTTCATCTTGGTAAGATAAGACATTATAGATTTGTTATAAATGAATAATTATCTCAGGAGCTAGGTCAATTGATTTGTAATCAAATTTTCAATGGCTAACTGATACCTGATTTTGTCGCAATAAAAACCCTAGGATATTCACTTAACATTTAAGGTTCATCTACAATGTTACCTGTCTGTCAAGTTTTCCTAGGGAGTTTGCAAAGTTGAGCTGCATTGTATCTGATGGCAGTTGTTGTATTGTATCACTTAGCTTTTTCACAATCAAGCTGAAACTAGGCCGAGACGAAGGCTTCCATTCCCAGCATTGTTTCATCAATCCATATCTGAAATGGAGTATCACTATATTTCTATTTTTGAAAAGGGGCGTCAACGCTAACGTTAAGTATCAAGTTGTGTTGAGTCATTGCTACTTTTGACTTGGGCCAAATCATTTCTGAACCCTGAATGGATACAAGTCGAGTCTTCAATCAAACTTGCTCTATGTTCTCCTGATTTCAAAATCAGTTTTTATTTATTTGTTTTTATCAATCTTAATCGCCTTTTATGCTGATTATGGAGTCGAAATAAACTCATCTTATCTAGCTTGACTCCAGTTCCATATCAACCGGTTACTATGTATATCTCGTGTCCTGAGCGCACCGAATTCCGGGTTACAGAAAGATAAATTCAACTTACATTTGAACGTTGCAAGTGTCTGGTTTCTTCATTCTATATCCTGCCTTCAGTTTATCCAGTAAATCCTCCGAATTCACGCCAGAATGAGGGGAACATCCCAGAGTAAACATTTCGTACAATAAGTTCCCGAACGACCACCTGTACCCAAATAATGACTAATTTATTTAACCTTTAAGTGAGACGTCATTGCAGCAGTCTCAAAACGTGGCTCACGATAAATATCTGCATTTGACCATGTTTAAAAATAAAATTGCTTTTGCCAGTTCTATGCGAGATATTAAGAAACGAAACCGTAAATAATAGGTAAGTGATCGCTGACCTGTGGCATAACCTACTACGGTTTGGTAAATATTGGATAATCTGGATATAATATAACAACACAATAGCTCTTTGTTCTCGCTATTAATACGGTTTAATTTGTGACGCTTTTAAGTGAAAAAGTAAAGAATGAATATTTTGAACAGGTGGGCTGATTATGATTGTTTATTCTACCCTGGCACCTGGGTCGAAAGAAAACAGCTCATTTTCTTCCATAAGCCGACTTAGTCTGTTATTGCTTTGTTTGACGACAGGTAGTCGAAGTAGTTTTGTTACAGTATCTTCAGCAGTAAACTTTTTAAAATGGGAAGAGCAGCACTCTATCGCCTCTAACCCACTAGTATATATATACCATATATATATATTTGATCACAAACTGATACAAATTGGGGATGAGAGAAATTTCATTTTTAAAAGAAGTATCCAGAAAATTTTCGTTTTTTGATCAAATTGAAAGTAACTATGTAAATAAAACTTACACATCACTATGTTTGGTAATGGGCTCCTCTCCTGGCATCATTCGCTCCGGACTTATCCATTTGTATGGAACTATTTGTTCTCTTTGGCCTTTGCCTATATTTCCATATCTAAATAATATGTATGAATATAGTATTATGAACATTGTGTAACATTTGCCAAAACTACTGCATCTTCTCTATTATCACATATATTAATATGATGAATTTAATAAAACCTTGACTAATATTCAAACGCATATATATATCTTAAAATTAATATGGAAATGATAGGTATATATATATGTATTTTGCACAATTAGTATACAATTCAAAAAAAGTAATTTTATTTTATTATTTGTAAGATTCTGTCGCAATTTTTCTCACCTATATACGTCGTTGGCGAGACCAAAGTCTGAAAGTTTACATATGCCATGCTTTCCAACAAGAATGTTTCTGGCAGCGATATCCCCATGAATGATCCGAATTTTTTGAAGAAACTCCATTGCCTTAGCGACATCACGAGCCATAATGCATAACGATCGTTCAGTAACGTTGTAAACTGGATCTTTGGCACCCTTTGACGGCTGATAAAGCATAAATAAACTCGATTTGTAGACACGAGCTAAAAGTTTGAATATACTGGAGAATGCGATTGGAATAATAAAATTGACGTAGTATATATATCAAATGAACTTGGCGTTTCTACTACTATAGAGAAAACTCAAGACAATATGAACGCTGACGCAGAGCCATGTTGAAAATTTGTTTGTTTCAGGACTGGAATTTATGTTGGGAATTGGGATTCAGAACTTTGTTGGAATTTCGTGATAATCAGCGAACCGTTCCTTATGTTTTAAAGCTATAAATGCTGCATGGTTTTCTGAATTTAGGAAACCTTATTGTCAATGATTTCAATACAAGTAGAACCAGTTTTTTTTTAAATTTTGAATCCCAGTAGACGGAAGAAGCTATTAGAAAAATATTTATTGTTTTATATGCAGCTATATTGAGAAGTGTTTGTGACGGATTTGACATATATATATATAAATATATTAGTGTTTTACCTCTCTTGCGTCCCACAGAAAGTGAAGCAAATCACCATATTGCAGATATTCAGCGATTAAATAAACTGGTTCCTCTGATGTGCAACATCCATGTATTTTCACTATATTTTCATGGTGATTGATATTGAGCATGAATGCAATTTCCATTAGGAAGTTCTCTAGATTTTTCTGATTATCTGTACTTTCTGAAAAATGAAAATGGCAACTCATAAAAATAAATCAAAACTTTCGCACAGAACTAGCATAGATTTGCTAAGGAAAAAGGATTAGCACATTACACAGCCATAGAATTACCAAGAAACTGCACCCAAGTGTTGAAGGCGATTTACAAAATTATCTCGCTTATTGGGAACGTGGTTGTTTGTTTTCGTTGTAATTATAGGGTTCAATATGCTTTGTTTAGGACGTCGTTTTTATAAAAATGAAATATGAATTATTTGATATTTAACGAGCTATGAAAATAAATTTACATCTTGTTGACGTGCGTTTCTATTACATGCGTAGATAGTACAAAGGGATGTAAAAAGGAATCTTTTTCGACTAAGAATTACTGACCTTGTAGACTTTTCACAGCCACCACGAACGAATCATCTTCCGCATTTTCATAGTTATCATCCTCCGTTGAGTTGGATGAAATCGGATTGTAATAGTCACCATTTCGAGAGACTACTTTTCCGTTCTTCGCTGAATCATTACCCTTAGGGTTTTTTGGTTTTAGCCATGCTTTATGAACAACACCGTAATTTCCTCTTCCAATAACGTCGCCAAAATGCAGATTTGATCGGTCTATTTCCCATTGATCTCCAAAAGTCGGAGCCCAGGGTCCTTCATGCTTTAAATATAATAAAGAAATGACCGAATGCAATCTTTTTACGATTTGGTGATAATGAGTCAATTTGAAGAACACCTCAAATTCTTCGATTGTCTTGTAAATTTTGTGTATCGTTTATATATTAGGAAGAAGGGAATTTTTCATCAAGAGTTTTCTCATTTTTGTGTCAAACTACAATATCTCGTTGAACAAAACTCTTAAACAAACAGCAATTTTTAGTTGGAGCTACAAACTTTGAAATTGAAAATTTTTCCAGACAACGCAATTACGAGACTATGGAATTGCCAGACAACTTCGCTCATGTGTATCATAGCGGCAACAAAGTGAAAGATAAAAAATAAAACGTAACAAGGCTACTCACTTCTTTTGATCCGGGATTAAAATATGAAATAAGAATTCCATGCTCGGTGTCTGGGACGTATTTTTCCAGTAACCTTTTCAACTTGTCATTTTCTCGTTTCTTTTTGATCCATATTAGTATTACAATCACAACTACAATGATTACAATCAGTGGGAGGGCTATTGCAACACCCAATAGTGATCTTGATCGACAACCAGACCCATCAGTTAAACTTGAAATAAAAACATTAACTTTAGTTTGAACAAACGAACTCATGGAATAAAAAAAAAGGGTTCCATTACATTTGAACCCACGGACATTTGAACCCATGACAATTGCACCTGTATGCTATTGCACCTATAAAATTTTTTTTGTTTCACGGATAGTTAAACCCATACTAACCCTAACCCATGGGTTTTAGCACCCGCATATAGATTGAACCCGTGGATATACGCATGGGTTCAAATGTACATGGGTTCAAATGTACGGTCACCAAAAAAGTACTCACCCGTCACCATCATATCCGGAACTACAAGTACAATTGACTCCCGTTTCTGGTGCTTTTCTGTCAGTGCATATAGCTTCGGCAACACACGATGTGTTATCTGTATGACATTCATTAAGTTCAAAGCATCCTCCTGGTAAAAGTAAGATTGTTTTTCACATTCATTCAATTGATCCCGCATTATGTATAAATCTATATGCTTAGTTGATCATACTGAATATCTACATATGAAGGCTCTGCTTAAGATATAGTTAGTTGGACCCAGTTATGTTGGTGCGACAGTGTTGAACCCGGGGATGTGATAAATTGGGTGTAATAAATTGAATGTAATAAATGGAAAGAATTCCGATTATTACAAACAGGAAACGTCTCAAACTATATGGCATTCTATGGCGTGAATTATGCTTCTGTCATACTGTCGTTTTATTCAATATCATCATTCTATATTTTAGTTGTATACTCGACGTGAAACATTTAGTGTTTTCATTAATGTCAGATTACGTCTACCACCACTGGAAGTTTGCCCCTATTGCGTTGGTTTACGCATTTTTTTCTACGCATCGATCAGCGTTAGTTCGTCACTAGCAACTCAACATTCGTGAGAGTTTCTTTATTTTATGAGATATGCGTGTCTGTGTCAGTAGTAGTACCTTAGTAGCAGTAGTACACAGTAGTACTTTACCTAATGCAAACCCCATGGCGGGCTCAGGCCACAAGTGAATTGCATAAACACCCTTTAGTTATCTATAATGGTAGACTTACCCGTCAAAAAGCCGGCAAAGTATGTAGGTATAATGTATATGGGAACGATGAAAATATGAATAAAATATTACCTCCAATAGCAGGGACCAATCCGTCTCCCGCGAGGCCGCGGTCACAAAGACAAGTCGCTCCTCGGCCAGTATTTGGATCTGGTTGTTGTAAGCAAGTTGCTGACGGCACACATAAATTATAGTCCTCGTTGCATAAATCTTCCACAGCTGTAAAACGAATGATACAATATTGGCCGCTGATGCCTGCAGTTGCCATCAGCAAAGATACTGGGTCTTTTCGATCAAGTAATGAAAGTGCTATTTTGTCTATTTAAATTTATTTAAATATAATTGGGCTTTGAAATCATATAGCTAGACAAGTATGCTTTTGTTTCCTTATTTTTTGAAACATACAAAATACAAAATGCGTATTTATATGCCAGGAATTAAATTAAATATTTGCTAGCAACAGCCATAGTTACACGCTATATTGAAGTACAATAAAAAATACTAGTGCAGATTTCAGTATTTAATTATGATTATCTACAATTTTCCCTGGACAATGCAAGTTAGAAACAAAAAGGTGGCGAGTTCATAGCTTTTAATGCTTAGCAAAATAGCTATGCAAGATTTTGCCTTTATGAGTACTGGCCATTATTATTAAAGAGACACAGGCCATGCAACTTTTTGCTTACACCTAAATATTGCTTACGTTTTTGTGTCGTGTAATCGCTTTTTCCTAACCTTGATATTAAGAATCGTGTTAAAAAAGTTAGAAAACTTTCTTTTTGTGTTTTATGCAAATTCAGTTCACACTGCCCCAATTTACAAAATTGGAAATTTGTAGATTTTGGTTATATGAATATACATTTCTTATTTGTTCTTTGCTGGAACATTGCAACATAATGTCCTATATGCTGATATACTTAAACAGGTTGGAATTACATCTATTTGACCGAGCAATATCCCTCCACGGAGGAAAGTACTCAAATAGCTTTTGAGGCCAAATATCTATTACTAAGCCTAACTCTAAATATATAAATAAAAAATGTCGTACCTTCGACGAAAAATTTTTTTTCTGCATTACATTTTGCACTGGCGCACCATGCTTCCAATTCCGTATCTTCAAAAAAAGGAGTTACTCGTATACCATATGTTTTATTGGGTTCTAGATTATAAATAGTTATTTGATGCTTGAACAATGTTGTGAATGTGCAATTATCAACACCAATATCTGTTACGTTGTCCTCTTTACTGGTTGAATTGTCGAACAACGGAATATTAAGAATTTCCTGTAGCAAAAATAAAATGTGATTTAGTCGCAACAGAGAACACTGAATTTTTACAGAGTCGGTAAAATATTAAATCGACACAAGCGACAAGGTCACGGTAGCCGAACACCGAATGCAAGTTAAACTTTGATATATAAGCGATATGAACACGTTTTACTTAAATAACACAGAGAATATTCATTATATTTTTCTATATTTATTAGAAAGATTTTCAATCTTTATACGCCTTTTTTAACATTATCGGTTCATCTATCTTCGTGTCCGGTCCTACCAAGACCAGAATCGGTTGTTTACTATATGGTTAATCGTCTTTCGTTTTATTCGAGATATGTTGTATATCAGAGAGCCAACTTTTTCTGATAGTACAGTTATTCGCATAATGTTTATATTAAGACGTCAGCAGATCATCGTATAATAAGATAATGTTATATATATATATATCAAAATACGAAAAGTTGAATTAAATAACGAGATAGCATACAAAATACTTACAGTGTATTTTGCAACTGGTACAATGAGAATATGATAACTAAGAACTCGCGATCTTGTTGATGGAGGTAACCATGTAACTGTTTTATTTACTAATGTACCGTTGGCTTCCTTCGTAAATATTGGAACTGATTTGGAAAATGTTAAATTGTGAGCCACCAAATTCTGTGCTCCTTGTTCTGAAAAAAATAAATAAAAATCTGATAAAACATACGAAAATACCTCAATGTTACAATCAAAATATTTTTATGTAGAACCACTCCAGAACCCTAAACTTTGCTTAGAATACAGGCTGTAAGGCTTGATATTGATGCGTGTTTGAGCTTGGAAGAAGCAATCGAATAAGTGCAAAATTTGATTTCAAGCCATACGTTTTATAGAACAAGCAACGTACGTACGCTCAGGGCCGTAGCCAGGGTAGTGGTTTTGAGGGTCGAACCCCCTTTTGAAATGTGAAAAAAATGAAAACATCTTTTTGTATCATACATAACAATTTTTCCTAGCTTGAAACGATTTTTAGACCCTTAAGAGTCAAGACTCATGAAAACGTTTTCCGGCGTTCGGCCGGACACGCTAGCTGTATCGATCTAACTTGGCAAATAGAAATTTGCATAATTGATTTTAAGCCATTTATTTATATGGATTATTATGGACTAAAGGTTCAAAAGAAGAGAGAGAGGCTAGATTTCTTTCCAACGAGGGACGTAAAATATTGTCGAAAACATAACGTTAAATAATCAATATAATCTTTCAAGCCAAAAAATAAAATTAAAACGAAACGTCAATTAACAAAAGTTACAATCTCATGCGAAATAAAATAAACACTCCACTCTGAAAGTTATTTGTTCTTCGAGAAGTGCGATTCCATCTTGAAAAGTTTAAATTTGCCATTTTGAATTATTTCAAATTCACGAATAAGCCATTTCAATGTAAAATGAGTATTCTCACTGTCATTTAAAAATAAAAAACTGTCATTTGCTTTCGCTTCAGTACGCTTCATGTTGTTGTTTTTTTGCTCGGGGGAATGAACTTCTCTAGGAAACAACTTACTTCTATTTCTTACGCTTATTCACGAACTTTCGTTGCTAAAATTTGTAAAAATTGATTAAATTCCAAAACTTTTCTGCTTTCACTAAATTATAAAAATCGAGCTCAATGCTTATATTTTTTTGTTGTCTCCAATATTTAATACTGACTGGACTCATCGCGACTAACAAACGGAAGCCAAGTCAGTTGAGAGAAAAACATCAAATTTCTTGCGGCCTCTACGCTGGTAATGAGTTGTTTGAAGTAGAATATTTACTTATAACGTAACGAAATCTAGAATAAGTTTACTGGTCGTGAATTATTTTAGGTGTTGTAAAATTTACTGCTATTTGGGGCTTATCATAAACGAGGTCATACCACAACATAATGCATTTGCTGCTTCCCGACTTTTTGTAGCTTTTTCCAAGATATCAACACAATTATCAATACTTTCTACTACTGCCGTAAACGGAGAACGATCAATGAATTCTCTGCAAAAAATAGGTTGAAAATAGATTTGTGAAAAATCAATAATAATTGTGATTTTATTAATATAAACAAAATTGAAGTGTTTTAAAATAAAATATCCATGTCTTAAAACCAATAGATTATAATTATTGTGTAGTTGTAGTTCACCTGTAGTACGGAGTGATTGAAAATTCATATTGAACGTGGAATTCTGCGGGATACATCAATTCTGTAACCGTCTGTAAAAGTAGATAAATAAACTATTTCGATTGTCTGACATAAGATGAGTATAAAAGCAATACCAAGAACATTGTTTACTACATTTGGATAAAAGAACATACAGTGTAAGATAATAAAAACACATGGTGAAAAGATCGTAATGTAATTCAATTATAAAGCATTGACCAAACCGACCAGAAACAAGCAAAGCGTTAATCGCATATGATACATACTGCTGTAATTATTTTGAGTTTTTTGTCGGTGTTCCGATCAGGTAATAACTCTCAATCAAATAGATGAGGCGAATCGGATAGTTTAAAAAAAAGATTTTATTGAAAAAGCTTGATACTCACAGGTGGTACTGTCTGGTGATATTGAGATTCCAAAAATTGCGGAGTTCCTGTACATGGCAACTCATAACCAAGTGTGTATAGGGAACAATTAGGTAGTGTGCAGAGACAAGAATCCACTGGCGCCAAATTACAGCCGGAAACTTCATGACTGACTTCCGTGTCACATCCGGTTCGATTTTCAGTTCTTACCCACATATGACTTCCCCTGAATTGATACACAATGTGTTGTTAATTGTTGACCTCATTGTAAGTGTCCCCGCCGCAACAAAAACAGTTTAGTAAAAACTGGTATGAACCCACCCACTGTAAACAGACCTGGTAAATTCAAATCTCATTCCTATTTACGAGTCTTTGCCTTTTTCTCAGAATTTGAGTGTACATCGTACTAATCGGCGTTATTCGACAATCTAATCGGACTTAACCTATTCAGGTTCAACAAACTTTCAAAAAGATTTGTAAAAATTACCCTGCAACGCATGATGATGTCGAGTTAATTGGTATATTTGGAGAGGATTCCGAGTAATTCGTTTTTGTTTTATCGTCGAGAAAATGTACTGCGAATCCGTCTAATGGTTTTAATGATCCTGAGAAGAAAATTATGAGTCAAGTCAAGTGGTGTTCAATACTGTTACTCAACAGGTACTCCCGTAGTATGTGCACCAAGATGGTGGACACCGGAACGTAGTATGTGTACCAGGTTAGGGTTAGGGCATAATTTTATTCCAATTTTCCTTATTTTATTACTATTGCGAGTTCGGTAACTAGCAAAGTGACTCCAGTAGTACTTGTACCTGAAATTATGGCCTAGTCCTAACCTGGTACACATACTAAGTTCCGATGCCCGCCATCTTGGTTCACATATTACGGGAGTAATCCTTTTTCTATTTAAAGAAAATAATTTTCCAGGTCGAATCGAAAAGCTTCTCATGCTACAAAAAATTGTATTTGCTCTCAGATGATTATTATATAGAAAAATATTCAGAGCAATTTGGAATATAAATTTACAAATTTTCAACCCTGCAATTATGAACCTTAATTAAATTGTTGTTTAGGTAAATTTTGAACAGGTTAGGATTTTTACCTTTAATTACATTCCATTTGATTAATATAAACAATTGAAAACTGTCGTTGTTTTGATTGAATACTGGAACTGGTTCGTAAGTGATATCTTTAATGTCTGTATCTCTGATTCTTACTTTACCTAGAAATCAAGGTAAAATTTATGATATTTTAAACTGAAATATAGCTTTTATGGTTGATATTATCATACCTATTTTATGACCAAGCTTCTGGGGGAAATATTTTGTCGGAAATAAAATATTTTGAGTAGGCGTGAGGTAATAGAAACAAATAAGTATAATTTCACGATTTCGCGTTTTGACTCATGCGCCGTATGAGTGGCTTCTTCAAGCTAGAAAGATGATACATGAAAAAATCATGATAAAAGTGACATCAGTGCATCAAATTTAAATATCAGCGTCAACTTATTTATTTGAAAATATTGTATAATATGTTATTATAGGATTTTTAATTCGAATTGATCAATGGCGTAAAAGACCATTGGTGTTATAAGTGTCATAAAACATGTAACAAAAACAACAACAATTTTTCAAAATTTAATCAAGTTCTCAAAACGGTGCTGTATAAATATAGCTTCAATTTTATATCTACAATTTCTCTCAATTAAATAATAAAACGAAATATACCGAATCCAGTTGTTGTTAGCCATGGTGGGTGACACAATTTGCTCTCAATTTTGTTTTTTATTTCACTAATTTCAGGACCATACGGGCATAACTTACCGTGGCTGACTATAAAAAAGACAGACGTGGCAAAAAAAATTAAGGAGCTTGATTACGTTATAAAATGCGTAGCTTAAGACTATGGAACCTTAATACAACATGAGTTCCAACAACCAAACTGACAATATAAGCTTGCCATCTTCATAAATAAGAAACTTGCATTGACGTTTGCGAGGAGTTACTTTGCAATTCAACTAAGCCTAAGCCAAATCGATCTATGATAGCAATATTTGTAGGAGCATGTATTCCGTAAAAATCATTTAACATTCATATGGCACCAAAAGCTGGATGAAACCGCGGGCCGCACCTTTATTTAACTTAGGCTTTCCGGTAGTTGCAGGTACAAAAATGGTTATTGATCCTATGACATGTGTTGTTCGCTTCCCACAAGCTGTTGGGCCATCGTAACTAACGTCGTAGGCATAGATAATTAATAAATGGGCTCAGGTTTAGGCTTTGCAACGCAAATGGATTGGAATTACTCGCAGGTACCAGATTATTGCACACCCCATGCTTGGAACTTTTTTTTTAGATGAGGTTTTATTTGTTGACTCCAAACCAAAGTTTGGTGACAAAGAGAAAGTCAGATTCAATTTTATTATGTTTGAAGGCTGTCAAAGTAAGAAAAAACAAAATATTCTCACTGCTACTGCATGTACGCATGAATACTAGTTGTCCAGTGACCGCTTTTTGAAGAAAAATGAAGACGATGGGCATCCATATAAAGGAGAGCAGTTTCAAAAAACAAACTTTAGACATTTTACATTATCAGTTGTATAATATATAAGTGAACTGCATAAGCCTATAACACACTCTCACAAATCTAGAAAATATAACATAGCACTTAGCACGACGACTATTCGTCTTCTATTGAATAACGCAATGAAACGTTGCCATTTCATTTTGCCAAGGTATATAGAAATTTGTAATAAAATATCTCTAAAGCCATCGATCAGCGCGAGTACATGCTGAACTCTGTCACTGTACTACGAAATGATATCTATGTAACGACAAATCTACTGAGGATAAAATAGACTATCTGTTTATTTCAAAAAGTATTTTCATAAATCTAAAAGACCAACCTCCACAAGTTTAAATATTTGCATAAAGAAGCATTTTAGTAGTAAAGCTATAGTAAAATCAGTACTCACATCCATATTAATGCAAGCGTACACTCAAAATATTCACTCTTCATGTTAAACCTTTCTACCCTTGGCGCAAGCTGGATCCATTTATAGGACTGTACACCATACAATTGCTTGAAATTTGTGCGCAATATACGTGGATTGTCCTATAAAGTTTGAATTTTTGAAATGGTCCGTTTCCTCAGTATTCTTAATTGTAGTTCTAATGCTTCTTGACTGTTTTATCGCGAGGTGATTGACAAAAACCAATTACAGTTGTAAATCGTTCTGCAGAGTTTGACGAAGACTGATCTAGTCTAGTGCACATATGACATTTATCTCGGTTCAAGGCCAAGTATATGATCAAATAGATTCGTTTATAATTTTTTAATCCACGGCATAAGACGTCCGTTCTTATCGTTTTTGGGTGTGGGAGTGTAATCGGTAGTATTAGGTGCATCCAAACGTAAAATTGAAGCTTATACCAACCCAATAGCAATTTTGTGGCTTTCAATTCAAGAGTTGCGAATAATGTGCTATAGATAAAACTTATGAGCTTAGTTTTAGGCTTAAGTTAAGTTCAGAATACAGGCTAAGACGTTGACTGCTAACCTGTAAAGGGCTCAGCTTCCTGACTAAAAAGCTTTCACATAAAATACCCGGAAACGACAATGCTTTATATCTACTCAAGTATGATACAAAGGTTTATATTCCTTTATCATGCTTGCCCAAGTTAACACTTTTGAAAGCATTGAGATAAATGAATTTGGCGCCACTGTAATTATACCTTGAAGAGCAACCATTTTTAATTAACGTTTTCAACACGCAAATTATACTAGCCACAAGGTTTCATTACCAAGGTATTATTTTGTTCAAAGCGTGTTAGTCCTAGAAATACTTTGTTAAGTTTTCCTGTTCATATTCATAAAATTGGTTTTACACTATATATCATTGGTCCTTCTGCTAAATATAACATATAACTCTATATTATAGTAATTATATAACTTTCTGTGTTGAGTAATAGTCGGAGTCAACTTTCATTGACTGTTGGTAAGTTAAGTCAGTCAATAGTCCTAGAGCTATATTATCCCAAATAATGACGCCTAGGAAATATATAATTTTGTTAAAAAATAACGCTTTTCTCTTTTAAGAGTCTGCGTTTGACTGATATATTTAGTTTTCAGACATACTTTGCGACAGTAAATTAATAATAGATTTTCTCTTGTCTCGCCTACACTCTATTTTTTCAAATCATGTAAAATCAAAGTTATTGATCTTATTGTTCAATAGTACAATATACTAATGTATAAATATAAGACCTCTTTTTTGAACTGGTCGAATATACCCAAGCTATTAAGTAAACTAGCATTGACCACAATGAACGCGATTTTTGAAATATTGCTTCATAAGAGAGTACGTAATTTGTAATTTGACTTATGTTTATTGATAGGAACAGTGAAAAAGCATTATTTCTGGAATAATAAAAACTTTTAATCAGCGATTCCCATGTAAAATATTTCGAAAAGACGTTTTTACAAAAAAAAATTGTTTAAATTTTTTTCATAGTACTATTGATTTCCGAATAGATTTTTAGCATGTACCAAAGTGCTTGTAATACAGACTTGCACAAATGACCAAAAAATTCAATTTTGCTTACGAAATAACATATAAATATTTGGGAAATATATTCGAAACCAAAAAACGAGTTAACCTTTAAAGATTCAGGATGCCATAAATCAACTTCAAAATACGATTTTAATAACTTTTCTCAAAATATTTATCAATGGGGTCAAAGGCGTTTGAATCCTCTAACTAATGCTCTGGTTTTACTTTAGTATTATATAGATTTTATTTATCACAAGAAATTCCTAGTATATTTTGACTTTTATTGTCAGTAAACGTAATAAATCATTAAAATGACTAGACGTATCAGAAAACGCCTAATAATTACAATTTCATAAATCACAGCGAAACAACTGACCGATCAATGACGACTAATCAGTCTTATGCTACATGTCAAAATTGCAAACTGTAAAAACATATTAATTAAGCTAAAATTGCTTTACTGATGATGAAATAACAGGCTTTTTAACGCACGCTAGCTATAACATAAAACTGGTTATTTCCAAACTTAAAAACCTTTAGGAATACAATTTTAAAGATTGTTTTGTGGTTTGCTAAAACGTTTATTTAAACTACACTTCAAGTTCACATTCAGACTGCCTCAGGATCGTGTTTTCCCTAAAATTGAGATTTACTTTTTTGTAATTGCAGAAATTCATTTACGACACAAACTCGCTAACGAAACATCTGGTATATTTCACCTAGATATCAATGATAAACAAAATTGTAGCATCTTATATATATTTTTATTTTTTTCGATTCAAAACTTGTAAGATGTTCAAGTACATACAGTTGGGACTTGAAATGAACAAAGCAATGTCATATAAATGATATGTGAATCAAACAGGGTAAATTTTTACGTAGAATGCCTCACTTCATCAATTCAAAATCCACCTCTTTAGAGTAATATACTACTAAATTTGGCGGCTGGAACTTTCCTATACTAAAGAATTTTTGGTTGGACAATGTGCCCTGAAATATACGAAATTCAAGCAGAAGATTTGATTGAATGCTAAAATTGTCTAATCTGAACAATTGGGCTATTTTTCTTAGCTTTCTTCTATAAACTTTTTCAAGTCAACTATAAATTCATTTTATCCCTTAATCTAAGCTAAAATTTATTTTAAAATACAGCCTTTAACCTGCTATAAAACGTTCTGATATGACGATATTCGCTTTCCGGTTATAACTAATAATACATCTAAAAGTTCATACCGTTTCGTTCGTTTTTCACTGTTGAGAACAAAGTTTAGCCTGAGCCTATTCGTGCGGCAGACAAAAGGAAGTCTAATCTATTTGGCGTCGACAAACATCTTAGATCGAAAAATGTGTCGAACGACTCACGTTCTGACCGAGAGGACACGCACTTTGACTATATCAGTCAAGTGGAAAAAGAGTCGCGTAAAAATAGGAAATGATGTTTTTCTTGCTCGATTACTGGGATATAACCCGTGACTTCAGATGTCTTCCTACTGAAAAAATAACAAAATGAACTGGTATATATTATCTATACAAACTTTGAAGCAATGTTAAATCCAAACATCTTATTATCCTCTGATCACTTGCTGTCATGCACTGCTGCTTTCAAGTAGGTAAAATTAAATTCAGCTCGTTTTTATTCCAAAAACGAAACTAATTTAAAAAATAAAGATTTTAAAACTGAATTACTGTAGATATCTTTTTATTGAATCCTTGATCAATACACCATGCCCTCGTAAATCAGTAGTTAAAAATGGTAGTTGACTGGCCCATTTTCCTTACAGATAATAAATATTACAGTCGACGCCAAATTAGTTTCTCATAATGGTTTCGCAATAAGAACTAGACGTCTAACCAAGCAGCAATAAAAATTATTTCAAAATTTTCAAAAAAGAGGTCAGGGCAAAAGGAGTTCATGGTCTCATTTATAGTAGATGACACATTGAAATGTAGCCCAAGTAAATCTAATTGTATTTCTAATTTCATAAACTCGAAATGTCATAAAATGTTTACTCGATATAATTTATTTATTTTATGAAATTTGTTAATTAAAAACGCAATTTCCTCATAAATTTGGATAATAGTCTGTTTATTATCACCAATTTCAAATAGTTTGCTTTAAATACTCATTTGCAAAGATAAACTATAATGATTTTTTCAGTCGTTAATAAAGTAAACCTCTCCTGTGATCATTTCTAGCAAGCTGCTATATTGTAATATTCTGCCTACTACTTGTTCCATATATACTACTTACTAACATTCAAGCCCAGTTATATGTTATGATCACATATTCGTACGATTACTATTTTTTGCTCTGCCCGCATACAAATCGAATGAATAGAAATAATTTCGTCATATCTCAAACATAACCTCTTATAAGAAAATAATACGCGAATTGACTATTATTATTATTATACGGTCGCTAAGTTCACCAATCCATCATTCGTCGAGTAGCACTTTTAAAAAGAAGCACAAAATGCGAATGTTTTTTTATGGTAATTTTCACACATGAGTATGAATGAATAATCTTGTAAAAATTGTATTTTGACCGAAATATTTTAAGACCTAAAAATTGTTATGCAATTTACGATCTGTTCAATGTATATTGTGAGGAAATTTTTGTTCCCAGTTTTGACATTTATTCACAATCTTAAGAAAAAAAAGAAAATTTTTGTAGCTTTTTAAAGTTTTTGTAAAAACGACGATGATAGACCATTGGATATGGGTATTTGGAACTACTTTTTATAAATATAAAATTATTGAACCTTAAAAAATTGATGACTGTGCGACGTGAATTCGCATAGCAGATCATGTTAATGTTTATGAATAGACTTTAACTTTCCTGTCTTTTATTGATAGAAGAGGAACGATAACTCGTTAAACAGATGCCAGCTTTACGACAAACTATTTTATAATATTTTTCGATTATGTGTGCTATTCGGCATAACATTCATACATTTACCAAATTATAAATTTGTTTCTCTCTATTTATAAAGCAGATTTACGTATATTTATTATTTAAACAAAGCGAAATAACGTAATCGACATTTTAATAAAAAAAAAAATAAAAAATCGTTTTGAATTGAAGCCAACATTATTCAGCGTTTCTGTAACAATGACGAACCATAATACTATAAAGTTACCAATATTTTCCACAGTAATGACTGATATTTTTTTAAATATAGTCAACAATTGCCGAAGAATGACTCCGCAAAACGTGGAGCTATTGAATGAAACAAAGCAAACTCAGATTTTACTCTATATTTAAACCTCATAAATATAATTTATGCTTGAAGAATATATATATTGTAACGTTATCAGCGATTTTTCCACATAATAGTTTACATCACAAAATTCAAGTTCCTAACTATAAATGACTATAATGGTCGTAACGAATAAACGGTAGCAAAAATGCTACCTTTCTTCATATATGTCAGATTAAATACCTCGCGAACTAAAACAGCTACTACTAACCTCTATATATACTTATTTAATGCTGGGACCCGATCGCATGACTTGGTTACTTATCGACGAAATGCTTCACTGGGTCCGCTGTGTCTACATTCACCCCATTAGTATAATTTATCCCAAAAGAGACTAAGCTTCCACCCCAGAAAGGCAAAACGTGATTTTTATCATTATATTTAGCCTCATTGTAACTAGAAGCGAAACATATTCACTGGGGTTGTTTTGATTTGAGAACTTTCAAAAATATAGTTATTGCGATTCGCTTTTGATGTAATTTAAAATACTGTGTGTGATGCATGTATTAAAATGCATGTAAATTTTATGAGTATTTTCAAAAAGAGGTTATTTTTTGGGCGCCTTGTCGTGCGAAACATCACTTGAAAAATCTTCCGAGATTACAATGTAAATACTAACACTTGACAAATGTGGTATGGGTATAACCTATTTTTGCATATTAGAATAATATTTTTGACTAAGTGTTTATATATACAGGGTGTCTCAAAACGTATACTAACTTTTGAGACACCCTGTATATTATATATATGTATTACACAGAAAAAGAAAACCAAATTATTACACAAATTAAAAACACTCTCAAAGTTTCATGTAGCTAGAATATGTATCCCACCAGAATTGATTTTATGATATAACGGGTACAAATAAAACAAAAGGAAAAAGTAAGTTCAATTTAAAATCTTTTCAATGGTATGTTTCACATATTCATCCTCAACAAATGTGCTTATAAATACAAGCAGTAAACTAGATTCGGAAAGTTACTGACTTTTGAATTTTGTTACTCATGTTTAGAGAGTATTATTTTAGTTTTATTACGAGTTCGGGGACTAGCCAAGTCTATCTCCCGTAGTATTTGTACCTGAAATTATGGCCTAACCCTAACCTGGTACACATCTTACGTTCCGGTGTCCGCCATCTTGGTTCACATACTTCGGGAGTACCATAAAATTAATATTAGAACTCAAATATTCTATAAACAATAAACATATTAATACCTTGTTTGTTATACCTCATTCCAAATCCAATCAATGCGTCAACTACGTAATACACGAACGAGTCCTTTTCATTTACATTGTGTCGATATTGCGAACAGCATGTATCTGAAAATAAGAGTAATAAAAATCACGGACCGTGGTTCTAGTCTTGGTTTTTGACCCCATTATTTTTCAATACCTTAATAACCAGTAAAAATTATTCACTCACCGGCATGATCTGAATACCTGGTAATGCTGGCAAAGTTATTGCGACTGCATAAGTCTCTTCTAAATACAACGACTAATACATTTATAGATGAAATGTTTTCTTATTTTATTTATATATATATATTTCATATATATTTCGCTTACAACAGTCAAAACTCGGCACAGTGATTTACTGATTCATATGCTTTGTTTAATGCTTGGGTATGTTTCTTCAATAAATTTTATTGTTGAGCAAACTGACTTTTCCATTTCGATACAAAAAATCAAAATCGACATAGGGCTAGTCTACTTTGCCTACTTGCGAAAAAGTGAAACCTCAACATACCATGAGCGACATCTGCCGGCTGTACAAACTCTGTGTAGAAAACAACATCATCTTAATTTTGAACATCTATTCAGAAAATGAAACTTCAAGTAACAGTTTTATGATAAAATCGAGTCACGTATTTTATACTTGGTCAAATGGTTTTCTAATTCAATTGAAAAATCATAAAATTACCATGCATATACTTGTAAAGCAAACGTTAAAAGCAACAATTGTAGTATTTTTAGAAGGAATACGCCTTCAAAAAAGGAAATAAAAACCTTGTGGCAAACGTATTGCGCGGGGCCCAGGCAGGAATTATAAGAATAATAATTAAAATTTAGAATTTCGTAATAGAGAGTAAATTATAATTATATTTTAGTATTTTTAAACTGAGTTTAAAATTACAATAAAAATAACTTTGTGTGTGCAGAATAAGAACACACAATATACATGTTTATTATAATTTATAATGGTGAAATTTATTAATTTGTTAAACCTACAATTAGCGCGGGTCCTATGGAAGTATTTGGTCCACAGCGGCCACCGGCCTTGACCATAATGTCTTATTTGGAATATTTTTCTCAATTTGAAAGTGCTTTATATAAACTGCATATCATAAAAAATGAAGAATATGGCATTGGGGGTCATCGCGATGCAAAAAAAAAATACATAAAATGTAATAAAATGTACAGAATAGTGAATGAAATAACTGTTCTTGCATATGCTTCTCAAAGGAAAGTTTCTCATTTGTAAAAACGTTAATTAAAAGAGGGTCAACATATTGTTCGATCTCCACAGAAATTGTTATTATAAGATTACAAATCGATACATATTTATACTTCAAAGTGTTAGAAGCATCAATAAAACGTTAACTTTTTAAGTTTTCAAATGCTTGTTTACAAATTAAACAACATAAGTTAGAGTGCTATATTGTTGCTTCTTCTGCTTTTCTTGCGAGAAGAAAAACACAAACACCACAGAATAATTGCAAAAATGATGAGGCCGAGCAGAACGACGGGTACAACTATTGTTGCTGTTCGTTTTGGGCGAGATCTACATCCGGTACCGCTTTTTAGCCTGAAAATGTGATGATACATATATATAACAAATTAAAGCATGTTGTCGGTTTTTGTGTTCATATCCATTACATTCCAGTTTTTTAAGTTTTCTTCCATCTACATAGTAGACAAAACTATCTCTCAAAATAATCTTATTTTCTATTGTGAAAAGGCCTAAAAGCGATGCGTTTATTTCAGCACAATAAAAATACTCCCACAAGGAATTTTAAGTCGGATCGCTTACGAGAATCGTTGAATTGTTGAATCGGGTGAATGCCAAGACTACAGAATGGTGATTTGTTTTTTTTAATTAGCAACAACAATAAAATAAAAAATAGAGCGACATCAACCATACGGTTCAATTGCAGAATATCTAATTCATATTGTTTCGGAAAACAATTATCGACAGAATGTCAACACAGAACATATTGTCTTTAACCTGTTTGTGCTAAACCAATTCTAATAAAGATTACTGGTTGTACAAAGATCACAACGTATGTTTATTCGACGTCAAGTCAGAGATACAGGATTGCTCATATCACGTATTATTACTATATTAGTTTCTAACGTCTTTTACACAAAGCTTAGCTCACATCATGCGATGACTCGTGGTTTAAAACGGATAATGCATTTCCTTGCAAATTTGGCACGGCCTCACTTCATAATATTTACGACCGAGACAAACCGAACAAGATTTGGACATATCAGACTGCAGGCGATGCAGCCATGGCTCATTCAAAACGATATGCACAGCAACACCTATAAGACAGGAGAATTGTGTGCTTCAGACAATTCCTACATATCTTCTTTTAGCTTCTGTTTGGATTAGGTTGACAAAACACACAAAAGAAAAAAAGTAAGAAGTAAATACGAACCCGTCGCCGTAGTGATGTTCATCACATTGACACTTGAATCCATCAGAAGGGTTTTCAAACGGAACACAATTTGCCATGAAATCACAGTCGCTTATAATTGGACAACCAGAACAACCGGTCCCTGCAAACAATATAACACTTTTTAGGAATAGAACAAGATTCAATATTTATCCATTATGGGGGATCCTATAAGACAAATCAATCATATGGCGCCCGGTTACCAGTCCATCTCGGGTATCGATATAGTAACGCAGACCAGCTGAGACGTGAACCAATTTACTTGAACATAATTTTTCCCTACGAAATTCGAACCCCACAAAATCGCGAGCATATTTCTAACGCCAAGAACTATGCGCCACCTCCGATCCGATGTACATTAAGCCAAATAAATAATATTTGTTTTTATACCGTTATATGCCCGGCTTATTCCGTTCCCTACTAATCCACTTGAACATGAACATGTCATGGCGTTGGTTTTTTCATCAGAAACACAGAAAGCATTCTCTTCACAATAGTACGGATTTTGTTGACATAGTTTTCCTTGGAGAAATTTCTCTGCAAAAGTTAAAATTTATAGATATTGTAACCAGAGATATAATTTTCAATCTGTCGCGTTCAAAATATCTTACTTCACTATAACGAAGAATGATCGGTCTTTGTTTAAAATAAATCATGATTTAATGTCTGTCCAATTAAATTACCATCTGCGTACGATTGTTTCAAAATTCAAAGAAAACTCACAGCACACTCAGAGAAATTACGAGCGACTCGATATTGAACTTGTGTTACATTTTTAGCTATATATAGGATCTTGGTGAGGGTGTAACGTAGGCGTAACGTAAAGTGATTTCGACAAGCTAAATTTACGGTATATATTATCAGAAGACTTTTTGTTACCGTGTCTATTTAACATCGTAGAAGAATTATCTGCATTGACGGTGCTTTCGGAATTTAGATTTGTATCTGTCTGTGGTGATGTATTCACTGTGACTTCTGTGATTGGTAGTTTTGTGACTTTATGAATCTTTTGAATTTGTTTTGCTGCCAACACCGCTCCCGTGGTTTTCTGCGTCGATGACGGCATGTCGTAATCAGAACTTTCCTTGGGAACGCAAACGGTTTCTGGAACAACTACTTCGTCAACCACGTTAATAATAGTACATTTGGAATCGGCATCGCACTTTGTCCACTTTTCATCACACGGATTGAATTCTGTAATATTGTGTCATTATTATTTTTATTTGGAACATATGACATTAAGACACTTATGAAGTATGCTATAAAATGATGAGCAATTCATGAAAACAATTTGGTTCGTACTAATTCTAAATTTTCATACATTTTTGAGTCACATTGACTAATTTGGTAACTAAATCATATTGTACGATGACGTAAGGATTTAGTTGTCAGAGGCAAATAGCTGAGTAACATACACTGCAATCGTGATCTGACATATTTCTGTATGAATACATAATACAAAATTGTAGGATTTTAATTCTTGACATGGTTACAATCAAATTCAATAAAAAGTTTTGCATTCTTGGAAGTTTATGCACAGTACCCGATGTAGCTCAATAGCAATCAGTTTCTTAATAATGACATAATGTGAACATATAATGTTTTTGGCCAGATAGGCAAATCAACTACACAGAAAAGGCTCTACAAATGCAGTGATTATTTCATACGTTAAAATTAAACTCTGATAATAGCACGAGCCCATTTGATTAACAAAACATAAAATTTGAATATTTTATTTTTTCTTATTCATTCACAGAATACATTCTCCAGTTTTTGAAAGAAGTGTTTGTACATACAGTATGTTAAGCTGTATGTGTAGACAGAGTTTATTAATTTTTTTTATGAAGTGATGTAATGACGGAAACTTGGATGTAGCTAAAATTTTACTCATTTTAAATGAATCATTTAGCTGTTCATATTCTACTATTTGTAACTCGATTAAAACAAAACCTTGTTGATTTGTGTTTTATTTTCAGTGCAATTATAAATAACTCTTTTCACCAATAATAATTTTAAAATTAATAAAATGGCATGAAATTTATGTTTTCAAGTGCCTGTCAAATGGTTTATTATGTAGCCTACATCCTAATATGAGCTTGCCCCATCCATCTCTTGTAACACATTCTGTTACCTGGAACGAAATTCTTCGATACGCCACAAGAACCCATTCCACACTTTTTCCCATTCTCTCCGCTATAATACGCTGCTGCCATCATGAAGTATCTCACATTTGGTAGTAGATTATAAATGGTCGAAACGTGCCTTCTATTATCACGGGAACAAGATCCGTTACCTTCGATTTCTCCTTCAGTTACTTGTTCCTGAATCATTTAAATGTATGACAACAAATGTATGAATGCAAATTAGTGCAATCGACACGATGCTACTTCATGATTTAATTGGTCTGGTTGCTTCAAATTCGAATGGATGGCAAGACGGGGAAGGAAAATATTTAAAAAAGCCAATAAAATTGTCCGTTTTCTTGTTATGACAAAATGAAATTTAGGTTAACAATAATACAACTTACTGTCATTTGAGGATTGTATCCCTCTATTGGTCTCTGGTTGAATCTGATGAGTCGAAATATATCACGTAAAGATTTGTCAGGAGTTGGAGGAATCCATGAAACGGTCACGTTTAAGGTTTGACTCATTTCGTCCAAAATGAATTCTCCCATTTGGAAATCAGTTGGCGCCATCGAAGATACGTTCCATTCTAAATTTATTTTTAATCTTTTTCGAAGTCAGATATTAATCATTTTATGGCTGTTAAAGATATTGAACTATCCACTTACAGGTTTATTTTTCTAATTTTTACGAAATAAGTCTCAATAAAAAGATAGTAAGAAGGGGAAAAGATTGAAACCAAATGTTGCCTAAACTGTTAAAAACAAAATATGACGTACGATAACCAAAAATTTGGATATTATCAATGGTTTCAGAATCACTATATATTTAATGTTCCATACAATCTTTAAAACAAAAAACTCATGATTAAAGAAAGTATTTGAATTCAACTATTTGAATATAATAATTGTCGGTATCCGTAACTTTGAAAACTAAATTTAGGTCAGATGCTTAACAATTGACCAATAATAACCTAAGGCAGTATTACTCAACTACTTGCAGCAAAGGTTGTACTTTATAAATAGCGATACAGAAAACTACACGGCTACTGTTCAAACAAAAAATTAAAAAGAATAAAAATTAAAGACGAATTTTTTTTACTAAATAAAGTATTATTAGACTTTTAAATAAGAATACCCAAATTCGATCAAAAAGAAAACGCATGCCATCAACAAAATAATAAAAGTTCTAAATTTCACCCAAAAATTAAGTCAAAATTCTTGTTCTTACCGCAACACTTTTGACCTGCATCTAAAACGTCAATTTTCTTAACTTTTGCGACAGTTTCTGCACAAAACCAATTTGCTTTCACAGCTGCTGTTTCACGATAGCTCAGAAATTGTCTTTCAATAAAAAAATATGGATTTATTTTATTATTATTTAAATATGATATTTTATGTCGATTTCTCCATTTGTGTCAATAAAAGTAAAAAATCGAACATGTTTTGATATAATCGCCGAATTATCATAAAAAAATCGCTAATAAGAACTTATTTGGGCCAAGCAAGAAGTTTTCGAATTGATTCTCTCATAATTGGATACGTTAAAAGAAATTTGGCATGAACGAGACTTATTCAGAAAATTGATATAATATTTGAAAATTACTTTAAAACATTCAGCTTCTATGTCAAAAAATAAAATCCTTTGTCCATCTTAAACAGATACTGAAAAAGTGTATTACCTTTTATAAGCATAGATTAATAGCAAATAATTTTTGTTGAATTCCGTTTCATACTTGATACTTTTACGATCCTGGAATGATTGAAATATCATATTTATGTCATATATTTATACTCTTTCATTAATTAAAGCATTGATAAGATTTTGTTAAAATTAAGTCGATTCTTTCAGAAGTAGTTTTGCAGGAATGAAATATATAATATTAATTTTTGTACCTACCAACACAATCATATGAATATATTTTAGATTATAGTGTTTTGGAAAAATTCCTTATTAATCATATCCATGCATTACAACATTATTTACTAGGATTTTCGTACGTTCGGTAAAGAGTAATAATTCCCAGTCCCTTGATATTTCGTTGAAATCATATCCGTGCTTCCACTACATTTGTAAGGCAATCCATCATAAGAAGCATCCGAATATTTATCGACTGCACAATAAAATTCCTCGCCGAGTGTTTTTGCCGAAATATAGTTACAATCTGTTTTTGTGATATTATCTCCGAAACCACACAAAGTGTCGTTTGATGATCTGATCCACAGGTCAATTGTGCTAAAAAAATGTATTTCGTGTTACGTTTTGTCGAATTGATTGCGAGATGTTTTGGGATGTATACAAGTAATAAAAAATAATTTTTCTCATTTACGAGTAATAATTCTTCTACTCTGGAGAAAGCATAGGCTAATATCTAGACTAGACGGATTAGTCTCGATTACACTGTTGAATAAAAAAGTTATATATTTTTAACCCAATTTTGCTTTAATATTCGAAACGATATGAAAAGGGAGAATTCACTACATGGCTCAAGTAAAACTCAGAGCAGTTCAACATCAGGCAACACATAGCCGAAACCAAAACGAAGTAGTACGGTGATGCGATCTGTCACAGTAGACTACCGGTACCACGGTCTTCACGACCCGCGCAATCTTCGATGACGTTATCGCACACAAAAACGAATGCCATAGAGCACACACAAAAAAAAACATAATAATGACAATACATCGGTACATTTCGTGTCCAACGAAACAAAAGATAAATATAGATATCGGAATTTGTTCACCTCGCTTGACAGTCTTGATATGGCGGAATAAATTTTAATCCACCACGAGACATTGGCCGCTGCAATCTAACAACAATTCCATCGTAATCGGAGTCTAAACATAAGTGAAATATATATCGTTTTGTAGGCTAGACAGATAAGAACTTTGACTTCACTCTCAAAAACTTGAAATATATGAAATACAATGAATTACATCATCAGTGAAAATTAAATCAATGCAAGAGTGTTTCGGTGCACAGTACTTTCACCAGATGAAAATAATTAGGAGTGAATTGTTTCAATACTTAATCAAGAACTTGTGTAGAAACAGGATTCAAAAGTCAGGTTTTGTATTGGCCGTGTAAATGTGCCGAGATAGTCGGGCAGATACACAGATACTGTCGATCCGTTGCGCCATATGTCCGAATACAAGTTTAACTGCTGTGATATTACAACAAATGGGTTGATATATTCATTGCTCAGAATTCAAATATGCGCAGTCAATGCATTTTTATATTGTTTATTCGGGCTGAATTTTACCTCCCGACGCTAGCACGGACAACACAAAACTTTGATCACAGACTCTCAACTGTGTCAGTGGAAATAATATTTTTACCTTTTATGCCAGTTACTGTCCAATTGAAAACTCTGATAAGTTTGATCCCTCCTGATGTTTCTTCTAGTTCTTCTGTTTGATGAATGCTGAACTTCGCACTGGCAAGTATGTGTGTACCTGTAAGCATATCAATTTGAAAGTAGCGTACCTATATCTATATGTTTACTTATCCATATTTGTCTTATCCATATTTATCCGATTCAATCTAGAATTTTAAAATCCTCTTTGAAACTATAATAAAAAAGCATTTTTTTAAAATTGTTGAAATGTATAATAATTAATTACACAGAGATACATAACCTATAAGCTCGGAAATTTTCTATATACCGATGGCAATGAAAATGATATTTTGATATTGTTGGTATATATACTTTTAACACCGATGCTAATAATATAAACAAAGCATTTAATAGTTTACATAATAAATAGCTTTATTATCAGTTCAATGAATTATTTTAACTTATGTTTGAATACTTTAACTTACTTGTCCTGCATGGCCTACATTGTACGTATGTCCAAATCAAAACATAAAAGGTTAGAAAAGACAACAAAAATGTCATGGCAGACTTTTTCCACGTGGTCACTTAATTACGTATTTGTATCTGGAAAAATAGTGAAATAAAATGATGTAAATAATTCCATAATCTGACGAAGTTAAAAAGTTGACGTTTAAAATACAAGTACTTTTGATCCTGCTCACTTTATAGTGAAATCAGGCAAATCAGTTAAATTGCTTTAATTATCTTTGACCGTGCGTAACTATATATATGTAATTAAATAACAATATATATCTATTTTATCTCAATTCAATGGCCGGCAAGTTGGCGCCCATATCACTAATTACAAAGTATTGAATTCACCCTTGCAACTTTTCTCAATATTGAAATACATCGTAAATATAGTAAGTAGCAAGTTAAATATACGCCAAAATATACTGCCAGAAAACGTGCCCACTGATAATGAAATGCGGACATTTAGTTGCAAGCCAAATGTCTGAATTTTGGAAACGATATCTTTTTCACAATTTAAAAAATACCCTGTCACTGTTTTTAAAAAAATCATTGAACTCTAACTTATAAGACTTTTATTATCCAAAGTGTCCAGTCTTCATTGATTTGAATGACCTGAATGCCGTATAAATTGGCAATCGCTTCTCGGTACAATTACAAGTATCTTTCCAAGTCTAGCCCGTAACGCTTTGGACAAGTAAACGTTAACTTATGAGTAGCATTACTTCCTGTGTTTGGAATAGACAAGGGATTAGTACTATTGAACGTGACGTGAGTCGCAGTCGTAGTATGGAATATTCAAAGCTCTGCCAATTTTTAACCGATAACGAACGAGTAAGCGTCTTCTTATCACGATAAAGGCGCTAAATGTAAAGTTCGGCAGAACATATGATGTCTATTTACAACATTTTCATGATATAACTCTACTGTAGAATGGATGATGGTGACCAAAATCATACTAAAATAATGTATTCATTTGTACAAAATCACGAAATGTTTGTAGTATTGGAGCATGAGATCTGTCATAAATTTATTTTCAAGGCGTATATGATTGTATTAAAATCCACAGGAACAAATGCCTAAGTTCGTTTTTATTAACTTCGAATTAACGTAGGCAACGATAAAAATGCGTTGGGATACAAGTATAAGCTAAAAATGTTTTCTCGTTTGAGATATACTATTGTGATTACAATCACTGCAAAATTGTTAAAAGATATGTGTTAGAGCAGTTTTTATTTTCTAATTCAAATTTCAACAAAATTGTTGTTTTATTTGAAATAGTTATTATGCAACAAGTTCGAATAACATTTTTATATTGAATTAAAACTGGATATTTGCTGGTGCTGAGATTTGTAATTTCAGACATTTTTTTACTATCTATGCAAGAATGATCAATCTTAGTGGGGTTTTCTCGTTGTTATATTTAACTCATATAAAGTCTGAAACTAACCTTGCACAGATTTCATTCTACTTTCTGCCATCCTAACATTAAAAAAAACTATGCTAAAATACATTCCAATGAATTTCACAGTTTCATCGTTTCTGAAACCAATTTAGGTCAAAAATTGGTGTCACTTTGGATCACGTTAAGCAAGCATACCCTAAGTGACACTCCAAAAAATTGGTTCTCTGATACCTGTCATCCTGTACTCAACATAACCTCAAACTTTAAAACTGAAGTTAAAAAAAAATAGAAGCTCATAGTTTTACTAATGTGTCATTTAAAAATATTGTCCATACCACTTTATTGTCACATGGCGTGAGGATCATACACGTTTTTCACGTTAAAATAAATATGCAATAACGAATAGTAAATATTAACCAATGTGTTTATACGCAACCTATCATATCGGAGAAGTAAAATCTTGTACTGTTAGCAAAACATTGTATAGACTCAAACCCAAAGATATTTGGTGAAGTTATATTCATACTTACTAAGTTATGCTCGATTAAATATTTAAATTTATTCAGGATTGTACCGACCTTTGGTCCAAGTTCACTTTAATCATCAAAAGATAAACATTGACTATTCGTTTGAAAAATATCATGATGACAAATGACAAAAACAAATGTAAATGATCACAAATCCCCCTGTGCCCAACAGGTAACAAATATCTTCAGAGACACACGACTTCAGAAAAGGTTGAAACAAAATGGAAAGTAGTGGAAATTGCCCCGACTAATATTGTATGCAAGTTAACCGTTTTTTTACGATACCGAGATACAAAAGATACAAGATTCATATTAAAGATATCAAAAAAGACATTCTCACAATTTCAAGAAAGGTGAATTTTCTTTTCGGTGAATTCCAAACTATAACCACATGACTACAAGATAAATTTGTAATACATTTTAGGGATCTAAATTGACATCAGTAAAACCTGTGGAGTGCTTAAGAGTAGGAACAACAAAAAGTTTAACTTGTTTCAAATAACTTGTTCGTTAAGTATAACTGAATAAAATTATATCATACACAGACTTTAATATTTGCTCATTTTGAAACTATTAAATAGGGTATAATTGATAAATTTTGCTAACAGTAATTACAGGAGCATGTACTGTAAGAGAAATACGGACTGGCGTTATCAAGACAATATATATATTAAAAACGATGTTCATTCAAAATCCACCGGTCTAAGTCTCTTTTTTCCACTATTGCAGATGAAGCATTAGGCTTAGGTTTTTGTGAAAACAAGTCCATGCCTTCAAAAACAAATAACTAACTAATCCCATATCTAGGGTTACCATATTTTTTGTGACTTCAAATCGGGACGCCTCGAAAGACAACGACCCCTTAGCTGTGATTTTATAACTTCACATTACTGATTTTACTACATAGGCCTACATTCCTACATTTAAAGCTGTCCTGGCTGTCTTTATTGACCATATTGTTATCGAAATTTCATGCGCATATTCTCTGTCCAAATATCGGGTTCAATTCGAAAAATAGGAAGGAATTGACGTTAACGATACCGGTACAAATAATTCGAATTTAGACTAATTAGTATTGATTTTACATGCGATACGTCTGCCATCAATGGGAATCAGCGGGAAACGAACGCATTTTCAGTAAGTAGGCTAGCGCTGCGCTACACAGAAACAACAGTAACGAGAACATGTTTGTGTATTATGCTGGAAAAGCGGGACTTTTGGCTAACTTATCGGGACGGCGGGACAAAACGCTGAAAAGCGGGACGTATGGTAAGCCTACGCCATACCCGACATTGAATGGTAACCGGACGAGAGGCCGTGGTTCGCCCTATATGATTAAGCCGTCCTATCGGCTTTCCTCTCCCCCGGGATAAATATGTAAATCCTATCCTATAACCAATTAAACGCCGATGAACCTAAGCAATCTTAGGTTCTGTTGTGAATGTGATATATTGTCATACAATTTTTTTATTTGAGATATATAATCGTAAATATATACTACTATTTTGAAACATATAAAATTACTTTGAAACAGGAATGAATAATGATTTAAGAATTGAATAAACAGAATAATGTTATTGGCAGAATATTCAAATGTGGAATTGGTTAGACTTTGTAAATTTAAGCGTTTTTTGCTGTCAAATGTTCGCATTGCAGAGTTTTTCTACTCTTCCACGTTGAAATATACTGACAAGTGCAGTCTAATCTATCTCAGATTTTTGGTATCATTGTGAGAAAACATAGTTCTCGAAGTCAAAATGGCTTCTAAATTATTTTATTTTTAAAGCACAAAAAATCTAACAACAATAAAATCGCGATTCCGTGCTTTGAAACCATGCTTCAAAAGTTGTCCGAGCGGAAATGTGTCTGAGAGACTGGTTAAATTCTAATTCAGATATTTAGTCAACGTTAAATGATTGGTTCAGTAGTTGGAAGGAAATTCTACCTCTTTCTGCAACAGCAACGTGAATAACAACAATTAAGCAAAGATATTATATATAAAAATAATTCAGATATATACTATAAAATTATATATTTAAAATAAAATTAAAACCCAGCAAGAAAAATTCACATAAACAGGAGAGCGATGCTCAAATATATCGACCCGGGGGCCAAAACGAAGTTGTTCGGGTATACAATCTTCCACAATAGACTATCTGTACCGCAGTCTTCATGACTTTACCTGCCCTCCGGATAGCAGAAAAACTTGATAAAGATTTGCTTGACATTCTATCTTGACGAACTAACATATAAATATTTTGTTCAATACCTAAAGTTTGCACACTGTACGAGATAACTTGCTTGTGATTACTGATTACTAGAAAAAATAAAACGAGAATATCGGTTGGAAACCGAAGACTTATCGATCGATAGGGGATCCTCCAAAACAGAAACTGCAGTTTCGATTCATCCGCTCTTGTAACTTGCGCACTGCGCATCGCACACACACACTCGGCGGGTTTCAAAATTCTCTCGCTTTACAAAAATCTAGATCACTATAATATATAATTGATTGATAACTCGCTAATTATACGACATAATTCGCCCAAAATCAATAGGCTTCTGGTCCGTTATAAGATGAATGCACATGCAAAATCTGGAGCAGATTCGATCTCGCTTTCGTGAGATATCGCGTGCATCTAACAGACACACAGACAGACAGACAGACATAGGGATAGGATAGGATTTACATATTTATCCCGGGGGAGAGGAAAGCCGATAAGACGGCTCTCGCACATAACCATCCCTGCATGGGATTCGAACCTGCGAACCCACGCAGAGTAATTAGAGGTGCGGTGGCGAGCGTATTCCTAACGCTTAGCCCGTTGAGCCACACCGCCGCGCATACAGACAAATACCTATCAATATACTTACCGATCTTAAGATCGATAAGTAATCAGTGTACTAAAATGTAGGCTGAACATTGGCCTCATAATAAATAAATAAAAAAAGTGAAAAGTTGCACTTGTCTCGAAATGACCTAACAGATACGAGGATTAGGACATCGATGCAACTACTGCACGTCAGTCGTTAAATTTCAAGTAATTGATTACATTTTAAGGTAAAATTTTCACTGAGAATGATTAATATTTAAAAGATAATGAGAGCTACGGGAAGAATAGTTGGGAGCCGCATGCGGTTGAGAACCACTGGCGTTGAATGTGGGTGTTTTACACTTCTATATGACGTCATTGTACGCCTGACTGCGAACGTTTTCAAATTAGTCCAGCTGTTTTTACAACCAAGATGTTATGTGAATCTAGCAGAGAACACAGGCAGAAAATCGTAACCGGTATTCTTACACATTGCGCTGCATTCTGAAAACCCAACATAATTTTAACAGCCTAGATGAGTTATCGTATAAATTTTATAATTTTATAAATCTATAATTGAAAAACATATAATTAAATAAACTTATATTTAATGATAACCATGGTGAAAACTAAAAAAACTGCATTACCGTACCAGATTACAGTACCGATACCGGTACCGGTACTTGAAAATACTGGATAATCATAGCCTACCTGCATATGGTACCAGTATCGGGTATGGAATAACTGAAATCTTCATTTGTGTAACTTATATGTTTTTTTTGTGTGTTATTACTGTACCGGTATTATGTATATTATTTATTTATTTTTTCCAACTCTGGAATCCATGTTATCTGTATGTGGAACCTTGTAAAAATAAATTCGCTGAGCTGAACTACCTGGACATAGCTCTTACGGCATAGAACAGTAGAACCAGTAATTATTGGGTTCAGCAAAGTAAACGCCATGTGCCATGAGATACCGCGCCGTAACTCTGTAACTGCTCACCGTAAATACCACCAACAAATAGGCTATGTGATGTGAAATTCATTCCTGCCAGACAGACTTTATTTTTAAATCAATATTTCTACATTCAGACATTACTGCATCACATATTTGTTGAGGCGCAGTTCTTACCACTTCATGGCAGCTCCTGCCACGAACGAACTGCGGCAGCTCTTGCCATGGTTTTATAGCGCTATTCAGTAATCAGTATTAACGGTATATTCACAAATTAATGTACCAGATTTTAATTGATCATGTGGAATTATATCTACTTAAACCCTAACCCTAACCCCAAACCAATCAAAACTGTATCCATAAGAAAAACGTTCCAACTTACACAATATTTGTCACCATAATAGACAGCCCTGTCTTTACGGCCCACCTGCCGCGGTTACGGCAGCAAAATTTTACCTGCCATTGGTTTTCAATTTGCTGCCGCGGTGACGGCAGCTCGACATTGGTTTGTGGCAGCTAAAAAGTCAGTTGCCATGAGTTTGGCCGTAGCGGCCATGGTATGGAAATACCGCCATGGTTTTGCGGCAGCTGCAGATGCCACAGAATACTTGAAACTGCACTTGTATTTGTTTGGCATTATTTAAGCAGTCATACATTTCACATCGCATTTTTGTTTGGAGTTATCAAAACAGTCCCAAATACTGAAATATCTATTATTGTCTTCTTCATTTCAGGAATAAGATATTATTGTGTATCTCGAATAGAATATAACTGTATTATTACAGTAGTAAAGAGAACAAATAATCTGCATTGTTTGGGTCCTATTGCAGTTTTGTATAGAGACATTATTTTTTATTATCTCCAATGGTTATAATGTCGATCAAAGGGGAAACAAGTTCAGACGTTTTGCCAACTAATGAAAATGAGTCTTCCAATGTTTCTGGAAATTTTATTGACACTTCACAGCAGTTGAACACTCCAAGTAAAAAGCGGCACGTTATAAAATCAAAACACATCAAAACGGCGAAATTAGATTGTGATGTTAAAAATAGTCCTCTTTCTAAAAGTATTGGACTTATTGAAAAATTTAGAACACAAGGCAGAAATAAAAAGAAGTCTACTTCGAAAGAAGCATCGAGTCTTGCGGTTGACAACATTTCACAAGAGAAAAGTTCAGATTCCTCTGATCTGCAGCTTACTGTTTCACACAATAAAGAAGATGCTAGTCCAAAAAAGATTTCTAAACAAAATACAATCGATAAATCAGAATTATCTATCAATGCACTTGAAAATGGATCTGAATCTTCAAAAAATCTTTTTCCCTCTTCATTGATTCCTAGTGAGGGTGAGGAGAAAAAGGCCGTCAAAATACAAAAGTTCGCTCAAAATACTACACGAAAGAAGAAAACCAAAAATAGGTAAGCATAATTTCAAGCTCCTTCTTTTTTGTATAGCGTTTATTTCCACTTTCCGTATGTCTCTCAATACATGCTCAATATTGCCAGATAGTTCATAGATACTTTATACAACATAATCCAGTACTCTCTCGAGTGGTTACATCATTACAAAAACAAATCTTTTCTTTGTTAATGCTCTGTGGAGTGCAGCAGTTTGACTGATTTCCGTACTAACAGTAACAACTATATTATCTTTAGGCAAGTAAATTTGTAATGTTGATTGTTGATGAATAGTTTAATAAACCTTGTAATGTCAAAGTAGCAGCATATTTTTATTGAATTGTATGAAAATGAATTGTATAAAGAATTGTTAGTTGATTTAAGTTAATGTTATTTGAAAATTTACTATTTTTGTGTGTTGGGGTGGTGTAGCCAGTCTGCGCACGATTTCATTCAAAACGCTATAAAACAAAAACCAATATTTCCAACTCGTTAATTTTCTCACCGTAGGTGCATTGGCATTTATTTTACACACTAAACCTCGAATTAACTTTCTACGACCAGGGGTTAAAGCTATACAAACCGCCAAAGTTAAAAACACTCGGAAGACGTATTTGCGACCGAACGACCAGTGTGCGATCACAGATTTCAATCCATGCATGAAACAATTTGGCTCCTAATTGCATTTCTAACCGTCTTATATTTTAGGAACACAGTCATTTCGAACAAAACTCGTCAAATTATATACAAAGCACCGCATCACAGCAATCAAACAGACAAAGACACGGTGGTTGCAAATTGGTCGACGAAGATATTATCGGCGTTTTGGAAATGCGCACCCTCCTATTCCCCCTCCTTTAAATGTAGAAACGCGAAAATTTAAAGATGGTTAAAAGAAACACAACTCTACTCCCTTGCCAAGTTTCATCTTTTTATCTCTTATATTTGTATGGATTTTTAAGTTTTTTTAATGGACAATGGGTAGTTGGCAACATGAAAAAATGATCCGTTTTTTTCTTCGGTCGGGTTTTCGGTCGTAACTTTTTTGTTTGTGGCCGCATTTTAGTGTAATTTTGCAGAGCTATGAGGGACAAGTGGACGATAACGCATGAGAAATATCGTCGCGGTTTGTTAATTTTTTCGGCATTAATTAGATCGATGAAGTTGATGGCCGCAAAGTGGGTAAGCGGCCCTACATATCTGAAGTATGATGTTAAAACTTTTTGATGCCTTTTGCACAAGAAGATTTTGTTGTCTCCTTGAGCAGCGATGTAAAGTAACTTCTGGAATTTTGTTATTTCTTTTAATAACAACAATAAATTTTGAATCTTGTAAACCTCCCTACTTCCCTATGGTTTCTCTACTTACGCCTTGGATGAGAGCTCATGGTTTTGCATATGATTCATGCAATTCATTTTTTTTTAACTCTACTTCCCCTCTGCAAATATTTTTTTTTCATTTATAGTTGTTTAATTTTTTAATTATATTGTTTGTAACAGTTCTAAACCCTCTGTGAGAAGTCATGTTCTGACTGACTACTATCCTGTAAGAAGAAGTTCCAGAAAGCCAAAGTCATTATTACAGGTGTGTTAAAATTATTCATGGGACTTCAATCTTTATTCGAGCCTAATTTTTGATATTTATATTATATTGTCCCAGACAATTATTTTAATTCAACGTATTGAAGTATACGATCTTACTTATTTATACAAAGAAATTGATCTAGTGATGGCAGTGGCAGAAGTTTGGCCACATAAATGAGTTCTTAATAAACTATATTCCTCATTTGGACCATGTACGGTGAAAAAAACACTTTTATATTTTTAGAAAGAACATGAAGATGTTATTATTGAAGCTATCAAATCTAATTGTGAAGATGGATTAGAAGTTGTAGAGTTTGAATCTAAAGGAAGAGGTGTAATTGCCAAAAGGTAAACAGATCTTTTCACAATATAAATTTTATTGAACTCAATGATATATGCACTATGGAGTATGGTAGTTTAAATCAGACTTATAGTTTCAATTTTGATAAAATGCACATTATCTGCACTAAATTTTTCATCTCAACCTTCTATATTTGTAAATATAACAATAAATTGTACGATTTAGAGCATTTAAGAAAGGCCATTTTATTGTTGAATATGCTGGAGATTTAATTGATTGGAATGAAGCAAAACAAAGAGAAGATAAATATGCTAAAGATCCCACAGTCGGATGCTACATGTATTATTTTATATTTGATAACACAAATTATTGGTAAGTTTATTTCACCTGCATATGGTTGTGTTTCCAATAGTGTTCGCCAATGTAAGAGAAAATAGGCTAGATACCAGGTAATTTATTTTGAACTCTAAAATGGCACAAAAAATACAAGAAAAAGGCAGAGAACGGAGACTCAGTGAAATTGCTGAAACTTCAAATGAGATTTAGAACATGAGACATAAAAGTACCAAATGGGCAATCTCACCTTTTGACATAGAATAACATTGAAAAAAGCATGATGAAATACTCTTTTACAGGCTTTAGTAAGAGACACTCAATCCAAGTTCAACTCTGTTTTTTTTTTCTGAATACTTTTGACTCTCGTCAGTTTATCTGTCAGTTCACTGAAGGTTTGCTTCTGTGATTTCTTGAGGAGCATTGTGCAGCGTTGTATTGTGCACTGTACTACTTGAAAACTAACCAACTTAAAACTAACTACATATAAAAACACAGAGTCAAGCTTAGATCAGTCCATCTTTATAGCCTTTGCTGCCACTTCGCTGATGTTTAATATATATAGAAAGACATAAATAAATGTGGTTCAGGAACCGGCATCTACATGGTTCTCCATGCCAAGCCTATTTGGAAAGTATGCGTCAATTCGAAAAAATGTTTTCATTATATTTTTTCACCATTACTGCATAAGTTTATTCATTAGAACAGCATAATGCATTTGCAATATAATGACGATTTAAAATCTTCTGAACATACTTTGTATCTCTCCATTTTAGCGTTGATGCTACTGTTGAATCAGGTCGTCTCGGTCGGCTTTTGAATCACAGTCGAAAAAATCCAAACTGTAAAACAAAACTTGTGAGTATGCCTGGAGTCAAAAGTAATGCAGGTCCTCGATTGGTGATTGTAGCAAAACGGGATATAAATGCAGGAGAAGAATTAACTTATGATTATGGTGACAGAGACAAAGAAACGTTACAGTCACATCCATGGTTGAAAGCAACTTGACTACTTCTTGTTTTCAAGGGATGGACTGGAATTTTCTTGAAAATATACAGATAATAAATGAATTCTTTTGTACACTTAGGCTTTGGTTGAAATCAGGGATGTCCAAATTGATTATTTGAATTGATTAAAATTGATTTTATTTAGAAATGAATAAGAATGGTTTTGTTTGCGCTTGAGGTTCTTGAACTTCTATTTGTTTCAGAGATCAAGTTACAAGTATATAGGGTGATTTGCTCCGCAGTTGTCCTCTCTAGAATATCTTCCAAATAACCTCCTTGGCATTAGAGACAAACTTACATTTGCCGCACAAAATATAAGGTTTATTTTAAAAAAAGTTTGAATACTGGCGATATTGTTTTTGGTTTACAACATATTTACCAATGAACTATTAATTAGGATCATTCATAGCGTTTGATAAGTTCTTGTTTCCAACATAATCAATAATGTATATTGTTCTTGAAATAGCCAAATGAAATTTATTAAAAACATAGAAATTGTTTGTTTGGTGAATTTCGTTTTAAGATCAGGCATTATGCTGCCATTTGAGTGCGAGTATGACATTTATAATTTGAATTTTATTCTCTTATCAAATGTATTGGTTATTGCATTCAGGAAAGTTAACATATGTTTAATCAATCAACTACTGCCAGAATGAATTACTCTTCAACTTCTCAGAAGTTTTTATTTTTTCAAATGCATTCTGAACTGATTTATGTTGGTCTTCATTTTTACTTGTTTTGGAAATCTTATTTGAATATCGCACAAATGGATAAATGGAAGCTCTTTAATTCCGTATCAAGAATTGGGGTTTCGAAGTTTTCGATGTGAAACTATTTGAGTTTTGTATTGTTACAATGTTGTTATGCTCAATTCATAAAATTGACTGACTACAGTGAAAAATAATTACAGTTGTTATTTATGAAAATTAGCAAAGCTGAGATTTTACTTCAATTTATATGTGGTGTATATTGAATTGCATTTAATTTGATTGAAACTTTTTCTATGAATTAGGACGGCACATTACTCATAGGATTGTTGATAATCGGGTAGTTTGTTGCGTTGTCGATATAGTACCATTACCCTTGACATTTTTACACGAACTGCCTGTGTTTATGTGGGTTTAAGTAAGGTGTGCCAACTACCAACTATTTATTTGTTGGATTTAACTTTTGTTTAACATATATCGGCGTTTTTGTCATATTTCTGAGCTTTTGGCCATTAGTGTTTTTGTTTGTTGTTTTGTTTTATTTTCAATTTTTTTTCAACCTTCAATATGCTGCTTCGAGAAATATTGTGTGCTAAGTGAAATTTTATAACAAATTTAATAAGTCAACATAAATCTGAAGTTAAGTATGAACATTCGTGTGAAGAGATTTATTTAGTAGCAGAAAATCCGCTTTCGTGTTTATTCGAGGAGAAAGCGACTCATCATATTATGGCGATCCACGGTATGAGTCCGAATCTAACGTGAGATTAGTTTCAGATGAATGAACTTGGTGGTCAAACCTACGATGGTGGGAGCGCAATCCTTTCGTACATAATTGCGGAGGCGAACTCGCTCATAAAATTCAGAGTTCTAATGTCAATCCTAGTAAATGTTAACGAATGTTTTCACCTCGCATTAAATAAAACAAATATACCTAAAATAGTAAGTTTAAAAAGTGAATTTTGTGGGTAACTACGTCATAGTGGACTGTGATCTTCGACTTGGTTTTTAATAAAAATTTAATCAAACCCAGGGGGTTAACTAATTAGACGTCTGCCTACGCGAAGACCCACGTCAATATCTTGGGGTGTGGTGTTGCATGCGAACAACACCCATGCTAACGACGAATTATTTTATCTCCTTTATATCTGTTTGAAAGAGCGATTCATTTTGACATATATTATGACAAGCGTTTCAAAGCCATCGCCCCGGGAGTTGTGATTTTGGTTAAACCCGACATGTGATACGTTCGTCATAAACTGAGGGATTGACTTGAGATATTGCACGGATTAGCTGTGGTCCAACGTTTTACCGGATCAGATTTAGACAATAAGAGCCCCAAGGTTGTGTCATTTGTGAGGCCCCTCTTTAGCAATGACGCCATAATTGCTCCTTGGAAACCAATATTACGTTATAATGATGGGTAAAATATATTATATCGTTATAAATTTTCAAATTGCATGGACTACGTCATTTTACTTACAGAAAAGATACTTATGCTAATCAGTCAATTATATTGAATAGCAAGTTGAATTTGAAAAACACTTTACGGAACTCAAGGTTGTGATAATACGTTATGGCTCCAGAAAACCCGACGTTGTAATACCCGTTTCTGGGCGCGAGAGGCATGGGCAAGTCAGATAACGACAGAATTTATTGTTCCGTGTATTCGACGTCCCACTGTGTCTTTTCGTCCGTTTGTATTTGATTTTCGACCTTCTGATCTTTCCGTGTTCCATTTTCTCACATTCGAAATATCCGGAGCGCTTTGGCAACGTATAGAAGCGATTCCCGGATTGTCCATCTCCGAATGTTGTGAATATCGCTTCTCCTCCACATTTCCAAATCTCACATGTCGAAATTTTTGAAATTTAGTGTGATTCTACAACAAGAAAATGTATTTTAAATTATTTTGTCTCACTCGTGTGTGAAAATGGGAACGGAAATATTATAAAAAGCTAGGCGCTGCTGGTATGAGCAAGCGGTGACTTTCTTACCCTGGAGTCAAAACCAAGGTTCAGAATACGATTCTTAGGAATCGATGGCTTTATCAATATTAGGAGCAAAATAGAGAACAAATGTTACTCACCAACAAGCGGTGCTTGCACGTACAAAAAGCGAAAAGTTTTTTTTTAAATATAGCAATTGGTTTTGCTTTCAGTTAGCCTAAACATAGCACAATCAGGGTACAGAAGATAAACGTCTTACTTTGTGTTCCAGGGGAACAGTTGGCGTCTTTATTGAAGAGTAACTTCTCGTTGCCATCTCCATCTCTTTTGCTTTCGTAAAGTTTTGGGCTGATCTATCACGACCGGGTTCGAGTAACTCTGATTTTTTCTGCTTGCGAAATGGATTGTGCAGGCGCCGAAACATGTTAGATGTTTCTGCAGATTGTGGCCTTTGCTCCTTTTTCTTAATAGCTGGCAGAACCATCTGCAAATCATATAATATGTGCTAGACAAGCAGCCAACTCGATCTGAGTGTGCGGCGTACATGAGTATTTTTATTTGAACCGGTTGAATGAGAAAACAATGCTCTTTTTTGCTCTTTGTCACGTTTATTTATCTTAGGCTACATCCGCAATACACGTAGGGGACCAAATTTTGTGAAGTATATTGGGGTATATTTGGATAAACGTTCCTCCAAATCCTCACAATTTACATTCTGTATTTCTATTTTGCAAATGATTTGAAAACAACTTTTTTTCGTGACATATTTCGCATTGCGTTTTGGTTATTATATTCTAAATACATCGGTTAAACCTATGGTTGAAGAAGTTTTAAGATATGAGGTTCGAGTCTTGCTAATTTATTAAATTTGGGAGATACGATACAACTATAAATGATAGTTCATTGCCAAAAGCAAGCATGAAAAATTTCCACAAATAGGCAATGATACCCTTTACCAGATAAATAACAGTTACACTTTCTAAGCATTAAATTATCTTCCTCTATTTTTATCATTAGTTAATTTAGAACTGTGTTGAACCAATATAGATATTCACCTCATCCTGGACGGTTACGTCTTGATTAACAATTTGATATTTTGGAACATATGTAGGATTTTTATGTCGAACTGCAGGAATTTTCACTAAACTTTTTCCCATGTGAAATACCCCGAAATCAGGATCAGTTTCACCAACGCTGTCGTCTGATGGAGCTGGGTAGTCAGCAGCAGCACGACGTTCCGATTTTCTAGTAGCTGTGATATTTTATTACAATTTTAAGTTGATATATATTGGCAAAATAAAATCGATATTATTCCAGATTTCTACCTTTTCTAGTCGTACAAATTACTCTTAACAAAGTTGACCCCAAGTTTCTGCGTCGCTTTTCCTGTGGGCCTATAAAATACGTATTACTCCAGTCTTGAAATATTTATTACGTTTACTAAATTCTGTTTTCTTCGAGTCTAACAGTGAATCGCCTAATGTAACACTTACCCCACATTTCGTTTGCAAATGGACCTTCGTTGGATTTATGTAATAATACTGTTCCTAAATCCGGTAAAGTTTTTAGAGCTGATTTCATATCTTGTTCGCTAAGGGATGTAAATTTTATTCTTCCATCCATAGCATTTGCAAAACTTGTCATTAGTTGCATTAGATCCAGCCTAAAATAATGAAAAATCGATTAGTACCATATTCTCATGGCCCGGAACATATTCATATATATATATATATAATTTTTTAGACAGATGATAATAGCACACTATCCTTTCAACGAGCAATTATCTATATTTTATGCAGAATTGTGATTAGTAATAAAAGGTGCATACAATTTAATTACCAATGATAATTAAACACCATAACTCGCCTCAACATGCCTAAAGAAATATGCTAGATAGTGGAATGTATGTAATTTCACAAGTAGTACACAACGTGCCTGTCAAAAAGGCTATAGTTTTCTTCCAATTCTGAAATATATCCGGAGTCTTCTGCCGTCGAGAATGTTCTGAAATCATTTGCCTGATCAAATATTTTCATTAAAATTTCTGAGTTTTTCAATATGAATGTCAACTGTGTCGTTTGATAGTGAGCCATGTCATCAAGTTGGTGGCGTAAATGTTTTTCGTGACTACTCAGCATTTGCAAAAACTGAAATAAAAAAACAGTAATATATTTTACTCGGGTATGAATGAACTTCCTTTTGGACGAGTGTGATTGCACAATATGATACTTTTATCCATTTCTCATTTTAAAACAAGTCCAGCCACCGCACCTATAAAGTGACTTACTTTTACGGTAAACTGCTTCAACGAAGTTTTAATTTTTCTTTCTATTGCCTCATTTCTCTTTTTATTTTTAATCAAGGCTTCTTTAATAGCAGCATTGCATGCTGCCAATTGTTTATCTGAAATAAGAAAAACAGACATGAAATCAATAGGATATTTGGCTAAAAATCAACAGATATAATTGATTGTTATCAAGAGATAGCCAATAGCGCTTCGCTCTATTCAAACCAATAGTTGGAATAGGAATAGATATATGGCCAATATCATCATTTGAATGGCCTGTTACGTAAAAGGTAATCGGACTGCCATATAGAACACTGTATGGCTCCGCCTAACAATTATGGTGCCTATATAATTAACGTTATATTAATCGGAATTGTATCAAATGTGACGAAGAATTAGGGAAAATAGGTTCTGACGTGTTCTGTAAATTAATCCAAGTGAGGAAGAAGAACTGAACAGAGTATAAGCGTGATGATATAGTATTACGAATACGCTGGAACATGATGATCCACAGGGTGTTATATGAGACTAGTTTGTTATATTATCATTGTATAAAATAATTATTAAACTTTGAATGCAGACGATATATATTAATTAATCATCACGGTTTCATGGTTGTTTAATGTACATTATCGCATGATATACCTACGTTTTCTGATTGCTTTCATCCCGAATTGTCTGTTAAATTTACTCCCCGTTTTTGTTTGCAGACGAGAGTTTGTTGGGTCTAAAATATAGCATATAACGTCGACTCATTTATAATTAAATTACCAGCTATCTCATCAATTCTTTTTTGTCATTTAAAGTTAAAAATTACATATACCTCAGTCGGGCTACTGAAAAGGAAAACGGTAGTGTGCCAAGGTTTCAGTAAGAAGTTAAAGTAAACTGTATTGAATAAAATGCTAGTCGCAGTTTTAAGATGATTGAAACACGTGATAATTGAATATATATATATGATATTCCTTATAGTATTTGTAAAAAATGGTACCCTTGATAATAGGCCAATGGAACGTATTACTTTTATTGAGAATTATCTTGGAATATCAAAAATTCACGTCAGAAGATCAAGAAGATTGTCCCCTTTTTGTTTTTTGAACATGCACCTTTACCTACCTACCTTTACTATAATTCTCGTTGAGAGTTGTACTTATTAAGTCATTCAGGTTGATCATTTCATGTAACCTTTTCCCCATTACTTTGATATCGACGTGATGCAATTGACATGATGCACATAGTATTTCATGGCATCTCTTACAAATATATAATTCAGAAGAGAAGTTCTTTTTACAACAATTCGCGCAACAAAACTGTCCAGTCAGCATGATTCCTGCTACTCGGATAGGTAATGCTATTGATTACAAAAAGTAAAGGAATTTCCAAATATGTCGTTATCGCTAAATGATTATACATCTTAAAACAACCCAATTAATTGAATAACGAACAAAAAATACATTTTCTTTTCGTTTTCTATTCATCTTTTCATTGGCGTGAACACTACACTCAACCTTTCATACACATGTACGTATACCTAACTCTTTATTATAATGGCAATGATATTTATGAAATTCAATTGATTTTAACTTGAATAGAGTAAGATATGAGACATTTTAATGTAGTATAATTTATGTTTGAAATTTGAACAATTAAGATTTTATTTCAGTTATTCAACCATGTAAAAATGATTTATAGCGGTATCACGAGGTTTGTATATATATTTTGATTTATAATTTAATCGTTTATCAAAGTCCCTTTCAGAAATAAGCTTTAGTAACTTTGCATGTTACTTATTTTCCATAGAGAAACATCTTAATCTTGTCTCACTCGCAAATGAATAAAATAATAATACAGAACTGGTTTTATCGCGCTAACTCCGTATAAATCCACCCTGAATGCGGATTCAATGAGATAAAAGTTCGCAATGTATTCCAAGTGTCTTGGGTAAATATGATCAATCTTTCTTTTGCCTTTCGGTAGCTGTTTGCCTAGTAAAGGCATCCCGCCCTAATTTGGCCATTTTTCGATGATTGTGAATCATATCGCCTATTTACAGCCTTTAAACCCAATACGTCATTCGCAGTTTCAAGCGTTTCTGCTGTTTTAAAATTAAAATCGAAATGATAACAGGACATATGGACCATAACCGATTATCCAGCCATTTTCTTCGTAAGGCATAATGTAAGTAGAAATCGATTTGGATTTTTCATGAGAATGCATTAAAACTTACTTATTCAAATCTGTGCAAAGTGTTCATTCAAATTTTTGTCTTACTTCAGTTGAATATGAAGGGATTTTGCCGTCTCGATAAAAAGTGGAAAAAGATTTCATTATCTACAAGTGACTGGAGAAAACAAGCTCTGTAGTTTTTGTCGGTAACAATGGTCACATATGTAATAAATTGATTGATTAAATCATTACTCTCTGTTGTCGACTATAGGCCTAAGCTATAAGCTGTGTGACGTAGGCCTATAATATGCTCTTTAGCCAATATTATTACAACTGCGTTTTCGATTGCGTAAAAGTGATGTATTGTCTGCTTGTCAAAAATTTCAAATAACATGGCTTTTGCATCCTGTTTCAGCTACTGTCTGAGATGTATTGTTTCCTTCAACCATCCACCTGCGAAAGACCATATATTCCGTGACTTTATTGTCAGCGATATTTGATTAACAAAGCGAGAGAAATTGGCAAATAACTCATATATCAGCCTCTACAAACATTATTAAAATGCGATTTCGTGGTTCGGATAGCCCGCGCTTTGTTCTGCTAAATACGTGAGCGAGGATTCTACTGTTACTAAACTTAACCGTTTTTATCACAAATACTTGTTTTACAGCAAAATGCTCTCGCGATTTTTCCTATGCGGTGGAATTTCTTGCGGCGAAATTTCCTACGGCGAATTTTCCGAACATGCTTTTTTTCATTTTCGTAGCCGGGTGTGTCAGAAGGAGTGATTAAAGTGCCCCGATTTTATATCAATACATTATAATACAACATTATTAAATAAAGTGAATTATTAAAAATGTAAAACTAAAACATACTTTGCGCGTCCCTGACGCAAAGTTTTATACTTTCTGTCGTTTCATAGTTATAACGATAAACTGTAAACAAGCCTCCAAAATTACAGGATCTCAAACGCGCACAACGAGAATGGATCCAAAGATCTATATTCCATAAAACGCTCTTATAAACACTATCAAAATTAAAACCAGTGAAAAATCGTCAAAAGACACTAGAAACCTTTCTAAAACGCTCAAAAATAGTGAAAACCGTCAAAAACACTAGAAACCTTGCTAGAACGCGTAAAAACAGTGGGAAAATGGCAAAAAACACTGGGAACTTTGCTAAAACGCCTAAAAATCACTTCCTCAATATCTCCACATTTGATTGGTCAACATTTAGCAATAATAGCAACAAAGCTTTCTGCTTATCTTATGATTACTATTTAGTGGAATCCCCCATTTGAGGAAAATGTTTATACGCTTTCAGTCATTAGTCATCAGTTAAACATAAAAAACAACTCTCATAATCTGAACAACCGACTAATAACGGAATGGATGTTTTCCCGACCCTTGACACCAGACAAATTCTCCCTATACTTTACTACTGCAAAATTTTGGATGCTTATTAAGAGAGTGTTTTGGATAGTTGCAAACTGATGTACCTTCTCGAAACCATTATTTTTAATATAATATACAACCACGTGCCGCTTACACGTACAGATAGCTCATTTTAGCCAAGTCTATCGCAGCTTGTACGGGACTAATTTTTGATTATTGCAACTAAACTAAAGCTCATCGGAAGTCACAATAACAATTAAAATACTTCATATACAACTAATTTTTGGAAACACAACTAAAAACAGACAAATACCACACAAAACTGAAAAAAACGAGGCAATGTTTACAACCATGCCTGAATATCTGTCTGAGCGAACGAAGTGTCTGAGCGGCTTCAAAAATATCAATTTTTACGCTATCGTTGACTTTTTGCTGATTGGTCATTGTTACGGAATTCGGAATAAGGAATTCGATGCTCGGGAAAACCTCCATTGATAGGAGGTTAGATGGTGTTTATGATCACTAAATCGAAGCAACTTTCCTGACATGAATATGATTGGCAGTCTACACTGTATATTATACCAATTATAAATCATGTTGATTTATTGTTGCTAATCATGCATCTAAAATACAGTGATACAAATATGAAAAAAATTATAATAGCAAGGGAACCCGTTTATTTTTCTTTTTTACTGAGGGGTTATGAATCTATATGAATCAATATTTATCCAGAAAAGACTGGAAGTACTTTTATATCTTGATAAAATCAATAATCCTCCATTTTCATATCAGCGATTAGGAAATGAAAGTGCAATTTTGTTGGAACAAAATATTGTTGATTTGCATGCGGATGCAGTGCCATTTTCCTCACTTTTTCATACAAATACAGATTTTTTAATCTGAAAACACCGAAGATTTTAGAGTAACTACAAAGTTCAGCCAGTATTATTTGTTCCAATTTCTTTGTATTTGATTCGTTTTTCACTTCAAAATTTCGTGCGATGATTTTTTCAAACCTTATAAAAAAGTATTTGAAGCGGTTCGTCGACCTCTCTCGTGCTACTCTTGCGAAAGTCGGATGTTTTTTGACGGTACTGTAAAAAGTATGGTAGAATACTAAGCTTTGGTGTTCGTGTCCATAAATTTAAACCATCGCTCTCTTGTTAACTCGAGCGCGTTGCACTTATTTGCAGCATTGTAATAGGAGCTTTGCACTACTACCACATTGCGACCTAGATCGAGATTATACTCATAGTTTGTATCCTACCTTGATTTTCAAAGCATATAATATATAGGTAAATAACACATATATACAATAGAATACATTTAAACTGTTTTTTATTACATGCTGAAGTACTAGATTTACATGGCTCTGCGTATAATATAGGGGTTCATTTTGCACGTTTTTCAGGTTGGGAAAGTCGCAAATGAAGATGTTCATGGCGAAAAAAAGTTATGCTAAATTTTTTTCAAATAAGAAATATTTAGTAGTTTCTCCAAAAATATTTCGAAATACAATATTGCCGCCACTTAAAAAATTTCTTTTCAGGTTATGAAATGATCTTTCTTTCAAAACGAAATTGATTTTAGCTCATATTCTTCAATTGGGGTAATTTTGCATGGAGCAAACTAAACACTTAAGTAACATTTACATTTGCAATTGAAAGTCTTTCGGTACATTGTTACAAACAAGACTGCTCGGGTTGGCGTTAAGCTAATAGATAATCCGATGGAATCAGGTCACCACATCCGAATGTCACTAACGTGCTTGGATCGATTCCTTGCTCAACTGCAAAAGCTTTGAGCTCTGAAAGATTGTCATCATTTATTGTCGGGGTCCTGGTGAAAATTTCTAAAAGCTTCCGACCTGCACCACAACAATGGTAAAAAATTTAAAACATAAACTGTAATTAGACAGACTGCATTTCATTTGGAGCAGTTTCATTTTTATTTATTTCAATAGGAGTACAACATTATAATATTCTGAAAAATTAAGAGTCTAAATTCATGAATATTACTCACCATCCTCCATTGGAGCTGATATACTAAAGAAAGTTGAATAGTCTGTTGAATAGGCATGTGGATGAGAGTAGTACAATGACTCGTCTGTAAATAGAAAGTGGATTTCTACAATATCGCTCTCTATTCGTGATTTGGTAGCATAATTTACAATTCTCACCCTTAGAGGGAGGTCTTATTTCCATGCTAACAGATGGTTGTTCTTGATATAGTTCTGTATCCAGCTGCTCCCAGATTTTCGCTGAAACCAAGTTAAATGTCAGTCATATATTCTTGGTATAATTGATTGTATCAGTAATTTTTCATTAATGAAAATTGCAAAGAACTACCTAACATAAAATGATTTTTGATTCACTGGAAACTAAATATAGCAAACAAACTTTCTCATCAGTAGGCCTACGCGATAACAATCTAGAAAGTGGAGATAAATCACTGATCTCACCAAACTGATGATTATTCCAAATTTGACCCTGGTAGTCGCGGTATAAATCTTCTATAACAGAATGAGAATTCTGTGATTTATTCCTGTTACGAAAAAAATAACATAGTTAGGTAATTAATATATTTCATGTAGGCCTACGCCGTTATATTTTCTTCTTAACTAACAACTTTGTTTTCTTTGTTGAAATACTACTCACTTGGGAATATTGTACGTGTAGAACTTCATCGTATTCTCTGTTACGTTGAAGAATGAAACAACATGACATTTCCATAATACGGTCCAGGACGAGTCGTCCACAGCAAGTGTGAGAAACCAGACTCCTCCTTGCAACTGTGAGTAAGATGATTGAGTAAAATAATTTATGCGGCATTCAGTTCTTGAGGCATAGAGTATATTTTCTTAAATTTTTAAAAACGGATATTTTTTTAAACCGGGTTCGTTTTGAATTAAGTTGTTTTCTGTTCCGCCCGAAACGCAAAGTGTTAACGTCATGGAGAACATCTTAGGTTCCAAACCCGCGTAATAATACAATTATTTTTCGATGATATACTTGCACCGGAAGCTCAAGTAAATTCAAAGACAGAGAAATGTTTTCATTAAACATACGACAAATACTTTTTCCACTTACGCGTTTTAAATCAATATCATTTCCTGAATATATTTCTCGACTCCATGCGAACGATAAGAACAGAATAACCAAAGACAAGGAAGAAGTTGACTTCATCATCCCGACCATGTGAATGGCTCAATGCGAACTATCGCTGAAATGGCAAGGCATTTTAAAAACACATATTAAATAGAAGCATGAACAATAACACTGAATATTTAGTCGTGATGCAAATTTGCCACGTTGTTTTTGTTTTGTCTGCACTTCATCGATATTTTTCACTGTATCATTTATATGAGCTTTCACTGGCATTTTTAATATTGTACACGGGTATTCTTTCTATACTCTACCATTGCAAAATATTCGGGGCTATTTTAAAAGTGCTTTTGCGAGTTGGCGCCTGTAAAATAGGGTATGTGTTTCAAACCATCATTATGATTCATCGCATACAACAATCTGTTTTTTAAGAGTACCGGTAAATAATTTTAGCCTAGTCTATCACAGGTATTTCTACACTAAATATTATTATTAATTCTCTACACTTTTTATTACTGCAATTAAATTACAAAAGAGCTAAGCTCAAATATATGGACATGTCACAAGGTGTCGCTATTTTTCATGCTGACACATAAAAAACGAATCTCTTGAAGTCCACAGAAATTTTAAAAATAAGTAAAAATAATAGCCTTCTGGAGAAAAATTCCATCTTTAACTACGGAAAATTTCAAAGCAATTGGTCCAGTAGTCGAAGACAAAAGCGACTTTTTAAAAACGTGTCCAAGAACAACAGGACATAATATTGGAACGATTGTTATGTCCACTTAACGTGTCCAAAAACTCCTAGAAAGACAGAGTGATCATTGCATTATCTGATTTATATTTAAGTTTCCGAAACACAACTGAAAACTAACGAATATAGTTCAAAAACGCGAAAACGAGGTAATGTTTACGACCACGCTTGAAAATCTGTTTGAGTGAAAAAAAAAATGTCTGAGCGGGTCTAAATAGCTGTCCGGGTGAAAAAAGTGTATAAGTCAGTTGAGCGGCTGCACAGAATGAAAATGGTACGTCATTATTGACTTATTGCTAATTGGTCAGTGCTACAAAAGTAAACAAGGAAACTGATGTTCGGTGAAAAACATCCAATGACGTTTCCCCGACCCTTGACCGCTGAAAGATTTTCCTTCATCATTGCAAAATTTTCAACGCTGATTTTGATTGTTTTGGAGAGTTGTCGCTTACAAATAGGCCCGCATGTTTAAAACTATAATTTTTATTCAAAACAACAAAAGACGTGCCTCTTATAGGTACTGAATAGATACTTTTAAGCTAGTCTATCGCAGCTTTTGCAGTACCAATTTTTGATTCACAAACTGACCAATGCGTTTGAAGGCAAAAAACACGCAATTGGAATACTCCTTGATATTTCAAAAGCTTTTGACACCATTGACTATTCCATCCTTTTAAGTAAGCTCTATCACTATGGAATTAGAGGCATCATTCAATTGGATCAGGAGCTACCTGCAAGACAGGAAACAAATAGTGCAATATGACAACTCATTCTCTACAAATATTTGTGTCATGAAGCACGGAGTTCCTCGAGGATCTTTACTTGGCCCATTATTTTGTCTAGCTTACATTAATGACATGTCCAGATGTCTGAAATCCTCTGAGTCAATCATGTTTGCTGATGACACTGACTTGATTCTTCATGGGAAAAACCTTGAAGATCTATTCACAGTTGCAAACCAAGAACTAACCAACATCCATAGCTGGATGTTAGTTAATAAATTATCTCTTAATGCTAAAAAAACTAAATTTGTATTATTCCATCCAAGCAAGCATAGAAGTGTGAGTTGTACAAAACCACTACTGCTCAATGGCAATGAAATTGAAAGAGTGAAAGAAAGAAAATTTCTAGGAGTTATCTTTGATGAAAATCTGTTTTGGAAATCACAAATATCGCATGTTATTGGTAAAACAAAATGAAACTTGGCAGTTGCTGCCAAAGTATCCCAGTGCGTTAATCAATCAGCTTTACTAGCAATGTTTCAATCACTACTACTCAGTCATATCCGATATTGTTGCTCAGTCTGGCTCCAAGGTAATAAAACACTTGTCTCAAAATTGCAAGGTACTTGTAATAATTTTTTAAGAATTGTCTTCAGGAAAAGTAAACATGAAAGTGTAAATCATTTCTATAAAACGCTAAATATACGCAAAGTCGAAGATATAATGAAATTTGAAGTATTATTGTTAGTCTATGATTTTCATAACAACTCCTTGCCAAACTGCTTCGACGACATACTAACTAAAGTTATTTCCAATCGAAGAAGTAGTTCTGATTTGTTCATACCTTTTATGAGTAAATCTGTGAGCCAGCCAAAAAATGTTTCAGAAAAAAGTCAAGTCCCACTTGATACCCAAATATTAAAAGTTATTATTTCAGAACCACACTGACATATAGTTTTTGTATGTATTTAGATAGAACATCAAAAGAAAGACCATGACAGAATGTTGGGACACTCCTCACTTGCACATACTTATTATTTTCATGAGAATGTTGAACAGCCATAATATTGTTATTGTCTCTGAGATTGCTTATTATTTTTGAACAAGCAGCTACGCTCTCCACATCTGTTTTGTTTTGCATTCTAGTTGGCTCTTTATTTTGTCCTATAGCATGCACAGCATAAGTTTCCTCCGCATATGGCTGCTCATATTCTGATATCTGCATGTGCATGTTTTTGTTGGGTTTCTAATATTCCACATGCATGGTCTTTTATTTCTATTTGAGTGGTGTGTTTCTTTGTGAAGGTTGTAGAAGGTATAATTTAACTCCTGTACCTATTACTGTAATTAGGCTACCAGTCGAGATATATTGGATTCTCCCCTTCATTTTAATTTGCTGTGGTATTCCATGATTTGTCTTGTGTGTATACAAAATTTTATCCTAGGTTAAGGTTCTGCTGTGAAGTTAACGTGAAGGCCAACATACAAATGGTTAGTGTGGTTTGAGAGTTCTTGCATGGTTTGCGAAGATTATTTACCCTGTGTCCCAACCACAATTCAACTCAGGTCTTTCAACTTGCGTTTTAAAGATAAATAACTAATGATCAATATTTAATCAAAATAATAATTTCTTCTCAACAAAAGTGTAGGGTAGTGGGTCGCAGATTTATTTTATGTTTTTCAGGTCGTTTGTGATGACCAATTCAATGGCTAGCTTATTGAATATAAAGGGTGTCTACATCCTCAAATTTGGCAGTCTGATGTATAATCTATGATAAATTTGAATTGACAACAGTTGCGTTACATTAAGTAAATGAAGAAATGATCCTGTGAAATAACAATCCTAATTCCTTTGTCCTTGCAGAAGTCAATATCTAAGATTGAAAAAACCTTACTTATAACCTTGGTAACCAACATATTCCTATTCCCCGTTGTCCTACCTCATTAATTATAATTACTTATACTGTTACTTGTACCTTTAAATACTTATTACAATCTGGACTATAATTTGGCAATAATAGGCTCTAGTTTGGGGAATGAAGTGGTCTAGCCCACCTCTTCATGCACCCAATTCTTGCAACTCTGGTTGGGCATTTTTGGCAATTGACTCCAACTATAATCAGCTTGGCAATATATTTTTCATAAAAGTTTATCTCTACTGTTCACTCCCATTTATAAAATCTATCAATTCGGCAGTGGCAAAGGTTATAAATTTATTAATATGGTGTGGCGAGTATTTTATTTAATTATTTTTTTTTAACTACCGTATGTAATTTATAACTTCTGTATTAGGCCGCGAGCCGAGGCCATTTATCTTTCAGTTTCGTAGCGCACATCAGGTAACTACCTGAAAATGATTTTAAAATGTTCCTTAGAAATTTAGTAACAAATATTGCCTTGTTCCCACTTCCAAAAGTTGCACGTTTCACAGAAAAGACGCTTTTACTACAATAAATATGTGTTACCATCTGTCCTATTTTCTCTGCTTTTCCGGTATCATGGGCCAATGAACGCAGACTTCTGCACGACGTAACAGTCAAGTTAGTCAGCTGTAGGTGGATCCCCAGTGGTCGGATGAATATCAGATGTACTACAACTGCTCGCTTTTGCGTTGAGTAGCCTTTCCATACCGTAGTTTTTTTCAGTTACCGGTAATATTAGTTCAGTTATTCTAAGGAGGTGTTGAAAAGTATAGGTAAGATATTAAACACTTGTATATCCTTACCATAAATAGCAATATTAGTTGAGCACTAGCTCATAAGACGTTGTTAAATAGGTACGGAGCGGTCACAGCATATTTGGAAATAGAAATGAATGGCTGTTTCTGTAATGCACGATTGTGTGAAAGAGAAGAAATTATTCAATTTTACTAATGTCGGTTGGTCTAAATCTAAATTCATAGAGTCGACAAGAACCTGGGGAGCAATGATAAGTTATGCCGGAGTGGAAAGAAAGGTAGCATTGGAAACGATTGAGAGGTGAGAAATCAAGTTGTAGACAAACAGTTGATGTTTTAAAAAATAGTCTATAGCCTAGTCCGTACTCATACTGTCATAGGGCATTTCAGACTGTGATATATCAAAATTTAGTGTAGATATAGTCTAGTAATGGTATGCAAACACTGCTGGACTGTAGTACATGCAATGAATATATATACGCTCATTTAGTACATCAGATGATATGCATTATGTATTCAAGGTATTAGTTAGTATTTAGGGGTATTTTTAAACTCATGCTGCTCCAAATATTATTTTCTTCCTCATTTTAGATACTGTACTACAAAAGAAAACGGCAATGTTCCACCAATCCGACCTAACGCAGGCTCTGATCCCTGCTGCTATCAGTGCTATAAAATGGATTAAACAAGAAGTCTTGAAGCTTAAAGGTATATGAGAATCATAATAGTTGCAAACAGCTTAGATGGGCTATTCATATTGAAATACTTTAGCACTTTTCTGCAATTGGAACTGCCCATCAAATTCATGTTGGAGACTTCATTGAGATTTTCAATTCATTTTTTTCTCTCGACTATGAAGATCTTTTGAGGTTAACGAGGCATTAATAAATAAAGCTGAGGAATTTGAAGAGGATAGAAGGATGTAAATGATACCAGGGCACGTCTATTTAACACTGTCAAACATAAGGATTATACTCTCCACCCAACAATGATTCACTGAAGAAGCATGTGGCCCTCAAATCAGTTCTTGAGTTGGCAAACTGCAAGTGTAAGAAAAATAGTCAAAATAATTTATGAAAGTGTGCCAAAATCAACTTAAATTGCACAGATTTTTGTTTTTGTATTGACTGCAAAAATCACAGTACACGTATAGAGGAAAAATCGATTTTTGAGATAGTGGATTTCGAAAACAATTCAGAAGAAAGTGAATTAGATATTACAGTTGATTTAATAAGTATCATTTATTTGTTGTTTTTTTCGGACATTTGTTAGTGTCGTAGTCCTGTTTCTAGTAATATTATTGCCTTTGTTCAAATACATAACCACATAAACTAAAAAAAGATTAATTGTAATATTTCTGTTCACTATGTTATGTACATATTGTACATTCATTTAATTTTCTTGACTTTTGCTGTAAATTTCTAAGTGAGAAATAACTGATTTATTTGTGCTTTCGTGCTCACGATGTTAATTTGTGACTTCATTGCTTAAAAATAAATACGTTTGATAGCTTCTATAAAATGGATGTAGCTTTTTATGCTGTTCTTGTTGTATGTAAACTGCTTGTGGTTATTACATAAAATTTATTCGCAAATGTGAATCAGCGTTGTTGGTGTCGCTGCTTTCGAGGTCACTCCCAACTCCTGTCACACAATTAAAGTATTTTTTGTTGTTGGTTACATGTATGCCATATTTTTCGTAATCTACCTAATAAATTATGATTGACTGAGGAAGTCCGATTTTGGTCAGGCAAAACATTACAGGAATACATTTGTGTTAGTGTGCTGTAGGGCTCTCGTATTGCATAGTTCTTATGTATGTGTTGTAAACTTATGGTTATTGAATTTCCGGGAACCTCTTATATTCAATTTCGCACCAGGATTGTGGAACAAGCTGTAATGCGTTCATTATGTTCGTTTTCACACAAAACTGAAGAATTTATTTAGTTACCAGATGTGCGCTACGAAACTCATTTTCTGGGCGTTTTCATGGCTTCGTCTCACGGCCCATATCCGTGGTAAGGATCTGCAAGTGTTTAATAACTTACTTATACATTTTTCAACAACGTCTTAGCATAACTTAACTAATAATAACTAAACAGGGCTATGGAAAGCCTGCCCAACTCAGCGCAAGGTCGAGCAGTAATAACTAATATTCATCCGCTCGCTAACAGCTGGTTTAATTCAATTGTTACGTCATGCAGAAGTCATTGTTCCTTGCCGAAAATGTAGAGAATATAGGACAGATCGTAGCACATATTTCTTGTAGTAAAAGCGTCTTTTCCGTAAAACGTGCAACTTTTGGAAGTGGGAACAAGGCAATATTTGTTATTAAATTTTTAAGGAACATTTTAAAATCATTTTCAGGTAGTTACCTGATGTGCGCTACGAAACTCACTTTCTAGGCGTTTTTCAGGGCCTCGGCTCGCGGCCTATATGGTTGTGTGTGTGTGAGCGTGTGTGAAATATTTCCATTATTTTAGGTGAGTGAACACGTACCACTTCTTCTTGGCAAAACCTTCCATCTTGTATACATTCGGTACGTTTTAAACCTTATCTAAGGTTTTGTTTGCTCTCCTGATTTCATAATCAGTTTTTATTTTTTTTTTTTACCAATCATTTCATTGTTATGCTGATTATGGAGTCGAAATAAACTTATACTTATTAATGTAACTAAACATAAGGTTCTCTGAAGACAAAGTGACAATTGAGTTATTTGATTCACAGCTATTTTGGAAACACAATAAAAATCTGTCTATCTGTCTATCAAATCTGGATATCTGTCTGAGCTAGGGTTAGTTCGGATACCTATAATTCATACTATCCGGATAACGGATATATCCGGGTATTTCGTATTTTAACTATCCGGTTAACCGGATAGTTACTGCTAACTTCAGAAAACCGATTTCACAAGATTTTTGCGGCGAATTGACTAAAAACCACCACACAGTTTTATTGTAAATACGTACATATGTATTATTTAGCTCGAATAAAAATGATTGTGCATTTTGATGTTGCATGTGTCAATAAATAAAAATTTGAGCTCTGTAATCGTACAATAGTACAGCTGAATAATATAATGAAACATTTTTTTAAATACTGTGTCCTAATTGTCTTTCCCTCGACTGCTAAGTCATTTTCTCATATTCGAATCCTTTGTCAAAATTTATATTATTATTTTTTTTATTGTTAAATTTTTTGGAATTTTTTTTTGTGTCTTGAGCATATTTCATTTAAATTTTGACTCGTACTAGATTTTGGTGTCGCAGACTTACGATGACCATTTCTTTAAGCTTTTAAGTTCAATTAGTTCAGAATAGATTTATTTCGGCTGGTATATCTATTGATTCGGTTGATACATAGAAATTTGAAAATACATATATACCAAAGTTAAAAGCAAGCACATAACATTTGGTCGTGTACTCAAAATTTTGAAATGCTACACAGATTACACGGAATCGGAAGTGTTGTGAAATAAGTCCTCAAAATTCAAACTGGTTTACATCATGATGAAATGCGTTCCTTCAATACACGCAACAACTAAAAGCCACACCTGACGAAAAAGCAACAAACTCACACCCACCCAACCAAAGCTTTTCAACTGAATTCGTTTAAGTTGGTCTTGCTTAAACTGTACCTCCAGTTCAAATCTAACTTTATAAAGCAAATGAGCTCTTCTAATAAGCGCAGAATTCACATTTGTTCTGCGTGTTTTGTGATGTAATAGTGAAGTTCACTCCAGCATTCTACGGATGGCTAAAATATAGGCAGATTAGAGTGGAAGAAGTTGTTATTATATGCTCTGGGAGATGTCAGTCGCCACTCAACAAAAAATATAAAAATCGCTAATGCGCATATGCATTATTCATACTTCTTCATTATCCGGTTAACCGTCACAATAATATCCGGATATCAGATAGCAAAATACCTCTTGGTTAACCGGTTATCCGGTTAACCGCTATCCGGATAATCCAACCCTAGTCTGAGCGGAAAAAATGTCTGAGCGGCGGCATAAATTTTAATTGTTACGTCATTGTTAACATATTGCTTTACATTGATTGTGCAAGATGAAAATAGTCAATCACTAGTGGGAGACATTGAGGCAATTTCTGATCAGAAAAATCTCACCCTAGCAAAAGTGGCTGCACTACCCTTCCGTTTCTGGGAAAATGTCTGACTTTACCTGTAATTTATCAGTACCGGTAACTTACAAGCTATTCAATACGGTACAGTGCTTTTGATACCGTATAATTTTATTTTAGGATTTTCAATGTAGCTATATGCGATATACGTACCGGTATACCGGTACCACTCATTTCTTATTTAACAATACCGTTTACCGGTACCGGTAGTTACCGTACCTTCAGCTTCAGACCTTACAGCACCGTCACTCCGTCAGGCCGTACGGTACCAGGGTACGGTAACGTACGGTACTGAGGTAAGGCAGTAAGGAGACATGATTCAGTGACTACAGGATTACTTCATTGTTATTGTATTGACCACTGATCTACACAAAACAATGTTCAGATGTTAGACCAATTACCAGATTACGGTGTGTTTTTATAGAATCCTTCAATATTCGAATATTGTTTTATATTTCAGTACCGGTATTTATCTTAGCGTTGACAACATTTATTGAAAATATTTATTTTCTCTTTCTGCAGTTCTGTCGGGTGAAGATAAACAGTCAGGAATGTTTCATATTTCAGAAACACTAATTGTCCATTCTATTTACAGATTTATGGCAGTTCACGTCACCGCTGGTCTTTTAGGGCTTCTTCCACCAACAAGTCCATGCATCTGGAATAAAATAACTGGCTAGACTACCTAATCCAGTACCCGTAAGGCACAGTTTTCCAATTCCAAGAACAGCCCACACCCACACATAAAAAGACATCAATTGTAACAGTGTTTGAAACGAGACAGTCTCTTGTCTCCATATCGACTCAAAGTGGCACTGTGTAATAAACTAAAAGGAAGCGCGATCTAAAAACCTCACAATGGGATGTCTCGGGGAAAAAATAATGTAGAGTAATTAACTGAAGGAAAAAATTTTAGTATAGCATTTAAAAGTATTTAGCAAAAAAACGGAATTGTGGTCATATGCTGGCCGACGTATGTCGCGATTGCCTTAAATTATTACAGAGATAAGCTTGGCAGTTGGCACGATCTGTAGATCTGCCGTCGTGCCATACACCCTCGTTTCAGGTAACTTTTCTCTTTCCCGGGATAAATATGTAAATCCTATTTTACCACCCAGAATGATAAAATGAGATTATTTTTTCCTAAATTCTAGTTCTTAAAATATATCATGTAATTTGACATACGATCTTGTGAGCGACTTTGTGCTATAAATATGAGTCGACAAGATTCAAATCCAGGTGTGAATAGTAATGTCAACAACAATGTGATTGAAAAATCACTGAAACCCAACGTTCCATCGAAGCCACATCATTTACAGCCAGGGACCAAAGCATCTTTATCAAAGGATAATATTACTCCGAAAGGATGGAGCCGCCAAACAAATTTTACCTTTGATGCAAAAAATGTTGAAACAGCCGATAAATCTATTACTCAGCCTGAGTCAATGTTCTCACCGAAATGGAGGCCGGTTCCAAGAGTTTCGAAAAAACAAAACAAGAGAGAGGATATAAAAACTAAGGATTACAATGCAAATCAGGAATTAAGTTCACCAACCACTGGACACAAAAGTTTATCGAGACCACATTCTAAATCTCCATTGTAAGTTACTTTTGTTATTATAATATCTATAGTTTTCTATGATATTGAAATTTTTTATATGTATTAAAGTCAATGCCACCTCAATTTAATATAAGGTATATAAAAACATTTTCCAACCACTTTATGTCAATACAAGTTATTTCGTTGCATGATTTGATTTCCAGTAGGTATATTAATTCTCATTTGCATTCGAAGTCAATTCAAGGTATTGAAATTTGAACATGGGTGCATGCATACAACCAAAATAGGCATTATGTAGGATGTTGCTTCACACAACAGTCGAATAGTCGTTGTCCATATAAAATTGGTAACTACACTTTGTTATAAAGCTACAAGACACAAGCTGCAAATGTTGTTTTCCACTGATTGTTTTGGTTCATATGTTTTATGATTAGCATTACTGTTAACTGATAGCAATCTCAACAAAAGTAGTTTCTAACATCAACTTTGTTTGAAAAAATGTTATTTCAGATCAAATATATATCATAAACTCATATCCTGTTAAAAAATTGACTGAATATATAGGCAGTTCCCCTTTTTATTTGGGTTGACTTACAATTTTTGCTTTTCCCATGTGTGAACATGAAAATATAGATGATCTATGTCAGGGTGGTCCAAAGTGGTCGGCCTTGCGGGCCACACTATAATTTTTGTATTGTTCACGGGCCACAATAATGCTAAGAATAGGTAAACAGTGCAATACAAAACAAACACTTTTATTGTCCAAACACATTGTCATTATTTGTGATTTATCAAGCTAAAACATGCAAAAAACGCCAAAAAACTCATTTATACGTGCAAAAGTTTTACTATATCTACATTCAGTGTAAGACTTCAAAATCTTCACAACGGAGGAAGTGCCATACGAAGAAAATGTCGTTTTTGTTATCATATTAATAAGCAAGCATTGTGATATTTTTCCTCCCGTATCTAGTCAAAAATCTGTTTGAATTGTCAGCTTTTATTTCAAACTCATGTTTGCAAAATAACTTACAAATAACTGCAGATTGATTGATTACTGATTTTTACCAAATTTGAGATACAGGAGGGTAATTACTATATTTTCTGACATACAGGCAGCATTTTTTGTAATACTGTTTAGGCTGGTTGCAAAAAAAAACACCCGGCAGGAATTAGATTGGTCGGCCATTACATTAATATTTAGTTATCAGGCATAGTCAACCTAGGCTATTAGATTCTTCATTAGATTTTTGGTTTTCTATAAAGCCGATTTTGTTAGCATATATTCCCGACCGAAAATATAGAAACCACCTAATAATTTAGACTAGCCAACCACTTTATTCAATTTCGCTAGTTGCCTCAGCTAGCCATAACACCAGTCAATTCAATGACATTAGTAATGTAACAATATGTCATAGAATTTTTCTGGTTATTTTCATGACGAAACAACACCAAATGCAATTTTTTGTTTACCCTTGCGCAAATGTGACGCGGGCCACAAAAAAGGAAGCGGCGGGACACGTGGCCCACGGGCCTGGGTTTGGACCACCCTGATCTATGTATTATAGTGTTTGAATAATATTTTTCTTTTCAAGAAATTTTTATTCTCTGTGTATTTGTTGGCAGACTTTTATAATAACCATGTTTTAAACATTAAATATAACATTACTTGTTTTAAAACATCATTCTTATATTCAGGTTAGAAGAGGAACAACAGCCTGGCTTTGGTTCATTAAAGCGTATGTGGAGTCAAAAAACGAAAGATGGTGATAAGTTACCAGGATTGTCTTCACCTCCTACATTACGTACTCAAGCAAAGGAAAGAGAACACAGTCCATTATCAAAAAATAATTCAGTTGATAAATCAACATCATCCGATAAAACTGATTCTCCGCAGTCACTCAGCAGATCTGAATCTTCATCTTCTAATGGATCGGTTCGCACCGCAAGTTTCAAAGACAGAGCGCACGGTTCGTGGCATTGCGTTATATCACATTCACCTACGAATACCGGGAGTGGATTTCTTTCGGAGGCGTTTCCTTCTCAAATCCCACCAAATGAACCTGCAGTAACAGAAAGCAGTAGGAACAAAAAATTTGACCACTCTATTTTAATGCCACGTCCGTTTCGCACATCCGCTATTGATGAAGAAAGTACTTTCACTTCTGTTCGTGCCGTGAAGTCGCAATCAAGTAATCATCATACACCTTCCAAACAAATCAGTCCCATAACAGAAAGAAAAGAAGTCAGAAGACCGAGTTCAAGTTTGTCGGATGATTCTAATACTAGTCCAGGTGAGGTGGAGTGTTCGCTTTTAGAAGTTCTCAGACAACAATAATGAAATACAAGTTTAAATTAAGTTGCATTTCAACTTATTAAAAACTCAAATAAATCAGTAGTAATCAAATAAAAATTCATTCGTGGCCTTAATTTGGAAAATTGAAACTGAACAAAATAAAAATGTGGGAGTTAATTGTTTGCTCTAAGAGCCTTTAATATTGATTAACTGTTATTCATATCAATATCCAGGGATGGGGACCGGTTTGAAATCAAAATCGCACTTAGGCTTTATTTTTTCTTGGAACTGGTCTTCCTGCTCTGGGATTCAAAACCATTTTGTAAAGCTATTATAAACTTAATTTTACAAATTTAATAACTTGAAACTTTCTAATTGCATTATAAATTAAATATTGAAGAGAAAAGTCCACAAAAGTTGTTTTATGTATTGTATGCAGTAATACTGGATTATAAGTTTTAAAAAATAATTAGTTGGTTGAGTGCTGGAACCAATAAAATTTTCTGGCTCCAGCTCTAAGAAACTTTACAGCTACTGGCTTTGGCTCCCCAGCCACGCCCATAGCCACATGCAATCATTCTAATTTATTTTAACTATTATTTATGGAAAAACAGTCTTGTTTAAAATATCATTCTATTTACATATTCACATTGTGATCTGTTTTATATACAGCTGAAGAACTAGATAGTGACGAACGAGAAATGAGGCAAGCTAGGAAGTTAGGAACACGTGTTACTCGATTTGACGGCGATGGCAATATGTATTCCGTTGATCCACGCACTGGGAAAGTGGAATATGTTGATAAAAATATTACTAATGAACGCATACCTGAAGCAATATACAGTGACTCTCCATTTGTGGATAGCAGTAAAACAAATATTTTACATAGAGGAAAAATAACCCTTGAAAATGCTGGAAAACGCAATGGGTCAGACAGAAATTCTCATCGAAGTTTACATTCTAATCAAAGATCACATGAGTCAAGTAGTGATGAAGCTCCACCTCCTCTTTTGCCAAGAGAGAGAGGATCTCGCCATGCAAGGTCAAGGGCACCATTGGTATCATCTCTGAGTGGAGGAAGACAAAGCAGTTTAACTTCATACTCGATGTATCCACCAAAAAATCGTGGTTCTCGCTATGCAACATCAACGAGAACTGATTATGGAGGTATAAGTCCAGACTCAGCTGTTCCGCCCCCAATTATGCCACGAGGTGAACAAATGCCTGCCATTTCACAGGATTATACACCAATGTCAGCGTCTGGTTCTGATAATCCATTTCCTGGCTTGAGAACTAGAACAAGTACATCAAGTTTAAACTCGTTCTTAGACCAAGCAGGCCCAGCATATGAGCCGATGGATGCTTCAGGATCATATGAACCAATGGAACCTAAAGATGAGGTGTTTTATATTTTTATATCAGTTCATAAAATCCTTTACTTCAGATGTTGTTTACCTGATATCTTACCTATTTTATAATTTTATTCAAATTTTGCATTCGTTTATCATACTTGGGATTGTCCAATAATGTTGTGATATATCACTGAATCATACTTGATTGCAATTGATTCTATAAAATTTTTCGAGTGGGCACATATAAATTTATATTTATTTGCATTATGGCCCAAAACAAATATTGTGCATACAATTTTCTTATCAATCGTCATATTTTAGGATGAAATGTTCTGTTACTCAGCTGCTGTTGACCCTGCCAAACCAAGATTATCTCTCCGAGAATATCATGAAATCGATCCAGATCCTGATGGTATGTTATCACGAAATGCTGGACATTTACTCTATTTTCTACTTAGATACAAGCCTTAAATTGTTACTACTGGTATTTGGTTAAAATGGAAACTGAAAATGTAGAATAAGACTGAGTAACACACTACTACACTAGTAAGAAAAACCAACACCTGTAACAATTATGATTTTATAATCGAAATACTTTTTCAATGACCTTTTTATATATGGTATTGGTTATGCAGTTTTTCTTTGATATATTTATTTGTGTCACGCAGTAAGAGAATTGGGTATTCTGAATATCATAATCTTAGCAACCCAGTTCTGCTTACTAACAGGAGTTATTTGAAATACTAGACAATTTTGAATACATTCTAAAAATATATTTTCGAATCTGGAATTTTGAATACGTTCTGAAATCCCCCACATACCGATAATTTTATTCACTCTTCTGAAATCGAGGGACATGGGAGTTAATCTTATTTTTTAACTTCATTTACCCATTTTTGTAAAATAATATATATTTCAATAGAATAATTCCTATTATGAATTTCTATGCCAATAGTGTGATATCTTATGACATTTGGATCGGTCGTATTGATATAAACTGCTTTTGATTAAGTCTAGTCAATCTGTATTTACCAACGCTCAATTCTACACTATAATGATTTACAGTCTCAGTAGTTTCTGGCACTTTAGTGGTCCCCGTAACTTAACTCAGAGATTAATCTCCTATACTTCTGAGTGAGTGCATGTGACCTTGCTGTGAGCAAGAGCACTTATAAAATATATGCTTAAAATGAAAATACCCACAGAGCAATGCTTAATAATATTTTTAATGTAAACCTCTCTGGAATATTGTATTTTTTGTATAATTTATTCAATAATTACGTAATTTTTAGTTCCTGTCGGCCAGCTTACAACAACTGTTGTTTATGATCCTGGTCTAGTTCCTCCTCCACCGGATTGTGATCCTCCTACATTACCAGAAGGAGTTACGAGAACACACTCAAGGTCGAAATCTCATCCTAATCCACCAGGGTCCCCACCTCCACTACCCCCTTTAAACCCAAACACAGGTATTTTCTAAAGTCTTTTTCAACTTTCAACTAGGGTGCTATTTTTTTTATTTTGAAACGCTGCGCTTGTTTTTATCAGAAATTTGAGACTTTTTTTGCCTTATGACTGCAATTTATGAGTATACTGTTTAGATATTATGTAAATAATTGGATGTTATTCATGATAATTATTTATGCACAATTATTTTGATTTTAAATTGATATATCATAGTCTCTAATTATGAATAAGACCTGAGGCATATTATCGAATTTTGATTTGACCGTCTTCACACACTATAAAATAAATAAAATTCAGTAATCAGTAAAATTCAGTAGCATTCATATGCAAAGGATTTGTATTTGAGATTTTAACTACATCATGCCTGGTTTCAATCATTCTCATTATTTATGATGGTATAATACAAAAAATTGCCATAATGAATAATTTTATTGTTCAGACATACCCATGTATGCATTAAATATGCATTAAAGTTTTCTTGCTTTAAAAGCAAGGCTTCTGAGTTGTTGAAACCACCAAGCAATTTAAAACAAAACTTTTGATTTCGACAAAATTTCAAGTCAGACTCTCAACCACGGAAAATACGCCTCGGCTTTGACCACAGCATCAATAAAAAAATGCCAAATTCGGATTTCTCAGCCCTTTGAATGAGAGGGTTTCATATAATTATTATAAAAAGTTATATTTTTTATATAGGGGAATTGTAATTTCTATGTTAATATTCTTCTTACACATTCATTTTCAGGAGCCCAAAAGAAATTGAATTATATTGAAGTTGAAATCGGAACAGCAATGTCGAGTAGGGATGTTGAGGCAAAAAGGAAATCACAAAAAACTAATTATACTGAAGTCATCATTGGAGGAGGGCCAGTTGTTAGCGGAAAAGATGATGGGTAAGTCATATTTAAATTTATCTGAATTTTGCTATTGCACAACTGGGTATAAATTATATGGAACGCCGCACATTATACTGGTTGTATAAATACATATCGAATTGCTACCTTTTTTTTACGCTGACGAAACAGAATACATCTGCTTGCAGTAGGTTTGATCTTTGATTGGTATCACTAGATTTGTTTATTTTTTATAGTATTTGGTTTAGCTCTATATTGGGATATATCACAGATCTGTTGAATCTTGAATACCATTTGTTTCTGAGAATTGTTTGTTCAAAAGTATGAATGCAAATGTGTATTGTAGTTTTTCTGTGCTGTCATTACTGTATATATTTTAATTGCAGTGATGGGAAAAAGGGGAAATCTGTCAAAGGAAAGTTAATGTCCATGTTCTCATCTAAACACCATGATGGATATCTAAGTGAAGGGGATGTAATATCACACAAGGTAATGAACAATATCATATTTTATTTTTGGTGTTCATACTTTCATGTAACCTTTTTAGTAGCTTATCATTATTTCAGTGGTAGATAGTGAACCCTCCCAATGTGTAATCCATTTTATATCATTTTTTGCTGGTGGATGCAAATTTTTATTAGGCATCGATAATGTAATACTAGACATATATGTACAAGAGGAATTCAAGAGTCTTTTAAAATATGACCTACTGGAAAAAAAATATAATAATAACATATAATCCTGTTTAGTTTAATCGTTTCAGAAATATTTGTATTCATGTATGCTGTGATGCTTTTCAATCACCCACTAAATTTTAATTTATTATTAAGTTTTGTAGACTGGCGGTTCGAATTATTATAAAAATCAAACAAATGATTGGTATCAAGGGCATTAAAAACAAATAGTTTTTTCAAAAAAGACTCATTAATTTAAAACGTTACTAATACAATAGGGAATAAGATCATTTTTTATTTTGGTTCATTATTTCAATTTGTCAAAAAAAAGATTGAAATTATTTTATATAAAAATATTTGGATTTTTTATATTGTATTTTTTATGTTGGCCATCTTTGCTGATAACATTGTAATGTAAACATTTATTGTGACTGCGCCAATGAAATTTCAAATAGCTTCAAAACCATAGATATGATAGGAATGCTACTTCAATAATTGATTACTTACAACTTTAAATTCAATGAAGCAGTTCAATATAGTCTTCAATGTCTGGAAGTATAATTAAATATAATAAGATATTATGCTTAGTCTATTATTAACAAAATGTCTAGCCTATGAGAGTTAATGATTGATTGGGAAGTTTTGATCCGAAAGTAAAGCTCATTGTGATATCATAATTTTATTAGTGTAGCTTTCTATTCTTGTTTACTGACACTTTCATATCTCTGTCCATGTAATATATGTTATCGAAACCACCTGTAGACAAGGAGAAATCACAGTTCTCAACACCTTGCCTATTCTTTCGCTTGCAAAGTTTGTGTGTGGTAGTTGGACATTGGGGCCTGAAATTCTATATTTCAAATCACTGTTAAGCAAGACACTAAATTATATAACTTAGCGTAGCTGATCAGTAAATAATTTTTATTAAAGGGGTTTCATTAAAGAAGGTTGTATCTAAGACTGAATTAAATCTGAGGGCCTCTAATTCGAGCTCAAACTTTGAAAGTAGTAGAAATGGATATATTGTTTTAATCACTATTAGGTTTGTCTTCTCCATATATGACTATTAATTAAGCTGCCATTTTTGGATTTGTATCGCCACTCAGGTGCTTGAGTATGTGTAAGACCTCTTCTTATTTATGCTATTTGAGCATCTATAGCCCGAAAATGATGCAAACATGTTATCAGCTGATTGAAATTTGTTTTAAAAATTGTGCAAAATATAAATACAGACACAAATGTAAAAAAGGCCATTCCCAAGCAAACTTCACAAACTACTGATGACAAATATGCCAAAGATTACAGTTGGCACAGATTTCCACTAGGCAATTCAAAGTAGATATATGCTTATAATATGGAAATGGAAATTTGATCACTTAATACACCTACAGATGAAAGCAATTCAATTGTGATTGGTTTGATGGTAAGGTGTATGTATGCTTGATAACAGTAGTTATGTATACAACTCAAGGCAAGTTGTCTAACAGAATAACCACAACAGTATTGGAATGATTCATAACTATAGCTAGTGTGTCATTTTGATAACAGATACCCCCTAAGATATATTTAGTGTTGAGCCATTACATACTAGAATTAGGTGGATTCAAAGAAGTGTACATTTTGGGCAATTGGTCCAAACTGAGAAGACCACAATTATTTTTCATGGCTGCAACATGATAAATACATTTTGGTGTGATATTTATAAGTTCTACTAATTTTGCATTTTAAGTTTTAAAATAAAGATGCGATTGGATGAGAAACTTATGTATATATGCTAGATTCCAAGTTTTATGGACATCATACTGTCATTAGCACACATGTGTTATGTATTCTGTTATTTTTGTTGTTCATACCTGGAGTGTCATCTGATCTTTTTTACTTGAAAGTATTGGAGACACTAGGTTCAAATTCCAGTATACACCATCTTGTCATATGCAATGGGGTCTTCAGCCCTAATTTATCATCCGGAACCTTGTCTCGCTTGGTTAGTAAACAAAACTATTTCAGTGTCAAGTTCTCAAATTCCCTAGCTAAAATTGTGTTACTTTTGATGGTGTTTTGACTCTATATGGTGAATAAAAAAAATAATAAACACAAATTATTCCAGCTCATTCAACCTCGCTTATTTTTTATTGCTGTAATAAGTGCATATTAATTTTATATAAGTGGTCCGATCGCATTGAAGAAAAGTCCGAAGTTTTCTTACCAAACTAAAATAGGCAAATAATGAAATGGATAGATCTTGATGTAAAGTATGCGAACAAAATTAGCTACCTCCATATTGGTACCCACACTTCTGGAGCGCTGTGAAATTAGTGTTATTTTGGTCTAAAATGCAATATTGATAAAATACAAGGTATAGAAATAGACATTTTAAAACACCTACTGAATTTCTGATGAATTTATTAAATAATTAATGCTTTTGATCTCCTCATCGTAATGGATAACAACTTCACGTTATGAAAAACTATTATACTGGTATCCTTATATATCAGCCATGAAATTACCATAGTTGGTGCATTATATTTTGATATACAACTAATCAATGAGTGGTACAATATCATTCTGGTGATATCATTCAACTTTTTAGTATGGTCATTTTTTTATAAAAACACTTTATTGTATGCAACAATGTACTGGCAATTTATGTTTCACAGGCACCTCTGTAGGGAATCATTTCTTCATTATTATCATTTCAATCTCCTATACCGCACTCAGTATTTGACTCATGAGTGGTTGGCCAAACTGAAATGAATTTTCTCACTGATTCGAAATCAGTGTTATGCACTTACTGTATTTAATATTATAAATTCTTGATTAAAAAAAAATATTTTTTCAAAATTTGTCTTTTTGTGCATTTTACCTTTTGTGGCCAAACAATAAAAAAATATACTTCATTTGACTCTTTGATAGATGCAGTTACCAACTTTTTTTTGTATGGATGTTCAATAATTTTTCAAATTTCTGTTTTAATAAATAAATACGCCTCATTTTGAAAATATTATTCAAGAATGTATTTGCAATAGTATTTCTATCCCTAGTTGTATATTCATAGCAGAACTTATATTACAATATATTCATTAATGACTCCTTTGGCAAAGGCAACAAAATAGTGCCAATGAGCCATGTTTTTGTCATTATCACTTTATCACCAGAGCCGTGTCAAGTTGCAGCAATTGAAGTTATAGTTGTTTATGATCACTTCAGATTACAGCCCCATCTTGACATGAAAATAGAAGGTCTATGCTTTATAATACTTAAACATGATATATATATTTATGTGGCTAGCTTGAGGGCATGTTTAAATGAGATTGCATTCAAAAATATGCTATTGTGATGCAGGCATTTATTTATTGAGCCAGATTATAATAGCGGAGGCGTAATAAATGCAGTAATATGGTTAGATGAGTTGATGTGGTTATTTAGGCTTTTTCTCAGATTTTTTGCTGGGATCTTGTATATTGTGCAAAGATGGGTTATAATAAGGTATACAAATTATATACATATCCGAAACAAATGAAATGTGGGAATCTATATGTAAATCATTATATTGTTGTTTGAAATATTTTATTCATAGGATAGTTTTGTTTGTAGAATTATCATTTTGAGCATATGAAGCTTATTAATTAATGCATACACAACGATTCCATTTCATGTTTGAAAGCTCTTCAAAAAGGTATTTCACATTTCTTTGATTGGGGTAAAGAGTTTTGCATAAAATTGCTCATTATTATAAACTCAATTAGTTAATATAAGGGTCTTTGGAGTCTGGAAGCTTGCAAACGACAATCTATGCTTCGTAGTAGGTAGGGCCTATGAAATCTCCTGCGTGAGTAAATTTTCATGCTATGTTACTTGGCGGATAGCTAGTCTTTCTAGCCTGGAAAAATATTATACAATCTGGAGATTTTTCTGAAATGAACGTCACTTGAATCAAATTATGTAATCTAGATTGGTGATATTTGACATACAGGTAGCTGAAATATAATTATGAGAGGAATAATTACCAAATATATATGATACTTCTGATACTGTGAAAAATAACAAATTATTGAAATTAATTTTGATCTAAATCATTGTGCAATACGAAATTCTTTTTTCGATAATTTATACTGCTTTTGTCTGTTGCACATGACACAAAATTTGGCGCTTCAGAAGTATGTGTACAAATATCACAGTCTTACATCAAGTTGTCTAAAGGGACTGAAATCTATGGGCTGGGCTTCAAATGGCTAACACACACAGTCCCCGAATTTGTAAAAGAACTAAAATAAGGAAAATCGAAATAAAATTATGGCCTAACTCCAACTCACTCACTACGGGAGTAGGCTACTACCCTAAATTGAATATAAATTATGTATTTATTAATATTCATATTATGCTTTTACGATTAATTCGAGATAGTCAATTATTCAGTTTTGTCCATCTATGGTGTTACCTCTCTATTAGATAACCAAAGATTTACAAAATAGAGCTTTTAATTAAAGCCTATGATTACTGCTTAATAGTCTATCATTACAAGTATGGTTCAGCAATAACTCACACTCGATCAATGGTGAGTATAGTTCACAGATAATTATAGGTTGCAGAAATAGATCACAGTAGGAGAAAAGGACTATTGACTTTTTTTTCATAGCAAAGTAAGAATGAATATTTTGTCTGGACTCATAAAACCTTGACAATCTCAAGCCAACATATAATTTAAAAAACCACAATAATGAGCTGTGCGTGTGTGAAGCAGCTGAGACGAGCAATTTCAATGTTTATTCGTAGGATTATTCTCGGACAACGGCCGCAGGTTAGATTGCTAATTCCAAATGCTATATATTTGTAAATTCATGAGTTTTTGACTTTTTATCTTAAAATATTAGTATTTCCTTGAATATATAATTTGGTGTTTATAGATTTTTTATTTCGATATAAAGATGATTTTATTGAAAATATGAGTGCATTTTTCGCGTTGCATATAATGTTGTTCAATCGGAAGTATTCTGGCATTTTTCAAAGTAGCGTTTCACATATCAATGGCTTCGTAGTTCGTACGCAGAATCTTATTTAGAGCGAAAGGCATATAGGTAGGCTATGTTAGTGGCATCATCAGAGCTAAATCCCCAGATTTTAAAATAGGGTTTGAATTTCTGGTATTTTGCGAATATAAGACATAAAACAGTTTGTTTGTTTTGTTATCTAAATGCATTACCACCTAATGCACGAGTCTTGAGTCATACAAAATTTTCCCAATCTTTCACATGTTTTGTAGCATGGTCAACTCCTCATGATTTTCGCGTATGTTGACTGGACACATTCCTATTCAATGAGGTTTTTATAGAATTCAAAACTTCTTTTATGATAATATGTCTTGCATTTGATTTGTATTGAATATTTGGAGTTCATGTTGGTAATATTTGAAATTTTTGAAAAAAATAATAAGATACAAATTCGGTGATATTTTTAACTGCTGAAAATTACTTGTGATAAATGTTTTACAGTTTCTGAATTATTGTTATTTGATATTGGAATATATATGTACGATACATTTCTAAATGATTAAAGTGGCCCTAATGCAAATATAAAACCAAAAGACAAACAGTACTATCGAAACAACAACAACAATACAAACAAATAAGGTTCAAAAACAAACAAAGGAAACTACACAAATAGACGAACCCCAACCCAACCACATCAGTTAGACTGGCTATTCTAAAATGATACGATAGCATCCATATCCAGTTATAGGAAACTCAAACTAAATTTATATGATCTTTTATATTTACAGTTATTTCTTGTATTGTTTGAAGAAGTTAGACCATGATCTAACGAAAGCTCACAAATATACCTACTATTTCGTTGAAAGAGATGTTATTTTTACTTATCGAATTATTTTTGCTAATAATTTACTTGTAAAATATATAAAATAATTGGTTTACTAAATTTTAATTATTTGTTGTGTTATTGAAGATGCTAATATTTATGATATAGCATTTATATTGTGCATTGATGCATATGATAAGCCTTATTATAGTTTCCATTTTATCTGCGACAAAACTGAAATTCCAGAAATTTTATTTTATTTTTTAATTTACTTTAGAAAATCTGTTATAGGTTAAATTTGATAAAATACAACAGTTCAAATACTTGCATTGGAGAGTTGAATCTTTATTTAGAGTAAACCATGTTGTTTTGTTTATTGCGATTAGTCAACGTCTAGTTGAGTGAGTTGAGAACCATTGAGTGACTTAGAGATATATTCTTAAAATTACCCTATTGCGTCTCCAACATGAATGACAATGAATGTATTTTAATTAATCCTCAGTGATATAGAAATATTAAAGATAACGAGTTAAAAAAGCAAATTTGAAATTTTATTTGGAAATATTTTAATGGAGTAGGTGCCTCTAAGACATGATATCCCATCATATTTGAACTTGAAGCAATATTCACCGAAATATTCCAATAAAAAAGTTTAACGAGTATAGGGAATAAAAAATAACAGTTTTCGTTATTTTCTCAAGACAGCTTTCTGAAGTTTTGCCATTATGGGTTACAACCCTTGCCATGCTCTATTATTATAATGAAAAAGCGGAAATTGAATATCTCGTAATGACTTTTTATTTGAATTTGTTTAATTTTCAATTCTGTTTAAATTATATCCTTTAATTATATCTGTGTGTGGGTGGATTACATATCCACACAATATCTGTCCTACTGAGTAGGCCTATTATCCACCCACTGTAAATATTTATTTTTATTTACAATCAAATCTGATCAAAATACAACTCTCTCGTTTCAGAACACGGATGATGAAAGAATGACAGATTTCACGAAAGAGCGAAATAAATTGAAAAGACTAAGTGGAAGATTATTAAGAAAGAATAAAAGCAAGCATAAATCAAGAGATTATGTAGGTGTTGATATCGGTTTCTTCACTGAAATGATTTCAATTATGTGGAATTCACCACTTTATAGCTCATCTTTCTCATCGAATTTACTATTTACTTGTACTCCTTCAATTCTTGAGTCGAGCAGCACTTACTGTGGCCTGTAATAACCCACCGTAAATCTGAATATCGTAGTTGCAATAGCTCTTAGTTTTTAGTAGTCACCTCACCTTACCTTACTCGCTCAAATATAAGTTCTTTCTAGTTCGGAATGAGTGTGTGTGACTTACTGACTTAGCTTTAAACAAATTCTCTTCGAAAAATAAGTCAGAACTTTTTTTAGTTTTGAGTGAGTGTGTGTGATCTTCCCTTCAGCCTATTCTCTTTGAAAAATAGGTCAGAGCTTCTTTTAGTTGTGAGTGAGTGTGCGTGATCTTGCTTTGAGCAAACTATGAAATATAAACAAGTTTTTTATGGACATATATTTTCTCTAACTATAAATATGTTTCTCAAATATCACTGACTTTATTATGCTTGGCTTTGATTTGATCAAATTAAAATCCAAACTTCTTTACGATCCTGATTATTTTCTTTCACTTAATTAAACATGATCTGTATATATCTAAATTGGATTATGGATTTAAATTTCCCAGTGAGATAATACCAATGACTGTTCCATTCTCATTGAATGTGTACTAATGATCTTCTTGGATCATGAATCCCCATAACTAATTTGTTCTGGTAAGCTATAATCTGCACAGGTAATCCCTCTTTGAGTTAGTGCTGAGGTGATTTTTAAGGCCAAAACTGAACTGTAGAGGCACTGCATTACATTTAAATGTATACAGTTAATACATTGCAATAAACTTCAGTACATTTTCCATACAATTTTTGAGCTATGAAAAATGTACTGAATTTTCTGTGCAAATATATTGGAAATTTCACATTTGTGAAACTGTTGTTTATGCTAGTTCAAAGTAACAAACTTTATTTAACAATGTTTTAAGCACAATCTCTCTCACTCATATAGGCTGACATAATTATTGCATGAGACTTTATTATTAGTTTGTACTGTGCCTTGAGCAAATTTATAAAAATATTCATTTCACATTTCAATATACATTCTTGCTCACACAAGAATTTGTTCAATTTTCCAGAGTCATCAATCATCTGTGGAACAAGAATCATCATATTCTTCGCATCATGCTATCAACAATAATAAAGAATTAGAAAATGTAGCAGTAGCTGTCTATGGATCGGCTACTAATCTTTCCACTACTTCATCAGAAAGTACAAGGTAGGCAATCAGAGAATAGGGTAATGGTTCCCAGTAGGCGTCACAGGGGATTAAAGAGTTCTGGGAACTTTGCATGCATGAAATGTATGCAATATAGCGAAATACTGTCCTACTCGCCAACCCCATGGCCATAACTTAAGTTTCGTTTTCAATAAATTAAAGTCAAACAAAGTGTCAGATAAAACGATATGCATAAGGACTGGCTATTTATTCAAGGTGTTTAAGATTGGACTACTATTATCTATACATATTTCACAAATGTCAAATTCATCTGTTTGTAATATGAATGAACCATTTGAAATACATTTAAAACGAAGATTTATTTATATCAGGTCTGTAAACGCTTTAATAGCTGATTTGTCAATCAAATTCATGCGGGTGGTACTTTGCAGCCACGAAACTTGCCAATTCTGTGTCCAAATAGTGTGGTAGGGTTCATTTTGGCACGAACATTACGGAACGGAAACAGCCTTATATTCACCGCATAAATCTGTCATAACTTAAGCCAAAAGAATCCAATTAAAAAAATTCTATAAAAATTCCAAAATTCGTTTGAATGCATCCATCCCCTTGCCAAAAACAGGGAAGGCCAATAACGTTGACTGAGACGAAATTTCCCACTTTCATGATGCACTAATAAATAATAATCTTGTTAGCTGTTGCGCTTATAATTATTTTTTACTTGCAGGAGTTTATCTCATCTTGCATCGAGTAATAGTGGGAGTTCAGGTGACGGACAAGCAAGATTCCATCATTCTCAGGTTCATTTTTTTTCACTTGAGCTACTCTTATTTTTTTTTAGCCATTCATTTGGATATTAATATATACTGTACAAACTAACATGGAAAGGAGCTTTTTAACAAGCCAGACTTGACAAAAGAAATTAATCATCAAAGAAATATAGTTAGAAAGAATGCACAAATTAAATATGCCCTCTTAAAAACTTAATGAAGAGTTTAGGATTAGCTGCATTAAAATCGTATGTATCGTATTGATCAAATCTGCATATATTATAAAACCTTTCCTTATCATGATTTAATTTTAATAAAATCAAATTTTACTTCTAATGCATCAGGAAATTGCATTTTTTGCGAACATTTACCAAGGAAACTTTTCGTGTTGCCATCAACAAGTTTTTTATTTTAGGGAACAAGTGGTTCAATTCACCCCAATGCTGATCGACGACAAAGTCACGAACCCCATCGTGCACTCCCTCCAAAACTCGATAAAAAATCTCGAAGTGAGGTGCAATTGAATGTTGAAATGAACTTGCCGAAAACCAACAACTCAAAACAACAAAACAATGAATCTCATGCTTACTCAAAATCAGTAGATAACACTCAGAGTAACGACTATCAAGCCGCAAGATCAGGGCAAGGATATGGAGGTATATGTTTATAAACAACTCAATTTGAGCCTTATGGCATATCAGTTGGCAATGAGTTTATCATAGGAGAGGAAATATTTTTTCTAGATTTAAGTACGGTAACAATTATCTGTGCTATGGAGTCTGGAAAAATTGGCATCCAACTCCAACCTTAAAAAACGATACTGATTCACTGGTGGACAGAAAATTTGTGTGACTGTGACTTCAAGTTGATGGAAATTTTGACTCCAACTGTGAAATTCTAACAACAAAAACTAACAAATTTTCTAATGAAGCCTGAAATTCAACTTCCAACTCTGAGAAATTCAAATTTTCGATTCCTGATTCTTGACAGTTTGAAAATACGACTTTGGCTCTGATTTTAATGTTAATAAAAACATACCATACATAGCATTGGCAAGTAACAAGTATGTTACTACATCTCTGTTTTGTTTTCGAGGATGTGTACTTTGACTGCAGTAATTATTGATATATTTTTAAAATCATCTATTTACCGTATGTACGGTTTTACCGAATTCATTTGATGGTGTTGTTTTTGTTGGAGATGCAAATTTTTTGATTTTTCACAATTTAAAATAGCTTGGGTTCATAATAACGAGATTTGAAATAAATATGACTTCTAAATGAATCAACATATCCAAGTCATCTTTTAAATTTTTTTTATCCTAGGATCTCCAAAGATTTCAGCACCCCGTGTTCAAAGTCATTTACACCAGCAGCGAGGTACAAGAACAAAAGTATTACCGACATCACCTCGTCCTGTATCAGAGCCACCACTCGGGCCAGAAAATTCCGGTTCCAACCCGAATTTATCAAGACCCTTGTCTACACCATATGATACTGAATCATTACGCCGATCGCCGCGACCAGACATGGTGAAGATTTTACCACTACCAATCATAACAGACAATTCTTCGACTGATCAGGAGCAATTGAGTCCGAATTTCCCTTTGGTTTCCCCTCCGTCTCCACCACCTTTGGACAGCCTGCCTCCATGTCCAGTACCAGATGCTTCAGGGGACATGCCACCAGCTCCAATGAGAGACCTTAAACCTGATCGATTCAAGAAACAACAACGTGTTAGCAGGGATTTATCATCTTCTGATACGGATTATACAGCTGCTCAAGATATTCCAACTGTTGGCATTGATGCAGGAAACAGCAATGATCCTATTTATGACGATGTAGAATGTGAGTCGTTTGATATAGTTCAATGTTGGTAATTTTTATGACTTTTACTAGCAATACAAGGGGCTCAAGACAAATTTGAAATTATTATAAAGAAATAGGTGTTCTTAAGCTGATCTTAGCTTGGAACCAAAGTATTTAAATAAAAAGATAGCACAGTAATTTCCTCATTTTCTCAAGGAAGCCGTTTTAAGTTTCCCATTCTGGGTTTGAGCCCCCAAATGACCAAATCTATTGGAATATATTCAAAATTGCCTACATTTGATATAGTTAAGCAATCCAGAGTCTATATGCAAATTGCACGATATATAAGTAACTGAAAAAATTATTGTTTTTATGGCAAGATATTTTTATGGATTATTCATATAGTCATGAACGGGCTATAGATCCGGAGTTGGCAATGTCAATAATTCTGAGTTAGAATTTTCGATTTTTAATGGTGGTGTATGAAGTCATAAATTTTCTACAAAAGTTCAGAAAAAATTGATTTAAATATTCTTATTAACATTTTATTTAAAGAAGGCTGGGTATGTCAAAATTTGATTTCTCAGGAGTTTGAAATTTTCATCACCATGAAGTCGGGAACCGAAGTCAGTTTATTTCAACCAAGAGTTGGGAGTCGATTGTAAATCCCAGACTCGACAACCTTTAGTTAACTAAATTGAACAGCATTTCAAGGCGTTCTTTGTCTATCCTTATGCTTTCTAATTGCATAAGATTGTATTATATTTTTTTAAGTTGATGACAACTTGGGAATACATTCAAAAACGCCATTATCTGCTTCAAGCAAATCCAAATTATTGGAATCTGAACCTTTGTATCAGGTATATTAAATGTTTTTGTTAAAAGAATTCTTTATGCAATGTTTTTACGCCTCTGAGACCCTAATCAAGCAGCCAATTGTAGGACGAGACCGTTCCCAGTTCAGCATTTTCTACCTGCTTTTGAATTTTGGACTGGAAAGCTGGTTTAAAATCAGGATGGCTCCATATCCAATGAGGTTTTTTGGTATGAATACTACCATGAAACATCAGCCCAAGCACAGTTTTACAGCAATGGTACACGAAACCATGATATAACGGTTCCAAATTTAAAAATAAAGTTTATATTTTTGATTATGCAAATCAACCTGAAACTATCGAAATAATATTCGAAATTTACTATTAAAAATATTATGATCTGAAAAGGATAGATTCAATAATTTTGCAACGTACTTGAAAATGATAAATAAGAACAAATAATTAGGTACTTAGAAGCTGGATCCTTCAAAATTTCTGATAGCTTCATCTATTATTGTATGCTTGGCTCCTGATATAATGAGCCTTCATAGCTCTGATTTCCCAGCCCTATTTGAGCCCAAGATCAATAACCCGCATCGCCAACATTCCACTAGTTCAGGGATCACTAACCTTTTCGAGGCCGAGGGCTACTTTCTGGGTACAGATTGAGCCGCGGGCTACCAATTCAATGTACACTTCTAAAAAAATCGCGGCTGTGTGGCCATCGTTAGTGTGCTAAGCGTTAGGTTCACAGGTTAGAATTCCATGTGAGGATAGTTATGTGCGAGAGGATTGCTGGACCCCTTGCCGCAGTTGGGATGGCTTCCTTCGCCATTAAGTTCATGCTTACGAAAACAAATACTTAGCTAATCCCATACCCGACATGGAATGGTAACCGGACGAGAGGCCCTGGTTCGCTATATGGTTAAGCCGTTTTATGGGCTATCTTCTCCCCCGGGATAAGTATGTAAATCCCATCCTATTCTGAGTTTATGTCAAAAATGTTGATTCACAAAGATAGGTTGACGTGAAATACATTTTCGCTTTGCCGTCGCTACAATCGCCCCAAAAATGAGACACGCGCAGGCAGTTATCATGGTGGTGAAAATATATCCACCCCCATTCATTGTGAAAATGGTGGGATTTTCATCGTTTTTCTGTCATTTTTCTTTGGAATCAATAATTATATTATTGCTGCTCCACAAACCAACGGACAAGAAAAAGCGCGGGTTCGTGGTAAGTTATATCAGTGTGATGTCATAATTGGAAGAGTGTTAATTGACCCGTCACATTACTGAGGTCAAATAAAAATCAGGTTGATGGCTACAATAATTAATATAGTGCCATTCCCGATTCCCATATAAGTGTGATTTATACAAGAATAGCAGGACAAAATTTAATTGATGTAGCTTACTCATAAGCGCCGTTATTAAGCTTAGTTTGGAACAGACCTGCGGGAGACTCGTATGGTCTTCACGGGCGACTTGGTGCCCGCGGGCAACGCGTTGGTGACCCCTGCACTAGTTAAATCAAGCGTCTTCATGCCCACAAGATATTAGAAGTTGTCAGATTATTAGTTCATAAACTATTTAGGAAGTTCTGAATATCTTTTAATCTGGGTCTCATGACATCTGCATTTTTGAGGGTGATCAAACAAATATATATAATTTACTTGTTTCAGGTTTATCGTAGTCGAACATTAACACATGCATCAGTTAGAAATCGTCATAATGCAACAGCACAAAGAAGAAGATTCAAAACTGCAACAACAGGTAAGTTTTATCTTCATCACAATATACATAGAATTTCTAATATCAATTTTCAATCAACACAAATGATTCACAATTTATCTTGAGACCTTTACATAGCTGGTTAAAATTGACAATTTAGAGAGGTCAAAATTATCATTTTCAGCAATGGGAAGTCTTCACATTGTGACCAAAGCTATTATTTTTTGAAGGGCTGGATTCTTTTCTATTCTACATTTGCCAACCCTGTTTATTATACTGCTCCTTAAATGGTAAAGATCTCACCTATGATACTAACATAATCAACTCCGACACTAATTTTTAGGCTATCGCAAGGTCTTCTGTTTTTAAAACTTAGATACCATGAGAAGTAAGATACAAATTGATATAAAAATTATATTTTATTCACCTCAGCTCCTACAGAACGACGTAGTGATGATGTATGGCAGAGTGATCTGATGACAGATGATGCCGGTTCAACAACATTATGGAAAGAAGTTAAAGAAGTTGTTGAAAGTGGAATCGGGATTAATCTTACTAACGATGAGATGAAATTACAGCAGGTAAAAGGGATGATGGTATATGAGGTGTTCCCTCATCTTCTCTGCCGAATAATTGAACTATAGGGTTTTTAAATTAAATTGAGTTTAATTGGGTGAATAAAGTGGGATGGCCAAAATATAATAATTCACTGTTCTTAATCTATTCTGAAAAATCATTTTTTTCAATGGGGAATGTCAGATATGTTATAAAATGAGCCATGTTCTACAAAAAGATTTACACAAACCATTGTGAACTCATAGATTTACATTTTTAAAATATTAACCAGGATTATTGGACATCCCCGCCACTACATATGCGTAATTTGTGATTCTATAATATTTGATTTACCATGACTCGAGAAAAATCAGTTTGGCTGTGATAGGCTCAAAGAATATTATGATTATTTTTTTTATTAACAATTCGGTGCTCCGGAATTGTGTGTACCAATATGAAGGTAACTAATTTTGTTTGCCTGTTTTACATCAAGTTGTGTAATGGGACTGAAACATAATGGGCAGGCCGCAGGGAGTATATTCACTTGGCTAACACAGACAGTCTCCGAACTTGTAATGGAACTAAAATAAGGAAAATTAGAATGAAATTATGGCCCAACCCTAACCTGGTACACAGACTACGATAGTACCAACAATTCTTTGAATTAAGTATTAACTCAAGCGAGCAATTTTATATTTATTATCAAATGTATGCAAAATATAATTTTATATATTTTTAAATTATTTAAACTTTTTGCAGGCACAATTTGAAGTTGTAACATCACAAGCCTCATACATGAGAAGTTTGAACATTCTCATCGATCATTTCAGTAGAGATAGCTCAATGGAAAACTCAGATATTTTACCGAAGAAACAAAGAAAGGAACTTTTTTCCAATATCATAGCTGTGCAAGAGGTGGAACGAAGGTAAATAATATATTAAGTATCATTGTAAGTGGTGTAGTGTGGAAACTCGAACGACTCGATACTCAAACAATTTGGTAGTCGACCAAAAATTCTAGTCAAAAATGATGCGGTACTCGAACAAAATTTGGTGCTCAAACACTCGAGCGTGGCGCCGAGTGATATGACATCACTCAAACAGCACATCTCGGCTGCCTTGTGACCATTCAACAAGAGAACGATGTTCAAATATATAAAATCTAAGCAGTATGAGTATAAAATCTGTCACAGTAAACTACGATAAAGTACGGCGAATGCGGAAACCGACACAAAGTGCGGTGCGGTTTTTATGACACCATCTAACTCAAAAAACGAATCTCATAGAGCCAACAGAAATTTGCTCAAAGCCTCAAACATACCGTAATGGATGTGTTATATTTTTATCTTCTCTATGTAAACATTTTAATAATCATTGTTCTTTAGGTAGGCTACACGATTTGTTAATGTTTTGGAATGCTTAAGAACAAATTGAAATAATTACCACTGTTTCTTTTTGCAAAAATCGTTTCGGTACTTGGACAAATTGGTAGTCGAACACAAATCCTGGATAAAGTATGTTAGAGCTGCTGACTTAGTTTTACATGTACTCATCATTGTAATACTATTTAATTCAATGCCTTTCACTCCACTCGAACTATCAGTGTTTACAATTTTTGTAAGAGCATGTTAATATGCAAATAGTTTGGTATTCTAATATTTTTATTTTTTATTATTGAATAATTTTATTTTCCATGAATCAAATAAATTTTTTCTCCGAAATTGACTTTACTTTATATAATTTAAACTATACTTCACAGGAATGACTAAAATTCACTTAAATTTTGTTGTAACAGTCCCAATTTGCCAAAATTTGATACCGGTATCGGCGGTATGTCATTTTTACAAATATCAATTATACCATGCAGCTTATCGAATCAATTTTGTCAGTCGAACAGACTAGTCAATATTTGATATGTAAATATACATACCGTATATATATTGTCGCTGCCGTCTTTGATAAGAAATAAATAATTTAACTGAAAATTAAATATGTTCTTCCTTACAGTTAAAGGTTGTGACAATATTTTAGTGTAAGGTTCCTTATTGAAGTGAAGATTGTATAATTTTACTACCACCGAAATATGGCGGTACCCAAATACTTCATTGAATTCTTATGCTAGACTTTTGCTCACTGAAGAATTCTGATTTCAATGAAATAAATGATCTATTTTATACTGAAATAAAATTATATACGCTAAAATTTACTTTCACTACTTCAAAAATGGCAGATGAAAAATTAGTCAACATTATTTTTTCACTTATGATTCAAAAACATCATTTTTAAATATTTGTATCCAGGAATTTAAAATTTTCTAAGCGGGTTCTCCTTTGTATCAAATTAACTAACAACAGGTTCAGGCATTGTATGTATATCATTACGTAAACTGTACCAATGGGAGGGACACTCATTACATAAATATAAAACATAACTCTCGAAGCATGAAATATAGCGCTTTCGTCACTCATCAGCTGTGGTGCACGTTATCTTTTGCTGTGGCCGTCTAGAGCAGAAATGGGCAACGTACAGACCACGGGCCAAATCTGGCCTGTTGAATGATTAAATCTGGCCTGCCTGATGCTTGTTTTCCACCCTTGCTTCGTAACATTGTAAATATTGGTTATTATAAAATCCAACTTTTTACGTCACACTTACATATAATCAAAAAAGAACTTTAGGATGAATATTGAAAGATGAATATTGGTGGCATTTAGGTGGTTTTGCACATATTCGCGCAAACTCGTTCTCAGTCAGACTAGCTGGCCAAAAATTTTGGTCACTGGTTTAAAAACCTTGCCCCCCCCCCTGGTCTAGAGTCATCTAAAACAATAAACAAGAACAGTTTTCCAGACTATCACGACATTCTGAGAACGAGTTTGTACGAATATGTGCAAAAACATCTGAATGCCACCACTATCCATATCATGCTAACTTTAACCAATGTTACGAATTCTTTTTTTTTCCATTCATCAATATGGTATTATATAAATAACATGCCTATTTCTATGAATAATATAAAAGCATTCATTGAAATAATAGAATCATGTATTTTTTAAAATATTTTCAATATTCATCCTGAAGTTTATTGTTTATAACAATTTCTATCGCTGTCAATTTAATTTCAATTTCTGATTCTTTGTTACAGATTTCTTCAGGATATTGAACAACATTTTTGGGCAAAATTATATCTGACCGATATTGCAAAATTAACAGCGCAGTATGCAACATCTGAATTTGAAGTTTATGTTCGATACGTTCAGAATCAAGTTTATCAAGATCGAGTATTAACTGACCTACAGTAAGTAACATTAGAAAGTTTGAAAAAATTTGAATCTGTATAATTTTTATATCTTTTTGAGAAAAAAATTCAGATAAGTTTTCAAGCACCCATTGAAATTTTCTGGGCTATGGGATACCAGGAACTTTTCTGTTTGACTTTTAGAAAAAAAAAACTAGATTTACAATTAGTTTTTTTTTTCTGTCATATTTGAAAATTATTATTTCGGTAGTTAAATCCGATTTGTGCAAACTTTACAGAAAAAAATACATTTATCTGGAATATTCAAACTAAAAATGAATTTTAGAACATACCGTAATTTCAAACTTCCTTAATTATTCTTATTATTTTTCTCTAAATTTACTCAAATTTTCCTTTAGAAGAAGCAATGAAAAATTTGCTGAGGAACTTGCTCGTCTCGAGTCTTCTCCATTTTGCAACAAACTTCCTTTGTTATCGTTCCTATTATTGCCAATGCAGAGAGTTACTAGACTACCGCTACTCATATCTGCTATAGTCAACCAGGCAGATTCAGCGGGGGATAAAATAGCTTATGCTGCTGCTAAACAAGCTCTGGCTGTTGTTAATAAGGTACATTAACGCTGATTAATTTATCCTTTTTTCACTATTTGGGAATACTTCCAGTGAATGAAAATTTCTTAATATTCACAAGGAGAAGTTCAATTCTGTCCTTCAAAAACCGGTTTTCATTATAACTTTGAAATTTCTCATTACTTGTGTTACAAAACACAACATAATCCAAATATGATACATCAATTTCACATAAGAGAGTGATTTATGGCAGTGCTAATAATGTTAGGATCTAGATATATTTGATAAAAAAAAGTGTGAGAAGTAAAAAGAAGAGAAGAGAAGTAAACAAGCTAATAAAAGCCACAGAACATTGCTTCGAACTGATGAAAATAAGTCTACAAAATTGTAAATCCGTTTCAAATCTAAACCGCAGATGGCCAACACCGATTAATCTACTATTCTGGATACATTCTAAAATAAGCACATGTGAAATATTGATTACATTCTAAATTGGGTCGTGTTCAATGAAGCACATATAAGTCTATGTATATTCAGCTCAAGTGAAGATGAAGATTGATTTGCTTGGTTCTCTATATTTTACAATTTTCATAAATTCATAGTATTTTGGTCATACTGTGAGACTATTCAAAATGGTAATTTTCTGAATGAAATCTAGAATTTGAAATATCAAATATACTTAATTTCGTTCAGATTTAAAAATTTGATTCATTTTCAACATTTTTGGTAATAAATAAAAGATTCCCATACTATATTCCAACAGCTTGTCAAGAAATGCAACGAAGGTGCAAGAAAGATGCAACAAACTGAACAACTTGCTGAAACTGCCCGAGAACTTTGTTTTGCACCGAAAGTGAAGACATATGCACTTGTGTCACAATCAAGGTATGTTGAATAATAATCATATTAGTTATTCTGCATACGACACTTCTAAAAAGAAGTTAAAAGCAAGCTAAAGGGTGGGTTTCTTAGAGCAGTGGTCTTCAACCGAGTATACGTTATACCCAAGTGTATACCGGACAATAAGTTGGGTATACAATTGATAAAGGGTATACAAAGGGTCAGAGATTCTAAACTGTAATATAATAAATTATAAAATATTCAAGCGGAGACAACAATACAAACGCGGCACACATGAAATATAGAATATCATTCAAGCAAAGAACCGACGTGAGCACATTGTTGCATCACATTTTAGATAGGGTTGGTGATTTCGACTGCCTTGCACTTGGCGCTAAGGCCGTCAGTCAAATTTATAACTTTCGGACACTGGCCTATTAGATTGGATGATTATATTGCAGTACAATATGTGCTTAAAATTGAATGTTTACTTAAGCTATAAATAAACATTGGTATTTGTAAGGTATACAAAGTTCTTGAAAAAATGTAAAAGGTATATCACGATTAAAAAGGTTGAAGAACACTGTCTTAGAGCATTGCAAAACAGGGCTGTGGAACCTGGGAAAAAATTTTACGGTTCAGACTCAAACCTAGCCCTTTTAAAATTGACTTCAGGTTAACCAAACATTTTGACTCAGATTTTGGGTAAAGCTTCTGACTTTGGCTATAGTTCCTGACTTTGGGAAAACAGACTTTAGCTGTAGCCTCTGACTTTGGGAAAACAGACTTTGGCTAAAGCCTCTGACTTTGGGAAAACAGACTTTGGCTGTAGCCTCTGACTTTGGGAAAACAGACTTTGGCTAAAGCCTCTGACTTTGGGAAAACAGACTTTGGCTATTACCTCTGACTTTGGGAAAATAGACTTTGGCTATAGCTCTTACTTAATTTATTATAAACTTGTTTCTTCTGTAGGTCTGTTGTAAAGAAAGGTGAAATGACAGTAACAATGGCCCAAGAAAATAAGAAGTCTAAAGTTATGAAGTTATGGTTGTTTTTATTCTCTGATGTTTTATTGCTGGCAAGGAAGAAAAAGTAAGTTTGTTTATCAATACTGAGATTAACAAGAGAGCAATGCTCAAATATATAGAGACTGAGGTCAAATGACTAATTGCAGTGCATCAGTAGCCCATGCAACCTACACAAAAATCTGCTGTAAATCAAAGTTATAAATCAAGTCACAGCCGCATAGCAATTGAGATCAGATTTGGTAAGACCTTATCCGAGCATCTGATTTGTCTAAAAGATGGTTGCTTTGTCTGGCGCACCATCAAACAGTGGCTCAATATGCCTCAAAATAGCCAAATTTCAGATGAAAGATCGAGGCCCATAGTACATAACAAATTACAAAATCGAAAAAGATCAAGGTACTTTAAATATGAAATCCATTGATCTTTTGGTTTGGGACAAAAGCGATATTTTACCTACAATACCAAAACTTTAGCAAAACTATTTATAGACACTTTGTGTCTACAAATGAGTAAGAAACATTCTCTAAATAAATTTGCTTGTTTACAGTTTCCTTGAGGCAGGAACAAACATTAAATATGAAGTCATTGACTGGGCAAAACGAGCAATGCTTTATGCGAATGAACGTGCAGTTTCGGATAATGAAATATTTTTAGTCCTTCTTGAAAATTGTGTGGGGAAACGGGTGGAGCTTACTCTCACTCCTACATCTCAGTAAGTATCGATATATTCCTAATATTTCTTTGTCTTTTGAGTTCTAAAATTTATTTCAATTGTAAAGCGATTATTTGAGATGGGAAATATTATTTGTTCGGCGATTTTCTTCATAGAAGTCTATAGCATTATCTAGAATTCATTGACTTCTTTGCAGCCACCGGCATTCAACTTTCTAAAAGTAGTGGTTGTTGAAATTTTCATCATCCGTGGGCCATTCCAAAGACTCTCGCTAAAAAAAAACTAATTTCATTTTAGCATGTTTTCATTGACAACAAACAAAAGCAAAAGAATGAATGCACTACTTGTAAAAAATTCAACATATCAATTTCAGTTTACTTTTAATCAATATAGTCACTGTGAATAGCTTTTTGCGTGATCTGCAGAAATCACCTCTGTTGTCCCCTTTGAGTGCCCTTCACTTTACTGAGTTGCTTGTGTGCTGTGATACCACTCTTATAAATTATCACTACATCTATAAATTCTTTTTTTCTCATTGGAGTAGTCACTCAAAGGATATCGTTATGTGGTTATGTGTCATTTACTGAGTTGTCAAATTATCCTTTTTTTTTAGAAATGAATTGTCTAGGTGGACAGATGCTCTCAATCCTCAGAGAATAGACGAATCAGAAGACAGTATTTACGAATCATGGGGTTGGTTATGTTCATTTATGTATAGAAATAATTTTTAAACTTACTCATATTACTCTTTACCAACGTTGGGGAGACTTGAGTCCTTGACTAGACTTGAGTTATACTCAAGTCACCATTTATCAAAGACTCAAAATGACTTGAGTCATTTAAGTGAAATGACATGAACTTGTAGTCAACCAACCACCAGTGAGATTTAACTCTCAACTCGAGACCCTGAAATATGTGTCTTGACTTGACTCATGACTCAGGGTTTAGGGACTTTTACCCAATCCTGATCTGTACAGTATAACATTCTTTATACTTCATTGATTTTGCCTTTGTTTACCTTTGATCTGTTGAAAAAAGTGCATGATTGCTATCTCTGCTCTAGTTGTGATCAAATATCTAGTTGAATTGTGTGTATTCAGGTATATTCTGGGGGTAATGTCCAATATTTACAGGTTAACATCAATAATTTTTTGGAAAATTTGAAATGTGATATCTCTCTGAATTTTGTGTACTTTTTCTTTCAGATTGTCCACAATATACTTGTATTGTACCTTATGCTGCCCAACAACCTGACGAAATATCATTGGATGTAGGTGATGTCATGAGAGTATTAAAGAAAACTGGAGATGGTAAGTCTTGGTTTTGGGAATGCTTTTTATTCAGGCAGGCTGTGTTTTGACAATACCATTTAATCCCCGACCTATTCGGTGCCAAGTAGTTTTGTTCTAATAGTAATAGACAAAATTACAGTACAGTATATTTTTTTAAATGTTTTGGAAATTGGCCTAACTTTAAATTTTTCTTCATGCTTCTATGTGTCCATTAAATTTTAAAATCTGTCAACCGACGCCCAGTTATCCATGTCAAAATATAGGCATCCAATAGTCCCATTAAATATTACGCAAATCATACCACCTTTGGTTAATAAAGTTTTCAAAATATTTCATTTCTACAGGCTGGCTGGAAGGTGAGCGTCTCCGTGACAACGAACAAGGATGGTTTCCTGCTGAAAATTGTGAAGAAATTGAAGATGAACATGTTCGAGCTAGAAACTTACGAAATTTGTATCGTATTATACCAGCTGGTGGATCCCAGGAATAGTATACCAAGTATGAAAATGGTTTGAAGTTTCAGTACGATCAAGTTAGGAGAAAGCACATTCAAGTATACAGCATAGATCAGTGGTTCACAACCTTAGAGCCAAATTTCAAACCTTAAAGTTGTAAGGAGCCGCATGAGAAAATTGAAATAGCAATAAAGCAAAACTCAAGTCTTTTTTTTTAAATAACAACATCAACCAAACTCGGGGTAAAAACCATCTATTTCAATTTAAAAGTACTTCTCTTTCCAATGTCAGAATAGCCTGCTTGCGATTGAAAAACACTATGACATCATAATAAAATGTTGAAAGAATAGTTGAAAGCCGCATGCGGTTCTAACAACCGCGGTTGAGAATCACTGGCATAGATTGTTCTTAACCGGTGATTATAAATTTTCCTGATCATAAAAACAGAGCATAAAATGTATCTTTTTTAATAATATTGTGCCTGATTTTTGTGTTGGCACTTATTATAATTGACAATGGGCTTTGACGATTCGTATTGTCCTCTTTTCTTACATTTATACCACTACAATTAAACGTTTTGTTTGTTACAAACAAGTGACCAAACACAAATATATTATTCAGTGTTCATTTTGATCGAACTCTATGAGAGACAATTATAGCATGAATTTGTCCACATCTATTATCATTAGTAATAACATCAAGATTTATGATAACCTGCAGGCCGTTTTTTCTGCCAATTGTCGAACTGTCCCATAAATATCAGATTTTAGAGCATTTCTGTTAAGGACTAAACTTACTCTGCAGTGAGGATGTTTTTTTCAACAATGTCTGTAAAAAAAATATTTTTATTATTTCTTTGCAGTTTTCATATGAAATATTGTTTTCTATTGCATCAAAATTTGTCATATTAGTGATTTGAAGAAAGCTACTTTTCCACTAGCTTCTGAATGATGAATTTTTATGAATCATATTATAGTGTATTGATCGATCACATGTTTCCTTGATCACTTTTTATCATTTTCTATCTCTCTAAACCAAAATTTATTATTTTCGTATCGTGGGAATTATGCATCAATCAGCATTTTATGAATGTAATGCAATTGAAATCACCTTTTCTCATTGTATGTTGAATCATGTATATTTGAATATGGGCCATGAATAGTTTTTTTTAAATAGAGGTTGTTTGTTTTTAAAGTTAAAATCATTCTATTATATCATTCAAAGCATGTAATTATTGAATCGATATCGGCTTAAGACATCTCTCTAATATTCTTTGAGGGGTATGGAATATGTTCAATTTTAAATGATAAGCATTTACGAAATTTCGGATAATTTTGAATGTGCAGAATCTTTTTGTTAAGTAGATAAGAACTAGGCAAATATTATATAGACATATCATTACTTCACACGAAAATATCATATTTTTCATAATTAAACATGGTCTAATTGAAATAAGGTAACTAGAGCTTGCTTGCTTCGAATCACCTTCCTAATTAGAAAACTGAAAAAAAAAAATCAAAATTGGATTAATACGTTTTTTTCTCTATCACTGTAGTAGGCTTGAGCTATATCCAGCTACTTTTTTGATAACTCAAGAGGAGGATATAACATACCATAACTAATGTCTGAAATATTGATTCAATTGTACTAGTATCATAGAAATGATTCAGTATAAAAGAATGATTCATCTCGAACGAAACGCGTACCCCTCATTATAGAGCTTCACTTTTGAGTTTTTTTTGTTTTATACTTAATATCAATCCAACTATATTGATAAGTTTCATGTTGTAAGGTACGTATGACCTTATGGTGCGAGGTCTAAAAATATTTTTTCTCCGAGTCTGATAATATAATATATAAATTAATATTGTTATAGGTTTTATAAAATTATAATAACCCATCTATGGGGGAAAATTTACTGTAAATTCTATATTATGAGTTACGTTAGATGTGTTTGATAATTTTATTGTGAAGCAATTCTCATTCATTAAGTTTAAAATTTTATTATTATTACGCTACTGGATATATTATATATTTGCATAGCATAAAGATAGGTTTATAAAGATTTAAAAACAATAAAAAACGCTTGCTTTTGTTTTGACAAATCTGGTGCTTGAATCTGAATTCCCTTTGGAATGAAGCAATTTAATAGCATATATTACCCAAGTATCTAAAAGGTAGCATTTGTGAATCACTTAATAACATATTCTTTAAAATTCAGACTTTCAACCATGGTGCTTCTAAACTGCCAGCTTAAATGACAGGTTGCATTCATACGATTCTCTTTTATGTTACTGCTTCTTTAATACAGTTCTGGTCCATAAACCGTTTCTACCTTTGTAATGAATCGTCACTGCAACATTTTTTCAACGTCCTTTCTCTCTCTCCAATTGTTTTTTATTTCGCATGCGCATGCTCATTTTGAGTAATTGATAGTCCAAAATGACCTTTATTACATGAAGTTTTGACAGGACCAACCAAATCTATTAGTTTTTGATTCATTGGTTGGTCACCAGAAAAATTATTTCATCATGGAAATCATGATGATTGCCTCTTCCAATGAAAACATCACTAAATGCATATATCTAAGTGGGACTTTGAATTTTTCACTATTGCTATGTGTATGAAGTTACGTGGGACCAACTCATTCCGTTAGTTTTTTTTTATTTTCAATTTTACTAAAAAAGTCTGTTGTAAACTTTTTTCAGCTCATGCCAAACCAGAATTTTTTTTTTAACCAAATCATCTATTTGACGTCCATAGTCGTCCCAACATGCTTTTGATCATTAACGTGCCATATAGCAGAGATGCTCAACTATTTTTGATAAAAGTTTGTTTACAATATTTTGGGGTACAGATAATATGTTTCACAGTAAGACTAAATAGGTTGAAAGTTAACGGAAACGCAATTGATGTTAAACTGAGTAACCATAAAATATTACACATCCTTTAAGATCAGAGTTTATAATAGCATCACAGTTCTTTTTGTATTTAGTTTGGTACAAATATGAGAAGGAAACCTTATCATATCCAAATTTAATGAGATCAATGCTACAAAATAAAGAATGCTCGAAAGGTCTAGATTTGGACCGCCGTCTCCCAGTTCCTTCAGCAGGGCTATAGGATATAGCTAACCTGAAGGTTATCTATCCCCAACTTTTAATGAAATCTGGTTCAAATTGAGAATTGTGATTACTTTTTCTGTGTAGTGTTATGAATGCATTTATCTGCCTTTTTGTTATATATTCTACATCATTTTTCATGTATATCTATTGGTGCCTTCTATTGAAAAATTCCTATTTTGCATTTTCTATATATCGTGTTTTGATTTTTTGTTTTTAAATATTAGTGATAAGCATTACATACCTATAATACAATACCGCATTTTTACCATCGATGTAATCTCTTTTTTCCTTACATCACAATGCAGTGTCATGCGGTGATCCAGTTATCTCTATCGACAAATAATAAACTATACGTCAAATAAACAGCGTAAATTGGATCTTTTGTGGAAACTATGTAGTGTCTTCTATTACAATAGGCATAGTCTTGTGTTAAACCAGCATATCGCGTCGGCTCATTAGTTCAACCTTAACAGACGCGATGTTCTCCCATCATGGTAACATCGTTAAAACCGCGCTGATGATAACTTCACACGAAATGGAAAGTTCGAAAGCGGTGGTAATAACTAGAAGAGAATTGCGGAACTTGTGGGCATGCTAGCTGATGCCCTGCACGCCAGCCATATCGCGGTTCTGTAACTGGTATTAATACGTACGAGATGATTTCTGTACGCGCCGCAAAGTGGTTATCATAACCGCTTGTCGGTTTCTTCAGATACAGATATTTATCATCGTCGTGTGAGAAACATCACATCGTACAATTAAGCAGAAATAAATGCATCGATTAAAGAAACTTTATTTCCTCTGCAATTGAGGAGGAATAATTTGGAGATGTTGAATATTATTATAAATTAATAAAACACAATTTATGAACTAAAATATGGGAGATTTAATAATGGAAGGGGTGCTCCCGAAGTATTCGTACCAAGCTGGCGCACAACCTGAAGTATGTGTACCGGGTTAGGGTTATGCGTCATCTTGATACGAATACTTCCGGAGCGCCGAAAAAGGTAACGGCTAAATATATATGCCAATTTAGTATTCTTGTGGCATGCTTCGGCGAGTGCGGTCACAACAAAAAAATTCTGACCAATAAACGAGAATATCGGTTGGAAACCGAAGACTTATCGATCGATAGTTAGGGGATCCCCCAAAACAGAAACTGCAGTTTCGATTCATCCGCTCTTGTAACTTGCGCACTGCGCATCGCACACACACACTCGGCGGGTTTCAAAATTCTCTCGCTTTACAAAAATCTAGATCACTATATCAATAATTGATTGATAACTCGCTAATTATACGACATAATTCGCCCAAAATCAATGGACCTTTCCCCGAGCATCGACTTCCTTGTTCATTCCGTGACGTTGGCCAATCACCAAGATGCCAAAATTGACGTAACAATGCCCCCTTCTCGCATCCGCTCAGACACTTTTCTCACTCAGACAGATTTTCAAGCGTGGTTGTAAACATGACCTCGTTTTCGCATTTTTGAACTCTATTCGTTAGTTTTCAGTTGTGTTTCGGAAACTTGAATAAAAATCAGATAATTCAATGATCACTCTGTCTTCTTAGGAGTTTTAATTTAATTGCAGTAATAAAAATTAGTGTAGAAATAGCTGTGATAGACTAGCCTGAAATTCTTTACCGGTACTTTTAAAAAACAGATTGTTGTGTGCGATGAATCCTAATGATGGTTTGAAACACATACCCCATTTTACAGGCGCCAACTCGCAAAAGCACTCCTAAAATAGCCCTGAAAATTCTGCAATGGTAAAGTATAGGAAGAATTTTCCGGGGGTCAAAGGTCGGGGAAAGGTCCATAGGCTTCTGGTCCGAGATAAGATGAATCCACATGCAAAATCTGGAGCAGATTCAATCTCGCTTTCGTGAGATATCGCGTGCATCTAACAGACACACACACAGACAGACAGACATACAGACAAATACCTATCAATATACTTACCGATCTTAAGATCGATAAGTAATGAATGTTTCCCCGAGCATCGATTTTCGTAATATTGGCAAACTGTCAATGGTGACGTAACAATTAAAATTTTAGCAGCCAATCAGATTCATTTTCACTTATACAGAGTTTTAGGCATGGTTGCAAACGTTAGCATTCGCTGTTTTGCTAGCAATTCGTCAGTATTTAGTTGTGTTTCAAATAAGTATAAATCAAATGGCCATTTGTCTTTTGAGGAGCTTTAATTTGGTAATCACACGGAGAGATGAGTCGCTGTCGGCGTCATAAATTAGCCATAGCCAATTGCCCGTCTGACTGCGCACTTTCTGAACCCGGCTAGGAAAACTTAAAGGCATGATTATCGTCTAGTTCAGGCATGTCCAACCCTTTCAGTGTTGCGGGCCACTTTCACATGAGGAACTTTTTTGCTAGTGGCCTTTTATGAGATCAAATGCAAATTTCATTATCGTTTAGTTCAGGCATGCCCAACTCTTTTAGTGTTGCGGGCCACTTTCACATGAGGAAATTCATTGCGGGCCGCCCAGTCCCGATTTACGTTAGAATTTGAGCGTCGCTCAATCAAACGCCTGGATTGCACAACCTTTTTGCGGATTTCTGAACACAAAGACCATGAATTCAACTCAACTTTTATGCAAAATGCACAACTTTCAAGCAATTATATACATTGACATAAAAAATCGAAAGAAAAGTCAGCAATTTTCTCCTTTCACATAGTGCGAAACTTGTTTTTGAATGTCATTGCTCAACTGCTTAATATCAACGGGTAGTTTTGAAAACTGGCTTGTCCAATTGTCGTTAGTCAGCTTACTCATATGCTTTGACTTCATAATTTTTAATTTCGAAAAAAAAAGATTTGCACAAATATGTAGTTCCTATTGCCGCCGCAATACGCATTGCCATTTGTCTCAGGATGGGAAACTCATCTTCATCGATATACTCGCTGTAGAATTCAAGTTTTCTATCTCTTTGAAACAAGTGTTTCAGTTCCGTACTTGACTTGACATCGATCAATTCAAGTTGCATATATTCTGGGGCCTCTTCTACGCGAATGTCAAATGGACACATGAAATTTTTAAACAGACTGCCGAATTTTTGGAAGTAAGCGAATCTCTCTTCAAATGCTTTCAACAACTTCTGTAAAATCATATTCTGTGGTGCTTAATTAACAACGCTTTTCTTATAGCGGAGCCACGTGAAACTAAAGCTTCAAGTATAGTAAGATTTGATATCATACCAGTAAATTTTTATGTTAAATATGTTTATATTATACGTACGTATTTACAGTGGCGGCGCGTGGTCATTTTGACAACCGGGGCAAGCTACTGCGGGACCAAGTCACCCCCATCTATGGGGACAGGATGAGCGCTGTAAGTTCTCCCATCATTTTATGAGTATAAAAACCATTCCATCGGCAACAACCAATCGGCAAAAGCGACAATTTTTAACGATAAGAAAGTGTCTTTAAAACCGGTCCAAGTCAAGGGATTAATAAATATAGACATAGTTTATTTTGAAACCTCTTTCAAAAGGAAAGGCAATATTTACCCAGATAAATACAATGACATATTAACAGAAACTTCGGGAAAGCAGACAAAACCTAAAATAAGGTTTAAAACGTTACTATGAAGAAAGGAAAGTTAATGCAAAGATAAGGACATGCGTCGCTCACTCATAGATATATATGCTGCTAGACTTCTACTGCTTGAACATATATGCAACACGCCGCGGGTTTTTGGAAGCAAAATGCTCAATAACGCGCTGATTAAAGTCATGCATCCCAGAAATAACGTCTCTGTGAATGAATAAAACAGCCAAGAAATTTAATCTATCTTGCTTCATTGTGTTTCTGAGATACGTTTTAATACGCTTCAGCGTGCTGAATGTTCGCTCTGCGTCGGCGGAAGAAATAGGCGTCGTCAAAATGATGTCCAGAAATTTTGCAGACGCCGCAAAGGTAGTTACTAGAGTGTTATCTATGAGGAACCCATAGAGCGCGCAAGTTGATGTGATGTTCAAAAAAGTTTGATTGGTGTATATACATCGCAATTCATTTTCCAATTTACCCACGTTTATCATGGGGTAAAATTTGGAGACAGTAGCCAACAAATGGATGGGAAATTGACGTGCAAATTTTGAAAAAATTTTGGGGTTCATCAAAGAGAACGCGGCAAGGTGTTCAGTGCGCAGACGATCGCCTATTTGATTCACCAGAATGTCACAGCATTCCTTTGCAGACAAAATCAAACGCTGCGTTGTTTGCCCGCGGCGTAAAGAAGCACTCCATGTGTCGTCGTATTTTATTGTTTCCCGGATACGAGATACAGCATCGCAGAAGTCTGAAATACACGACTGCACAGACGCTCCATCCATTAGCCTTGACTGCAATGCGCCGTATATTACATCCACGTGATAGAATATTGTGGAGAAAAAATGAGAACTCACCATCTTCTAGCAGACGCTTTAGACCTGCCGCCTCCCTCACAGAGCGTTCGTCCCAAACCGGAGAGCTCTGCATGCCATTGAAACACTCAATGAGCTCAGACCTAATTTCGGACACGCCCTGCACCACGCGTGATTGGAAGTTCCAACGTGTTGGTGCACAAGCTGGGAGACGGCGGCTACATATCTGGCGAAGGAGGTCAGAGCGCTTCGGCGAAACGGAAAAAAATGAAGAAAACCCCGAAACATTTGCAAAAAATATACGGACGAGGGGGGTATCAAGACACATATTTTTAATAACGAGGTTAAATTGGTGTGCATAACAATGTAAAAAATGCGCATGAGGAAAATCTTCTTTTATATAAACTTGAACACTATGTTTCGACCCACTCATGACTGCCGCGCCGTCATGAGTTTGAGCTATCAATTTTGACTTCGCGTTGTAAGGCTGTAACACTTCTTTCAGTACAGCCGATATCCCGCAAGCCGTGCGATCAACGATTGGTACAAAGCTGTGAAATCTCTCGGTAGGTTTACCATCTTTCACAAACCGAAAAATCACAGCCAGTTGGGAAACGCACGTGATGTCAGTTGTCTCGTCAGACTGAATCGAAAGGAACTGGCAATTCTCAATTTCCAGAGCCAAATGTTGTAAATAAATTTTATACATTGAGTCGAGCAAATCATTTTGGATATCCTTAGATGTCCCTTTCGAAACAGTTGCGGCATCAAGATGATCTCTCAATACTGTATCTAAGGATGCGGTGTATTCCACCACATCCAAAAATACCCCTCTATTAGAAGAGCCAGCCCGTTCATCGTGCCCACGGAGGGACAGCTCGTGACAACCAATGAACTTCAAAACATCTATCAATCGACCGAGAACATGGCGGTTTTTCTCGACGTTTTGGTTGTGCCGACGAATAGAAACCGCGCGTCCTTCATCCAACTGTGCTGCAATATTAACATTTCCGAATGTTCGGTATTTTACTGCATTGTCCAGATGCTCCATAGAAGATTGATGATCCCTGGCACGCTCGGAAAGATGTTTAAGATCTCTAAAACCAAATTTACACCAACGTGAGTCACGGGCGGTAGCAAAAAGTAGGCAATAAAAACAAAAAAGTGCATTTTTGTCCTCGCTGTAACACAACCATTTGTGTTTTTTATAACAAGTTTCTGCGCAGAATGTACGCCGACGCTTTCCTCCGTCATGGGATTGTTCCAGTGAACAATTTTTTGGTTGATAAGGCCCAAGACGTTGTACCTCTAATTTTTGTTCCAGCCGCAGCTGCGAAAACGGAGTGCGAAGTAGTGCATCAACCTTATTCATTATGAGGTCTAAGGCTAAGAAATGCGAAGCCGGAAAGAAGTGAGGAGCTCAAAAGGAATATGGAAAATCGAAAGCAAATGGACTAAAGGTCTCTAACTGATTCAAATAGCGAAACAAGCGACAAAAACGAAGGCGAGGAAACTATCAACTCTTCAAGCAACCAACGAACGAGAAGGAATGCGTGAATATGTCAACACGTTGTTGTAAGAAACGTCGGCATTGTGTCGTTATAACTTCGGGGCTAGCCCCGATGATTTAGTAAAAGAAACAGAAAATAAACGAGACAAACGCGGCGAGTGGAAGATAAAAGAGAGAATACGATATACAATGAGCAACCGGGGCAAAATCGTCGTCGCAGGCTTTGCGAGCGAAAAATGAACCATGTCGGGAGAATATGGCTAGTGTAGACAGTCTGTGCAACCGATATTGAGTTTTTTTTCGAATATTTTTTATTATACCGAAAAAACAACCGGGGCATTGCCCCGGTTGGCCCTATTGACGCGCCGCCACTGCGTATTTATATAAAAACTTCAAGTGGGCCGCACGAATCTTTCCCGTGGGCCGCATGCGACCCACGGGTTGGACATCCCTGGTCTAGTTCAAAATATAATATGCTCTCAGGACAAATGCGAATTTTATTTTTATTCATGATCTTGCTGAGTAATGGTGTTTACTTTATCCAGGTTCTGGAAATAGTGTGTATTACGGCTACAGCACCATACAATGGTGATGTGCGCGTTCTGACCGATTAGAGTAGATATTTGCACAAGCACTTTATTCTTGTTAAAGCTCTGATATGTTCTTTCCACAGTCCAAAACGATTGTCCAAAAGATCTTTATTGTTGAATAACCTATTATGGGGAAAACCTGGTGAAATAGTCGAAAATTGGATGAAATAGCAGTCAAATGGAAATGCGGTAAAATACAGTTCTTTCACACAAGAGGCCCTCCTTATCCTGAGGAGGAACCAATTATAACTATATGAAACAACGAAAACACAAATATTTGATGCAAGTTAAAACTAAGTCTAATTATTAATACTAAACCTCCGATTGGTTGAGATACAAATCCGCGCGTCCTACCTCCGAGCCGTTTACGCCGAAAGAGATCGCGCCAACGCCAAAATGGTCAGGGTTCAATGCCCAAAGCTACTGTTGCCAGTTTAGTTACATAAACAAAACAATAAAAGTGATCACTGTTAAAATCATGACCGCTACAGTGTGACCAATGTAGTATTGGGCAAACTGAATTATCAGAGATTCCAATTGATTACTTTGTGGAATCTCTAATTACAAGAAAATATTTTTTTTTCGATTACCTGAAGTTAAAAAAATTCTTTTACTGGTCACCAGTTGTAAGAAATGTTCTCTCATTCTAATTATGGGCACTAGGTTGTGTCCAGAAAAGTGTTTCGCAATATCTATTTTTTGCAATCATGCCAGTCTTGCGGTAATTGTTCAATTGTATAAGCGTAGTACATTCATATTCGGTTATACGCAGTGATTAATATCCAAAATTTGATACTAATATTCAATTCCATGTATTATTCCCACGGTTTATATATGATGAGTCTCAAATATATAAATTCTATTGAGTCAACTTGGCTGTAATTTTTTACCCATAATCTGGCATCTGTGAATCCTCTTGTACGCAGCTCTCTTCTTTACTTTGTTTTAGTGAGAGCACCTCTGTCGTTTAGCTCTTGGAATTTGCTATTTTGTAAGTTATGTTTTCATGTTTGTTTTTATTTATTTAGTCAATATTTAGAGTGATGTTCATAAATTAGATTAAATTGTATGTAATACCTTGAATAAACTGACTCATCGATGTTCATTACTACTGCGATAATGCAATAAAGTCAAAGCAACAAATGTTGGATGAACTATTTGGGATCGGGCTTTCAAGTATTTCCGGTGTTACCGCACATTGGATCCAACGATATCACTCCACATCATAGTTAGGTGATAGCACCGTTTATTACCTACACTAGTCTTGTTAATACTAAATCTCCAACCGTAACTAACAAAATATATTTCAGTGGAGAACAACCACCATGATGTGAAAACATTCTAGTGGTACTAACGCCACAGGGTATGTAACGAAATCACGCTATTATGCCAGTTCACGGGCGCAGTATCACTCGATTGCGCGTTCACTAACTTTACACCTGCTACTCACTGGTTATCACAAACGTCTAGGGAAAATCAGCTCGGAGCAATGTGATATTTTCTCAATCACATTAATTTTCCCGCATTTGTATGAAAAGCTGCGCACTTGCTGTAGACAACCTCACGAACAAAAGGTTTTATGCGTCAAAACTAATTTTGGTATTCAACATCATTGGAAAATTGCAGATATATACAAAAAGAAAACATTCTCTTCGAAGTCAGAATCGGAATAAATTTCAAAAATATGCATTCCGATATGTGGATAAAAAAAATCTAAAGTTTTTGCAAAGTATTTTGTATCGCATTGTTCAAAGTTGTTTTTATCGAATTCTTGATACCAAATGTGGTTGTACCAGAGGGTACGGTAATAGTTTTTGCGGTGAACTTAGAAAAGCCAAAAATGATCCAATTTGAGTAGGAAAGAATTTTCAATCTTAAACGGTAACTTATATCATATTTATGATATATACACTCGCCCAAATTGTAATCAAATGACCAATACCATAATTGCGTATGATCATATTTATAGATATATTATCAGAGATTCTTTTGGTTTGTATTTGTTTCCTCTCATTGTATTATATATTAATCATTTTATTATATCAATGAAACTACGTCATTGACCAAAAATCTTGTTTTCAATGGTGTAGAAGGTTTGATTGATTTTTAAAGCCAATTTTTGAAGATTTATATCATTGATACAACAAATGCTTTCTTGTTGAGGTTGGAAGATGTTTATGATTTATGTTCCGTACATTGTGATGGAAAAATGATAATAGAGTAAATGTACTTACGGGCATACGAAGCGTTTTTCATATCTGCCGCGACCGCATCCCCTTATCTTAAACGCCGTAAAGTAGCTGAGAAACATCAACGTAAAAATCTCAACTGAAAAAGGCTAACTGAACAACATGTCACTAGTTCATGAAGCCGTTTGAAGATATTTGTTCGCATGTAACCATCTGTGTTGAATTTTGGGTGACAGGTTATTTGCAAGATAATTTGACACGCTTTACAAACAAACAACAAATATACATACACACTGTCAAAATCGGCCATTTTGTTTCGTGGTTTGTTGATAGCTGCGTAATGTTGCGAATTCATCGTACCCATATGAGAGGAATTAAGAGAGCAATGCACAAATATAGGAACACGAAAATCAAATGGATACGTCAAATGTCCTAACTTCTGATGAAAATTGCAAGAACTCTATTATTCATTGCCCAGACATAAATCTTGTCCACGCGACGTCGAATTTGCTCAGCAAGACATTCAGTAATTTATTTCTTCACCATGCTGAAAATACGAACTATACATACACAAATTAAAGGAAATATAAAAAAAAAACGCATTTCAGAGTCGAAGCAGACGCCGAAAACCAAAACTGGTTATCGAACGGCGGCACCCTTGGGAAAGTCTAACAAAACGTGGTGAATACAATAAAGCCGAACAAAATACGCTATTCAATGAGTAAAATAAAAAAAAGTAATAGGTAATTAAGACGATCTGGTACATACCGAACAATCATTTAGTGCTTATCATTTTGTCGCTTGATATATAAATTGAGAACCATGGAAAATTGCCATGAAGCTTTCATTCACTAAATATAGTCTTTAGCTTTTCTGTACAGAACGGTGAACAAGGCTGAAGGAGGAAGTTAGGCGTGGCGAAATAAAAAGTTTTTTCTGGAATTTCCTATAGACAGCGAATTTTTTATTATACATCGGGTCTCATAGACCTAGGAGAGAGTTTAAAAAAATGATAGCTTTAACCAACCTTCTATATGTTGTTGTGATGTTTCCCAATGAAACAACTCCAACATGCAGCAGGAATTTAAATCGTGGTCACCAAATATGAAAGGCATCTTTTATATACGTCAGAAATGTCACTACTATTTTTCTGCATTTTTTCAACTTCGGCAATAAAACAAATGCTACACACTTCCGAATCTAATCAACTCATGATTGACTCAAGTTAAATACAATCCGATGTAGTGCGATGAGTCATATACAATATATACTCTCTTGTTCTATCAATGGATCGATTCATCAACGGGCGTTGGCCTTTCTGCAATAAATGTAGAAAAATTAACATGTAGTCAGAATAAACCACTAAATTGTAACGTGCTTGAATAAATTGACGAAATAACAAAAGGAAGTTGTCTAAATTGGCATCAACGATATTTAGTACACTTCAAATAATCTTTTAAGAATGCAGAAAATTACCCAAAAAGAACTGGTTGGCATGGCGGTGCACATCGCAACCTGGGATTAGGCGCGAAATAGTTTGATATCAGAAAACACAAGGGAGGTACTTGAAAGCTTAGATTCTATTAACAAAAGGTTGTTTGTGATTGCTAAAATTAATTATCGATGCAGATTAATTTTAATTACCCTCTAAAATCGAAAGTATACTCCTAATTTATCGAATTTGTAATAAGCGAAAGTTTCTATGTGCTAATTTGTTATATGCACTCATCAGCAGACCTTCGAAAATATTTTTGATGTTTCTATGGCCTAAATAGTGAGTAAGTTTACATTCTTCGTTTTCTAAACACAAATTCGCGTTTGTTATTTTTATTATACGTACCAGGTGCTAAGATCACAAGACAGTTATACGGTATGAAGTCAATCGAATTATCGATTTAAGTTGTAAAAAGAATGAAATCATGTAATCTCATTAATTCTTTTCGCGCTTCCGACCCATAGTCATTTTGTGTCAAAGTTTAAAACGTGACTTTCCAAATTAATCTCTATTGTTTAAATAAAATATTATAAATCATGGTACACCTAAAAAACTTGTATCTCAGAGAAACTACATCAAAACAGTAGTTAGGCAATGAAGTTTTGAAGAAAGTTAATAAAATTGGGCTATAGTCTCATACAAATAAATAATCTCGTTTCGCTTTGCGTCATAATATTATTCTTAAAATATAATTCTACTGAATTTACATTTTATTGAATTTAATTTACCGTTTATTACGTGTCCTTTTTTCGAATGTTTTTCAAATTCACTTGTCAAATTTATGATCGAACTCAGGAAAGATTACTTCGTTGCATAAACGTTGTCTCTGTTATTATTACAACATTCGTAGCCTTCAGCATATGACCCAAAATATTTCCTAACTTTTTTAAAGATATGATCAAATCAGGGAATCTTATGTATATATATGCTATAGGTGGAATAATAAATAGCAGAAGCTAGATTTGATAAACAGTAAGCAAACAAATATTTTCGAAACATTTCTGAATAATAATAGTAGTACGTACGATTTATGCGTTCCTGAGCACGACTGGTCTGGTGACGTCTTTTAAAAAATACCTTGCAAAAAATACCTTTTAGTTGCCTACACATGCTATTATGTTAAAATTCATAGTAGAAATATGTAGTTGCGATACGAGTTTGGGGAAATTAGAAAGGCTTGATACGTCAAACGAAACGAATAGACGAATCCATTGTACGTTGTCATGCCCAAGGATTTACAACGGCAAAAATATATAGAATTCAAAAATGTTTGAAATCAAAATATAATGTAGTAACAAATTCTGCGTCATTTCCCCATCACTGTGCCACCAACAGATTGTCATCCCCAGTAAGTGATCAAAACATGACAAAACTACCAAGTCACATTCAGGACGAATGACTAAACAAAGCAAATCAATTACCAATGCTTGAATCATGATTTTGTTTGTTGACTTATGAGTGAGTCAGGCAAGCGATGAAATGTGCTATGAGACCGTAAGACTTCAATAACATAGAGTGATGTAATAAAAGTTCGAAGGGACTCCTTGGAAAGATACACATGACTGCTTTATTCAAAATAATCAACATAATATCTCTGTAATGAATGTTTAGACTTTAGAGAACGCAATGGCTACTATATGAGAAAATAGATTTCCTATTCCAAAGGATTCTTATTTCATCTAATTGGTCGTCGGTATGGGGCGTGACAAGAACTAAGTATATCACCATCCATTTGGATCTGGTGTTTTACATCACTAGCAAGCTAATGGCATATTCTCCCATAATCGTGTCATGGATTTGAACAATGTAGGTGTGGCAACAGATGGGTTTGTCCAAGTTATATTTCAATTAGTAACCTAATCTTACGCTGAGCACACTTCCGCAGAACATGTTGTCGAATCTTTCGAAAGATAGTAATTAGTCAACCTTAAAATTGGGCAGCAAACATTTCAACTAAAAATGGTATTGCACTGCTATAAATATAAAGATATTCTCTTGCAATTAAAAAGTAAATTTGTAATAAATCCCCATCAATTTTATATGAATATCATAGAGTGTACAAGTTCAAGGATTACATAATGATTTAAATACTGCAAATTACAAAACAACATTTAAGCAAAGTTTTAGAACAAGATAAAGAAGGAAATGATTCAACGAAATTTGACCGTATATCACTTTAAAATTGAAAACATTTGGCGATAAATTATTGCGGGGTTGCCTGGCGACTGGCGGCTGACTCATTTTACGTGTCTATAACACAGTTCACAGGGGTGTGAGTGGTATTCTTGGTATTCCACTTTAAAAAGTATGGTTGATTTGCGTAGGTATTTCCGTTTCAAATTTGAACAGGCAAAATGATCAAATCTGTACGCTTGACTTTTATCAAAACGAACAATTTTGAATAATTTTTTCCGATCAGCTAACACGCCTTGTTTTGCTTAAATGTATCTTCCGGATTATCATAAACCTTTAACCCGGCTAAAGTTTATGGATGACATGTTGACGAACCACATGATCTAGCATCGTAGGAAGACGAGACGGCTTGTCTGATTTGCCAGCTCAGGTTGCGACAAAAATTTTAGTTATGTCAAATTATTTGACATACTCGCTAAACGACATAATAAATAATTACTCTTTTCAGTTCAAACTTTACAATACATTGAACGTTTTGAGGTGATGGCGTGACGTGAGCAATTCGTGGTATGCAGGTCCACCCCATCGCATCCGCATCCACCCCATTTATGTGAACTTAACGTACCCGAGTTCGGTTCATAACAATTTATAAAACAGACGCATTTTCGGTTTGATCTTATATTCAAACTGAATTTAATTCAATACTGAATCTAAACGTATCAGAACGAGAAACAAACAATTTATAAAATTTGAAGTATATAATGTATATATATACATCGAGTAATGATTTCTTTAACATCAAATAAATTGTTACGCATATTTTACCTCGAATAATAAATAGTATCGTTTTGAATTGAAGCGAGACTGAATAATTTCAGGAATAAAACACTAATTAAATTTTCGAGGTTCTCAAACTAGTGAAAGATTGTGTCTACGCGACGTTAAAATATCAACAAATAAAAAGTGGATCTATCTTACATTTGGTTAGTTAATCATGATGGACGTTCCTGCAGTTGCAGACATGTAAACTATAACGTAATAGTTAAACAGATAATGTAGATTTCACGCCACCAGTTGAACTTTATTGTCTTGTTGAACGGAATTTAATCAGGGTTATCAACCGTAAATTGTCAACTTATTGAGCAAGGTGCTCGGAAACGACAATGCCGCCTATGTTACAATATGTATCTCGGCCCACCGTGATTCTTACGCTTACGTCAACTTGAAAAGAATTTTGATGGCAAAACTAGATACAAACGTTAAAACCCAATGACTATGAAAATCAGCCGATTCACTGTCAATGCACTGAATTATAGTATAGCTCGAAGCTATAAAAACAGAGGGGTTTCTATCTGACTATCACAAGCCCAAGCGTCACAGAAATTCCCAATAATCGAAAAGTTTTTTTCCTAAAATGTCATATATATATAATGCGCCTAATTTTGCTATAGTTTCATTGGTAATTGTGGGAGAAATTACGTCAATTTACGAAATATTTCATGTTTTATCTATCAATATTTGGGGCTCGGAATGATTTGACCGCGTGTCAGATTTCGCAGTAAAGTAATGACATGTCACAACAAATTTGGGAGCCTATAAAAAGGGTTTGTGGTGGTGATAGTTTCCTTTGGTGTTTTGACTATATTTTGTGTTTATTTTCTTATTTGATAATATTTTATGATGGTATCCTCGCATGCTTAAAACAATAATTTCGGTGAAGTATGGTTCGGTAGTTTTGAAAACCTATCTTTTTTTTAAATACCTGTTAAAGATAATGGTTATTTTATAAGTTATTAATATTCTATTATTTTTTTTTTTTGACGTAAAACGTATATTGGAATCAATTTACATTTCCACTGAAAATATGATTACTGATACGGAAAGATATCAAAAAGTTTATAATAGCTCACGTTTAAAAATGAAATCCTTATAAATTTATGGGGCGTGAAGGATGTCGTGAAAGGTTATGTAAAATTCCCACGCATTCTCTGTGCGCGTGAAGTTTCACTTTATCGGTGAAAATTAATAAAGACCCCGTGACGTAAATACGCAATTTTTTACGGATTAAGTCGCTTCTGACGCGAGATTGAGCCACATACCGTATGTTTCATTTTTTCGATGGCGTTGAAACAATTCCTAGCTTATTGTTAGTCGAGTTTGGTTACAAGTCGCAAGAAATTATTCCTGAATAAATTTTCACAAAAACGAAATATTTGTAAGGAAATACCCATTGTGTTACCAGTAAAGAATGAAAAATCTACGCAGATAGGAAATCAGAAAATATCAATGAAATATGCCGTTTTTTGGTAAAAAGTGCGCGCGCAATTGTTACAATCAATGAATATATATAAACTGATATCTGTTGTAATTATCTTATTGACTTTTCGCCTCCAGAGTTTTTGATAAAAATAAATGCAAATGCTTCATATCGAGCTACGACGAGCAGTACTCAATTAATATCTTATTAATGAGATCGACCAAGAATAACTGGTCGGGCATCCGCTAAGCGGAAGAGTTGATTGTCTGATTACAACCCAATCTCAAATGATAAAACATCTGTTGTTATACCCAATCGATTTGTACATAATATGTTATACAGGTAATCTGTTTATTTTTTGGGATGACTCATACAAAAACTAATGACTGTATTTGCTTGTTATATTATGTAATAAAAGATGACGATATATCCTTGTAGCGGTCGGAAGCGTGGAAAAGATGATTTTATCGTGTGATTAAAAGCTTGAGAGATTAATATTTTCACAGATTATCTCAGATTGATTGAGTTAAAGGGTTTTATATTCTATTTTCGTATATGCGTTAAATTATTAGCCAAAAATAGAATTCATGGATTTAATATACAGGCCATTCGTACTCGATATTCTTCTTACTAAGTCAGTTGCCTAGAATAAGTAGATACCAACATTAACATTCGAAACCATTTATTCCACTTACTTGATACAAGTAACGAGTACTCAGATATTGTCTTTATAGCTGAACAGCAACCATTTTTTATACTCGGAGATTCAGCATTTAATGTTTAAAAATCATGAATTATCTAAATATATGTAAATATTTTAGGAGTTATTTCACTTTAACATTTTCCGACATATAAATAGTGTAATAACTACATATATATACACAGTAATTAGGAAATAAGATGCCATTCGAGTCTACTTTTTTATCAAGAAAATATCCATTACTGGTTAAAGACTTTGAAAACCTTACTTACTTTAACTTTTTGGAACAATTTTTGTTCCATGTTTCTTTTTAAATATAAATGGTAAGTATATATATGATAAATACCGTATAATATTGCATATAAGAATGTGGTATGTATGTTCTGTATGATAACAATACGATCATGGAAGATTTACGTGCGATAATATCTGTTTAAACAGCTTCTGGCACGCGACACGATGGGTGTGTCGATTCTATTTGAGGCTACCACATTAAAGCGTTATTCTCAGACGTGCTACAAATTTTCAGTCGAAAAAATGATATTTTATCGCATAAAAATCCGACGTTCAATACTATATATTCGACTATAACGCAAAAACGACAAGTTCATATTTTGTTCTTATCTTCGTACATATCAGGCTTTTCGAGGAAAACATTACAGTGTGTACTAGCAAGAATGAAACTGTTATAAAAAGCTCGATTTTTATCGAGTCTGATAAAATTCTGTAATGTAATTTTATGTACTATTTTTAAAACAATGGTAATCGAAAAAGAGTAATTTACACGGTGATTTGCATAAGATGTTGTAGGCTAACTAAATTGCCCAATGTTTCATGTTCTAAAACAATCTTTTTGTTCATCATTGAAATACTTTTAATCTCATTCGACAAAAATAAAACGCCAGGTGGGTGATTCCGGGATATCTACGAAAACATCTTTTTAAATCATTACATCATTAAAATCCAATTCGTCCGTAAATATTTATAAAACTACACAAAAAATAGACAAATAGTGCCTTCCTGACCTTGTTAGTAAATCATTCTTGAAACGACTTCAGTTTCTTTTATGTAATTTTCACAATGAATTTAGTACAACTAATTCATTGTGATGCCCGTCAGTCAAGTCAGACGTCAAGATGGCCGTTAAAGCAAATTGTATAAAGATAACTACTGTTTCATATACAAAGGATTAGTGCGACCAGCGTAATGCTTATGTGGCACACACAGGCATCCACGAGTGCCATCCTTTATTGAGCTTGCTTATGTGTTTATGACAGAGCATAACGTCACGTCCTAAACATTGTTCATTACAACCAACCTTCAGGATAAAAGAGAACATATTAAATCGCGACAAAATATAAGTTCGAGGTTAGGTTAATATTCCACTTCCTGACAATGAACCATTATTATTCATTTTCGTGCTTTTTATTTGCGTGTAGGAGCTCTTGAATCGTGGCTTGTTATTTAAATAATAAATGATTTGCATTACATCATTCAACTCAAAATAGATTATTAATTTTTCGCAAAAAAAGTGAATGTAGAAAGATGAGAAAAAATACGTCAACCTCAAATGAGAAAAACGAGCATTAGGTGAATGATTGAAGTCAAAACTATTCAGTCCTTGCCGAAGACTGGCTCATTCTACAGTTGTATTTATGTAGGCAGGATGTACCATCGGGGTAGGGTTAGGGATAAAGGATTAGGAATCAAAATCAGGTTTCTTATCCATCCAGATAGTCAAAAACGTTTCTTGGCTCCAATTATCTGATTTTGTTCAGAAGATTTTTCTCTTGGTCATTCTCTTTCATTAAATTTTTTCAATATTATACTTAATCCTAATGTGTCATATAATTAATACAGTATTTCGTATTTTAGAATAATTTAGAAATAGTTTTATGAAGATAACCAATATGAAATCATATTGCAATACTTGTTTCACTTTGCTATTGATTTGTAATGGATTGATATTATTTGCGAACGGTTACAGTTTACGAAAACCGAAAGAAGCTTCATCGATATTTTTAATAAAACACGATCTACGACTTTGTTTTGACAATCTTCAAGGTGAGATCCTTGTTTTGCATTATACCCACGTAGGTGTTTTATTTATGTAAACAACAAATGCACGTTCTCAAATTATTTATTTAATTTACATGAAGTTGGTGAGACATTTCTAAAATTAAAATGTGCCAGTTAAGAACCGAGATATAATGCCTATCAATGTACTACTATAACGGCGATTTAAAAACATAAATAGTTTTTTATCTTCGATATATATGAAAGTAGCTAAATGAAAGTAGATAAAATTCACTATTTAATCTTTGTAAACGGTTTAATTTACGTTCGGAATTTGATTTAACCTTGCTTTGGTATAATATATTTTATATATTGCAAATTTGGGGTTGCATATTATGACATCCTAAATGATAAATATATACTAGTCATGGTTGATATTGAATCAAATAAATATGCTGCAATAATTTGTAGTATTAAATATTTTTCCAAAGAGTATTTTTCTTATAAATAAAATGTTCTGTTAATTTCAGCTGGTCGTCTTGTGCGTTCTATTGATGGTGAAGATTTTTGCAATTATAATGGAAAGAATTACACGTTTATGCAACATATATTCGATCCAGCAACGTGCAGATCTTGTATTTGTCTGGCTCCCCACACTTTGTATTGCTGTCAGGCGTAAGTATTTTATTCGACATTGTGTACCCACAACTCTGATTAAAAAAAATAATAAAATCAAACAATTTATAAAAAGCTTAGAAATGAAACGCGAAACTCAGCATTACTACAATCAACTCCTATATTTCTCATAACCTATAAAAATACAGCAAATATTATTTTCTCCATTTTAGTGAACTAGTGCCGGAGGAAATGCCGCCACAGTGCAAAGCGGTTCCAGACAGTCGACACAGTCCTGTACCACCGCTCAGGCACTGCTTGGCGCCCCTGATAGAAAACAATACGTCCAGCAGACGTCCAGAAGCTTGCAAGGATCGGAACTTACGCGAAGCTTTATCTGGAACAAAGCTGCTACATGTCGGTGGCGGCAGAAGCGGAATTCTGAGAATAATGGCGGTCAAATCTATGAACACAAACGCAAAAAGACATTCCGGGGATAAAACGAAAGCAGATATTAGAATTCTGGGAAAACTAATTCTCCAAAGAAAGAATTTTATTGATATCAAAAGTGACCTGTGAATGAGTATACGACCTTTTTGCCAGCATGCAAAAGCCTGTCGTGTTGTAGCAGCGTGAAGATACGTTCACTGGGAATCTTGGATGAGGAAATTATGAGTCACCTGATTCTCTCACGTTATCCAGAAATGAATGTTTGTTGTTGGAATTATCTCTGTAGATGGCTCCTAATGGCACCATCTTCGCACCTTAAATCTAACAGAAGATCATCTTGGGTCGATGCCCGTTATTTGATTGAAAATTGAAAATACAGAGATGACAAATAAAGCACAAAAATGTTTGCAGTATCTCTTCATACAAGAGTGTACGCAACATTTACGAGCACAGAATACGGAATATATTCCATGGCTCACTAAACGACCATTTTGCTAATGGTCCACCGATTTTCTCAAAAATGCGTTTTTCAAAAACCCATTTCACCTGGAGGCCGAAAACAGTGTTGTATTTTTCCACATGTATTATATCCTCTCATTTCAGTCTGTGGACCTCATCATCAAGGTTGGAAGTTTACACCGACGACATCCTGAAATGTCTTGAAGAATCAAATTGTATCATTTTTATATTACTTTACGCTCTTATATAACTTATTTATTCGAACGTTTTATATTCATCTGCGTTTCTATCACATATTTATTTTTTCTATTCTATTTTGTAAATGCAATATCACATTATAATTTGAAAATAGTTTTGAGACACTTGTGTCTGTTGATCTTCCTACGGGTAATTTAGATTATACAACCGCGCATTGTTACCATTATTGGCAAGTTGATTAGATTTACTGGTTTTCCAATGAAACAATACACCTAGAATGTTGAGGTCTAAAATTGAAGGAAATCATCCATCCTTAATCTTATCTTGAATATCGTTCCAAATATATACATATAAATCATTACCAATTGGTAAAATGGTAAGATAGAATTTCTTGGTGTAAATACCAAAAGATGTCATGTTAAGTTGATGGCAAATGCCACGTAGAAATGACGACAAAGATAAAAGTAAAAAAAAACGAAAATCAAAAACGAAAGGAGCCAAATACAATAGAAATTTTTTTATTAAATGAAAGTAGCCTAATGCTATTCAAATTATTCTGAAATGTTTTTCATTTTTACAAAACTAAATGGTTTAGTAATCCAGACACAGTTCTCTATCGAGGAATATGTCGGAAATCACTCGTCCAGAACCTATGCGTATTAGATAGATGCTTATAACTGAGAGTTTATTTAATTCCTTTTGCGCACAGTCACTATTGAACAACAAAACAAAATGGAGTACTGCTGAGATCGTTATGAATGTTCGTTTGACAAGCGTGACAAATTATCTTGCATAAAGTACGTTAAACAGAAACATCACAGCTGAGAATCTGAAGGCAAGTGTTATTATAAAGCAGTGCTATAAATGTTGTAGCAACTCTCATACTCATTTGCGATTAGGTCTGAAACTAGGTTCATTCACAGTTTACCTTATATATATGGTGTAAGTAAACGAATTACAATAAACATGCATCAAGACAAAACATAGCATTGATTTTCCATTTAATGAAACTCACGAACATGCAGTTATACCTTGAATATAAACAGACGGCAATTCTAACGGAAATTATTTGATACTAACTTTATCCGATTAGCCTATCTGTGAAATAAATCTTGAAAAAATTCTTTCGAGTGAACATACAACACAATTGAAAATAAAAATACTTTGACGATGACATAATTTTCCAGCAATGTAATAAAAAACACCCATTACATCAAAAATGAATTATACTTTTAAACATAGTTCATAGAATTATACTTTTAAACAAGTTCGAAATGAACATCTTGCAGGAACAGCACCTAGTATATTACATTCAGATTTAGATCTTTATTTTCATCGTGCAAGAATCAATGTAAAACAATAAACACGCATAGAAAAACACCAAACAAAAACTGAAAACATTGAATCTAGCAAGTGATGAGGGGTCGCAAAAGACTCGGTGAGTCATCCAGTCAGCGACACCTTATTGCTAGGTTTGAGCAGTAAGTATAACGAAGAAACAATTTATTAAAAACAATCATCTCAAAATACAGAATCATGAACAGAATAGTGAGAAAACCCATTTTAATTTATTTCGTGTAGATGGCGAATTAGCGTCATCTGGTAGTCTCTAGTGAACAGGATATGCCTCGGTGCGTGCAAGTGTGATAGTATTTTTTCCGCGTGTTCATGATTCTTTGTTTTTCTGTTTTTGTAATTTGTTATTGCTGTGTTAAGTAATGATTTTCTATTGCTGTGTTTCGTAATGATTAACCCCGAATGCGAGGATGAGAACGCATCGTCTGCCACGTTCTGGGCGGTGACACAGAGTCGAGTTTTGTGTTTCGTGTCAGCAGTTTATGTTGAACTTATTTCACTTTAAGTTGACTTATTGCTGTTTTAAAATAAGAATAAACCGCAGTCGGGCCTCGGATCTTCTGTTTTATCGTGGCAGATGTTTTAAAAAGTATAGGAAGAAAAAGCTGCGACAAAATTGGCGAGCACGCCAGGACGATAATTTGTGAGAATTATCGATACAAGTATAACGAAACGATATGAATTTTTTAATGGCACTTCCACGATTCCCTCAGGGGGATGATTTCGACGGATTTATGAGGGGATCCGATTCTTATTGCACCGGCGTGGATGTGTCACAAGAATTGAGAAAGCATATGTTGATTACTTGTTTAGATAGTCAAACTAAATGGGACATCAAAAATGGCCGCGGAAATGTGTATGACTTAGAAGCTGACGAAATAATCGAGCGAATACGGTCCAGCGCTTCTGCGCCGTCGCGTCTACATAAGTTGAGACAGGAACTCTTTAATAAAGAATTCTTTTGACTATGTTTCTCTTATCCAAAACGGACGTAGGGCACGGGATTTAACTATTTGTAAGCGAGTTTGCGAGCGTGGTGTCCTTGCAAATTGAAGCGAGAGATACATGTGAACAACTTATTTGTGTCAAATAATATACCTTGATGAATAAAGAATTCTCGCCGTTTTCACTTTCCACAGCCTTGGATTTCCCTTGCGCTTCCGTCGTTCAAGGCGCGATTTAACTTCTTGTATTGATATGTTATATATGGTTGGTTCTAGCGGTAAGAGCAAAGTATGGGAATACTTGGTGTGTCATAATGATGGCGTGATTTGTAAAATATGCTTATCCTTATTAAGTCAAAGGGTTCCGCCGATTTAAAAAAAAATCACCAGCAATTTGTAGAGCCATCTCGGAGCAAAACACAAGAGCAAGTATGATTGGAGCCAATGCAGAAAGGCATTGGAGCCAATGCAGAAAAACTCTGCTCAACTACATCTGAGACTGCTGAACTGTAGCTATTGGGATTAATAAGCTTTCTGCCCCTACAATACGTGTTCTTTCTTGCCACGCTCACAATTGCATGAGTTCGACATTTCATTTCTTTTGCAAGAAAACACAATATTCTTGTATTCAACACAGTATTGCTTGTTACTGTATCCATATTTGTAGGTGAGGAAACATCGGTATCGGCTTAGCTCCCTACTTTTAGAAAACCATCGGTATCGGTTTAAAAAGGCAGTATCGGTCGAGCCTAGTCCTAATTAAGCAATCGACATGCGTCTACTCTAACGGACCTTTCCAAATAGCTGTATCGTGGTGTGCCAAGTTATAGTTTCTCACTTCATTTTTTGTATGACTTTTTTCTTTTTTGTCATCTCGCTCTTTCTGTTTTTTCATCGCTCTCGGCTGTATTTGTATTTCTTATAATTTAATACTATCATCGCGGTTTACTTTTTATTTCGAGAATTTATATAGCAAACTCTGCACAGATGGACCATGGTACGTTTATCACCACTTTTCAGTCACTCTAGAGACATTTGGAAATCTTTTGATGAAATAGTCTCAACATGGAACGTTGCACTATACTGAAAGTCCACATCTCGCGTAGCTGTCCTATAATCCAAGGGACGGTCGCTACGCTACCCCCAAGAGGGAGATTTAGGGAAACTTGTTCAGTAAAGTAAACAACGGCCGCTCGTTTGTGTTCGATTGACGCACCCGGGTCGTTGCTCCAGACGAATGACGAAAATTGTTCGGCGCACTGCCCCCGACACCGATAGTCCATTACGTACTTACATACTACAAATTGATCGTCATAAATTGATCGATCATCCCAAATGAAAGTCGATAATCATTAATTTCAAGGTCCGTGATCACTCAACCGTGACGATAATTTTTTGTCATAAACTTCACTTCAATTACCTTTGTAACCCAAATATGACATCTCTATCTATCACCCTTCTCGAGATATGACCAAAAATCACCTGCGCGTGATTGGTTGGGGCTGCCTAAAAACGATTCAATTCATTTTTCAAACATGCCCATGTCATTAGATTCTTGATAGCACCTCTCAGAGACCCACAATAAGTCAAAATCAATGGAGCGTGACTGGGGTAAGGTGAAAAAAAATCTTGAAAAAGGCATTTACCTAATTTTTCCGAACGTACCTATGCACTTCATTTCTCAATATCTTTATCCTGCGTAGCGCAACATTCCGAACTCTTTGGGGCGTTACAGGGAGGGGAAATCCCAAATTTCCGGTGGTGAAATCTTCGAATAATTATTCTTTTCGAGATTTAAGTATCGCTTTGCCCGAAATCTCATTCCAAGTGCCCTGAACCGTCCAAAATCAATAATAGCTGAGTGGACGTGGCTTTTCACGCGTTTTCTCACTGAGGGACGGAGGCACTGCCCCACCCCCGATGATACTTGTAAAAATTCCCAATACTCGAACAAACACTTTCCCGCTCCGGATATGGAGCAAGTCCGTTATATACATAGCAGCTCTTTGTGGAGTAGTCCAAGCACACGCCGGAAAAGTTTATAAAATAACTGAAATTTTTAAATATTTATGTTAACTTGAATATCATTTTGCCATGCTCGCGGAAAGACCGTTTAATGACGGTGTATCACTGGGCGTAAAAACCCGGGGGTTTTGTTCGCAGAAATACAATAGAAATGATTCGCGTACTCTTGTTAATGTGCATGAAGTTGCGACACCCCGTGTAGCCTATATAATCGCGGATGACGGTGATAAGTTTGTAGAAGTTATTTAACTCTTTGAACTCTGACGTCTCTGAGCGAAGTTACTCGCTCCCCCTGAAGGTTCGCGGCGCCGTATTGGTAGAACAATAAAATAATTCTAAATATTGGCTATTTGGCACGCCTATAACTTTTTATCAAATTTAGGTAGCACGTTGTGTGACATTTCAATCGAAAGAAAATTTTATCGTGCATTCAGAATGTATTTTCCCTTTCGAAATACATTTTGTCAAAAACAATAAAATTGACTCTAATCTAACAGTGATTTTTTTGCATGTAAGTGAGTTATGGCTCCAAATTTTGTTATTTTGGTACAAAATATACAGCCAATAATTGATGTTCATAAAGAGTTCTTCATAGGCTTTTTGTTGATATTCGAATTATTATCGTGGCTGCCGTATAACCAATTTTATATTTAAATATTCAATTGTGTATCATTGTCGGGTGAACAACTCCGATACGCGGTCATGGCGCACTGATTACGCAAAAGCCAATCACGTGGCTAAAGTCATGAAGATGTTGATACGTACGTTCGAAACGTATTGCGTGGCAAAATGCGCAAGATAACTTTCACGACGACGTTCTCAGCGGGGCATCGGTCGCCCAGTTTCGATATGATTGAAGCACCGACGTCGAGTAACGCATGCAGTAATGGAGAAGTGAAGTTTATATCGTCAATTCCGTCACATAAAATTTCCATGGAAAATGTTTTATTCATTCATCAGTATTTTATTCATTATTCATCAGTATTATTCAGTCAGATATTTGTTCAAATATCAACCAAAATAAATACTTGTCCATCTTCAGATCAAAATATCAGATTGTACGAATATTAGGCGAAGCAAGTCAAGACAATAACTGTATACTGAGTTAGGGAGTAACCGGTAACTTGGTCGTACGATTAAGTGAACCGTTTTATGGTCAAATCACATAATATATATGGACCGTTTTTATACATCCGTTAGACTCGCAGACTACTTGTTTCGTCAGAAAGTTACTAGAATATGCGGTACAACCATGACCGATAGGAAACACTTCCCCAAAATGATTATAAAACGAAACAATGAAATGGGTAAAGGAGAATCGGACTAATTGTACAACTGGAGTGTTGATGCCATTGCATGGCAAGACAAAAAAACAATATATTTTATTACAACGGCATTTTTAGATTCGCCGAACACGCGAGTTCAAAGATACGAGCCAGCTCAACGAAAAAGAGTCGATATCATATGTCCAGCAGCGGTTAGCGTACAATTCCTTCATGGGAGGGACAGACAAAAATGACCAAATGACTCCTGCAAAAATGCAGACTGCACTACAAATGGCCGAGAGGACTCGTTATGAAGTTTTTTGCGTGGGCGACATACAACTCGTACGTGTTAATGAATTTTGTTAGGCCTCATAACATAAGAGGAAAAAGAGTATTCACTTTTCACAATTTTCTAGAACAATTGTTTGAAGAGCTCGCTGGAGGGAGCAAAATGTTAACGACAAAAAATGCAAGATTGTTAAACAGAATGAGGAATTGACAGATATGAAAAGACTTCGAGTAAACGTACGCCACGATGTGTATAAACCGAAAAAAGCCAGCACTAATAACAGATGTGTCGTATGCCGCAAAATTTACAAAATTGCAAGGAGGTCCAATCCTGCCGCTAAAGACAAAGAGTTGCCCAAACAATGCAAAACTACGTTCAAATGCAGATACTGCGATGAATACTTATGCATAGGGAATGAAACCAATAATCATTGGTATGATTGGCATAACAAAGTGCAATATTGGGTTTAGAGTGTATAGCAGTCTTTTATCCACTTCGACAAGATATATACTATTTTCATAACGTATTTTTATTTAGTATATGATATTATTCCCGCCGAGGCACGACAGTGTAGTTAACATTATTATTCTCAGCCAATGATCAGTTTATACACATTTAAGTAAAAGCTAGATTGCAACACCTGGGTATATTGCAAACAAAAACAATAAGATCAGGGTGAATCACCGCGCGATAAAAACGGGGGCTTTTGTTGCGGACAGAAAGATATAATTGATATGACCGTTGTAGTCCAAGCCCATGCCGAAAAAGTTTATAAAATAACTGACATTTTTAAATATTTATGTTAACTTGAATATCATTTTGCTATGCTCGCGGAAAGACCGTCCAATGACGGTGTATCACTGGGCATAAAAACCCGGAGGGTTTTGTTCGCAGAAATACAATAGAAATGATTTGTGTACTCGTTTGTCTATTATTAATGTGTATGAAGTTGCGACACCCCATGTAACCTATATAATCGCTTATGACGGTGATAAATTTCTAGCAGTTATTTAAAGGAAATTCGACAAGATACTATTTCCATAACATATTTTTATTTAATATTTAAAATAAGATATTATTCCCGCCGAGGAACGACAGTGTAGTTAAAATTAATATTCTCAGCCAATGATCAGTTTATACACATTTAAGTAAACGCTAGATTGCAACACCTGGGTATATTGCAAACGATAAGATCAGGGTGAATCACCGCGCGAAAAAAAAACAGGGGCTTTTGTTGCGGACAGAAAGATATAACTGAAGTGTTTGAATAGCACATCGGTGCAAGTTGCTACACATTTCAAGAAGTTATTCAAGAAACAAGACTGTCATAATTTTAAAATTGATCAATGATTAATAGGTGTTGCTCTTTATATTGAGGAACCGCAGTGTAATTAGGAGACTCGGTATTCTTAAGTCAGAGATTTTATCTGTGTACAGTTGGATATATTTCAGATTTACCGGCGATACTTTATTAGAGAACCGCGCACCGATTTTTTAAATATTGAAAGTCGTAAAATATACAGGAATGCTTTGCTATGCTAGTACATAGTATTTGTAGGGCGCATCGCATAATTCACACCATGCAATTTATCGTTGTTGGTATCAAAACGCTGGTCAGTATGCATGTATCTATTGAATGGTCTTCTGTGTTTCATTTTATATCGTCATGTAAATGGAACTATGTACACAGTGGGTCCTCGTCGGTTTTTAGGACTCAACAAACCAGTATTTGTGCTGTAAACAATGGCCTTTATAAACGCCGAGATCCGCAATTACTCATCAGTAACGGCACGAGCGAACTCAACAAAAAATATAACAGAATTTATTCAAGCGAAGCAAACCAGTACGAACTAATGGTATTTGGGAGCCATCATAAATAGCAAATTTCGTGTAATAAATTTTACAATGGCTGTCCACTTTTTGTAGGCGGTAACAACCATATGTATTTGGTTTTATTGTGAGAAATTTTGATAAATTATACGATGGAATATTCATTGCAATATAGCAAACAGACACGCACAGGGAAATATTATTATAGAGTGCGAATTTCATAAACACGGGCTATGTTAGCAGGGGATTGCGACAGTGCTCGTTTATGAATGAAGCCAGTAATAGATCTTTGAATGATTTTATACATTCTGAAAAACTTATACCGTACTTATATCGATCGATATTGACACAGTGAAATAATGAATATTTAAATAAATAGTATATATACGTGTAGACGTATAGAAACAGTTTTTAATTATCTTATCAAAGTTATATATATAAATTGCTAGTCATCGGGAACTAATGAACGATGGGCGAGGTAAGTAAACTAAGACTTGAGCAATAATGTAGCATCACAACTACATTGCTGTAATAATCAGCGAGTAAATCACCTGGTTACAGAATACACCTAACTTCCATCTGTACTTATTTTTAGGTAAACAAAGTATTTATGGAAAATAAAGAGATTGACAAGTTCACTCCTCAGATTTTCGAGGTCTGTATACCATAGGCAGCGTAAAGAAGTATTTTTGAAGACTTTTATTTCAAGTCAAAGAAATTGTTAATTGATGAATAGTAGCCACCGAAGTTTACTCTCCAATAAATAGTTTGGTTGCGATAATGAGTAGTTAACTTTCTTGACAATTCACTTAATATACATGCTATCGAATGTATACTCATATATAGTCAGTTTTATGAGTACCTGAACACAGGCTAAAAGCGGATCTTGACAATTACGTTACACTATGAATACCGAATGCCACGACTGAAGACTAGATGACAAAACCGAAATGCATGCAAGAACAATCACCATAGTATTTTACACTCGATATTAACAATTTCAGATTGCGAAAGAAAATGAAGATTTTCCACTGAAAGCAAGTCAAACCCAGGAAAGGATTTTTTATTTACATCACGGCAGTGATAACTTTGTATTAATAAAACACCCTCAAGCAAATCGCACATTTTAAAATACCGATCTTTATAATATTTTTTCTGTGATATTTCAGTCACAGTATGAAATCGTTCGACATGTATATCAGAATTCCTATATACAAAATAAGAACACCAATTTTTGCACTGTAAAATATAGAAATAAATATCATGAGGTATTTCAGTATTAGTTATCAAAAATCAAATTATTGAAACTTAAATTTTCAGGAAGACGACATGGACGAGTTGAAACAAAAGATGCATGACCTGGTAAGTTTTTGTAAATTATTTAAGTGTAAGAGAGCAATTATACGCACACGAAGGAAAAAACGAAATATTTCAGCTACGGTAACTTATCAGTACCTATGTGAGGGGCCCGACCGGTAAGGGTACCCAGGCTATCCTAGCTTTTAGAAGTCGATATGACGATGATTCATGCTTCTAGTTTTCACGTGAATTGAAATACTAAATGGTCCAAGTTTACTGTATTATCATATCTGGTACCGTAGTCTAACGTTCCCCATATAAAACCTCTGACATTCGTTATAAGCACGCCTTTTTTTCTGATCCGCTGACATGCGACCGTGGAACCGCGATAATTAATTTTTATTTTGTTGACGTCAGCTCACAAAACTTCAGATAGAAAAACGAATCCCCCGGTGCCATCAGGAAGTTTGGGAATAAATAAAAGTAGCCTAATAGCCTTCTAGCGACAACAACAATCTTGAACAATCAGTGAAAATTTCAGAGCAATTGATCCAAAACGATCCATACGTATTTTATTCCCGATACTGTTATTCCTAACCTACAAAGTCCAGGTTGTATGAAAAAAGAGTACGTTAAAACCAGGATTGCTATACTTGGTCTTTGCTCGATAATAGTAGAATGGATAATGAACAAGAAGAAACTTATTTGAATGAATTGCAAGTTAACTAGATCGAAGATTTAGTTTTAAATTGCTATATGATTGATAAATGATACTATTATTTAGGATGAGTTAGAATCATCGGCGGGATTTAAACGAAGGAACCCGTTGTTAGCGAGTTGGCTACAAAAGAGAACCCGTTCTGAAAATTTTGAATCCTCTCACTGATTAGAATGTACCAACAATTTCGAAATGAAGTTTTACAACCCAACTAATCTTTTTCATGATATCTTACTGAAAAGGATTTTCAGAGAGCACAAGTAAACTATTTCTCTTCATTTCGTTCTTATTTTCAGGAAAACCAATGTCAAAAATTGAGTAAAGAACGCGATGAAGCGGTAAGTAAAAGATATCTTTTATTTGAACCAAACTTTAACGCATTTCTGTTGTTTTGATAAACCATTATACCCATTCGAACCAGTTCTGGTCTTCCAAAAATACATTCCAAAAAAGACAATTTTTTATACCTTAGGCTACCTTATACGCGACTCAGTTATATTCATTATTTAGAAAGTTAAGATGCGATTACTTTTAGCGAGTTGGCTACAAAAGAGAACCCGTTCTGAAAATTTTGAATCCTCTCACTGATTAGAATGTACCAACAATTTCGAAATGAAGTTTTACAACCCAACTAATCTTTTTCATGATATCTTACCGAAAAGGATTTTCAGAGAGCACAAGTAAACTATTTCTCTTCATTTCGTTCTTATTTTCAGGAAAACCAACGTCAAAAATTGAGTAAAGAACGCGATGAAGCGGTAAGTAAAAGATATCTTTTATTTGAACCAAACTTTAACGTTTTTCTGTTGTTTTGAGAAATCATTATACCCATTCGAACCAGTTCTGGTCTTACAAAAATACATTCCAAAAAAGACAATTTTTTATACCTTAGGCTACCTTATACGCGACTCAGTTATATTCATTATTTAGAAAGTTAAAATGCGATTACTTTTTAGAATATTGGATTTCCAATGAGCCATTACATTAGAATGAAATTCAATCCAACACTAAACGTTCATTGTGATTCAATTGTCCAACATTTCATTTTCAGATGGCAAAGGGGGATCACACAGATCAGGATCTTGGAGTCAAATTAACTTCAGCAGATTCTGAAATCACACGATTGGTAGCTTTTGTTAATTCAAAAAATTCTATGCCATGTATATATTACTCGTTTAGAAGCTTCATATGCAGGGGGATCAGATCAAGTGTAGACAAATGTTTGTTAAAATATTTACAATATAAATGTAATAGAGAAAAAAAATATTCTCCAAAAATAGCATTATAAAGATAAATAATAGAATTCATTGTTATTTTTTCGATATATCCTCGTTTTGCCTTCACCACACACCTCGATATATTAGTCTTTGTAATAGTTGCATATTTTAATCGGCGCTTTAAAATATATTCTATAAAACTAATTTAATTTTTTCAGCGATCCGAGAAAAAGAAATTGGAACAAGAAGTGGATCGTCTGGTGAGTAACAAAACTGTCTAGTTTTCTTCTCTACAAAAAGATTTAGAGAATCGTGTTCAATATGAAAAATAATATTCAATTTTCGAGTCATGATTTATTGAGTATATTCGACAATTTTATCACCGTATATTTCGACTCGTCTAGGGATCAACTACATTTTGAGAAAAAAATTTCCATGAGAATATAATAATCGCATTTTTTTTTAGAAAAATCGCAGCATTTGGCAAGTCATACGAGACAAGTTACCATGTTGCCGTCGACAACATTGATCCTGGCCAACAATCAAAATATACTATAGTATCAGTATTTGCGTGACATTTGTTGACGAGACATAGAACTCTTACGATAAACAAGATCTCTTTATACATCATAGTTGTTTTTTTAAATATCTACTCAATTGAAAACAGTATTTTCTTGCGACAGAACATCTTCTCGATACTCGACGTTGTTTGGATAGATATAAACTGAATTGAGTAAATGTCTCTACTATTAAGGTTGGGCATTCCAAATTGATTTATAATTTATTAAAATCGGTTTAGACGAAAAATTCCAATCGCCGGTCGCCATTTGTTTTGTTTATGTCCACCAAAGATCAAGATAAATGTCTCACAGCCTCATTTTTGAAATTCTGACGTATGACTGTTTTCTTCCTAGTGAGTTATTGTTTGGACATGTTTCTCATTATGTGTGAACGCACAGTGATGGAATCTATGTTTTCAGTAATTTACGTGCCTCAAGGACCCATCACAATAAAAATTACGTACAATCAAATATCTTCTAAGTATTCAAGATTCAACTCGAAAAAAAATACGGTATTTCATTCGATTCTGAAATCATTAAATAACCGAAAATGCCCAGGAAGTTACTATGCACAGAATGTGCAATGAATATTTTTCTGATCTTTTATTATTTTAATATAACAGTGATACCTAACATAACTCATATTACAGTGCATGTGCAATTTCAATATTGGTAGCTGCTACACATTAGCTCTGACGCCCATATTTTGTATTTTAATATTCGTAACCTGATGAAACTTGAAAAATGTAACACAATTGGACAATTATTTGACTTTCATATTTGAAACTGAAAAAAATTGTTTTTTCGAAAACTTGTTACTCATCTATTTCAAAATCACATTATCATTATTCTTGTTCCAGAAAAATGTTCCCGGAAATTGATATTTCGTATAAGTTGGAAACATATGTTCGTTTTGATTCAGTTTTACATGTAATGAATTTAGAATATATACGAAACTCGAAACTTTTCTCATTTAGTGGAAATTTTTTAATTGCTTCTTTCTTTTGCTTTTAGCATTAATAGAATCTTACCTTATTGGAAGTCCTCTATTAATTTTCCGTGTGTATGTTATATGATTGACTGCTGCTGATCTTTTGAATTTACTGAAATTTGAATCAGGTACCGTATTATTGTTGTAGTGTTGTTATTGACTTTACGTTGATAAATATAATAACATAAATAAAATAAGAACACTAAAAGGAAGAAGTGGATAAAAATTCTTCCGACGGTTGGTGAGGTGGATGAAAACACTATAAAGCGAACACTAAAAGGAAGAAATGGATGAAATTTCCTCCGACGGCTGGTGAGGTGGTTGAAGTCACTAAAAGGCCGAAAACTAAAAGGAAGAAGTGGATGAAATTTCTTCCGACGGGTGGTGAGGTGGTTGAAATCTTTTCCGCCGAAGTTGAAGTCACTAAAAAGCTTTGTTAAAAAGCTTGGTTTTGTGTTTTCCTATTTGTCAGAGTAATTATGTATGTATCAGTCGTACTGTAATATCAGCGGGCTTTTGACTTTCTTATCACAACTTCACAGGACAGCAACTTCCAGAGATTTATCAACTTCAGCAACTTCCATTGTTTTTCGCATTCCAAAATTTTATGCGGGAAGAAAAAAATAAATGTAAAGATTTAAGTATATAGTAAAGCACGGCGTATCAACCGGGTACCAATACCCGTCCAGAATACAATACAGCATTGGCAGGCGCGCAGCCAGGATTTTTTCAAAGTGTGGGTTAAAATCGGAATCGAAAATTTACATGCAACGGACTGTCGCCGCGATTGCAAAACAAGATTGAAGCATTACTACCCAGAAAATACCATAAAAATGTGTGATGAGGTGGCCGATTATATATGGTTCGAATTCAACAAATCTCATCTGTTCCTGCAACACCTACTCTGCTCCATTGTAATGCAGACCTTCCTAAAACAAAACATATAGGGTTCTCCGTTTCATTTTTAGTATTTTACATTGCCTTCTTGTCATTCTTTACAAGTTATTTAGCATCTCCTCGCTGATGAATATAATATAATAACTCTAGAGTTCCATGTGAGAACAAAAAAGGATTTATCCTCGTCCTCATAGCACAAGACGAAGCAAATTTGTGATCTCGGTAGAATAAACACCGAAATAAAATTGTTCACGCCCTAAATAACACGTCAAGCTGACAAAAACAATCGGCTATTTTGACAAAATGAAATCGCATGAGGTATTAGCGAGTATTTCATTCCTTAAGAACAATTCAAACCATATGCTCAGTGACAACTTTCACATCTATTTATCTAGAAACTGATGACGAGGACCTTTCTACTTATGACGTAGTAGAAAAATGGTTGGAACAAACTTACAAACTCAGTGAAACTGATGCCAATGTTTTTTGATCCTTAAAGCAGCCGCTTATGATTCAACTGTGGAAAACAACCGGACTTTACCTTTAATTTTTAAACTCAGAAGGGAAAAAGATATTTCGAGCAGTGTGCTGGGAAGAACAGCGAACAAAAAGGCTTTGAATAAATTCCAAATGACAAAATTCTGAAATATAGCGTGCAATATCTATTCGTTATAGCAATTTTTGTTCGGCATTTAATTACAAATCTTTCGAATTTAAGAAGTTTAAATTTAGTTTTGTGTATGCTATTCTTGAGAAGAATACGGACTACGGTCACTGGTACTGCTGGCATATAATTCGTATGGTATTTGCTAGGCCAGTGGCACATAAACTGGGGGTACTCAACGCATTTTAAACTTTCACGCAGATACGTCACTGCTGGGGCAGGCTTTGATATCCGACAAACCAAGGTAAAAGAATGGTTAAGGAAAAATTAAAATATTTGATTTATATAATTTTGAAGGACTATCAAGCCATTTATTTTGTCGACGTCTTGTCAATCTCTTCTTTGACCTTTCAATCCAGAACGCAACTGAAATATAAGAATAAATTCAACGCAGGACAGGACACTGCAGATGAGAAGTAGATTTTGAGTAAAGTAGATTTTGAGTAACTTATACAACAAGAGAGCGATGCTCAAATATATGGACACCAAAGCCAACACGAAGAATGGTAGACTACCGGTACCGTCACAATGTGCAACTTCAATTTTGGAGACGTGACGGCATCTAATTTTGATGACGTCAACGGCATTGCACAAATGCAATTCCAAGCAATTGGTACAGTAGTTAGTAGAAAAAGGCGATATTTTCTCACCAACAACAACAACCTAATGACAAGACGATACGTATGTCCATTTCGTGTCAATAACATCATAAATAGCGATTTCGGTGTCCAGACCAGGCGACTTGAGTAGTTCATCTGCTAGCTTGTGTACTCGGAGGCCGGAGCTGCATATGACAACAGTAACTATATATATAGTTATTTCCGTGGGTGCAGAATATAATATTTAGAAGCCGCAATAGACGAGGAAAAATATGCGATTTTGTTTACTGGAATATTATTCACCAATGTCACTGTATCGAGTCAATGACGGGACTTTGGCCTCCCATTTATCAGTCTCTAAATAGAATAATAAATTGCGGACTCGTCATAATCTATCCACCAGGCGCCATTGAATGAATCGGATGATGATGATAAATTGGTTTTAGTACTTCGCCAAACAATGGCAAATTTGTATCAACCCTACAGGTACACAAGAGCTGATCAAAGGAAACGATCACATCGGTAAAAGACCATTCCAATTTAAATATCATAGCGGATTCCATTGCCTTCTACGCACAATAATAAAAATACCTACAGACAGACACATGATTTGTGAGATCCGTTGTCGCTTCAATCAGCTTGTTCCGTAATCCGGACATAACCTGCATGATAAAATAAAGTTAGATATCGGCCTTCAATATGAATGGTTGCTGATCGTAAGAGCAGTGGGGATCATTCCACAGGGGGGGGGGGGGGGGGCGTAAACAACTTTCTGAGGGTGCGTTAAGCTAATTAAAAATATTTGTTGTTAGATTCGATCTCGCCCGCCTTTATTTTGGATATTTACATTGCTTTATTTAGTATATTTACATCCTATCCACGTATTTTCATCGTGTTTTTTGAATAAAGCATAATTTTGCCTTCCTATTTGTTATAGTTATGTTGAGGAGAGGCGCGAGACAAATTATAAAAGAGGGGCGCGGATCAAAAAGTTTGTGAACCACTGATAGAGTTTCGTTTGAATGTTTGAGTAATGAGTACTTACCTAAACTTATAATCGCAATTGAGTTTATACAATTTCTCAAATCCATCTTGTGGATTAGTTATGAAATAAAACGGATTCCGAGTCTGGGTTAAACTTAGCCCATGGAGTGAATTTGGCCTAAAATTGAGGGTATATTGGCGATCAGGAAATTCTACAGCCAAAAATTTACTTCAATCCAACAAGAATACAAAGCGAGAGAAAGCAACGCTGGCAAGTGTACTTGAGTGTGAGTTTATTTGGACAAGTCATAGCGGAACGCTTTCATATGTTGACATATGGTACTTTAGTTTCAATACAAGCTATGATCAACAAGTATTGTCATAAAATCGGTCATCGCGGTCTGTTACGCTTTCACTACGAAGAGACTTGTTTGCTGGTTGCGATTGTAAAGAAAAAACCTACGTTTTTGACTTCGAACTTTTTTAAGTGGGAAAATATTGGACTGAAATGGAGAATATGTTTTGACAACCTGAAATAAAGCATATATATAAATTGACACACTAAACAAATTAAATTTTGCCACAATGCTCACAAACGCAGATCCAACAATGAAGAACGCACTTGACTAATAACGTGTCCAGAACTGAGTACGAGTAGCACTATAAATATTTTTCATTTCATTATTTTAGGGAAGAAATTTCCATATGTGGGTAGTACGATAAATATTTCTCATTTAGCATTATTGTTAAATGATATTTATTCACACAATAATAACTATTCAAACCCTAAACGCTAGCTTCAAACAGGCAAAGGAGGAAAAAGAAGAACCTATTTGAAGATTGCGAATCCTGAGTCGATGCGCGCACGAGTCTTCAAGAGAGGTTCCGACAACATGATAAGTCCCAAACTAAATTGACATATAAACCCATAATTTAGTGTGAATATACAACTCTATAGATATATTTATTTCAATAATATATAAATAGTTTATTCCCAACGGACTAATAATCCTTGCATATATTGGCCATACGTCTTTTAGTTACATTTGACAAAGCCTGTTGGAGTCGGATCGGATCATGCTTGTTCGCTTGTTCCGATAGAAACATAGTTCAAGCCATATTTTTTTATACGTCTTAAGGAATACTTCGGCCTGGAGAGCGGCACACGGTGCGTAGCGTTATGAACTAAATTGATATGACACCTCCAAATACTCTTGTAGAGGTTTGAACTATGTGGAGTTGAATTATGTGAATGAAGATTGCTAACTCATAGGTGTTTACGTAACCGCTGTTCGGCTATAGCTGCCTCCGCTATCAAGTTTATACAACCCAGAACTGATAATAACCGGTTAAAAAAACTATACCCGACATGGACTGGTAAGAGGACGAAAGACCGTGGGTCTTCACATGATCAAACCGATTTTGGCTTTCTATCCACTGGGATAATATGGAAAGAGTGTTATGGGAAAATTATTACTTACTTCAACAAACTCTTGATTCGTGAGATTCGCTTTCACCCTATTCGCTTATGCTCGTATTCATGGCATAACCTAAATAATGAAATACAAGTTAGGAAACTGTCGAATCCGAAATATTCCACCCAATTAAAAAAACGCTTTAGTGCAGAAATCCCTGCCAAGGTTCATTATTATTTCACTCAACACGTAGACACCCAATGCGTATACGGATAGGATGTTTCGACTCTCAATAAATGATAGCAGTTATTTCTAGTAGTTTTTAGTTCTCATTTATGTTAAAGTTCTCCCTATTTTGGAACTCTTTATTCCTTCCTCACTATGCATGAGAACTACTTTATTTGTTCAGTCTTCAATGGATCGTTTGTTGGAAATTGTAATAACTTACATGTTTGACTCAGACGTAGCGGACGTCCTACATTCATTTCATGATCAGCTTTCAGCTTACAATGAAAAAATTTAAAGACAAATCTCAAACCCCGACAATTTCTGTAACACAAATATCGGATTCTGATTATGCCCGTTGGATATTGTTTTAAAAAAGACGAATTTTAAGTTTCTGTTTCTAAACACCTCGGATTCAAAACGTAAAAACATAAGCTCCTTACGAGACGCATCGGAAGACACTAATCTTGCTTCACAAATAAAACGGTTCTTTCTATTAAATGAATTTAATCGCCAATTTTAAATTTATAAAATAGAAACCAAAAGATCGTGATATCGTGATGAACAACGGCAAAAAAGTCTTCAGTAAAGACAATGATTGTGTTGATAAAAACTTACTTTCAGTTAAATTGTTCCGTATGTTAGAATCCAGTTATGCTGAAGATCCATCTCCTATCCACTTCCGTCTGCACATGCATATTAATACAACATAAAATTGAAGGATAATTTAGTTGTAGAGAATTTCGCAATTGATATTGAGACATAAAATTGGGTCTGGACTACTTCTTACGGAGCGTGAGTTACTTATTGCGTAAGAGTTTCTTTTTTCTTACTCATTATGTTCGTCAACAAAAAATAATCTCGGTGGTCGATAGAAAAACTACTAGGCTAAAATTGGTTTTACAAAATACGAAAGTTACATAAAATGAAATGAATTTAACCGAACTGCAGACGCATAGTCATCAATACCAATCTAATACTTCATACTTAAGTGAATGAACGTTCGTCAACCTCATTTCCTTCAGCAGATCCCGATGCCAACATTTCCAAAATTTGTGGTCTTATTCCACCTCGAATCAATAATTTTAGGCCTAATATTTGTCTAACTGCATTAGTAAACATAACTGTAAAAACATAAAATTGCCTGCAAAGGAATGAGAAGCCTGTAAAGGAAGTCAGGTCATATACTAATTGCCGTTAGAGTAAATATTATTGGTTATACAGTCGAAACGTGGATAATTGAAAAACTATTCAAAATGTAAATTTGAATGCGCTCAAAACAAAGGTAAGTTTCGCAGCGCAAGAGCCCAGTAGTATAAAACCGTCATATGTAATCGGATTCGTGTTAAGGGTAAAAAAATAAGACAACACAATGACACTGTCGTAATTATAAAACTTTTAAGGTTGTATACCGTATTGCCCGCGCTTGTGCACTTATGGCTGTAAATAAATTAACAGTTACCTAATTACTCCTTGATCGTATCCCGTGAGTCTTCGATTCATAAATTGGACAGCAATCGTTGCATTAATACTATGTTATGGTCTAACTAATATTATTTAGTTTAAATTTAGCTGGTAGTCATGGTAACTTTCGTTTTTGTTCCTCATCAACACGTCAACTTCGTAGACATTAAATCAACAGTTGTAGGCCTAAACCTAGGTCTAACTGCATTAGTAAAGCTTTAAGCCTTAGAAAAGCGGCTTTTAAAAGAAAAACGTTAGAATATAGATGGAAAAACAAATTGAGAAATGAAACTGCTGTTGACGTCGTCAAACTGACTGACATGATCAAAAAGTTTGATGTAATAAAGAAATTAAAAAAAGCCATCTATCTGCAAAATAAATGACCGTTGAAATGACAAGTAATGTCATCTGTACTATTTCCGGAACATCTCAGCACAACCGCATCTTTGTCGAGGTTTTATTTCAACAATGATGTAGATCTTACATTCAAAATGGCCCACACATCTTTGCCCGGTGGCATCTTTCCTAGGGTCTTTGATACAACGCAAATACTCTTCGCTACCAATCTGGTGCTATATTATGGCCTAACTGAAATCCCTATTTTAATTTGTATTTTAATCGTAGTTTGTTTCGCCCCAGCAGTTCCCGATGTCAACATTCGCAGCTTGTTCATATCCAGTCAGTTTGCATAAACACGGTCTGAAATACATGATATAGCTATAAGATACAATATTTAGCCTGAATAAAAGCTTAACACAAGCTAAAAGCCATAATAGGGAAATTTGTAAATATTGAATTCATCTAAATTGTAAATTTGAATACAAAGTATCTTACATGTTGTAACTGGAATATTTTCTTTCGATCGCCTTTATTTGTTTACGCCGCCGTCTTTGGCTCAACAATTACATACCAAGAATCATTTAGTACTATTCTAGGGTCTAACTGAAGAAATAAGTTGATCTCTAATATTCATTGCAGATTCCGATTTAGATTCGCCTCACTAATTTCAGAACTTGTAATCTCAATTCCTCTTTGTAGATATTTGAATGAATAATTGCAGGCCTAGTTTTATTGTAACTGCATTGGTATAGCTACAAACGTCTTAAAAAATGTCTGTGAGGTAATACAAACTTGAATTATAAGAGGATTAACGACACAAAGACGAACATAAACCATTTAACGCAAAAAAATCACAAAAATAAAATCAATGCTCACCTGACGGCGTCAAATTCGGAAAGACCGCCTAAGCGCAGACAAGTTTTGACGTGGCAAGAAAAAAGTCCGAATATAATAAAGAAACAAAGAGGGTGGGAGAGAGCGCAAAATGAAGATGCATTTTCATTCGTTTTTACGAATCACCTGTCTTACCGGGACTTTGACATCGCTGCGGTCGGTAACCATACAGGAAGTTAGCAGTTGTTAAAAAGGATAGCTTCAAACCGATTCTTTCACCTTGGCAAACCGAAGGATTACGATAAAGATTTCTGTGGAAAATAGGTTTGGTAAACTGATTCCAGGTGAGCAAATTATTTTCTTCTATGTCTACCCCTCAAGGGGATACTAGAACACATCTGGAGGAATGTAAACCGGGCAAACGTACTTGTGATAGTGGATTTCATACGATGTCCAAGAAAGCCGCCACCGAAAGGGCGAGTAACAGATCTTCCGATAATGAAATTGCTATAGAGCTTATTAACTACGTTATTTTGAAAGGAATTGATCGACAGCTTCGATCTTATAGGCCCACCATAATAGAATCTTCCATAAATACTTTAGTGGGTGTTGTAAAGAATATAAAAGTTCTACAATCGGGAGACCTGAGGATTGAATGTGCGAATTCGGCCCAAATTGAACGTTGCTTGGTTGTAAACAACTAGGCAATGCCGAGTATAAAATACCAATCACAACAGAATTAGCTCCGAGATTAGATGTAATAACGCGTGCTGTAATTAGTGGCGTACCACTGGAAATGACCAACGAAGAAATACTCTATGAATTAAGAAACAAAAATAAGCATTGCTCGTATGTTCGACGACTCAAAATGCGATCCAAGGAAATCACTCCTTCACAAGAAAGTATCTCTTTTGAAAATACGCCAACAGTTAAAACTGTATTAAAAGATAGCTTGTCAGTACTGATTGGTTTCGACACTCATATTATCCCATCCACAGTAAAATTAGGTAGGTAAATTAGGTCTTAATTTCAGAACGAGACCATATAAGCCTTTGCCGATTAGATGTTTTCAGTGCAATAGGTATGGCCATATAGGAAAGTATTGCCGAGGTTTTAAAAGATGTACCAGATGTGGTAGTAGGGAACACGCTCAAGAAAATTGTTCCAATACGCCAAGATGTGTGAATTGCGGTGGTTCACACAGTGCAGGATATGCAGGGTGTAAACGATACCGAACAGAAACTAAAATCCTTGCCATGACAGCAACAAATAATATTTCATACACCGAGGCCAGAAATAACGTTACCCAAACAAAAAGTCAATCACTTTCGCAAAATGAATTCCCTGCGCTGAATCATAATAATGTGACACATGCACCCCGAGAATATAATAGTACATCCTGGGTAGAAGCTGTCAAAACGAAGCACTATGAAAACGTGCCATATGCAGGATTCCCACGCCAGCCTTCTCCGAACTGGGCAAATGATATCCCTGAGCGACAATCGCCGCATACACACAATATATGTCCACAAGAAAGTGATAAATCACAGTCTAGCTCTTCCCCAGACAGCATGATATCTCTAAACCCGATGCTATTTCTTGCATTCATATCAGAAGTGATAACCAGCACTATTGCACAAAAAGACTCGGGTACATCGATGGATGTTCACTCAATTGTATCGACATCAGCAGCCAGATTAGGACTAATGATAAATGCAGACTGTATCAAACATTTGCTCTCAAATGATGTCGATTTCGAAGATCTTACCAGAGATGACGAATAATATTACACCAATTAGCTTATTACAATGGAACTGCAGGGGCATCTATCGAAAATTATACGAGTTTAAACGATATGTATACTGCCGCAACTACTGGTATTCAGTAGTTTTGTCTTATTTAGTTACTTTTTTATACTAACCTGCATCAGCTAGGTGTCGCTGCTTGAAGACCTTTATAGGTCCCTCGCGACTCCAGTCACACAATTAACATGATCAGTATATTTCATTTATTGTAACAGTTTTCTATATGCTTGTTTTTTGTGTTGACAAATAAAAGATTGATTGATTGATTGATATATACAACAAATGAATAACAGACCAGACATAGTAATGCTCCAAGAAACCCATCTTATTGCCGAATATACGCCAACACTGTACGGTTACACATTATTACGAAAGGACAGAGACGTTCACGGTGGCGGAGTAGCAATATTTATTAAAAATACTTTGCCATTCATTAAAATTGAATTAATAACGCCACAATCTATAGAGGCTCAATGTATTGAAGTTAACAAAATCAAATTTGTCAATATGTATATTCCGCCAAACGCTAATTTCGCACATGACGAATTTATCAACATTTTCGACAAATTCCGTGGCAAATACCTGATTGCTGGTGATCTAAATGCTCACCATCAATTATGGAGTAGACGTATACCGAACAATCGTGGCGATATATTGTATGCAGCTTTGGAAAAATACAACATGACGATTTTAAATACTAGCGTTCCTACAAGACTGGACTTATCTAGTCAGCGAACGTTGGTCGTTATTAGATCTCACTCTAGCATCTGAAGCGTTAGCGCATAAGTGCAAAACTTCTGTTGTAGACGTCTTTTTAGGTAGCGACCATCGCATGGTTCTTACTGGGATTAACGAAGTCACTCATAGATTGAATGCACACGTACCTAAATGGAAATATGAATACGCAGATTGGAAAAAATTCACATACACATGCTCAAGTTTAATTAGCGATACTACTGAAATAAATGATATTGAAAAAGTCAGCAATAGTTTGGCATCTTATATTTATACCGCGGCGTCCAAGTCCATTCCGCGTTCAAAACCCCATACCAAAAATAGCGTACCTTGGTGGAATAAGTCATGCGAAAAATCAGTACGTTTAAAACGAGCAGCTTACTTGAAAATGAAGAGAACATTCAGTATGCAAGATATAATTTGGTTCAAACGTTGTAGATCTCAAACTAGGAAAACTATATTAAAAGCCAAACGCGATTCTTGGAGAAAATACTGCGACTCCATTGATAAGAACACTAAGCTAGATCAAGTATGGCATATGATGAAGGCATTTTGTAGACACGGATTTAATCCTGGAATTCGAACCTTACAATTAGATAATCATAATTTTGTAACTGAATACGACATTTCCAATGTTCTTGCAACAACGTTTGCAGCTGTTTCAAGTTCGGAAAACTATGACACAAACTTTAAATCTCGAAAGCAAGAATTCAATTTGACAGAGGAAAGAGCCAAACTACCACCCAGACAAGATCAAGTTCTCGACTCTCTTTTTACTATGGCTGAACTAAAAACAGCCTTGAAAACACGAAAAGCAACTTCTCCTGGACAGGACGGTATAGGATATCCAATGCTAAATCACCTTCCTCCTCATGATCTAAAAATTCTTCTGAATCTTTTCAACAAAATATGGTCGTCGGGCGATATCCCATCTACCTGGAGACATTCTATAGTCACTCCTATCCTTAAATCTAATAAGCCAGCAACAGATCCCTTATCTTACCGACCTATTTCTTTAACAAGCAATATCTGTAAAACAATGGAGCGCATGGTTACAAACAGGTTAAGATGGTATCGCCGCGGAAGGCGTACGATTGACCATATTCTCCGATTGCACGATGAAGTATATAAGTCGTTGCCGAACAAGCGTTCCGTAATTGCGGTTTTCATTGACATGGAGAAAGCCTATGATATGGTTTGGAGAGATGGACTTCTTTATAAGATCCGTGTCATAGGTATAGGAGGTTCTATGTATAAGTGGATTGCCTCTTTTTTGAGTAGAAGAACTTTCCAAGTTAGAGTAGGAAATACTTTATCAGCGGTCAAAACAATTGATAATGGCATAGTACAGGGTAGTGTAATAACCCCATTGCTCTTTACTATCATGATTAATGACATATCAAAAGGAATAACCTCGGAAATGGGTATTTTAGCTGACGATGTTGCATTTTGGGAAACCGACTTGAATATTGAATGTATTGTACCCAGAATACAATCGTCATTGAATACAATTCCCAGCTGACGATGTTGCATTTTGGGAAACCGACTTGAATATTGAATGTATTGTACCCAGAATACAATCGTCATTGAATACAATTCACAATTGGTGCAGACTCTGGGGTTTCCGAATATCTAAATCTAAGTCTACATTTATTCTTTTTACAAGGAAACGAAAAATACCTCATCTAAGTCTAAATATTGGTACGGACTCACTAACAAGGTCAATGCATTACAAATATCTAGGTGTTATATTCGACCCACTTCTTAAATATAAAAAGCATATTGAATATATTAAGACAAAGTGTATCAAAAGAATAAATTTACTACGTATACTTTCAGGAACTACCTGGGGATCTGCCAAAGGTCCATTACTCATACTATATAGGACACTCATTCGTTCATTGATTGAATACGGATTTGAAGCATATTTTTTTGCCCCACGAACATGGCTCGATCCAATCATGAAAATTCAAAACTCATGTCTAAGGATATGTTGTGGCTCAATGTCAAGTTCCAGCATCAAATCATTGCAAGCGGCATCTGAAGAAATGCAACTACACATCCGACATCTTCTGAAATGCCTAACTTATAGATGTCATCTATTATCATACAGCATAATTGATCATCCTGCTCATTCCATAATCAAAGACTCGTGGCAAGAGATATATCCAGACTCCGTCACATTTAAGTCATTCAATATGCTCACGAAATCCTCAATATTCCAACAATTTAAAATAAAACCAAGAATAACACCATCGTTACCATACTGGAACTATGATTGCCCACATGTTGATCTTACCCTAGCTGAAACTCTGAACAAAGATGTTTCTCCCGATGTAGTGCGTTTGACTTTGACGGAACATCTCGAACATTACTATCCAAACTATTTAATAATTTTCACAGACGGATCAAAAAATGAAAATGGCTGTGGATCCGCTTTTTTCGTACCATCGAGATCAGTCGAACACAGCTACCCCTTACCTCAACTGAGCTCTTCATATAATGCGGAACTAAATGCAATCCTACAATCGCTGAAATGGGTCAACGATCAATGCAATGCATACGAAACCGTTATCTTATCAGATTGCCAAAGTGCATTACAATCTATTGAAGCCTGCACGGATTCCTCTAATGAATTCGTCGTTGACATCAAATCTTCATATTTCCAAACTATCGCTATGGGGAAACGAGTCACCTTTTTATGGATCCCCGGGCATAAGGACATTCCGGGAAACGAACGTGTTGATTTACTAGCAAAGCAAGCTACCATTTCTCCAAACTCTGCTGCTTGTATGGACATTGAAGAAAATGAAGCTAAATCTTTGTTGTCTGATGTTTGTCATCGCAAATGGGATACCGAATATATACAAAGTGAAGATACAAACCATTTTAAGATGTTTCACCCAGAACTACCCATAATCCAATATTCAAACTTACAACGGAAGTACGAAATAATGCTCTTTCGTTTACAGACGGGACATTGTCGATCAAATAGCCATTTACAAAAACTGGGATGTCATCAAGACGGACTATGCTCTTTTTGTCACGTGAAAGAAACCGTTGCTCATTTAATTCTGTTCTGCAGACGTTTCAACAATCAACGATCCAATTTACTAAAATTATGTGCCGAATATGATGTACCATTTCGGCTTCAATATTTACTAACAGATTGTAAAATTTTATTTCATGTGCTAAAATTTGTCGAATCTACTGGTAGACCCATTTAATAGCAACAAAGAAATTATTTTAAATAATTTCCCCTAGATAAATAAATAGCCTATCACGACCTGGTGCAAAAAGCTTTGATTGAGCTGTAAGCACCATACTACCCCTATCACACACACACACACAACTGTCTTACCACTACAGCCATATAATAATCTAGATAAATTTCATTCTAGACATTATATAATATGCTACATTATAAAAATAGTTGGCAGAAAGATAGTCAACCCACCCGTTCCTGGTCGATTGTAGATTAGAACTATTCCGTATTTGTTGAAAATATTCGATAACAAAAATGCAATTTTTCTACCCCTAGCAAGGGCGAATCTAGGGCGGTCATGGCAAAGTTTAAAATGCGCCTCCCTTGATAGTTAGTTGACAATTTATAATGAGTGTTATTTAAATGAGATACATGTACGTTATTATTTGTGTAAAAATACGAGTTTTAGTTATTTCCAATTCGAAATTATTTTATTAAATCATTTTACAATTAAAACTTTCTGCTCTTTTTGCGCCCCCGCCCAAAACAGTGACTATGGCACGAGCCATGCTTGCCACACCCTAGATACGCCACATACCCCTAGTTAGTTGGTTCGTACGTTAAAATATAATTAAGACGATATGTCGAGTAGCAACATGGAAAGGGTTTCTCTGGGGAAAATCATTTTTGCCCGCGTTGTAGATTCGATTTTTGGCCCACAATTAGCTAAATGTTGCCCCCCCCCCCCTGATTTTCACAAACTGAAAAGCATCGAATACGTGCTTCCCAAAAATTGTATTACCATAAGCTCAATTTCCCCTAATATAGAAAATAAATGTCCAAGCGGGAATCAAATTTAATAGCAGCAATAACATAAGAATCCATAAATACAAGAACAACATCTTGATTTATTCTCAGTGAGAAGGGTGTCACTGTTTCTGCGATATTGAACAATCAAATCCTGGGCATATCATATCATCGTCAATTATAAACTTGACTTTATATTTTGTTTTAATGAATGTCATTGCAACAAATAGATTAAGTGACACTGAATCGAAAAATGTTAAATACGTCTTTGAAAGAATGACATATTTATGTTGGAGGCAAACAAAAAACAACTGTAGCTGCAATTTTCAGAATTGAATTTGACGCAAAGAAATTTCGAAAGTAAAACCATACTTTCCGTAGCTTTTCTTTGGCGTCATTTCAGCAGTTTAGATTTCACACAATACTAAGCTTCATTGCAGCTATAATAACAGAGACTATAAGTCTCTTCTAACCTTATGACCAATTACATTGTGATGTAACAATAATTGTCAACAGGATGCAAACACGGTTCGCCAGTTTTTCGGCAAAGTAGCGGAAAAGATGGCGATAACAAAATAAATTGTTACTACAATGAAGATCCGCAAACCACCCCAAAATTGTCTAATTATCCTCTTTTGGGTTGAGTACCCCCAGTTTATGTGCCACTGGCCTAGCAAATACCATACGAATTATATGCCAGCAGTACCAGTAACCGTAGTCCGTATTCTTCTCAAGAATAGCATACGCAAAACTAAATTTAAACTTCTTAAATTCGAAAGATTTGTAATTAAATGCCGAACAAAAATTGCTATAACGAATAGATATTGCACGCTATATTTCAGAATTTTGTCATTTGGAATTTATTCAAAGCCTTTTTGTTCGCTGTTCTTCCCAGCACACTGCACGAAATATCTTTTTCCCTTCTTAAAAATTAAAGGTAAAGTCCGGTTGTTTTCCACAGTTGAATCATAAGCGGCTGCTTTAATTCAACGAATTCAGTGATATACACGCTTTTATAACATTCTGTATTTTTCAACATGATTTTGCTAGCTGGTTTTGCTAAAATGACAGTGGCACTCATGTACTAGTGTGGGCTTCGCGACGAAAAGAGATTGAAATTGCTCGCACAATTAAAACTAAAATAAAATCACGTTTCGCGGGCACACCATTCAAAATTGACACTTTCCGCAATTTTCTTCGCGGGCCGCAGTTTGCACACCCCTGGCCTAAATTCTCGATTAATGTTTGATTCTTGAAAGAGATGATCAATTCTTTCAAGCAAATGATGTGTCATTGAAATGGAGTTTTACTAGTACCTCACGCAGAAATTCGAATCATGGGGGTAGCGAAGAAATAAGTCTTTTTTCGAGTTTGATTGAAAATGATCAATATTTTGAAATCCTTTTAAATCTCATCTTTCTTCCAATTTCTTTTTTAAAATGAATACTCGCTTTTCATTTTGAGGAATGTATAATACAATGCCGTCAGCTCATCGAAATGACCTAAAGTAACCCCCGGAATATAAAAGGCCCGCTCACGTCGATTCGGTGACAAAAAATAGTTTGGCATCGGTCAGAGATCACGCCACACATAGCGCTCGTCGCTTCCAATGCGGCCCATAATGAGAGGTTAAAAGCTCTGACGTAGTTTATAAACTTCATTGTGTTTCAAGATGCTCTTATGCTATACAAGGGCGGTCGCTGTAAATTTGTAGTTCGAAATGCGCTCTTATAACAGCAGACATCACTCTGATTAATATAGCTGATTTTCTTCAATAGCCTATAAAAAGAAAATGGCCTTGTCGCGGAGGTTCGACTTTGTCATTACTATTTTCGGTAAATTCGAAAATCGCGTTTAGCTATCACATTGTAGTCTTTTAGTAATTGACCCCAGTGTATATGCCAGCCAAAAGAACATGTCTACATGGCGGATTGAATTGTATGACGTTTGATCTACAGCGCGCCATTGTTTGAAATATGTTCACGTGCTAATCGGAACAAAATTAACGACCCGTGTTGAGTTTACAGAGTACGGAAATTCTTCGGACGCTGACTGGGCCGATGGTGGAGGGTGGTGCCATATTCTTTGAAATGAGACGATTAAAGCGAGGTTCGATTATATAGTAAGGTTACATCGAGTCACAAGTGCTTTTGTAGTATTTATTGACATAACCAATTCACTGATGATTGTCCTAACCCCTTCCACGCTTGAAAAGATATGTATTTTTAGAACTCCTGTGTTGTGGTAGTAACATGCCTATGGGCTTATTCAATATTCAGAGTGTGGTAGAACCGCTTATTTTGTTGGTATAATACAGTGAAATAAGAATTTAGTATTTTTGGTATTGTGCGAAAATCGCCCTTTTTCGTCGTACTGCATCAGGTTTCAGATTTGGTATGATTATTCTAGAAACTCGGGCATGATTCTCGATCTATATCCTACTATTTGTTGATATATTTCTGAAATAAATGCCTTTGAATTTGATGTTACAACGTAAAAGATTTTGAGCAGGTTGAGATTGTAGCAAAGTACGTCCCAGACACTTGTGTATATTTTGTCAACGGTCAAACCGAATTGTGTTGAATAACCATTTTAAACTACTGTTTAAATAACAGAACTTTAATTCATATACGGAATTTTTTTTTAATTAAGCCATAGACTTGTTATAGAATACATAGCTTTGGTCCCACTACCATGTTGTCGTATTTTATAATATGGTCTCTTGTACTACTTGATCTAACATGCTCCGAGCCAATGAGGGGTTTGGAAGGCAATGTTGAGATTGAGTTAAAAAGATCCAAACGACTTTCCAAAGACTCCGCATGTTCAGCTCTTTGGCCACAATGCATCTGCCGCAGTCGAAAGCATAAGGAACAAAGTTTAGTATGCTTAAAGAAAGATTGCTTAGAAAAGCTTCCGGCGGATGAAATACCAGATTCACATATCAGAGAAGTCGTAAGCTTGCTTGTAGTAAGGTAACGTTACTGTTTGCTTCATATAGAATTTTTTGGAAAGTAGACAATTTGGAAGTCATTTTCATGTAATCTAGCAGCGCTCTTTGAAGTATTTGGAAAGTTTTCATCATATCAAAAATAATGATATTGGATTCTGTATTTGTATAAAAATACTAAATAAATTTTGGTTTATAGATATCCAGATCGTGAATACAAACAATCTGATTTGTTTGTAACCCATCGAAAAAAATTAAAAAAAAATGCGGCCATGATCACATTTGAAATTCACGAGTGATTTCAGCCGCTCCCATTGCGACATCAATTATTTAATCAAACGTCGACAACATAAGGCAGATCTAATTTGACAGTTTGACTTAATCTTGTTATTGACAACCTGAAGACACTTGCGGAAATAAAATAGAATTAGGGCACAAAAAATAGTATATTTCACTCAGGTTGTAGTGTTTAGCGATATATTATAATTTTGAAAAATATTTCTATCTCGATAGTCTCAATTCATTTTTGTGTGAAAGTAAAATTTGAAAAAATGGACGATTTCTATGTTTGTAAATGGCCATGTATGGTATTTATTTGCTTCTCTTAGTCCTATTGAAACGGCTCATACAACGAATTGTCATGTCAAAAATAAAACAAAATTGCAATTCTTGTATCGCAACTACTAGCTACACAAACACATTTATGCCGAAAATATAATATACTACATTACAATAAACTACGTATATGTTTAGTTTTTTTTATCCATTTGAAATCGAAAGTACTATTTTTAACGTTGCAGGCAAAGAAATCTGACACGGATCGGTTCCGAAGAATTACGGCGACTCGGTAATATACGTCATATAAGAATATTTCGATGTAGTATACGTGAGGTTGCTAATAATGCATTCATCGGACTCAATCACGTTGAAAGGTATGAAAATTTTGCAACTCTTTGAAATTTATTTCGAATAAGCCGTGAATCTTGCCAAGAATATGGTTTTTAGTCTACCTTTTCGCATAGTCGAATTGATCACTTGATACGTTGAATTTTGCTTAATTTTGTTTGTATTAAATGGACGAACGATTTTGAGACAACGCCCGTATTAGGTCTCTTTATGTATTTTTATTTAATTTTATTGGGCCACCCACGCTAAATGCACTTAAAAAGACGTTGAATGCGACCGATAATGTAATTTTATGGGTAAACCGAAGCACGTATTTTGCCAAAATCGATTACTATATCAACCAATGTAGTCTAAAATTTTTATTTGTCGTTTTTACCATGATACTTTTGCCATTATAGTTGTCCGTTTATGAAAGTACGGGGATTCACAGAAAATAAAAATTATCATTGTATTTAAGATAACAATTTATATCCGATATATCACGATAACTGATCATTAAGTCGTGAAAAGAGCTGCATGTGGAAAGTAAAGACGATTCTTATCGTTTATAATGCAAAGCAATGAATAAGATGATTTTAGACTAGTTTTCGCTACATATGTTGGTACACATCTCATATACATAATGTATGTGTATGGAAATCTAACATAGGGGCAAAGTAAACAAAATTTAAGTCCGCACGCTACAACCCGGAATCCTTGGTAAGACTATGTAAAAGTCATCTCAACTTATGCGACCGGAATTGACAAAATATTTAAAATTGCAACGTGATAGCTTACATATCGCCACGCTAATAACCGAATTGCGTAAGTCATTTTTAGCAGTTTTGAGAAAAACGTAAAAAACCTTCTAATGAAATTGTTATGCCATTGAGAGTATATATATTTCAATAATATAACACGTTCTGCACACCCACCAAAATAAGACTAAGATTAAATATAAAGAATAAAACAGCAATGCACCCAATATAAAAGCCAACCAAGGTGAATTGGACTCGGACAGTGAATATCACTAGTGCATGTCTTCCTATACTGTAGCATAAATTCAAATTAATACGCGCTAAGCTAGAATCCGAGATGCAAAAACTCGAAAATACTTCGCAGAGGTTATTTCGCCTTTGTGACGTCACAATAGTCCTGCGGTAACAATGATAATTCATTATGACGTAACAATTGCATAAACGTGCATGTCATACTAAATCTCTATTTTTATGGGTTTCGGAATTCTTAAAATAAAATCTGAGTTAACAGACAGGTGCGCAGCATTACATAAATACCTATTTTATAAGAAACTCAAAATCGCCAAAAATGACTTACGCAATTCGGTTATTAGCGTGACGATATGTAACCACAATGACAGCATCAAAGGCGTATTCACGTAAAATAGCGCCAATGGCAAGTTTAAAAATTCGCCCCGTTGATTATTGACTGACAGTCGTTGCCGAACACTTACAAATACGACAAACGAGTAAAAAAATGAGATTCAATTGTTTCCCAAGTTGAAATATTTTATTGAAACATTTTACAGTTGAAAGTTTAGCCTCTTCGTACCCCTATTCAAACGGCGCCATGGCTGCCATACCCTTGATACGCCACTGGGCAGTATGCATATTTTGTGATAGCTTATATGAAAATTGACCTTCGTCACCAATATACATCATGTAAAATAAATCGAGGTTGTACTATCTAGTTATATATATACCACATGTTTATTTATAACTACAAAGAAAACGAAGTGTAATTACGGCTTTCTAAAACATAACTGTCCTTTTATTGATTTTCTTTCCAGCTAGTGTGGATGGTATAATATCTATATATTATAAATGAAGACTAGATTCACCAATTATCAAAACTTGTCTTTGCTGCGCTCAATTGCATTATCCAGTCTATCGCCTTTTACATGTGAAGATGATCGATTGTCTACTCAAATATGTCTATACATGATCTATTTTGTCATTATTGAAACCGTGCTATTTATTGAAGAATCTGTTCAAAGGAATTAATTCATTTGATATAAATTTCCTATCTGATAGTGAGAAACTGTTGAACGAAATCCATCAAATATTTTTGCCTGTGTTTGTTGAACTACTCACAACCATTGGTCCATGTGTCACCAGATGGTACGACATTTATGTCGCTAAAACCCGTGTATATCATAAATTTTTTCAATTTAAAACTTATAGGGTATCTGTGTATAAACTTTAATAACTTAAGTATAATAAGTATAATCTGACTTCAGAAATTTCATATCTCACAGGATGTGGTATGAAAATCTGCACAAATGTCTGTCCGTATTGCCAACATTTCGTGACTCGATTGAATTCAATTGCCGAATGCGGAAATTGTATTCGTATACGCCAAAATTATCAGTTATTTCATTGCTTCGTGTTTTTGTTTTATGTTTTATTCGAAAAGCATCATAATAATCATAAATTCATCATTTTGCTCTCAGGCTAGACCTTCATCACAATGAACTGACAGAAGTTCCTAAAGCAATCCAGTACCTGAGAAATCTGAAGTTTTTAAACTTGGGAGGAAACCGTATTTCATATATTCACCAGACAGCCTTTTATTCAAATAGTGTTCTTGAAAAGTTGGTTTTAAGTCGAAATACTTTGACAAATATGCCGGATATGTTACCACCGACGTTAATCAAACTTAGCATCTCAAAGAACATGATAGAAAACGTCGGCGATCTGCGAACTCTGATAAACCTGAAAATTTTCAAGGCGGACGACAACAAATTAAGTGAACTCCCGACCTTGCCGAGTTCCGTGAAGGTTGTGAATATGTGCTGGAACAAAATCGCACGGCCGATATCGCTAAAAAATCTTCCAAATTTAAAGGCGGTCAGCATGAGCAATAATCCAGATATCGGAAATATTACGATTTCGACATTCTTTGATATGAATTCAAGGTCGCGGTCATCAAAACTAACAACATTTAAAGCGAGAAACGCAGGAATAAGGAGTATCGCAGCTGATGCATTTGCATGTTTGCGGCGTTTACAACATGTCGATATTTCCTACAATTCGATTTCAACTTATCAACCTCGCTGGTTTACTAGGAATAAAGGCCTGAGAGGTGTTTATTTAACGAGAAACCCATGGAGTTGCAATTGCGATATCAAGTCAAATTTATTGGATATATTGAACACGTTCACCGCTCGAAGAACTCTAAAGAATCCCCGAAACGAATCATTTTTCATAAACGATTTTCTTAACGAGACATGCTCAACAAAAGGTAATTTTATTAAGAAAACACAATTATTTAAGTTGATTAAGACAAATGGTCAAGTGGAGATGTCAGTTCGTTCAACATATTTCATAGCTCTATTGCAATTTTTGACATAAAAGAGTAAGATTTAACTATTTGAAAATGTACATATTTCAACTTTATACATATATTGTAATCGTTTGAAATTGAAAGTTCGCTTTAAAGTCGATCTGAATATTTTCACTTATCGGTATTATTTTATCTAAAATTGACAGTATGTATACTTACCGGTACTGTAATTCAAATATGCGATATCAGGAATCTAAGGAATGCTAAGACACAGAATGTCCTTTCCCAATCATTCCAATCTTGGATTTTACCAAATCCAATATCTCCATAATGAATTAGAGTTAAAATCGCCGTTATATCTCAAATTACGATGGAGTATGTATTCCATATCAAAACTATGCGAGCAAAATTCATTCGGAATAGAATTATATATCTCATAATATTATACCAATAATAGCCAGCTTTGTCCGCGTTGCTTTCGGCTTTTGATTGATATATAAATTCTGTAATTTTGTATGACAATATTTTTCTGCAACCGACAGGTGGTTCAAGCTGTGAAAAGTTCAGACTGGAGAATGAAGAATGCATGAGACCTGGTAAAGTATAATAGTATATTATTTATCGAGTTTATCAATAGCGCAATTGGTGAAAATATGCGACCATTTGCTCCCATATTGTAAATGTAATATCTTTTTAAAACTATAAAAGCATTAGACAAAAGAGTGACCGTAGAACTAAGTCACTAACTTTTCGACAAATGCACTGTTTAGTCTAGAATAGTACTATGTCAACTTCGCTTTTATTCACCTTCCATCAAACACTTCGAGTAAAGGTTCCAAACAAAGCGCGTGGTTCGTTCCGGTTTAATGAAGCTGTTTGTGTTTATTATATTGCATATACTTGAAATTTTTTATTGATATTTCGATTCGAAGGAACAATACCTTAAATCCGTAATTTTATAATTCATTTGAATTTGAATGAACGACTTGACACAATGGCTGTGCATCGGCATGGTCGATCTTGACAAATCTAATTTTGGCTTATAATTCAGAACCACCCCCGGGTGATATTGTGGATTTGCCGATTTCTCACCAAGTTTCGCTTGACACAATAACGACCGCACGTAAAGTACCAATAACCAATACGACGACAACAACAAGTACGACTACGATAACAAGTACGGCTTCAACTACAAAGCGATTAATTACAAGCGCAAAAACTACAATTTCGGGACCGACTCCGCTTCTCCAACATACTACGACTGACAGACTCAGAACAACAAAGACTGCTAATAGTATACCACATAACTCGACTAGAATAACAACAACAACCACTGCGGCAACTCCGACCGAGATTCAAACAACTACAAGAAAACCTTCTACGACCACAACGCAAACAACCAGTAATGTACCAGCTACAACAACTAGCATACGAATCACAACTACGTCAAAGGCAAGCTCAATTACTACAACTTCTAAGGTAGTGGTTCCTTCACTAAATACAATTAAAGTATCTACGGCTACCACAACAACACAAACTACCACAACAACACCATCAGGTAGGGTTCTACGATTGAATTAAATTTAATGATGATTTGATTACCAGTGCTCCCTAACATTATTTTTTACATTCTACAGAAGAATGGTGTCTGAGAGACGGAAGAAAATGCCATTTTCCGTTTATATACAAGGGTAAAGAATATTACGAGTGTGTCCCGTCTTATAGACCATGGTGTTCGCCAACACGGGATTATGATACTGATGGCGAATGGGACAGATGCGTCATATGCGAATGAAAGCATTACAGTGCATAGCGCTATGCATCGTCTCTAAGCGCCGTTGTAAACGTATTACATTTGATAACATCAACGATTTATTTAAATATTTATTGAAACACACCAATATCGATCGTCTTCCTCTATTCATATCACATACTTGTTGACTAGATGAATTTAATTAGTTCCAATGACTCTTTAAGAGATGTGGGTGAAATGCTATTGGTGTACCAAATGAATGATGCATTTTGAATAAATCCAATACGCCCGGTCTGGTATATATGTATCTTTTGGCTCGTGTGGGTAATGATGCATCATATTTAAGTTTTATTTCATATTGGCCTGGTTGAGCATAGGTGCCTCTCGTATGGTAGACCTCCAACGTGTACCAAGAAATGAAATGTAAAGGTACATGTTAGTTAAAAAGCTCACATTCATTGTCTTTCTTTATTTATATTTTAGCCTTATCTGTGTAAGATTACTTATTTTATCTCACACAATTATCAGCATTCTTGTTTTTAGTTTTGTCTATGTATTCGTAATTATTAAAAAAAACTTATATCATTTTGAAGGGTTCCGTTGTCCGACAAGGTACAAATCGCATAGTATATTCTGCTTTGTGAGTTCTTTATAAAAAAGCACCAAGTTTCCAGGACAAACACTGCTACTTTATTACACTAGTCAAACACATCAAAATTAAGACACCATAGCAGTAGCAGACTAAGCAGCAACTTTTACAATACACGTGCAAAGAGCGAAAATATGCCTCAGAAAAGGTCAAAACAGTAAGGGTCAATGATACCATCTAGTGGTATTACATCATATATATATATATCACACAATAATATTCAACAAATCGAAAAATCACAATTGCTTCTAGAATCTAGACTAAGAGAGGGACACGTAGCGCCACCTAATGGCAATAATTTTGATTACGTCATAGCAAAAAAAAGTAATAGCCTTCTGAGGAAAAATTTTATCTTTAACCACTGAAAATTTCAAAGCAATTGGTCCAGTAATCAAAAAGAAAAGCGATTTCTTCAAAACGTGTCAAAGGACAACAAGAGAGCAATGCTCAAATATATGGGCACGCAGACAATTCCCCATAAATCCTATGCGATGACTTACCAGTATCTGTATCTGGGTACCGTGACGGTACAGGGACTGCCATAGATATTTTAGGCCCTGTGACAATGATCCATTCTTCTTGATTATATTGAAACATCAATTGAAATATCTCGTGCTATGAGTCAATTATGTACCGTATCAGGTACCACAGCCAAACATTTCACATAAAAACTTTACTAAATAACATGCGTCAACTTAATACCACCTGAATCGGGGTACAACTTTTGGTACAGTGACTGTCATTGTCGTTCAGGGTTGATGGACAACTCGACTACACGGACAACTCACCAGGCCTAGCTGTAGTCGAGTGAGTTATCCGCGTGTAGTTGTCTGCCTCCCATTTCACACGTCCCGTGACTTGATTTTTTCTTCTCTATTCAATGAATTCAATGCAACATGAATGGAAATACTAAGTAATCCGTGTCATTCCCTTCTCCATTATTTGAACAAAATTAAAAAAAATCTCTTTTCAGATATTTACATGCAGTACCGTACGTTAACTTACCAATATACCTGTAATGCCAGACGCTTCTTCTTTGATAAACCAACTAATTCGATTTATCACGGTATTATAACAGCAGATACCACAGTCTACAAATATATTCACACCAAGCAAAGTAGTGCAGTAGGCTATTACCGTACCTATGGCATCACCGGTAACTTCAAAAAACTTAAAATTTTTGAGTAGCAACGATTTTCAGAACCCGCATTCACGCCGACGTTCGATGGCACGTGATTATGCGTCCGCAGAACGTTTGGTAACGTCATGGCAAACAAAAACAAATCTCACAGAGCTAACAGAAACATTTGAAATAAATAAAAGTAATAGCCTTCTGGAATTTTTTTTTATCTGTAACCACTGAAAATTTCAAAGCAATTGGTCCAGTAATCAAAGAGAAAAGCAACTTTTTAGGTTTTCCACTAGATGTCCAAAAACGTGTCAAAGAACAAGAACAACAACATAATATTGAAATGATCCATATGTCCATTACGTGTCCAATAAGAACAACATAACAACAAAACGATCACTATGTCCACTACTTGTCCAATAATGTATAATGTAGTTGATTTGGATATAGATTGGGAGATAACGCTAGGATCATGAAACATGTAAGCCAGCCACCACCCAAATAATTAGTGAGGGAACGAAACTAGCCATAAATTAGTTTATTCTTAAACACATGGTATTATACAAACTATGCTATCATTTATAGCGATATGTTAAAAAGTAAAAACAAGCATACTCTACTAAGACACATACGTTTACATAGTAATGGCAAACGGAGTGAAAGCCAAAGACATATATTTTTATTAGTGAGGATACGAATTATTTGTACAAGTTTTACACCTATAATGAATGTAAATGGACTGGATTTCTAATAGTGGGACCAACTAAACAAATCAGAATTTGTTATCAGAACAAAAATCGGTACTTCCGTAGTATGTGTACCAGGTAAGAGTTAGGGCATGGTTTTATTCCGATTTTCCGTATATTAGTTCTATCTAGGGCTGGGCATTTTCGAAACACTGGTGTTTCGAAATCGAAACGAAATTTTGCCTTCGAAACGAAGCACGTTTGTCATAAACAGTAAAATATGATCCCATTATTACCAACCAAACAGTGTTTCGAAACGCCCAGCCCTAGTTCTATCACGAGTTCGGGACTTTCTGTGTTAGCCAGGTGAATATACTCCCATAGGTTTTGTTTCAGTCCCTTTACACAACTCGATTTAAAATAGGCGTACAAAATTAATTACCCCCATATTGGTACACATACTTCAGGAGCGCCCAAATATCATCAGCCAAGTCTATTCATGCAAATTTTGGAATAATTTGTAGTCGTGTATAAATGTGTCAAAGACTGAGCATAAGCTCAATGAAGAGGCATTGAGATATGTTTTAAGGATGGATATGAAAGAGCTCTTGGGTTAGCATATTACCTTCGACCGTTTGGCTAAATATAGAAAATGTAGTTCATTTTATACCACTGTATTAGGAACAATTTAATTATAGACATTTAATAGTAGTAATCAAATCTCAAATTCAAGGCTACCTCACTTTATACACTAACAGACAAACAGACAAAAATATAAAAAATATGCATTTATGAAATGATGATAATATTACACAATAATACATACCGGATTCAGGATTTGACGCTTCTCCTGAAATTTATTAAACAAAAAGTGCATTTGTATAGGCTACATATCTAGCTACAGAGCAAGTATCATAAAATGAAATTCAGGACGATTCACTCTTATAGGAGAATAATAAGAAGAGAACAATACACTTTGGTAAATGTACTGAAAGATTGTAAGATAAATAAATATTCAATAATTCTTAAAACCATGGCGGGGAAAACACTACAGATTAACCATAGAGTTATTTCCTACTTACGCAATAATATCAAATGTGACAAAATTTGATAATAAACTATTACTTTGTTCAGTGCAGTACACGGATAAAAATGACATGTGAATCAAATTTGCATTTGAAGAAATAACTGCAACACAAATTAGGAAATAATACATAATATATGTGTAGAGAGTTTATGAAGAAGAAATAAATAATATATGTACAGGTCTTGTAATCCAGATTTTGTTACTTCGTTCGCTGCAAACTTAACTTTCATGTTTATTCAACACCGGCATATACACCTTTCAAAAACATAATCTGCATGTCGTGGCTTACATTACTGACTCAGACATCTATCAAATATATTTTGTCAACACTGGATGTAGGTCTTTGTTGGAGGAAAAAAACCTTATTAAAGTCCTAACTCTCACTTTTATCCTGGGTAAGGACAACGAAGTGATTTCTATTCCGACTGCCGAAATACATTAAATTATGTAATTATTATTACTTATCGATCTTAAGATCGGTAAGTATGTTGATAGGTATTTGTCTGTTTGTTTGTTTGTTTGTCTGTTAGATACACGCGATATCTCACGAAAGCGAGGTTGAATCTGCTCCAAATTTTGCATGTGCATTCATCATAGATCGGAACAGAAGCCTGTTGATTTTCGATGAATTATGTCGTATAATTAGCGAGTTATTCATTAATTAGGGATGGGACACAAGGTGTCACTATGGAGTAAGAGCGCTGTTTTAGGGATCCCCTAACCTCCGATCGATAAGTCTTCGGTCTCCGACCGATATTCTCGTTTATCAGTTGTTGTAACAGTTTATTTATTATAATCAAAATTATGGCTTTAAGAAACTAAAAACGTATCTTAACCTAAACACAAGAACATTCAACATAATTACATTGAGCCATTAAATATAGACAAATTTAATCGGACCACCGTCTAATACTTATAAAAGCTAATAACTAATGCGGTAAGGCGAATGCAGTCTGTTGTCGCTCGACGATAATCAGTGATCACAACATAAAGAACAATAATGTAATAATGACGGAATATAAACAAAGGATCACAAAATGTAGCACACTGCAACAGGAATAACTGAACTGAATTCTCATAACATCAGTAAAACGTTAAAGCCAGCTATTATATATTGTTTTGATTTGTATTTTTGAGAATTCGACAAATCTGAGCTGTCCGTACAACACTTACTGCGCTTTAGTACTGTACGTACCAATGTCTGAATGTGGAGGCAGTGAAGCAAAGTGACCTGGCGCGTCGTCTGTTAGCAAATTTTCAAATAGTAAATTGCTATTCTAATAGTTGAATATTCGAATATATGCCCAGTCCTACTCAGTAACCAGTAATTATTAACTCGATTAATGTTATGTGGATAAACTTGCTTTTTATGTTTTATGTAAATTCTAACATAAATCGTAACTTGAAGTGAATTTCTGCCTCGTTGCGGACTCATTCAGACGCTCCGCGGACTCATTTGAGACCGCGGACTCGGGTTGGGAAACACTGGCATAGGACATACTTGGATCGAAAAATGCAGATTTTAACACCATGTTCTACTAGTCTTCATTATATCGGAATATTTTGATCAAAAAACTGAATGAAATTTATTCGAAGAGCGACACAAAAATTAATATAACGTTCCCATATCACTCATGATTGAACAACGTTTATGTAATGCATGAGAGAAGAAAACGGGATATGACCACGAAACGTTCGATCGTGCTGATGACGTATGCTTTTATTGTTTTCAACGGCTGATCTTCTAAACCTGCTAAAACGTTCGGTTTGCGCAACTGAAATCTTGGTATGGTTGAATTGTAAAGTAATTGGGCAATATTATTAGTAATCCGATAAAGAAATTTCAGTCTAAATAAATAATTAGTAATCCATAAAACATGTGAGAAACAATCATCAATAATTGAATGAAAAGATTTTCGAATATTCAAGAACAAAATCACTACAGAGGTATCGCTCTCTCGACATAACGTTAGAAGATTTACTGATTGAACAAATTGTTATGAATGTATTAATAATAATTAGCGCATGTGTTTCCTAATATATATTGTCTCGTTTATCCTCTGGAACTGTCAGTCCTAGAACAAGATTGAAGTTCCGGCAGCAAATTTTGTATGAATTTCTGTGCTTAAATCGGGTATTTATCCTCACATCATGTAATTAGAATGTATAAGAAAATGAATTTTGGAAACGAAACGGTTACTGCATATTCGGTGCTGAACAATGGCAGTCTGAATTCCAATGAATCCGCTACTAACAATACGTTTATGAATTCAACAGCCGCTTCAAATCAAACGTTCAACTTTATCCGTGAAGATTCGAACGATTATGTGGTCAATGTAATACTGACGTTATCGCAAGTAGTGGGAGCAATTCTTATTTCACTATCCTGCTCGATGTTAGCCAGTTTTGTAGTCTACTGTATTCAGAATGGGAAATGGAAAAGCAAGCGAAGGACAAAATTTTTCAATGGAAGACTTATGTATATTCTCTATGCGATAGTTATAGGATTCTTCATCCAGAAATTGCTGATCACGCAAGTTTACATCCAGGCACCTCGGGGTGCAAACTCTTCAACTTTATGCAATGCAATCGATGCTGCGGCAAAGCTTTATTACTCGATCACTATATACCTCGTGTATTTCTTCTTATGGGTGAGACAAAGAGTAATTTATGACAGCATTACTGCAGGAAAAAATGTTACTCGCCTAAGTTGGGGAATATTTGCGATGCTTCCTTCAGAAATAATTCAAATTATAATTAAGCTGATTATATTTGATCGTCCATATCCGATGCCACAAGGTTGTATACATATTAAGAACAATTCCAAATTTCTACATTTTTTCATGCACCTACCGTTGGTCTTAGCCCAATTCGCCCTTCTTGGGCTACTCGTCTACCCACTTGTGAAGAACACGATGGAATACAAATCAAGGTATCATGACTCAAAAATTATTATAGTTCTGTGCATTACAGGTACTTCGAAGTCTAGTAAAATACAAAATGTGATTCGACGTGTGACGATCTGGACATTCGTTGCTGTTATCACAGACATCCTCTTTGCTGTGATAAATTTCCGTTTGATTCCAGAACACTTTCCCATTTCAGTTAGAGCGACAGCGGCAGACGTGATGATTTTTGGTAACATCATTTGCATATATATGACATTCAAAGACAGATGGCAAATATTGAGAGTTTTCTTCCCGAAGAAACAAAATAAGATTGTTGTTGTTGATATTTCTACCAAGTTAACTAAACTTCCGCAGACGAAAGACTCTTGTTCGTATACAAGCAGACATGTCGGTGTGTGTTGGGAAGGAAATATGTAGGATTTTCTTTATTATATCATGAGGCATTCTTACACGTTTTAGCAAGTTATAGGACGAACAGCACCTGATTTGCTATGCAGTTATAATATCTGTAAGCACCCGAATCGTTTTGAATGGTTTCGCAATGTGCGTTCCAATTTTTCATGCAGCACTATTTTTGATAATTGAGTGAAAGTATTATCTTTAAACAAAATAATATGTGATATATACTTATTATTGACAATACACTTGGTTGGGCAATACACACTAAGATTTTGTGTATGTTTATTTTATTTCTGTATATACATATATTTTTGTATATTTAATACTTGAACTCCGACTTCTATTGTAACGAACCTTTCAATTTATCCCCACCCTATTAGGGCAACTCGATTCCGACGGCCGTTGCGAACTGTATATAGTGTGTAGCTCGCAATTTATCGCCTCGTTATTAATCGCCTTGTATTTTATTACTTTTTCCATTAATATTATCCATGATGAAACATTAAAACACCTTGCTATAAAAATTTAAATAATATAAAACCATACAAATAAAAAAAATTCTGTAGTATCAGTTTTCTTTTGTGTGTATTTACTTGTAATTACTTGTTATTATTCAATGTATTGTTTTTAGATATCATGAGTTCTTTTACGTTATACAGAATTTGATTCAGGTTCAATCTCAAGGGTTCAATAGTTCAATAATTCGTCAAATCACTCATTATTCAAATTACAGGATTTTTCTTGCTTATTATTTTGTTTCAAATAATCTCTAACATCAATTTTACAATCTTGAACACCAAACCAATTTCAACGTAATTCTCAAGTACTAAATCCGCCATTTTGTTTATTCTCGGTCTCCCCCTTTAAACATCAAAGCTGTTTTATATTCTAATCTAGAGTGTCACTTTTTGCCATTTTGTTTTACTATTTCGTTACAATTTCATTTTCAAATGTTAAGCATTTCAAAGCAACACGGAGAACCTTCGATTTTTTGACTTTCAACTCTCGGCGGCCAGACTACAAAATTTAAAAAATTACTAAGTTAATTTTTTGTTACTGTCGAGGGGGAATTGTGTAGCGAATGTGCATTGTGTAACTGTGGATTATAATGTTTAAACTTTTTCATATTAATAGCATGTAACATTTCACGAAATAGGCCACTTTATGTCTCGCAACAGCGATAAAGCATTCGTTCCATGTATTGCCGTTCTCTTATCGACCAATTTGATGACGTATCGTTTCCGCCTGCGCCGAGAAATCTGCATTATATTGTGATTGTGAATTTACTTCTGATTATGATTTTACTGCATTGAGACGTTAAGTGTTACAATTTTATCTGTATTCAGATTTTGGATTGTGCATCTTTCAATATTACAACAACAATTTGGCATTCAACATTGTGTGCTTATTAAGGTCTGAAGGAATCCAGATTGGAGTCACATTCCGTAACGCGTGTCAATTTAATAACGCGAGAATCGAACTTTACATACATAGGATTGATAGTCTTTATCCCTAAGACTTTCTTTCTCCCTATAATATTAATAATTGAAATATACTGGGTTTGTTGATGTAATATTCCGAGCACTGTATGTTGAAGATCCCGAATTCAAATAACCCTAACCAGGGCGTAATAAATTATGGGTAAATATTTAAACCCATCGTTGCACTCCCGTTAAGTATGGCCACAAGGTCTATCTGTGGCTTTCCCAATCTCCTCTTATCAATCCCACGGATCCACATAATGTGTGATTGAAGGATGTTATGACTAATCGATTCGTTGGACATACGTGGGGCTATACGGCATACCAATGAGACCCAACTCATCTTAAACATTTCTACCGTATAAATTTCTAATTATAATCGAAATCCGATAAGACATAGGCGAGACATGAAAACCGTTGGAGAGCTTGGTCAAAGACAATATAAGTTTCGGTATGGCTTGCGCTGTATGTAGAGGCCGCCTTAACCCTTTCGTTATTTTTGTTGTTCCTCATCAAAAATACATTTGTTTTGATTGGTTGGCGGACATACCTACTAACCCATCAAACTCAGCGTTCCCAGCCTACTACTACATGTAACACGAGCACTATTTAGCAGTATAAATTTTAGTGAAGTATTTCACTTTCTTTATTTCGCTAAGAGGTCGTACAATTCATAAAGGATCGCTTACAGCAGTTTATTTAAACAACTAAATAGACGAGACAATACAAGCATTTAGCCACACACTGCTTAGAGTTAAAAAATAATTGTATTTTTTTTTTTAAGTATTTTTCAATTTCGTAGATTATTTGCGTAATTCATTGAAAATGCCCCTTATACCCAACTTCAAAAATAATAATAGAGATGAACAAATATAGTTGTTTTGGTATACATGAGAATGAATCAATTAAAGGTCGAGTAGGAATGAAATGTTTGTATTAATATTATTTCGATCATCCAACCAAGCAACAAACTCGCCTCTATAACGTGCTGCCCAGGGCGGCTGCTCCTATGACCCCCACCTAAACACTCATCTCATGTTACGCGCAACTTTAGAATTTGCTTTTTTCTCAATCCGCTGCTTTTGACGATAATTTAATGTCTCACACGTAGAACAGACCAAGTTGTATTCAATACGGAAAGTCGGACTTATGATTTTTACTGTAGCGAGTATACGGATAGTTACTGTGCGTTTCAATATTCATCACCACGTATTGCTAATCAGTGCATATTATTTGCCTGAAACAAGGTCGTTGCTCTGATTCATTTCCTTTATGATATTTTTCTCTCGCTCAAGTATTTGTTCTTTGTTAGTTAGAAATTTGATTTCATCACATATACTTGTATTAAGAGATAAGTATATTTCAATATATCTGTATTCTGATTGAATTGTGGAACTTTGCAATATACGAACATACGGCATTCAATCTATTGTGTGCTTATGGACCTCTGAAGGAGTCCAAATTGGGGTTACACTCCACAACGTGTGTCAATTTCATAACGCGGGAGCACAAACGCGCAGATAGAGTCGTTCTCTCTCCCTATAATACAAAGCACAGGAAAATAGAATGCATTTGGCGCCTGACAGAAAAATATCTTCAATCGCTTATGTAATTGGTGTAAATCGTTATAAAATCTCGTGCGGTTATTTTAATACAATGACAATTCTTGTATGTCGAATAAGACAAGTAGTTTGCAGCGGGACATGGGTTGACAGAGATTTCTACAAAATGGTGTACTAGTCTTCGACCCTGTCTTCCTAAAAAGACGGGTAAATGGTTTGACAGAATGTGGAGTAGAGGGAAATTGCATAAAACTTTTAATTGGAGTTTATGCGTAAAAGTTTTGGAATCGGTCCGACGAAAATTTCGAATCACCGCTCTCTTGTTTTTTTTTCGTTGAAAAATAGATCAAGGTGCATCCGTCGTTTTTTTTGCTGAGGCATATTTTTTACAATACTAACTGATGATGGCGTCATCAAGACACGTCTGTTTGCAGTACAGTACGGTATGGACCTTTCCCCGAGCATCGACTTCCTTGTTTACTTCGTGACATTGGCCAATCAGCAAGATGCAAAACGTGACGTAACAATGCCCCCTTTTCGCATCTGCTCAGACACTTTTCTCACTAAGACAGATTTTCAAGCGTGGTTGTAAACATTACCTCGTTTTTGCATTTTTGAACTCTATTCGTTAGTTTTCAGTTGTGTTTCGGAAACTTAAATATAAATCAGATAATTCAATGATCACTCTTTCTTCCTAGGAGTTTTAATTTAATTGCAGTAATAAAAATTAGTGTAGAAATAGCTTAGCTGTGATAGATTAGCCTGAAATTCTTTACCGGTAGTTTTAAAAAAGAGATTGTTGTACCGGTATGCAATGAATCATAATGATGATTTGAAACATATACCCCATTTTACAGGCGCTATTTGATTAAGATCAATATTATAAAATTATCCTAAATTAATAACAACTGACTGACTGAAGTACAGTAATGTCTGAAGATGTCATTGTACTCTGATAAATTGACCAAAGTTACCCTAGCAGACATCTCTCAGCGGACATCTCTCTCGTTTTCGGAACGGTAAAATAGCGTTGCCAGAAAACGATTTAACATGGCACTTAAATGCCGCATCGGAAAAAAGGAAAGATAGTCGCAAAGTACTTGCCAGATTCACGGCGAAATTTTGCTACACTCGGAATTACAAAACACTTATTTGTAATTTTCGATGGCCGGGCAGATTTTTGAAGTTGATATAAAAAAAGAACTTATATTGAAGTCATCCTAATCCAAGTTTTATGAAAATTATATGTTGGAAACATATAATGATACATTGTCAAACATGGCCAAAAAGAAATTTCACATTAAAATTAATAAATGTCGGCATTTTAACCCCAAATTCTGTACTTTTCGATTAGGTGCCCCACTTTTAGATAAGACATCTCAAACAAACATATTGTGAAGTCATCTCGAACCAAGTTCCAGAAAAATTGTATGTCGGGAACATATAATATTATCTTGTCAAACATGTCACAATCATGATTTTTACATCAAAATTAGTAAATATCGGCATTTTAACCCAAAATTTTGGACTTTTCGATTACGTGCCCCACTTTTGAAGAAAATATCACAAAAGAACATATTGTGAAGTAACCTCGAACCAAGTTTGAGAAAAATTGTATGTCGGGAACATATAATAATATCTTGTTAAACATGGCCCAAACAGGAATTTTACATCAAAATTAATGAATATCAGTATTCCAACCCCAAATTTTGTACTTTTCAATTACGTGCCCCACTTTTGAAGAAAATATCACAAAAGAACATATTGTGAAGTAACCTCGAACCAAGTTTGAGAAAAATTGTATGTCGGGAACATATATTAATATCTTGGTAAACATGGCCCAAACAGGAATTTTACATCAAAATTAATAAATATCAGTATTTTAACCCCACATTTTGGACTTTTCGATTACGTGCCCCACTTTTGAATAAGATATCACAAAAGAACATATTGTGAAGTAACCTCGAACCAAGTTTGAGAAAAATTGTATGTCGGAAACAATATAACAATATCTTGTTAAACATGGCCCAAACAGGAATTTTACATCAAAATTAATAAATATCAGTATTTCAACCCCAAATTTTGTACTTTTCGATTACGTGCCCCACTTTTGAATAAAATATCCCAAAAGAAGATATTGTGAAGTAACCTCGAACCAAGTTTGAGAAAAATTGTATGTCGGGAACATATAATAATATCTTGTCAAACATGGCACAATCATGAATTTTACATCAAAATTAGTAAATATCGGCATTTTAACCCAAAAATTTGAACTTTTTGATTACGTGCCCCACTTTTGAATAAAATATCCCAAAAGAACATATTGTGAGGTAACTTCGAACCAAGTTTGAGAAAAATTGTATGTCGGGAACATATAATAATATCTTGTCAAACATGGCACAATCATGAATTTTACATCAAAATTAATAAATATCAGTATTTCAACCCCAAATTTTGGACTTCTCGATTATGTGCCCCACTTTTGAATAAAATATTCCAAAAGAACATATTGTGAAGTAACCTCGAACCAAGTTTGAGAAAAATTGTATGTCGGGAACATATAATAATATCTTGTCAAACATGGCCCAAACAAGAATCCGACTTAAAATTAATAAACAACGCTATCACAACCCAGGATACTGTATACATTATAATGGCGTGCCTCAATTTAAGTAAGATAACATAAACGAATTGTGAAATCATCTCGTTCTTTCATACCGGGGATCTATCTTATATTTAAAAATTTTTTTAAAATGGTTGATCTTTGTAGAAAGCCACCACACCACGTCAAGGTGCCAACCATCGTGGCGGTTTTCATCTCAATATTATAGACTAGACCAAGAGAGAAAAACCTGGCAAAGGGCATGTTAAGCCAAATAGGTAAAACAGACTGATCCTTCGTCTGACTTGAACGATGTACCTAAAAAATGAGAATGTGAATGATCATATCTAGTTGAATATTGCTTTGCATGTAATTTAGCATCGAATGCACTTTTTTCTAATTCCATTATATTTCGCTGTTTTCCAGTGCCTCAACTGGCACTGGAATACTACAACATTTCGGATGGTACCATTTCAAACATGAAGTGCATTCGATCATGGTCTGATTTTCAATGTAAGACAGTTGGCAGTTGCAAAAAATCGGAATTTCCAATCGCCTGGGCGCGGGTATAACACGTTTCTTGTTGATGTTAAATACCGACGAAAAATTTTAAGAGACTATACCATCGCATATTTTCTTCCTAAGATTTTTCTCGTCAAATAGGATATGCTCTGGTCGTATTTTGTTACATAGGGCTATGCAAAAACTAATCGAGAATAGGCCACATGATGCACCTAAAGTTTGTTGCTGGACAACGGGGAATTCAATTTGTACTTTATTTGTTCCTTGCCTTGGCCGCATAAGAAGCGAAATCGCATATTTGTCACTTTCATTGTACTTCATATAGGAGCTATCATAAATCTGTATAGTATTTTGGTCGGGGGTGAATATATTTGATGCTGTTACCCAGTGATTTTCATGCACAAATAAAATTTGAACAAATTTTTCAGAAGGAACATACACTTTAGGGCCAGATAGCGCTGTATAAAAAGTCGTGCTTTGCAACCCGTCTACTTCAGAATACCGAGATGAGAAAATTAATTGTGCGGTGTTCATAATATTCGAAGTAAACCAGTCTCTTCAAAAATTAGTTTTGGAATTCATTATTTTATGATCGACATCAGATAAATGTACAAATTTTTGGAATGGAATTTTCGGTGAAACGAACCGCAACATCATAGATTGTGTAGTAGACGCTTCGTCAGCTTTTATTAGAATTGGGCTATCGTTATTAGAAAGTTCTTGAGGGCGAAACATCTTTGGAGGTCTAATGGGGGGGGGGGGGGGGGGGGCTGAAGATACACTCCTTTACACTTGTCTTTACCCTGAATTCGGGATCGTTTACTCCATTTCTCAATTTCTTGGTCAATTTGGTCATTGTTTTCAACTTTACTTTTTTTTGAACAAACAATCAAATTATCTTCATATTCCCTAATCAGAGAGTCATGGAGTTCATCATAAACTATAGCAATCTCGTCAAGACGTTTAAATCGTCTGTTGTTTAAACGAGTTCGCTTTAGTTCCTGCTGACTTTTTTCCATGAGTCCCTGAGTGCGATTATCTCGCGATATGTTTTGTTTCTCAGAAGCTGAGACTTTTGCATAAAAAGTCGAATATTTCAAATAGCCAATTGAATTACCATATCTTCCCAAATCACCTACCATCAAACTTCCCCAAAGACATATCTTCGGGACATAGAACGTTTTAAATTTGGACAATATTTCCGGGCAGTAAAAATTGTTGGAACCCAAAATTTCTGCATTACTTGCTATTTCAATGGCTGACGAAATGTCGCAATTCATTAATTCCGTAAAAGGGTTTATCTCGCTCAAATCTTCATCTGGTAAAAGTTCATCCGATGTCTCTAGGTCTAATTCACCATCAGAAGGCACAGGAATGTTCTGTTTTTCAATTTGCTTTTGCAAGTAAGTCCAACTATCATGCATAAGATTAGAATTTTGGCAAATTAATAAAATAGTGAAACAATTTTACGGACTGTTTTCAACTCTCCGCAACAAACGAGTAGTCCAAATATATGCATTAGTTCACGTTTTAATTTTGGTAGTCTACAAGCTAACTGTTTAAAATTCTTCATGGTATGACTCGTGCATAAATGAAGAAAGGGGCGTGAAAGCATATCTAAATTTGCGATACCTTCAATGACAGCGTAACATCGCGAAATGTACGATTCCAAACTTTCCCGCATGTTAACCTGAATTATTGACTTTATAAGGGCCATGCTTCCATCGCATATAAAAACTTTCGCGGGGAATCTTTTAGTTAGTTTGGAAACATCACAACGGAATTGCATGAGAAAGTTCGAAATATTTGGAATATTGTGCCGATTTGTTACAAACGTGGCCACGGCCAGGGGTGATTTGCCTTTTTGTGGATGACGCGTAACAATTTCATAGACGTAGTATGGACTATGCCCACCGGACGCCAAAATTCCACCAGTAGCGTCAATGTATATAATGTCAATAGAGGAATTTTGAATGAATTTTTTTACCGAAGCCACTGACCAAAACATAATCCCCGGAGGAACCCTTGAAATTTGCTGCAAGGTTCCACGAATTACTTGATTTTTGGACCTTTCGTACTGCAACTTTCGCATTGAATATAGCGAACCCCATTGGTTGCCGGGGTCGGGGACACGGATAACCCTAGATTCATGACGTGCCTTTTTTAAAACAGCTTGGGATGGGGCATCGTCCCTGTTACCAGAATGAAAGACTTCAGACGAGAGAGCACCTATCTTTTTTAAATAAATCTTACGAGGGAGAACATGAACCAATTTTTCCTGAAACTCTTTCCTACGTTTACCTTTAAGTCTCATTGATTTTAACCCAATATGGCGAATCTTGCCTGTGTATGAAATATGAAACATGCGGGGGTCTTTCCGATAGGATACTACAGAAATTTTACGACTGCAACCTGTAAAGCAACAATGCCCACTGCAAGCAAAAATACGATTTGCCAATATTCCAGAACTTACTGTGTGCCATCGAAATGCATATGAACAGTAAGGGTCACTTTCTTTAATATTCCTGTTTGGGCCATATTTAACAAGATATTATTATATGTTCCCGACATACAATTTTTCTCAAACTTGGTTCGAGGTTACTTCACAATATGTTCTTCTAGGATATTTTATTCAAAAGTGGGGCACGTAATCGAAAAGTCCAAAATTTGGGGTTGAAATACTGATATTTATTACTTTTGATGTAAAATTCCTGTTTGGGCCATGTTTAACAAGATAATATTATATGTTCCCGACATACAATTTTTCTCAAACTTGGTTCGAGGTTACTTCACAATATGTTCTTTTGTGATATTTTATTCAAAAGTGGGGCACGTAATCGAAAAGTTCAAAATTTTGGGTTAAAATGCCGATATTCACTAATTTTGATGTAAAATTCCTTTTGGGCCATGTTTATTTAACAAGATATTAATATATGTTCTCGACATACAATTTTTCTCAAACTTGGTTCGAGGTTACTTCACAATATGTTATTCTAGGATAATTTATTCAAAAGTGGGGCACGTAATCGAAAAGTACAAAATTTGGGGTTGAAATACTGATATTTATTAATTTTGAAGTAAAATTCCTGTTTGGGCCATGTTTATTTAACAAGATATTATTATATGTTCCCGACATACAATTTTTCTCAAACTTGGTTCGAGGTTACTTCACAATATGTTCTTCTAGGATAATTTATTCAAAAGTGGGGCACGTAATCGAAAAGTACAAAATTTGGGGTTGAAATACTGATATTTATTAATTTTGATGTAAAATTCCTGTTTGGGCCATGTTTATTTAACAAAATATTATTATATGTTCCCGACATACAATTTTTCTCAAACTTGGTTCGAGGTTACTTCACAATATGTTCTTTTGTGATATCTTCTTCAAAAGTGGGGCACGTAATCGAAAAGTACAAAATTTGGGGTTGAAATACTGATATTTATTACTTTTGATGTAAAATTCCTGTTTGGGCCATGTTTAACAAGATATTATTATATGTTCCCGACATACAATTTTTTTCGAACTTGGTTCGAGGTTACTTCACAATATGTTCTTCTAGGATATTTTATTCAAAAGTGGGGCACGTAATCAAAAAGTTCAAAATTTGGGGTTGAAATACTGATATTTATTAATTTTGATGTAAAATTCCTGTTTGGGCCATGTTTGACAAGATAATATTATATGTTCCCGACATACAATTTTTCTGGAACTTGGTTCGAGATGACTTCACAGTATGATTTTCTGAAATATCTTATCTGAAAGTGGGGCACGTAATCAAATAGTACAGAATATTTGGTTAAAATGCCGATATTTACTAATTTTGATGTAAAATTCCTGCTTGGGCCACGTTTGACAAGATAATAATACATGTTCCCGACATACAATTTTTCTGGAACTTTCTTCGAGATGACTTCACAGTATGATTTTTTGAAATATCTTATCTGAAAGTGGGGCACGTAATCAAATAGTACAGAATTTTTGGTTAAAATGCCGATATTTACTAATTTTGATGTAAAATTCCTGTTTGGGCCATGTTTAACAAGATATTATTGTATGTTCCCGACATACAATTTTTCTGAAACTTGGTTCCGAATGACTTCACAAGATGTTTTTTTGAGATGTCTTATCTAAAAGTGGGGCACTTAATCGAAAACTACATAATTTGGGGTTAAAATGCCGACATTTATGAATTTTAATGTGAAATTTCTTTTTGGCCATGTTTGACAATGTAATAATATATGTTCCCAACATATAAATTTCATAAAACTTGAATTAGGATGACTTCAATATAAGTTCTTTTTTATATCAACTTCAAAAATCTGCCCGGCCATCGGAAATTACAGATAAGTTTTGTGTAATTCCGAGTGTAGCAAAATTTCGCCGTAAATCTGGCAAGTACTTTGCGACTAGCTTTCCTTTTTTTCGTCGCGGCATTTAAGTGCCATGTTAAATCGTTTTCTGGCAACGCTATTTTACCGTTCCGAAAATGAGAGAGATGTCCGCTGAGAGATGTCTGCTAGGGTAACTTTGGTGATAAATTGAGAAGTAATCGTAAAAGAGATGAGGATGAAAGAGACACACTGGATAGGACTAAATGTATGTACTTCGGTCGATCAAAGTTTTAACCCAGTTTAACAAACTAAAGAAAGAGATTATTAAAAAACAAAGACAAAGAAATGGTAAAATTAGAATTCTAAACTTGGCCCACTACTATGATACATATGAAAAATGTAATAAGTCATTCTTTAAGAATTTGAAAAAAAAGCAAAAAGAATGAAGAATGTTATATCCACAAACTGAAGGACAAAAAAGGTTTCATACAAGAAAATTTGACAGAAAAAATGTACCTCGTAAAACAATATTATCAAAATCTGTATAAAAAACAAAACAATGATATGGAGATTCAAAAATACTTTATTGAAGCTATTCCAGCTTCGAGAAAAATACAAGGAGAAGACGCAGAAACAATGCAGAGACAAATTGTCATAAACGAGGTTCAGGAAACCATTACATCTTTTAAAGAAGGTAAAACTCCAGGACCTGATGGTATAAGTATAGAGTTTTATAAGAAATGCTGGACTGTCATAAAAAATGATTTTTTTGAAGTAATGGAGGAAATTTATGAAGAAGGACTCACCGCAAAAGACTTCAAAATTGGATATGCAACTTTAATCCATAAAAAAGGAGAACTGGATCAGGTTAAAAATTACAGACCAGCTTTACTAAACACAGATTATAAAATTTTGACCAAAATATTAACAAATAGATTGAAATGTATTTTACCTGATATGCTAGATGCCCACCAAACAGCTATACCAGGGAGGCGTATTTCTGATGCACTCATATTGTTAAGAGACATATGTCAGTATGTATACAGGAACAAAACAAAACCGGAGAATCTTCCATAATATCACTGGATTTTAACAAAGCCTTCGATAGTGTAGATTTGGATTACCTCTTCAACGTTCTTCGTAAAATCGGATTCAAAAATAAATTCATGAGTGTAATCCGGACATTATATATAAATTCAGAAACTCGAGTGTTACTAAATGGTTATCTTAGTGAAGCAGTGAAACTCGAAAGAGGAATTCGACAAGGAGATCCTTTAAGTCTTTATATGTTCAAATTGTTCACATTAGCTATTGAACCACTCTTAATTAGAATAAATACCTGTAACTCTATTAATGGAATATTGATACCACAAAATAAAGCATATCAGTTATGCGGATGATATTACCTTGACAATTCGAAACAAGACATCAATATAATCAGCACTGGATTTGATAAACAAATTTCAACTAGCAACGGGAATGAGGTTAAATATGGAAAAGACGAAACTTTTGAAATTAGGAACATGGAATAATCCCAGTTTATTTTCTAAGTTGTCTATCGTTCAGACTTTAAATATACTTGGAATAATTTTTTCCAATTCTGACACATCGGATGAAAATTGGCATTTTTGTTTAAATAATGCCAGAACTGTAATAGACGAATTGATGAATATTCCTCTATCTTTGGATGGAAAATGTCTTCTAATTAAACTGAAAATATTACCCTTGTTTTTATATTGTGCGAAAGTGTTTCCTATTCCCCTGCATATCGATAAACAAATCAATAAAGTTGTGCAGTTTTTCATATTCAATGGAAGAAGTGTTTTAAAAATAGAAACTTTGTGCCAATGCAAATCATTGGCTGGATATGATATGATTAACATTCTAATTTTTACTATGAGCATGTATGTCATGACAGCATTTGAGTATTATTGTAAAAGAACTAATATTGCTATTGATCAATGCAGACAATCTGATTTCAATTTTGTTGAATACAACATAGGTCAACAGCTTAGTTTATTTTTCAAATTGCCTACTAATAATAGTGTATCCCATGTTTTTTTCCCTCAGAAATACTATGGAACTGTAATCAGCTTTCTGAAGCAGTACAACATCACTGAAACTGATTTAATTCAAGGAAAGCATAGACATTTAAATAATATAATTGTAAATAATTCGAAGGGTGGAGATAGAATTGTTTTTTTGAGAGATGGTAATTTAAAAGGGGCTTGTTCAAATATACATTCTAAAATTTTGGCCAATAATGTAAGGACTTTCAATTATAAATTAATGTGGGACATTTTATCAATCAAAGTTAAGCCAAGAATAAAACATATTTCTGGGGATGATATTTGTGTGTTATGTAAACAAGATCCTGAATTTGTGTCTCATTTGTTTTGGAATTGTGTTTTTACTCAGAATGTCTATGCTTATATCTTTTCTGTGGCATTAAAAATGAGTAACTGTGTGATAAAAAATAATTATAAAACTTGCATTTTATTGGACTTAAATGACCACTGTTATACAAATTTATCCATTATACAACGTGATGCTATTATATTGTTATTTTGTACAGCAAGATGTAAAATTTGGTTGGAGCGTAACGCAGTAATATTTCAAAATCATAACCCAAGCATAAATAATGTTATTATGAAAATTAGGAACTCACTTTTAATGAGAAGAAATATAGAAAAAGTGAGAAAGGAATTTTGTTATATAAAAGAACTTGCCATGATTTGTAATAACTTGTGAATAATTATAAAATTATGTTTTTTCATGCTAAATAATTAAAAATAAACTATGTAATTTGTATTACGAAATCAACAAATATATTATTGGAACTCCCTGGATTATATGGAATATTATATCTGATGGAATTATCTTGATATTACTGATATATATGTTTGTTCACTTGCGGTACACAATATACCTTTATTTATATTTAATTTATTTATTATTTACATATTCAATAATCCAAATTGTGGATCCATTTAAAAAAAAAAAATCACATATGCCTGCTTAGTGTACATTGTATACAATTCATATTTTATTGCAGTGATAGTTAATTATCGTTTGGTGCAGCGATTTGGAACCCTACACCTAGCATAACGCCCAACCGGTTTTTCTACGGAAAATTCAGAAACATGGTGAAGATAGGATTAGAATTCAAAGCGTGTTTAGAAAATGTCAAAAGCTTGCGTAGCAGTGGAAAAGATTTCAGATGGTTTTTGAAGTTCCGTTGTAGCAATTGTGGAGAAGTTACTGCAAACTGGCAGTATGTGACTGAAGAAATGTCTGCAGATTTAAAAGGTGGTCGTGGGCAAGCAAATTTGGTAGAAAAGTGTAAGATGTGCGCCAGAGATAATTCAATATCCATCATAGAAGACAGAGTTCAACCATACACTTCTGAAGATCACCTAAAATCAAAAGTAGTTGTTGGATTTGAATGTAGGGGTTTGGAACCAATCGATTTTGATCTGAGAAGCGGTTGGGAAGTTGAATCAAATAGCTCAACGAAAAGCTTTTCAGATGTTGATCTGAAAGATCATGAATGGTATGAGTATGACGATATTGCGAATGAATCTATCAGTATCACCGAATTCACATTCAAATTTGTGAAACTAAAGAAGTGAACTTAGACCTGTAGACCAAATTTTGAATACAGAAATACTTGAATTACTCTTTTGCCTAAAAATCCAGATGCATGCTCAATGTTTTGAAATTTATATATATTTTTATACAGCACAGCCATGGCATTGTTGTATCAAATGGATTTCAGCTGACCAGTTTTTAATACTGTAAAAGCCTGTCCCCTGAAACCTAATTATATATCTCTATGATATTTCGCTGCTATTTAAAAACTAATTTGGATTCAATAATTATGGTGACAGGTTTTATGTAATCCAACTAGTTATCTCGTAAACATCCCAGGTTGATTGCTTCACTAATTTTCTGTTTGACAAACCTAATGTGAAAATTGTCGTTTCCCATGTGATCTGAATAGATGACAAGTTGCAAAGAGACCATGATCACATTGGTAGTCTTTATTTATTGTTTTACGTTTCCTCTTACCAGATCATTCGTTTGCAATTTTGATTATTTCTAGTATGCTCTAGTAGATTGAAGTATATTCAAATTGCTATATAATGTATTAATCTGTTTATATTTGTCATAATATTAATTTGATCAAGTCAAATATTGTCAAAAAGCATTGGTCGTGCAACAGAAAATATCTAATTTTGTAATTCCTTTGGAACATTTCATTAATTTGCTTCTAGTTATCATAGCTCAACAGATAATACATTAAGGGAATGTCGAAGAAACGTATGCTTTATGTCGGAGGTCTTGCGGAAGAAGTAAATGAAAAAACTATACACTCTGCATTTATTCCATTTGGGGATATCGTTGATATCAACATTCCACTGGATTATGAAACTGAGAAACACAGAGGCTTCGCTTTTGTTGAATTTGAACTTGAAGGAGATGCAAGAGCCGCAATCGATAACATGAATGAAAGTGAATTATTCGGACGTACTATAAAAGTAAATATTGCCAGACCAATGTACACTAAGAAAGAAGGACTCTCTCACAGGCCAGTGTGGGCGGATGAAGAATGGTTGAAAAAATATGCAGTGAAAGATGAAGATGCTGAAGAGTCGATGGAAACTAATGATAAAGTATCAACAGAAAAAATTAATAAAAAATCAAAGAACCCAAGAGTATTTTTTGATCTGCGGTTTGGCACCCAGTATGCAGGTAGAATTCTCATGGAACTACGAGCAGATGTTACACCGAAAACTGTTGAAAATTTTAGGTGCTTATGCACACATGAGAAAGGATATGGTTACAAAGGCAGTACCTTTCATCGTATTATACCACAATTCATGTGTCAAGGAGGAGACTTTACAAATCATAATGGCACAGGAGGGAAATCCATTTATGGAAAAAAATTTGAAGATGAAAACTTCACATTGAAGCACACGGGGGCAGGAGTATTGTCTATGGCAAACTCTGGCCCAAATACAAATGGTTCTCAATTTTTCATCTGTACCGAAAAAACTGATTGGCTAGATGACAAGCATGTTGTATTTGGACATGTTGTTGAAGGCTTAGAAGTGGTGAAAAAAATGGAAAATCTGGGTTCTAAAGATGGTAAGCCAAAACAAAAGGTTGTGATTGCAGATTGTGGAGAACTTACATGAAGGAAAGGAATTATATTCAATCTTCATTTTATCATCAATAACTTTGGAAAAGTATTCAAAGAAGAAGTGATACCAAAGCAGACATCCAATACATGAAAATACAGTCATTACAAGTATGAGAAGCGTGCAGAATTTCGTTTGCACTGTCCTTATGCCATAAATACCAGGGTGCAATATAGTAACCCAACACTACCTGTAGGCGGTTCTGTACTTTATACCCATCCCAATAATATATCCTAAGTAATTTACAAGCACTATTATGCTGAAAATGTTATTTTTTATATACAACTTGATTTAGCAGAAATTGCTAGTTCACAAGTTAATTACTAGTGATAAAAACAGATAAAAAGGTGAAAGAATAAAATTAGAAAAATGGTATCACATAAAATATTTGGAAACAGAATTAGGTATGAGACACCTATATACAAGTATCCAAATGTATGACTGATTAACATTATTACTCATAGATAAGAAATGTTTAATTTCAATTTTCTTCCTATGAGTCTGGTGTAGACAGCAGGCTGTGACGTTGCCATACGGAATGTGTGTATTGGATATTATTTGAATTGCTGTTGATTAGATTCTTGACATGCATGGGCGGGGAAAGACCAAGATTCATGGCACGTTCCCATCTTTCCATTCTTGTTGAATCTATGATATGGAATAATGAGGTGTCATATAAGAATCTTCATTATATTAAATTGCCAAACAGAGTCAGAGCATACCTATACCCCAAGTTGTATCATAAAATTTTGTACCAAATACCAAGAAGTCTAAAACAGTTCCCATTACAGTTATTTTAGTGCGACGCATGACTTACATTCTATTAATCGTCTGAAGCGACATATGACCAAATAAAGGTTTAAAATGTTTGTATCATCTTAAGAATAAGAAAAATCTAGTTTTTGGAAAAAGATTTTGATACTGTCTAACAGTGTCTATCATTGTGTGATCTTTATTTAGAATAGGAATCCATTCCATAAGGAAAATAGAAAATTGACGCCAGCTTCAGTAGGTATTTTCTCTTACCTTTGAAAATATAAATAAGAGTAAGATTTTTTAAACAAATTTTAGCACGGAAGCTTAATTTTAGATTTTGCAAGTATACAGGTAAGATTTTTTACTGAATATCAAAGTCCTTTAAAACACTGTTTGCAAGATGATCAACTATGAGAGTGTATTTAATCTGAATGTTAAGTATAAGTTTATTTCTAATCATTAGCATAGCAGGCAATAAAATGATTGATAAAAACTGATTATGAAATCAGGAGAGCACACGAAACCTTAGATGAGGTTCAGAGCTAGTTTGGTGAATGCCGAATGTTAAAATTTATTTCTGATTGGTGATTTCATACATGTTTTGGAATCTATCTGAGATAACGAATGCCTAAGGTTTATTTTCCCCATCAATAAGAGATAGACTGCAATTGGATAAAGAGATGAGCGTTACTGTAACTTAATTTTATTCCGAAGAAGTTTACAAAAGTGTATTTCTCACCTAAACTGGGTCCAAATGAGGGATCTAAATCAAACATCCTCAGGATCTTCATATCTCTTTCTGTTTGAGCATTGCGACTGTCGGAGATCGACGTATCTGAGTATTTTAAATAGGAAATTATCTCACTTGAATTAGACTATTGTTGACCTGTGCAAATGGATGTATGTTTGCAGCATTGAGACTTCAAAAAGCAATATCTAATAATTGGGAGTTTCAGTAGATTGAGTAGGATAACTACGCCTAATAACTGCTGAGTATGGGCACTGAAGTACGGTAATTCGTGGTAGGAATATTAAGTGGAACTGGTACGGTACCGGTACCGTAGCCCCACCTGATGCAAATGGCTCCGGTTTTGTGTTGGGAGCTTTTTTATTCCTCTGCCGCTTTTCCTTAGATTTGGCCGGAATTCGTTTTCTCAACTTCATATAATCGTTGATACGCTTTTGTTGTGAAGTCGACATTTTGACGTATTGCCAGGCTTGAAAATGAATGTAAATAAATCAAAACAAACCCACGTCAAGCGGAGCGTTGGCAGGATTTGTTTATGAATAGTCACGTGACTGTGTCCTGCTAAAGAAAGTACCGTGTTTCCCCGAAAATAAGACCTATGCACCGAGCATCGACTTCCTTGTTTACTTCGTGACATTGGCCAATCAGCAAGATGAAAAAAGTGACGTAACAATATTCCCTTTTCGCACCCGCTCAGATAGTCAGATTTTCAGGCGTGGTCGTAAACATTACCTCGTTTTCGCGTTTTTGAACTCTATTCGTTAGTTTTCAATGGTCTTTCGGAAATTTAAATATAAATCAGATAAGTCAATGATCACCCTGTTTACCTAGAAGTTTTAATTTGATCGCAGTAATAAAAAATTAGCGTTGAAATAGCTGTGATTGACTAGGCTGAAATTCTTTACCGGTACTTTTAAAAAACAGATTGTTGTATGCGATGAATCATAATGCTGGTTTGAAACATATGCCCCATTTTACAGACGCCAACTGACATGGTAAAGTATAGAAAGAAATTTTCGGGGTGAAAGGTCGGGGAAAGTTCCATCCTGAATTTTAAAACTGATTTATTGCGTTTCCCGTTATTGACCTAGTCCTAGCCAATAACGCGAAATTTTTTTCGAACTAGTCGATAGTAGGAAATCTCTTTTACACGTTTAAAATGATTATGTTTTGCAGTTATTTTAAATAAAAATATGTTATTTACAAGAGAGCTATGCTCAAATATATGGACATCACGACATCTAATGGCAATAATTTTAACGACGTCATAGCAAAAAGTAATAGCCCCCTAGCAAAAAATATAATCTTTGCTCATTAAAAATTTCAAAGCAGTTAATCCATTGAAGATCAGTTAGAGTTACCGGTAGGTCTGGCAAGATACCGGTAGGTACGGTACCGGAGTTAATCATACCATTCATGTTTTAGAATGCTGAAGTCATTGAGACCAATGAATAGAGTCTGGCAAAATAATACGAGTATATTATGTCATCAATGTTCACAATGTTAATATTTCAATAAAAACAATGTATTGTTTGATAAAATATATAAAAGGGCCACATACACGTCTCATTGTGGCAGTCTTTTAACGCAGCAATTTGAAGGTAAGTGTGGCGATTGTAGGCTACATAGGCGGAAATTGATGCTGCCCGCACGCAACCGGAAAAGTGGATATTTGGCCCGCATGTACATAAAGTTTGCCGAACAAAATGCTAAAGCGTTGGTTGTGGTGGTAGCCTAGCCCTAAAAGGCTCATAACGAGCAGTGCATCAGAAGCAATGAGGTCGCATTATCAACAATAGTGCCTCATAATCAACAGCGCATTGGAAAAGGATGTTTCCCCGATCATCGATTTCCTTGTTTATTTTTGTAACAATTACAAATCAGCAATAATTAGTTGTGTTTCCAGAAATTATTTTAAATCAAATAATGCAATGGACCTTTCCCCGAGCATCGACTTCCTTGTTTACTTCGTGACCTTGGCCAATCAGCAAGATGCAAAAAGTGACGTAACGATGCTCCCTTTTGGCATCCGCTCAGACACTTTTCTCACTCAGACAGATTTTCAAGCGTGGTCGTAAACATTACCTAGTTTTCGCATTTTTGAACTCTTTTCGTTAGTTTTCAGTTGTGTTTCGGAAACTTAAATGTAAATCAGATAATTCAATGGTCACCCTGTCTTCCTAGGAGTTTTAATTTAATTGCAGTCATATAAATTAGTGTAGAAATAGCTGTGATAGACTAGGCTAAAATTCTTTACTGGTACATTTAAAAAACAGATTGTTGTATGCGATGAATCATAATGATGGTTTGAAACACATACCCCATTTCACAGGCGCCAACTCGCAAAAGCACTCTTAAAATAGCCCCGAAAATTTTGCAATTGTAAAGTATAGGAAAAATTTTTCGTGGGTTAAAAGTCGGGAAAAGGTCCATTGTCATTGTGTCCTCTGAAGATCTTTAGTTTAGTCACAATAATCAAAAATTGATACCGCAAACGCTACAATATACTAGCTTAAAATAGCTACCAGTACCTGTAGGCGGGAATGAGGACGCAATAGGATGGCACAATATTGTCAATTCATTCATCCATTACTATTGTTAATGAAATCTATAATGACTCGACTCGTAAATAGAAGCATCAGTGATTCGACTTGACCCAGTACTCGAATTCGCTGAAACGCGGACGGGTGATGTGTAGGGATGGCGGAATCGAGTCCGGATTCGATTACAGAATCGATTCTTCGCGGAATCGACTAGAATCGATTCCGATGCATTGGAATCGATTCTCGAGGTCAAAACTTAGATTGCAAACAATGTGTAACCTTTTGTGGAAATTTCTTCCCAAATATGCATAAACTGTTTACTGCTATGTTGAGTTGCTACGACGCCGCAAACTTCATTAGCCTATGTATATATATATATATATATTTCGCGAGAAGACTTTTATGTTTATTTATTTATAAAAACTCCTTGGGTTCTGAAGGATTCTTTTTTTGTGCGATTTTGTCTCCTGTGACAGATTGGATACTGATACTACTTAGTTTTGGCCTTCTTGTCCGTCTATGTATTTAAACATCGCTCTCTTGTTTGATTTCATATGATGTTGCTTAGGTGGGTATGTTTCTCGGTGAGATATGTGGAGGAATCGAGATTCGGAATCGAGAATCGGAATCGAAAATTTAGGAATCAGATAGAAATCGAATACTTGTAAGTAGTCATACTTAGCATCCTTAGTGATGTGCCACTGTACTTTAAGATTCTCTTTTTGCCGTGGTCATTCGATAAAGATTTGGTGATATGTAGCCCTATTTTTATGGGATATTTCACACATCCCTTTGAACATGGGCTCTAAACAAGAAGTTACTCGTACATCTACTATGCATTTTAGGAAGAAATTTCATTGTTGTATATGAAATTATTCGATTGAATACAGCTATTGTATAAGAACGGTTTCAACTTCTGACAGCTTCACAACTTCCCCGTAGCAAAGCTCACACAAACTTTGAGAACGAGACGTAGAATTTCACTGCTAATATATTAGGTCATAAAATTGATTTACGTTGGATTTGTGACATGAAGCATGTCATTGGTTGGATGGAGTAGAGGAGTACTTTTCTAATATTAGGACCAGTACATTATCAGCAATGATGCGGCATTGTCAACATCGCACTGGCGCATTATCAAGAATGAGGGCGCATTAGGATGGAACAATATTGACATTCATTCAACCATTTTATTATTGTTTATGAAATCTATATTGACCAGGACTCGACTTGTGAATAGAAGCAGGAGTGGTTCGGCTTGACTTGTTACTCGAATTTGCTGCAACGGACTGGTGATATGTCACTGTAGAGATTTTCTTTGCTCCATCCTAATGCGAATCAAATAAACCAGACAAGTGGTAAATTTTATTAAATCTCGACCGCTACAAAATCAAATTTCTAAAGTTATGAATTAGAGTACGAGTCTTCTCTTACCCGTGGTGGTGGCTTTCTGAAAGAAAGGTGTATAAACGCTTGGTTCAATTGGAAACTTGTGTTCTTCCTTATATGAAAACGCAGAAAATGACTTCGACTTTTCTCTTTGTGGCAAAATGCGGTGGTAAGGAATGCATTTTTGCATTTTTGTGGCTCTCCGAATATGGAGTTTATACAAACTAAAAAGCAAAACATGAGAAAGAATTCTAGGAATTGAAATGCTGCTGTGTTTGACAACTGCGGGCAAAAATAGGCACATTCAACCAATCATCATTTATTTGTCAAGGCAATATAAAGACATCAAGGAAAACATTGCAAAATCGATGTTTTAACCCAACACCGCCGGATGACATATATTCAGTATTATTTAGCCTAGTCCAACTCTAAAAGATATTAATGGTGTTTTACAGTCAATGTTCTATAGTAGAGTCGTATATTTCACGAAAAAGAGACTTCAGCCATGACGCAAAGTGCGAATCGTATAAATAGCGTCGATTTTCAAATCGTCAGTCATATGTGTGAAATTGTTGACGCGACTCAGACAAGAAATCAATAGCATTAACTCCTTTATAATGACTTATTACTTATCGATCTTAAGATCGGTAAGTATATTGATAGGTATTTGTCTGTATGTATGTCTGTCTGTCTGTGTGTGTGTCTGTTAGATGCACGCGATATCTCACGAAAGCGAGATTGAATCTGCTCCAGATTTTGCATGTGCATTCATCTTATCTCGGACCAGAAGCCTATTGATTTTGGGCGAATTATGTCGTATAATTAGCGAGTTATCAATCATTATTGGTTTAGCATGTATTTTCAGTCATGCATATCATCCCTGGCGCTGTGATGTTTTGATAAATATAATTTCGACTGCACCATACTTGGCAGAGGTTTCGAAATTTTTCAAACGTGAAAAAAACGTAAAATTAATGATAATTTTCACGCGTAGCGGCGCGCATTAGAATGTTTACGTCTTTCTACGCGCATTTACGTCGGAAAAAGTAACATTTTTTGCATTGAGGGGAGCGTGTGCACTAATAATTAGAGCTGTGACGTCATCAAAATTGTTAATAGAAGCCTTGAACTTGAAAATTCTGTAAATACAATCGTTAATTTTAGAGTAACCATTCTTGCTATAATAGTGGTTCTAGTGTTGTTCTGTTGGAAAATAACACAAGAAAACGTTGAAATAAAAATTAATTAATTAGAAATAATTATTAACCCTGTACTAGACACAAAATCTCGCAAGTTCAATAGAAAATTTTGAATTTTGGCGTAAAAATTTTTTTTTAGAGGACTGCGTTTTACATATATTGCTGAAAAGAGCTCTATCACAAGCTATTAAAAAGCCATGAGTGAAGCTATAGGGCCTGATGGTTGACAATAAAATAACCCAAGTAAAATGGCACCAGACCGACCGGCTGGATAGGGTTTTGAAGAGCTTTTTCGCGCAAAAATAATGGTGAATTTATAAGGATACATGGACATGATAATACGACAATAGAGGCAAAGATACAAAGAACCTTATATGTAATGAAGTAGAAGTATCGAAGAGTTTGTTAACAGATATGACGATAACTCACTATATAATTTATGCTCATCGCTACCTACTGATTACACGTGTCTTTTCGAGCTCAAGCTTGAACGGGTGCTCGGTGGTAAGTATCATCACCGAAAAATTTATTATCCTAAGATTTTATTTAAGCAATGACGCGAAATGCACTTGTCTCATACTTGGCCATTGAACACAACGTCATCTCCTCGATTCTCTACCAGCTTCTAGTTCTGATAGTGAAACACGCAAACCACATCATAGAAAAGGCTATTCCAAAACCGTCAACATAGTTTAGGCAACTTTGTTAAAATGTCGCACGTATTCAAATTTTACAAAACAACTCTCCACGCCCATGCTTAAACTATTTTCGGTCTTTTGTTGTCGGTCCATGATTAAGGATCGCCGGTTCGTTTATTCGAGAGACTTGAACAATGGGAATTGTAGACGCAACTATAATATATATTACGAGTCAATACAAACATAGAATTTATATGGAAAAACACGTGGTGCGAGAACTGCACCATTTAAATAAAGAATTAGTTTGCAATGTCTTCATGGCGACTTGAATACTTGCGTTCTGATTGAAAACTCAATATTAACAATAGAAGAAAAGTATTAAACAATCAATCAATTTTATTTCGGTCCCTCTGACATGAAACAAAACAACAAAAAACGGACAAACAAAATGCAGAATACCTGGAGGAAGAGTATTTGCTTTTGTTGTTATAAGAAGGAAAAAAAACGAAAACTTGGGAAATCGCAAAACGTTGATGCGCAATTAAACAATATGGGTTTTGTGAACACACAACCAAATGAGTGTACTAAAATTTGAGTTTTACGGTGCTTGAAATCTGAATGTGAAATGGATGGTACATATGATTAAATTTAGTAGTTTTATATAAATTTATGTAAAGTTATGTAATTTTGGAATCCTGGTTGTCCTTTGCACTAAATATACTGCGTGAAGTTTGTATTGTTTGTTCACTAATTCGTGTGGCTTGCTAATTGGGATTCATTTCCACGCTACACGAAGATTGTAAATATCTTGCGGATCGAAGATAGATAAGTTACTTCACAGGCGCAGTTTTATGAACCGATTGCATTTTCGATCCATTATATGCAACGACTAACATACCGATTGTATGTTAGCGCGAAATTTAGATTTTGTATTTTTGAATCGGAACCCACAATTTATCCTCTTTTAATTTAAACCGGCCGAATATATTTTTAGACGCCGTTGCGGGCACATTTATTAAAATATACCTAAGATGCAAATGTCCAGAATATGCACTTGACAACAACATCAATTTTTATAATCCTCGCGGATATCAATCATATCGGAGCCATAGAACGCTCCTTTGGCGGGAAATCTGTAGAAATCCTAAATCCCTATTCTATCTGTTTGATTCGCTGTCTACAGATCTATGCTATGCTTTACACTCGGTATCGGTGCAGCAGTAGGGCTGGGCATTTTCGAATACCTTGTGATTTCAGAATCGAATCGACACACCATAACAAACACGTTTTTATCAATAACTCACTACAGAAAATAGTCATATGTTAGAATTGCGTTGAAAAAAAAATTGGGGAATTCACCTCGACCATTGGCGAAAAAAGAAAACAAGATGGCGGCGATTCGAAATTTAGCTCTGAACCGATTCGAATAATTTACTATTGGATTCGAAATGCCCAGCCCTATACAGCAGTAGTGCAAGCACGAGTATAGGAATAAAAATGGTGCAAAAAAAAAGTAATTGGTTTGAAGGATGATGATAGGATAGTTTCTTAGAGATGGTAGTTTGGATGGAGCCTGTTTAAATACTCATTCTGTCATTGTAAAATATTAGCTTATAATATAAAAACTTTTAATTATAAACTAATGTGGGATATTCTTTCAGTAAAAGTTAAACCAAGAATTAGACATATTTCTGGGAATGATTTATGGGTATTTTGTTCTCAAGCACCAGAATTTATATCTCATTCATTTTGGAACTGTGTTTTTACACAAAATGCAGAAATGTGTATGATTCTATTTTTTTCTGTTATATTAAAAATAAACGATTGTAAGTTGAAGTATATATATAGGCCTAAAACATGTTTGCATGTATTTTATTAGACCTAAGAAATCAGTGTTTTTCACATTTATCATTGATTAAACGTAATGCTATTACTGTATTATTCCAGACTTCTTATGTGTACTGCTAGATACAAGATTGGCAGATTTAAAAAATCCAGAAATCCCTTTCAGCATGGAGAAATATGGAAAAATTGAGACAACAACCTGATTTTATAAAAAAAAACTTGACATGATATGCAATAACCTATGACTTTTTGTATGAATTTTTATTTTCTGCCATAAAAAATTTAAAAAAATATTTAAAATAACTTATATTTACTTATAACTGTGATGAAAAATCTGTCTGAAAAAACAGTCTGATAGTAGTACAACATCTATTGAACCACAATGCATTCATTTTTTAAACCAGCCAGTGGATCTGGAGATGGAAAGAAATCATCCCTAACTAAGTCTGATAATGAAACAGAAAACTTGAAACCATGGATTGAAAAATACAGACCAAAATGCGTTGATGATATCGCGCATCAGGACGAAGTCGTTGCAGTTTTAAAAAAATGTATTACAGGAGCAGACTTGCCCAATATGTTGTTCTATGGTCCCCCAGGAACCGGTAAAACATCAACCATTCTGGCCCTTTCACGAGATTTGTATGGCCCCAAATTTCGGGATAGAGTACTTGAACTCAATGCATCAGATGACAGAGGCATATCAGTGGTGAGAGACAAGATAAAAAATTTTGCACAGTTGTCTGTAAGCAGTTTACAAGGCGGAAAGTCGCCTTCGTTCAAGATAATCATATTAGATGAGGCAGACTCTATGACGAAAGCTGCACAACAAGCTTTGAGAAGGACGATGGAGAAGCAAACGAAAACTACAAGATTTTGCCTTATTTGTAATTATGTCACAAGAATCATTGCACCGATTACATCAAGATGTTCAAAATTTCGATTCAAACCTTTGTCTGAAGAGGATCAGAAAAAAAGGTTACTCAGAGTAGCAGAAACAGAATCCGTTAAAATATCAGAAGATGCGATGGATAGTATGGTAAAATGTTCAGAGGGGGATTTGCGAAAAGCAATGACATTTTTACAAACTGCACATAGACTTAAAGGAGACGAAGGCATAGCAATCGAAGATGTTCTCGAGATAACAGGTGTAATACCAGATCCAGTAATCAAATCATTTCTCAATAGTTGTTCTTCAAATTCATACGAAAATCTCCTAAAAACAGTGCAAGAGATATCAGCTGATGGCCATGCCGCGGCTCAATTGGTCTCACAGCTCCATGATGAAATTGTTATTATGCCATCTCTCACTGATGAGCAAAAATGTGCCATAACTGAAAAATTAGCAACCCTCGATTATTGTCTCAATGATGGTGCGGATGAATACCTCCAACTTATGTCACTTGGAACTCTTATTCAGCAACAAATTTGCTCATGAGTTAGGGATTTTTTTCTACACTGCCAAATAGGGATGATATATTTTGGTGGAATATATCACTTTCATCATGCGCCAACCTGGTCAATACAACTTATGTGCTTATGTTATACCAGATTTCTTATTCCAGAATTTGTCCATGCACTAAAATTATACAGGAATTAATTCTTCATACACCAGCAGTGTCATGAGGTACAAGAGATTTTTAGAGAGTATCAACTAATGCTAACTGTGGACTTCATGAATCATTACATTGAAGTTATTATGAACCTCATAGTAATAATTCAACTCCATGTGTACTACCATAAATGCGGAAAAATAAGCGAATTCCTGTCTAAATGTTTCTGTTATTAAATTTTTTCACTGAGTTGAAGTTTTGCAATGTGTATAACATGGAAAATCAAAATAAGGTCAAATATTTAAGTCTTTAATTTACGGGGAGTACGTATTCTCCAACAGGTTTAACAGAAGTGATGTGGGATAGGAATAAGAGCAGGTTCAGCCCCCCCAATACATGAGAAGGTTGGTGGTTCGAAAACCAGAATTTACCAGGCAAATGGTGCCCATGACATAACAGGAAAAAGACTATAAGAATCTCTAGACATAACTGTATATTGAAAGAGACTTTGGTGGGAATAATATTAATTCAATATAAACCATGGGTGGGCGAATTGTGGGCCGGATCTAGCCCACTGAAGCGTTTCATCTGAAACTAAGACTATAGTTTTCATGGATAGAAATTTCTGAACCCGATTGTGCTTATTGGTATATAAATGTTAGCCTAGCTTTTGTGAATAAAATGTTTTTTTTGTTCATAGTTTTTCCTATCGAGTTTTGAGATTCTGGCCCAGTAACTAAATCTATTATGAGTAACTGGCCCACTCAGAAAAGTAATTGCCCACCCCTATCTAAACTGATTACCGGTAGCTTTTAAGATGCATATGTGGTCAAAAAATAGGGCGATCGGTACTTCGGTAATAAGACTGATTATATTATAAAAATCATTTTATTTGTGTAATTACATTAAGGTACATACAAATATATATAAAATAATATCAAACCTACTTGAAGAAGACAAGTCTCATAAAATCACAATGTCTCCATGATGCATAGTTTCTTTTCAACTATGTATTATGATGGGGTAGCCTAATTTTGAACAGAAAAATTGAGATACATGATTTAGAACCTATACCCTTTCAATGTCTGGAATTTATCACATCTGTTTTTGCTTAAGGCAAGAATCTGTGAAATTGATGTTTCTACATTTTGTTAGGACCTCTACACCTACAATTGGCAAATAATTATATATCAAGCAGCAATGACAGGTGCACAAAGTTTGGCACTGCACTTAAATCTAAATTGTTTATACAGTGGTCCAAAAACTCTTCCTCTCTTTTGCCCTTTGAAGTAACTCTGATGCACGCGCTGATGTCAATGAAGACGCAACAGATAGGACATCATCGTCTCTAGAAGCCATTACTGGTGTTGTTTGAGGTCTTCCTAGAGGACCACAGTGCTGGAATTCTTCACTTCTGAGTGATCCTTTAATTGGAGCCCTGATGTTTCGCAAGGAAGATACATGCCTTGTTACGATGGGGCTGGAGTTTGGTGGTGTCTGTTTTCTTTTCATTGGTGACTCCTTTTTTACAATAGGTGATTTTGCAGATGTGGATCGTTGGCCTTTTTCACGTGTGCATTTGACTGGTGCAGAGCGTGGGCTTAAACGAGTTAGAGTGTGTGTGCGACCTTTCAGAAGATTTTGTGCATCATATGTAGGGGCACCTGCAATAGGTGATGAATTTTCTTCTACAGGTTCTGAAGAGGCAAAGCTACCTGTGGAAGATTCATGACGAGATGGTGACACCAAAAGTGCCCCACCCTTTGACGGTGTTGTCAAGTCAAGATGGCTTCTTCGTGCACCGCCCATTGCTTGGAGTCTTGGTGTAGTTAGACGTCCTTCAAGAATCGACTGAGGTTCAACAGATAGGTCAGATTTTTTATCAGATTCCTCTTTATTATCATCAGGTTCACCCCACGCTAATTTCCTTGAAACTGAATCTCCAGTTGTTAGAGAAGTGTCATATTCTAAACTATCGACTTCAATTGCTGTTTCAGTATCAAGAGATTCGGTATGATCACTCCCAATTTGAGACGCTTTGCTCCAGTTATCTTCTGCATCTTTTTCTTGTTCTTTAAGATCCTCTTGGTCAATCTCAGATTCGTTTTGTTCACTTTTTAAACCACTTCCATTAGAAGATGCTTCCCAGCATTTGTTGTATGGGGATGCAACTTGTGTTGCATGATATGGATCAATATGTGTTCCGAGGTGTTTCTGTTTGTTGTTCTCTGCCAAATTTCGTAACTCCCCTGCTTGTGAGACTTTTACTGCTTCAAATTGGGCTGCATATTCTGATTGCAAATCTTTTTTCTTTGCATGTGTAAAAAACGACTTTTGTGGATTCTGCAAATCTCTCACGCGAGCTTTCATTGATGGGGATGCAGGTGAAGTCTGGGATGGTCTGTTGATCAAAGGTGAATCTTTGGCTTTGAAGTTTGATATGTATTCCGTAGTGGGACGAAATTTTATTCCCCCATGTGGTGGAATTGCAGGAGAAGAAGAATGCACAACATCAAGTGCAGAAAGTAGTGGAGATTGTTTTACTGCAAACTTGGGTGGCATAAAATTACGCTGATACTCCGATAATCTCGCCTTTGATGTTCTAGAGGGCTTGTTAGACTGCAAACCAGCCTTGTGTTTGAGGGGAATATTTTCTTTAATTTGCTTTGACTTTTTTGAACTAGTCATGCTTTGTCTGGGTTGTTCTGAAATTTCTCTTTTACCCGGAGATGACTTGGGGCTTGGTTGAATCACTTTAGTCTTTGCATCATTACCTTTGGAACGTTTAGTTGGAGAATCAGTTTTTGATATTTGAGTAATATTTTTGCCTTTGTAAGAAGTTCCCTGTTTGAGACTTCGTTTGTCTCTTGGCACGTTCTTTTCATCACCCCTGTCTTTTTTTGAACCATCAATTTGCTTTGGTGATTTTTGAGACGACGATGGTACAAGCAAGTCAGCTCTTTTTTCTGCTTGAACATCTTTTCGTGGCGCAAGTATCACGCTACCATCTAAGCTGCGACTTCTGTGTTGTTGAATAGCTTTGGTTTTCTCAGGAGATTTCTTATTTGTTAAACTTTTACGTTGCTTATCAGCTTTTACTATTGGTGATGCTGCACCTTTTTTTGTATGTGATATGGTTGCTGCAGATGACTTAATTTTCTCTTCAGTATCACTGTCAGGCCACCAAATAAGACAGCTCTGAATTTGAGGGTCTCTGTGCCAAACTTTCTTCTTCAATGTGAAACTTGGTTCCTGGGATGATGACACCTGGTCCGATCTCATGCCAGCATCTTTTGCTGTTTGATCTAGTTTCGGCACAAATGAGCCGGAGCGGAATGACTGATTCCACTTATAGTTCCTCTTGTATTCGCTACTTCCTTTAAACAGAACAGGCATTTTGTCCTTCTTTTACCGTCTCTACCAGTTCCGGAAACGTCCGAAATCCTAAGCGAAGCTTCCACAAATCCCAAAGTCTTCGTAACCAACGACGCTACCGTCAATCATTTTTGTGAATACAGCCTTACGATACAGCTCTTTAGTTCCCCCTGTGATTTAGATGAGTTTATTTCTACTCCATAATCAGCATAAAAGGCGATTAAATGATTGATAAAAACAATAAATAAAACTGATTATTAAATCAGGGGAGCAAAATCGTACAAAATATAAGATGGAAGGTTTTGCCAAAAAGAAGTGGTACGTGTTCACTCACCTAATATTATTAACACACGCGCACGCACACAACCATTGGGCTATAATAATGTTAGAAAAAAGAGCTTTAGATAAATTTTATAGTAAACAAAAAATAAGTAAAAAAGAAATTAGAATAAAAATAAGAATTGTAATTAGAAATAAGAATTGTTTGCCACACCATTTTAAATTCCCAAATTGAGTACAGATTATGTAAACAAAAGTGGACAGTATTTAATATGAAGACAAAAAGTAAAAAAAATTCGCCAAGCTGATTATAGTTGGAGTCAAATGCCAAATTGCCCAATCAAAGCTATTTAATCCTGCACTTCGCTAACTGGTCCGTAAAAAGGGCATATACGGAACTCAAATATTAAGGAATTTAATATTTATCAAGCTGGTAGTGTTTGTGATAAGTCAGACCGTAAATATATACTACTACGGTCAGACCACTAAATGTCATTAAACACGAAAATAAGGCTATATGTATTTCTTAGGAGGTGGCAGATTATGAAAAACTAATAGGGCCGCAAAATTACACAGATGCCAATTCGCATAATGTATATGCTATATAATACTGACAAGTCGCTGTATACGCACAGAGGCCTAAAACGCCCAGAAGTTGTTATTTTGATAATCCTTTTAGTTTAAATTTACAAGATAAATCCGCCAAGGTTTTTGTTTTAAAAAATTGGTTATCTGAGAGTTCAAGGCTGCAATCGGAGTCAAAAAGTTTTAAAACCGGAGTCGACGGTAAATTTTACCTATTCCCGACCCTACCAAAGTTACCCTAGCAGACATCTCTCAGCAGACATCTCTCTCGTTTTTGAACGCGCCGATCACTGTTGCCAGAACTCAGATTTCAATTGAGCGATGCGAGAATTTACGAAAAAGGCATCGATGCAAAATCAGCTGATGCTTTATGTGTTGCCAGATTAACCACAAAAACTGTGAATAATTGCCGAAAAATCACAGTTCTCCCCCAAATATAAGTGTCTCACAAATATATCCGCTTAGTATAAGAAAAATAAGTATAAGTGCTTATAATGGGAAGTAAACACAACGAGTTTGACAAAGATTGGATAGGTGGAAGAGATACTTATTATCGTTTAAACCTGTCCCAGTCGTCAATTTTTAATAAAATTGGTAAAAAGACCTATTCTGCCCCAAAAAGATGTGTCTTACAATCATGACCCTTTCCATTTATACATAAACAGCAGTAGTACATTTAAAGTGTTTATACAGCGAGTTTCAAAAAGTTTGTATGGGGGGAAGATATTTTTATTCTCGTTTAAACATGACCCGCTTGACAATTTATGATAGAAATGGCAAAAAGATCTCTTTTGCTCCAAAAAATGAGTGTCTTGCAATTACGGTCCCCACATTTACAAAGACCAGTAGTAGTACATATAATAAAGTGTTCATACAGCGAGTTTAAAAAAGTTTGTGTAGGGGGAAGATACTTTAATTATCGTTTAAACATGGCCCGCTAGTCAATTAATTATAGAAATGGCAAATAGACCTACTTTGTCCCAAAAAATGAGTGTCTTGCAGTTATGGGCCCCTCATTTGCACAAGACCAGCAATAGTACATATAATAAAGTGTTTATACAGCGAGTTTGAAAAAGTTTGTATGGGGGGAAGATACTTTAATTATCGTGTAAACATGGCCCGCTAGTCAATTAATGATAGAAATGGCAAAAAGACCTACTTTGCCCCAAAAAAATGAGTGTCTTGCAGTTATGGGCCCCTCATTTACACAAGACCAGCAGTAGTACATATAATAAAGTGTTCACACAGCGAGTTTGAAAAAGTTTGTATGGGGGGAAGATACTTTAATTATCGTTTAAACATGGCCCGCAAGTCAATCAATGATAGAAATGGCAAAAAGATCTACTTTGCCCCAAAAAATGAGTATCTTACAATTACGGGCCCCTCATTTACACAAGACCAGTAGTAGTACATATAATAAAGTGTTGATACAGCGAGTTTGAAAAAGTTTTTTATGGGGGGAAGATAATTTAATTATCGTAATTAGATAATTTAATATCCTCTGGTCTAATTCTCTCGCATAAAGCTATGCAAAAACTTATTGCAAATGGTCCGCATGATGCACCTAACGTTTGTTGCTAGACGGGAGGAAATTCAATCTGTAGTTTGTTTGTTCCTAATGTTGGCCGCATGAGAAGCGAAATAGCATATTTGTCATTTTCTGTGTATTTCAAGTACGAACTATCATAGATTTGAATGGTATTCTGATTGAACGAAAATATCTTTGACGCAGCTACCCAGTGATTATCATGCACGAACAAAATTTGAATAAATTTTTTGAAGGGAGCGTAGACCTTTGGGCCAGATATTGTGGTATAAAGTGTCGTGTTTTGAAGGCCGTCAGCATTCGGGTACTGCGATGACAAAATTAGCGATGCGATATTTATAATGTCCGATGTGAACCAATCCCTTCGGAAATTAGTATTGGAGCTCAATATTTCAAAGTCAACGTTGGACATATGTACCAAGTTTCGAAAATCAATTTTGGGTGACCTAAATCGCAATGCCATTGACTTAGAAGACCCCTCACATATTATTTCCGTTTCCAATACAGCATTATCAAGCTATTCTATTGGGCAAGAAGCTTTCAGAGGTCTAGACGGTGGCTGTAAATATATACCTTTTGATTTATCATTACCCATATTTCTACATCTTTTACCCCATTTCTCAATTTCTTGGTCAATTTGGTCTCTGTTATCGACTTTCCTTTTTTTTGGGACGAACAATCAAATTATCCTGATATTCCCTAATTAGGGAATCATGAAGTTGATCATACACTACAGCGATCTCGTCAAGACGTTTAAACCGCCTGTTGTTGAAACGAGTACGCTTTAGCTCCTGTTGACTTTTCTCCATGATTCCCTGTGTTCGATTATCTTTTGCTAAGTTCTGTTTGTTAGAGACCGATGATTTTGCGTAAAAATGCTTATACTTTTCATAGCCTATTGTTGTACCGTAAATATATACTACTGCGTTGTACCAAACCTGCCTAAATCACCTACTAGCAAAGCGCCCCATAGACAAATTTTGGGTACATAAAACGTTTTAAATTTAGTTCTTCCTTTATCTCTACCTGGTTTTACTTTGAAATGCTTAAAGTTTGTCGCGTATTTGCAACTCGCCACGCAGAATTTTATATAGTTTATCGGTGTTTATTGGAATATTACGAATCCACCAGACGATTCAAAGATCGAAATGTTCGCTTTTTTTCGTCTTCAAGTATAATATTAACCTTCTTTATTAAAATAAACACTGAAACTTATTTATTGGACAAGAAATGGGCCTATGAGTCGTTTTCCTAAATTTTTTCTTCCTAGTATTCTCCTTGTTGCTGCATTTTTGTTTTAAAAGTTTTTGTTCTTTTCAACTATTGGACCAATGAACAATTCAGCGATCGCATTTCAACGATCCAGTGGTCAGCGAAGTCGGGAGTTTTTCAATAAAGTAGACCAGGGTGGTCCAAAGCCGTCATGCCGATACATTCCGTGCGGCCCACAGAGCAATTTTAGCGTATATTTGTATCTGATAGCAGTATATTTCTATCATTATTTGACTAGCGGGCCATGTTTAAACGATAATTAAAGTATCTTCCCCCCATACAAACTTTTTCAAACTCGCTGTATAAACACTTTATGATATGTACAACTACTGGTCTTGTGTAAATGAGGGGCCCGTAATTGCAAGACACTCATTTTTTGGAGCAAAAGAGGTCTTTTTGCCATTTCGATTCAAAAATTGACTATGGGCCATGTTTAATCGATATTTAAAGTATCTTCCCCCCATACAAACTTTTTCAAACTCCCTGTATAAACACTTTATTATATGTACTACTACTGGTCTTTTGTAAACGTGGGGACCGTAATTGTAAGACACTCATTTTTTGGAGCAAAAGAGGTCTTTTGGCCATTTTTCTCATAAATTGACTATCGGGCCATGTTTATGCGATAATAAAAATATCTTCCCCCCATACAAACTTTTTCAAACTCGCTGTATTAACACTTTATTATATGTACTATTACTGGTCTTTTGTAAATGTGGGGCCCATAACTGCAAGACACTCATTTTTTGGGGCAAAATAGGTATTTTTGCTATTTCTATCATTAATTGAATAGCGGGCCATGTTTGAACAAGAATTAAAGTATTTTCCCCCATACAAAGTTTTTCAAACTCGCTGTGTTAACACTTTATTATATGTACTACTATTGTTCTTTTGTAAATGTGGGGCCCATAACTGCAAGACACTCATTTTTTGGGGCAAAATAGGTATTTTTGCTATTTCTATCATTAATTGCATAGCGGGCCATGTTTGAACAAGAATTAAAGTATTTTCCCCCCATACAAACTCGCTGTGTTAACACTTTAATATATTTACTACTGCTGGTCCTGTGTAAATGTGGGGCCCGTAATTGCAAGACACTCATTTTTCGGGGCAAATTAGGTCTTTTTGCCTTTTCCATCAATAATTGACTAGCGGGCCATGTTTATACGATAATTAAAGTATCTTCCCCCATACAAACTTTTTCAAACTCGCTGTATTAACACTTTATGATATGTACTACTACTGGTTTTGTGTAAATGAGGGGCCCGTAATTGCAAGACACTCATTTTTTGGAGCAAAAGAGGTCTTTTTGCCATTTCTATTCAAAAATTGACTATCGGGCCATGTTTAAGCGATTATAAAAATATCTTCCCCACATACAAACTTTTTCAAACTCGCTGTATTAACACTTTATTATATGCACTACTACTGGTCTTTTGTAAATGTGGGGACCGTAATTGCAAGACACTCATTTTTTGGATCAGAAGAGGTCTTTTTGCCATTTCTATCATTAATTGACTAGCGGGCCATGTTTGAACAAGAATTAAAGTATCGTCCCCCCATACAAACATTTTCAAACTCGCTTTATAAACACTTTATTATGTGTACTACTACTGGTCTTTTGTAAACGTGGGGACCGTAATTGAAAGACATTCATTTTTTGGGGCAAAATAGGTCTTTTTGCCATTTCTATCAAAAATTGATTATCGGGCCATGTTTGGGTCATTAAAAAAATATTTTCCCCCATACAAAATTTTTCAAACTCGCTGTATTAACACTTTAATATATGTACTACTACTGGTCTTTTGTAAATGTGGGGCCCGTAATTGCAAGACACTCATTTTTGGAGCAAAAGAGGTCTTTTTGCCATTTCTATCATAAATTGACAAGCGGTTCATGTTTAAACGAGAATAAAAATATCTTCCCCCCATACAAACTTTTTGAAACTCGTTGTATAAACACTTTATTAAATGTACCACTGCTGTTTATGTATAAATGGAGAGGACATGACTGTAAGACACATCTTTTTGGGGCAAAATAGTTTTTTTTCTACCAATTTTATTAAACATTGACGACTGGGACAGGTTCAAACGATAATGGGTATCTCTTCCACCTATACAATCTTTGTTAAACTCGTTGTGTTTACTTCCTATTATAAGCACTTATACTTATCTTTCTTATACTAAGCGGATTTATTTGTGAGACGCTTATAATTTGGGGAGAACTGTTGTTTTTTTGGAAATTATTCACAGTTTCTATGATTAATCTGGCAACGCATAAAGCATCAGATAATTTTGCATCGATGCCTTTTCCGTAAACTCTCGCATCGCTCAATTGAAATCTGAGTTCTGGCGACGGTGATCGGCGCGTTAAAAAACGAGAGAGATGTCTGCTGAGAGATATCTGCTAGGGTAACTTTGGTCCCGACCCTGTCGTGCTTGTTAGGTCCCTACAGGGTCGCATACCGGTATCGGTATAATATAGGTAGGCATACCCAAAGCGTATAATATAATACTATATTTATAGTCACTTTGGGCATACCATACGCAGGGTTGCCATATTGGCTTTTTTAACGCCAAATTTGCCATTTTTCAAACGCGTTTGGCGTCAGAATTTCCGTTTGGCTTTTTTCAAGTCTATTCTAGTGTCTATTATTAAAAGCATATGAAATACAATATTTAGTGTGTAACAACTGAACAATAGCCTATTACGGTACCTGTACTTAGCTACTTACCATTAGGATTTCCTGGAGCATCGATTTCCTTGTTTGTTACATTACCGTACCTCTTAACCATACCCAATAAGAAATAAGGGGTCTCATGTACTTTCTTACCTGAATAACTTCTAGTGGGCGTGGCGTAACAATTTTGGATATATGATTCCTGACCCCTACCTGATGACGTCATCCAAAAATTACGTCACAATAACGAAATACAGCTTGCCAAAGTATAGCGACGTTCACCCGTGAATGACGCCTACGAGTATGTCAACAAACTCAATACGTCAGCGACCTCTCTCTTATCGGGGTCGTTGTGCAGAGCCCAAAATAAACAAGGATCACAAGCGACTAAATTGTCGCCAAAGAACGTTCACGATATCCCATTCTGACCAATTTCTGTCCAGCAATAGCTCATGTATCATGCTTCAATCTAATAGAGCGTTATACACACACATAAACTTGTTATTTTATGTTCAGCAATAGCTCATGTATTGTGCTACGATCTATTAATATGGTGATATACGATACCGCTCTAAGCAAGGCTTTAGACAAACAGAAAGAACATTTAATTCACGCGATGATTGAGGTTGGGTACCGCAGACATAAAGACTTGTTATTTAATATCCAGATGTGCCACATTTTATTAATAGGACATTGAATGTTTTCACTCTATGCAAGGCTTTAGACAAGCAGAAACCGACATATTAATTTGCCTTAGCGCAATGGATGTAGTTTCTTACCTCAATAACTTCTATTAGGCTTAGCGTAACAATTTTTGCATATATGATTCCTGACCCTCACCTGACTTCGTCATCCAAAAATTACGTCACTGCAACGCCACAATAACGAAATAGAGCTTGCCCAATAATAGCGACGTTATTCGTAAAGGCACCTATGGATGTAGTTTCCTACCTCAATAACTTCTAGTTAACTTAGCGTAACAATTTTTGCATATATCATTCCTGACCCTGCCCTGACTTCGTCATCCAAAAATTACGTCAATGCGAATTCACAATAACGAAATAGAGCTTGCCTAATAATAGCGACCATAATGCAATCGTGATAAATACGTCTGTGTGTCCGCTATGGGTGTAGTTTCTTACCTCAATAACTTCTAGTTAACTTAGCGTAACAATTTTCGCATATATCATTCCTGACCCTCACCTGACTTCGTCATCCAAAAATTACGCCTCTGCAACGTCACAATCACGAAATAACGCTTGCCCAATAATAGCGACGATTACTAGTAATGACACCGATGGATGTAATTTCGTACCTCAATCACTTCTAGTTAACTTAGCGTAACAATTTTTGCATATAATATTCCTGACCCTACCCTGACTTCGTCATCCAAAAATTACGTCAATGCGAATTCACAATAACGAAATAGAGCTTGCCTAATAATAGCGACCATAATGCAATCGTGCTAAATACGCCTGTGTGTCCGCTATGGGTGTAGTTTCGTACCTCAATAACTTCTATTAGGCTTAGCGTAACAATTTTTGTATATAATATTCCTGACCCTCACCCGACTTCATCATCCAATAATTACGTCACTGCAACGTCACAATAACGAAATAGAGCTTGCCCAATAATAGCGACGTTATTCGTAATGGCACCTATGGATGTAGTTTCTTACCTCAATAACTTCTAGTTAACTTAGCGTAACAGTTTTCGCATATAATATTCCTGACCCTCACCTGATTTCGTCATCAAAAAATTACGTCAATGCGAATTCACAATCACGTCATAGAGCTTGCCAAATATACGTACGATCACCCAAAATGGCATCGGCGCCGATGATAAAGAACTTACTAACGTCAGCGATCTCTCTCATATTGGATCGTCGTGACGAAAAAACGAGAGAAATAGTCGTTCGATTTCGGGTGCGCAGACGAGCGCGTCTCGGATGACAGTTCGTAGAGTTTAAGGGACTGTATTATGTCACTGTGACGTCGTAGAGACGTAATTTTTGGATGGCGTAGTCAGGGTGGGGGTTAGGATTGACACATGCAAATATTGTTATTCTACGCCCACCAGAAGTATGTTAGGTACGAAACTACATGAGACCCCGTCGTATCCCGCTAGCATTGTTGGCGAACCTATCACATGTGAAATCAATTCTAATTGGTCCTGTTCGGACGTTCCGAATGTAACATTGAACAACGCTTTTTTAAAGGTTCTATCTACAGAAAAGCATGCTTGGGCGAATAAGTAAATTCTCAATGCTTAAAAACGGCAGACTATTTCATTATTCTTTATTCCTTTTGCTGTACAAAAAAATCTAAATTCGGACCATTTGTATCGTTAGCGTCTATTCCTTTCTATTTTTCGAACTGAACTCTATATTTAGACAGAGAATATGTGCATGAACTCTCGATGACAATATGGTCAATGAAGACTGCCGGGATGGCTTTTAAATGTAGGCCTACCGTATGTAGTAAAATCGGAAACTGTAAAGTTACAGGAGGCGTCCTGCTCTGAAGTCAAAAAAATATGTTAACCCTAAATATATGCACACTAGTACTGTAGTATCTACTTTTCACCACAATTTTGTGACAGGTCTGCAGATTAAGACGTTTTAAAATTATGGAAGATGATACCAACGCCGTCACTGTTAGTACAGACCAGGAGGATTTATCCGATGAAACTAAAATGACGATACCAGGTGTAATGTATATTAGCACTATTCCACCAGGAATAACGCCAATACATTTGAAACAAGTGTTTGAAAGATATGGAGAAGTTGGCCGAATTTTTCTTCAACCAGATGGTAAGAATACATTCGTGAAAGTACATTTCCTGTGCACAAAGCCACAGTGCTATGGGCTTAGTAATCACTATGAGGATGTTTAAAGAATTCAGTAGTTTAAAGTAAGGTACCGGTAGTATACCTGTGTACAGAAATATATACATAATCTTTCTTGACCTTCTATTCAAATTTGATCATGGTTTGTTCCAAAATCAATTAATCAAGGCGCGGCGGTGTGGCTCATCGTGCTGAGCATTACAGCATTAGGAATACGCTCGCCACCACACCTCTGATTACACTGCATGAGTTCGCAGGTTCGAATCCCATGCGGGGATGGTTATGTGAGAAAGGATTGCTGGACTACTCGCCTCACTACGGTTTCCTCCACCATCAAGTCCATGCTTTCGAAAACAAATAACTAACTAATCCAGTAATCCCATACATGACATGGAATGGTAACCGGATGAGAGGCTGTGATTCATAGTAATAATCTATTGTCTCTTTTTTCAGAAAAAGGTAAAAAAAGAGGGAAGAGGAAAAGAACCACTTTTACAAGAGGAAGATATTCTGAAGGATGGGTGGAAATGGCTGACAAAAAACTCGCTAAACGAATAGCATTAACTTTAAATAATACTCCTGTTATGGAATGGAAGAAGTCGAAATGTGTTGATTATATTTGGAATGTTAAATATTTGCACAGGTTCAATGTTACATGTTTGTACAACTATTGGTTGAGAATTTTTTCATTAAATAAGAAGAAATTAAATAAATACGAGTGCACATCTTGCAACAATTCAGTTATTGAAAACAGTGTTTTACATAATTTCAGAATATTTTTGTTTCACATACATCTGATGTAAAAAATTGTTATTTCAAGTTTTGAAATATCTTAGACTAATTTAAAATATAACTTTCCAGGTTTCGATGGACACATCTAAATGAAAGATTATCTTATGAACGCGCAGTGCGACAACAAAAAATGCGAACAGAATTTGCCCAAGCTAGACGAGAGACTGAAGCTTTTATTGCTAATGTTGACGCAAGCAAGAAGTGGGCCAACATCAAGGAACGAAAACAAAAGAAGGGAATTAAACTAACTGAAACAAGGAGAGAAAATGAAATCAAACAAAGGAAAACTGTTGCTGAAATGAGAAAGGAAAAATCTAGTGCTGGAATTGAATCAAAGTCCAAATCTATTTTGTCTAATATATTTGCATCTTGAAGCCAATAGAAGGGGGCGAGTTCGAGGTGTGATGCCAACATTGACCTAGGAATTGTATACAAGATTTCCAATTGCTAACAGGACACAACCAGAGGAGGTTTAATATGACAGATCTTCACTTCCAGATTCAATTATTTTCCTTTAAATCTATAATGGCCCCTTGATCACCATGACGTTTTCTAGTGCAGTGAAAATAAACAGTGAACTGGCTTAGTGGCTTTTGGGATTCTGGGTGCTATTCATCACAATTGTTTCCACTATGCTATTAGTGTTTACCTGTGTACATCAAGATATGTGATGTCTTGCGAATTATCAAGTTCTAACAAACTAAACCTAAATGCAGCATAAACAGCTAACAAAAAAATCTAATTCCAATAAAAGCTGTTTCTTATTGTTTTAGTTGAAATGTGTATGGCCAACTACATATTATCAGATTTGATTTTCAGTATTTTGATAATTTTGTTTAGATTCTCAACTTGTGGATTTATATAAAATAGTCATTGCTTTCTTCTGCAACTCGCTAATATAGTAACTTGCCCCCACTTGTCTTCTATAATGAGTAGACTTCCTATGAAGCAGTGCATTATTTAGATATATATATATAAAAAATGTATGCGTGTGTGGGTATTCGTTGTAGGCTCTTTCTTATTATGCACGTCACAGTTGCTTATGAAATCTACTGGCTTGTTGCTATACTAAACCATAGTATGTCACCTCTCCCCACTTACCGGTATTAATTTAGTATTGAGTGGGTGTACTTTGACAAGACTGTTCGGTCATGGAGTCCCAGGCATATTCACATGCCTGGGCTATTGGTACAATAAATCTTCATTGTACACAAGTGTATGTGATCTATCCAATACAATGTACAATTTGTTTCTAATCTTTACAGAATTAACACAACAATAGATACCATGAATAACATTGCAAATAATTTTCCAATGGAGAAGTCTGTACCGAATGTGATGCTGTCTGTGGAATCACTTCCCGAAAGTAAGGTGCAAGAAATATCACTAAATGGTACTGAAACTTACTTCAAAACATTAACAATGTCTGAGAATCTTTGTAAAATGGCAACCAAAATTGACTTTCTCAATACTGAAGAGGATAGTAAAGAAGAGGATGATAGTGAAGTTCATACATCGTCTTTTCAAACTCAACGATGGCCTTGGGAAAGTATTCGTAACCACCTTCAGCAAGCTCTTACAGAGATTAATGTCCTAACTGATGTGTTGACGATTACACAAAATAAGGGACCACCAAAAAACGAGGCAACCATGACTGAAGGCGGAAAATATATGATGTTCGATCATGCTCGAAAAGAAGGTACAACAGCAGTAAAATTGAGTCAACAATTACCGACAAAGAAAAAGGGACTGAATGCAGCTGCTGATATACTCTTGAAAGGTGAGAAAAGTCTGAGGAACGCCGGAGAAGAAGTTGTGCCTGATCTTGGATACCATTTTCATCTTCTCAAACTTCGGAAGTATTGGAGAATTCGTAAAGTTGGATCTAAGGTACTTGGTGATTTTAGTTATCGGACAACTGGGTCTGATTACGGGCAGCCGGGCAACTTTGAAGTGATCAAAGCCACAACTGATGATGCTGATTCTGAAGAAACCAAAAGCTCCATGCCATATTCGTTCCCACAAAAGCCTTTAGATAGAGTTTCTCAACAACCAGGGCTTAAAGTGATCATTGGTGCTGATTTAAAATCCTCGACATGCATCCGTTTGTGCCTCAAAAACAGCGGAGAATCAGATATTTCCATTGACCTTCCAAATTTACCCCATTTTGACAGCCTTATAATTCCAAATGAACCAGAATGGCATAAGACATTGAGTAATGCCCAGAATACTCTTTTGTGCCGAGAATTGTTTAACAAGCTTGCGAAAGAAGCTGTACAGCTGAAGACTAGTGCAACGGTAATTCCCTTTTCTGTGGTGGGCAGTAAAATAAGCACAAAAATATTCCCTGAAATGGAATTTTCTATAGAGCTCATTAGGAAAAATTTGAATGAAACATCCCATCAAAATCTGCCCCGAAAAGCAATCAGAACCGAAGGGCATGGTATATTTAGTCTAAAACTGGCATCTATTAAGCTTTTACTTGATCAACACAAAAAGATGTTCAAGGTACCAGCTCCCCATCCTGTGACGGCGACGTTTGGTCTCTCAAAAATTCAACGCAAAGCACCAACAACTCCATTTGTTCTCTCGCAAGTTCAAACTTTTACAGAAACTGAAGGAAAGTCCATGATAGAGCATTTAGTGGGAATGGCAAAGCATTGGGAACTAAAAAGAAGAGTTTGCAAAGTAATTGATATGCTGGGAAATTCTATAAGAGATCCATACATGCAAGCACATTGGTCAACTGTTGGCAGTCCTATGGAAACAAGTGTATGTATTGTTATTACAAGTGCAGGTTATGAAGCTTGCAATAGGACTTTAGTCAATATGACTGTTGGTACAGATAATGTGAAAGCAGTACAGAAAGATGGGCATGCAGTATATTTATCTTCAAATTTCCACCATATACATGATTATCTTCTTTCTCTGTTATGTTCGCATCAACTAAATACCATACAAGAATTATGTAATATTTTGGGTTGGACCATCCAACACTTCTCCCTACACTCGGGTATTGGACACAAAACTGCATTTGGAAGCGCTGGAACTCTAATGGCTGCTTCTCGTAGTGGTAATTCTGCAATATCCGTTCGTTGTTGGATCGAACGTAAGAATGGTCGTTCTGTACCGGATGATCAAATTTGTTATGTGGTACACGAGCAAACTATTCATCCAGACACTTTGGAAGGTGAATTCTTGAGTCAATCATCTTACCAATACTCTGAGCAAAGCTCGATTCAGAATCCAAAATGGTCGCTCGTCGGTGCTGAATGGCGACAGGTAGATTGGATAAAATTATATGGAAAGTTTTTCATTTCTAAAGTGGAGAGTTTGTTGACATTTTCAAATACTAATTAATGAAATGTGAAGCATGTGTTATCACTATATAGATTCTATGCACCAGTTTGTGCCATTTATGTGGGATCGTTGCCAACTCCCCATGCAGTTTGGTTCATGTTGCCTACATATGAAAAACAAAAATATTTTGTGGAATATGTGGGGAGAATTAAAAATGGTTGGAAAATTTTTGTGCATATATTTTCAACAAAAGTGTACTCGACCCTTTTTGCATCTTAAGTAGAAGCTATAATACGATGGTCATTTCATGTTCTGACAGTTTAATATATTTAGCTGTTTAATATAATTTTGTGATGCGGTAGATGTGTTATCTTCTGTTTTGTATTTTCTTATTTGCGGTTAGTAGACTTGCTGCTCAGAAATAGTTAGTCCTCACAATATTTAAAATCAGCACATTCCTATCACCGCAAATTCATTTTAGCAATACCTTTGGCATCTCATCTATGGTTGGATTCCATAATGAGTGGGGTCTTTAAGGTTCACAAAATATCATCCCTGAATGTCAAAACACTAAATAATCTGGACGCAAATTTGATGTCACTCATAACAAGGAGAATCAACAGGCACCCATCAATTTTCAAACTAGGTCTGTAGAACCTCTTAGTGCGTCACTCGTCTAGCAGGAAGCGACCATATATGTAATGCAAGCAGGGAGGTTCATTTTTCTAAATATTTACTAGCGTTGCTTCATTTAAGGTTCGATTTCTGCACTGCTTGTGCGATCAGTCTGCAGCTTAGTGGGTGTTCCGCATTCATGCCTAAAGAGAGTGAACAGCTTTGGTGATTGTTGTGGTGGAACACTCTCGACCTTGGGGCGCAGAGGGCATGGCCCAGCCATGACTGGAGCTGGGTATTAGGAATTCATGTTATTATTGCTGAATTATATAACTTCATCAGGATATCAAAGAACTGATTTAGGAGGTAATGATTTTAAGTGATTACAAAATTCAATATATGCTTTTTGATGCTTGACATCAGAATATGACACAATGTAAACATTTTTTTCGTCCCATGGTATATATTTATCCTGTTATTTTTTTTTAATTCTAATAATGTTCGGGTCACTTACTGCAGTTGGGGGGTTCGACATGCTTTTATTTATATATCTAGATTGACACCGCATTTTCTGACATCTCCCTGGAGTCAAAACTTCCACCTGGAATCTGATGCAAATCTCCGATCATCTATGCACACATATGTTCACTTTTTTCATGCCAATATCTGCATAAACTAGGTACATATGACATTTTATATATAGCCTATAGCGCTCAGGGTCGGAGAGTTTGTAAATTTTTTTAAATCCCAGAGCTACTTCATGGAAAAATATCTTTGCTGACAAATCATGTCAGTCACCAACACCACCTAGCATATTTGCATTGCAATTTTTTATAATAAATTTATGTAAGTTTTGCCTGCAAGGAACGTCAACCCTATGTCGCTTTCTATGCCAGCCAGATAATATAATAGCAATTCTTAATATGTACCACGCAAAACAGGTGTAACTTAATAAGACATAATGTCAACAACTTATATTTTAAGGCATACAAAATCGCACGAATCCTGTGACAGTGATGCAGCATCGAATGTTATTTCGAGAGCAGTAAAAATTGAACTTTCAACACCACATGACCCAGTCGGAAACTTGTTTTGTCCACCCTTAGTACAGCAAAGAGGACTTTCCTGAGAGAGGCAGGGTGCGAATCATGAAGGGAGAGTTATAAAAACCCTTCCTCAAAAGACCTTGTTACTCAATATTGTGCATTGCTGCAAGAATCATTCAAATCAAAATCTATTATTCATAATTTTTCAAAGGCACAGGGGCATTTAGGACACACAATCTTGTTATTCAAACAAGTCCATGCATCTGAAGCAACAGGATAACTGTTTCCATATCCAACATAAGACTGGCAATTGTACAATAAGTCACGGTTCGCCATAAAGAGTATGCAGTATTATTGGTTTTCTCTTTCTTGGGATATATATATATATTCAGATTTTATCCCACATGCTGACAAATGAAATTCGTCATGCAGCAATAAATTTCCACATCAAAGCTCACGTCAGAACAGATTGCTATTCTTGAATCCATCTCAGTTTTTATTTAACCAGTATAAGATGATTATTGGATAATTGAATCGTGTGGTGTTGTTCTACTAATTTCCGACTGGGCTGCAATTCTATGTAACATCATTTGTGGAATCAGTTTGTTTATTTGGGGAAATTGCATCTTGAACATGTCCAGGAGAATGCCTACTAGGTCCTGGTGCTCTGCCAACATTATAATATTGACGACTTTGATGCGGAGGACTTCTGCTTCTCTTGGGGTGATGGCGATAAGGAGAACCCACTCTATCAGAGTTAGGATAGTACCGGTCATCCCATTCTCCATGCCTGGAGTCCGGCCACACACGTTCTCCATAAGAAGACCTGTGATATGCTCTATCATCTCTAGGCACTCGGGGTTGTTGTTCGTACATTGATCTATGTTCATATCCTTGTCGCCTAAATTCTTCTTCTCGATGGTATCGGTAAACTTCGCCTGGCCAACTGCGGTCCGGCCGTCGAGAATCACTGCTATGAGAAAATCTAAATGGATAATCAACGGAATGCCGTCAACAAAACAAAATTGCGACAAGAACAAAAATGAATGAAGAGAAAATCACCTAAAATCTTCGTCGCCGAAACGACGATCGTCGCGTGACAGATTTCTGGGATGACCCTGTCCATGGTATCTGCAATATGTACAATAGCTTAATATTTAACTATTCACCAGTTTTCTTCAACGTATATTAGCACCAATGTAATTGTCACACAAAATCATCATATGGCATACCATAAATGAACACAAAATACAATGCGAATTGAACACACAATCAAATTTACCGTGAATGACCTCCCGGTGATTCTCTCCCAACTCTATCATCGGGTCTAAATTAAAGTTGATACAAATTAAAGCTGAGTGTGTACTTGTAACGAACTATTGTCTATTAAAATACATTTACAATATCCATATCATTTAAATGTCAGTTAAAGATTCAATTCATCACAAGCAGTTTAAACCATGCCATTTAGTTAACGACAATTAGTTATGTAAATTAGAATAGGCCTTCGGTTGTTAGTTAATATAACTACCGTGTTTCCCCCAAAATAAGACGGTGTCTTATTTCAATTTTCTTTTGAAAAATACCACTAGGGCTTATTTTCGGGGGATGTCTTATAATTTTATTTATCAAAAACAAAATTAGAAAGTACAGAATTAGGAGATTTTCAAATATAAAAAATATTAAAACCGATATCCATTTACTTAAATGACACGTTTTCCTCTCTCACACGTTTTAGATTAATCATTTATACGTATGGGAGAGATTTCTTGCTATCGACCAGGTAAAAAAATGTGCGTTATTGACTAGGTCTTATTTTAAGGGGGGGCTTATATTAAAATCATTCCTAAAATTCAGGCTAGGTCTTATTTTCAGGGTAGGTCTTATTTTCAGGGTAGGTCTTATTTTCAGGCTAGGTCTAATTTTCAGGGTAGGTCTTATTTTCAGGGTAGGTCTTATTTTCAGGGTAGGTCTTATTTTCAGGCTAGGTCTTATTTTCAGGCTAGGTCTTATTTTCAGGGTAGGTCTTATTGTCAGGGTAGGTCTTATTTTCAGGGTAGGTCTTATTTTCAGGGAAACACGGTATTGAGTGAAGTCAGCTGCTGTAATACCACCCATATCAAATAATCCTTAACTTTACCTTGAGAGAGTAATAATGCGTATTATCATTGAGAATGTGGGTTTTTTGCCCACCAGATGCATTTTTCTCCAGGAAAGTTGGTACGTGTTGGAACCCCACAAATATTATTTTGTCTAAAACTTGCACTGCTCTCATATTGCCAGCGAATGCCATGCTTATTGTAATTGTAATGACCAATATATGACTTGTCTATTCCACTGTTTGGTAAGCTATAATGACTCGGACTGTATCTTTCCTTTATCCCGATATCTCCCGATGTTCCTCCGATTAAACTATATTGTGAGAGACAATTTTCTGTTGCACCACTCTGATATCGATCATTCTGAATTTGACTGCTACTTTGAAAATAATGTATGACTTGCTGGCTCTGTTGGTAAATTCCGCTAAACTGTGATGTAAGTACTTCACTGTTGCTTTTGCTCAAACTCAATGTGCTGCTGTTGGTAAAGAATAAATATGAACCCGAGTCATGATGACCAATTGAAACTGAATCTCTAATATTTATCTGAAACGATTTAAAATTCATTCACAGATAACTAGTGAATTGTATCTAATATGGATACTTATTGCATCGATAAATAAACTGTTTAACGTCTCACAGCCTTACATAGCGATTCAATCAACCCTCTACGATTCATTCTCACTGATGTCTAGACAATTTTTATATATAATGAACAGATTTCTGCTAGAAACAAGTTTGGGACAATGATATTTCTCACCTTTCATGAAAGTTTTCACCTTTTCTATTTGCTGGATGTGGAGGAACCCTGGAAAAATAAACACGGAAATATTATCATAGTATTTCATTTTATCCAGGTGAATATACAGTTTTAGTAAGTCTTGGATTTTTCAGTATTCCCCTACAACTTTGCTCAAAAGTGAGACATCTTTGTTTTTGGGTGAGTGCGCACAATCTTGCTTCAGGAAAGTTTCTTTAAAGAATTATATGGAAAGTTCAGAGTATATAATGGTAGCTACAGCTTAAAGCAGTGGTTCTCAAACGGTGGGGCGTGTCCAACAAGGGGGGTGGGGCGGGTCCAACAAGGGGGGGTGTAGACAATTTCCTGAGGGGGCGGGAAGCTAATTAAAAATAAATATTTGTTAGATTTGATCTTGCCCGCCATATTTTGGATATTTACGCACTATCCACGTATTCTCAACATGTTTTTAAATAAAAAATACTTTGTTATTTGTAGCTTATTGTTAGCTAGTTATTTTTGACATGGGGCGCGAGACTTCACAAATTCTAAAAGCGAGGCGCGGGTTCAAAATGTTCAAGAACAACTGGCTTAAAGAATGGGTAGGTTTGGAAAAAACATGAAATTTAGATATATTTCAATTCAACTAACTGTACAACTCTGCGCATTTTTTTCATTATTCACTTTATGCTCCTACAATGTCCAATTTATTTCTTCTGGCTACAGGCAAGAAGCAGGTTTCCTAATCCTACTGATGTTTGGAGACTTAGTGTTTAATAAATATATATTATGATATATTTTAATATTTTTTACTTTGGCCATCCCAGAAATGACACCAACAAAAAGAATTCGCTTCAACGCAAAATATAAATGACTGCCTTGTTTGGAAAACATCACTGAATACATTTTAATATCTTACAGATTATCAAAAATTAATTTTATTTTTGTCAATTAAATTGTTATTTGTGTAACATGAAATCAAGTACCTTTCTCTATGCCTTGATTCAGAAGTATTAAAAGAACGTTTTGGAGCAGTCGTCGGTCCGTCACCTGCACCGCCTCTGTTTTTATTCGGTGAATGATTTCTTTTCTTCCCCGCAACATTCTAAATCAAAAGAAATATCTGTTAAATTGACTAAGGTCACTCAGTAAACCCAATTGTATCCGATACATTATCTTGTTCAACAACCATGCTGCAATCATCAGAAGCAGATATAAGAACAGTGAAGTGTGGAACTGTAATAAATTTAAGTGACCAAACGAGCAGCACACCAGAAATTAATAAAATATTACAAATCAAAAATACCGGGAGTATAGTTTCAACTAGATGCGAAATATTCCGTAAAATGCAGGCCCTGAGACCCAGTCTGATTCCCCATCTATCCGTTCTAATTTTGCTTGTCAACTTGATATATTTCATAAGTACAACAATAGAGATAATAATAATAACAATATCCGTAGGATGAGGGAAGTCGGTAAGCGGCTAAATCATGTGGTGAACTACAATCTCTCTTCTAGTTTGCCAGTCCATTTAGAGCAGGGGTGGGCAACTTCTCTAGTCGGCGGGCTAGATGTGGGAAAATGAAGACCTCGGTGGGCCGGATTATTACAAAAAATACTTTGGTATCCAATTTTTGTTAAATGCTCGACACTTTTTGTCAATTTTACATTTATTGGGATATTCCATGGTTAATAAAACTCAATATAAAATCTAATTTCTAAAATATATTTATATTCAGAATCCAAATATAAATATAAATGTTAAAAGTAGTGGGGACTGTTTACAACGCTCTCTGCTTTGACCTTATATTGTTTGTTTAACAAGTGTGCTAACGCAATTGTTTTTTCACCAACACAATTGTTTGTTTCACCAGCTCGCACTGACAGTGCGGTGAGAGTAGAGCGATCGGCAACTTTCAGGAATGATGCGTCAGACCACATTACAGAGTGTGGATGGGTACAGTCAGCGGGCCGGTCAAAATCTTGAAATCTAGGGCCGTATGTTGCCCACCCCTGCTTTAGAGTGTGTTAATATTCGTGTAACCAATTATTCGTTCCAGATGCATAGATCTGTGAACATTGATTCACGCAGGTGGTTGAAAAATTATTTCACTCGATAACAAAGATTTGAGAAATATTTTTAAAATTATAAAATTAAGTTAACAAATTAAGTTAACAAAAATACAAACCTTACGGGGTGACGAATTTGAATTTTTCTCAAATTTTGAATCAGAAGTATTTCGATGAGTTGAGTGATCACCAGATCCAAGATGAGAATGCTTTACCTATAAAGTAGAGTTGAAATGATTAAAAAAAAAAATATTGATTTGCCACCACGATAAAGATGTTAATCCTAATTATATACGTCATATTACCAAACGTAGCATAAAGATTTGCCTGTGAATAATTACCCAGCAAAATTTGAGCTCAGATTAAAATTAGCAACTTCTTCCATCTTTGAACTCTAATATTTGAATTATCAGTCAAAAATGCGATTTTTCACAACCCCAATAACAACAACAATCAACCCCAACTAATAGCAAGCGATGATAATATTTAAGTCGGAGAAAGAAGAGGCATGAGGGTAAAACCTAGAACATGAAAGATTGAGATGCCTCAAAAAGGTATTCAGTCCAAAAATTAAGCAGGCCAATCGAGACACACTATCACTATGATGCACAAGTTAACAAATAGCAACTGTTCTTTACCTTATTTTTGTCACGTTCCTGCTCTCTTTTCCGAGAAGCTCTTTTATAAACTTTATGTAATCGTTGTGCATTGAATTCAGTGAATTTTGAAACGAATATCCACAAATTTCTGAAATGTGTAAACCGAATTATTGATTAATAATACCTTGTCCTAACACTTTGTGGAATTGAATCTTGTTAGCAAACTGAAAGAAACACTGAATTTCATGAGTATTTTGGTGGTTAAAGTTTGCTTTTCTGACATGGTTTTCAATAACTTTCTACTAAATCTATAAAACTTACAAAGAGTCTTTCGGCTAGTTTTGTGATGTCAAAAAAGAAGTTTAATATTGATAGAGGTAAAAACTCCGCCCAATTTAACATAGTTTTCGTTAATTTGTATTAAATTCAAAATTATTTATAAAAATACCTACCAAATTTTCGAAATCACAGCAACCTACTGAAATCATATTTAAAAAAATCAAAACCCACCGTCTCCACGTCTTAATTGCCACTAGATCACCATGACACTCCTTCAAACATTCGAGAACTCGATCACCAATTTTCAAAATACAATTCTTCATATGTTCAGCCTGAGCTTTCTCATCATTGTTTGTACCAGATGGCCGCCTGACAAAATTGAATGATTCCATGATTGAAGATAAAATACTACTTGAAATTGCTTTTTGATACCAGGTACTAACCATTATAGGTTGTGGTTACAGAAATTTACACTCAACTCAAAAACCCCAAACTCGGGGCTGATAAAAATTTCAACTCCACCCCCATAAACAATTTTTATGGGGGTGTAAAACAAATTTCATCAACAAAAACTCTGGAATATGCTAATTGATTTTTGTGTTTGCTAAGAATGCTTTGTCATCTTCATGCTTTCAGAGCTTCACCCCTAAATTTTAAGTTCAATTACCACCACCAGTTGAATACAGATAAAAGCATTTCAGTCTCCCAATTTTTGAGAATACTTTACTACAGCTCTGATTCCGGGAGAGTTAAAAATATATGACCATTATATCAATTAAAACATGAAGAGTGAGAGATTTTATTATTGACCAATCAGAAAATATCTAATGATACGGTTGACACACAAAATAAAGAAAAACTCAATTTATATCTTACTTATCTAATAGTTTTAAAGCCTTTTTAACAGGCCTCATTCGTTCCTTGCAATCTTTGAATGTATCGAGATCAAGTTCACCTGAAAACTCATCTTCAGCTGAAAATTGAAAATAAAAACAGTAACTCATTAGATTCGAATTTAGGTGTTAATGATAATTTATTACTAGAGATTTTTCTGTAAGCCTTCTTATAAAGTATTTCAATTGAATACTCGGGAAAATAACGAAATAAAGCTGAAAGTTTATGTTCCAACTATATTGTCATTATAATGATAATTTAATTGAGACTTGTTGGGGATAGGATTTTCATATTTATCCCAGGCAGAGAAGAGTTGATTAGATGAATTTTCGACTGCATACCAAATTCCTCGATTATGAGGATAGTTAACCAAGGGCCTAGATGCTGTAGGAAGTCATAAACGACATCAGTTATCCTGCGCAATATTGGAATCTCCATTGTGATAAAAATAATTACCTATTGGCACTGGATCTGCAGCAGCAGTGATATGTACTGGTCCATCAGATGCTTTTCGTTCCGTTTTATGTTTTTCCTACAAAAAATGAATGATATGAATTGAACACGCTGATCTTGAAGTTTTGATTTTGATCATAATCTCTGTGATATAGCATTAAATTTATCGCCTGTGAATCAGTGTTCACTAATCACTCGCACTTGGGTTCTGGAATGGCAGCCAATTTCCAAAAGTATGTAATCGAAGTACAAAGTAATCAGAGTAAAAAACAAACTCTGGGGAACAATATTCTAACAATATTTTGACAGCATCGTTTGATTTTCTATTTGCAATTATACTAGATTTGTATCATATCTATTCACTTATGGTTACATGATACAGTATATTCAGATTGATAAAATTGGTTGATTATTTGATTGCTTTCTGATAAGATTTAGAGTCCTTAAAACAGAGCTTATATCTGTTTCATAAGTCTGCTTGGAAGTACATAGTTGTTTTGGCTTGGTTCTGATATATACGGTATATTCATTATTGTTAAGTTTGAGTCGGGCTGACTATCTGATTCAGGAGTGATTCATTGATTCGAAATAAATTCAAATTAGCGATATTACAGACACAGTACCATAGTATGGTAGTTACTGAAGGATAAAATAAAAATGAGAAAGTACTGTCATTGCCCAATTTTCGAACATACAATTGCTGGCTTGCTTTAATTTTGTGAGTCTACAAACCACTGTTTAGACCGTACCATTTAAAAACAATGTTATATATTACTTGAAAAATAAAAACTTACTGATTTTTTTTTATCGTTTGAATGAGTGTTTCCAATTTCTTCTTTCAATTTCTCGTTCTCTTTCGTTTTGTGTTTTCTCTTTATTTTACGATTTTTGGTCTAAGAATAAAGGAAGTTGTTCTAGAAGTTTGAAACTGACAAATTTATCTCAGACCGACTTAATTTCTCATATAGCTTGCAAGTTCCCATTGCTATACAGTAGTTAGAGAAATTCGTGAATCATTGTAAAGTGATAGAAACTGAACATGGTAATGCAAAATAATTTAGGAAAACGTTGCTCTGATTTATCTGACATCAGGTAAATGTCAAATTTTTATAATGATAAATTTGAAACAACAAAACTCTAAATTCTTACTTATATACAATATAAAATTTCACACAAATTCGAACGTATTCAATATTTTCATCACTTCCGCGGACTGTCCCGTCATTAACCCATTGTAGAATTATTACAGCAAGATGACTAGAGACCAAGTTATGTTTTTGTCATAGCTTTGATCAATTACATTGATGGGACAAAACCTACCTCTGTACTATTTTTATTATTCACTGTATTTTGATTTGAGTGATTTTCTTTAGTATTATCAGAATTCTTTGCATTTGATTTAGGTTTCTTTTGCATTTTTCGTGAACTTGAATCTTTCTTTGTTGCCGAGGTTGTTGTATTCACCATTGGAGTTGATAAAGATCCAGGTTCCGCATCACTATCATCGTTTATTTCCACTCTGGCTTTTGACTTTATTTTACGACTTCGTTTCTTCGACTAAAAACAAGGGGGATTTGTAGGTAAACATTGTTGTACTTCATACATCAATGTTAAGAAATCTGAAAGCCAACTATAATTATACTCATTCTCCGTGTTGGGGAGGTAAGCCACCTATTTTGAAGACTCTGAGTGACTTGATCATTTTAATGAAAAGACTTGTCTAACCGCCAAGCCAAGAGAATTGACCTGAGACTCTTAAGTAAAAAAGTTTGGGGTGAATGAAGCAAAAAATTTCGATGAAACACGAGTTACCACGTAAATTAATGCTGTACTGAGAAAAATCTAAAACCTATGAGATTGTTAGAGCAATAAGTCAAAATAGGCAGTGTCGATGGTAAATGTTATCAGTAAATGATTAAATCCTAGTTCGACTTTCAGAATAACACTAGCTTAGCCATATCGCTCAATATTCACCCATTTTACAGTTGTTTATGAAATTTACTACAATTCTGTTTCAACCAGACTTGGGAACTAGGAGTGCAGGGACATACCTCGACTTGGGAATCAGATCCTGAGGGGTATAGGGTTCACTGTCGAAATTTTCTATTGGAACGAACAAATGTTTGCACGCGCCATAAAGCGCAGTGACAAGACCAGATTAAAACTCGATGGTACTCACGACTCGGGGTTTAGAGAACTGTACCCAACGCCGACCATATTACAATATGAATCTTTTCGCCAAAATGCACAAAACCACAAATACTTACTGATGCCATATCATCATTTTTTGAATTCACATCAGCCTTCTTTCCTTGTCTTACTTTTCTGGCAACCCTGGATGCTGCTGCGGATAGAGCTGAGTTTGATACTGATGTAATTCCTGTAGGAGCTCTACCAAGTTCTTTAGTTTTCCTCAATAATTTCATCAAATATTCCACTCGACTTTGTAATTGTTTGGCTTGTGGTTTCTCATTATTCGGCCGCAGTATCTATAAATCCAAGATGCAAAAACGTTGTATAAAAAAATTTAAAACAGTAATTCTGTGGGTGCAATTAATAGTTATCTATGATTTATTGAACATGCTAAAAACTTTCGATTGAGATATAACCACCATTCAAGTTGAGTTCAAATCTAATACAATAAATATACTAAGTTAGGAAGTAGGAATTCGCATCAAATTCTCATTTCAAAGCAGACTGTGTGACAAATCTGATTGCTTTAAAAATTTTATTCGAGTCTATTTTAAAAATCAATAGTAGAAATGATGTGAAGTCATTTGATTAGCCATTGACGGCGGTGGTTCCAAAATTGTGAATGTTAATATATTTTGAGTTCATTGAAATATCGAATTTTTAAGTCAAAATTGATGCATTACAGGAGTCTCTGTTAAATCTTCAAAATTTGATAATCGAACCTTTCTAGATAATTGTAGTGAAGTATCTGATTGAATTTGTTCCCAACTACCCATTCCATACTCATAAATACCAATTAATAAATTTGAGTCATCTTCTGATGTCCATTCACAATCCCATCCACGAATCGGTTTGACTGGAATAGTTAACCTGAAACTATTAAAACAAAGTATAGATAACAAATTTGTTGGTCATGATGGTGTAGTAATTAAAGCGTTAGGCCTAAGTATGAAGGCATAGGAAGAGTTCTTGGGTTCATACCCCATTCCCACCACCTTATTTAGGGTGTAATAAAATTGGTAGGCCTAATAGGAAAGATTCATGTCCGACAAAATATAGTCGTAACTAATGTCTCAAAGTTCATACCCCATACCCACCGCTCACCGAGGGTGTAACGAATTGGGTAGGCAAAATGCTAACTGAAAAGATTCAGATCCTGAAAAAAAGTCATTACCGAATTGTGCATGGCCTTGTTCAAAAGTAATCTAACAAAGATTTCATTATTGAACGAACATACTTTTTTCTTTCCTCTGCAACTTTTGACATAACTTCCACTAATGGTTGTAATTCTTCGATACACGCCATTGTTGTTTTTACAGATACTGATGCACCGCCGATACGAAATGAAGGTCCTCGCTTAGAGTTCTGTTGAGTGGGTTGATCGACTTCCTATAATCAAAATGCTTTGGAATGAAATTTTCAGAGATGACTTGTCTGCAGGGATGTCCACAGTTATATTCAAAATCAAATTTTCCAATTAAAAATTTCAGGCATTTCACATCTGATATGGAAGTTAAGAAATAGAAAATCAATCAAGACAATGACTATTTAATATGTCTGTACTATTCTGCAATAAAAAATTAAATTTCTATCAATATACAAAGAATTGTGATAATTTTTTTTGATGAATATGACCTTTCTTAGAAATATTTAATACTCATCTTAGAATATATTCAAAAGAGTAAGTTTTTGAATTCTTGTCAACTCTGCTTATACATTGAGCAAAGTGTTCTTGAAAATTATGCTTTTTTGTTCAAGAGACTTTGCCCGAAGTATGACCAGAAAATATGAGAGGAAATGCCAGGACCTACTGGGACATCGTGGTGCATACAAATTAATGCATAAGGCTTATATAAGTTATAGTAATCATTCAAAAATAAATCTTAAAATTGAACAAATAGCCTAGGGGGCAGGATTGATTGGTTTTGCAGCTTTTCTAATACTCCAGCAGATTACCATTCCAGTTACATATAACTATCTTTCAGAAATGAATCTTATCCCAAGCTACAGTCTCTCACAGTAACTAAGCATTCATGTGACAAATTGCTCATTACTTGAAAAATAAACTTGGTTTTACCAGATTTTGAAGAAGGCTTTTATTATAAGCTTGTAATAAATCTCTCAGTTGATTATCAAGCTGAACTCCAAGTCTTTTTAAGTCGGCTTCTGATTGGACGGTTAATTCAGCATCTCGTGCAATTGAATCCAACCTAAATACAAGTAGAACATAAATAGTTGAGACATCGAGCATAGATAACTACCAAATCATCAAGGGCACAAATTTATGAAATAGCCGTTGGGTATTTTAAAAACATTGAAGACCATTTTCTATTATTGTTGGACACAGGTATGGATAATTTTGTAAAATTATTGTTGTCGTCAAGGTTTATTTTGTTGATACTGTTGGTGGAATAAAATAGATTCTCTCATAATGGTCCAAATAATTACAAATTACCAGTTGGAACCACCAGAATGCTATTACTTTAATTTTTTTTTTCAAATTTTATCAAGTTCCACGAGATCAAATATTTTACACAAATTTGTTATTTGTATGAATATCATCAACAAAGACACACACACTGCTCAGCTGCAGCCATACGTACTGGCACTGATTTTGAGGTTTTCGTATGTTCAAATAACAGGCTTTATTTAGTGTATATTTCATAGGCTAGCTGTATTACAATTTGTCATTGAACCTCCGTGCCTGTATGGGTGTATGTATATCTGAGCATAGCTGTCCTATGTTCTTACTCTCTCTGTTGCACTTAAAGATGGAGTCGTTGGCTGGCTATCACTTTTTTTTTTAAATCTGGCCTACATGGCTTGATATTTCACTCAAAATTTGCTGTTATATTTATTAAATTCATGGGAACACTTTGACATTGAACCTTTGTGTCCATATATGTGATCATTATTAGCCTTCTTGTTTGTATTTACCTTTTTATTCTTGATTTTACATTAACCTCATTAAAACTATGTATCAATTTATTATGGATAATTAAGAACACGCCGCTAAACATCGAAAAAATTAAGGCTAACATTTTTTTGTCAAATCGGTCGAAAAAATTTTCTATCAACAAACCTATCAAGTGGATCTCCAAATTTCCTGAAACTTTTTACGAATTTACGGACTTCTGTGCTCGTGAATCCAGAAAACTCATCTTTCTGTCTTCTCGTTCTACCTTTCTTCTTACTACTTGCATCATTATTCTCTTCTGCATCATCATCATCTGATGCATCGTCATCTGAATCTTCTGATCCTGCATCACTGTCACTTCCACCATTGTGTATCTGAAAAGTTTTGTGAGAAGAAGCCATAAAAATATCCTTCAATATCTACAAGAATTTAAGTGTGACTGTGGTAAAGTGCAAAGGAGTGAAACTTGTATGCATTTTAATGTGTGTATTAATTTTTAATGTTTTGAATGTATGCATTTTAAGCGTTGGAACTTATAGGTGCAGACAAAATTCAGTCTTTCCAAATAGATAGGATTCCATTATATACGAATGAGTGCCTGTCTAGAGCTTTGTTTAGAGTGAGACATCCCGAAAAACTATTTACCAATTCACAATATAGGGAATTGATAAACATATTTTGGTATAGAATACATTCCATCCATACCTTGTTAATAAATACAACTTAATGCGAACGTAAAAAAAAATAGATTCTCTTACTCGTAAAGATTTTCTTGCTCTCGGAGGAAGGTAAAGTTCAGCTTCCTGTTTCCTTCGCTCTTCCTCTTCAATTATTTTTCTGTCCGATTCAGGGATAATATCATCCCATTCCTTTAATCCGTCCCTACTGTCTTCATCCTCGTTACGAACAGTGGAAGTCGGAGTGGCATCTTCATCTTCGTCTATCGTGAATGTAGCAAACTGAAATTAGAATCAAAATTGAAACTTTGGCGTCCTGCGAGTGCCCACCTCTGAATGAACAACTCAATTGTTCGATCAATGTAATAAAATCATGATATAATAATTAGTCATACGGGAATGACCAAAATCAAATAATCTTTATTTCTGAATACATTTGAAAATAATATTATCTGAATATAGAATATATTGTAAATTGGGTCAGTAAAAGTCAATATATATTTAACAAATTTTTCAAGATTAAAATTTTTAGAGCCCAAATTTTGTAAAGCAGGATTGTTGAGAGAAAGGGCGATTAAGCATTTTCCTATTTTTAAGAGCTTCCAGAACTTAAATGAATACCATATTGATTACATTGGGAGGCATCCAACTGCGTCAAATGTAAATTTAAAAAAAAATTAAACTATTCCAATTACTTTAAACGCAGATAGAAGTTCATCTCCAGCACCAGATTCAGTTTGTTCCTCCGTTGTTTCGGCTCGTCGTAATATTTCATCAATATCGCATTCTGGTTCTTTTTCTTCACCTTCCACTTCCTGAAAAAACATTTTTGCGTCAAAAGTAGATTCAAAAAATTAGTGAGACATAGTGAATTGAACTCGGCACAGAGTGTATTGGAAAATATTGATTTAATTGCGAAACATCATGTGCAAAGAGAAAACAATAGAAAGATGCTGATCCGATAAACAAGTTCTGCAGGATAGTTCGGATTATTTTTCCTTTGCCTCCATACATACTAAACAATCAGCTGAACAACAAATCCCATACCCGGTATGGACTGGTAAGTAACTGGATCTTATCAGATTTTATCTCATATACCGTATTTCCCGGCAAATAAGTCGCTTTTATAGACCCAAATTTTCAGCCTCATTTTGGGGGGGGGGCATCTTTTTGGGCGACTATGGTCATTTTCATTTTTTTCGGGTCTGCTTATTATTTATTTAATTTGGACAATGAAATACCTTACATTGGCGTGTACCCAAGGAAAAAAATTGTTGGCAGAATCGATAAAAATACAGCGCACGTTGTTGATAACTTAGGAAGATTGACGCAGGTTGTGATTTTTCCTGCCCCGTCTTATTGGGGGGCTATATGCAAAAAAGCTTTTTTTAGGCTTAAAAACTTTGCCTGGTACATTTTATTTGCGGGAAATACGATAATTCAACATTCAAAGTTTATGTATGAAAGAGAATAAGCAACTACAAATAATGAAAACTAAAACTGTGGTTCGTCATGTGAACCACTTATCTACTTTCCTTTCATTTGGAATAAAAAAAATTTATCATTCAAAAATTAAAAGGTATACCACAAGTCTTAACACAGTATAAAGAATTACATACTTATCAACTGTATCTTAATTTCATATAATTCCTTTTAAAATTTTATTTCTATGTCCTCTTTTAATCCTTATGTTTAATTCACAAGGTTATGATAGTAAAAATATTTCACCTTAAAAATATCTTCCGCACCAAACTTAAGAATGGCGCTGAGTTCATCTTTGTTGAAGGGATTCCCAGTGCTGGCAGAAGGAGCATTGTTTTTAGATAAAACAGTTTTCCCAGAAGTATCCATACGTTGAATAACAAGGTGATCTAGAACCATTTTCCGTTTTGCTCTTTCAATAATATCTTCTTCCACACTTCCAACACAAACCAATCGATAAATATTAACCTGTAAATACAATTAGAATATTATGATAGAGAAATAAATAATAAATATTAGCACATATTGTAGAAAAACACATCATAGAGTCTAGTGCTGGACCACAGAAATGTTTTGAAGACCTATTGGGCCAAAGACCTATTAAAAATTACTAATTTTAGTTTGGTCACTATAGCTAATTTTGATTGTAGCAGCATTAACGTAAGGATCTCAAATTCAATCTCTGGTCAGTTTATTGTACAAAGATTCAAATTAGATATAACATAGATATAACGCTTTCAGGCATTAGTAAGCCCATTGTTCGAACATTAATATTAGATGAGCAAGTTAATAACAAACAAACAGAAAAATCGTAATTCCAAAACCCAACCAACCGCTCATAAGAATTCTGAGTAGTAGAGATCGATGTTCTCTACATACTCCAGTCAGATTACTAGGAACAAAAATGAAAAGTAACCTGATTCTTCTGTCCGATCCTGTGAGCTCTAGCTTGAGCTTGAAGGTCATTTTGTGGATTCCAATCACTGTCGAAGATGATCACAGTGTCTGCAGAGGCGAGATTAATTCCGAGACCTCCAGCTCGGGTTGATAATAAGAAACAGAAATCTTCTGATCCTGGTGCGTTAAAATGTTCGAGGGCTTGTCGGCGAACCTCGCCTTTAATCGATCCATCCAATCTCTGAAAATATTTCCCCATTGCAAGTTTTATTCAATACAAATTTGCATTGCTATTAAAATATTATCAAATATCGCCTTCAATAATTTTGATATATTCATGTTTTTGCGTTTTGAAGTTGAAAAGTTAAATCTTCAATAAAATATGAAATCACTGAGAATGATGGCTTTAACGAACTGGCACGCTCTTGTTTCAGAGAGATATCACTCTCAGATAGAATTAAGAATTTGGCATTATCATAATGAATAACAATTTGGAACTATGGAACTATTTTTCCAAAATCAAGAATTTACAATATTTGAAATACCAAATTTGGAATGTACTCCAGCCAAACTTCGCTTGAAATTTAGAGAGGACATTTTTAAATTAAGTCAGAAAAGTTACCTGAAACGTCAGTCGATTGAGAATGAGATATTCTTGTAAAAGATCGAGCATTCGAACCATTTGTGAAAAGATGAGAACACGATGACCATCTTCTCGAAGTCTTGTTAATAATTTATCCAGCAGAATCATTTTTCCACTGCTTTTGATTAGAGACTGAAATGCAAATTAAAATTTAGAACTACATCAGATTTGTATTACAAAAAAAGGATTCAGTTTCAAAATCAAGTATGGAAAAAAGTGAGTGTGATTGACTGATTGCGTGATAAGTTTTGGTAAGTACGTTGGTATCAAAGCAAAGGTTACCCCATGTTCAATACCACACTCAAGAGAAGGAATCTAACAGGAAAAATTTCGGGATTCCAAAAACAGTAGCTCTGTAAATATCATGGCTACTTTTACAAAATCTCGTTCTAAGGAAAGAGGCATATTTAAAAGAAATCTTCCTTCTTGGAATAGGGAATGTAAGGTATGAACTTATAGAAAGTTTTTGAAAGAATAATTTTAAAAAGTGTAAGATTTTATAAAATAACCTGTAATTTTTCTTCATTATTTGCTGGTTCTTTTTCTACAGATTTTGTCAGGAAAGCATGATTACAACATTTCTTTAGCTCCATCACAATATTACAGAAAGAAGCAACTCTGGCTTTGGCACCTTTCATTAGTTCACGATAGTTTTTAGTCAGGATCCACCTTGAAAAAAAATTGGATAATGTTTACATATTTTGTTTTGTAACAAATTGAAATTCTTATGTTGGAAAGGCAGTTTTCAAAGTAAGTGCTTGAAATCTGATTATACCTGTAGCCAATGGCTGTGACAGCCTAGCGCAACGTTTCCCAACCGGGGAAAAATTCCTTCCCATGGACGAATTTTGTCGTTCTTGGGTAGGAAATCTAAATTATATTCACTTTAGTATTACTTGTATTCTTTAGTTCTTTATTATTACTATAAAAATATTTACGTACACATTATACTTGGACTGCACAAAAGCGGGAGAGCGAATTTTGCATATCACTAGCTAAGGTTCCATTTTTAAGGATTATATAAATAAAGAGTAGTTTTATGCATAGTGCGGGGGAATAAAAGTTGAAACGACAATAGGTTTAATGCCAAAGGTTGGAAACCACTGGCATAGCGGTAGACTAAGCGTTAGACTTAACTATGTGGGCATCACGGTTTAGGGTCACGGTTTTCAAATAAAAATTCAGCCCAGGCCAACTGAATTACCAAATCATGAGATGAGACTATACAGTCTCAAAAATATTCTTTCCTGCATAAATGATAGTGGACCACCAAGTCGAAGTAAATGCATCGTGCTAGGAAGTGTTAGAAACAGTTTTGCCATCGGACCTCTTGATTACCATGTACAGGTTTAAATCATGTGGGGATAGTTAATTGCAGGACAATTGCTCAACGTTGTATAATAACTAATGTCATACCTGTAGTACTGTTTCTGGATTGATGACATTTCGACTCGTAGTATACGTTCCACTTTGGCAGGCAGTGACTTTTCGACGTCTTTTTTTACCCGTCGAAGTAGAAAAGGTTGCAATATACCATGTAATGATGTGTAACCAGTTTCTCTCTCATTACTGTGTCTATCCTCAAAATCAGTCCAAGAATCAAATCTTTATGAAAATTAAAGGGAGATTGAGGACGCTATCTCAGAGATGTTCAAAATCAATCGAATATGTTCGAAATCAGTTACATTGAATATATATATAATATATTATTCTATAATTTTTAACCGTTTAAACAAGTTTATCAGATGAATATGACCCAGAATATTTGGTATTGGCCCCTGTGTACGGCAGACAAGTAAAATGCACCAGAATTCATCATAAATAATCTTTGTTTTCACAACCAAAAGTTATTTTTGAAATATTTAATTGAAGAAATGTACAATTTTAACAAGATAGAAAGATCTTCAAAGCAAAGCATAGCCTATTCAGACTGCAGAGAGTCTGAGTAATGCCAACCAGTGTTGCAAATTGGAGCAATTATAAACCTACGGTATATTTCGCATAAGTCATAATGGTGGTTACACAAACTTACCAAAACAATTTCGATTTCTAAAACATTTTCAACTTTGTATCATCCTGGTACAAATCACAAAAAAAAAAAAATCAAATATAAACCAATGTCCAAAACTATTCTTACTTTTCTGGCATAATGAAGTGCAGTAGCGACCAAAGTTCTTTCAGTGAATTTTGCAGAGGAGTTCCGGTAATTAACAATCTATGGTGTGACTTGAATTCAATTAAAGATCTGTGAAAATAAAATAATCAAAGTCAATATATATAATAAAAAATATAATTTTACAAATCTCCCACACCCTGGCACAAAATACATTCACAGATTCTGCAAAGAATAATTTAATTTTAGATTGAATATGAGCATTACATCACCCACAAAGGTACGCGAGACTGAAAATCTGGAACAACCATAACACTACCAATCTTAGATCCACCTTTATTGACTAAATATACAAATATAAATGATCAAATCCTTGCTCAGAGCGAGTGTATAAAAACCTTATTAAAAAAAAATGTGTTGTTGCGAAATTTACTCGTGTATGTAAGCTTGTATGTCACATAAGGTAATGTATTTGTACCCTAAACGCAACTGCTTCAATTTGGGGATTTCAGTTTTATGTAACGCAGGAAAAAAATGGTGGTTCAACTACAATTTATACATCCAGGTGTGGCAAAGCATATTTATACCGGACTCTTGACTCCAAACGTAGAGCCATACAAATAACAACTTGACTCCAGCACCCGATTTTGAACCAGATTTGAAATGAAAAACGAAAAGAATAAAAACTATCATTTCGCAATATAGCAGGACTTCATGTTCATACTGACCTGTACAGTAAGGAGTCTTCATTTTTTAATCGATGCGCTTCATCAACAGCAATTACAGCCCATGTGTGAGAACCAAGAAAAACTTTTTCTTTCAATAAAATTTCATACGTAGTTAAAACTACGTTGAATTTTAATTTTTTGTTTGGAAAGACCCATTCAACATCCCTGATCTGTAAGAAGGTAAAATAATAACGAAGTCAAACCTCCTCAATTTACTGCTTTAAACTGGATAGTCCTTATAAAATATGGAAATAAGGATTCCTACTATGTCACAGACTCGAGGCTCCAAAATGTCTGAAATGATGAACCAGCTGCAATATTAATAGAAACATTTCGATGACTGCAAAGCCCTGATGGAAATTAACGCTTTTGTCAAAAATAATTAAAAGTAACTCAGTATTCCATATTCAGGTTAGCGATGATGAAAACCGCTGGCAAAATAAATTCGGCCCATACATGTTGGGTAGTACAAACAACAATTTTTAACAATTCCTTTTCATATATTTAGTGAATACTCACTGTATTGCGACTTATTGCATCACCGACAAATACAATAATATTCATAAAGGAAGCCCATAATTGAAATTCTTTTTGCCAGGCAGCAATGGTTGAAAGAGGCACTATAATCAAGAATGGTCCATATACATCATATATATGATATAGGTAAGAAAAAAATGTAATACTCTGGATTGTTTTTCCAAGCCCCATTTCATCGGCTAAAATCACGCTGTTGTTTCTGAAAAAAAATGGAAATTTTTCGATTTTCCCTTAGAAGAGAACATTCGCTTATTCATCTCAATTTTCATACAGATATAAACTGCATTTAAAAAATCTTCTAATACACCTCATGCATATCCTTCACCAATACAATATAGTGTGGATGCTATAACTATAGAGAAATTTGATTTGATTCTATTTAGTTTATGTCATGAAAAGTGGAAAGTGGAGGATAGATTCTGAAAGAGAATTGCGTATTTATCCAGTCGAGAGGAGATTCGATATGACAGGTTTAATCACACGGTGAACTACAGCATCTCAAGCGCTTTCCATTTAGGGGATGGAATAGTTAACCCAGGGGGGCAAGGTTTTGGGACCAGGGGCCAAAAATTTAGCCCACCTAGACTGGTGGGCCATGTGAGTGTGACGTAAAAAAGTTATGTTTTATGAACAATATTCAGTGTTACAAAAGTGGAAAACAATAATCTTCATGCTAAAAATAAATTTAATCGCAATCTAAACAAATTCTTTTGAGCTATTTTTTAGCTAAAACATTAAAATCAGGCATCATCAGGCGGGCCAGATTGAATTACCCAACAAGCTAGATTTGGCCCGCAGGTTGTAGTTTGCCCATGTCAGAGTAAACAGCAAGCAGTAAATAACCTGCGTCTATATGTATATTGGCATATAATTATACTGATGTGATTTGATCTTGCGAATCAGAAATGTGATGATAAGCATGTTCCCACCCTCAGCAATCTGTGCTAATTGATGACAGTTAAGAACAAACTGCACAGAAAATACCCTAATACTTTATTTTCAACTTTTGTATTGGATAAAAGCACACCTGCACCACGAATGAGCAAGCCAATTGACTCCATCCATCTGATAATCTCGTAGTTGCAAGTTATCCAGATCTTCTAACCAATGTGGAGTTTGTTTCATTGGAATAAATTTAACATGAGAACGCTTCTGGAAATAAAATTAAATTTTATTCTGTTTACAAATAGTGAATTTAAAAAAAGTAGAATACCTGTACAAAAGTAAGTTAAAATGGTCGGCTTAACTTTATTTGATATAAATTATAACAAAATTAATTTGCACTGCTACTAATTTAAATTCTGTAATAAATGGAACTGTTAACTTTATATATTGAAAGAGTTTTCAGAAAATAATTAGGATGAAAAAATCTCGAACCATAAAAAATTCACCTTTGCATCCCTTCTTGGAACATTAACATTATCCTGCCGAACTTCAAACTTGTCTATTTTATCTTGAAACGAACGACCGATTAATTCACCATCTTCCCAAGTGCATTCTCCATATGGCAATCCCTTCCATTTAATTTGATAATCCCAAAATCCAAATCTGTTTTTGACTCTGGATTTTGCTAGAATATACCAATTTAAGAAATTATTTTTGAAAAATAATAAAATTATTATGCATTTTATGTCTCTATAAAATCGGAAAACGATTGAATATACAAGAAGAAAAAGCAACACATGCCAACAATAAAATTGAAGTTTGAATAGCAAAGTATTCGATTCAATATATTACAATACAGCACTCAGGCCCTCTGCCCTTCGCCAAACTTACCTCATTATAATAAGCAAACATGCTTAAACAGAACAAGATACACTTAGAAGGGGGGTGTATGCAAGTTGCAACTATAACTATAAGCTGCCGCCCCTGTTCTGATTTTAGTCACAACCTTGCTCAAAAAAATAAATGTAATTCAAGTCAAACCCACCCACACGGCGTATGTAACTTTATAAAATATAAGTGTACAAACTACATAGACAGGAGTAACAATAAGCAAGAATTTGTCAAGTGTGTGAACAATATAGTCAGTGACTCATCTAGGGCATGGCAGCCATGGCTCCTGCCATGTTCAATATGGATTAACAAGAATTCAAGGTATAAATTGCCAATGATATATATGTAAAATTCTTACGAAAAAATTTGACTGAGAAAATCACTTACACCATCACAATGTTGCCATTTTTTTTTATTAAAAACCACAGAATACAAAAAATTTTAATATCACATTTCAACTGCTTTGGGATATGTACAAGCAGTGACTGATATGTAAATACTACATTTTTGGAACAATAATTTTTCTGTTTTACCATTAACTACCTGATTTACTACCTCGGTGAGGTAGTGGGATTTGAACCTGTTATACCAACATAATCAACAACGCTTGCTAGACCATCGAGCCCGCAAATATAAAACCAACGGTACATACCAATAACTCTTTCAACCTGTTGATATGTTGTTGACAGGTCTCGTCCAAGTTCTTGTTGACAGAGAAAGTACTCTGCATCTTCAGGTGAAGCAACACGCAACCACGCATCCAACTCTTCCTTCTTTTTAATGAAATTTTCAAATTTTTTAAAACCTCTAACTTTCTGATCCTGGAGGCTTTTCTCAGATTCCCATGTGTTGTGGAGATGTGACCAACCTATATGAAATTTTTTATACAGTTTTATACCTTCAGCCTGGTATTGCAATCGTTAGGCAGTAACATCTTAGCATGGTGATTAGTACCCACATTTATAATATCTGCAAATTTTTTTTTTTGTTTCTTTCTAGTCCTATTTCATTTCACAATAGATTGCGTGTAGCTGAATTTTTATTTCTGTCATAATATAAATATCCAAAAAGTTTGCGCAAAGATAAAAAAAAAGCCTATTTATGTGAGATTGAAGTTGACTGATGATGACAGAAAAACTATTACTTATGTCAACGAGATTAAGAAAAAAGTAATATTTATTATTAGCAAGCTTGTGAACAAATAAAGTATTTCTACATTTAATTTATATCAAATGTCAAGCTCATTGATTTGAGTAGTAAAGGAGACTAATACGAGGAAGGTTAATGACAGCCACTAAAGTGCCAATAGAAGTTGAAACTACGATGAACTGCGCAAGTAATAAATACCAATGGACTTGAACAGCTCAAGGTTTGAAAATATAGATGTCAGACCTTTCCATTTTATTAAATATTGTTGTTCTCCATCTCCATTTTCAGGATTGAAACCAGCGTTAGGATCACCATCCGCTTCTGTGGCATATGATGTTGTTGGACCACCAGTCGCTGACGGCTTTCCCACCTGAAACGATTTCTATAATAAACAAATTCATATAGTACATAACTATGATAACTATTTATTCCCAAATAGTGTGTCACTGACAAACATTGATACATATAAAAAAAAATACCTCTTTTCTTCCTATGTTTGAAGCTAACATGAACTAATCAAATTTGTTTAATTCGGCATTGAAGCAGGAGTACTACTGTACCGACTATTATTGAACATTCAGAGTTCTCATAATCATTACGTCCACGAAAACAAGCCTCCGTATCTCATTGATTAAATGCGCATTTACAACTTTTCTTGACTTAATTTAATGTTAATAAATTTTTTTTTACTACAGGGGTTGAAATTTACATAACAGAAAATGAATGAGTGTGAGTTTGAATAGTTAGGGAACCTCTGAATTATGAGTGTTTTCATATTACATTTCTCACTATACAATTCATTATGAAGTTCAAATGATGCAAATTGCAAAGAATTCTAAAAACACAGAATCTAACCCTGCAATCAATAATCCTTTCTATACATTCACTATTCAAGTATTCGTCTTCTTTTTCAACAACTTCAACAACGTCATCACTGTCCGTTTCATCTTGAGATTCCTCTTTATAACTACAAATGGTAGAAATAGTTTACATACATGTAGATTTGTATCATTACAGAATAAAACCCATGTCACTGAATTGTAACACGTTCAGTCAATGTTCAGCCATGACAAGATTCAACTAGAGTATGGAAGACTTGTGTTACAAATGTGTAACATGTTCGGAAGTATGAAAGTTAGTAATATCGCATTTCTCCTCGCATAGTACACACCCATAGATAATACGCATGCGCATTTTGGCACATCTGTGGCAAGAATTTTTCAATCTCCTCGCATAATACGCATGTGGGGTTTCCGTTCCTCTTTTGCGTTGTTGGTGTTTTTTTGCGTAAGCGTTTCAGGCATTCTGTTAACTACCGTATATCTCCTAATTAATATTTTGTTTCATGTCCTTACGATGTAACGATCTGCCAAGTGCCAATCATGATGTGATGTTATTTGACATTAAAAAATATTATGCTGTTATTTGTCTCTAATCTTTTTAAAAGCTGACAAGGCCCGACATCAGAGCGTGTTTTCAGACACAGCTCTTCAAAGAGAGGCCGCAGGCCAGTGACTAATTTGAGTGAAATATAGTAGTGATTCATGACCCTGAAGTTTTGCCGATTCGACGAGAAACGACAAAACAATGACAGCAGTTAGCGATGTACAGCCATTCTTATCACCTTTGATTCACCGTTTTCTTCGGCGCTTGAGTTAATGAATTGAATGAAATTCTTGCTGCTTTTACTAACTCTAAATTTTGTTGGAGTGGGCATGTTTCTACCGAAACAAGCATGATATGATTCTAACAGACTTTGTAAAATAAAATTAAAACACTTAAGATTGATATACCAGTATGTGAGAATTATTGGCCAGTTAAGCATAAAATAGGATTAATATTTTTTGATATTTCCCCCTTATTCTGAACTTGAATTTCGGCACTGAAAGTGCGTATTATACGCGGAGAAATATGGTAATTGAAAATTTCAATCTTTTATTAACTCTTTAGATCCAAGTATTAAGCGTTGTACTTCCTCTTTTAATGTGAAAATAAATCCTGAAGAATGCATTACATTCCAGTAAAAGCAGATTGACACAGACTTGAAGTAATTTCAGGTCAAAGTCAATATGATCAAACAACAGCTACAAGGTAGTGAATTCAGTATGTGTACCAATATGGAGATATGATCTAATTTTGTTCGCTTAATTTACATCAAGTTGTGTAAAGGGACTGAAGCCTATGAACAAGGTTATGTATATTCACTTGGCTAACACAGACAGTCCCCGAACTAGTATTAGTAATAAAATAGGGAAAACGGAATAAAATTATGGTCCAACCCTTACCTGGTACACACTTCGGGAGTACCGTGAATTCAATATAAAAAGTTCTGTTGAATAAAAACATTACCTTATCTTAGCTTTTTGAATTCTCGTAGATGAACGCTGGGGCCTCTCCTCATCATCGGACGTTGATTCTTCAGACATATCACATTGCCTTCGACCTTTATTTCGTTTGGAATTTCCTGCAAAAAATTGTTACAGCTACATGACAAGAGTAGTAAAATAATTATAAATAATGTTGCCTCATAAACTAATTCGAATCAAGGACAGGATTTTCCCATTCATCCTGGGCAGAGGAAATCTTAAATAACAGATCAATCGTTTGGCAGAACATGGCCACTCACAAGTCCATGTCTGGTATTAAAATAGGTAAACACTTATTCATTACGAATGCATGGACATAATAGTGGTGTTAGCTGTATCTGACCAATTGTTACATCCTTCTACGTTGTCTAGGAGCAATCCTCAGTCACCTTATGGGATTCAAACTTTCGAAACAGCGCAGGCCAATCAGATGTACAATGGCAAGCATGTTTGACTAGCTATTTGAAACCAGACAGCGATAATTAATCAATTTATTATAAAACATTTTTTACTTGAAGTTGTTATTACATCATTAGTCTTGGTGTAAGAACATTTTTTTTTTCAAATACACATCTAACTCCATCCATACTGCCCGTTGACATAAAGGACCCAAAAGGACTAGAAGTTGAAGATTGAAGATAAAATTGCGCAAAATGAAACTCAAATAAAACCTTTTTTCCGTCCTTCAAGTTTTGCTCTCATCTGTGATAATCTTGATGGGCGATTGGAAGATTTTTGTCGGCCACTCTGTCCATTTTTAGACTTGTTTCTTCGATGATGTGCAGGAGGAGAATCGAATCCACTCGTACTTTCTTCACTCTCAGATTCCGTCAATGTAGCAGTATAATCACTTGCTCTATATATGAATTTGATATAAAAAATGATTTAATTCAAATAAGCATCAACAGAAAAAGTACTCATTACGCAATTTCACAATAGTTTAATCTGCGCTGAGTCAGGTTCAAACCCCATGCCTACCACCTGTCACCCAGGAAATAATTGAACTGGGTAAGCAATGCCGAATCAAAAAACCCTGAATGTTTGAAAATAATAGCTTCTTGTACACTAGCGGCTGCCGTTACAGAGCCTTATTCAGAGCATAGTTGTGACAAGAATTAGGATTTTATACTGATTCAAATTAAAATATTCAAAATAAAAACACAGTTATAATTGACATTGGGGTTCAACATCTCAACTCTCAAGAAGGATATGTGAAAGTTTGTACTGGTTTAGTATGATCAAAAATTTCCAGCCTGAAAAAATAATTTGCAATCTAAATCAGTGTTTTCCAAGATATGGATAGCGACCTGAAAATTGTTTTTAGTCTGTGTTTCTTCAACAAAAACCTAAAAAGTATTGATTTTATTTATTAGTAAATTTTACTGTTTAATTTGTAATTGGTATGGAAGTGTAGCTCAATAATAATTGTATATGTGGGATTCAAAATTGTGTTTTCAAAAAATCGCTGATGGCAAACAAATAATACTGCTGAAATAAATGTTATGTTTTTTGTATTAGTAATTTAATTTTGTACCCAAGGAAGCCCTACATTCCATTTAGTATTTGCGCATATCCTGGGTTGCCAGATTTTCTGAAATTTATTTTTCTCATAATTTGGGTCGCTTGATAAAAAGGTTGTGAACCATTGATCTAAATCATTGCTCTTTAACCAGGGTTGTTAATAAGTTTAGAATATTTTTATTTAGTCGAATTGTCCAACTCTTCAGATACCGAAGTCGTGTCGTCATAAACGAAATTTTGAATACTTCAGACTCAGTAACCGAAATCAAAATTCCTGAAGAAAACTACGAAAGTACTGTTTTGACTGAACATTCTCAACAGATAATGATTAGCTAAATAAGTCTTGCACACTCCCACAAAATTTTCATAATCAAAATTGGATTTTCGAGAAAGTCAATAGCCAGAGTTAATATTTGTCGACCAGAAGTCCAGAGTCAGAGTTGTTTTTTAAATGGGCAAGTTTCAAAGTTTCGTGTAAATTATCTCGGCCTCTACAGCCCTCATGAGTCGGGCAAGATAAATTTATTAATTATCATACTTATTTTCTTACCCATGTTTCATTCCCTTTTTATTTTCTTTTTTTCTTTTTCTATTACCATCAGAATCATCAGATTCCTAAATAAATATTAACAATGAAGTGTTTCAAATCTTCGTTTTAATAAAGCTAGTAGGCTATAACATTATGTTAAAGATTTCCGATTCATTATGGCCCAAGAAAGGTTCATAAAACTATAATTGAAAAATTTGAAAAGTCAAGGTGTTAGTAAAGCGGTATCAATTAAGCGGAGACATTAATTAGTGTAGACTTTGATAAGGTTCAAAAACTAAAGTTTCTCCATAATTAGAATAAGATTTTCATATTTATTCCAGGAGAGACGGAAGTCGAAAAGATGATTTATTCATATGGCGTATCATGGCTTCTCGTCCGAATTACCAGTCCATGTCAAATATATGTTTTAGATGTTTAGATGAACAAGGAGTCTAGCAATCTCCGTGCACATATTTATCCCCCACAGGATTCGAGCCCACACAAGCTAATCAGTGTTACGAATATGATGGCAAGCGTAGTCTTGATGCTTAGCACGATGTGCCAAACTTTCAGGCCTTACCTTAAAAGGTATGTTGACAAGTTGTTTACTTCATTAAGCTCAGGCGTCAAAAATTATGATCGCAGGTTTCATAATACAGTAATTCACTTAATACTAATTTCCAATTACCTGAAGCACTGTCAGCCTCTGGGGTTCTTTTCTAGCACGAGATGATCGTCTCACTCCATAGATTTGTGGATTAGACTCCCATAACTGAAATCAAATTTTTTATCACATAGTAATGAAGTAATGCTTTCCAATGCCATGCTGGCTAAAATTTAAAATATTGCCACTTGCCACATGAAAAGCATAGAATATTTATCCTGAACAATATTAAAATCATAACACCGCAATGGTGTGATTTTGCTACTATTTTTTACTGTGTCACAAAGTATGAAATTAATTCAAAACGATTTGATAAAGTTTCCTCTTCAATAATGAAACTCTGTTCGATTGGCTTCCCGCACCGTCCCTGATTAAGCTATACATTCTCACCGTTCTCAGATCTTCTTTGATGTGCTTCCGCGGAAAACCGCCTTTGCTTTCACCTTCAGACTCAGAATTGGATGAAGATTTGTCTATAAAATATTGCAAATAATATGTTAGTGAGTATATATATTTCCTTACAGATTTATGGATTTCCCAACTAGAAGGAATCGAAACTGTGAAATTTTCTTTTCAAATCCATTTAGATTTTCAGTTCAAGTATGTATAAATAAAATTATTCCGAGGGTAAAAGGATATTGTGTAATAAACTTCAGGTCCTCCCTCCTCTATTTGCAACTTCGGTTTCATATGCGGCCACAAAAAAGATTGACAGAGATATATTAAAGTGAAATAAAAATAATATACCGGTAATCTATTTCCAGCGTTTCAGTCTCATTAAACTATATCTTGTTTTGTTTTGCTGAAAGAGTTGAAAAAACTGACATTTTGAAAAAACCAAGTTTCTAAGAATCATACCTTTTTTGATTTTTCAAGAAAAATGATATGCCACACTGAAAAATTAAAATATTAGGTTTGGCAAATGCCGATAACACAAAAATTCGTACTATCATCAACAGACAAGTCTTCAGATCCTGATGTGTTGGTGGCATTTTTGCTAATGTCATTTGATGTATTTTGAGAGTTGGCATTCCCTTCTTCAATATTTTTCTCAGTTATTGATCTCTTTGGCAACATCCATGATTGTTGCAAATCTTGTTTTGAATCTTCATCCATCTGAATAAAAAAGTAGCAAAATCAATTAACACATGATACTTCCTATATCTCAAACACCCAAAACCATGAATATAAATATATTTTATTCAAGATTATATATAGAAATGGTTATGTTTAGGAATTCAAGAGATTTAAATAACATGCTAATACGTGTGTCCCAACTGAAAAAAACATTCCCAAATAAAACTATATTGAGATAACTCCATGTAAGCATGTTCATGAATAGCCATGTTTAATGAGTGGAACAGGAAAATTTGGAATGGAGTACTTTCAAATAATAATGTGACACTGCACTTGGGTAAAATTATTATGGAATATTATTATTAGTCGAATTGTATAATTCAATAGTCTGAAATAATATTTTCACATATGAAATATTACATGTATTCCATATTCGTTCACTGTCAACAGAGAAATTGAAATAAATTATTGTAAATCAATAACCAAAAATTGGTAATTGAGAATATATATCGTGTTCCTATGCTCCTGCTCCTATGCTCATGTACATGCATACAATAGTTAAGTTAAATTTTTCTTTTAAGTAAGGTGAAGTCTAATTTTTTCTGATCATCAGACGACAAATACTTTAAATGACTATTTATTACTTGAGAGACTAAAATTATTCTCAAAATAAAAAAATACTATAACAAATATAACCAACTTTATATTAATTCCAATATTTTCAGTTTGTTATGGACATCCTGATACATCTTTATTCAGTATATTATTGTATGATATGTATCTATATATAGGATATGTATCAGTCATATCTCCCAATAACTATGCAATGATACCTTTCCATCACTATCATCACTACTACTATCATCTGATCCTGATGTATCTCCAACATTATCTTCATCATCATCAGACGAGCTGGAGCTAAAATATGACAGAGTATGAGTTCCAAATTAAATATTTGTAGTGGATTATATACTGGCATGTGTAAAAACACTTTAACATATGATATCTTATGTTTGTATCTGATAAAATCTTTTTGAATTAGATTTGGAGTTGATTGCACTACCATTTTTACAGTAGAATTTTCATCAACTTAAAAAATGACTGACTAAATATTCAGTTTAAATAGAATATAATTAGTAATAGGTTCATGTCTACGAAATGAATGAAGTATGAGTGACAGTATAGAAGTTATTATGCTGTAGATTGTGTTGATGTGGGTAGTGTAGTATAGTATATTGAACAGCTAGTCTGTTTCTATCAAAGTACAGAAATGCTGCATTTCATTCTTCTTGTTGTATTTTTTACTTCAAAACAGTAGATTCTGAGATTATTCAGAAGTATTACCCGCTTGCGGAAGATGAGCTGAAATCTGACATTGAGTATAGATGCTGCGACTATCAAACTATTCAAGAGTCTGTGACATCAAATAAATCTATCGATGAAGATCTTAAGCCAAGTCCAAAATCTAAGTCAGTTTTGGAATTCTTTTTACATAGTTTTTATTTCCACTTCCAATTTTCTGAAAAGATTAGAATGCAGGAAAGATTAAGTTGTCTGTTATCTATATATACTGAAATTAAATAGAAAAACTCTCAACTGTATTATCCAATATGCTGCAACGTTTGGCAATTGCAGCAAATGCAATTTTGCAGCATGTTTGCAACATCTGCAATTCATTTTTCAGCTAATTTTTGAAAATAATTTCAATCAAGTAGCAAAAATCAAGTTTGGTTTGTATTTTGAACACCTCACATAAATTAGAAAAAAATCCGAGTTAGTTTTCCGTTGATTTCAACTGAGATCGTTCCTCAACATTGTTTGACCACTTCCATCAACATATTACACAGAAAAATGTCTTTATTTTTACATTTTATGTTCAACTTTTCAAGCACAAAAAATGGGTGTGGCCGAGTAAATTTGTAATGGTTGTGAATTTACAAATAAAAATGAACAAATGAGCAAGTTTCGTCAAAAATAGAATTGATTATGATGTTTTTTCACCATTATTAATGCAAAATACCGCCATATTCATGGCACCAAGTCCCAAATTTCATTCTGATATAACACTTCGATTCTCTCCCAAAAATGACAAATACACAACAACAAACGCAAATCTACGAGATTGATAAACTTGACCACCTTTTTGCCTGTAACTGCAATATATATCTATTTCACCAATTAATACGTAAGCACGCTCTGCCTGTCCAACAGGCCAGCTGAATCTGAAAAGGAACACGACCCGAAGATTTTGCTCAAAGGTAATGAGCATTATGGGTAATGACGTAAGGGACGTTCCGTAATTGTATTTCGACTCCGCAATCATCATGATAGTAGAATTGAATGATATAACAAAAACCGAGGTAATAGAGATTTAGATGTCACTCCGACGACCCCCACTTTCTTGTTTATCACTGATGTAATATAGAATTAAATAAGATAGTCAGATAAGTTAACAGACGTAACTAAGTTTTGACACTTGCTCAGCCATTGCTTCACAAGTACGAGCTTTTATAGCCTGCACAGAACCATATTGTTTTGTAGTTTTCCATCTTATTTGAGAGATTTTTTCTATATTTCTGTGCTTTAGACGTGAATCATTGAACTCAGAGGCTATTTTTCTTTCCAGTTTCACTGCAGTAATTAAAATGCGCTATTGAAAATGGTAGGGCGTTCTGGCCAAAATCAGTTCTCGGTATTTCGTTGTGTGGCGACCCTTGTTTTATCTGTTAAAAGTAAATGATGTTATGTGATATTGTTTCCATATTTGGTATTTTGGCACTGAAAACACTGGGGGCGTTGTGACACTGTCGATCTGTTCTTCTAGGTGTGGCTGTTAGCGTGTGCTGTGGTTGGTTTTCGGTTGGATTCTGGTCATGAGTGTCTGTGGGAGTGCCTCTGATCTCCGATGGGTTATCAGGTATGTTTGTTTGTGGTTTTGTGACTGCGGGATGAGGATTTGTTGAATGTTTTTATGCTAGAGAGTAGGCTAATATTATTGTTTCAGTACAGTGTCATTGCAGTTATTTTAGCGATGTATTTTTGATTGTTGTCGGGGAATTAGGTATCATCAGTACTGTTCAAAGTGTTTGTTTTTGTTGTGTATATTCTCTTTTCCTGCATTGTGCTGCCTGGTACTTGTCGCTTTATTGTATGCTTGTCTGTTTGTTTGGAGTATTTGGTTGTGTTGAGATTGTTAATTAATAAATAAAATAGTATAAATTGAAGTGAATAATGAGAGGAAACTTGACGTCAGATCATATTGAAAGATATTCTGAACTTGGATAATTATTTCATAGACTGTCGGTACGCTACAGTTGGAACAATGAGAATATATTACATATACTCAATGGTTGAAATGAACTTGTTGAATTACAGGTCAAAGGAATGGGGTTCTCTTCATATCCATCACTTCACGGAGCTATAGTAATTCCTGATAGGCCTACTTAAGTGAATGGTTTAATAACGCATTGTTTGAATTATACGTGAATTATAAACATCTAAAGAATATATAGAACGAATACGTTGATTCAAATAGTATGATATTATATAATATACCGTAAGTTTGCAATCCATTACTGAAGTTTATGAGAGTAATTCTGAACGTATGCAGAACAAAATTGCAGCAAATATAAACACCATATTTCTTATAACTCATTCTATCTGTTTAGCATTTGAAAACAAAATGAAAATTTCATTGTCATACCTCATTTAAATCAAAAATACTTTAATTATGAATCTGATTACAAAACATATTGACTGTTAACGCCATTATATATTGTTTGTTAGTCTTTATTTGCCTTTTTTAGATGGGCCTTAAGTTTTCCTCTTCTTTTGACCAATATCATCATTTTCATATAGGATAGGATTTACATATTTATCCCGGGAGAAAAGAAAGTCGATAAGACGGTGTGGCTCATCGTGCTAAGCGTTAGGAATACGCTCGCCACCGCACCTCTGATTACCTCTGGCAGTCCATTTATTACTCATTTGCGATTCATTTCACTAATTCCGTAAAAGAGGGAAAGAGACTACTATATTGTTATGTCATAATTATTATATGTTTAATTAATACGTCAATTAAGCATCTAATGTTAGCTGTACTGTCATTAAATTATTCAAAATGCTGAAATATTGCACGTTTTCTCGTGATTTGAATATTACCAAGCCTCAAAATCAAACCAAGATTTGTACAATCCGCACTGCCCCGGTTTTTCGTTACATGTAGGTATGATAAGCCTACGTATATTCAAACTCTATCAAGTGTATTGAAGTGTCAGAAACTTTACAATCACCTCAGTCCTTCAGCAACTTTCATTTGTTTATATCATAAGAATGCGCGGCGATCTCGGAGCACCATTTTACAGCAACCCCAAAACAAAGAACCCAATATTAATTTATTGCATACACCTATACATTGTACGGTAATAAAACTATAGGCGTTGGCTATATAGCAACCAATCTCCGACTTTATTTATGATTTTTGAAGAATGTAAATCAGCAAAAAGGTAAACGTGAGCAAACAAGTGAAATCCAGCATGTCCCTCGAAACACGCTACTTTTGACAAATTTTCTGCAGATCGATAAACATTGAGGCATTTTTTATAGATTTCATTTGACAATTTTTAGTTTAGTCTAACTAATTTACCTAAAAAAAGGATGCAAATGGACCTTTCCCCGACCCTTGACCCCCCAAAAATCTTCCTATACTTCACCATTGCAAAATTTTCGGGGCTTATTTTAAAAATGGTTTCGCGAGTTGGTGCCTGTAAAATGGGGTATTTGTTTCAAACCATCATTATGGTTATCCGCATACCACAATATGTTTTTTAAAAGTTCCGGTAAATAATTTTAGCCTAGTCTATCACAGCTATTTCTACACTAATTCTTGATTACTACCATTAAATTAAAAATCCTAAGAAGACAGAGTGATCATTGAATTATCTGATATTTATTTAAATTTTTGAAACACAACTGAAAACTAACGAATAGAGTTCAAAAACGCGAAAACAAGGTAATGTTTACGACCACGCCTGAAAATCTGAGTGAGAAAAGTGGGCTACAATTGATTACTACAATTGAATTAAAAATCCTAAGAAGACAGAGTGATCATTGAATTATCTGATATTTATTTGAATTTTTGAAACACAACTGAAAACTAACGAATAGAGTTCAAAAACGCAAAACAAGGTAATGTTTACGACCACGCCTGAAAATCTAAGTGAAAAAAGTGTCTGAGCGGATGTGAAAAGGGGGCATTGTTACGTCACTTTTTGCATCTTGCTGATTGGCCAGTGTCACGAAGTAAACTCGGAGAGAGTTCCATAAGGTGAACAAACTACTGATTATTACAGCAAGTGAAATACGGTCTAGAGCAGGGGTTCCCAAACCGCGGGCCAAATCCGGCCCGCATAACGATTTAAAATGGCCCGCCGAGCTTGAGTGAAATAGTGTGGAAGTTAGTGCAACAGATTTTGTTTCACCTTTTTGCATTCTAGATAGCGCCAAGTGTTATGCCATTATCACACTTTAAGCACGTGTTTTTATCGTAACAATTCAATTAAAGCGTTATCTCAGTTATTCGTACCGGTATTATGATTACATAGGGCAGTAATTTAGTTATAAACCATGAAAGCTTAGACATGCCACGCACTTTCGGGCGCTACACTCTTCCGGCCCGCGAACATCCCTCCGCTTCAAATTTTGGCCCACGGTCAATTAAGTTTGGGAACCCCTGGTCTAGAGAATGCAAGTAGACTTAATATTCATATACCGTGTTTCGCCGAAAATTAGACCTAGTCTGAAGTTATAAATGATTTTAATATAAGTCCTCCCCTCAAAAAAGGACCTGGTAGTTTTTTTTTTAAGTAAATGGACATCAGTTTACGTGTTTTCTCCACTTTGTATTTTTTCTTTTAAGAAATGAAAATAAAAGACAACCCCCCAACATAACCTTCGAAGAAAATTGAAATAATATACCCTGTCTTATTTTATGGGAAACACGGCAGTTACTTAAGGTTTTATTTGATCTTTCGATTCTATAATCAGTTTTTACTCATTTGTTTTTATCAATTATTTGATTGTCTGTTATGCAAAATAAAGTTATACTTATACTAGTTGTCAATGTTTTCCAAAGCTTTTTTTGAGGTGGAAGGTCAGGGAAAACATATACAGTATACGGTATTTTATATTATCGGTACTGTGATATAAAGTTACAGGAAGCGAAAATTATGACGTAGGTAAATATAATAGTGCCAAGTCATTGTCAAGAGAATATTGTATCGTGATAATCGATATTCGTTTTGGCCAGGCAGCACTAACTAGTACGGTAGCTTCGTTGTCAATCGATTCCTCATAACTAGAAGGCTTTAGATTAGGGGTATCAGATTTTGAGTACTGTACAGTTCCTACCTATTCAAACCTCTTCTTTGATAAATTTAAGAATTACGTATGCTATCCTACTGTACCGGTACCGTGAAAGACTTCCCGAGCACAACTGAACGAAACGTGTGAAACAGCCCTTAGAGGCAGAATGTGAAACCACAATAATATAACGGTACCGGTACTGAAATACAGTCTGACATTAATCTGTTAATGCTGTAATGGCTGATTAGGTATGGTACCGGTACCGTACTGAATTAACTTAGTCGAAACACCCTTTGCTGCTTCGCCTTTTCTTTGTTTGAATTCTTTTTATTTTGTTATTACAACCGTTTTTGATTAGCTGCAGTATTCAAAAACAGAATTGAAGAAGATATGATGGACCATTTTTTAACAGAAGCAACTTTACTAGTTTGAAACAAAATGGTAATCGAGTAAGCACTCTCAAAATAAGCTTCAAAAATCAATTATGCAATGTAAAGTGTGGTATTTAAGCATAAACGCTGTATAGACATTCAGAAACAATACTTCCTATTTACAGATCAGTATTACTGTATTATCAAGTTAAAGAAGTGAAATGGTTTGCATACCCTGTATTGTGATCCCTTTTTTATTATGGGTTTATCACAAGTATCTTCAACCGTTCCTGTATCCAATAATATCAAAATTCTGGACTCCAAAATCATTGGAATCGAACTCAGAAAAATCGGGTACTACCGGTATGAAGGTGAGCACTGTTATAGTGAACGTTAACCAACTCTCCTTATTGTTCGAAACAATATTAAAAGCTGTTGACAAGCATATATAATGCTAATAAAACTATCAAGACACGTGAATGACATAATTATCAGTCTTGTCATTTTGTCTTCACCTTTCTCTAATCAACATTCTTTATTTTCAGTGCCCAGTGACTGGAAAAACTGAAGAATCACCCCATGATAAGAATAGTACAGAAGAAACGCGAACTATAGCTGCAGGTGGTGATAAGAAAACAGACTGATGAGCTCACGTCAACTCCAATAGTGCAATACTGTACCTTTTATCATTAGTTCTTAATGTTTCTAATATTCATATGTATGTTGGTTTTAATGTAATTTAGTTGCACATATTTTTTTATCGTAATCGTCCCAGGGATACCCAAAATTGAAGTTGGAACCTATCCATATGCTAGTTGAGTGAAGGAGTAGGTTTTGGGGATTCCTATACGTCTCTATTTCATTTTAGAATAACGGTGTACACTGTAGTTTTAACGGTGTTTTATTGCAAATAAAATCAAGTCCGAGGAAAACTGTTGAAAATGGTGCAAACACTAAACACAAACGGAAAGTTTAAACAAATATCTAGATAGACAAGAATCGATGATAAACTATTCCCAAGCAGCTGGCGATAAACCAACTTGTGCATAACCACCAGATCAGGAAAGAAAATATACTGCGAAACACCATCGGTGTGAACACTGCAGACATGCGTGCCAGAGAGACTCCAGCATGAGATACCATCTCAGAAAATGTAGCTCCTTCATCAAGTACATTAGCATGACTCGGACTAAAGCTAGCATAAGTAGAATTCAAGACATAATCACTCTTGATCTGCTGCCATGAGTAACCACCCATGGTCTTTAAGCACATAGTTAAAAATAGAACTGCCATGACCGGCCCTATATATTGCAAAGCAACCACACACAAGTAAAAGAAAACTCTAGCTACAGTCTTTTGAATATCAGTGTTAGTTGTCTGACCTGCCTCACGGCGCAGGTTTCTAATTTTTATGCATGCAACATTTAAATAAGCTTGAAGATGGGTGCGAAATGCCAAAATTTTCAAGAAACACAGACTAACTATTATTATTAATCTTGCTATATCAAATTGGTGATCTGTTAAAAAAGGTTTTCGCACAGATTCAATGTCATTAGAGCCACATAATACATCCCTTGCCAGAGGTCGTACCCACATGAAAGAAATCAAAAAAGGTGTTGCAAAGTTGATGTGAAGCAAAAGTTGAATAAGCTGGTTTCCTCTGGAGTATTTTAATCCATCTACATACATTTGAGCTGTTCTAATCCCAGGAAAAGCAAGAAGAGTACCAATAATTCCACTCAAAAATGCTACTCCAATTTTGATGATGGGTAAAGGCAGTGGAGCTGGTGCCGGGCTTGGATATACTGTTGCACCGATGGTAAGCAAGCTCGCATTCTGTGCAAAAGCATTATAAGCAGAATCTAATCCAAATTCTAGCGTCTGTTCATCAACAACTAAAACAGCCATAGATGCTACAAATGAGAAACATCCGAATGTTATGCAGGTTGAGAGTTCTCCGCTTTCAGACTTGAAGTACAGTTTCATAATTGAAAACAGATTTCTGTAAAATAAAATTTCATCACATTAATCATGGCAACATAATTTTTCTATAATATGTTGTATTATAGCTGGCAATACATTGCCACTATCTTTAATCAGAACCAAAGAAAATAACATAAGTGAATCCATTAATCTGTGTATGTAGCTAAGATTAGTTCCCATTGAAATTAAAAATTCCAGGGTCTGTATTTGAAGGGCAGTGGGGTATTGTGTATTGAACTGCAGGTTCTTTTTCATCGTCTACTTTGGATCTGTATGTGTCCATTGTATTACTAATATATTTCCTATTTTGTGCAAAGAGATTATGCTATTTCTGTTTATCTGTATTTAATACTATATTTATAGATATATATATATAGGAGCCAAGTAACTTAACTGCAGTTAATGAATGAAAAGTAGTTGGCCTAATCAGAAGATGAATTTCATTTACTTACTTGCAGACAAAACCAATTGCTAGCAGAGACCAAACCATGGAAATATTGAACTCTGGATCAGGCTTCCACCACTCATAATAAATTTCAGTCCCACAGTACACTATTGTTGCATAGAGGCCATAATCTACCAGCCATTCATATTCATCATATTTCCTGAGCGTATAGAGAATCAAGCATTACCTATCTATATATCGATTTAAGACTATGTGGTGCAACCGAAAGGAAATAATAATATCATGTTCAAAATTTAACATATTATGTTCACCAATATGATTATCGTTATTATCAACAAATTCCTTGCCAAATTCAATATATCAGAAACTTAGATACTTTAAGGTAACAAAGCTATTATTAATTTTACTTCACTAATTATAATTTTAAGTAATCATAACAATTCAGTTCTGGTTTGTTAATGATCATACCTGGAAATCCAACACTGTATCCACTGTTTTAAAAGCGTAGAAAGATAAGTAGTTGGACCCAAAAAATTTAAAAATTCTCAAATCCATTTACTCGCATGTCAGAATGTACCATTTGAAAATGTCAGAAAACTAGAAATATGCAGTTGCTATCCTGTTTTCACAACATAATTGTCATACAAAATTATTGAAAAAGTACTAAACCTTATAGGTTTCAAAAATACATACCTCAAAACCAAAGCATCAAGAACCGTGATATTCGTTGTATCCAAAGGAATGTCCACATTTTTAGGTATTTTAAACACTTCTTTTGTAGTGTTGTTCGTTTTTTCACTCGAGCGTTTGTAAGGTTGATGTCGCCTGTAAAAATTGTGTTTTATGAAGATGTTAATCCAATAACAACAAGACAATAAACTTGTGCTGCGTGATAACGAATTTCGGAATTCACATATAGCTAAATAAGTATAAACAGATTTATTTGAATTACTATAATTCAATGGGCTAGTTCTATTTCATCAGGATATCACAGCTAAATGCAAAAATGCTCAGGCAGCCATTACTGATTTTTGTGTTTGGATATTGAACTGTACTATGACAATCATCTAGCTATCACAGTATCATGGCAATCTGATATTAGAGATATCAAAAACATCCATGACCAATAATGCATAAACTGAAACTTACTTTTTTGTTGAATTCTTAACATCCTTTTTAGAGCGCTTGTCTGAACTCTCTTTGCCAGCTAACTTTTTTAGTTCTTCATTAGTGGGGTGAACAAAACGATACAATCCACCACCACAGAGTATCCATCTGCCAAGGGAGTATATAGGTGTCAGTTTCTGCAAGAAACTCGCCATTATAATTGTAAAGCACAGTTGAAATCCAAAGATTGCCATTTCGAGACTGTAGGTTGATGCCGACTTGGAATCAAACTTTCAAATAATAGCATCGACTTCAGGCCATTCGAATAAATAATATATTACTAACACCCTTTCTTCGCAAAATAGATAACAACACGAAGAGGATGAAATATAACAGCAGGAGGGGACGAACGAAAGCTTTCGCACGACCCACCGCGCGCAGCTGCCACGAGCTTTGCAGACCTTTCAAATTTTAATTGATCGCAGCACGTGCGGGGTTACGAATTGCGCGACTATTTTTTTCTATTGAAAAAATAAAAAGAAACAATTAATCAATTCATAAGGTCCAATTCATTAATTGTATTGGACATTAAGTTGATTTCCAGCATACCATGTTGAATGTTCTATTATTATTAATACAGTATAACAAATTTATAGTCCATGATGTATGTATATGCGCGACTAGATTCACTGACAAATCTCTTTAAACGAACTTTCCGTTCCTCATCAGTTGAGCGATTGAGAAGATATAAAATAATCATAAATTTCATTTGCCGCTAAAATGCTCAAAAAGACGCCGCTGCCCATGACATACAGTTTAACTTGCAAATAAATACTCACAACTATATTCCCGACTTGTCAAGCATGGCCGTTTTATCAGAGCCATTATGGCTATGGTTTAATCACGGTCGCTAAATATTCTTCCGATTCAACAGTCGCTGTGCTGAATTGTAATGGAGGAGTAAAGAAAAAAATCACCGCCGATTTTAAATTAGATTTTAGATGGACCGCCTAGCCTAGATCGGGGATGATGAACCGTTTTATTGAATTAGTCAAAAATTATATTTTTGCTGTGGAAAAGGGAAATATATACGGGTCATATTTAATCAAATGTCTGCACCGTTAAGAAACACTAGTCTGTACCACTGAACTGAAAATACATAGCTCTGTGGTCTGCACCAATGTAAAACTTGCTGTTGCTTATTTTACGCAACTCATATAATGATATCATCCTTGTTTGGTATTGTCAATGTTGTTACTTATCGATCTTAAGATCGGTAAGTATATTGATAGGTATTTGTCTGTATGTATGTCTGTGTGTCTGTTAGATGCACGCGATATCTCACGAAAGCGAGATTGAATCTGCTCCAGATTTTGCATGTGCATTCATCTTATCTCGGACCAGAAGCCTATTGATTTTGGGCGAATTATGTCGTATAATTAGCGAGTTATCAATCAATTATTGATATAGTGATCTAGATTTTTGTAAAGCGAGAGAATTTTGAAACCCGCCGAGTGTGTGTGTGCGATGCGCAGTGCGCAAGTTACAAGAGCGGATGAATCGAAACTGCAGTTTCTGTTTTGGGGGATCCCCTAACTATCGATCGATAAGTCTTCGGTTTCCAACCGATATTCTCGTTTAATGTCATTGGTGTAGTTTTGAGCCGCAGGACTGGAGAAATTTCTACTACTCGATTTTACGAAATTCACATGCAGATTAAATATGGCGAATCTTTTTATGGTTTCAAAAGAGTTTGGAAGAGAATTCTACTCTGAGAAAAATATATTTCGCGATCGGCTTTCAACCAGTTTTCTGTAGCCGGTAATCAAAGTCAATCAAATTTTGTTCTCCAAATTGCATTCCGTGAGAGGAAAGGAGGTCCTTTCGTTTCTATAGGGCTGGTCATTTTCGGATAATTTCAGTATCGCACGAATATTTTTTTCGAATCGATTACTTGTAATTAAATGTGACTTTTTTTATTTTCAGAGGTCCTACCGGCACATAAATTACTGAAAACATAGAATCAAGCACCCAGTTACTTCGCTGAGCTCTTAAACACAATACGAAACATGTTTCAGCGATAACTCGGAGGTGCGAGAGGATTGCGGGACTGACTCCCTGCCGCCGTAGGGATAAATGTATACAATCCTATCCTAACTAACTAGGAAAAACGATATGCCCGAATTGCGTTGTATGAAGGCTTCAATTAAGAAATTGTAGACTTCACCTCGACCTTTGGCGGGCGGATAAAACAACAAGATGCATGGCTGCGATACCAAATTTTCGTCTGAACCGATTCGAAAAATTTACTATTTGATTTGAAATGCCCAGATCTATTCGTTTCACGCACCTTTCGAAAGGGAACCATTGAAGCTAGGTAAGTTGCGAGGAATGAACAAAGCAATTAATTGTATTGTCATATCATAAACGGGGCAACATAATTTTTGCCAGTATCCCCACACCGAGATACTGACAGGTTACATAGATTGTCAGGCCTAAGGTTAGACAGGTTCAATTTCACTTTTCATCACTGGAATGTTAACATGTTCTTCATCAATTCGTGACTTTGCGGATCACCTAAAAACACAGTGGTTTTGCCATCCCTGGACAATATATATATATATATATATATATAGGTATTATTATAAATCATCTGTACTTCTCTTGTTTCGATTGCAACATGTCGCTCATGAAAGCAGAAACTGATGATCTAAACCTAATTCTTGTTGCAATATGAATGTTGCATGAAGAGTCTCTTATATCAAAATTGGGGTAACCTGAATGTTAAGTTATATGTTTCTCATAACTTTCTTAAGCTATATTTAGCTTATGTCGTGTGTGGTTCTTAATATAAATCGGTGACGTAATTATAATTTGCCGATTACGCCCACCTTGTGATACAAAAAAATCAACAAAAATAAATCTGGGTATCTCCCCGAAAAAACACCACGTGGACGAAAGCAGCGAAAAGTATATAAAGTCTCGTTCGTATGACAATGGCACAGAATCCCGAGACCCTCAGCATCCAACAAGCTGATCGAGCTTATGGCACTAAGAAGATTGCAATATGAGTACAATAAACTTGTCACCAACTCAAAAACAGAATTTCCGAGAGTGAAACCAATAAACGACGAGAATTTATTTGAATGGAGAGCGGAAATTGAGGGACCAGTCGGTACACCATATGAGGGTGGAATATTCAAAATTTTTATAACATATCCAACCGACTATCCGTTCAAACCACCAAAACTTCACTTTGAAACCAAAATATATCATCCTAATATTAGTGAAAAAGGATTTGTTTGCGTCGATATCCTCCAAAAACAGTGGTCACCAGCTCTGACAACATCGAAAATATTGCTATCTATTACTTCGCTACTCGCAACTCCTAATCCCGATGATCCAATGAATAGTGATGCTGCTAGACTATATCTTCAAGACAGACGAAAATATTACGAAAGAGCAAAATTGTGGACCAGACAACAAGCGATGTAATACTTTCTGCTACAAATACAATGATCAAACAAATCGGGAATTACGCGATTATAGAACTGTTGTGATATTCATATTTCTTTTTTATATAAATACATGTGTGTGTTTTACGTATTTTATTTTCATCAAATATATCGCAAACTTTTTAAACAACGTTGTTTAGCATTTACGCAGCTGTGTTTAGTTATTTTTTTTCATATTAGATTCGCTAAATTGACAAGTTATTCATTTCTGTAAGTGCTTCATGATATTAAAATATTGAATAAACTGACTGAGGCTAATTTACCCCAATATAAGCAAAAGGTGTTGCCAAAAGTAGTGGTACGTGTATCAAATATTTGAGACACGCGCGCGCACACATAGCCTAAAGAGGTAAATTCATACAAACAAATAAACAAAAGTTTTGCCACGCCATATTAATAATTTTGTAAGGGTTGTCAAAGTGGATACCGAATTAGTTAACAGAAATGACATCTATAGAAAGATATTCTCTAAAAAACAAACAAAATAATTAGAAAATAAAATTTTGATACAGCGTATTAATAGCTTTGTAAGGATTGATAAATTGGATACGGAATTAGTTAAATTAGGAGTAAAATAGATAAAAAAAAATAGTTCTAAAAAGATATCGCCGAGCTGATCATGGTTGGAGTCTCCTAATGCCAAATTGCCCAACTAGAAATTGCCAAGTTGAATGCGTGAATAGGTGAGCTAACCGCTAGACCACTTTAATCGCTAAAACCAGCATGTAGCCAAATAAGAGTCGAGATTGCTTCAAATATTAAAAATATTCAGTATTAGTAATTAAAATTAATTTAAGCAGTATGGTACTGAGGTAGGAGAATAGGCTATGGGAATATATAAGTTCTCAAAAGTTCACGCGAGGTTTTCCCTTTTATATTCATGGTTTCTGATGAATAAATACACTGGTGGGACAAAACATATATATGTGAAATTCTTCTCAATTAAAAAAGCAAAATTGACATATAGAAAACACCCACGTAATTTATGGTGAGTTACGCCATGCGAAAACATATTTATATTATTACCAATGTGAAGCGTCCCTCGAAAACGTCCCTAGTTTAATACCCACGAATCACCGTATTTATTGCGCAAGCACGCGCAATGGAAAAAACAAAGCGCAATCGTCACGCGACATACCACTAGGGAATTACCCAGGTCTCTGATCATCAAACGCTGGCGGGATGACGTTATCGCACACAATGAAATGCCATTGCGATCATGTCCGAAATATCCAGGATTATTACTTTCGCTCATTTTTATTTAAACTTGCTGGTTTTTTCGGCATTACCCATGATAAACTCTATCAGAGGGTATTTTTTCGGACATATGCAACGTATCACAGACTGCACACTTTGTAGGATATAGTCTTGGTCAACCTCAATTCTCAGCTTCCTTGCCAAATTCCCGCACATTTGAAAACAGTAAAAATTTATATACCACGGCAGTATGTAACCGGATTCATTTCAGTCTACTAATTTCCATATAACATATTTTTTAATATGAGCTTGCTGAATATTAAAATTATGGAGGAAGCCATGAACTAATCACAAATACAACTACAGTGGCTAAACAAAGTACTTTTATTCAAAACGGAAAATTCAAATAAAAAAAGACAAAAAGGGCAAAGTTGAAGACAGTTAGTTTGAATGAGTGCTTCATTTTAAATAAGTACTGACTTATGATCGATATCGGAACACATATATTACGAAAGAAGATACATACAATTTTAAACAATACAGACTATTTCACTATTATGATTAATAAGGAAGGCCAGTTATATATTTTTGAACTATCTCAAAGAAATAAAAAAGGACCATCAAGCCAGATTGAGTATTAATTTGAATATATTTTGCAGCAAAAATGATTATCGATCTGCTATAATAACTTCATGAGGAGAAATTCCACATGATTTTTCAACAATCTAATAATGTACTTAGTTTTTATAGCGAAAGATTCCAATTAAATTTTTTGTTCTACAAATTTAGACACAATATAGAATGGTAGATCATTTAATGTCTTTGTCTACTCCATTGAAATAATAAAAATGAGTCTTTTGATATTGAACTTGAAAGGATTCTGATCTCGCACCACAAGAATATTTCATGTCAGTCGATGTGAATTGTTTCAATACACTCATTCAAAAAAGATTCTATATGAAATCTGAATAACACAGCTGACTTCACACAAACAATAAAATTCAAAATTTCTCCAAAATTTTGCAAAAAGTACTGGTACAAAATCAAGTACTTCACCAATGCTTGTGTGCCAAAAAAAAAATGGATGATTTAAAATTCAAATCAATCGGAACCAACAGTAAATGCTGAGGGGTAACAATTTCAATTTTTTCATCCATAAATTCTGATTCATCACCTTGTTGCTGCACAATGATAAAACTAAATTTACCAGAAAAAGCTTGTATAGATTTGAAACTCATAGTATAAAAAATGCAGGTTTCCAACATACTTTGCCTGTTTAAGTCAAAGAACTCTAGATTGACTAAAATGATAATAATCTAAGAGAATAATGCATTTAACAAGATGGAAAGTCTGACTAGTAGAATGGTCAATATTCAGTATCAGGTAAATATAAAATATTTTTGACATAGAGGTGAAAATAATACTGACTAGAAAAGGACAAACAGTTCATAAGATTAAAAGCACACCACAAAAATTACCTAAAATTTAAAAATAATTTTCAAACATAATGAGATCACAGCACAATGAAAAAGGCATCTTGGATACTTAAAATAATTAAATAGTAAACATAATGCTTCTCTATCTCTAAGTTGGGAAATCACTAAGCAGGAATGTCAATAAATAAAAATTAGATTTCCTATCCCGAAATAGGACAAACATAACTATTAAACTTTCATTGATTATATTAACATGAGAATTTGACACTTTTATTTGAAATTGATCAGATTGTAATATCAGAACTTTTCAGAGTAGAAAACAAACTTATTATTTTGAATAAAGTCAGACAAATTTAATATAAAACATTCCAATACAGTCCATTTAATAATGATGAGAATCATGTAACTGAATTCTATAAAGGATGGATTACTACCACTATTATTTATGATGGGTCACAGAATGGGTTTAGGACCAGAGATAAAAAAGAAAAACAGTGGAATGCTTCAAACATCTGACCTCACAATAAAAACATTTTAGCCAAGCCTTACGCATGTTTTTTGCCGAACGAGATGTCGAGACAAAAAAAAAACAAGAAATTAAATCAGGGGTTTTAAGATAAAAGGGCAGATGTTGAAATTTCAATGAATAGGCCTATTTAAATCTGAAAATTTGATATAGAAATTTGTACTCAATATCAATCATAGTTTGAGGCAATATTCATCAAACTATTCCAATAAAAAGATTACAGGGAATTGAAAATATAAAAATTTTACTCAAAATAGCTTTTTCAAATTTTGCTCTTTTACATTAAATCCTTATATAAAACCCATAAATCCATGCATTATTTGAAAATAATTTGTTTCTATGGTTTAAATCATTTTCAGTTTAGCCATATGGATTAACCATTATAGACTGAATGGGATTAAATAGGATTGAACTCTGAATGACAGTGATATTTGAAGGTTCAGAATCAGTTGGTCACATAGCATATTTCTTACTGAATTCCCTTGCATTTTTGTTGTATTGTAAACGGTCAAACTTGTACAAATTTGCAATTTCTGGCACAAGAGGATCATCAGGATTTGGATTTGCAAGTAATGAAGATATGGACAACAGAACTTTGGAAGTGGTTAAAGCAGGAGACCAGTTGTCTCGTAGAATATCGACACAAATACCACCTTGAGAGTTTATGTTGGGATGATAGATTTTCGTGATGAAGCGCACATTTGGTGGCTTAAATGGGTAATCACACGGATAGCGAATGTCCAGAAAAAATAATCCACCTTGGTATGGAGTATCTGGTGGCCCAGTGATTGTGGCTTGCCAATGGTAAATATCACATTCATCCACAGGCCCAGCAGTAACATTTTCCGGAGGATTTTCTTGAATTCCCATCAATTCATGTTGCAACCTTTTTTGAGCCGCCATAACGAATATAACTATGCCAGATGACCAAACTCCTGTACTCTATGTGCCACTAATTTGAAAGTAATAAACAACATGAAGCTAAGATGTGAATTCTCCCAAAAACACTATCACAATACAGCAAATAGCAATATCCGCCTATAACCTTTTTCCTAGAACAAGTGATAAAGAGAACCCCACGAAATCTGTATCAAACATCGATATTGGAAATATTTTCATAGACTAATACCACTGTTGCCCACATGTTCTTTCGCTGGAAAATATTTGTGCATGCAGAGGAATGTCACCTGAACTAATGAAAGCATTGTGCTCCAGTAATCTAGATTAATCAAAACAAAATATTGAAAAACATTTCTTGTGTTTAAAATGGTGACCGTACATTTGAACCCATGTATATTTGAACCCATGCGTATATCCACGGGTTCAATCTATGTGCGGGTGCTAAAACCCATGGGTTAGGGTTAGTATGGCAGTATGGGTTTAACTATCCGTGACACAAAAAAAATTCCATAGGTGCAATAGCATACAGGTGCAATTGTCATGGGTTCAAATGTACGTGGGTTCAAATGTAATAGAACCGTTTAAAATATGATATGTTATGCTGCTACTATCAGTTTTAAATAAGTTCTAAAGTTGAAAATTTTAAATCTTTGAATTTTGAAACTGTTCTTTTCTTGTTCCATTGTATATTTTGCTTAAATAAAAAAAGTTTTACAAACACGCACATTTTCGTGCACCTTCAGACCTTGTAATCGTTTTTTCTGGAATTTTTCGATAGCTACTTACAGACTTACGAAAAAATAAATTATGTCCTTATGAAAAAACAGGTTGAATACATATTTCTGTACTTGGTTGAAAATTATCTTGACAGAAATGTGAATGTAGTGGATCACTCGGTGTTCCAGTCATAATTCCTATTTTAGAGTAAAGTTTAAGTACTGTGGATAAGATAACCTAATCATTTTCAGTGTCCCTAATGGAGGTGGGAATAGTGCGCAAGAAGCCCTAATTTCTCGATTGGATATCTGTGCGTAATTCGACCAGTGCTAATTATGTAGATACCCGCCTGAATGAGAGGGAAGGTAGAACATGTCATTACATCCTGACACTAGCAATGGTTTGTAGTGACAAAGTTAGATGAAATCGTACTCCAATTTAAAATGAGTGTCAATAAACTTAAAAAGTCTAGTTAACGATAACATACATGTGGTGAAAAAGGCAAATGAACAAAGCGAATATATATCACTTAAAATCTATCGGCAATGTAAAGAAGATTTTAGTCAATAAAGCCCAAACCAAATAGTATACCACCGCTGCACCGCATTGACAATTTCCATGTGAGTACCATATTCTGTACGTTTATTTGCCTCAAAAATGTAACAGTATCTGCATAATATTTAAACAGTATAACAGAGACATGATACCAGGTACCGGTACATATTCAAAAAGATGCAAGCAAGGCTAATTTAATTGTACCGCCAAGTCATATTATTTTGGATACAAACAAAACAACATAGAATAGCCTACATTACTAACTAATTTAATGTTGCGCTCGCACCGCTGCGCCCAATTAGAAGAAGGTTTGCTACTAGCTTCACAGCGGTCTTACTGTCAGACTGTTGTCACGCCATGGTGATCCGCAGGTCGACATATTTTTCTATTGTTTGTCGCAGTTCATGGCGACTAACATGTTCCAATCATGCGAAAGGCTCGTTGGTGCGACCAATGACATTAAACAACATGATAGGCAACTCTGACGTCACTCCATAAGACTACAGGCGAAAGATTGTATTTCATGATACGCTCCAATGCACATATTTATCGTCGCCTTTCGCGATCGTTTTCCGCTCGCTTTTGCTACTCGGCGTCTTTTTTACGTGTAGTACCTGCCTTTTTGCGCTTGTAACGAAAGAAAATAATCTCTATATCTAAGACGTTTTGCTCACTTGGAAAGCTGGGATGGCAGACAAGCTGTAAAGAGCAATTCTGGACATCATAGACGTTTTTTTTTTATCATAGAAGATTACAAACGCGATAGCGGAAAGATTTGTGTGGAACATTTTGCAGATAATGACAAAGTTCAAAGTTAGTAATTTTAATGTTTGCGCTTAATGATTGAAATTTCATTTAAAGAGGGTGTCATACAAAACTGTTTTTACTTTTCTTAACGGTGCTGTGATACAATTTCATAACACAAAGTTTGCACCTATTGAACTTGCTTTTGTAGGTGAATTTATTGGACATATTACATATTCAGTTAATCGTAGGTAACATTGCTGGTACATTCGGTTTGTTTAAATTTAAGAATTTAGCTCATAGCCCACTAATTAATATTATCATCTATGCAGGAGGTTGCAGAGCTGGATTCAACTTGCAGCCATACCGATCACCTGATGATGCTCATTTAGTTTGGATCGAGCAAGTCTTCTTGAAATGCTTGTGTGGATGGAAACTACCTATATGTTTTGCATTCCTCCGATTTTAGACAAATTTATTCTGAGGGATTTTGCATATAATTCTCATTGATTGTTGGCTGTTTATAATTCCTATTAATCGTGAATTCTGATTAAAACAAAGAGTTTTACCTAATTTACTGGCAAAATTTTACCTAAACAAAATTTTTTACCTAATTTACTGGCACCTTTTTCTTGTCAATACTCTAAGCTGAGGTAATAAACAAGACAATACATTTATGTCATCTGGAAGCAAAATATGCACACTAATTAATAGTTTGACACATTGAGATAATACATCATGACAGAAAATACAAGTTAAAGATATGTATGACTATCCCATGGTAATTAAAATTGATAAAAATTAATAGGGGCTTTGGAGTATGAAAAGTTCAAGACAAAGAAAATAACAAATATTCATAGCTCATGAACTCTCAATATTGCCTCCATTGCTTTGTGAAGGCCAATATATTTCGAGTGGCTGAATTGGTTTACCTTTATGATAGCAACGATTTTGTATTTAATATAGCGAGATTTTTTTCAATTTAATTGAAGTGATATTATTTCCCAAAGCAATGTTTGAATCGTCTAGAATTGATCAGTGGTGTCAAACTCATGTGTTTTCGAAAGCCGCATTGCATTTTGGAAATTGTAAAAAGGGCCGCAAACAGTTTTTGATAATGTATACTTGAAAGATATTTTTAAGATAGTTTTAGTTTGTGACATATATTGTGATGCAACTAAACAGCTGGATTAAGTTTTATTATTTTCTTCAATTTCAAATGCAATTACATATTAATATTTGCATTCCACTATTATTGCAACATTTGCAAGTTACTGTATTATTTATAAACAAATAATAAAATTCTATGTACAACCATCAAAATCAATTTTGAACAAGCTTTGGATAAGGAAAGAATAATACATACACTAAAAATGACTTTATCTAAATATATGAACCTAAAATTAACAAAAATACTACAGTATATACTCAATGTTTTTTTTAATTACATTTGTCCTGACGTTTGGCATCTTTTTTGTGTCACCAGCATACTAAGGCCAGGCTGAAATGATTTTATAGTACCAACTCTAACCAACGAGGTCACATGATCATGAGTTAATCTTGATCTTTGCGAATGTTTAATTAATTCCAGTAATGCAAAAAAGTTACTCATTTCATGTATAGATCAGTAAAAAATAAAATGACAGATTTTTTCGACAAGACATTTCGTACCACATTGCGTGGCATAGGATTGCTTGAATTATTATTGATATTGATTTTTAGTAACTAAGTCGTTGTATAATTATATTAATATATAAACATATTTCACTTTAAAAGGTTTGAAAAATCTATTACATTTAGATAAAAAAAAACTTCCAAAATACTATTACAATTAGCGTTAGCGTTCGAGGGCCGCACTGGAAGTTCTCTGGGGCCGCGAGTTTGACATCTCTGGTCTAGATTGAAGTTGTCCAAAATATATATAACAGTATTTTATCATGAATGATGATTATACCCCTTCCGGAATTTCTTCTATAGTACTACCAAAAGTTGATGAACCAAATATAACACAGGTGCAGTGAGTTACCCGTTATCCTAATTTTACAAAGCTGTTTTAAGTATGTCTGGCGTGTTTTGTGCCTTTTTACAAATAAGACCGCCTATGCAATCTTACGCTTTGGAATTTTTAGTTATTTTCCTCAAGACCTGCACGACGTGGGGGCCATACACAACTCTACCGGAGTCAAATGTCTTTGCATGCCCCCATAGGTCGTTTTTCTATTGCAAACATTTATGGAGTACTCTAATTATATTTCTTGGAATCACACTGTCACTGATATGTTGCCAGACTTTTGATATCTCCTCTTCTGCTATAGTGTCCTGTGAATAAATAATAGGAAATTGAGATTAGACGAATAGTTGAAACTTTGCATTATGTCGGCTTAATTTCTTGATTGATATACTTACTATATTTGCTATTGCCTCTTGTGCTGCAGGAGTCTCACAATGCTTAGACAGGTTTGTCCACAACTTTCACATCTGAAGAAAGAGAGGAGATTTATTAATTTTCGTTAAGAATAAATAAAGCAGTCTATATGATTTAGAATGGAAAAGCTAATAAATCCAATATCCCATGTTTTATGTAAAAAATGTTTTACTGAATTTGGTATATAAACCAACTAATAAAAGGGTTTGGTCAGAAAATTACAAGCATTCGTGGCTCCAAATACTTGAGAGATCAGACTATACAATATAGACCGTCATGAGTGAAATGTTAGGTGAACTTGTTAACACTTTGATTCAATACGCAAATAAAAGTGAATGCGCAATAGTATGTTACAATGAGCAATGAGTATATATCCTCACTGATTAAAAAAAATCTAAATGGAGGTGCATGAACTATTTGAAACCATAAGGGGTAAGTAAATATGCAATTTCGGCGAATGGGCAACTACTTACCGTACTGAATTAATAACTTCGTAGTATTTGACAAAGGCTGGCTTTCCCACGTGTACTTAACAGTGCGATGCCCGGGTGTGATATACAACAATAGTATTTACCTTACCTTTTTCCGATTTCTTTTTACCTCAACTTTCCGAAATATCATTAAAATCGACAACAACTGTCAAAGCAGACACGAACACCATTCGTGCTATGCCTTAAAAGCAGCACACATCCGCTCGTTTTCGTCTCGCCAAGTATGTGCATTGGAGCGTGCTATCGGATACGATCTTCGGCCAAAAAAGCCGGAGTTGCGCATCATGTTGTTTAATGTCATTGGTGCGACGATCATTCGTGCGTCGTTGAAAAAATAACGAGCGCCGTTCTTACCGGTAAGCACTATTTTTATTCATGGGCACAATGAACATATATATGCTCATTGGTAGACATAACCAAGTGATTTAAAGTTTGTCGTTATCACATCGTTACAATCAAATTAATAGGACGAAGCGGTAATATTCTTTCTTGGTGGTGTGGTCCTATTGTTCCCAAAATAAATAAAACCATGCAAATTTAAAACAATCTTGTTCTTCCAAGGGTCTTACTACTTACTGAATACAGCGCGAAACACCGCAAAGAGCGCAAAAGAGCGCGAAACAGCGCAAAATAGCGCGAAACAGAGGAAAACAGCGCGAAACAGAAGGAAACCAGCGCAAAACAGAGGGAAACAGCGCAAAACAGGAGACGCAGTCATTACCACCTCCTGCCACGAAAGAACCACGGCGCCTCTCGCTATGGTTTTATGGCGCTATTTCCGGCATATATACAAGGTTATGTACCGGATTATAGGTCATCATGCGAAATTTTATCTACCTTTTTGGTGCTCCAGAAGTATGTGCAGCAATATGTCGCACAACCTGAATCCGCTACACACACACACACACATACTATTTCAGACCTGCCATTACAGCATTACTGGCTACATACGTTGGTTTGTGTTTTTAATTTGCTGCCGTGGTACTCCAACTCAAAACAAGGTGCCCCGAACTCATTGCAAAAATTTAGCGCTTCCTTCTGTTTTGCGCTGTTTCGCACTGTTTTGCGCTCTTTGCGGTGTTTCGCGCTGTATTCAGTAAGTAGTAAGACCGTATCAAAATACTGACTTGGCTAATTTTGTAAATGTCCCAAGAAGTAAAAATAGCATTAATAATAAAATTTGACAACAGTAGCGTCGAAATATGGCTAGGAGGCGGTAATTCAAATGTGGGTACTCCTGAAGTATACGCACCAAGATGTCGCACAGCCTGGACCCGAACATGGTACAGTGCAAAGCGTATATATAATATAAGCGAGGCACGCTCAGACAATGGACGCCATATTGTGCCTATTGTTCTCGGCAATTTAACACGGCGCCTTATGAGAAGTTCCAACACAATTATTGAAACATACCTATTATTTTCACTAATATTTTGGGTAGAAAAATTTTGAAGGTCGCGTTTTGAAGTAGAATCTTAGCCGAACATGCTTATATCCTTTCATGTTGGCCAAATTACATTTATAGTACATTAAATTGTCTTTGAAGACAAGTATACCGGTTCCGAGTTGCTTCTGAAGTAAATTGGCCATTCTAATCGTCATAATTAACCATTTGACAATGGCGTTCCATATGATGCCACAGATGAAAAGTTGTATTTATTCGTCGAAATTACCGGCCGACCCAACTTTGCTTCAATGGCCGTTTGTATTTTCTGGTCAACATTTTTCGTCTGTCAAGCTCCATAATGCCTTACTGCTCGGCTCCAAGCTGCGCTAGAAGAACAAATGACATTGTAGGATTGTTACGGAGACATATTACTGCCTCAAATTAGCGTATCACTATAAAATCTTTGAAAAAATGACCAAAAATGGTTCTACGCTGTGTTTGGGGTCAAATTTAACGCATTAGATAGTTTTTTATTCTTAATTGCGTTATATATTTAGATAGCATATATCTTAAAGTTCTAAATCCACCCTCCAGCTTCATTCTAGCCCTTATAACAGCGGACTTATTCGATTCGGTACAACAACACGACGAAAATTCCCCCATAAGACTCCATTGTTTCGTGTTTCCCAAATATGGCACAAGATGGCGACCATGAACTTGTTTAACATTAGACAAGTTGGTTGCCGGCCGTTGGCACAGTGTACACAACCTGAGTTCAGGTTGTGCGCCATCTTGGTGTGCATACTTCAGGAGGTCCCAAATGTTACATTGTCTACATCAGGGGTTCTTAAACTTTTTGTGTTACGGAGCCCATGAAGAGGTTAACTATTATTCACGGAGCCCCACAATGAATTTTTTAAATAAAATAGTTTTTGAGTCAATTAAAATCACTTTACTTTATTTAAATGCTAAACCTTTTTTAATAGGGATGATACAAAATAGGAATAAATTTCAATTTCACAGATAAATAATATATATTAAGGCTGTAAATTTGACACTTGACAAACATATTATCAAAGTAGTGTCGAAATGAGGCATCCAGGTGATAATTTGAATATGACATCATTTATTGGAACCAAAAAACAGTGGCGCAGGCGAGGGGGATTTTCGGGTTCGACCATCCCCCTCTTCTCTCCTTCTGATATTTGTGGAAGACTGAAAAAGTTGCCAAAGACGTGAGCGATTGGTAGTAGCCAGTCAGTTTAAGCACAATTGAACCATTGAACAAGACATTCTAAATATGTCCGCATGGGTTCTGGATTGAATTCTTGCGCAATTGGGAATTTTACTCATTGAGATGTTGACGCTGACCTTGGAATTTTTGTAATGACTATATCTGATATATTGCTTGAAAATAATCTGAAGTGCTGAAAGAACAACTATTTATTTTAATAATATTTATAGTAGGCAGTTTAGCGCGTATTTATGTCTACAGATTGTCGCAGCATTTTAGTTGACGCAAAGGCGCGTAACTATGAAAACAATTAAATTGATACCCCACTTGCATTGAATATTTTACGAAACAGAAATCTCGTTATCCGATGAGAAGTCATTTTTTATGGAGTGACCTACTCGCGAAGACTGTTGTGCGGGAATTTCCGAACCCCCCTCTCTTTTAGCAATCCTGGCTGCGCCCCTGCTTATAGATAATGTCATATATATATATATGAATTTTCGACGCTACCGTTGTCAAATTTATTATTGCCGGGACAGTTACAAAATTAGCCAAGTCAGGATAGCTCGCGGAGCCCCTATGTGTCTTTCATGGAGCCCCTATGTGTCTTTCACGGAGCACTTTGAGAACCTATGATCTATATCATATATGCATGATCGCAGCGGATAACGACTTTTCTGTTGCGTAAAATATTCAATTCATGCCCGATGCGAGCATTTAATATGTCTTGCCATAATAATTTAATTGTGTTCATTGTTACTCGCCTTCAAGTCGAGATAACTATTACGGTTATTGATATGAAAAATTAATATTCTAAAATGGCATAAAATACCTGCTAAACTGCCAACTATAAGTAGACTGGTATCGTATTTTTGAGATTCGTCGAATTTGATTTGTTCTTTCAGCACCCAAGATTATTTTTAGGCAAGATATCGTCATTACAAAAATCGCAAGGTCGGTGGTAAAATATTAATAAGTACAGCACAATCCATAACTGATGAGGGCATATTTAAAATGCTTTGTTTATTGGCCTAACTGCGTTCAATGTAACCTGCGATTGCGACTTGTGACAATATAAAATCACTGCTAAACTCAAAATTACCACGACAATCCGCGGACGTGAAATGAGCAACAATGAACCAACACTGACTCTGCCCTGTAGCAAGTCTGCCACTCAGATTCTTTTTAAGATATCATATCACAGTTTGAAAATTCCCAAAATCTGGACAAATACGAACGATTGAAATTTACTTTATTGCAATAAAAAATTAATTGATATATCTTACACCAGGCCTGCCCAACCTTTTTCGTCTCGCGGGCCACTTTCACGTCACGAAATCGGTCGCGGGCCGCAGACGTTTGTACCAAACATTAATACCAGATAAGTCCTGATTTCGGTGTAGGTAATTACATATTACATAAAATGCGAGTTTATTAACATAAAATCAATCAAATTATTAAAATTGCTTTCTGGTTACTGGGTAGGGCTGGCAAATTATTCGAATATCAAGTCGAATATTAGAATAGCAGTTTACTATTCGAATATCTGGTAAACGGGGCGTGGACATAACACTCGCGGGCGACCGAATCAAAGAATCTATATACTTGCGGTTTCTTGACGACCGCGCAAGAAACACACACATCACGTCAAAATTGAGTGTTATATTTGCGTTAAAGTGTTTTTATCCATTTATTTTCAGTAGCCACGATGCTGCTTTAATGTTTCAATGAGCATAATGTGCGCCAATGTCGCAGCAATATCAAGTTTTAGTGGGCCGTTTCGTAAAATTTGAAACATCAATACAAGTATTTAATGAAGTAACGTAACGAAGATTTTTGAATGAATGGTCCGATATTATACTGATTTCAGTGATTTGTGACTAATAAGTAGCAATGCCATTACGTCAATTTCATCAGAATTATTGACTGATACGCAGTGACAACATTTCCAAAATCTTATTCAACGCGAATATAACATGAACAAAAGTACAAACACAAAAAGAAAACGAGTCCGGGGACCAGTACACAAGATATTGATGACTTTTTATTTTAGTTTGGCGATAAAGACGATCAAAGCCGACACGAAAGAAAGCAATCAGAATGAAATTAAATTGCAAACTTAGGCTCCAAGTTCATTCCTATAATTGCGATCAGCGTTCGTCGCCCATGATCGCACAATATCTTTCGAGTTCGTCGAACAGAACGCACAGCGAGAAATAAAAAAAGCTGACTTGATATCCACCAGGGTGCAAGACTTGACACATACGAAATAATAAGAACCGGCATTTGAACGTAGTTAGATGGCAGGAATATTTACACCAAAATCACGAAAGATACTTATGTATGGTAAAATGTATGTAAAATGTATAGTAAAAATTTAAAAAGTCTGCTTACAAACTTTATAGGGCGGGCCGCAAAAAACAGTTCGGCGGGCCGCGGGTTGGGCAGCCTTGTCTTACACTAAAGTCACATACCGAGAAAATGTCGCATGCGGCTCCGTCGGAAATTTTAAAATGGATAAAAGGTACATCGCGCGCACAATTAACTGTGTTTCAATTTCAGTTAATACGGTATATTTTCCAAAGAAATCTATCATAACACCAAATTCTGTGATTTACAATGTCGAGAACTCTAAACTAACGTTTTTTTTTTTATCTGTTATGAGTCTGCTAAAACGAAACTTATGGCGTTATCTTCCGTTTTAGGTTTTAGTTAATATTTTGGGCCCAGATCACCTCTTTATTAATTATTTTTAGCATCGTCGCCAATGCTTATAATTTACTAATTTGTTTTGCACACTGAACGATCGGAGACCGCCGATTTATCAATCTAGCGGCGTGTATCCTTCTTTTTGAATCAATAGCGACACCACGTGTCCCATCACTAATTAATTAAAAAATCGCTAATTATACGACATAATTCATCCAAAATCAATAGGCTTCTGGTCCGAGATAGGATGAATGCACATGCAAAATTTGGAGCAGATTCAACCTCGCTTTCGTGAGATATCGCGTGTATCTAACAGGCAGACAAACAAACAGACTAATACCTATCAACATTCTTACCGATCAAGATCGATAAGTAATGATCGTCGTTCTCGTGGAACAATACGTGCATATGCCGAGAACAGTTTTTGATTTAGAGAAGAATAAACACCGACGTAAAGATGTTTAAAAACACCTCAAGCTGACGGAAACAATCGGTGATTTTACCAAAATGCAATCGCGCACGTTATTATCGACTTTTTCAGTCTTCCCCCAAATTTATTAATATGTTTGTCAAGCGTCAAATTTACAGCCTTAATATATATAATTTATCTGCGAAATTTAGATTTATTTAGGGCTGATATTAAACCTTAATACGTAAGTAACAACTTTAAAATTTATTGCGGGGCTCCGTGAATAGTAGCGAATCTTTTCACGGGCTTTGCAACACCAGAAGTTTGAGAATCCATGAGTTAGAGAAGTTATTAAGCACGCCATTAGAAACTGAGAATATTCTTTTCCGATATCTGTATCCAATTTTATAAGTCCTAAGACCTAGGATAACAAAAAGATTCACTTCTTCACAAAATGCATAGTTGTAGTCTACATATTGCGTGTACCAGTATAAATAATTGTGCCGTCCTAATGCTTCCATCTTTGTTGATAGTGCATTGCTGGTATTGTGCCGTTCCTAATGCGACTTCACTGTTCATAATGCGCTGTTTCTGATATCAGAAAAGTCCAACATAAACTGGTTTTATGTCCGAATATATCAGCAGTTAAATTATACATGTCATTCTCAAAGTTTGTGTGATGTCACCAAGTGACAAAAACTTGTTTAGAGGTTTGCTACGGGAAAATTGTGAAGCTCCTTATCAGAAGATGAAACCGTTCTCATGCAATAGTTGAGTTCAAACTAATAATTCTATAGACAACGCAGATGCATACCATGTTTTCCCGAAAATAATATCTAAACTGAATTCTAAAAATGATTTTAATATAAGCCTTCCCCTTAAAATAAGACCTAGTCGATAGCACGAAATTTTTTTGATCTTGTCGATAGCAAGAAATCTGTCTTACGCGTTTCAAATGATTATTCTAAAAAGGGGAAAGAGAGGAAAAGGTTCAATTACCTGAGGTAATGTGAAGATCTCGTCACGATTCATATTTTGTATATGTGAAAATTCGTAATTCTCTAATTTGTAATTTTGTTTTTGATAAAGGAAAATAAAAGACGTCCCCCAAAAATAAGCCCTGGCGTTATTTTTCGAAAGAAAATTGAGGTAAGACCCTGTCTTATTTTTCGAGGAAACACGGTAGTAGATGTATGAGTAACGCCGTGTTCAGAGCCTTGTCCAATGGGAATGTGTGAAATATCCCATAAAAACAGTGGTGCTATGTAGTATATATCACCAATCTTTATCGAATAATCACGGCAAAAATAAAATATCAAAGCACAGTGGCATATCATCAATCCGAGTCCAAGCAATGTCCAATCCTTAATGAAGTCGAATCACTGCTACTTTTATTCCTTAGTCGAGTCTGAGTCATAATGAACTTTATAAACAATATCAAAATGAGTGGAAGAATTGTCATCCTTATTTCTTATGCGTCCTCATTGTTGATAATGTACCATTCCTGATGCGACTTCACTGTTCGTAATGCTGAAAATGTACCGGTATTTCGGTATATAGAACATGTTTTATAATTGAAGCCACTATCGCTTGCCATAAATAAAGTATTATAACGGTATAATTTATTTTTGCATTTTAATTTTCCGAGGAAGTCTTGATCATATACCGGTATCGGGTAGGCAATGTCGTATCCGGAAAGGTATTTACATATCATTAGAATTAGATGTATATATTATCATTGGGCTACCTGACTATGTCGTCCAAAAATTACGTCACAATCACGTAATGGAGCTTGCCCACGGATGGATGTTTTCCCGCCCCTTGACCCCAGAAAAATTCTACCTATACTTTACTATGGCAAAAAATTTTGATACTACGCTTATAAACTGGTTTACATGTCAAAACCATCATTTTTATTAAAACATTCAACAACGTACCTCTTACAGGCACTGATAGCTAATTTTATATTATTAGGGACTAATTTGTGATTATGGCAACTAAATTAACACCTAAGAAGATATAATTGCAATTAAAATATTTGATTTACGACTAATTTTTGAATACACAACTGAAAACTGACGAATAACACGCAAAACCACGAAAACGGGCTAATGTTTGCAACTATGCTTGAACATCCGTCTGAGCGACTGCATAAATTGACATTGTAACGTCATCTTAGACTTATTGCTGATTGAACATTGTTATGGAAATCGATGCTCAGAGAAACACCCATGGAAACTCAGTAACTGTCTTTATACAAATGAATATATACTATTTTTGCCATGGTAGAATGGCCCCGATGTGCTTCAAATTAAGCCTGCCTCAAATAATGCCAACTGGTGTCACTGTCACGACATCTGTATATACTAGTGCGGTACCGACACCGGGTTACTTTGATACCCCTGAACCTTTTATTTTTGATGAGGAATCTAGGTAATTCTATACACCAGTGTGCTATTTCAATAAAAAATAGAATCACGCAATGTCTAGTGATATGCCGATATATATTGTACAGAAATATAAGTCGACAAGCATGTAAACTTGAAAAAACGCATGCACACAATTCGCCGAAATTTCCTCCCATAATCTGAGCAACAGCTTTAACAAATACGTCATTGTTTCAAACAGCTGAGAAAAAGTCAACGTGAATTGTAGAATACATCGCGTCTTGGTAGAAATCAGACGTAACTTCCTTGAAGTCACTTGACGACGCCAGGAATGGCGCGGCAGTTCATACTCATTGGAAAATACGTTCGGGTAGCGTCATTTTGTAAAAGTTTACTTTATAGGGATGGAATGGCTTGTATAGTAATTTTTAATAAATATGGATGAACTTTTTTGAAAAACCGAAAAATAGGGTGGGCATTTTTAAGTGCAACTTGCATATTATTGAAAAAATTTTGGAATCATACAAGTGTCGATTAAAAACATTCCATGCAAAATTTATAATCAATTGGTACATACATGAGAAATGCCTAATCAGACTTGAGATGCAAAACGAACGTTTACTTAAATATGACGCTATAGTAGTGATCTGAAATTTGGTATTAGCAAAAAATCGATCGAGAGAAAATTCAGAGACATCGTTGAAAATATTCGAAGCACTGCAAAAATATTCTAGTCAAAATGGAAAATATTTGGTTAATCGTTATTTTTAATCTAAAATGACGTAAATTTAATGAACGAATTCTTATAAATTTTCAGAAAATGCGATCCATAAATACAGTACTCATAAACCAGTACAGATATTGAATTCAAGTGCCATAGAATAATTTCCAGTCTCGTCGTCATGATATGATTGAAGCGTTTTCAAAGTTGGTTTATGTGGTATTTGAAGGTTGTAAATGTATATCTATATATACTCTAATCTAATGGATATTTGAAAATACTACTCAATTTAAGGTTTGGAATAAAAATGCTACATTTTAGAATACAACAGATTGAAATATCGTAAATGCAATTGTGAAATACCGAGTATACGAGCTTTAAGTTTTTACATAGTACGTTGCGTAATTGAGGTCATTTCCAAACTTTTTTGAATCGGTTTATGGATCGCTTTACGACAAGCGCTAATTAAAGATGAATCGTCTTCATCTCAAGTCAACGCCTTATCATACGCGATCTAGATCGTATTTTAATCAGCTCCGCCATCACCGGTTTATTCGTAGCTAGGTGGTTTCACACCAATCGCATGCATGTTGATGTGTGAAACGTCGTATTCCTTGTTCGAGTGTCTTTGTTTTCTAACAACGACAACCACGACAAGTGCAAGCAGTACAATCAATACGAAAGCAAGGATCGCTGCGACGATTGGAAGAGTGATATCGTGAACGTCTGATGATGGTTTATCTAGAAAAAAATAGAAAGATTGAATGCACTATTCCGAGAAATTCTAGAGGATAAAGGGAAAACGAGTGTTCAGGAAAACTCAAATCGAAACGAACATACAACAAGTTAGTATTTCCAATTTTTCAATCCTTTAAAATTGTTTTCATGACTCTTAATCAAGTTGATTCCATCTGAAGCTGTAAATTTTGCTATTTTTGGCACGTAATCTCTCATCAAATTTTTATTAAATTTTACAAATCGACATATTTGATATACTCACTGTTGTTATTGACAACAATTCCATCTACAATCATAGTGCCGTTACTGCTAGGTCGAACTTTTATTGTTAGTGATAATACAACCTCTTGTGTTCCAGGCATCATAAGGTCGCTGACATCACGTCGCCGTCTGGATGAACAAGTCTGAAACAAACATTTAGTTACATTGAATTGAATTACGAACAATTTAATCTGTAGATTTTAAAATAAACCCACATCATAATTTGACAATTTTTGTTCACTCATTCTAAACTCGAATCTGTTCAGAAGCGACCATGCATATCTGTTGCCTGTAGTAGTCTACAAACCCACTTCCTTCCATAGATTGAAAATTGCAGATGTATAGTTTTACAAAAGTATGATTCGTATGACAATATTTAGTTTAGTTTGATATTTCATCGTGAATTCGGTTTTGATATTATGATTTTTGCGCCCATTTCAGATGTCACTCTGTAGCATGGTCGGCCATTGGTCCGTAAGAAACGATTCACTTCGATATATTGTCACCTGCGACTGACTTACCTGTTGACAGGTTCCCGCGCATAGAAAGGCTGTCGCAACAATGTCAACAACTTCATCATCAGTGAATGTGAACGCTTGGAACATACATGTTGATGCACCATTTCCGTTGGATAAAATGGCAAGAAAAGGAACTTCGTTGGTAGCTTTGCATCTAAAAAATTTACCGTATCATATTATTCTGAAACTAATGTTGGTATTCAAATAAAATGTACGTGCCTCAGGCCGAGGCAATAATGTTTAGCAGTAAAATATAAGCCTACAATATTCGTTAATGGTATGAAATGGCAGTTGGCGCTGAAATACGGGAGATCATTTTGTCGGCGCGAACGCGCACAACCGGAAAGAACTTGCTTTACTATAAATAGGCCTGGTATCATGTTTTCGCCAATTTTGATATATAAATCTTTTCGTTGAAAACTCGACATATACGTGTTTACTTGTGTAAATTCATATTCTTGTCCTATATATATCATCAAAATAGTGCAAAGGGTGGGTACACATGCATCCCAATAGAATGGCATATATATATAACACATTGGAGATTCTCTATTTGCAGAATCGGCAGCCTGGCTTTGTGTCGAATTGGGAGACAATGATTAACTTAATAAATGGATATTACTCACCCATCTTTAATGAGGTCTATACTGTCTGTACCTCGGCTATTTTTTGCAGTTAATTCTTTCAGCACGACGCTCACCTGGATGAGCTCAAAAACGAAGGCCTATGAAATGAGAAATAATTATAAGTCTTCCGGTAGTATGAATTTGTTCACTAATCACCCGTGTATATTGATATATTGTTTGTTTGTTTTTCAATTGTAGTAATTCTTGAAAATATTTTTAAACCAAAACTCTTTTCTGGTTGAGCACAAAGCTGGAACTAAATATTGTTCAAAATATAAAATATATATTTACTAATTGGATATTTCCTTGATAGATCTCTTACAAGTAGGCTGCGTCAACTGCGAAGTTTAAGAAATTTGCAACACGTACTAACCTTTAAGTAAATGTTGGAAGTAGTGTTAACCCTGTCACCCGCAGTCAATGGATGTTGAAATGCTGAATCTGAGTATGCAGTCAGTGCCACAGTCGCTCCACCGGTTGATTCAGAAGTTGGGAAATCGATATTTCTGAAGAAGAATTTTATTAAAGAAATGAATGAACACGAAAGTCATATAAAAGTGTTTCCATGAATAAAACGCAAAACAGTGGAATTTTGGGTAAAATATCATGTCCCGTTGGACTCAAAGAGCCTTTTAGCGATTACTTCCAGCTCTAAGTACTGACAGTGTTTTCCAACAACAACAGTAATTTAGCGAGATGATCCGATCCATCTGTTAGAGTTAGAATTTAACCGAGAATGATTAAACAATTTTCAAAGATTTCGACTAAAAATGAGACCCGAATACGAACCCCGGGCAAAGGCATTATTGCAAATCTAACTTACGCAACAGAAGAGTTGTATTGTATGGTGGCGTTGACTGTCGATGGCAAATTACATTGGAAAGGTACATTAATCGCGTGTCCAGTAAAGAATCCGCTGCTTGGAACATTGCTGATGTAATTGGAGGCAATAATTGAAGAATTATCCTGCAGAAATATAAATCAAACTTTTTTAATATGTGGCAAGTTCGGTATTAGTATATTCTAAGGACAAAAAAAATCAGAAAATTAAGTTCAATGCTCGGGATTATAAACTAGTTAGAAAGTCTTTTTTATTCAAATATATAGTTTGATAAATATATGAAGTAATTCTTGTTTGTTTTGTTTATTGTCCACGAGAGTACTGTTAACGGCATCACAATACCAATATCAGACCGAGCATGGTCTTAAATTTTTTATTTCAGAAAGTGGTATTTTATGATATTCTATCGTATATGAAACAACTTCAACCAAATGACAACAATGTTTGGAGGTAAATTCCATATTTTTATTATCATATTTAATAAGCGGTGACGGGCAATCACTCCCAAATAGCTCTGTGGGAGATATTTCAAAAAGTAATATTGTATGATATTCTTTCGTGTTTGAAACAATCCTGAAAACAATGACAATTCTTCGCATGCATACGTACTGTTGACTGAGTGAAAGTTGTGTTGCAATCATTTAGGCTGAAAACAAAGTGGATGGAGTCTCCTAGTAAGTTGCCATGCGTCGATATGTTACATGCTTCGTCAGCAAGATGCAGAGAATTGAGAGAAACATTTTTTTGAGTGTAATAGTTCTGTAGCACAGATATCGTAGCTTGAGTGCCGTTACAATCAATGGTGATTGGCGTAACTGTAATAAATATATTAGATTTTTAGCCGAGGATATAGTTTAAGAGTATTTTTGATCGCTTTAAAATCATACGAATACAAAGCCATTTAAATCATATTTAATATTTCCTTTTTTTAAGAATTATTTTCAGTGGCTGTCCATAGCATAGATTCACAACAATTGATGCTTTGAAAAACAGTTAGAGCTTGAAAAGTTAAGCAAATAAAACAAAACAATTATAAATAACACATACTGCAGATTTCTCCTGTGCTGGTCGTTCCATTGTCGTAGTACGTGCTATTACACACGCAAGAAAAACTTCCAGCAAAGTTAAGACACGTTGCAAAGGCACTGCAATTTCTATCAGCTGTGTAGTTTCTCGCACATTCATCATAATCTGTTATAAGCGAGAACACACTTGATTATTGATATCCATGCTTACCACCTTACCCCGGAACCAACAATTTGAGAAACGGAATCAATCATTCATTTCTTTCTACAGATCTAATATATTTTACATATAAGTAACCATTTGCCGAAATCTTTATTCTGAAGGGACATGTGGAGTGTCATATATGAAATTATCTACAAATATCTAATAATAGCGCAGGAACCAATAATCACAGTTTACTTTTCGTGCTAATACGTGTTTTAAAAAAACAGTGTATATTCACGGAACACCTATGATTAAAATCTAAGTTTAATAGTTACAGTGAACTTGAATGCGTTATGCGAAATGCAAACCCAATTATTAAGTTTTAGATGAGGCTTCATAAAACGAAGATACATCTGAATGCTCGCTCCTCTTTTGCGTTTTCTCGGCCAGAGTTAATCAGAATATCTGATTCATACTGTACTAACCTCCCGCTGAAATGATGGTGCCGAAACTTGTTGTTTGACCGACTGCTTTCGCTAGTTCAGCTGCGATGTCCGTTGCCTGTTTAGTTCCGTTTACAACCCTCATCAATATCACACCGATAGATGATCCCTGTTCTATTCCCTCGTCTTCAAACGTTACAGTGAATTTGCAACCACGATTTTGAGCGTTGCTTAAAGCATTACCAGCCTGTGAATGTAACATGATATATATAAAATGCTCATAAAGTCACACTACAGCACTGTTTTAATTTTGTTGAACATAGAAAGAGCAAAAGTTAAAGACGTTGAAAACTATAAAACCTTTTACAGAATAACCAATCGACTTTTGCATTGTTTCATCGTTGCAGGCACGAATTGCACACAATAGTGGTTACGATCAAAATATCATGATAGTTCAAAATATTTAAATTATAAGCAATGGCAGAACATTTTTTCACGTGCAATAAATGCGTCAAATAACTATTATTCTTGTCTTCTCTGATAGATATATCTGCATATAGGCTACTCTGAATTTTTGTGGAAAATCGGTGGAAAACGTGATACTCACAATTGCTTCTGCATCATCAAAAAGTTCTCTAGCCTCAGTACTGGAAACGTTACTGTAGGCCGGAATGAAAGTGGTATTGTATTTAACTTCGAATCTGTACTCGTAACCTGAAAATATATATATTTATGTCGATTTTAAAAATTTGTTGGACATCAATCAAAACAACATCAAAATTTTAAATTAAATTGGAGATATTATAACTCATTTATAATCGCCTCAAAAAGATGCAATTATTTTCCTCAAAAAGTTTGAGGAATATTAAAACAGTATTTTAAAACAACCTATGTTTATCGGGTATATTATCCAAAAAACTCTAATTTTTTTTATTTGTTATAGTAAATCAAAGTAAAATATGTATCAAAGTAAAGTATAAAATGGAAGAAAATGCTTTTTGAAGCGTAATTCAGATTGGCAGATTATACAAGTCCGTTCAGTTCAGTAAAGCAGTCTCAAAGTCATAACTTGATTAATTGGTTGACCTACCGGAACACACTTTAATATCCTAACTATAGAAACAGGTTTATATACTTCAAATCATTAGTTAATAACGTACTGTAGAAGCAGCAGAATCCGTAATCAGAATTTCCACAAACAGAATCAGAACCACAAGTGTCGATTCCCAAACCACACTCGTCGGCACCTGTATTGAAAATTACTATGTTACGGAAAGGCAAGTACGTGGTTTTGAAAGGCTTGTGGTAATTGTATTACACAATTCCACACTTTGTTTGTATTAAAGCTACACAAAACTAGAAACATATAAAAACCAAAACGCGAATGCTGTAGATAATCTGTTGTAAACCCCATATTATATTTATTTACCGGTTCATTATTTTCACACATAGTCCCAAAAATAAAACTAGACATTGAGAACAAAATTCCGATAATCTATTAACCAAAGTGATTAGGGTTTTAATGGATTCTGTAGGTTTTGGACGCAATATTTTCTGTCTTTGATATATTCTATAATGGTGACAGCACATTTGAACCCACGTTCATTTGAACCCATACATTTGCACCCGTATATCCGCGGGATATATATGCGGGTGCTAAAATCCATGGAAGAGGGTTAGTATGGGTTCAAATTTCCGTAGGTGCAAATTTCCATAGGTGCAATACTATGCAGGTGCAATTGTCGTGGGTTCAAATGTAATGAAACCTCTATAATATCTGATAAATGTCTCTGTCATAGAATTTTGAATCTTAGAATAGAAAGTAATTGACTTACTGGCTACTGCTCCACATTGTGTGTTCTCAACGATTGTATTTACCTTCTTCAGAAATTCTACAGCATCAATATTGGTGTTATTAATAGTTAGGCTCACTCCAGCCTGAGCGCTTCCCATACCTGAAATATGGAATTGAAATTTATTCGAGATTTAGAATATTGAAAAATTTGAATACATTTGAAATTTGAATGGTGGGTGAAGTAAAACATCACAAATATAAAAAAAAAAGTCGGTCAAGTTAGAAAATTGTACACAGTAAAAATACTAAATTATGAACATCTATATTTTTGTTAAATGTGTGAAATTGGGACAACTTTTGTTTAACGTGACAACAAAGCTTGTTTTGTTTCAATTTTTAATGTCCTTGAACTCGGTTTATACATGTGGATTGGATCAAATTTATAAAATTCTCTTTTTGACTTACCGTCTGAGCTGTTTGTGAATGTGTATACCAAACTGAAGATTCCAGCCGAGTTGTCCACGGAATTTACAAATGTTCTGATCTAGAAAGCAATAGGGAATAACTTAATGCAAAAAGTCCATTCAGTTGACAAATTCAGTTTCGCAGTATTATTATTACATCACTTAAAACCTAATACTTATTGGATGCAGACTATTCTTAGGGTTAATTTCACTCTTTTTTATCATCAAATAATGCAATATAATTTATTAGAAAAAAGGTTCAACAAACGTAAATAAAAATTTAGTAAACATGATCAAATAAACATAAAAATGATATATACTGACAGCGGACTCGAGGAGTGAAGTGATATTGATATTAATGGGGGTTCCAGCTGAAGACAAGTTAATATCCCATATTTGATTTACACAAGTTACAAAGAATGAGATGGTAATGTTTGTTCGTTGTTCTGTTAAAATAAAAATATGTCAATTAGTATATGAAAATTGCATACGTTTAAAAATTGTTACAAGATTGGGTAAATTGGTCATTAATAAATTATTCAAGCACAATAGAGACTAATTAACCTAAAGAAGCTAAGAAACTCCATGGAATTCAATTTCAGCTGTAGATTTGAGAATTTTACAAAATGAAACCAATTTTAGATTACGTATCTTAGCATATATACATACACATGTATGCCCAACGAGTTCTCTTAGAAGAAAAAATAAACGAATGCTAACGTGAAACTAATTTGTTATCGCCTGAGAAAGGTTTCATGGCACAGATATACTTTCCACGTTCCAAACTCCTCAAGAAACATGCTAGTATGAGAAGCATTTTAAATAACTTTTTAATAAGTCCGTTTAACACGAACTCTCTATAATAAAAATATAGTTCTAAAAAATAATTTACTTTCACATAGAGTGACGCCATCTCCGCTGAATCCGGTTTTACATACGCATGTATAGTTGTTGACCAGATCCGTACAATCAGCGTTCACATTGCAAGGGTTAGTTAAACATTCATCAATTTCTGCAATATAAAAATGGTCGTAATTAGATTAATATACGGAAGGTAGTAAGCATTGACCAGTTAATTGGACCTATCATTCTCAAGCCAATATATACGATTTTACAACTGCGTACTAATGATACAGAACAATGCAATGAGCTGGGATATGATGTAAACAAATTTAAACAACGATTCGGGTAATCACTATTCAACCCTTATGATAGTCAAATAAATAATATATATATATGGGGGCAATTTGGCGCATTGTAAATTATCTTATCGATTGAGAAACATACTCATAATCATGAATGAAGATTTAGTTCTCAAATTCATAAGATGTTTGTTTGTTTTGAGGGTTTCTTTAACAATAATTAACATGTTCATTATTTAGAGTCAGTCTTCGGAAGATTTGCTTTCAACTGTTCAACTTAAATGTTTTCCGAGTATATTCCGATGAGTTGATTTTCAACAGTAAAAAGTACAAGAAAAACCATGCCAATTATTCAACCCAGTAAAACACAATATGTTACTCAAATAACTCACCTGTACAGCTTGTTCCGTTGCCAGTAAAACCAGCGTTACATTCACAAGTGTAACTTCCAATATTGTTGGTGCATGTTGCATTATCGTGGCATGGATTCGGGACCGAAGAGACGCCAACCAAAGCAATAGATACCAATGGTGGACACTCATCAATATCTGCAGTAAACAATATCAAAATCATGTTTTAATCAAGTCGGGAGCACTTTTATACAATGACGTTTCAGGAGCTCAGGTACGGAGGCCGAAGTAAAAGTGCTTATATACAGTATAAACTCACATGTTTATTCCATATTCCAAGAATTACAATTCTTTTTTTAAATATATTTCTGTACACAAGTAACTAAATCGAAAAAAGGACTCTTATAAAAGACGCCTGAATTATAGATCAAAAATTGTATATCGTTTGAACACGCGATAACTTGGCGGATCGTTGCACTTAGCTATGATCACATCACAAGCTAAAGGTCTCAGGACCAAACTAAAAACCCATTCCCACCACCTATATCATTATCACCGACGTCCATTAATTAAAAAGGTTCAGTTGTTTCCATACTGCCTGGATTTCTACCGCGATATCGCGGCTCGACATATTGTTGAGTGGTATCGGCTTTGCTCACTTGGGGATTGATGTGTTATACGCACAGTTTGTCTTAATTTGTTACAATAACTGACCAAACTGAATATCATCTGTAAGAAGTCGTTTCTGACGAAAAAATAAAATAAACATGCCTGCGCAACTTGTTCCATTTCCAGTGTAACCTGTGTTGCATGTGCATGTATAGTTGTTTGCAGTTGGTTCAGTACAATTAGCATTGGTATCACATGGGCTTGATGCACATTCTGAAATATCTGAAACGGATAATAGAAAATCAATTATTACGTGACTCTGGTAGAACAAGCTTGTAATGTATTGCCGAGCTGTTTTATCACTATACCGTTTCTCGGATGAATTGGTATTTACTTATTTGCTACCAAAATTGAAAACATCTAATCATTTTATTGGAGGTAACGTTTTTTAAGAAGGCGGAGGTCTTCGCCTGTGCCAGACGCAATATAACTATTATTAAATCCAAAGTTTTTATATAAATACAGTCCGCTTCTAAATAATATGTTCATCAAATTCAACACGGAGTAGGTCCGTGGATCGGTTTGATAAATTGCCGTTATTGTATAGGTTATGAAACAATGCATATTTTCGGATCAGCAATTTATTTTCAGTACCTCATGTTGAAAAAAGTCGCATTCTAGTCTATTTATTTTATTTTTAGATAAACTTTTTTTTAACCCAGCAAAATAGACTTATATATATCGTTAATTTATGTAAAACTATTCAAAACATACAACTTCATATGCCAAATGATTAACTTTCAATCTCACTAATACTTGTGATTTTAACCTCACCCTCTATCAAAAGCGTCCAAATGTAGCTTAAAAAAATATGGTGTTTTCATTTTGTCGAAAAGTGAAATAGAATCGATTCAAATTAAAATAGCGTGTCGCGTAAGTTTTCGTAAAATTGGTCCTTACATTCAGGTTAAATCATGCGAGTCATCTTCATAGATACTCATAGGAAATGCTTTGTATAAATTGACATAATACATCAACAATGACATGTGATATCGAACTGGTCTTTCGACACTGACCGGAAACTGGTTCCACTGTGGTCATAGATGCCCATTTATAATTAATCATTTCGTCGTGCTTTTCATCCAAGTGACGATGCACCAAAGTTGGGTAAAAATAAAATCGTCCCACTTAATCGATTTTAATGCTACCCACACTTGAAAATAAGGGTTAGGCACGAAATGTCTATAAATCAAAGTACCCCAAGCGGTAACAGATTTTATACCACACCCATCTCATTTTGCTTCCGAGGAAATTAAAAAGGGCGCGTCTTTCGGGATTTGTTCTATTTTTGTAGGTAATGCTATTAAATACAGGATAACAAATTAATATAAAATGTCGTTTGATTTCTTTATCGCACGCTATGTTCATTAATTGGTAAGACTGGAGAAGCGGAGATGAATACAATTCCAATACTAGTATTTTTTGTATTTGTTAAAGTCTAACTAATTACATCGTACTAATTAATGACGTAGATGTCACGCAAATGATTCTGAAATCTTTCTATTAATAAAATAATTGATTTTTTAATTGTGGTGAGAATTCTTTTCTCTAATAATTTGACCATTGATACGCAAACACCAAATCTTGAATGTGATTACAAAACAGAGTCTGAAAATTGAAATATTATAGAAGTTTTTGAAACTACACGTGTATATAAGAATTATCATTTTCCGTTTACGACTAATTTGGAATTTTTTATTCTACATTTAATTTTTGTATTTTTTTTTTCAAGTGTATTTGTGTTTTTATATGGGCCCCATGGTCTGAAAAAAAGAAATTAATAAATTTGTTTTCATTTTTGACAGAAATGAGGCACATGATGCGTGCGAAACGATAAAATTTTTAGAATATTCAGAAAATAACTACAATTTATTTTTAGTTTCTTACGACAAATAAAATAATCAGCCTCATCTACCTGTACAATTAATTCCGTCTCCAGTATATCCAGCTTTGCAAGCACAGCTAAAACCAGGTACCAGATTTGTGCAGTCTGCGTTTGTGCTGCAGTTGTTTGTCGATGAAGACAAGCATTCATCCAAGTCTAAATGCAGTTTAAATCAATTCAAATCAATATCAATGTCAGAAAAAAAGAAGACTAAATAAAGATAAGTTGGACTAAACAGCACCGATGTATACTTGATTGGATGATTCAATACGTACTAAAAAAATATAACTAATTGGACTCATAATTGTATTATTAAATAATAGATAAAATAGGTTTTGTGTATATTTTGAAAGTCGATAATTCGAAAGAATATTTTCTGACTAACCACTTAACCTACAACAAACTCAAGTTATTCAACAAATCTACATTTTTATTTGACGATGATACATGGACATCGTGTGATGTTAAAGCCTTATTATATATATAACTATAGAAACTTGAACGCAACTATTCATTACAATTATAAAATTAAGAACACACTTTATGCTCATTTGAAATTATTATTATGAACTATTTGGATTTTATTTTTTTGCTATTCTAAAATTTGCTAAAATTTGAAATTTTTGCTACACGTAAAATCGGCTTGAAAAGTTGCTACTTTTTTGTATATATATTTATACTCTTATACATATGAATCTCACCAGTACAGTTGACACCATCTCCAGTAAATAGTGCGTTGCAAGTGCATGTAAAACCAGGTACTGTGTTCGTGCAAAACCCATCCGTTGAACAGTTGGCAGTGCCGAGGGTGCATTCATCGATATCTGCAATATTAAATTAAACAAAGTGTTATTCGTATACTTCAAAAAAATGCACGGAAAATTTTTTTTTCTTTTTCAAGACTTGTTTTCAAGTTGTACGTATTTTATCAGCGATGTTACCTTGACAACGCACACAGAAAATACTACAAACTTTCTGTGATACGTCAATTACTTTTACAGATTCATAAGTCAGTGTAAAACTTCTGAAGAATTAAACAAAGGTATCACTTTTTATCGCTAGTTAAAACAGAGTTGTTGTAAAAACACGAAATGAGCCTGTAAAAAAGGAAGTCACTATTCTTTGCATATGTTTTCACAAGAGTTAATCAAAAAATAATATATTTACAAATCTTCAAGAACATTTGAAAATAAAATTGTATTTCATTATCACGATATTTATTACATTAAATATAGCAGACAAGTTAATCGTGGTCATTTATAAACTAATGCTATTTGTATTAAAATATTAATGTAAAATAAAATTGTGCGATTTATAAACTATGCAGTGCTGATATTGAATTGCGGTTAAAATAAATAACAAAGCAAATTATTGCACTTGATCAAGCATAAGCCATGCATAAAGATTCCACGTTTTATATTAGGTCAACCTTTAGCCTAGCATACCTCTTTAAAACAAAAGGTTAATAAAAGCAAAAAATATATTAGTGTATTAGAAAAGTGCATGGATCAAATTGATGGCGACGTCAATTATGACGCAATGAATTAGTGCTTCAAATTGTCATTGCATCTATGTAAAACCCAAAACCATGCGAGGGATTTCTGAGTGGCAGCCTTCATGCGAAGCGGTTTTCTTTTTACCGGAGCAGTTGTATCCATCTCCAGTGTATTGAGCATTACAGGTGCAAGTAAAACCGGGATCAGTGTTCGAGCATGACGCATGTAAACTACAATTGTGAGTTCCAAGAGTACATTCATCGATATCTATAGATATGAAATGAAAATAATCCAATATTCGCCACAAATTTTTTAGATTGAAGTTTGTTGTTGAAAATTATCGATAAAATTAAAAAACAACAATCAGGACGAAATTATTTAGTATTCATCAATATTGCAATTTGAGAGCAGACATTTTTGAATGAAAATTTTTTGAGCAGATATTTTTTAACAAAATTTTTTGGAACGCAGTCCATGAATTTAGCAATCACATGTCAGTCCCTTAAAAGGATTCGGCGCGGATTTAGTATGATGTCTTAGAAGTTATACCGATTTTAAACCAATATGTATCATTGAATTCGTGTCATTCATGAATACTGTTGCTATCTTTATTTAATTAAGCAGGTCTGATCAGTTATCTTAATTATCTAATGTCAAAAAGATTTTTGTCACAATGCTGATTACAATTCAAAACTAATTGAAACCCGAAAAATGAAAGAATTTATTATAAATCTATACAAATCAGTAGTATCATAATTACCTGTACAAGTGTATCCATCGCCAGTATATTGCGCATTACAAGCGCATGTGAATCCTGGAGCGGTGTTTGTGCAAGTTGCGTTTCCCGAACAATTGTGTGTAGATGATGCAGCACATTCATCGAAGTCTACATTGTTAAATAATTTTAAATTTAAATCTTGCGATCATATTCGGAACATGTCGTCACTGAATTGCCTCATTTATACGCTTCTTTCTCAAGAGCTGTCTAATTTTCTATATGATAAAAAAGCTTTCGAATATAATAATCGGTTCTGAATATCTTTACTTATAACCTGACCGAACTTTCTCACGTAACTGAACTTTCTCACGCCATATAGCAAGTATTCGAATTAAGCATGATTATCTATTATTCCATTAACCTGAGTGAATCAAAATGTTGATTAAAAAAAATCAAAACAAACATCACTAATCTAAAACAATCCTAAAAAAACTGTACACGGAACGAAATTTGCGAAAATGTAAAAACCTACGTAAACATAAGGGGAAATGTATTATTTACACGTTCCTAATACAGTCTAGAATTGATGAAATATTTGACGGAATATTGAAAGGTTACCAGTGCAGGTGACACCGTCGCCAGTGTATTGTGCAGCACATGCACAACTGAAACCCGGTGCCTGATTTGTACAAACTCCTCCTGTTGAACTGCAGTTGTTTAGTGTTGCGTTAGAGCATTCGTCCAAATCTAAAAGTTTCATAATGATAATGAAAATAATAGCTTTTACAATTGATACTTTAAATTTATTTTAGAATGAAAATTAATTAATTCAAAGATCGCCCTGAACCGTAGTGTCTTGTGTCGTCGTATAAATAGAGTGTGACAACTCACGAAGAACTATTCAGCAGCAGCCGTTTTGAAATTACTTGGTAGTATGGAAAAGTCTATCACGTTTTTTTTTATCATATTCAACTATATTTTAATTTTTTTTATTAAATTGATTTATGGGTAAAGTGGGTGCGTAAAGTAGAATTTATGGTGCTCCCAAAGTATGTGGACCAAGATGGCGCACAACCTGAACATGGCATGTGTACCAGGTTAGGGTTCAGGCTGTGCGCAATCTTGGTACACATGCTTCCGGAGCGTCGAATTTATTATCTGATTTGTTCATCCTCTGACATCGCCATACCCAAAGTTGAAGTGAGCCAATTTTGAAAATCGAAGGTTTTTTGATTAATTAAGGACTTAAAGTGTGTCCAGTAGTTGAAAGAATATTTATTCTGATCCGAATAATTTTTTTATTACGTAATTCCAAAGGTAGGTTTAAATATGACACGAAACTCCTTCCCTACCGCGCCAGCAAGACTTAGTAGGACATTTGGTTTAAAAAATATTAAAAACTTACCGACACAACTGAACGACTGGGTGTATCTATCAGGTGCATACTGGGCTGTGCAACCACATTCAAATACATCTGTGTTAGCGGCATTAACGACACAAGTTTCTGATCCTGCTGTTCCACAGACGTTAGCGGCACACGCTGCAGTTCCGGACATCGCTAAAAACAACAAATTTATATTTTTATTAAGATAAAAAAAGTAATTCTATTTTTTGCATAAAATATTTAACTCCTGCAAACATCATAGAAAATTAGTAAACGAGAAAACAAATTCGTGTTTTTTGAAATTATAGAATAACCGTATGTTATTGCCTAATTATCTAAAGCTGCAACCAGCGTCCCTGATAATTAATACAAGAGAGAAAAGCTCAAATATATTGATACAAAGTCCCAATAACCAGCCGCAGTGTACATAGCCTACGCCATAGGTTCTCAAAGTGATCCATATGGAGCACCAGGGCTTTATGAGAGAAACCTAGGCGCTCCGCGAGCAATTCATTTACTTACTAAAATACTGACTAGGTTTTTATTGTAACTGTCCAAAGAAGCAATACCGACAAAATTTGACAACGATAGCAACGAAATGTGGCAAGAAGGCGGTAATTCAAATATGACATTATATTTAAGTTCCAATAAGTAACGCTATATTTCAAGTCTTGGTGCCACAATTTGCAAATACAATGCATCAAATAGATCCGAATTATTAAATAAAGTAATTTTAATTTACTCGTGAACATTGATCGATAAGTGACAATGTGAACTGAGAAGTAGTACCGAGTACGCAAGATCAAACGTCACGCTTGTCGGAATAAAAACTGTTTTCCCATGAATAGAAATAAACAAGCAAAATCCTGGATGGAATATCAGATCTCACAGAGTCCATAGGAAATTTAGCAATGAATAAAAGTAATAGCCTCCTAGTGAACAAAACAATCCTTAACCACAGAAAATTCTAAAGCAATCGTTGCAGATCCAGTAGTTAAAGAAAAATGAGAATTTTTATGGAAACAATAAGAATAGGAAAAACATCAACAACAAAATTTTATCAAAACCATAGGTTAACTTCTTGTTCAAAAATGAGGTAAAAAAAATGTCATTTAATTGACGAATTTTCTTTGCCTCTAGTATATATTATATATACATATACCATAATAATAATGCCGATCAAAAACACTTTCTCAGTGTATTGGTCCATCATTGGTATGAAAAATCTACCTGTAAATCCAAGTCCAGCTGAAACAAAACTGGCCTGAGAAGATGCTGCATCTGCAGTTGAGTTTCGGAACCTTTTTATTACCGAACCACTTCCATCTAAAAACAAATTATTCCCTAATTTTACCGCAGAAATATCCAGTAGCTAACATTATAATTATCAAGTATGATTCGTTGATAAAACTATACGTTTATAAACAAACATGGACCAAATGAAGCCCGCTCGACTGAGCGGCGTGAATATTTATCAACTGTTGGTTTATGAGGAAAGATATGTTAAACATAATATGCTTCATATTGAATAATACTGGTAACTAATAAAGCTGATTTAATTTTTTCAATTTCCACTCACCTTGAAGAGCGACACCATACACACAAGTTGGGCAGGCAGTATTGGCCTGTGCATCGATCTGACTGCTTTGAAGAGCGACGATAGAGATCAGGAATAAGCAAATATTACGCATGATTATATATATTATCAGTAGTTATCCAAAGTTCAGAAAAAGTCTTTTCCTGTCGTTAAAATATTTTCGTTTATAAGCGTTTACGTCTTTAGCACTCACGGGGCTTGAAGCTTAGAATGATCCTAATATTCTGTATTCAGCGTTTTTATTGACGTACCACACCTTTGGAGAAAAAAAAAATTGAATTAGTCATTATATGTAATAGAAAGTCAATTAGGCGTTGGCTTTTCCATTTCCAGAACAATTCTGACCTGGGGTGCGAGAGAAAAGTTGTTAAAGATTCTCTCCTTTTCACGTTTGCGTATCGGGATACATGCTTAGTCCCCATAGAACTAGAATCCAATGAATGTCCCGAGCAACAAGACCATTTTGCTAAATATCGAACACATATTAAGTTTTCCCAACTTAATAATTTAATAAATAATTTCTCTAATTCACTATTTACTTCATATAAAGCGCGATATCGTTGGTTTTTAAATCTAATTATTTAATTAAAGAAATAAAAAGAAATTCAAAACGATCAACCGTATTTTGAAGGTATCCATGAAATACATTACCTACAATATGTGGACTCATACGAAAGTCATTACTCATTCCCAGCTTTAGGTTAACACTATTTTTTATCTTCCATAAAAGTCTTATGAATGACTGGATTTCACAGTTTGGAATTCAAAATAACCAGAGGGGAGTATTTGGATCACATTATGACAGAAATAAAATAAAAAATCAGTGGCCTATGTTTTAACAAAATCAATTTTTTATTGTAAATGATTGAATTCTTTAATTTAATTCGATACTGTTTTATACTTCTTAGCAATACCGAGTTTGAGTTATTGATTTTTAACGTTGTTTTAAACTAAAATATTGTTTCCACAATATTTCGTAACACTGAGCACGGTTGAAGTAGCGTGTAACGTCATTCCGGAATCCCACGCACCGGGTATCAAATAGGGTGAGTACAGCAATATACTCATTTCTCAACCAGCGTATTGGTTCTGTCTGTTAGTTATTTCGCAACGCTCAGTGTGGTTATCGTTGCGTGTTTAACGTCACATTTTTCGCGGCTACGTCATTGCGGAATCACGTAGACAGCGTATTGAACAGGGTGGGTAAACGATGATGATAACGATCAAAAGGTAAATTATCGCAATAAAATTTCACCCTTCACTGGAAATGGGTGGGCGAAACAAAGAAAGATGAATTTGGCAATAAATACCAAGTTAGTAATTTAAGGCATCACAATGCCACGGAATTAAAATATTTTCTCCACACATTTCAACACATAATATTTTAAATTTTAAGAACAAAAACGGGTGTGGATTGCACGAATATATCGAAATCACACATAACATATTATTTTGAAGTTTTCTCCTACAACAGTTTTGCTTTGAACAAAACTTCTTCCGAAATAAAAAAAAATGAAAACCCGAGAAACGTGCAAAATAACATCAAACTGTATTTAGCAGAAAGATATAAATTTTGTCAATTTTTGTTTCTATTATAAACTTTTCTATTCTCGTTAACAACGTCGGCGCATATAATTTTAGTTAAATTAAACTTTTCTGTTTTATGACATTTGTTCCAACAACAGGTTAAAATCGTCCAGCTCGTTCAGTTTTATTATCAATTCCTGTGCGCGTAAATACAAAAGTCACATTTTAGGTGTGGTATTGTGAAAATAAGTATCATACGCAAATGCATCATTGTGGTTTATCATGCCTAACCACCCAAAAATATAATATATTACTCACGTTATGCGCACTTTCGAGTAACATTGATAAATGACCGAGCTTATTTTCAATGGGGTAAAACATCTAGTTAGGTTTAAACTCGTTTTCTCGTCGAATTGAAATAAATGGGATTAATGACGTATGATACCTGTCTTTGCTTGCTCATTTTTTATTTTGAATTTTTTTTTATTTATTTTTTGGTTATGTTTTCAGCTATATTGCAAATATTAGATTTTGAAATTAAAGATAAATCTAAAAATTTATTATTTCCCGATAAAACAACCTAAGAATACTTTGCAAAATAACAATATATATATATATTCCGATTTGAATCACAAGTCAATTTCTTTAAATTTGTTTTTGTTTCACTGAAAGTAAAATGTTATTGATTCGCTATTATCTGTATTAAAAAGATGATCCAACATATATATACACCAAGTTCAAATACCCATATTTAAAATGCACTCGGAGAGGATCAGTGGATCACCGTAGATATTTTTAAGAGTTCTATCGTAAAATTATATAAATTCTCATTTATATCAGAAATACACTCACTAACAACGTACTTGGTTTTCCAGAAACGTTAAAACATGAAATATATTGTTTGTGGGACAACGCAGCAGTTAAATTATCAAAGCTTCCTAATATATGATGTACTAACAGCAAAAACCAGGCACAAGTGTATACATTAGTTTGATAAAACGCTGATCAACGAAGGAAGGTGACGGGTTTCCCCTTTTTTAAATCACGATAATGCTTAAATCAGAAGATGAATTTCCATTAACACACTTTACCTACTTAAGACTAAAAAGAGTTGCTCGATATAGAATGAAGAATTCTATTGGACAACGACATAGCTTTCCCAAACTACTAAGCGATTACACTCCCATCCATTCGGCAACGACCGGAAAACAATTTCAAAGGAGCGCCTTTGAGATTATTTGTAGCGATGGATGTAAATTACTTTAGATTTACTATTATGTATCTTCAGTATAAAAGACCTTTATCACTTTATGGGGTGTTAATTGAATAACTTTTTGGCTGGAAACCCGTTCCGAACCAAAACGATAAATTGGAAAGAGAAACTATATTCGCATCTGAATATCTTCATTTCACGTTTTCATATCGTTGAGTTTGATGTGGACAATATCGATATTAATTATATGTTTTACAAAACGAGTGAATTTTTCAATAAAAATTTCTGTACGATTTAATCTATAAGCAAGACTTAAACTTCAAGAGATCGACTGGTCTCATTAAGTCTGGTTCACTCACCTATCTAAATCAAAAACTGTACATACACGTTCAAATGATGGGGTGGAGATATAAAATAATACTAAACTTAAAATGGATTTTGTCTTTCTGGTTGAGGTAACACAGCACAAATGATACAATAAATATTTTTATGAGGTCAAAATTAATTCTTTTTCTGATTGATAACACAACACAAATGACACAATAAATGTTTTTATGAGATTAAAATTCATTCCCTATCAGCTCTGTCGCTTGAGGTTTTATTGGGAGATTGAAATCATAGTGAATATCCTAAGGCAAATTCTGTTATTTTGCAATAAAGTTTTTGTCTTCCTATCAGCGGTGATCCATTATTTGGTAAAATTAAAGATTTTAAAATCATAGTTGGTCTTCAAAAGATCTTCAAAAGATTTTTTTTCAAATATGTCCACTTTAATATAAAACGGAAATATGGTCAAATACTAAATTCTCCCAATGTCAAATTTCATTCGTCACAAAGTATGTTTTATTCTTGTATTGTTCTCTATGGCAACGGATATAGGTGTGTTTTAATGCCACTCATCGCCTCATTGCTCCCCAATACCACACCCTACCTAACTCAACATATGTTCACGCGCGGTTGCATTTGTCTGAAAATTATGACGTTTGCTCAATTTGAAGACAAGGAGTGTTTCCTTAATGAGCTTTTGTGAGGTAAAGCGTTAAGCGCTTCTTATCGGAGGATATAAACTAATTTAATAAAAACAAACTTCTCACGACACGAGTGAAAAATTTGTTTCAATTTCGCCATACGAACGCGAGACCTAAATTGAGTAGTAAACTTTCTTTACGTGGAAAACACCAATAGCCATATTTTGGTTGCAAAAACACATTTTTCTTATTTATAAACCATGTATTGACCATCTTGGCTTGGCCAATCCATATCACAACTTTTACTAAGTCATATTTAATTGGCATTGCTTTAGAATAATAAAAACGTTAGCAGTATAAAGATTGGATTTTCAGAATTGAAATTACGAAGTACGAACTACAATACAACAATTTGATTATAATGAATCACTAAGTATAAATAAGTATTATTCTATTCATTGCATAAGAATTTCACAGAAATATTATGCTGTAATTTACTTAACTTATTTTAATTATTTTATAATTGTCTATAAAAACAAATTGGGATGTTTTTTCAAATCTAGTCAAATAAAAAAAAGACGGAAAATCGTTCAAAAATGCGCACGTTGACCATTTGTACGCAGTATTCGCCGCCATTTCCTTCTTTCTGCTTCAGCTTCTAACGTTGATTAATATTGACATTTAATGAATTGATTTTGTGTGTTTACAATATGTTCACCTTGGTAATTCGTTTACAAGTTGATCCGTAATCTATTGAAGATATGTTTGCCGAAGTCGGAAGAAGTCGCGTTAAGAAGGTTCACTGTCTTTCGTTAACAAATATTAGGTGTTTTCAATGACGAATTTTATGTTGGTAAATTTAAGCAATGGTACCCAAAACGTTTTAGTTTAGAGTCATGGGCGCTTCTGTTGATTTGCCTTAAGATTGTGAAGCTCTTCGCATAATAGAAAGCATTAGAAGCATTGCTTATCGGCAGAACTGCACACAGGAATTCTTCGAAAAAGAATGCTATACACATATAGACACCCCCCATCTATGCCATGCCATCTATCCCAAATCTATACCGTGGTGGTTCACAGGAGTAAACCATGCTATCATATGAATATTTTTATGCAGCCGTTAATCGGTCTCCACCACCATCTAAATCTATATATATATCTAACAATTTATTTTTCAATACTCGAATTAGACTGCCTATTCAATCCATAAGCAGAAGTTTGCTAAATGATTTAAATGTTTTTATCTCTCCCAGAATAAGTATGAAATACTCTTTATCACTTTTTTATCGGTAGCCAGATAAGACAGCTTAGTCATATGGCACATCATGTACTGTTCAAGCTGATTTTCTTAAATTAATAACTAATTTGTGATTTTTGTGCCCGATTTGCACTAGCAAAAGGAAGATACCGTGCTCCATCATATAGTTTAGAGTCTAAACTTCAGACTTATAAGCGTTTATCTCTCCTAGTATAAATATCTAAAATTTATTGTGTTGTCCAAGTCTATTCATACAAACATCTCCATCGCAGCTATTAACATATTTATACATATGACTTCTAGCACGCACGTAAGTTAGGATTGCCATACGCCAGATTTTTCCCTGACATGTCCGGGATTTTAGTGGTCAGAGAAATGTTAAAAAGTGCTTAAAATGTCAGGGCTTTTTGAATACAGAGAATCCCTGCTTCAAATCCTCGAGTTTTCAGATATTGCGCATCCACGAAATCCTATTTTTTTAGAGAAATGTCACATAAGAGCATTTTTGTGCAACACGGATTGCGTCGCATTCAGATAACTGTGACGTCACAAATGACAGCATTTTCTAATCGGTATTTTGGTTGCACTACCTCTACCTTTAACATACTTTATTCCGTGCTAGAGTTTAGTCAATAGTGCTAATAATTAGTCACCATTTTTGTTTATTTCGTTTTGTTCTGTATTTATTTTATTCTCACGAGAAAGCGAAGACGCTTGTGCCTTTGGGTACATCGTGAAATTTTACCATAATACTGTCTGCTTGTATAGTACAAATATTTTGGTTGCAAAATCGGTCAACGTGGCTCATTAAAATTTTGTCAGTCCAGATATGGTAACCCTAACGTAAGTGGTTGCTCGCAGCTGTTCTACCACTCTTTTCCAACTTTTAATTCGAGATCTGGGACCATGCTTTGAGTATAGTAGTTCTTATAGACGGCTTGAACTAGTAACCGTGCGAGATGCCAAAATCAAACACATGATTAATCTGTCTTATCATCTTTCCACCCATAGTGTGATATGAAACTTCCTATCCTATACTGACTTGTTAATTAAACACATACGAACTATAATAACCTTGCCAGTCACCAGAAAGTTCTTCCACTATAACTATCAAAATCGTAATTTTAACCTAGTTTTCAATATTCTAGTTTACTGATATTCCTAAAATTTATGACAGGCCTCAGATGGAGCACCTTTAATTTTAATACAGATCAAGCCTGGGCTAACATTATTCCTTTATAAATAAATATATGACTTTAACCTCTCTTTCATTTTCAAGTTAACTTGGCGCATATTCCTAATTATGCGGATACTCACTCCCACACAAAGTGTATTACTGCTAGAACAAACGTATGGTAATTACGCTATGCTGATTGTATGGTTAAATTATTGCACTACCTTCCAATTTATACTAATCTAACTTAAGACAAAGGGATCCAAAGAAAACAGCCGTAAAAGGAATGGTGGTGCAATAACAGGATGATACCATAAACTATTCGTGTGAACTAAATGTATTGCCACAAACCCCACTGCCGTAATTTACTTCAAAGGTAATTTTTTTAGATCAGAAATAGCGCAGCTACCCACTTAATTAAATCAATTGAAAGCTACATATTCAAACTAGCAATGAGGTATGATATTTTTAAATTTCATCCGGAGCAAATAACATCCCATTGGAGGACTCAATCATGAATATGGTGAACCACTATGGTGATGGTTTACTTGACCATCCAAGTTCATGACTAAGATTTTCAAACTAGTAACTGCGTATATATGTATATAAAACTCATTAGATTGAAAACGTGGGGAATTCACCAAGGTTGTTAAGTACAAGTTCAAGAATCTTTAATCGCGAGTCCATCTGATCACCTGAGTCGAAGTCGTGATTCATTGAGATTTTGAACTCTCTGGTCCAATTCAAATCGAGTCAAGATATTGTCGAGTCTCCCCATGTATGCTTTCATGCATTTGGGTGGATTTGCCCGCAAGATGGTGGCAGGATGCTTGTTATCATTCTACTCGCATGATAGTAAACAGTAAGATCTTTTTCTATCCCACTTAAGCCAGGATATGAGTACACTCTATTCAATCTGTTGAAATAGTGTGCCAATCTTAGAAAACCAGATTGATGTCTTCTGTCGATATGGGTGCTTGACTAAAGCTTTGTTCATAGAAATGTAAAGTACGATCATCTAGTCCAGGAGTCGGCAACCTACGGCCCGCGGGCCGGAGTACTATAATCCGGCCCGCGACGCTTCAATGTATTATAGTAACAAAACAGCTGATTTGGCGATTATATTCTTTACGTAACAGAATTTATTGTGAGACACGTATATCCTAAATTATATTATAATATAACAAGTTCAAATTTTCGATTACTTGTTTAATGAGCCTATAAGTTAATTCTAATTAGACAAATGGCAAAAAAACACAGAAAAGTTGATGCTAAGTGCAAAGGGTTCAAAATGGCGCCGAAAACATTCAAATGGAACTTTTTCAGATGCAAGGCAATGAAAAAAATAAATCTATATTATATTCCGAGAGATGTATCACTGCTTGATTTTTTATTATAAAAAGGATCATCCGAATCGGTTTTCAACTTTCTAGAAATATGTGCGCCCGCCAATGACTTGCAACCATTAATTTTGACCCGCGAGCAACAAAAGGTTGCCGATCCCTGAATTTTAGTCTTTTGGAAGAATCGAACCATTGGAAGTTGATCGTTCCTTTTCTTTTGTTTGTAAAAAGGTTTGAACAATCTTAAACATGTGTGACACAACGTATATCTTATTTTAATTTTTTTCCATATGTGATCAAACGAAAAAAAAATGGAATATAAAAGGGTACTTGAAAATACGAGTAATGATTTTATCGCGTGTTTGACCTTCTTTCTCACAGACTGTCTTTGTAACTCAAAGATATATATAATTGCGCCATTAGGTTGAAACACAAGACATTTCGAATATGATAAATGAACAGACGATTCTAAAAAATTCATCTTAATCAAGGATAACGTGTAATGACTGTATGGAGCTGATCGTATTATTGAAATCGACCGTGTCAGCCAACTCCTCATACTATTTTTTTATAATTGTTATATGTTCTCTTTTTAGATTTATGTTCTGTCTCAGTGTCTTTGTCGTTGAAACTAATTTTAGAAACGGGTTAGACTTTTATGTATTTTACTTCACACACAAATGAAAATCTTGTATCGGTTAATTATCACGTCGAGAATTAGGGTGCAACTAATGAGTAATGGGGTTTCATGTTCTTTCATTCCGACACTCCTTCCTCTATGACGACAGAATAAAATTGTGAATGAAATTAATTTCGTATACCCATTTTGTTGGCAGGTAGGTACCAATACCTTTTTTGTTCAAGGGAATTTGTTATTCATTATCATTCAATAATTCTCAATGTATAAATATTAACAAGTCAATGCAAAACTTCCAACATACTTATTGAAGTTTGTCCTATGTTGTTATAATTGTATTGATTTTTTCAAGATAATTATAATTCTCTTCATCGGTGTTATAGTTAAGCCAACTAAACCAATTATATTGTGGAGTTAGTATTTAATAACGCAATTTTTACAGTGGCTAATTGAGACAACATATCTTTTCCCAATCTCAACTTTCAATATAAGAAGAGCTTAGGCAATATACATTAACAAAAACTAAATGAAAAGGACGAGAATAGTTTTAAAATATCGTTTTCTTCCTACTATAGCAACGTTGGCTGATGGGGCATTTCAAATTGCATAGATGGTATTTCAAATTGCAGAGACTTGTTGGCATTTGAAACATTCGGTAATCGGTGACTTTGATACAACTTTTTGATCACATTATTTTTTAATTCCTAAATTGTCAACAAATTTTCAAAATCCAGATTTTATGAGTGTGGAGATTTGGATTTCTTCGTTGTACTTTTCTAAAACGTTTTTATTTTGTGGTCACTATAATGTATGGATTGTATTTTCTTATATTAAACAAATGACAATAAATTTGGTACTCATTAAATAAAAATTATTCTCACTATTTCTCAGCAAAATATATTCAATATTCGAATATCCATGAATTCATAAGTCAATATATTAACATAAATAGTTATATTTATAGAGTATTTTATGAATATTTAAGTGTTGAATATGACTTAGTAAAATGAATTTTGGTGGTGTTTAGAATATGAAAGTTTCGATTTCAAAAAAAAAATTCAAGGTATGACGTGGGGTCAAAAGCGGTTCCTATCGACAATTTGCCTATGAATGAATTTTGTCTCTATTGTAGTGTATTTTCCTATTTTCTCCCCCAAATTGCGATAAAAGCTTAGTTTTGTATGTTCCCTGTTCGGAACACAAAGTTATTGACCAGAATATTCCAGTACCGATTCCCGTTATAAGTATAGATTATTATCAATGAAATGTTAGAGCGTATGGAATGGGTGGTTTCCAACGTTGAATGATGTATAAGCTTGAAAGTGTCTGCGTTCGTTATTTTTTTATTTATGCTTTTACACTAAATTTTCTTTTCATATAACCTTTGTTTAAATGAATATGATATCAGAACGCATCGTTGCTATATTACAACGGTGTTTTCCAAAGTTGACATCATAATATAGATTTAGATTTTTATGCCAAAATTGACGTTTATACCGTTTTTTGTTGTGTAGTTTGCGTGTGCTTAATACATGGAATCTCAAAATTTGGGTAAACTTAATTTAGTTGTATGAAAACAAAGCGTAAATTTTTCAGGTGTAGTTTGCGTGGGCTTAACGTGTGGAATCTCAAAATTAGGGTAAACTTATTTTAGTTGTATGAAAACAAAGCGTAAAATTTTCAGAAGAAACTGATATAATAATATTTTTTTGTTCTATCCGCCCATATTCGGAAATTCAGAAAATATGACTCAATAATCCGAACTGGGCAAAAATTTGATTATTTTTATTTTATATTATTTATCCAGTTGAATAATAATAAAGCGAAATTTCATCAAAAATGTTCTCTCGCGTACAATTAGTTACGAGATATACCGTATTCAACGCAATCCAATGCGGATATATGTGGAAATTTTTCCATGACTCCTTGTGAAGATACCGGTCCTATTTCATGAATTGTATACCTTTTGTGATACCTATAGCGCTACTCCAACCCACATTACCTACCTCGTTGGTTTACGAATAGGCTATATACTATATATTACCGCTTGGTAAAGATGTGAACAGCCATTGACCTAGAACATCATTGCAATGGTAAAGTATGCATTTTTTAATTACAAAATTCATAAAAATAGGATAAGTCTTACTGTGACCGGGAATTTGGAAGAAAGCGTTGATATGGTGTTTACTTTTAGAATAATGTTCCGAAAGCCGCTTAATATTTTTCTTCCAATTCTGAATTTTTAAACAATTTGACAAGTTTCTTTGAGTAAAAAAGACTTATAAAGTCACAAGTCCTTCAACAACAACTTAAATAAATGATAGTTCTGAATTAGTAACAAGAATTAGGCAGAAATGAAATATATGGTGAAGAAATTTGCCCTAACGATTTTTTTTTAAATTGAAAATATGGCATACGTTGTGTATTGGTTTATTTATTTTTCAAAGTGAACACTGAATACATACAATGGGATGTTTGCAGTTCCTTATCTGGAGCTACTCTTGGAATACGTTGTTGTGTTTTGGGAAGCAGTCAAATTTTACTTTCGACATTTAGTAGGTTGGTCTTTGATTTGGAAGAAAATGGATTTTGAGGGAAAAGAAGAACTTATTTTGCCAGCCCAGTAAAATACATTTGAAATACTTTTCTTCTATATTATTTTCATAGATTCTGTAAGCTAACGTACAAAATCAAAAATATGCAATTTTTGCGGACTCCTTGAAAATGCATTGTGTCCAATCACCCAGATTGAGTAACATCCGGCTGAGTATAACACTGCTATAGTAGAATTAACAGTACGTAGTGAAACAAAATGAAACTCTACTCTACACATTCCCCTATTCATGGCTTGATAATATACCTGTGGTTTAATATTACCATGCGAAAATTAAAATGGCGATCATTCTCAGAGCCAAATAGATTTGAATGGTTTGGATAATTAAAAGTCAACAAATTACTTGTCGATCCCAACATATTTTTTAAGCCATAAATCATTTGTATCGTCGGGTACAGCTTTCTAAATAATATAGAAAAATATAATTCAAAGTTTATTTTTTATATTAAAAATAGTAAGGGCGTATATATACACTCCTTACCTATGACGCAGGTTGTTGTAATTTCCTTTATAAAGTATTAAATGAAAACCACTACCCCTCTAAAACGTGCCTAATTAACCTTGCGAATAAGTTTATTTTGTGTGTGCTGCATTCTGTTGAAAGGAAGGGCATTCTTGTATATTAGATTCTTGTGTTTTTTTTCCTCTTCATTAAAGCCAATTACAGAACCTAATATTGAGAAAAGCGGTGTTATTGGAGCCATATTATGGGTTATTTTTTCGCAAATTTCAACTATTCGCTTGGAATCAATCTAATAAAAAATAGATCAAAGATATTGGTGAATGTGGGGCAATATTAAAGTTGTATGAAATAGTACAATATTTCCCGGATAACAACTGTTTGTTGGTTCGAACTAATTTAACATCTCGTTGATAGGGGTGAGTACCTCCGAGAACCGAATTGACTTTTTTTATGTATAATATGCTTTAACTCTTCAAGCCCCAAGGTCAAATTCGAAAAAACCCACCTATACCTGCAATAATCCCCTAAATATGCTATGTTTTCAATTCGAACTCAAACGTCAACTACTGACCCTATAAACACGCATTCGGTAGCGTCTGAAAGAGGTAAACGAGTCCTATATTGCACTCCCTTTCATTTTTACCACATTCCAACCGACTCGCCGAATATGTAGGTCAAACTAATCGATGTTTTCACTCTTAGTAAATATTGGCGAAAATTGATCAAAATCGAGTGACCTTGAAAACGAAATACTCACAAAAAAACTATAAACGCCACGACCACCAAAGTTGGAGGCCAGAAACTACAAGCTATTGCGAATCTAGGAAAATTATCCCTTCCTGTCTAACCCATAAATTACTATTCATAAAGAGCATATGAAAATACACAAAAAATGAATTTTTTTTGTGGTCTCGGATGAAAAACAACAACTCAAACGAAAGGAAAGAACCAAACAGTGATAACAAATGATGAAAGAAATGAATTAAACAGTGATGATATATATATACAATGCATAAAATATAACAAGGATGATTTTAGAAAAAAGTGATATCCATCAAAACAGTGTATACAAAAAGACTAAAAAAAACAGTGTGGGAATAATCGCATCGAAAAATGTTTATATACAATGAGTGAAGAATAAATGAAAAAGAATGAATAAAAACACTGATACCCTGGCAATATAACATGACCAATATAACGTGACCATCTTCTTTTTACTGGTCTGGGATTAGGATAGGATTTTACATATTTATCCCGGGGGAGAGGAAAGCCGATAAGACGGCTTATCCATATGGCGAACCACGGCCTCTCGTCCGGTTACCATTCCAAGTCGGGTATGGGATTAGTTTTACTGTATTGTTTGTTTTCGGAAGCATGGACTTGGTGGTGGAGGAAGCCGTAACCGACCAGCGGTTACGTGAACCACCCAACGACGGCGAGGAGTCCAGAAATCCTCTCGCACATAACCATCCCTGCATGGGATTCGAACCTGCGAACCCACGCAGAGTAGTTAGAGGTGCGGTGGCGAGCGTATTCCTAACGCTTAGCCCGTTGAGCCACACCGCCGCGTCTGCCTCTCCTTGAACGAGTCGTGCTTGTGGACGCAGACGAGGTACTTGGCATATCTGAACTGCCAGAACTGGAGAATTGCCTTATAAATATTGGAGTTGTTGATTCATCAGAAGAGGACGAAATGTCTTCCAACTCCCACTCATCTCCAGAGCTGTAAAGGAACAATTCTAATCAATCATACTGCACATCTGCTGACTTATATTTGAATATAGATATCAAGAACAGATTTATATGATATATAGGGCCAATATCTTCATTATAAGTGACTGCTTGCAATTTTAATCAGTCGACTTTCCTCTCCCCCCAGGATAAAAAAGTAAATCCTATTCCTATTCTAATATTGTAATTTACAGTGTCAACAGCAGAATGAATATAAACTAAGCCTTCTGTCAAGACTGTTGAAAAAAAACTAACAGGAAGTATATCAAAGTCACTTACCTCTCACCAAAATCACTTTCCACTTCGATTCCAGTAGATAATTCCATATTAAATTTCAAAAGACAATGCCGCTACGCTAACAGTTATCAAGCCAACATTCATAAAAGAGGTCGTCTTTGTTTACAAGCAGTATTTACAAGCAAAACGGCGTGTTCCCAGCGCCTAAATCGACTATATCACAAACAAATCACCATAGAAAATCGTCATTTTTCAAAAACATTGGGAGCACTAACATATCACGTGATGGCTTGATGCCTTTTTCTCGTTATCATAGCGTTGTAGACGAGACGGTCTTTGTTTACAAGCTGTATTTACAAGCAAAACGGCGTGTTCCCAGCGCCTAAATCGACTATATCACGAACAAATCACCATAGAAAATCGTCATTTTTCAAAAACTTTGGGAGCACTAAACAATCACATGATGACCTGATGCCTTTTTCTCGTTATCATGCGTTGTAGAGACGTAACGTCAGAATCGATTGATACCAAAACCAGGTCACACAGAAGCGTTGAACCGAAACAGTGAACCCGGAAAGCGGAAGGGATATATCGCCGGCTGGTTCGTTACCACGGCCACTAGGAGGCGATAATTCGCTGGCCGGGGCTTGAAGAGTTAAATCAGATTTCTTTGAACAAAACTTGCTAATATTTAATAACAAATCGAATGCATAGATTTGAATAATTGTTTTTATGCGACGTTCGAGTAAAGCTGATTGAATAGTCATTTTGACAGATTGATATTGTATCAACTTATCTAAAGTAATGATCATACTGCCGGGTTTCATACTGCAGTTTGACATAATATTAATCTGTATTACCGACTTTCCTATTTTCCGAATAACCATGTTTAATTACTAGAGGCATTTGGCAGTTGGGATTCAAAATAAATAAAGCAGGTCTTTACCTGTCTATGGAAGTGTGAACTACAACATGATTTTGAAGCTCACGAAAAAAGAATTAAGTTTGTAGTATCATCATAAACATTGCTGCTGGAGTATTTCTCAGGTGTTGAAGATCACGGAATGTTGCTATCAATTTCCGCTTATTTTGCTTTGGTGATGTATTGAACGCATATTTATGATCATGCGCAATGTTTTGCGTTGTTTGAACTTCGCTTTTAACCATAGATCTTTTCGTAGCGTAAGACCAGAAAGATGCAAATAACAATAGTGTTGAAATATACGAACATTCATGATCACCCCATGTAAAATAGTAAACCTGTGCTTCATGTAATTCAACGCTCTGGATTAATCAATAGGTCAAACTGAAATGTCAACTGTGTGTATATTTGATAACACATGCTAAGTCATACGCCCCTTCGGTGGGATCTGATGGTAATCTATCGTAACAACTATGCAGTTCTTATTAAAACTTTGCAGACTATACGAATTTGACATTTCGTAAAATCAGCGTTATTATTACTGTTGCCATGACTTTTATGTTTTCAACAGACCGAAGACAAACTAAACAGACGGACACCACCATTAAGTCGTTTTAGAAGTCGCCCTTTCAAGTCTTTAAGGCGCGTTGACCTATGATACACAGTTGGTTAAACAAAGCTATTTTTGCTACTTCATCGCTCATTCTGATAATCTTCAGATGCCATTTTCACGAACCCAATATAGAGGGGTGGGTCATTGTTTACCAAAAATGAGGCTGATGTGTCGGAAATTTCATAGGATTTCGTGTCGACCCAACCCTATTGTGAACTCAGTCAGTTTATCAAGTTTCTCTGAACCCTTTCTAAACAAAAATGATACGCTATAAATCAAAAAGTCCAAAGGCAAAAAAACACTATCAAAGGATATCTTGACAAATGTGATACATCTGAAAAGACCCAAATTGAAAATTGGTTTATCTATCCAGTTGTAGTGATGTCCCTATCGGCTGGCGTGCAAAACAGAGCCTTCAAACATGCACTATCTTTTATACTTCATTACGTCGTTGAAGTCAGCACTAACTTACTTTATAAGCTTTAGTCACGCAAAAGTCAAGCATATAAATAAAATACAAATGTATCAGCATCGTTCATTCAAATCGCAAATAAACAACTTCCTGGAGTTGGTGAGTTGACACCAGTGAACACTTTGAATCATACATTCACTTAAATCTCTAATCATCCTATACATATGAGAGGTTAAGGCAGATAATTACGAAAGTTGGGTACACTTATTAAATTTTTGCGTGTGGAGAACATGCTTTTTTAATTCAATACCTACGCATTTACATTTACCTACCTGCATTTGTTATCAAAATTTGAAAGTCATGTCGGTATTTTTTGTTGAAAATGGTGATGAAATGATAACGTTTCTCTAGTCAGAATATATGGCCTTTAGACAATGACTTCTGCGTTTCACCCACCACAATGCGTCATACACGGCTGTGGTTTTTGGTCAGGTCGGTGACGTTGTCTTTAAAATATCATAAGTGAATCACAATAAAATAGTTCTGGCAGCCAAAACAAGCGGCATTTACTAGCAATGCCATAAGTCATAGGCGTATAAAAAAGGTGGGAACAGAAAGAATGAAGAAAACTTAAGTATTTCAGAAACAATTAATAACCATTTTATCGAGTGTCACGCATTTTATAGCACTAGTTAAGCTCTTACATATATATATAATGTTCTTTCATTGACTTCGAATCATTTGCATTAGTTATCGGCAAAATCAGCCAGAAACGCATTATATTTGAAATACGAATTTTTGCCAAAGCATCAACCCTTTTCTGCACACGGAACAGCCGTGCCAAGCTTTACCGAAACATTTCACAACGTAAGAATTACAGGCGATAATGTTCCCCACAAAAGAATGCAACCTAGACTACTTATGCAAAACTCCAGAACATATTATGCTCGCATTACAAACGTTCCAGATGTTAGAAACAATTCTCAAACCTGCGTCAATTTAAAAGCATATGTCAGCGTAACATTCATTGTAAAGTTACCCTGAAGCATTTTTTGTGAAATATTTCAATTGCTAATTGTTGGTAAAATAGGTGCATTGTTTATTGAAAATATATTGTGAGTACAGTTTTGTGTAGTATAATTTGTTATAATGCGCTAAATAATGAATATTGAAGCATATTGATATCCAATATTTTGTTATTCCCTTCAAAAATTGTCCCTTGCAAAAAATGAAAATACTACATACATTTTTTGGCGATTTTTAATATTAATAAATGCTTTTCCCAACATCCCCGTCCTTGATTATTTCTGTAACAGTGATCAATCAGCGATAAGTTAACGTTGGTATAACAATTACAATTTGTGCAGACCCTCAAATAGTTTCTTAACACCGTCAGATATTCAGCCATAGCTGTGAACATTGGTTCGTTTTTGTGGTTTAGCTGCAATTCATCGGTTTTAATTGTTAGCTATAAACCAAACAACTTAACGTATACTGTGCATTTTAATCATAATTCCAAGAATTTATTTGTAGTTACATCAACTGTAAATGCAGCAGAAAAACAAAGAATTTCAGGCCTTATAAAGGGATAAGCATCTTAAACCGAACCTTCTATGTTACATGTCAACGGTTTTCTAAAATATACATGCGATGTGTTCTGATATAAATTTTGAAAATGCATTGGCGCGTGAGATTTTGTATATCCAACAGGTTTCACAATTCATCCACATGCATATTATTATTTGCGATGCATGAAATGCCGTTATACCAAAGAGCTGGAATTTATTGTAGTATATATAGAAAGTAGGCTACTGTTCAAATGTGAACCCGAAAGTCCAATGACTTATCGCAATTCCGAGTCGCAGTTCTTACCACTTCATGCCACGAACAAACCGCGGCAGATCTTGCCATGGTTTTATAGCGCTATTCAGTAAGCAGTATTACCGGTATATTCACAAAGTCAAGTACCAGATTTTAGTTTATCATGCAGAATTATATGTACTTGAACCTGAAACCTAACCCCAAATCCATCAAAACTGTATCCATACGGAAAATGTTCCAACTTACCCAATATTTGTCACCATCAGGGGCAGCCCTGCCATTACAGCCGACATGCCTTGGTTAAGGCAGCAAAATCATACTCGCCATTGGTTTTCAATTTGCTGCCGTGGTACCGGCATCTCGCCATTGGTTTGTGGCAGCTAAAAAGTCAGTCGCGGTTTAGCCATGGCGGTCACGGTTTGGAAATCCCGCCATAGTTTTGCGGCAGCTTCAGACCCCACAAAATACTTGAAACTGCCTTTGGCAATTCCGGAAGCCTGTTGCAGCGATGCGAATTCGCGATTAAGTGTGCTGGCCAAGTCTGTAAAATCCTCAAAAGATGTATGATGCCACACAATAGGTTTGATAGTCTGATGGCGCTAGTAAAGGACTTTATTTCCCAGTAGGAATACACAGATTGTAACAGATATAATACAAAGCAACAAACGTGGACGACGATCAGTCAAGAAGAGAGAAGGGTAGCTAAAAACGAGGTCAGGGGGACAGAGGAACTCGACGTCAATTATTAAGAATATTCAAATCCGACACATTCGGAAATATATCAGTTGGGTGACCGTACATTTGAACCCATGTACATTTGAACCCATGCGTATATCCACGGGTTCAATCTATATGCGGGTGCTAAAACCCATGCGTTAGGGTTAGTATGGGTTTAACTATCCGTGAAACAAAAAAAATTCCATAGGTGCAATAGCATACAGGTGCAATTGTCATGGGTTCAAATGTACGTGGGTTCAAATGTAATGGAACCATCAGTTGAAATCACAGCTCCGACTTCGCACACGACAATGCAAAGAAATTGACCAATAAAAAAGGCAATTCCAGTCTCGTCACACTATGCCACTTACAATGAAATCCGATTATTTGATCATTCAAAATCTCCGAATCAAATTTGCAAATCACGTCCTGTCGCCGTAAGTTCACATCGGTACCGGTAAGCCATAGCAGTGCAGTGAGTACTGGCTTTGCTGAAAAGATTGCGGGCTTGTCTGGAGTGAGGCTACGTGGATGCGCAATATTCCTGGAGATACATTGAGCCCCACAGGACTACGAAAAACCGATTTATTCCCCAACAACAGTTAGAAAAATGTCAGAAACGGGAATTTAGCAAATCGATATGTACACTTCGTTTATTTAATATAAGATCAGTGAATCTTTTGGATAATTGCGCGCTAAATACTTATACCGGAGGTGTAACCTAAAATTAAAATTCACACCCTGATGTTTTTAAAATACAAAACCATCAATGCACGTTAAAGACAAACGTTAAAGACAAGAAAACGTTAAAGACAAGTCACAAGCTTTTTAACAATACCCCTATGGTTTGTTTCACCATACGCGTTTCGTAACATCTTGTGAACAATGTTACATTTTATGTTTGCTTATACAATCCATGAAGGACAAAGTGTGAAATACGTCAAAACAAAAGCCACATGCTTGTTAGCATATGCTACTTTGGAACACGATATAACGTATATAAGAGACATACACATGCATTGATGAAAACCTTATCCCCCTGGAGTATTGTCACGAGTCTGAACAGGTGTACGCGAACGTAAGTGATAATTTATCTATGTATTGATATATTTTAGAGAAGTCGAAATGAAGAATAAATATCTCTTACTAAATTGTGATAAAATAAGCAAGCATAAGATTTATTTAAACCGTTTGGGGCTATTTTGCTATTAGCGATAAAACTATTTGTAACTTATGGAAATGTGTTATGCATTTTACTCACGATATGTTACTGGTATATAGGCCACTTCCGGGTGATTCAAATACAATTATATTAAGATAAGCTATTAAAGTGTGGTGTCACACCTCCACATTACGGGTACCTAACATAAAACTTGTCAGTGTTTTTTGGGAGAAAAAAAAAACACAGCGTGATTCTACAAAAATATAATTATTTACATATACCTACGTCATGGCAAAATTTTCATTTTCATATTGGATTGATAGGAAATGCGTCCCAAGTTTTTTGTTGTCTGTTTGGCGGTACTGATTATTCAGTTGCATTCAAGTGAGGCATTCTTTGGAAAAGTCGGTAAAGCTATCGGCAAAGGATTCAAAACTGCTAAAAATGTTGTATCGAAGGGATACGAAGCATACACCGGGAAAAAGTAAGTTTAACATATTTTAACAGTAAAATAATACCTCTCATGATTCAAGCATCTTAGCATATAGATATAAAAAAAAAACGTTAACGACAGAAAAAAGGTATCTACAATCCTTTGTTTACTACTTGGTAATTTAAGATGCATGCATGCAGGAATTCCAGCACATATCGAATTTCAATGAAACAATACTTGACAACACACAAAGTGTCTTAAATGGGCTTAGGAAAAGCAATCATGCGTCATTAACAATAATGATAATTACCTTTAATAAAAACCATCAATCATTGCAAATTGTATATATATATATGTTAAGGCAATCAATCAAAATACCGCAAAGTCGAAACGAACTTTAAAAGCATCGTCGTTATCTTTTAAAATTAACTACTCGATTTCTCATTAGTTGTTTTGAGTTGACAAAATAAAATATTATGGAACTAAATAACTAATATATTTTATCAGATTGACGTTGGGAAATGCGATTGGTACGGGAATGCAACTTGCCGAGGGCAAGGTCCCAGCTCCAGCACCAGGGTAGGTTATATATAACTTATATATCCTTATAAGGTCGCTTTATGCGTATGAAGCAATTTGTCCTGTAATATATTGCGAGGAAAATATATCAAATTGACTGAACAACAATTAAATATTCGTTTTAGTCCCTTCAATTTTCTGTATCATCTTTTTGAAAGCGAGACGTTAACCTGAAACGGCCGAACACAGAATCATCTAATTTTTTAAAATACATGAGTGTTATAAGAAAAGTATGTTGTAGCGGTAATAAGTAATAGCACCCGCTTTTCAAACCCAAACCTGTTTCGGCACACGGTTGTCAATAACATTATTTTTATATTGTAGAGCTGCTGGAAAAATCATCTCAGCCGGCGCCGACTTGTTGAAGAAGAAGAAGAAGACCAACAACGAGCAAGAACAATCAACACAAGATCAGAAAAATGAAAAGAAGAAACAAAAAAAGAAGAGAAGAAAAAACAAGAAGAAAAACAATTCGAGAGATAACGAAGCTGAATTATCAGACTATATGCGTGCCATGGAAGAAAACGTAGGATGTTCTTTTTATACATTTTGATGCTTCATTCTAATGTACTGTATTCATCGTAGCTTACTCCATACATACAAAACTAGCTAATTTCTCGGCATTACCAACAGTTTACTTTAAACAATAAAACCTCAAAATAACAGTCTGATAAAGATAAATTCTGTTTTGAATGTGTCATTATAGTTGATAACAAAAAGTAACATTCAATGCAGAATGTTCTGATAACTATGCACAGCACAAGATTTGTTTCATGGCGTAAGCATGCAATTTACCAGACCGATAATCGGAGAAATAATTTCATTATTGCAATAATATCCTCCACGTATATATATAAGAAAATGAGTTACTTTACGTCAAAGTTGCTGGATCCGCTAATTCATGCTACAGAATTCATATATATACTGCTCAACTTCGTACATTTGGTACACTGTTTATACTACACGCAGTTTTATTCTATTTTTTGGATTTTATTCGACATCGAAGTTATAATATTACAGAACATAGATCTTGACTCGGTGAAAGATGCCGAAAAGATAGTGAATTCAGTTGATCAATCAATGACAGACCAGCCAGATGAAAGTTTCGGGATCAGTGAACTCATGAAATCGGGTAAGTGCATAAATGCCAAACACTATTATCGTGAATGATTCAAGTGATTGCACACTAACAAATATATATTTCTGTAACGTTTCGATTAACCAAAATCAAATTTTCTCGGATATACATAATTCAAAGTTACAGAAATATATTTGTGTTATTATGCAGCAAGATTCTTGATAGTTATCTTCACACTTGCTACCGCATCCTTGATTTATATTCGTACGAATCTAGCGGCGCAAAACCATATAAGGGGATAAGTAATTGGTCCCGCAGAAACGCAATTGATAGCACTTGTATTATACATAAGAAAAATTACGGCACAGTACTTGTTCAGAGAGATATTTTTTGCATTTTGATGTACAAGCAGCCTGTATAGCAAAACCATGTCCCTCTAGTTCAGAGTTTCTTAATCTGGGTTCGACCGAACCCCTGTGATAGCCTACTAATTATGCAAAAATAACAAAAGTTCATCGCAGATATTCAAACTTAAACGTTCAACTAATAAATCAGCTTAGCTGTGAGCATAGCTTCGCTCAGATATAAGTTTAGTGGACCTGCAGTTTCTTACACCTTAGATTTTAGTACATTTCATTGAATGCTCAAATCTTGTGTGTACTCATCTGTGATAGCATTTTCAGATGTTTTCTGCTTATGGTTTTGAAATATCTTAAGTTGTTATGACAAATCAAGGAATTTTTAGATGAATATGTGCGTGACTAATAAAATTTATCTCGGTTTTACGGATAAATCGAGAACTGGCAGTAGGCTAAATGTACATAAATAAATGAAAAATCAGAGCGTGTTTGAATTTCACCAGCTAGGTGATTAATTTGCGACAAAGGATACATCATTGCAGCGCTTTGCTTGAAATCATCATCATTCGTTACGGACAACCTCGATCAATATGGCGCCGAGGCATATCCTATCTCTATTTCCGTAAAATAAAACGTGTTTATCCGCATTTCATTGCAGTTTGAAATTTGAGAAAAGAATGACTTGAACTATGAAAGGTTTTTGAAGCATATTATCATCTGTTATATTTTTTAAGTTGCTATTTTTTTTTTGTATCAGTTTTCGCTTTTTCACACGCATAACTTATTATACAAAATAAAACATCTGCTTACCCTGTCGCCGACCCTATTGTGACAAAACAATGAATATTTCCAAACGGGGTATTGTTAGCTAAGGTCACGCCACAATGTTCATTTTCCATAAACTTGCACGAAATTAGCTTCCCCTTTATGAAGTTTGAATTGGGCTCCTAATTTTAACCGTTCACTGCGATGGGGTTCGACGGGAGACTGCAGAATAGCGGAAGGGTTCGGCAAGCTCGTAAAGGTTAAGAACCACTGCTCTAGTTTGTATACAATATGTTAGAATGTTTTTGTTTTACAGAAAACGGAAACTGAATACTGAAATTCGGCAAAAGATTCAATCTTCAACATGGATACATTGAACTCAACCAAGAAAAATTAAAATTAGTAAAATTTCTTCTCGAAATATATTTCTAAAAAAAAAATATATGATATGAAAAAACACGAAAATAAATAATATTTGATTCAATAATTTGACTAATCATCTTGCGTTCAGATTTTAAGAGGGTACTACTCAGATTTTAAGAGCGGACAACCGCAAAAGAGTTTTGTACAGACAAATGTGATTGTGGTTAGATTTAAAGATTATATTTTATGTGAAGAGAAATGCTTCTATAAAGGTTAAGAAGTCGCGTTCTCGATTCGACCTTAAAAAAGTGGAAGAATAACGTTATTTTATCATTTCAAATCAATGTCAACATAAACTTCATCATGTGATAATTGCGGAATGAAAAAGCGATACTCAGTTCACCTTTGATAAATTTTATTGCAGCGACCAAGTTCTGAATTGTGGCAGTGTTCGCATACTGCTTGTCTTTACTTGCCCGAGTCAAGAGCTCAGCATATAACTTGACATGAGATTAAGTAGGTATGTCGACCAAACCTGAATTCTTAAGTAGTATATTTTTCTAAACCTCAGCTCTTCAAGTATTTAGAGCAGAAACAGGAAAACATAAACGTAGAGTGATTTCCGTAGCTTATAAACAGGAATAGGGTCTTTGAATTTAAATGTTTTTAAGTCTATTTCACTTCTCTATATATATAGAATTAAATGTAATCATGACTTGTGAACATGCTCATATTTTTCTTTCATTTAACATGAAGCGTTAAAAATGTAACGCCTTGAAATATTGGTTGCTGATGTTAAATATTATTTAATCATTGTGTATTTGGCACATAACAAGCTCTTTGTTCAACGTAATAAACTGTGGTCGTAGTGTGTTGCGGTCTAACATATCGTTGCTTTGGCATGGGATTACCGCAATAATCCAGATTATTTATGGTCGAGTGCTACTAGCAACGTGTCGGAGAATTTCCTTCAAGTTTTAGAAAATAAGATCACAAACAATCAATTCGGTGTCAAATGAAATATATTGATACAGACAAACGTAGGATTTTTGAAGTTGACCTAATTTATTCAAAGAAATATGGTTCAATAGGACAAATAAAACTTGATAAACAATACTCTGCCTCTCATACATGAAATTCAGCATTCATAAATTTTGCCTTGACAATGATCAATATTTATTCCGAATGACGCCAATGATAAATGTAATAAACCACATGTAAATGTGGCGAAAAAAAAACATCACCACGCGCTTTTTATATCTCACTAATACCGATCGTTGATATTGCTGAATCTAGGGCGTTTCGCCTATCGGAATGAAAGTAAATCAAATCATATCCATTATGTTAACCCAAATGTTTAAATATCATAATACCATTTACTGTTAAATGCAAGCAAAAGTTTAATGAACTATTTATAGAGTGTGCGAAATTTTTACTGAAACGCCTCAACTGCCCCGAGCTAATACTTGATAGTATAAAGCACGAACGCCTGTCAGTCAACATAGATGGAATTATTGATCGGTAAGACATTTGAGCCTATGATGTTTGATAATAACAAACATATTTAAAAAAAAGTACGTTTTTAGTTTCAGTAAAATCTTATATGAAAAACAGCATGAGAACGACATTAGTAATATTTTGTATATTAGCCAGTTTGGCTATGCTGGCCACAGGTGAGTGATTTATTTGGATTTTCAATATTTACGTTTTTTTTTAATGTGGGTTTTCGAAACACCATATGTGAAGTTTCCATTTAATTTTTGTGACGTGTGTACGCTGAAACATTTTTAACAATATAAATTTATGTCTGAATAGCAGAAATACATGGCGATAACCACGTGTTAAATTCGACCCTTTACTGTTGTGAGAAATGTTGCAATAAGGTTTGACATAAGATGCTAATGTTATATGGTTAAAGATTTTGTATTATATATCATTTGGTGGATATGAAAAATGTATAGTTTTTCGCGCTTTACTCACCATTGGACATCTTAGAAAATTCTTTGGTCTTTCATCTTTGGTAACAATATCACAACTGAAATCATTTTGCGGTTGTTTTAAGCTGAACTCGTTCATCCCGATGTTACAATGATAACATACCGCATACTGCAAAACAGAGTAAACGAATCTATGGATATGAATCTAACTTTTTTGTTCCGAATTAAGCTAGGATTAAAGAATGATTCCAGGCTCATACTATAATTGAATTACAAAATTAATACAGTAGCTCAAAAATTTCATTCTGTCAAAGGTTGTCACAGAGGGAAAAAAATAAAGCCCAGGCGTCGTCAACGCAATCTGTTTTCTCTCGAAGAAGATGAGAATCGACAAATAATTGAATTCTTCTCAGATTGCCTTTCAAGAGTAATGTCAAGACGACGAAAATCGATCCCAACTATTGTTAAGTTTACTGTATTAGACACAAAGTGGTTTGCTGAAGGCGATTTGCTTTATTGTAGGTAAGCAGTTGATCTTGCTATAAAGACGTATTAATTATCTGATCCCTGAATGCCAAGAATTACAATAGACTTTGACAATCGGTCAACTATATATATTTCGTAGGAAAGATAAGAAACATGATCACAAAGAAAGAATACACTCGATACGTGTATTTAAAATGGTTGCTTGTATTTTGTATTGCAACACATTGAGTTTCTTTTTTGCCTCCGTGTCCAAGAAAACACTAATTCAATTTGCTTCAGACTGGGAACAAATCCAAACTAGACGCAATATGTCCACCCACATACAATCCCAAGCAATTCAATGTATGCGTTTATGTCAACGTACCTGTATGTAGTGCTTAGAAATAATACACCCAATGGAATATGTAGGAATTTAATAGCTAACCTGGAAAACCACCTATTAGTGTGAATCAATATATAATTTTGTGAATCAAACTTTTCATCTTGTTCGACTGAGATCTTTTTTCGATTCCGAGAAATATAGCAGACATGACTGGCAACCTTTGTAACAGCGCAAAGATATTTAATTAAATAATGAATTCTATTTAAAGCTCTTATTTAAATATTATTTCCTCTTCGTGCATACGTTTTACTTTGCTGACTTTGTTGTTGTTTAATAATTTTAACATATAAATACATATTTCTAGTAGAAACAAAGACACCAAGGACTGTTGGAAAAATATGATCACGTTCCTCATTGACAGAAAATCGGAGTACTACTTTCCCGCAAGATATTGTGTCAAAAATTATGCTAATAAAAATTTGTCAGGTACGTTAAAGATTATGAAGAGTACAAAATTGAATAGAACAGATAACTAATTATTGATTAAATCAGTGGTTTAAACCATTTTGGACGAGCGGACCTCCAAGAAACATTCCAAAAGCCCGAGGAACCCCCGTGCAAAAGTTTATTTGTCTTTTATACCTGACTTGTATAAACTATAAATGTATACAAAAGCAAGCCTAATACTGGCAAAACAAAATGATCTTTGAAGGGTGGCAAGTTCAATATCAGCCTCAAACAAAATATCTATTTGAACTATATTTAAACAATATACATATCGCCACGCTAATAACCGAATTGCGTAAGTCATTTTTAGCAGTTTTGAAAAAAACGTAAAAAATTCCTAATGATATTGTTATGCCATTGAGAGTCAATAATTTGCCATGGTTCAATTTTTTGATCGTAGCCGGAATTAAGTTAATTTGTATGACGCAGTTAAGTTACGTCATAATAGCGCACTGTGACTTAGGCAGAAACGTGTCTATGACTTGGGGACATACGCAATTTTGCAACTTTACTATATGCACCAGTCCTGAAAACTAAACATTCCAAAAACGAATGTAATTCTCAGTATCTACAATGTCTAATCCCCAAAACAGCTAATCAGTTTCAATTACATTATTTTTTATGTTTAAAAATATATTTTCCATCAATATATATAACACCGTTCTGCACACCCACCGAAATAAGACTAAGATTAAATATAAAGAATAAAACAGCAATGCACCCAATATAAAAGCCACTCAAGGTGAACTGGACTCGGACAGTGAATATCACAAGTGCACGCCTTCCTATACTGTAGTATAAATTCAAATTAATACGCGCCAAGCTAGTATCCGAGATGCAAAAACTCGAAAATACTTAGCAGAGGTTATTTTGCCCTTGTGACGTCACAATAGTCCTGCGGTAACAATGATAATTTATTATGACGAAACAATTGCAAAAATGTGCATGTCATAGTAAATTCCCATTTTTATCGGTTTCGGAATTCTTATTAGCGTGACAAATATAAATATGAACTCTGGGAATTAAATGGAGACTTGTGGGACCTCTGTACTGTGCTGACGGAACCGCACTGGTCGCTGCAGAACCCGGATTGAAAACTACTGGTTTAAAGTAAATCAATTGAATATATTTTTACTCAAATTGTTGGATACCGAGCAAACCGCTACAATTTCATTTGTTGAAAATGATACACAATGTAAATTGACTGGTGGGGATGTTGATTGATATCATGATCACATGCCCTGTAGTATAGAATATTTCATTGGTTGTGATGAGAAATATGTTTTTAATTTTTTCGTAGTTTTAGAATTAGATATTAAAAGTAAAGTTGTACCCTTTCAATTTCATTTTTGATTTCCCCCTGACACACTGAAAAAGAATTTGCAGGCTTGTCGATGGGAATGGGATTCCCATGGAAAACGTCCCATGGGATGGGATAGCACACATTTGTATTTCCCATGGGATACGTAGGACACGAAAACCGTATGATTTTCGGGGAAATGATGGTAAAACATTTCGTTATGAACTTCGTGCCCATATATTTAAGCATAGCTCTCTTGTTAATTATAAAGAGCAAAATATATTCAGCATTAACAATATACTTCGTGAAGGGGCTGATGGACACATGTATAATAGTTATGAATATAAAGCAGGGGTCACCAAACTACGGCCCGCGGGCCGGATCCGGCCCGCGGCGTCCTTTTATCCGGCCCGCAATAACACGCAAAAATTGCTAAATATTTTTTCAAGAGAGATTTTCCCGTGCATCGTTTTCCTTGTTTAATTCGTAACATTGGCCAATCAGCAAGATGCAAAAACGTGACGTATTAATAGGTCTTTTCGCTTCCGCTCAGACACTTTTTTCACTCTGATAGATTTTCAGTCGTGGTTGTAAACAATATTTCGTTTTTGCGACTTTAAATGCTATTCGTTAGTTTTTGGTTGTGATTCGGAAATTGAAGTATGAATCAAATAAGTCAATCATCATTTGCGTCCTTAGGAGTTGTAGTTTTAATAGTAGTAAGGAAAAATTAGTCTAGGAATAGCTGTGACATAATAGGATAAAATTCTCTACCGGTACGCAACGTTTTCTGAGAAAAATGCACTTGTACACTCGTAGCGCGTGCTTTCGACGAAACTGTTTACGTTTCTTGTGCTAAAATAAACATCGAATGTGCATTTTGCGCTAACAGTACTGTAATCCCTCGCGAACTGCTCCAATTCCACAAGTCACACTAACTCCGATATAAATAAAAACTGCGTCAGTGGATAGATCTGAGTGAAAATAAGAATTGATAAGAATTGTAATAAATAGGAAAAAAGAACACATATAATTCACTAATATTTCGATGTGCGTCACATCTATGGAATATTGAGACTATTTCTGGATTTTATTCTGGCAACGGTCATTGACACCGCCGAAAGATCGTCACAAATAAACGCTGGAGTTTTTGTGCATGATAGTTTGACAGTGGTTCATTGTGAGTACTATTTAACGATGTTCTGATTGTGCAAACTTCATAAAAATTGGTAAGTATCAAATTAGGAAAGAAATTCACACGTACATATAAAAGTTATTGGTGTCCATAGACAATATCATTAATTTGCACTACATATAACTGGAGCGTAATTTTTAAAAGCGTCGAATGTTGGGAAATTTATGCGCTAATGAAAAAAATCAAATACCGGATAATAGATGTTTATTTTATCTAAATTATGTCAAAATTTTTCGGAATTCTAAGCTACAGCAAGCAGTCCGTAGTCGTTTTTATGAGCGGTTTTCTAACACTGCATAAGGGTACTTAGCAGACATGATGCGTACATTTTTGGCGCGAAAAAGCGGATTTTGAAAATTCCTAATTCACGACAGAAACGTTTTGATACCAGCTAAACTCAGGATAGTTGTTTAGATATTGAAATCTTTCATATTTGTTTTCCTAGGATGTTCCTGATTGCGATATAGATAGAATTTGAATCAAGTCTTCAGAAATGTATAAGATATATTGTTGAATGGATTTCCCAATTTTTGTGAATTTATTATATTGCATTGACAAGAATATTCATCCGGCCCGTTTCAACACAGTTTGAGTCATACCCGGCCCGCGGTCAAAAAAGTTTGGTGACCCCTGATATAAAGTTAACAAAGTCCGTAAATTTTGTTGTTTAGCATATCTCTTCGTACATGTGGTCCTATTTAGTAGACGCTAAACCTAATTTTACTAATTTTTATTCAATTGTATTCCAATGGGAATCCCATGGGATGCGATGGGACAGGCATACTTGCTGTGGGATGGGAATGTTACAGAAAAATATGTCCCATGGACAAGCCTGAGTATTTGCGTACATAATGTTTGATTATATCATTTTCGACCTCCTGAAGTATGCGCACCAAGATGGCGCACAACCTGAACTCAGGTTGTGTACCAGGTTAGGTTTCAGGTTATGCGACATCTTGGTGCGCATACTTCAGGAGCACCATCAATTTCTATTATACTCTTTCCATTTACACTTCCATTTTCTACTTTGACGCACAAACGCACTCGTCGATATTGACCAAAATTCGTCTGAAAATTGCTTATGTTTACCACATATTTTCAAATACCTTATTTTCAACGTATTATAATGATAAATAATTTACATCACCCTCATATAATAAGGAGCACAAAGTCAGTGATAAAGATACTTCGACACGTATTCTCATAGAATGCTTATTGCAGTACATACGACAAGTTCACAAGTTCGAAAATTTACTGATGTCCTAGTTTCATAAATGAATGCTTTCAAAAAAAGGTTTTTAATATGCTTTCTGTATAATCCGATAGCTATCCATTGTCCAAAATTGCACAGTTGTAATTACAAATTGAGTATCATTATTGGAAATTCATATTAATATTATAGTGGTTATAAAATTATGAATAATTTATTTATTTCAGGTCGAGGTAAAAGAAGCATACAAAGTGATTTTTATACTCTTCTCGGCATTGAGAGCAACTTTAAAAAGTTTTTAACTTTTATATTTGAGAATCAAAACAATGATTTGTATGACTTAGACGATCCATACAACGACATAAATTTAATAACGGATTTTCGACTTGCTCACCCGTTCCTCCTAAGTCCTCGCACTACTACATCAACAACCATCCCAACTTCAACATTTAAAACTACGACGATGCCAAGCACAACCATTAAGCAAACATTTGCAGCAGTGGAGGAAAAAAGTAAGAGAATAAATAGGGTTTCTCAGCGTAATGCCCAAGTATCTGCAACTTTAGACGAAGCTGCTGCTGATGATTGCGCAGATTTTACGAAGTATTATCAATGCACAAAGCAAACTGAAAGAAGTAAGTTTATTTTTGAAGAAGTCTATTTTTAGTCCGAATGAAGTGAGGAATTAAATTTGAAAAAGTCAAGTATGCTATCAGGATATATGTTGAATCTAGAACAAAAATATGTCACCAGACCATTTTGAAACAACATGCATCCTATGCACCGAAAAGATTCATATTTGTTGACACAATATTCAGAGCATTAAATGTCACTATTCCATTATTTGAATGATATGTGTGTTCTATCTGGAGATGAACAAAGAAAACTGAAACACCGAGTAATGTAATATAAGATTAAGACAAAATTGCGACAACAGCTTTGATGCATTCATATTTGTTGTAATATCAAATCTTAGTAATATTGATTATTCCTCTGTGCAATAAAATATGACAAAAGAAATGAATGCAAAACAAAATGTAACTCCAAAGGCGCATTACATTATTGACTTTTTTGACGAAACTTTTTCAAGTTATTTATGTCAAGTAAATATGAATATGGATTGAAACACAAAATATTATCGTCGATGATTTTGAAAAAATGAAGAAATTACGGAACAAGTAGCAACCTCATTTATTTTTTTCTTGACATAATGATGTATTTGAAAGCAGAATGAAATGCCAAAATGGCCAAGTTTATCAAAAGAAGGCATATTTGATAAAAAGTATACATATCTTGAATTGGTTTAATTTATCATTCGGTCTCATCGTGCAATTTTATATGCAAATCTGAGCCATCGGTTTACGTTGTACTGTTTAAATCGAATCAAAGAAGGTTTTTGTTATTTGTTGCAGTGTACGTTGATTCATTGCCGTTAGTAAATACGCCTTTGCAAAGAAAGCGTTTATCGTTGACTTTTTGAATGTGAATATTTTTTAGCGGAGATAAAAATCTTGATGACTCAACCCGATAACACCGCCATTTTATCAAAACAATTTTTCCAGTTGAACAAACAACTATTTTTTTGCTCAAGTAACAGTGAATTTTTATGCTGAAATGACGCAACTATTTTTGTCGCATTAAATAAATGTTCTGAAATGATTAATCAATTGTTTTTAGACAATCTCGAAATCCTTACAGATACAATCACATCAAAATTATATACCTATAGCTTACTTAACATTTGTGAACACGAATGAAAGGAACAAGAAAAATGATATTTTACCATTTTTCTCAACTTTTTTATTTCCGATTTGTTTAGTCTCGTATGTTTAGGATTCTAAGCGCCATTCCACAAGCACAACTATGTATCTCGCAGAAGACTATTCTAGATTGTTTTCCAGATCAAGTCGTGTGACAAAATATCCCAATATTCTGAACATTTGCAATTTTTCGAGCTTACATCTGATCAAATCTTTAGAACACTTTCATTTGGATTCTAATCGACATCGAATTATTGTGTCTGTAACTCGGTTTCAAAAATACTTATTACGATATTCAAATCCTAGACCCCAGGAAATCAGTCAGTTTTCAAAAAATATGATATATTGCATTTATTTTTACTCAATATCATTTATCTCAAGGGACTTCTCGAACTCAACTTGAGCGAAGTGAAGACGAACTGAAGTCAATCTTATCCTTTGTGTGGGAAGATTTCTCGCGTTGCAGGTAAACTAATATTTTTCGTAAGCGATTTCCATTTGATCTCGTTCACATATGTTATAATTAAACCAGTCGACAAGAACTAGATTATAAACACTAATATATACGTATACCATAGACATTTAAACATTTTATTTATTTTTTTTTCAATAGCAATAACTTCGGTTTGCCTAGAAATTCCCGAGAGATGAAAGACAGAAGATGTGTTGTTCACAGCCACGGAGAAAATCAAATGGTAATCAAGGGGTTTTCCACAATTTTTAAATATATATACATTGTCATTTTATATACTCATATATATATATATATATTGTCTTATACTTCTACTGTACATTGAGTCCTGCTGTGGATTCTCCCTTTGCAATCGACAACGTAAATAATTTCTTAGGCCTATGGCTGTGTTTTTCTACGTAATATTGCAATATATCTCGAATATATTATTTATGGGTTGTTTTAGATAGTGTGCTTTTATTACAGGACGGTCAATGCATTTCTAACATCATACTGGACAAAATAGTAATTCCGAGTTCTCCTTTAATGCCCATTTTAAGAACATGCAAACGTGCCAATGAGCCCACTTCATTCGCTCGTGCATTGAACGCCACTTTTCCAATATTGCAAAAATTTAAAGCCGAATTCTGCAACGGAACGTGGACTGAATGGTATAACACATTCCACCCAGAAGGAACCACGGGAGATTTTGAAACACTCTGGAAGATACGATTGCTGAATATTGATGACGTCTGTCCTACACCCACGTCTATCGACATTAGATTCGCGGATGGAAAACCATTGGAAATAGTAACTGATCTATTAGAAATATCTAAAAATGGCTTGTGCTGCGAAAACTCAAGGCAGAGTGACGGAATATGCAACGATTATGCTGTTAGATTTTGTTGTTGAATTGTTTGTGTATTTACAGTATTTATATATGCTTGAAGGATATTTGAGACAACGAAATTCACTGTGCGAACGTGACGATTTACAATAGCTTTATAAATTGTGCTTTGCTGGAGTTTGCATTTCACTATTTGACAATCAAGCTACTTTGTAATATCTCCAAAAATGGAACCCTTTTGTTCAAGCCATACTTTTAAAAATGTTACTCGTCCAGCCTAGAAGGAAGACTAGCTTACTGATTTGAACATTATATATATATCATTGCTTCTAAACTGTGAAAATGTTATTGCCACAACAATACTCTTTGCTGCGGTTGTATTCAGAATATCTAATGTAAGGTAAGGTTGGAAAACGTGTCTAACACTCTGAATAAATATAACGACCGAACTTATTCGAATACTAATTTCGAATACCATCACTGAATTGGCGTACTATCATATATATCGCAGTAAAAATCTTGTATATATTGCATGACGACAGTTCCATACCATTGGGTGTTGGGACATAGAATATTTTCGTAATTAAATATTCCATACCATATTTATAACGAAGGATTAAATGAAAAAATTATTTAAGCAGAAAATAAATAAAAATTTTCGATAGCATATTTCGGTGTGTAAAAGTGAGTTGGATATTTTGTGGGCAATTGGGAGACCACTAAAAATAAAAACAATACAGTGGTTTCGACGTGGCCAATGGAACGGAATAGCGATGCTCAAATATATAGACACGTAGTAGTACGGTTATGCAATCTATCACAGTAGACTACCGTGCCGGTACGGCAGGTCTCACGACGAATGCGAAGCCAAAGCGTACCGCGAACTTCACGACTGGCGCAAATGTATACGCCACAAGGTGCGCAATTTTTTTATGACGCCATCGCACATGACGTTTTAAAACAAATGAGAGAAAGAAAAGGAATACCAACAAGATGATCAACAACATAATGTGAAAGCGATTCATGGATCCATTTCGTGTCCGAAAAACTTGAACCAGATGAGCTACAAAAATTTATATCACCACTGAGTACAGACGTCAGTGAGGAGATAAAGAATGTAAACATATGAAACTTTAAAAATGATGATTTCTCCAAAATCAGCGAATGAACGAGGCATTGCATTAATGTTTGACATGATAGTCAAGCAATCATAATCTTATATGTTTAAATAGTTACAGTTTGGATATGTTACTGCGTTTTCGAATTTGAGCGTTTTTTTCAAATCTTTTTGGCACGTTAAATTTAATGAATGTGGTGAATTTTGCAGTAACAAAAAAGTTATTGCTATTTATCACAAATCAATAATTTAAAAACGGACCTCTTGAAGTATGCGCACCAAGATGTTGCACAACCTGAACCCTAACCTGGTACACAATCTGAGTTCATGGAAATTTTTCTTTCTAGGTTCTTCCTGCAGCTGAGATTTTGGAAATGTCTGAATTTGAAGCAACTGCCAAGTATTGCAAACTGTAGATTCCCTTTCTTGGCATATGCAGCAGCACTACTGACGTGGCCTCCCTAACAACGGAAATCTACTCCCTCTGAAACATCTGGAGACAAAAGACTGCAGTGGATCAGCCAAAATTTCATAAATTATTTTACACACTGGAAGTCAACAACAGGTGATTAGCCCAATGATTTTTTGACAAAAAAATGCTATACAGCTGCATACCACTCATTTATTACTCATATTTTTCTGTTATAGGATAAAAAAACAGCAACATTTCATTGCTTCTCCAACGTATGGAGGGCTCCAAATTTACCATAGTAGACCAAACATCTGTCAGACCCCCTTCCTTCACTGTGATAGATTTTTGTTTAATAACATATCCTGCTGAGTAATCTACAATTTCGATTTCTTCGACTGTGAGATTAGTGGTTATTACGCTTTTAGATTTAGTATTATAGGCAGTGCTGCCATCGATATGAACCCCAAAATAAGGACAGGGAAACATAGTAATAAAATAACAATAAATGAAATGTAATAAACAGAATGTATTCATGCAGTGCGACCCTTGTATAATCATTGACTCTTGGTTTAATTCAATTTCTTGAGCAGAGTCCTTGTGCTTCTGTTATCTGGGTTGCATTGTGAGCAGAAATTGCTTCTTTACCTATGGATTCCAGGTTAATGTCACATTCACGAAAGCTGCAGTGCGCAAAACACTGGCCATTCGTTTCGTTTGACGCTGTTGAATTCTTTCTCATAATCATCACAGCAAATGTTTTTGCGTTTACTCATTTTATATCTTATGAAGTTTTAGATCTAAACCAAATTTGATGTTTAATTCACCGGTATATTCATTCATAAGGACACATGACAAAATAAGGAGGTTTGTTAAAAAAAAAAAAATTTTCTAAGACAAAGGCCTTCAAAATAAGGACAAATCTTAGAAATAAGGACGCTATGGCAGCCCTGATTATAGGTCATGTGGAGAATAAAACTTCTGTAAAAGGTACAATACTTGAGATGGAGTGAGACCAAAACGCTATACTGCTAAGGTTTGTTTTATATAAGGTGCAAAGTATTCATTTTCGTCACCACTTTACCTACATCTGACTGACATTTTTTGCAATGCATCGCATTTTTGATGCCTTGCTTTCTTTCGACAAGAAAGCTGTCACGTCATCCTGGTCATTTGCAAGACAGACTGTGTCTTCGTTTTCACATATATTTGTTCATTTTTTATCAAATTCTCCACGTCCTTTTGCGAGCTCTGATGCAGGCGCGTCGTCGTCGATAAGCACGTTGTCTGAACCTACCGACCGTGACGCCCGCCACTTGGCAGTGCAACTCCGGAGTTGGACATCTAGTAGTAGTACTGTATATATTTACTGTTAAAGTAATACCATAGTTTCAAGAGTGTATTTTTCACAGTAAGTAGTTTTACTTCACTAGTTTCACCAAGTTTTGTCCGAACCTATTTATTTACCTGATATTTCAATAATAAGGTGGATATTCCACAAAATATACTTCAATCGGTGATATTAGCTTGTCTAGCAATCTATATAGTGTACAGGCAACGCTAGACCAGTCATTAGGAATCTTGATTGTGTCATATTTCAATGTAAATATGCGATTTGATTATAATTCTAATAATACAATTTGAGCTGAATTGTGCATTTATTACTACTTATGCTGCGAAAGACCTGGCTACAGGCTGAACCGCAGAGTTCCGACCAGTTGTGGAAGCAACACTCAATACATGAATCGTAACGTTGTACTCTACCGGATAATCTCGTTTGTTGACCGAGTAGAAGTGTAGATTCTTCAACTGCTCATTTCCAACAAAGAAGTTGTTAATGAGTCGTCGTCTTCAAATGAAGTTATTATGTGTAAATACAGCATTAGAATGCTGGTGCTACCGTGTTTCCCCGAAAATAAGACTGGGTCTTATTTCAATTTTCTTTCGAAAAATAACACTAAGGCTTATTTTCGGGGAATGTCTTATATTTTCATTTATCAAAAACAAAATTATAAAGTAGAGAATTACGAGATTTTTAAATATACAAAATATGAAAACCGATAAAGACTATTATTTTGACCCCGAGAAAAAAATGTAAACATTATACCTCATTTGTAAAAAATGACTATTTCCCCCAAAATAGGCAAACGAACGAGGCATAACATTAGTGGGTGTAGTTCACAAAAAGTTTAGTCGTCCACCATATATCCCAATGGGATTTTGAATCCATCATGAAAACAACGTTCGATACATCAATCGATACGTTGTATACTGTGGAAAGATTTCGGTTCTTTGCTGTTGATCGAGAGGCGACGTAGTTTCTTCAACTGTTCATTTCCAACAAATGAAGTCGTTTTACCTGGGCTATTATTTGTAAAAACAACATTAGAATGCTGGTGCTGGTAGGATACCATCCACGACATGGGCCGTTTCGTTTTTAAATATGAAATTATACTGCGCTATGTATGTCCCGAATTTGATAGGTACCGGTACAGTTAGGACGACCTGTTATCGATAGTGCACAGTGTTTGAGATACAAGCCGAGGTTTTAAATAACAAAAGCTGAAAGTGCTCGAAGTTTCAATTTATACAGCGGCGTTTGTTTTGTTCTTATTTGTGAGACGCACAGACAAATTTCTCATTCGAACTAGGGTAGAGTATAGCCCAGCAGCTAGACTATTTTGGAAATGGATATCTAGCTATATTTTTGGTAGCGCGGTATCGGTATCTCCTACGCGTTACATGTGAATATTTGGCTTTGGGATCCACAAAAAGTTACTTCACATAGCTGTTCTTGCCTGCATCATAACGAATCTGTCTCCAACGTTGTTGCCACCAAAAAGGTTATGACCGTTTCATTAGACTAGCCTTATACTTCTTATCCACATGCCCAAAACATTGCCGCGCGGCAATATATTTTTGACGGTATTGACATGTAATCAGGTCCAGGAATATAATTTTTCCTGAGTTAGCTTATTTTGTTTATTTGTTGATATTACCAGACAGTTACAATTTTACAATATTGAATACATGCTGTTAGTTTGAAATATGACAAAGTAGCGCGTAACGAAATAAGATGTAGGCCTACTGTATATAATTTGTAAACGTGATGATTAGGCGTTGTGTATAATTGTGAATTTACATATTTCAAATGAACAATAATTTTGTAAAGAAGAAATCGAAAAAATATTTTTCATAATAAGGAATCATTCAGATTGTACGCGGGAATTTCAAAAAGCAGATAAATAACGTTCATAAATAACCTCGTAAACGCATCGCATCAAAGCAGTCACCAATTGGCTCAATCAACACAAAAGTACTTTCAAATGTCTGCTTTCACTGTTTTTAATTTATTATGTGTTGATTTTGAGAAATCGCATTAATAAGGTCGTTATTGAATGCGTTTGCCTTAAAATCGCAAGCTCAGTCAAATTTTTGGCAACAAAATCGGACTTTATAATCATCACACTTTTTATTCTTTTGCTTGTAGTTATGACAACTCAATCCGAATCTTGGTTCGACTTTCAGTTTCTGTCCAGTCTTTGTATAGGGCTCGTCGGTTTTTGCTACTAGAGCTTGGACTGCACTTGGATTGTAACAAACGTCAGTTATATTTTTTCTTCTAATTCTAGAAAAATATTCCATGTCTCCACTTCCACCAGGCGTGTCTATGTTATACCACTGAGTCCACACTTGTTCTGGCATACACTTTCCCTTCTGTCCAGGTTCTGAAAACAATTGTTTACAGTCATCAAACAACAAAACAATGACGAAGTAGTAATTAGGTTTAGTTGCCCTATTAGTTGTTTATGGAACAAACAATGAGAAATAATCTATCTATGAAGTGTTTTTCACATCTTTTTGAACATAAACTCTGACTTTAACTGTCTCAAGAAGAGATATCTGATACCATTATCTCATCTTACCAACTTTTATCTTTTTTCCTATTTTGAAAGCGACAGATACTCTTCTTGTGATCTGCTTTGTCGCCTCAACGTTGCATCTCGACACTGATGCGCTGAGAACTGTGCGTGGTTTTATCACTAGCTGTAGCTTCCTGGCAAAACATTTAGGAGCGCTTGATATCTTTGGAACAAGAGGCCCGGATGGCAGAATTCTAGATGCCCCCGATGAAGATACTCGTATATTGAGCCGTCCACCAGATGCTTGCTTCAATATATCTTTCAGACTTAGTGCTCGCTTTCCTCTTACAGGACTAACTGGTTTGGATTTGGTACTTGTTGGCGCGTTCTTTTTTGCGCATGTTGTTACATACGTTTTCGATCGATAATATGTAATTCTAAAATAAAATTCAAAAAAACGATTTTAACTAGCTTACATTAGTAGTGTAATATTAATAAGAACTATGTTGGTCTTGGTGTCACAAATATAGATGACGGTTCGCAACGAAAGTTTTGAATCTCATAAATTTAAAAAATGTACGTTTCATTTTGTAGTGAGGTATTCTACTGTTAACTTTAATAACTCATTGTTAATCTTAGTATGACAGTCTATTTCAAGTATTTTTCAATTAATTTAATATTTAATCTAGTTTTTCTTAACTTATGACTTGATTTGACCTAATGATATTTTGGATACTGCATAGAATGTGATTAACAATACTCTCAATATTCAAACCTACCTGCAGTTTGATCTATGATTGGTTAAAAACGCTGAAAGATCGATGAAGTTATATTTGGGAGCGATAACCTCTTCTCCTGGTTTAGATGAAATAGTTCGAGTCATAGACAAAGCGGCTGATGTAAGACAGACAACATATTGAGTCCTTGATATCGGACAAGAGCTCATTGTGGTAAACTTTTGAAAAATTTTAGGTCTGAATACTTCCGTCCCAACTTTTTCACAAGGTCTCGTAGTGTTGAGTGGATTGGCTGTTAAAATCAAATTATTCTTTATGAACAATGAATAAGTTGAAAAAAATGTTATATGGTTGAATGGTGTCTCCACAGATTAACACACATTTCATACAATTTCTTAAACGCCAAACATAAAAATTGAGTTTCTGAGGCGGATGTTTTTGAAACTTGAACATATTTTGCATTTTCACGAGAATAAAGGTATAGGCTGTAAATTGAAGACGGCTAATTTAGAAAGTTTACTAAATTCAGGTTTATTCTTTTCTTACTCCAGCGGAATATTATAGCCTCTTTGATGAGTCAATTTCCCATTCCCTCTACCTGACTATGTCACTTTTTGCCACTTAACTTTTTTATTAACACCTAGTTTTTTCTATCGTCTGTTGTTGTTTTAACATAATTGTGAAGTTCAATGAATTCTTTGTACATTTGGCTAAAACTTATTGTTTATGTTGCGGATTTTCATAAAATGAAATGCTACAAATGAAAATATATTACAGCGAATAAAGAAAACCGATCAGATTCAAAACAAGATGGTCCACAATGACTAGGTCAATTTTGTTTTGATCTACATAAAATCTTTAGTCAAATCATTCCAATTTTTGTTAATAGTTTGGTACAAATTCGGTGACATTTTGGTACAATCGCTCGAATCGACTACCTACCTGCATATTCGTTTATGCATTCTTTCAGTGGAATCAAGTAGCTCGACGTTGGCAAAAGGAAATGATTTGCTTGTTCTATCCAACAAGACTCATCTTTGTCTCTAAATTATCATTACAAAATGTTTTTTCAGTTTTGCATATTTGAAATTCTGATGAATTTGTGGATTATCCCAACTATCTTTACATTTTCAGTTCAATCTTACTCCGAACTTTGTAGGTACACCAGCAACTGGATTTGGCGTAAGAGCTTACGTGATAGAAACGACCATCCTTACACGTTACATTGATGACATCTATGTCACAGCCATGCTTTAATAATTAGTTAAATTGAGAAAAACCTCATTATGTACAATATCAATTTTCCACTATCATATTTATCGAATAAATTGGATATTTATAATTTCAAATGCACCAAAAACATTTTAATAAAATAAACATACTTGCAATAAAATTCGTCAGTTGCTGTAAACCATAAATCATCCCATACCACATAATCTACAATATATTTCCACGACTTTACAGCTCCTAATTTTTCTTGCATGCATATCGTGAAAAAAGGTCTGATACTTCCCAAAATTCCCTCTTCTCGACATTTCTGTCTACATCCTGAAATTAGATAGTAAAACCAAAATAATGTGGAACGTTATATGGAATATTTTTCTTTACATAATCTGCTTCTCATTGAATTCCGCGATGCAGTAGCTGTAAAATCTGTATCTATGATACACATTTGCTTAGGTGATTTTATTGCGAAATTTCATCTGAAATATAATATTTATGCCTACTACGGAATTCAATTAAAAAGATTTTATATATAAATGAAATACCTTCAACATAGGTGAAAGTTTGGAAAATGAGTATCATCACAATCGTCAAATAAAATATATTCTTCATTTTCTTTTGCTGAACATCCACACATCCGACGAGCAGTGGTACATCCAAATCTTGAATTACAACTTATAGGTCAATCTTAACAACAGATTTCTCGATTATGTCGTCGAATATATGCATAAAAGATGTAAGAAAGTTTTTGCCCCCAGGGGTAGCGCTTGTGCTTCGTCATAGGGATTTGGTTTTTGTAAAATGCTTCGGAAAGATATTGAATAACACGATAAATATACTGTAAAAAATAATACGTTTTCGAGGTAATTCATGTTACAACTTTTTCAAACTACCAAATCAAACAATAAAGGCGACAACAATTTAGCATTGTGCTTTTCTATTTGACCAAGAACTATATCGCTTTTCAATTAGCTATTACCCATTGATTGCCCTTACCCAAAAATGCCATTTATACTGCTGTTTAGAACACCATGCCAGAATAAATTTTTAACTTCTAAATTACTCTCATTATTTTCCATTTGCTAACAAAATGAGTTTCGTTGTCTATTTTTATGTCGATCTGACAAGACGTGATATTTGATACTGCGATTCGATTGACTCGGACACTCAAAACGTTCGTAAAAAAATGGTTCAATCACCGATATATACGGGTTCAACTTTTTAATTTGTCATAACTTGGTTAAATTTATATCATAGATTTGAACCTTGAGTCCGTTTTTTTACTATTCATTTACGTCTAAATTTCCAAGTGACCGGCTGGTTTATTATTGTTATGACTGTCTATATCTAGACACTGCACTCCGTAAATTGGTATTTGATGTGGTTTGTTGTGGTAAATTATCGCTGCGGAAGAAATTATTGTTTTCAGATATAACATCGAACACTTCCTGAAGTATAATTCATAATAATTCATTTACAGACACCGATTATGAGTTGCAAAAAAACACTACTCTCTTCAGTCAAGTGAATATAAGTGTACGGATATAATAAAGGAAACTAAGATGCAGTATACTTGTAAAAAAATATATATCAACTATCTTCACATTTCTCAAACTTTCGATGGTGCTGCATTAAACCGCTGTAGGCCGCTAGAGAAGCGTGGATATAACGCCTGTATATTTAGCAAACTGTCATAACAAAATTCTACTGTCTATCTTGTCTTATATCAAAGCTATTTAAATGTACCTGACGAAGTAACTGTTTATCTTTCTTTCAGAGGCTCCCGAAATTATCTTACTTGAATATGTTTCTTTTCGGATTCGATATCAATTGTGTAAAAATTGTTTATTCGGTTGAGTACGAACAGTTATCACCAACGGCGATCGGGAGTTTATAGAGAATTTTGACCGGGCCATATCAACGGCTCATGAGGCAATCAAGCAACATCATCTGTCTTTGGCAGAATTGTATTTGACCATTATTCTTTTATCTTTTCAAAAGTCATATCGTTGCACGCGCGTTTAATTTTATTTTCAAACGTTGTTTTAAGCTCATTGTGATGAAGTTTTTGATGGAATATTTAGGAACCTCCAGTTCCTGAAGAATCGCACAAGGCATTTCCGTCAACCATTGAAGTTGAAAATATCCTTGTGGGATTGTGAAAAAACTGTTGATAACATCACCAAAATTACCCACTTCTAGTCGGCCACTCCGCTGTGTCGTGAAACGATGCGCTTCATTGAGTTTTCAATTATGATTAAAGTTGATTTGAAACAGCCTTCTTGATATCATGCATTTGAAAAACAACGCTGGTGATTTAAGAATCCATTATCTTTCAAGGGAAGTACACTTTGAAAATGTTTTTCTTTATAATTATGTCACATGTCACCATGCCTTGGGGATCATTTGCCACAATGCATTAACCTAGAATAATATCAGTCTTTATATTTTCGACCAAAAACTAGCAAGACTATTCTTTCGTTCTATATTTGTCTTAACAAGTTCATCGCAAATGCCGTTAACGCTAATGTTCTGTAAATTGCTTACCTTATCGTAAATCGTACATGTATACAGTTTTTAACCACAAACAATTAAAGGAGTGTGCACAGGAGTAAATAAACAAATATACGACTTCGAGATTACGAGATCTTTACAGTTATTAAAAATAATTTAACGATAGCGTACTGTATCATTAACACGGTATTAGTGAACCATATTCTTGACGTGCTTTAGTGGGTGGGGATGTAAATAGATATTTTCGAAATTTAAATTGTACATGAAAGTTAGAAAAAATGGATTATGAAATTGCATAAAACAGAGAGACCAAAACCTTCCTTCACAGTATTGAAACAATTTTGTTTTTCATATTTCAATCCAGAATGGAAGTGAAGAACTATTCTGAGTTTGCTATGGTTTATATATTGCAAATATTCATTGCATGCGTACATTTTTATTTATCAATTGTTGTATTTTATTTTCAGTTGCGCCTTTACGGGAAACTTTTTATTTCCAGCTTCAGGAACAAATTTCACAATTGAATGTCTTATTGAAAGGCGACAAATTAAGAGATTCAGTGTTCGTTCTTACCGTTTTCTTCAGATTACCATCTTGCAAAATCATCAAAATTAAATAAAACCTGATGCGCTGCATTCCGCAAGTCCTTTATGAAAATAAAAAATTATTGCTAATGTCAAAGATTGTTGGCTTATATTGCACTTATCAATCAATACTTTCAATTTCATAAACATATGTTATGTATGTTTACATTAATTTTTTCTGTTTGTTTGTGTTTACTTTCTTGTAAGTATGTTTATGTTTCCGCGCCTTTGGGCTGCTTGTTGTAAGTTGAAATAGAGTTTGAAGTTCATTTGATCAGAGGATACATACAATGAAATTATTTATAAATATGATAGACTGTTTAATTTTCATGAATTTGGAAAATTCGGTTTCATGGTAACGGTATAATTAACAACAGCAAAAAATGACTGTTTTTTTACCTTCATCATAATGTTTTGTTTTTATTATTCACATATTTGATATCTCAGTTTTTATTGAAAATTCATGGAAAAAAAATCTCAAGTTTTATATTATGGGGTCGTTTTTTCATGTACTTTGTCTATTTGTACCAGACGTTTTTCTATATCATCAGGTAATATTGTATGTTTTCCAACTGGTTTTCAATATTTTATTTGGAAAGTAAATATTATTTTTACCTTCAGCTTTGTATACAAAACTCTTTATTTGTGTTTACAAAAGATATCATAAAACGTTAACAATATATTCAAGGGCATTCATGGTGTGTATGCTTTAGATACATTCGTTTTTGTTTTCATTTACTTCGATTCTCAATTGTAAAACACTTGTTCACGCAAACAATGCGTATATGTAACTCCCTGAAGCGCTGAATTTTTTTTACATATTTATGAAATGTACTCGACAAGGTAACAAGGTCTTAACCCCTGGTTCTAGAAAAATAAAACATTGATGAAACATTAAAAGCGATTGTCGTAATTGGAGGGCGTATCCGTAAAATCGACTGTAAACTGCACACGTCGTTGGTTAACTTGGTTAACTCATCTCAAATATTGATCTCATACTCAAAAACCATTTATAAAAGAAGTTCAAAGAAGCAGTTTGACACACATATATATATATATATAGGTTTTTTCAGATCAACGCTCCACTTCATATATCTCAATGCTTATAAAAAAAAAGTCTTCTCTATATTGGCATTTTTACGTAGAAGCAGATTTTGTTTTGGATATGATTTTTCATTACAATATAGTTGGTTCGAATATCCCTGTAAATAAATGAATCATTAATACGATGAACTTATGAAGTTTCATTTAAAGCTGGTATCACAATTTACTCTTAACAGAGATAGCAGAAGGTAAACCGTTTGGTATGTTAAGGTTGACATTTTTGCACGTGCGGAACACATTCTTTCTGTTTTGTCGTACATGTTGTTAAATTTTAGGTTTATTTACACGTCCATGCCTTCAAGGTGTGTGTCCAAATGTTAACTGATGTTTGTTTAATACAAGCTATGCTGAAAAATTTAGATTTTTCATACCAGAAAAAAATTGGATTGCCGATATAAATCCATATTGGAAAAATAATGCAAGTTTTGATCGTATGTTTTAATAGAACTTTTATAACAAGCCTTCCGGTGAAATTTATTACAGAAAAATGATTTTCACCGCACAAAGTTGAGAGCCCCCGTCCTAAGATATATTGCGTATAGCGTGTACAAAAACTGCCTTTATCTACATGAAAATGTACAACTGCATTTTAATATTATTATTTTGTGGCGGACAATGTATTTTTTCAATTCAGACCAAGTCATTTAAGATGTGATGGCTCAGATTAATTTTCGAGTATATTCTGTATGCAATTTGCATTTTTTTTTCATTATTTTGTCAATATTTTATCATGGAATATGTATGATTTGAAGTGGTAGAAAAAGGTCTTCCGCATGTATTGGAAATCTATGATTTCTCTTTCTCAATGTCTGCAGAATTTTTTTCTTACTGGTCTACATTACACATTTAAGCACTATTATAAAATTTTCCATTTGAAAACATTTGTAGAAGACCAATACCTGACCACTGTCTAAACTTGTAAGACAAAACATTAAACACTTAAATTGATAATTATCATAAATTGATTTATTAAATTGCATGGTAGAAATAAAGGGCAGCTCTAGATGCCTGTGTCAAATAATGGAAGTGAGAATAAGGAAGAACAATAAAACATGAAACTTTGGAATAAATAAAATATTGGAAAATAATAATATATATAGCAATACACGGAACCTTTGAAGATGCCCATTTCCAATCCGGTTTATAACGGCACACTTCATTAGGCACTTTAACCGCGGTGTTGGTCATTATTATGTTCGATATTGAATTGTTTATTATCAGAGCATAATATTTATGCTGGCTTAGTCTTGGACTATAAACAAGAACTTTTCACTGTATTACCAAAACAGTTTTGAACTAAATGCAAATACAGGTAAAAGTTGCAATGTTTTTTGGCGCTAAATATACAAAAACGCCGAATCTTCGATTCTTCTCTTTGGCAGTTCCTCTACTGCAGTTTTTACTTCGACAATCGAAGTTCATTCATACTTTTTAGGCTTCAATATATTTAATCTTATCATCATCGAAATTACGAAGCACAAGACAATAAAATGCTTCTTAGACGAGAATCGTGTTTTACAAGTTGCAACATTACTGAAGGTATACAGGATGATTGTTGTACAGAAGCGGCTTTGCATTTCCGTATTTTGATGTTTCCTTCAGTATCCTGTACAACCAACGACCTGTTGAAATACCATTGATGATTATTATTTGAAATCAAATTTAATGAGTGTTTAAAAAAGTTTTATTTTGAAGTTGGTGTTGTAATCAATTTAATTACAATTTCGTAGCACCTATCGCTTTTATACTATTGTCATATGGAAACTTTCCAAAGTAGAATCTTTCTCTTCGAGCTCAAAAAATTATCTGTTCTTAAAAATTGTATTCAATAGCCGTATTAAAGCTACTCATACCGAGCTTTTTATTGTAGATATTCACTTTATTTCCGAAAATAGTTACATGGAGTTGAAATACTCATTTCGACAGTCACTAAGTATTGAATTTGGTTTATTTTTATAGAGCGAAAAAACACTACTTACTGGCAAGATGAATGATTTTCTTCAAAAAATTTGACAACTGATTCCATATCTTCTTTAGATAGATATTTTGCAGAAATAAATAAACTGCTTCTCTTCATTTCTTCAGTACTGACTTTTTCACCAACGCACTGAGTAAACCTTTCCGTCGCTTCTTCGTCACAGAAATTGCTGGTTACTACACGTGGCATTACTGTAAAACAACGGTTTAATGTTATTTATTTTTCTTTGAGAAAAGAGACCAGCAAATAGTCTATCAAATACCAGATGAAATGTAGTTTTTCATTCCAATCTTATTCTCTGAATTAGAAAACTCGCTTACCACTGTTTTTGCCCGGCTCGAGATTTTTCCGTTCATTTATCAATTGCAAAATATCTATTAATCCCATTGCTTTTTGGACTCCTGATGAAGTGGATGAAACGGGTAATGATGGAGTGCTTGTTTCATGATAACGGAGGAGGACATGAAACGGGTCAGCCGTCTCCACTCTCTTTGGTATTGCAGTAGTAGGCCGTGTATTCGTTTTGTGTGTTGGACGCCAAGAAGTGTGTTGGTGTGTTGAATCTTTTTTACTGTTGTGACTTGCTTCATTCGGTTTTGTATGAGCAAACTTTGGATTCATTGTCGTGGACCGGTAGCTCACTGGCCAAGCCGTACTGACAGGCATTGGCGGATTGTTGTGACTTATTTTGGGACTGAAATGCATTGGTGAGTCCGGTCGCGAGTTGGCATCCGCATCGAAGGTTTTCTGGGGAACATGGTAATTATTTGACACCAATGTGGGACCATTTACCTTTGGTGTTGGTACGTACATTTTTGGGATCGGTTGTTGATAAAATTGCGGCGAGACTGGTGCGGATACTGGTGGAATATTCATTGCAAGAGGCGGTGGAGTTTGTGGAACGAGTGATGGTGAACGTGCAGCAGCTGGTGCTGAAACTACAACAGGCGACGGTGAGTGTAAAACGGGCAAAGGGGAACGGATATTGTTGTTCATATGCACTTGAGATAATCCAGATCTAGTTTGTTGCTGCATTTTTTGCCTCCACGTGGACATTAGCAAAACCAGGAAATCCTTGTATGAGATTGCACGTTTCGCTCGCCCAGATCGCACCACTGTAAATAGAACATAACAAATATTTGAATGTATTTTCATAGCATCTCGATGATAAAATACTTTGAGATGAATTTGACCGATTTATTTTAATTTACTTGTGTATTTAAAAGGTTCGCTATTGCAGTTATGGCGAATGACCGAAAAAGTCTTCGTAATCCCATACGTTAGTGCCGCAGAGTCAACGAATGTTTCATTCAATTAGCAGTTATGTCAGAATTCGTATTTTGTTATAACTGACAATTATGGTTTTCTGTGAGCGAAAACTGGGAATGACAAACCTTGCAAATAGTCAGAGTCATCTTCCAGAATGTAATCGATTGATCGCATTTGTTCATCCGTATACTTTTTGATACAATCTTTTAGAAAAAGTCCGTAAATAGATGATGGGTCAATAAGAAAGTCTACTTGACTTTTCCAGCAGTCATATGTGTCCTGTTTTTTACTGAAATTGAAAATAAATTGAATTTTTACATATTTTGAAAATAACTAATTATAATAACTACGATTGTAACTGGTTGTTTATAGGATGTAGGCCCAGGTATCGTCTTGCAACATTGTTGTTGTGGTCGAAATATCGCTTTTCTCCCCAACTAATAGGAAGATCGATTTGAATATTCAGTACTTAAAAGTGGAAACACTTGCAATTTAAAATACAAAATTGTTTTGCCTAAATAAAAATATTCAAATGTTCAAGTCAAACAACACACTATACGGAATGATTAATATATTATACGCCAAATGTTAAATAATTAAATGCGCTTTATCCCACTTACTGAAACACATAATATATATATTCAGTTTTATTTAACGATATTTTAACTTGTCATGAATTTGAATAAATTGTGATTTTGTTCGATTGGACTATATCCAAATTTGGTCAATAGCGTCAATATTTGACGCTTGTTAATTTTCGAAAACATGTTTCGATATTTTTAATTTTAATAACAATTTTAAATAAAATTATTTCAATTCTCAATATAATTGAATATAATTACTCCGCTTAATCTTTAGATATCAATGTATCGAACAGCAGCCTACAAACATTTCTCCATTCAAAATTGTCCGTTACAAAAGTTTCAACGTCAATTGCCATAAGAATTCGATATAATTTGACCAGTAATTAATCCTCACCAAATAATTATTTAAGATCGAGCGTAGGAATCAGAAACCACATTCAAAGGTCATGTCATTCTCTCCGTAGATTTTGAAGTGGTTAATTGAAACTAAACGGTCGCTCTCACGAAATACGTAGGCGCGATTAATATTACCATTGTGATTTAACTGTGACAGATACTTTGATATCGATATTACGATCAAATATATTTCTAATCGACATTGATGAAATTGAAGAAAAAAACATAAAAATGAATGTTGCATTTTTTAAATATTATTTCAATTAATTTTCTGGACTTCTACATCTCAGTTTTCGTTGTTTGGGACACACCCTCACCTGCAAAATTGATTTCCAGATGAAGGATACCATTCCGTGTCGTAGATTGAAAATCGCACAATTGCCTCCCATCTATACTTTGTTCCTGCCATCGAAGTCATGCATTCTGAGAAATATCGAATTAATCGATCTTTGCTTTCGAACATCCTTCTTCGTTTGTGTCCAACATGACATCCTATAATATAAAACACTGGTTACTATTTTGTTTAATATCTTGATGACAATAAGTTGCGATAGCTGTTATAAAACTTCCTTTTGGACAAAGTCATGACATTAATAATTTTTTTTTGGCTAAAAAAGAGCATAATATGCTGTATAATATCTGACATTTGTTGAATTCATATATGTCCATTATATAGAATTAAATTAGACAAGTGCGTACATGCAAGCCATAGTTACTGTGACAAGACGACTTTGCAAATTATTTTCAATTTTTTATATATAATTTAATTTGTAGTCATAAAATTAACAATACATACCGTGTGATGCTCCGATAAGATATAATAACGTTGAAGTGAATAAAATAAATCTCATATTTGTTGCCGATTTCATATTGACTATGTTGTATTTGCTGGGTATTTATTAATATTAAACTAAAAATTGAATAATTATTAAAAGTAAATAAATTAGTGAAATATATTATATACAAATATTTTTATCAAATACCATGAAAATGTGTAACTTGCCTATGTCAGAAACTAAGAACAATGTGTACGATTTACGATTGAAGCCTGATATCTGAAATAGTTACGCTGTAAACCTGATCGTAACACTCGCTCTTTCCTTAAATAAAATTGCGCCACGGCACCTCACTGTTTCATTTGATTTCTGACTAGACAAACTCGTTTTTGCTAAATATATATATACAGCGTGGAAAAGCCGCCAACCCTTCTTTGTCAGGATTCATATTTAGTTAAATATATTTTTTGTTTTCATATATTCCTAAACCAACAGCGCCCTTTTTCTAATTATTTTAAATATTTATTTGATTTAGCCCGATTGTAATTTATCAACAACTTTTTTCCATGTATCAGCCTGTCGAAATATAATTGTTTAAAACAAATTGTTTAAACAATGTTGGTAAAAAAAATTCGAAGAAATATGAATTTATTCTCGAAATGTCTGATTTGTTTATTTTTTTAAAAATGCGGATCATAAACATCATCGATTGTGGTTAAACAGACTTACGTTTTTTAATTGAGTGCAAACTTAGAACACTTTAATTAGAAATATACTCATATTGGAAATAGGTTTTATCATAATATGACATTTACGAACAAACCTTTAAATGTCCATTTGCCTCCACAAATAAATATAAAAACTATGAGTACATGATAAAATAATGAATACGCATTTTTCCTTTATTTCCTTTGCGTATACACTTTGGAAAAAGTCTTTGTAACGTTGAATAACCTCAGCGTTCATGCAACATTCTGACTTGTACACCACTTGAACAATGAAGCTATATTTTTCTTCAACTATCAATTGCGTAAATATGACCTGCAATATTTGTCTCATATTTTAATCATTAAGATGTCCAACCACTGTCCGAAAAAGCTTAACTAACCTTTTCAGCGACGAGTCCGTGTAATTTAGGGCAGTAATTATTTGACAAAAAAAGTTCAAATATTTGAAAAATGGCTTTAGGGCTAAGAACGGTGTGATTATCAATTAAATAGTTTATACAAAAAACAAGTTACCTAGAATTTTTTTACCGATGACAATGAATCTTCGTTTCGAAATGAAATTGAAAAAATCGTTTTCAAAATTTGCATGCATGCTTTTTTCTAATGTTTTAAAGCTGTGCTTTATATAATTTACCACAAATTTTACTTTCAAATATAAATGCTAATTTACTCTTACACCGTGATGACCACGACTTCAAGTAGAACTAAAATTTTTTTCTTTATATTCTTCTAAACACTAAACTATAAAGTTATACCCAATGTCCAACAGCTTAACTGTACTACAATTCAAAAGTCGGTCAACTTCAGGTAGCAAAGAAATTTATAAATAATATGAAGCTCTTCAACAATTTACCAATGAACTGGCCCGTAGCAATCAGAACTGCACACGTATGTATTTCACTAGTTAAATAACATGTCTCTGTCACATATCAAATAACTTTTAACCCAATTTCTGCATTATCCTCTATTCCGTGCAAATAACAATGTACTTTTCTATGCAAATCCTGTATAGTAATGCACGTTTAAAATATTCACTCATTCCTAATGATGATATGACTTAAGATGTTGGCACTATGTAATGTCATTTTGAACTGATTTCTGATTAATAATCATATATTAAATATTTGTTCATTGTAAACTAATTTACACACGGATTAATAAATAATACGATCATGTCTGCACAAGTTTGATCCCTCACAATTCGATACCTTACGCACGGTTTCGTGATTGCGTATACGTCAAAACGTAAGGGTTGTTTCCGGAAGAAATTAATGGCGCATCATGCGACGTCAGCTTTTCTTTTAAATTTATTATTACATATTTTTAAAATTTGCATATTTTTATTCATACAAGCCTAAGATCAAAAGAAGCACCACTGACCAGAATATCACTAATTAAGATTATTTTGAGATAAAAGAATATTTTGAATAAAGCCCACATTCCATAAGGCATGAGTATTTGTATTAAGCGTTGATTGGGAATCTTTCATCACTCAGTCGGTTGAAATCAAATATAATTCTGTATCACAAATATACAAATATAAATTCATAATTGAATATTTAATAGTAACGTACACTTATGTTCACTATGAGTGCATGGATAACCTTATGTAGAAAGCGTGGGTTTACTGCTAGTTCTACACGCCCAATTGGATCTAAAATGTAATCCGGCTTACCCAATCAAAATAAAGGAAATAAAATAAAAACAGTTCAGATATGAAATTCTTGCATTCAGCTTATGGGTATGTCTGTTCTATCGAATACATCGCAATGGCTGTGCTCTTGTATAGTCTTTAGTGGTTGATTTCACGTAGGCGTTTATTAAGTTATGTGGTCGTCAACTGACAAATTACTTATTAATCTCCGGGTAGAATCATTCTTAAGGTAGAATAACAATTTAGTTGGTTTTTGTTTCCAAGAAATTGAAAGGATTAAAAGTTCATCGCTATATGCAGAAGACATAGTTTTTATGTTTCATCGCTAGGTAGTGATATTTATGTATTTACATTTTTTCAAATAAATACTCTTATCGGATGTCTAAATAATTGCCTCATTCCGAAGTATTATTGATACATTGTATACAATTTTTTTCATTTAGATGACACTGTATCAGTGGTTCCAAACCTTTTTTTCAAGCGATAAATGTTTTTTAAAAAAATGAATTTTGTAAAATCTCGCGACCCAAGAATATACCGAAATACTAGGCGGTATGTAATGCTTATGCCTTATATGATCACTAATATGAAACAACCATTTTTACATAAAATTTATTTTCCCAAAAAATCTACTTAAAGTGAGAGGGCTGAGCTCATCTGCCATAAGCGAATTTTTGATATTATGGCGTTGCTATAAGCAAAATAGATGCTGCCTCGTTTTTACGCTGTTATATTTTTCATATATGAAATTACTATTGAGCAACACTCACAACACACACAAATAGAGAACGAAAAATAAAATTTACTCGAAAAAAAAACAGTAAAAAAAGCGGCTCAAGAAAATTGCACCAGGCATCGTAATTCTGATGAAACACAGCCGATATCACCTCTATACAGCAAAATTTGTTAGATAATTTGGCTCAACTAATACTAAGTCATCACTACAAAATTTACTGCAGAATCTCATTAGCTCATTTTCGAAGCATTTCCACAAGGAGCACTTTCGTTAATTGAGACCTTCAATTTGCTTCACCTCAATTGCAGGTTTTGACTTCGTTCTGCACTTGAAAACCACAACCGCATTACCGGATACAAATCCTCAGATTAAAGCACCATATCAAAGCATACTATACAAATTTCAACTCCAATTTTGCAAATTAAAAGGCATTTGTTTGCTCGTTAGATGCTTTGCCTTCAAAGATCCGACCCGACAAACTTCGATTCTGTGCACGATCAACTTGGGGTGCTACATAATTCAGCATTTTCAATGCATTAAAAAAATCTGCTTTTACATGATTGATTACATTCAATTATATTAGGGGTAGGAATTTAATTAGTATAAATTCCACATAACGAATTTCAGTCTAACATATCGTCTTTGTTTTTTGGAGAAGTTCGTGACAATTTTTCACGTAATTATTTTTAAATGCTGCGGAACGTTCGTTATTAAAATACTTTATCATGAACTTTTTTGAACTGTTGGACTTGACGCGCAAACTACAACTATTCAACGTTTATGTTTTCCATTTTTAATATAATCGAGTTATGATGCAGTCAAGCTCTACTGTATATGTGCGCGACAAATATATTCTTAATTTATTTCGTGGCAGCACTCAAGTTATCATTTCTCTTCCAGGAGTCCAGGCATCTAACGTCCTCGTTTTTATGGAATGCACAGTTTCATACCAGTAAGAGTTCATTAAATTACTTAATTTTTATCAGATAATTTTCTAGTTGTGACTTCTTTAAATTCAGGGCATCAAAAAAAGGTTTCTCTAGTTTGAGTCTGTGTAGATGCCTCGTTTCCAATTGAGCTTGGAGAAATTCAATGAGTGTGTGTAAACAAATTTCATTAGATCAAAAATTTCCCATAAATTCGAGATAAGTGTCTCGGTAATTAACCGGTACATTGTATTTGCAAATTTCCATTTTTGGTTTTCTCTGGATCTTTCATTTCTGATTATCCCATTAGCAGGTACTAATATAAACAATGTATGCCAAAATTTTAATAATAATTTTTATTATATTTAGTATGTAGCATTCCAATTTCCTACCGCTCGGGAGTATATGCAGAGAATAACCATTATCTCGAGCTTATTCTGCTAAACTAGTTGAAGTTTAATTTTAATGATTCTGGGAATATGAGGTCAAACATGCATTCGTTTTAGCTCAACTACCAATTAGAAATGACCAAACCTGCTGCTTTTCACCTTTGTCACGAGATATCGTTCATATTAGTATGAAAATTCGGCGTAATTGCCTTGATGTGATAATTTGGCACTGATAAAGACAGACGTAAAGTCGCGCATTTGACCTTACGCCAACGCGATAAATGTAATAAATTTGTCATTTAGTGCAATTAAAGTTAAGTTAAAATATAGGGGTTTATGTTAATGAAAGAAAAATCACACAAAGAATTCAGTACTGTCGTATTGGTAAATTCTTTGAACTAATTTAATTTCAAATTCACCGTTCATTGATTTATTCAAACAAGAATTTTGAGACAAGATTATTACAGCGAAGTATCTTTCTAGTTGAAAATTGCCATTGCCAAGCAGAATTTTAGACAATATATATTTATATACGTTAATCATAATTTATTGTAAGCCTAGAATATTAGGACAATATTGGCAATTTCTATTTTTAAACACAAGCAACCCAAACAATAGATTTTTCCTCGCAAAATACTAACGTAGAATGCAATGCAAAATATGTAACATTCTCATAATTTTAATAACATTGACTCATGAACTATGTTATCGTATTATTTTAATCAAAATTTCCAAAAGTTTTATCTCGACAAACTCGACAAACAATGTAATAAAATAATATGTCCTGTTTATTGTTGTGAATGTAATTGCGATCATTCAATAGCATGTTAAAATTGAAATACTCAAAACGGGTTATTTTTCAGAAAAATCAGCCTAATTAAATAAAACATTGAACATTTAAATACTTTCGTTTAATTATCTACTACCCAAGTCCGAAAATTGTAGATGAAAGTATTTTAATTCTCAAATTTCAAATAATATTTTATTGCTTCAAGTTGCGTACATGACTGCATTCCATATTTCAAATTTTGCTTAAACCGGTTCTTGGATGTGCTATTTCAGTATCAACCAATTTAAACCAGAATTAGCAATGAAATACTATAAATAAATTACTAACTAGTACGACGACGTTAAATTGAAATACCAGTACTGTTCGGATATCAATGTGGTTTCGATATAACTCATACAAAAAGAACGGCCTTTGCCTGGCACAGTTTGTTTCACCGATGCCGAGTTTCCTACAGTGGATCAATTGGATAACTGAATGTTATGAGAAAATATTTTCTAGCATTTCGCGTATTAAATGAAATAATGTATGGCATCATGAATTCTTTCCTACCCCACTTAAAATTTTGATTTTGAATGCGGCCTTGTGGTCAAAACTAGAATTTTTCAAACAGCTACTCATAGGTAAATTATGAAGTATATTATGAGCGATGACTATGATTTTGTCACGACTTATAAACAGACTGGAACCGCAATGTCGCATTGTTCAAATGGATGGTATGAATCAAATTTGGGTCAAAATGTCAAATTTATATTTTGAACATAAAATTTACACATATTTTAGGGAATTAGCTTATTTGATGCACGAAACTAAAAAAAAGTATCTGGTATGTTTATGGTTGGATATATTATATTTGCATATAGATTCAGATAACTGATGAACTCAACTGATGAAAATCGGTGTGAATTTACAAAATTCAATTGATGGTATATTTTCAAACTTTTAATAGAGTATTCGTCATTCAATTTAGAAATGTTGGACTGATATTTAATGTTAAATTCCCCCACTGCAATAAGTCATTTGTAAATTAAAAAAACAAACACATCGCTCCAGAGTCTATAATTTTTCTAAATATAAAAATATTATACAATTAATTCAATTGTTCGCGAATTGCAAAAATATTATTTTTACGGCTCCATACCCCTTGAAGTCGAGTTCATGTCGGGCAAAGTTCTCCTATTATTAACATGACAAGTTTATAATGAAAATCTAATTGTATTCAGTAGGGTCACGAGATTACCAATGAACTCATAATTATTAATTGAGCGTAGCACGCAAACACCCGTAACAATATCTCGCGTATGTTCGATTTAATATATTGAACTTGTGAAATGACTGTTTTACAAAAGATTTTCAAAAACCGCGCATTTGGGTATGTAATTTGTCACAGTAGACTGCCGGTACCGCCACCTTTATGACATCTGACCGCGAAGGCGAAGCCGCTACAAGGTGCACAATTTTTAATATAGATGGCGTCATCGCACACAACAAACATATCCCGTAGAGTCCACAGAAAAATAAAAAAGTAAAGCCAGCTACTGAAACATACAATCTTTAATCACTAAAAATACCAATGCAATTGATCAAGTGGTTCAACAACAAGAATTATAACAATAAAAACATAATTACAAAACGATCTATCTGTATGATCACTCGGTGTCAAATAATTTAGTTGAAAGTTTCATTTGACAAGGGTGAGTGATAGCTGATTATGCATTATAGAAGCATTTATGGGTTTGAAAGACATGGAAAGACTTTAGCTGTGTCCTGGCAAACTAGTTTACTTTACAAGTGGAAAATACTCATCAAGTGTGATTTAAAAAGCTTGTGATTAGTTTAAGAACGCACCTGTCTCGTGTAGGTATGATCAATGTTAATCTGTTCCCGGGTTTGTTAGTACCGTCAATTCATCTGACTGATGTAATGATAAGATCTAATTTAATTAATCGGACACTTATGTTAATAACTGCTTTGTGGCGTCGTTACAAAAGGCCACAACGCTACTTCGCACGAACAAGAAGTTTCGTCTCTGGTAACTTAGTTCGTCAATACTTTTTGCTAACGTAAAATTACGATTATGGGATGCCTGGTTTGGTGGAATGATTTTAGAACCTCTTTAGCTTTTTGTCCATTGTTAATGTCCACAATGAGATACTACAACAGAGTAACAGTGTTATAGAAATCCAAAAACCATGTTTTGAACGAAACTTTGTTTACTAATTTTAACTCATGCCCGAATCTGACCTAGAAAAAAATCGGCCGACTTCTAGCATTTGATAGTGTTTTTATTTCATCGCTTTTATAAAATTTGTAATGATCTTGAACTAGATATCATCTAGCTTTCCAAACACTCTAATAAAAAATGTCACGGTAATGAAATTACTTATTTAAACTGGGGTTATAATCATTTCTAACTGACAGAGTAATTGTGTGTACAAAGAGTAAATCAAAGCAAACTATGCATCTCTTACGGATTGTATAGCTGATAATATCTCTGCAAATGTGTATATTTTCATAAGGTTATAAAAGGGCAATAATTTTCCATTTTGTACACATGTTTTGGGGAGATATAAAACCGAAAAGACAGATAAACATGGTAATTTTTTTAATCAAATAACGAATAATAGTATTTCAATCGATTTGAGCAAAGCAAAATGAAAGGTTATTGAACACAGCTATTGTATATTTTAATGAAGAGAAAAGCATTGAAAATTACACGATAAATTCAGTTCAGTTTTGAACTATATCAAATTTGGTTTAGATAGCTATTTTTAATTATACTGGTCAAATACATTTGCTAGTTTTCACTTTAGATTGTACAACAAAGCAGAGTAATTTTAGAGACCTAAAATAAGTGAAAAAAGGTTCGAAATTTTAAAATACTACTAAATAATATTTTTAATTGGTAGTCCAATCAATATATAATATTGCGCATGACAAAAATGTATATGCATAATATTATTTCTCTCAAACGATAGAGAATGGATATGGTCATCGAGTATGATTATAAAAACAAAATAAAGAACACAGAAAAAACATTAGAAGACCATCTTCTGCAAAGAAGCTCGTTTTCATTCCCTGTGCTATTATATCATTCTGACTTTACAAACAGCTCTATTTAAACAAGATAATGGTTACAGACTAATGTTGATTATTCTTAGAATAGAAGTAAGATTGTAAACCGAGGAGAGAAATGCATCAAAATTTCACGAAAGCATGTGGATTAAACCACCGACCCGCCCATAAACAAACAAATTAGACCAGTCTATGCCATAATTTCGATAATAGAAGGGATTAATTTGTGCGCATGTTAATCGTTTTATAGACGATTAATTCAGAATTAGGTCATGTTAAATTTCACTCTGACCAAATTAAGAAGCTTAGTCGTGTGAGCAAAATAATTATCCATGCTACTACAGATATCGTGCACTACATAGAAGCCAAACAAACTTTAAATACAAGTATTTACTTACAGTAACACCATATATATACTCATGAGGTAATTGCTTGGGTCCTCCACTTTTTCATAATAATCGTGATTTAAAAAAAATTGTAATGCAATATATTGAAAAATATTTAAGACAATATTGCTTCGTTTTTTCATCTTGGATTTAACAATCGTAAAACCTATAATCAAGCTTTGTGAATAAAACTCTATTATATATATATATATGTAATTATGTCTTTTATTCATAATCAAAATAAATTTTGCTAAATAATTTCTTTTTTAATGAAGCAGATATGGTGTTTAATTATGTTCAGTATTGCGTAATAGTTGAAATATTAATTTATTCATTCATCTAATAATCGCTGAAAAAACATTATTACTCGACTATAAGTAATACAGCCAGTCATAAACAAACGAATCATAAAAAATGACAAATCGTCTCGTCTATAAATTAGGCGTCTCTATCGGGTATAAAAAGTATTTGATTGAGTCGATAATATTACCCGAATTTTACATATGATTCCTCTGTGGTTAGACCATCTGGCAAAAATTGAAACTAGAGGTTTTTTAAAGATAGAAGTTTGAAATGGAAATAAATAACATGTCTTCATTTCAGGCATCAGCAAAATATTGCAAATAATATGACAAGTTATCATACAATAAATTCATTATGATCACACAAACATAACGAGTCAATTTAATTAGCAGAAAACTGTTAAAATAGTTTAAAGTTAGATGAAAATATTTTCTCCTTTCTAATCTGTTTTACAATTGGTCAAGTCAGGTTAAAAACGACACACCCCTCATAATAGAACCCTCAAACTTGAGACGCGGTTCTTCGACTCTCTGGGAAGGATAGGTTAGTCTAATGCTTGATGTGTTAGCGCAACTAACAGGATTTTGAGGATAGTTAAATCCATACATAAAAATAAAATATTTATACAATAAATCAAAACAGTCAATTTCTGAGTTAAATTTATTGTTCATTACCATTTAATTAGCAGTTTCTGGAACGTATATTTCGTAATATTGTATGTCAAATATTACCTAAAAATTGAATCGTTCAACATAAGATTTTAAAAATCCAAAAAGAAATAACCGCAAGAATTTAATAAACAAAAGCCGCTTTCAACACGATTATGTGTGTAACGAATTTATTCTATAATCATTTATCAGTGAGTTAGTGATACAGGTTCAACATCATTAGATAATATTTTAAAGAAAGTTTCATGTCGAAGCTATGAAATAACGAATTTCTGACATAGCAAGTTCAGAAAATTTTTGAATTTTTCATTCTAATTCTGATGTCTCACTCCATCTAACGACTCCGTTGGGTTTTAAGATACCACGATCAGTATTGTGGGCGGTATCAGACAAATTTATGATGGACTGTGATCCAACTATCGCGAGTTTTAAATGCCGAACGTCTATCTCAAGTTTATTATTGTCAAATTATACATTTAAATACAAATAGCTATAGATCTTAACTACTGATACATGCGTTCTCGGAGTTACATATGATTCGAAATTAATGAGCATGAAATATGTGGTACGCTTAAAAAAGATAAAGTTATAAGTTTATAGCCACAAAGGAGCAGATCTCATTCTACATTATACCTGACGCAGCTAGACGATGATCCAAAAAAAGCTTGGAAAAACTTAGAACGAAATTGTGTTTTTCTGTGGATTTTCATTCTGATCTTCTGAATTATTCAAAACACTAACACGCTGATATGATAAAATAAATGAATATTAATTATTGTTTACTTTTTTTATGTAAAGTATTAATAATAATCACGTCGGAACATAGTACATGTTTCAAACTTTCTCCGCTTCCTGGTGCAATTAATCTATATGTCAACCTTTCCAGACGACAATTTTACGATGATAAATTACCATTCGACTAATCTGTCAATATAATTGAGCCATTAATTTCTGGACAAAATGTCATCTTGCCTGCAAGAACCAGTTGACGCATTCACCACAGTCTAGACTCAATGCAGGTGAGACAAACCCTGCATAATCCATTAAGAATATTTTACATTCTGTAAGAATTCATATCAGTAATGTCGCAAACAAATATTACGATTACACCTAACGAGATTTTCTGGCAATCAAATTGATCACTTTTTCAAGAACCTCGGAGATATTGTCGTGTTTTATATCTCCACGGAAATGTAATTTCTGCTACAATTTCTAAGATATAAAGAAACTAATGTCACGTGTAAGAAACTAGGTCAAAGCTTAATCAGGGCAAATTTCTTAACGTAATGACGGTGAACATTCGAGGAAGAAATTAGGAAATTGCAAAATATTACACAAACTCGAAACTTCATACAAGAACGCGACGCGAAAATCCATCATGATATCTCAATAAATACATTTTATTACCCTAGATATTGTCTAAATTTTCGACCTCACCCGTATTGTATTTTTCTGCATTGGCAAATTCTCGCCCGTATTCGAGTTTTAATGACTAATTTTTTGCCGACAAATAGAGAACAAAACTGGTTTTACATCATCAATTACGTCAAATACGCGAAACTAATCACTTAAAACAATATATATTTTAATGTCGCATATTAAAAAAGTATTACCTGCGCAAACAAAACCGAATCGAAATAATATTGCCGTAAAAGGGAAATATTAGTTCCAACCATAACATTGCGTTATCATGGGACAAAGTTTCGCCGAAAATCACTACGTGACAGTTATTAGGGAAGAGAAGCCAAATTTGGCACTGTCGTGAGCTGGCCATTCCAAAAGCTCATCTGTTATGGCCAATGAACTGAAGGACGGCAGTCGACACTGCTGCATAAAGGTGTAAAATAATTGATATTTAGTCAACTCTCTGCATTCCAATAAAAAGAGATTTTAAAATTTAAATGAATGTTTTATGAATCAGACCAACAATAATTCTTAAAGCTGAAAAGTAAATAGCATTTGAAACGATTTTACACTAAAATAATTGAGAAACTAAACAAGTTCTCGAAATATTTTTGCATTTACTAAAACTTGCTTTGCTGGATTCCAGAATCGGAATCAAACCAGGCATTTAAAGATATTATATATCTATTCGGTTGTGTAATTTCTTTTTCTGTGATCAAAAAAAGGTTTAACAATTTTTTTTTAAATTTGGAAATGGTAATTTGGAAGTATAATGTCAGTATACAAACATGGAAGCCGTTTCGAATTATTGTTTGTCATACGTAATGTATTTTGAGCAAATGTATATGCCGATATTTGGTGCAAGCAGTCGATTGTTTCGTCATACACAAGATTCGTCATACAAACGTCACCAAAAATATAGAACATACTTGTTAACGTAAGCAAAACAAACTAAATCAATCACTTGAATAAATGTATTTCTACTATTTATTTATACATAAGATTCGAATAACATTTTGTACCTAAATAATAAACCATAAATATACGCTTTGCGTGAGTTATCGTTAGATATTGGTAAAAGTAAACATTTTGTAATTTGATGATATACGTAATGTGTTCTGCTCGATATATATTGCGTAAACTACGTAAACGTTACGCAAATGAATGCTGAAACATTTATAGCAAAACTATGCCCGTTTCCGAACGACTATTTCGAAATTTACTATTTTCGATTCATTCGAAACTACGCTTCAGAAATTCCGTTGTGTAATTTTGAATTGATGGACAGTGATTTGCTGGTTTCGTACAATCATGTATGTGAAAATGAAAAAGTTAATTATTTTAATAAAATTGTTTAGTGCTAATCTGACAACTGTTGTATTTTTTTTGTTTTACGTAACCTAGGATTAAAGGTAGGTTTTGGTATCGATGGTAAAACACTTCCAATCTAATGAGCCATTATTCAAATTGACAACCGCGACAACTCCAACTTTACTCCGAAAAAATCTATTGTTTCCGTGTTGTTCTCTCCCATGAGTCTGATTGCAGAACATATGGCGAAATGACTGGAAACCAAGGTGTTTAACAGGCAATTTAAAAGTAATCATGACTTCCATGTCATTTTTTGTAACAAGCAAATATGTATCGAATGATGCTCTGCATTCTCAAAATTATAAATATACATTCCTGTTCGGGACCAAAAAAGATGATAATGTCATTATGATGAAATCTTATTCAAATACTTACTTTCTTTTGATTAATACCTCTTTTATTTTTTAAAAAACACAAGTTCGGCGATTGCAAATATGGGTTGCCATTTTGAAACTCATTTTTATGATGCAGTTCATCAAAATTTTAAGCAAAAAGCTTTTCAATTTTTCTATCTTCTCGTAAGTTCACTTTTGTCATGTTTTAGTCGAGATTTTTTTGGTGAGCAATGTGAGCGCGGACGGAACCTCTATAAAAATACATTGTTGCCGTTGATTCGTGAAAATTTGGCAAAAATTTAATTAAAACACATCAGTGTTGATAACTTAGACTTTTGTTATTGGATTAAATGGAACTGGTCAAACTTGTGGAAATGACGTTATTTTGTATATAAATTTGACTATGACATTTCACATGCGTACCATTTAAAATAATGATTTTTCGTCTCAAATAAAAATATTACATGCATGCATTACATGAGACACTTGTTTGATTAATGACGATAATAAAATATAAATTATCATTTTCAACACGTTGTAAACATTTTAATTCCTAGTATATATATTAAGGTCGCCTCCTACAGACATATTATGTGAAATCTGGCTGGACATTGTCATTTTTATTTAATCGAAGATAATTGATTGAACTGTGGAACGGCCCAGACGGTTTATTGAATGCGTCTGCCTGTGCGTGATAAATGATACTGTGCGTTGTTTGTGAAACTAATCATGTAAACGTTTTATATCTTAAAGAAAAAAAGACTAGACCAAAATGGACCGCGTAAGACGGGCGCTACGATAAAGCAATAATAACGAAAACAGAATCTAAGCATTGTTTTATATTAATCCGTATTAGTTTGTGAAACGTCGATGAATTTCGAATTTGATTGTCAATTTCTTTGAATCATATTTCATTTTGGAAAAGTGGACTGGAAGAGGAAGCTTTCACGGTCGGCATTCAATATAAGTGTGTTGGAAAACAATGTCGCAATATTCTTTACAGAACTGGTGCAATATCCAGTAAAATAAATGGTATTTATGGACATATTTCTCTATCAACCCATACTTATCTTTCCTGACTGTCGTTTTGCCAATATTCTAAAATAGAAATGCCATTAAAGCTTTCTTTTAGCGATCTAATACAAAGAAATCATGGTACGACTTTCTTGCATTAGAATATTTTTTATATGATATATAAATATTTGTTACTCAGTAGTCCCAGAATATTACTTGGGGTACATATTACGGTAGCATTGTGCTAGATTTCGAGTATTAGTCTACATCAGAAGACTCCTAAAAGCTGATAACTGAAACCCAAAATTGAAGCCGATCATGGAAAAGATAAAACAATTCAGCTTTTCACTGCATTGTTCGGCAAAATTTGAATAAAAGTTCTGATTAGTTTATGAGCCTTGTACAATGTGAAGAATAAATCAAAAATGAATATTATTGATCTCACTGTTTTGAAATTGAACCCAACGTACCCATTTGCCATTATGGTGCATGAATCACGTATTGCGTGGACATAAATAATATTGTGCGTCAAAGACGTATAAATCAAATCACAACTGTGCTAATGCTGGCCATTACATCGACCGTTCCGATGTATTTATAAATCCCTATATTTCCTGCTTGGCATGTTCTATCGAGACAAAGACACATTTAGAAAATACTTGATGCATGAAAATACATACAATGAACAAATTGCACAATCTAATTCAAATACCAACTTATATATTTTGTTTTGAAGGTCGCGGTATTTGATACATAATTCTAGACAATTTATCACTTGAGCGTGATTCAAACTGGACATTTTGGCTAAATTTAAATGGAAGTTCAATTAATTTTTTTATATAAATATACACCAAAGAGTATGGATGGTAACAAATGATATAAATAAAAAAGTGTTCAACGTTATCACAGTCAGTTTTTTCCAGAAAATGGGTGTACAAGTTGGCCAATACTTCCCCTTTTACACTTTAAATTTCTTAGTATTATGCCTCAAACAACCTATAACCCATTTTTGCTGTTTGATAAAAACACAAATAACTGGAAATGTTCTATAATTTATAAGAAAAGTCTCGCATAAACGTGTCAATTTTCACGCGCTTATTTTATAAACGTCGTGAGTGACCCGAAGAGATTTTACCAGATGTTTGTAAGCATTGATTTATGAAATAGCTAACATGAAATTTAATTAATGATCTATCTGTCATGTTCCGAACACGTTTTTGTAAAGTATATTCTATTATATGCACTCGCTTTTTTACCAAATATTTGTAAAAATGATAATTAAAACTAATTTTGGTGGAGCCATCTTTTACCGAAGTTTACTTGCGTGGTTGAGTTGAGGCGATAATTTCATTTTCATTTTGCAACACCCAAAGTGCAATAATACCTGACACTGCTAAAAGTAAGATAAATGTTAAAAATAAGGACGACTGCACTGTGTTGAAGAAATTCAACATAGATTTAATAAACAGTTTTATTGGTTTTCAGCTTACATATTATTCGCATCCAAATAAATCATTTTTAAATAACAAAATATGGAAAGCTGTGTCCTAAATTCTGGAAAAGGGGAATGCATGATATTTCCTCACATAATACAAGCTTTCCAAAAAGAAAAGGTTGTATCCGTCCACCACTATTGTAGGACCAGATAATGCACTCACAATATTACTTTTTCAAGTCATTGCATCAATTAATAATTAATTACATTCTACTTCTAACAAACAAATCAATGTTTCATTCATTTGCTACTCATTTTTCTGAGAAACGAAAAGAAGGTTTCGCAGAAGTGATGATGCATAAACAAAAACACAGGAAGTTTAAAAATAGTCGCCATCATTTCGGGCTCATTTTAATCTGCGTATAATTTGACAAAATATAAATTCACGGTATTTACCAAACTCAATTGAAATATATTTATTCTTTTATTAGTGTTGAACCACCAACTTATTTTATGAGGTCGTCTGCAATTGCCAAAGACAACAATGTATAAACGAAGGCATAGTTAAAATACACTACGCACTAAAGAGAAAGGATAAGGCTCCAAAAAATTGTTGTTTGAGATATTATTATTTGTAACAGGTCCGCAACCCTAAAAATATGGTCACAGCCACCATATGCATGGCATACTATGGATCTCGTGCTCAGCGAAGGCCGCAAGTTTTTTGGGGCACGGTAGACTACGATATCGGTACTGTAAAAATATTTGATAATACAGTTGTGACTCGGATCATTTGTTATTACAATTCACGTTTAGACTGAAAGCGTGAATCATCATCGTCACAGGACCTGGAAAAGCTAACTCGGATACTCGTGACTCGGATCATTTGTTATTACAATTCACGTTTAGACTGAAAGCGTGAATCATCATCGTCACAGGACCTGGAAAAGCTAAGAAAAGGGTTATGAGCCTGATACATGTCTGGTAAGTTACCTAATTGTTCCACAGTTACATATTTGTTTAGGGTATGATTTTGGGGGTAATTGTGGATAAATAAAAATTGTTTTGGTCTTCGTGTCCATATATTTGAGCATTTTTTTTGTATTTTAAATTATTTTCAATGTCTGTTAAAAATTCAGCTGCTCGATTTGTGTATGATTATGCATACTCGCATCTGAAAATCGTACTCTGCACTAATATAACCTTGTGAAATTAACGTTTTCATTGAAGCTTGTGGTTTGCATGAATTTTATGGAGAAAAATGGAAATTATGTGAAAGTAATACATACGTCAAACGATCAAATTTTATGTGTTATGTCTAGCGTTAGTCGAATGGACCGACCACCTGCATTTTCAATTTCGTATCATAACTGTACATCACATATAGTACGCATTTACTACACCTAACAATGACAGAAGCGAAATATCTATAATGAAAGCTTAAATGTCAATTCTATATGCTTGTCTATCCAGATGCGAAACTAACATTAGACGTGTCATGTTTGCACCTGAGACGACTGGCATCGAAAATGATATATCCTTTCTATTTATTGTATCGTCAACCTTAATTGTTCCAACAAAAAACAGATTTGACTATAATTGAACCATTTTGTCACGTCGTTATGCGAACAGTTAAAAAGAAATAAATTATCGAAAACTCCAATCCCAATATTGTTGTTTCGTTGTAGTATTGTAATACGCTTGGTCCCATTTTTTTTATACCATTCTAAGCAGAACTCAGTAGATGTTAGATGAGTTGCAAATTTTATTATTAACTGAGAAACTGCTTCCAAACCTCGAGTGTTGAGTATTGATCGAAAATTTGAAATACTAAAGTACTGGAGCTTAATCTTCTACTGGTGAAATGTGTTACATATATATATTGACCGATTAGTCCAAAAATTACATCCGATGCAAATAGTACATTTAGCGTTATTCTATTTTAATCAAATGCAATGGCAAAATTTGTCTTCGTAGTTCAATACGTATAACGGGTTAGCTTTTTTCATGATGATACTAAATAACTGACTATAATCAATGGTCTAGTTTCCCCGTTCAGCATTAGCCTATAGTTAACGTTTTCATTCTTTATAGGAAATTTAGTAAATACAAACAAATAATAGCAGCTCCGATTATATATACTTGAATGACGTATTGATTTTGCTCATATTTTTGACTGCCATTTGTAGCCAAAAGTAACGTGTGAAGCTTTGAAATAGGACACTCCGATTTGTGATCCACACTCGCTTTTAAGCACGGACGCAATGGAAATAAATCAAGGAATAACGATACGAACCCAGACAGACACGTGAAAACGCAATTTAATGCATTAAAGTGAGCCGAGCAAATTTAGATAAAAACTGCCTGTTAATGGAACAATAGCGGTGCTGAAGTAAGAGTCATATTTGCGAGCGACTTGTTTCCTTCACTGGTGCAAATTTCATAATTATTGGTTACCTCCGTACACCACTTTTCACGTGCCTCCGTTTCATGATTGCGTCATCTTTCTCGGACTGACCGACGTAATAGTTCTATGCTATGGCTTTCCTTCTATCGTCTGCTCAATCCAAGTCTTGTTGCAGTAGACTACAATGACCTTCTCATCAAATTGCCGAAGTCATTGTGTGGATTGGCAGTTCATGAAAGCTTATAACTTCGCGAGAGTAATCTTCGCGAAATCGTACTGTTGTACCAGACTTCCGTGCAGATTGAGCAGTACTGTTATAATGGACTATAGGCTACATACCAAAACCGTTCAGCTATATTGTAGGTAATAAACGGTGCTATCATCTAACTATGATGTGGAGTGATATCATGTGATCCAATGTGCGGTAACACCGGAATTACTTGAAAAGCCCGATCCCAAATAGTTCATCCAACATTTGTTGCTTTGATTTTATTGCATTATCGCAGTAGTAATGAACATCGATGAGTCAGTTTATTCCAGTTATTACACACAATTTAATCTAATTTATGATCATCACTCCAAATGTTAGCTAAATAAATAAAAACACACATGAAAAATACGACTTACAAATTGACAAATACCCGAGCTTAATTAAGGAACAGAGGCGCGCTCACTAAATAGTCCGGCAGAATCGGGCCTTAACATTGTTTTGGGACATAAAGTTTTTTTTTATTGTTTAGATATAATGTATATGACATATATAATGATACCCAGGTGGGTGTGGAGTATATAATGTTGAGCAATTTTTTTTAAGTGGATTTAAAGTATTCGGCCCAAGATGACGCACATCCTGAACCCTAACTTGGTAAACATACAATGTTCAGGTTGTGCGCCATCTTGGTACGAATACTTCAGAAGCGCCTTTTTGTTAAAAACAATTATTTCATAACTACATGGTTTAGTTTTGCATACATGGCAACATTGAATCTCCTTACAATGTCAGAAATTTAATTTTAGTAGAATAAATGGTGGTTTATTTCACTAATACAAGCCAAGATCCATCGACAGCATCTAGCAACTTTCTATTGCGCTCTGCAAACTACATTTGCGTTGCCGCGCGCATTTCGTTTTCCTAGTTTAAGCTTAGGAACTTGGGAAATATTTTATTAGTTGAAATGAATTGGAATATTTGACCTCGTCTTTCACTCCGAACAAGGCCATGTAAAACCATCCACTGGTATCTAAAGATGTGTAACGAGTTTTCTTTTGGAAGAACCGCAACCTTTCAGTGCTGCATTGACTTTGGCAAAATTAATATATCCTTGTGGAGATAGAAGGTATGCGTATGCGAAACCGAGATGTGCACTTGTTATGCCAACACAGTTGAGTCAAAGTTTTGAATACTAGTACATCACACACATCTTCCTGCGTGCTTCGGTTGTACGTAGTAACGCGCACATTTTTGCGCACATGTATCAAATTCCACTTGATTATTGAGCTATAGGTTTTTGACGAGCTTTTGTGTATGATTTCATTCCATAGAATTTGTATGCTGTTCTAAAAAATACTAGTTTCAGCTTTTTCATTCATTCAAACCTCGTGTTAAAAGTAAGTTTTGTAATATTGCGTGTTGGTTTCCAATATTCTTAAATCGGTGATGCCAGTAAATCTTAAATACAAAAAGATCAGTAACATCTGCAATAAAAACAGCAGTACCCTCTCAAATGACAGTTGGGGGATGGATACTCTTAGTATCTGCTCCATCGCGTGCCTCTTACAGTCTTACCAGTTTACATGCGTGTCAATTGGTATCTAAGCTCAGCCAGAGACAAAAAGTTTCGGACTGCAGTTGGCGTGACGAAATGTTTTTAAATATATATTCTACAATAAGATTATTTGATTGTATACTAATGAAAGTTCCGCCTTATATGTCTTTTCCCATTGCACTATTCCTTTACTGATATTCGATAATATGAAGCTCACTGACATAGTTCTTAAAGTGTGTAGATGGGTATAATCTTTTCCACGCTGTTCAGGTGGGAATGCGCGAATATATATAAGAATTGCTAATATTGGTTTGCAATGCGATGAAATCCCATCTTGGCATTTCTGCCTCTCGCAATTGCTGCGTATACTTATCGGGGAAGTTCTGTGGCGTGGTTATCAAATGAAAAAAAAAACATGGGAGTATTTTTTCTACTTCTCTACTACTATCAAACCTTGACATTTTGTGAAAACTTTTTTCCATGCAACCTTTTTATAAAACATCCCCAACAACCACAATTAATTCTGTTATTAAACTTCCGAAACAAACACATCATCAACAGATGCATATATCACCAAGTAGATATTGCTGAATTGATCTTTATTTCACCATTTTTCATGTAATTCTTTTTGGTAAACCTATTATCTATCGCAAATACAGCACATTTGACAATGTTGTAGTGTGCCACTGCTTTTTTTGGCCTCACATATTTGATATTTGTAGTTAGAGCTCTTGGGGCTCTGTCAAACAAAGTTACATACAAAATATTAGTTGTAAATTGCAAAACATGATCATGTTGTTGGAATAACTTGGCATTTTACCACCCGTATATCATTCATTGTTGAGAATATTAATAAAATCATAAAATTTAAAAATCCGTTCTTGTGAAATTTTTGTTGTAGCTAAATTCCAGGGACAGCATGACAACAGGCAAGAGAAGCACGGTCGCCTCTTTTAGTTTATGACAGGGTTTCTTAAAAGGGGACCCCGTCCTCCTTGGAGGCCGCTGATCGGTTATCTGGGAGCACGAACAAACAGATGGAAATGCGAATATACAATTACAATGTATTTTTATAGAAGAGAAGAAGCAAAAGTGTTGAGAGTCTTTGGTAGTTTGAAAAGCATTGGCATGGAACATAAGAATGAACTACATTCTTTCCCAGGGATATACTATGAAATGTAGCAATTTTCTCATGCTTGTTCTCGTGATATCATTATCTTTCACTGTGTCGTCGTGATCATCCCGCTGCCTAACAATTCTCGCTAACAAATAATTGACTGTTCTCCACTGGGTGTATATCCACTTGAACCACTGGCATTAGCAGGCTTGTATTGTTAATTGCAACAAAAACGGGTATTTTGAAATAGTACTCTTTATTTTACGCGCATGTTTCGACAGTATTTCCATATACTTAATATGGGTCGCGAGCCAAACTGGGCTCAACAAATACCTAAAAGTGATTGATTTTATTTCCTAGTAAATTTGGTGCTTGCGTAGTTTGTGCACCAAGATTGCGCACAACCTGAACATAGTATTGTAACAGGTTATGGTTCAGGTTGTGCGTCATTATGATGCACAGGTTTGACGAAAAACACTAATACAAATATCGAGCCGTAAAAAAAATTGCTCAAGGCTGCAAACTCCACACCCATGTATAAATGATGGGCAATGACCCCAAGATGAATAATCACAAATAAAAAAAACTTTATGTCTGAAATCAAACTTGGGCCAAAAAGGTCCCCTTATCTGCCGGACTAAAAACCACGAAAAGAAGAGAGCGGCGTGCGAGAGGATTCACAGATGCCAGATTCTTGGTCAGAATATACAGCCAAGTTGGCTCAAGAAAATATATATTTGGGACTCCTCATGTATTAACCATGGGAATAATACATGAAATTAATTATTAGTTTCAAATAAAATCACTCCATTGAACCGAGTATGATAGTACTACGCTCATAAAATTGAACGATCATCGCAAGACTAGAGATATTCGCAAGATATTGCGAAACACTTTTCTGAAACACAACCTAGTGCCTATATTTAAAATGAGGGAACATTTCTTACTACATATATAGTTTGAACGCATCAATTCTCTCTGCAAGTCGATCGCATAATATTGGGAAAACAATGGCTCCTAAAAGTTTTCAATTTAGTAAGAAATAAAAAATGATTTGTCAACGCCCGGTAACGTTAGGTACTCTGATAAAGTAGTCAGTCGGTTGCATATATGTTGAATGGTTGTCAAGCCAGCATTCATCTTTTAAGTATATGTATATTTACTTCTTCTCGCCATTTGCTCAATTATTACCTGCTGTTTATCAAGTTTAATTTATTTTTTGATTAAAAATATCTCTTTTTAGGCTGTTCGACTAAAAATGCTATGCGCTGCGTGTCTCTGTATTTACTGTTGGATTTGTATCGCGTAATATCAACATGATCAAAGCCCATTCACCGGAATTAAAGAAGTTTATGTATATATTAGAGATTGGATTTAAAGTTAAATGGTGGACGATATGTTACGGGTGTCTTGAGAGGTTTCGATTTCTTTATGAATCTAGTTGTGGATGCCATCATCCACAGACAACAGAGCGCAGGAAAGAATTCAAATAGAATTCAATATTTCAGCTTTCAATCAGGACTTCCACATTTCATGAATTTTGACTCAACAATTTCGCCAGCATTTGTTGTTTTTAACTAGAGACATTGAGGCGGAAAAATTAGGCTCACATAGTGCAGTGAAAAATCTTATTTAATCACGTATTTTCATACACACACATAACAGTGAGCTAGTTACAAACAGGTATTTCGAGTAAATAGCACAAGAGGTAAATATTTCTAGGAAGATATTAGTAACTAACGCTACGTCCGCAATTTGATGGACAACTATAACAAATGCTGGACACATTCGGCGTTGGTACCAGCATATCTGAATAATAACATGGCTGTTGTATCATTAACGTTTCCTGGAATGAAATTGAACAGCCACAAACCGATGCGCAAGGCTGAAAGTAATACAAAACGACATCCCATTTACGGATTTCCCTGTCGAACTGGTAGCCTATTTGTGGCATTGTATTTGAGCATCTGGAATTCTTCCAGGTTGAATGAACTACAGTTGCAATGCTTGATTCGAAAATGCTCTTTTTATAAAAAAAAATCGAAATAGCTCAATATGTAAGTGGCGAGACCGAGTATAAAGTTTTCACTTTTGAACAATCTCGGGAAAATCAAATCATCATTCTTTCAATTGAATTCTACAAGTATATTTTTCTAGCGGATTTCATCCAGAAAATCATTTTTTCACGTGGTTTGTCAACTTTTTGTTAATTCAAAATAAAGTTCGAATATGGCTTACCGTTGTTGTTTCATTATGATACCTCGAGGCATAAATATAAACCTCAGCTATCTTTGCAAAAATTAGTGGTAGACGTTAAGATGTTATTCAATCATCGGTATGGTACTTTCAATGAGTCAGAAACAGGTATTACAGGTTACTAATACAAGAAGTAAGCTTCTCCTTATATTATGCGATCAACATGCAGAGAGAATTAAGGCGTTTAAACTGTACAGCTGATAGGTTAGGAGTTTTCATGTCCTGCCGATCCACACAATGATTTCGACAATTTGATGATCCCGGTAAAAAAATTCATTGTACAGCAACAAGACTTGGATTGGGCATACAATAGGAGTAATCTTCCATAAGTTGGAAACTTTTGATGATGCAATGACCATTTTTATATTTACAAGTACCGTGGGAAATTAGAATTGTTATAACAACATTCTAGAATTTGCTCTGTGAAAGATCAGAAATACATTATCTACAGATTTCGTCAACACATTCGTATAAACATGTGTCTACACAGTTACATCAATCCTATTACCTAGAACTTCAGTTGTGGATTATTTATTGAAAATTACATCTTGCAAAATTATCAGGAACATTTCCCAGAATGTCGTGGTACTTAACTATATTAGTTTATAATATGGTCTGTAACGTACAGCCGTTAACTTATACAGCCCGTAGGCGTGACCACAAAAAAAAATCATGTTAAACTAAACTATAAATGATGTTGATTGTTAAAACACGCCCATTCGATGATGCTCTAGTATTAAGCGCAATTACATTTGAGGCACTTGCTATATGAAGATATTCTATAGAATAGATGGAGAGTTTGTATCAGAGAAAGTATTCCACATCTATAAAGACAAAATTCGTGACTTGCGTCAACAGATAACTAACGGTCTTTTAGTCCTAAATAAAACGAAAAAACATACAAACAAATTATCGACAAAACAATTTGAACTGCCCCTAGTAACATAAATATATCAAAATATCTCGGTGATACTGAATAGCAGGAGACGGTCTAGAATTTGGAATCATTTTCATTGCAACCTGTGTGCTAGTGACATCATTTTACGAAATTTTAAAAATACCAATCAGATACATATTTAAGTGAAAATGACTTCTTAGCAGAAAGCAAAGTGACTTGGCACTAAATTTTATATTGGATGTGGCAACAATTTAAAATAAGAATAAATAGATATTAACACAAAAGCATCAAGATAATGGTGAAAGAATTTGTCTTCAAGATTTGCATTTTTCTGTGGACTGTTCAAGTCATTCAATCAGGCAATTTCTCGCCCAAGCAAGATGACCCGAGTAAGTCAAACTTTACGTACTGTAAAACATATCACATATGTGGGCTATAGTTTCCGTGTACCGGTACCGATCTTCAAAAACTTCAAAAGATTCGTTTTTTATGTGTCAGAATAAATAGCGACACCTTGTGACGTGTTTCATATATTTAGCATAGCTCTCTTGTTATAAAGTGTTGTGTTTCTACAAGATTTACTATATCTGATGTTCTTCATAATCGCACATAGTCAAACACTTCTAATTGTAACCACGTTAATGGCTTCAAAATTCCCCAAGCATTTTCCACGACAGGACGGTCTTACTTTAAGTAATCCGGTCGAAACGGGAAATGACTCATTATTTTAGTGATCTCATGGCTCTTCAATACAATCTTTAATAATTATCTAATAAAACATGTTAGTTGGATAACTCGACAAAACCGTACGGTGCTCTTCTACAATAACAGTAGTTTCGCAACTAAAACTACCGATCTTTTCAATGAGGTATCAGAACCTTGGATGTCGCTGCCAGATAAACAACTTTGGTTCCTCGAGGTTTCCCTTTTCCATTAGAACTGTATGATTGTATGACTGATTTTTGAGTGTATGGAAAAATAAAATTGACTTGACTATTAGGAGATTGAATTTATATTCTGTTTACAATTTTTTTAACAGTTGCCTGCAAAGAAGGAGATTTCAGATGTTTGGATGGGAAAAAGTGCATCCCTTTTCATATTTTTTGCGACGAAAGAGCTCACTGCGAGTAAGTACATTTCTGAATTTGGAAACAAGATTAGCTCATACTAAAATTGGTATGGTTATATTTATTGGACACGTCAGTGGACATAACGATCGTTTTGCATTTCATGGTGGCACTCTTCTTCTTGTTGTTGTTCTTTGTCACAGAGAAAAAACGATTTTCTCTTTGATTACTGAACCAATCTCTTTAAAAATGTCAGTGCTTGAAGATTAAATTTTTCGCTAGAAGGCTATTGCTTTTATTTCAAATACTCCGAGAGATGGAAGCGACGGAATACCGTACTGGCAATCATAAGATATAATGTACCGAAGTATTGTGCATTCGTCTAAATACTCTAAGTAGTTTCAGATGCTGTTCAACGTCTATAAATTCTCTATACCCATAGCTGTTGCACTGAGCGGCATTAAAAAGTGCATATTTTAGTATATTTTAAGATGGTCAATACCTATTTCATATTTGCTGGTGTATTATCACAGTGATGGAAGCGATGAAGTTTTGTACAATGCTTCTATTCACACCGCCGATGATGGTGTTCCATGCCGAGGTTATGAGGATTTGACAAGAGTTTGTTTACTTCACAATTCTGTTGCAGAAAGAGAAGAACACATATGCAATAAAAGTAAAGGGTTTGAATGTTTTGAAAATATTCATTATTTTACCATTTTGTTGAATTAAGGATTATAATCAAATAACGATTGAATAAATATAAGTCGAGTGAAATCAATTACTAGCGAAATTGAATTTGACCTGATCGCGTTATTATATAGCCTTTTACTCACTAGAGCTGAATTAATAAAAACCTTGCCTAGACATCTAAACCAGATGTATAAAAACATAATAGGCCTACTGCCATGACAATATAACATTGAAATTATTTACGTCTTGGGTACGTTCAGAACGTGAGTGTCTAGGTGGATTCTTCACGTGTTCCGATAAATCAAGATGTGTGGATAAAGAACGTTACTGCGATGGAAACCCAGACTGTAGGTATGTAGTATGACTTCTTACCTTGATGCGGCGCTAACAAACAAACTCTAAGATTGAATTCATTCTCTGCAGTGATGGAAGCGACGAAATTGTGTACAATGCCTCAATTCATACAGAGGAAGATGGTTATTCTTGCTACATGGATGAATGGCAATATCCAAACTGTCTACTTCCCGTAGGAGGACATCCAAATCCGCATGATTGGTGTGATCCCGGTGGGCATGCCTCATTGTTACAAATTCACGTTATGTTCAAGGCATTGAAATGGTAATGTTGTCTGGTGTGAGTTTCGATCAAACTATGCCGTGTACTAGATGTCTCATATGAAGAGATACAGTTTCGAACGCCGTAGTTTTTAAGGGATTAAGGTGATATTGAACATTACCCGGTTGCTTCCTGTACTTTGGCTACAAGTTACAACGTGCTTTTAATTGTGCTTAATGGGTGCATTATTCAAATATTCAAGCCCTCATTTTACCTAACCTGGTCCATATTTATGTAATTATATTTTCGAATAAAAAGTTTTCAAATCCTTCCGACATTGCAGAAGTAAACTGTAGTCCAGATGAGTTTTTATGCGAGGATGGAAAGCAGTGTATTCCCAAGACACGATATTGCAACTTAGAAAAAGACTGCAGGTATACATCTAATTTACAACAAATCAACTTATTCTGGTACTAACTGAATGTGTTAGTAGACATCATCTGTGTTTACATGATCTTAGAAAAATTATCCGTCTATGTTGCAAACTGTAACGCTTTTCGTAAACATCAGCATATGACGCGTACCCATTCATCAGCGATTTTCCACGGAGAAATGACCACCTATCTTGTTAAATGACTAATCAATTTGTCAGTTATTACCATTGGCCATAAAAGCGATTACATCTCTCAAAATTTTTAAAATGAATACTGTCGTTAGAAGTGGAATGAATCAGTACACGGATTTAAAATACAGTCAGTTTTTACAAATATTTTTACAAGGGATGGAAGCGATGAAATTGTCTACGATTCGTCGATATTAAAACCAAATGACCACAGAGTTAAATGTAGAAGTTTTGCAAAAGTAGATCACTTCTGCTTACTGGGAGGAAAATTTGTTTTTGATGAAGAGGATTACTGCAATTTAAACGACACACCACCTGTTCAAGGTAACCAGAATTTATTAGGATTTCATAATAAGTGAAGATTCGCATGTAATTGAAGCATTTTCATGCCACTAGAATGCAATAACAATCTTCTTACAATTTTCCAACAGTTGCCTGCAAAGAAGGGTATTTCAGATGTTTGGATGGAAAAAAGTGCATAAATTTTTTTGATTTTTGCGACGAAAGAGTTCACTGCGAGTAAGTTCATTAACAAATTAAAAATAAAATTGAAATTTATGTTTGTGCATTTCCGTATTTTATTTTGTCATCCTGCTTATTCTGATTTAGAGACGGAAGTGATGAGATATTGTTCGACTCAGCGATTCATACACCAGACAACGGAGTGTCGTGTCAAAATAAATTTAGAGACAGATTCTGTCTTCTACCACCCGATTATGATTCTTCAAAGCATTGTTTTTCTATCGAATTTGATTGTCTTCCTGAATGGTTTATCTGTGCTAGTGGAACTCAGTGCGTTTATAAAGAATCATTTTGTGACGGGAATTCATATTGTCGGTAGGTTGTCCCTTAGATGGAAATTTTATAATCGCTTCGTTAACACTCAAAAGCAGCAAAAAGTGGCAATTATTAGATATAAAGTATCGAAGTTTTGTGCACTCGTCTAAAGTTTCAGATGCTCTGCACCTTCTATATACTTATAATACTTATATCTGTTTCATTGATCACTGAGCGACAGCAAAAGGTGACTATTTTAGTATATTTTGAAGTGGTACTTGCTATTTCGTTTTTGCTAGTCATATTCATCACTCAGATGAATAGATGGCCATTTCAATATCACATTTGAAATGCCAAATGCGTGTACAAAATCATAGATATAAGTGTATTATCACAGTGATGGAAGCGATGAAGTTTTATACAATATTTCTATTCACACCGCCGATGATGGTGTTCCATGCCGAGGTTATGAAGATTTGACAAGAGTTTGTTTACTTCACAATTCTGTTGCAGACAGAGAACAACACATATGTAATAAAGGTAAATAAATAGTACGAATGTTTTGAAAATATTCATTATCTTACCATTTTGAGTAATTTAAGATATATATATAATCAATGATTGGGCTGAATGATTGACTGAATATAAGCTTTGTAAAATCAATTACTGGCGAAATTGAATTTGATATTTATTTGACCTGATCGAGTTAATATATTGCTTTTTACTCATTAGAGATGGATAAATAGAACCATTGCCTGGCCATCTAAACCTTATGTATAAAAGCATAAAATACCTACTCTCATAACAATATAACACTGAATTTGTTACGTCTTATGAATGTCAAAATGTGAATATTTATATACTTGGATATGTTCAGAACGTGAGTGTCTAGTTGGATACTTCAGGTGTTCTGATAAATCAAAATGTGTTGATAAAGAACGTTACTGCGACAGATACCCAGATTGTAGGTATGTTGGGTAATTTCCTACCTTGATTCGGGCGCTAACAAACTAACTCTAAAATTGAGTTCATTCTATGTAGTGATGGAAGCGACGAAATTGTGTACAATGCCTCGATTCATACAGAGGAAGATGGTTATTCTTGCTACATGGATGAATGGCAATATCCAAATTGTCTACTTCCCGTAGGAGGACATCCGAATCCGCATAATTTTTGTGATCCCGGTGAGCATGCGTCATTGCTACAAATCCATGTTATGTTTAGTACATTGAAATGATAATGTTGCCTGGTGAGAGTTATGATCAAAGTATTCCGTGTATCGATATGTCTCCTATGAAGAATAACAGTTTCTACTGCCGTAATTATTAGGGGATTAAGGTGATATTGAAAATTATCCGGTTGCTTTCTGTACTTTGGCTACAACGTGCTATGAATTGTGCTTAATGGGTGCATTTTGCTCACATATTCAAGCCCTCATTTTTTTTACCTAACCTGGTCCATGTTTATGTAAATATATTTTCGAATTGAAAGTTTTTTAAATCTATCGGGCATTACAGAAGCACATTGTGGTTCAGATGGGTTCTTATGCGAGGATGGAAAGCAGTGTATTCCAAAGACACAATATTGCAATTTGGAAAAAGACTGCAGGTATACATCTAATTGGGGTATCAACTAAATGTGTTAATCGACACGAGCTGTATTTACGTGTTCTTAGAAGAATTATTGTATGTCTATGCTGCTTACTATAACGCTTTTCATAAACATCAGCATATTGCCGTTTCCCATTCATCAGCTATTTCTCTTGGGCAACTGACCACATATCTGGTTAAATGAATAATCAATTTGTCAGGTTTTATTTTTGGTCATAAAAGGCATGATGATTATTAAATGATTATTGTGGTTAGAAGTGAAAAAAATTAGTACACAGATATTTGGTCAGTTCCTACAAATATTTTTATAAGGGATGGAAGCGATGAAATTGTCTACGATTCGTCGATATTAAAACCAAATGATCACAGAGTTAAATGTAGAAGTTTTGCAAAAGTAGATCACTTCTGCTCATTAGGAGGGAAATTTGTTTTTGATGAAGAGAATTACTGCAATTTAAAGGACACACCGCCTATTCAAGGTAAGCAGGGTTTATTGGAATTTTGTTAGAAGTTAAGATTCGCATGTAATTGAACATTTTACATATCACGATACCCGGAGAAAGTATTTACAATGCTCTTACAACTTTTCAACAGTTGCCTGCAAAGAAGGGTATTTCAGATGTTGGGATGGAAAAAAGTGCATTCATTTTCATAATTTTTGCGACGAAAGAGTTCACTGCGAGTAAGTTCTTTGATAAAATAAAAATTTGGAAATTGAATGGAAATTTTTGTGTATCTCCTTATTTTATGCTGTCATGCTATTTATTCTTGCTTATTCTGATTCAGTGACCGAAGTGATGAAATATTGTTCGACTCAGAGATTCACACACCAGACAATGGAGTGTCGTGTCAAAACAAATATAGAGACAGATTCTGTTTTCTACCTCACGAATATGATTCTTCAAAGTATTGTTTCTCTATCGAATTTGATTGTCGTCCTGAATGGTTTGTCTGTGCCAGTGGAACTCAGTGTGTTCATAAAGAAGCATTTTGTGACGGACAACCCTATTGTCGGTAGGTTGTTCCTTTTGTGAAGTTTTTAATGTTTGTTCTACTGAAAGATAGAGGGAAATATTTATATCTTCATTTGTTGGTCATTGACTTCTCAGGTTTTCAATAATGTGTATCATTTGTTATACTTTTATTTCCCCTAGATTGACTGTCGTTGGCTGACGTCTGCAACAGTACTTTTCGGAGCAATTAATACTGTTTGCCATCTATACTATTTTTTTATACTTCTAACTGCTAGGCATTGACCATATATATGGTCATTATAAGGGTGCTATCAAAAGACTCTCATACCTGTTTAATTTTGTTTGATTGCTAGTCATATTTATCAGATAAATGAACGTTCATTTCAACGCCTAGATTGAAATTCAAAATTACTGAATTAAACTATAATATAAATGCATTATTTCAGTGATGGAAGTGATGAAGTTTTGTACAATGATTCTATTCACACCGCCGATGATGGCGTTCCATGTCGAGGTTACCGAGATTTGACAAGAGTTTGTTTACTTCATAATTCTGTTGTTGACAGAGAAGAACACATATGTAATAAAGGTAGAGAGTTGAAATATTTTGAAAATATTCAATTTCTGAAATTTCAGATATACTCAAAGATGAGATAAGTGATTAAATAAAAAATATAAGCTGAATAAATTTTTGGCAAAATTGAAATTGATATTTTTTAAATCAGACAGAATTATTATATTTACTCAGTAGAAGAATATTTATGAAAAATCTTGCATTTCAATCTAGACGTCTAAATGTATATATTAAAAATATTATTGTCATTTAAATACAATATTGACATTAATATGCATCTTTTTATTGACAAAATGTATTTTTTTTTGTATCTTTGGATATGTTCAGAACGTGAGTGTCTAGTTGGAAACTTCAGGTGTTCCGATAAATCAGAATGTGTGAATAAAGAACGCTATTGCGACAGAAACCCAGATTGTAGGTATGTTGCAAAATTTTCTACACTGTAAAAATGTATACATTTTGCGGTTTCGACGTTATTTATCATTGAATTTATTCTCTGCAGCGATGGAAGTGACGAAATTGTATACGATGCCTCAATTCATACAGAGGAAGATGGGTATTCTTGTTACATAGGTGAATGGCAATATCCAAATTGTCTACTTCCCGTAGGAGGACATCCGAAACCGCATCATTTTTGTGACCCCGGTAAGCAGGCCTCATTGTTATAAATTCAATTCGAGTTTGGTGCTTTGATAAAATTTTAATGGATGTTGATAGATACGATCAATAATTTTCGTGCACTATATGTGTCTTCTAAGCTAAAAGAATTTAAATCGACGCAATTATCATGGGGTTAAATTAATATAGTAGTACCCAGGAGCATTCTGTACTTGGCCACTAGTAGTGAAAGCATTTTGCTCGAATGTATGTCCCGATCTTAGCAATGTTATCCATTCTTATTTACACCTAATCGAATCCAAATTCAATTTCTACTATTAATTCATTTGTTATTACAGAAGTGGAATGTCCCTATGGATTCTTATGTGAGGATGGAAAGCAATGTATTCCAAAAACACAGTATTGCAATTTGGAGAGAGACTGCAGGTACTAACTTAGTTTACTATAATACAGCTTTGAGTGGTAACTGAATATTTTAGCATAGTTTTAAAAATTTCTTCTTGTCTACGCTGCTAATCAAAATTTTCTCCAAACATCGGACTTTGACGGTATACTGTCCACCAAATTTCACCCTTTGTGAACAAGTGCGATTTTACGTTGATAAATATTCTGAAATTGTTTAACCTCATTATACACTTAAAATTATTATGTAATGATGCTAAGCTCATTACTATAAGTTTTTTTTCTCTCAAGGGATGGAAGCGATGAAATTGTCTACAATTCGTCAATATTAAAACCAAATGATCACAGAGTAAAATGTAGAAGTTTTGCAAAATTCGATCACTTCTGCTTATTAGGAGGAAAATTTGTTTTTGATGAAGAGGATTACTGCAATTTAAACGACACACCGCCTATTCAAGGTAACCAGAATTTATTAGAATTTTATTTAAAGTGGAGATTTGCATGTAATTGAACATTTTACAAACCACGATACCTGGAGAATGCATTAACAATCTTCTTACAATTTTTCAACAGTTGCCTGCAAAGAAGGGTATTTCAGATGTTGGGATGGGAAAAAGTGCATCGATTTTCATAATTTTTGCGACGAAAGAGTTCACTGCGAGTAAGTTCTTCAATAAGATAGAAATTAAAAGTTTGAAAAATAAAATTGAAATTTTTGTGTATCTCCTCATTTTATTTTGCCATCCTATTTATTCTTGTCTATTCTGATTCAGTGACGGAAGTGATGAAATATTGTTCGACTCAGATATTCACACACCAGACAACGGAGTGTCGTGTCAAAACAAATATAGAGACAGATTCTGTTTTCTACCTCACGAATATGATTCTTCAAAGTATTGTTTCTCTATCGAATTTGATTGTCGTCCTGAATGGTTTGTCTGTGCCAGTGGAACTCAGTGTGTTTATAAAGAAGTATTTTGTGATGGATATTCCAATTGTCGGTAGGTTGTTTCTTTTGTGAAGTTTTTAATGTTTGTTCTACTGAAAGATAGAGCGAAATATTTATGTCTCCATTTGTTGGTCATTGACTTCTTAGGTATTCAATAATGTGTATCACTTGTTATACCTTTATCTCCTCTAGATTAACTGTCGTTGGCTGATGTCTGCAACAGTATTTTTCGGAGCAATTGATACTGTTTGCCATCTATACTATTTTTTTATACTTCTAACTGCCAGGCAATGATCATATGGTCGGTAAAAGGGTGCTATCAAGAGTCTCATACCTGTTAAATTTTGTTTGATTGCTATTCATAGATAAGAACGTCCATTTTTCAACGTCTAGATTGAAATTTGAAATTACACAATTAAATTATAATATAAATGCATTATTTCAGTGATGGAAGTGATGAAGTTTTGTACAAAGATTCAATTCACACCGCTGGTGTACCATGTCGAGGTTATCAAGATTTGACAAGAGTTTGTTTACTTCATAATTCTGTTGTTGGCAGAGAAGAACACATATGTAATAAAGGTAGAAGATTGAAACATTTGGAAAAGATTTGATTTCTGTAATTTCAGATATACTCAAAGATGAGATAAATGATTAAATAAATATAGTTAAAAAATTTTGGCGACATTGAGTTTGATATATTTCTTAAATCAGACTGAATTATTATATTTACTCACTAGAAGTAGATTTATGAAAAATCTTACATCTTCATCGAATTCTAAACCTAATGTATAAAACAAATATTATCATTTAAATACAGCAATATTTAAATTAGTATGCACCTGATTAATGGCAAAATGTAATTATTTTATATTTGGATATGTTCAGATCGAGAGTGTCCAGTTGGATACTTCATATGTTCTGATAAATCAAGATGTGTGGAAAAAGAACGCTTTTGCGACAGAAACCCTGATTGTAGGTATGTTGCACACTTTTCTACACTGTAACAATGTATACAATGGTGCGGTTTCGAGGTTATTTATCATTGAATTCATTCTCTGCAGCGATGGAAGCGACGAAATCGTATACAATGCATCCAGATTCATTCAGATGAAGATGGGTATTCTTGTTACATGGGAGAATGGCAATATCCAAATTGTCTACTTCCCGTAGGAGGACATCGGAAACCGCTTCAGTTTTGAGACCCCGGTAAGCATGCCTCATTGTTACAAATTCAAGTCAAGTTTGGTGCTTTGATAAAAAGATAATGAATGATGATAGATACGATCAATAATTTCCGTGCATTACATGTGTCTTCTAAAGTAAAACAATTTGAAACAACGCAGTTTTCATGGGGTTTAATTAATATAGTAGTACCCTAGAACTGCCCTGGCTACTTGTAGTGAAAGCATTTTGCTCGAATGTATGCTCCAATCTTAACAATGTTATTCATTCTTAAGTACATCTAATATAAGCCGAATTAAATTTCTACGATTAAGTTCCCCTGTTATTGCAGAAGTGGAATGTCCCTATGGATTCTTATGTGAGGATGGGAAGCAATGTATTCCAAAAACACAGTATTGCAATTTAGAAAGAGACTGCAGGTACTAATTTAGTTTACAACAAAACAGCTCCGAGCGTAACTGAATATTTAGCAAGTTTTTAATTGCTAATTGAAATTTTTACTCAACATCGGACTATGATGGTATATCGTCCACCAAATTTCACCCTTTGTGAAAAAATGTTTTTACGTTGATATATTATCTGGAATTATTTAAAATTATTATGTAATGATGCCAAGTCTATTCCTATAAGTTTTTTTCTCTCTCAAGGGATGGAAGCGATGAAATTGTCTACGATTTATTGACATTGGAACCTAATGACCACAGAGTCAAATGTAGAAGTTTTGCAAAAGTCGATCACTTCTGCTTACTAGGAGGAAGATTCACTTTTGATGAAGGGGATTTCTGTAATTTAGGCAAGCTAATTCACTTGTTATAGTAGTATAAGAAAAATGTTTAGTGAATTCTCCATTATATACTATATATTATATAGGAAGTGACATGGCTAGAACTCACAAAAGGTTTAACTTTATTTCTGATTCAGCAATATAAATTATACCTTGAAAATAGATTCTGAATGAGAAGTTGTAGAATTCTGCATATCGACGAATCAGCAAATAAAACAAAAGATTTTTTTGTTATTTTTAGAATGTTCTGATGACAGTTTCATGTGCGACGACAAATCAAAATGTATTGAACGCCATCGATTTTGTGACGGGATAAAAGACTGCGCGTAAGTCATTCCCGATGCAACATTACTTTTTTCCCAAAAATTGAACACGCTGTCTGTACTAAAAGAATATATTTCTACTATTTTACTTCTCAGCAATATCGAGCTGTGACTTTTTAATCCTGTACTTTTGAATTTGTATGCGATCTGTGTAATTATTTTCAGTGATGAAAGTGACGAAAGAAGATTTAATGAATACAAAGACAAAATTAAGGGTGTTGGATGCAGAAGTTGGACTCTGTTGAGTCGTATTTGCTTGTTGCCCACTGATCAGGCTAATAAAAGAAAGAACATTTGTAACGTTGGTTAGTTTGAATTATTGTTTCGTAGGACTAAATTGTATTATAAGGGCTTTGAAAGTACTCAAATAGTTGATATTAGTATTAATCAAGTTACAATTACAATTGTAAATAAATTCTACACTAATATATATCGATATAAACATTATAAAGCCTATAAATGTACTTGTTCTGAATATGATTCTTAGCAAAATTGGGGTGCGTTGCTAATACCTTTATTTTTGCATCTTCGTAATGGTAACCAGAGACGGTAATTTGTTAATCGGAAAACTCCAGTGAGCTCCTTACACTTTAAGCTATTATCTGTATTACGATACAATTCCTGGTTGAATAATTCTGTTTCTACACCGCGAAAGTCGTGCCCAGACAAAAATGAGGGAGTGTGTTTCTGACGAATCTAAAGAAAAAGAATGATAAACACCACCACAACCCATACGCTTAATGCGACTAACTTCGTCATCTACTATTATTTTAGCACCTCGTAGGTGCGATGCAGGGTTTTTCAGATGCTTGTCAGGAATGAAATGCATTCCGAAAGAAAAATTTTGCGATGGAAGACGAGATTGCAGGTGATGAAATTTACCATTATGTTCAACTAGGAAAGACTAAATAATTTTACGCCAAGTATTTTTTGAAATCACGTCGATAGTCATTGTCGAAATCGCATTGAAGTTGTAAAAATATATGAGAATCATTTTTTTGCAGGGATGATGAAATAGAATATGACGAGGCAATCCATAGTCCAGATATTGGAGTTCCATGCCAGGGAAGAAATGGAAAGATCTGTCTCCTCCCTTCAAAATTCAAATCTAACAATCACACTAACATCTGTACATGAAACGAAGATGTGGACAGTGCATGAGTTGAGCTATGTTGTTGTTAATATGTTTTATGGCGCTCAAAACATCTGTGGTTATTTGAGTCTAGCTTATAAGTGAAATCGCAATTTCAGAATCTGACAAATGCGGATTTTTGTTGTAGCTGTGCGTATCGGTGTTATTTGCAAAAATGTAATGGGTGAAAATTGCAATAAAAATATTATATCGACTCCTATGGTAATGCATGTATAACATATGAAACGATGTCTTTAATGTTCTCTGTTCAGAGATCTACACAAAACAAGTCAGCAAGTCCGAACGCGACCCAAACCAGACCTTAGATGAAATAGTTGACTTCAAAATTCTGTAACAAAATGATATATTAATGCTGCAAATATGCTTAAGTGTAGAAATTATTATTATTATTAATGTACCAGGAGATGACAAGCTTGAGCAAACATTACGATGAAGTTTAATTATTGAATAACAGTTCACTCTTCACTGAATGACTTTTCAAAACGGCCAGTTACTCATGTCCCTCGTCATTATCGCTTTTCATTGTCACCAGGTTTAAGCATTCATCCAATCAGGATACATTTTCTCCCAGTCATTTGTAATATTCATCAAATGTGGCCACAACACCTTTGACACAAGTTGATTTCCTTTTTCCGAGAAATGTAAACCGTCTTTTAACAACTCTCCTAAATCTAATTCCGAATTCATAAATTCTTCCCATAAATTTACGAATCCACATAACTTTGTTGAAGCCACCTGAAAGGAAACAGCATAACCAGAAGTTCATTAAAAAAAATTGTAATATATACTCAATTGTTTCTAAACACCCTTAAATACATGGGAAGTTTTTGATTGATTTTTTTTATAAACAAAAAATTACAGGCATGTATATAATATGGTATAGATATGAAAAAAATCACTATAAATATCGATTGTACCGATCACATAATTATGTATTTAGTCACATTAATTTCCAGATATAAATAGTGTGAAATCAACGATTTTTATATATACTGGTATATAACGTGTGTCCACATAACTGATTAAGAGTGGCTCCGTCAGTTAGTAGTAAACGTCTTCAACGAAATATCTTTCTTCAAACTAGTAACTAAATACCTTTCCACAAGTATCAGCATACAATTTAACAAAATCATTATCTTTATTGCAAACGATGCCGCTTTTTCCATCTTTTAAAAATTTTGTCCACATCTAAATGTAAGCGCAGTGTTAAAAAAAATGAACGTCTTGTGAACACATCGCGGAAATTCATGCAATTTCTTATCTCCTAATCTTAACACACAAATAGATACTTGCTGTGTGTTTAATTTCCTTTTACCATTTTTGACATTCTTTGTGTCTTTCTTATCTGTGGAGTTTTCTGAAAACATATATATTATATATATATATTATTAAAAAATGACCTAAATTATTACCTCGGGTTCTGTCGCTGGAGGAGACACCACAATGATCTGAGATGCAGGCAGTCCTAGTAGCTGAATGAAGTGTTCGATAAGTTTATGAAGATTGCTCTCAAATTCTTGTATCGGAACATGCTGCGAGAATCCGGGAAGGAATGAGTCGTTTGCTCCGAAAAATATAACGACAACATCCGATGGCTGTTATAAAATGGAATTACGTAATGATCAAACAATTATTCATTAGTCTGTCTGAATTTGAATGAACTAACATCAGATCTGTACAACGATCAATACAGGTTAGAGGTTCAACGGACAGCACTTCTGAATTTGAAACCGCCGGTATGCTGTTAACGTTCAACACAAAATAGCCTCAAATATTTATACTGCTGTACTAATAATTGTTGTCTTCTCTTCGATGTCTAACTCAACAATCATTTTTCAAGCAGTGGGCCACAAAATATAGGCCTACGTACGCCAACTGATCCACTAGGAAACATATCATTTAGCCGGCCCACTGCATTTTTAGTTCAATACCCTTCAAATACCTCTTAATATATATTTATATATATATTGTAGGCTACTAATAAATGTTGTCTTCTCGTTGGTGTCTAACTCAACAATCATTTCCCAAGCGTGCCACATAATATACTTACGCCAACTGATCCACTAGGAAACAAATCATTTAGCAGGTTCACTGCATTTTTCGTGCAATACCCTTCAAAACCTCTGTTCAAGACATCTGCTTTTCTCTGTAATTGATCAGCTATAGCTGAACCAAATCCTTGCGGCTGAAACGAGTACTGGGTCAACGAATCTCCGAAGAAAATCAGTTTCCGCCACGTTGGCATGATTGTATACTATATATAACAAAATTACAGTGCTGAAATACTACCTTATGTTGCCGATATTAGGCCAATGCAAACAAGGTAAATCGGGCAGTATGTTTGTCTATCGGTGGTATGTATACTGCCGTCAGTTGGGAACCAGCGTTTGCCTTATTTTGACCAAATAGCATAACGAGCACGTTCCAATCCCAAACAAATATAGTACGGTTCCGTGAAGTCAAAATTTTGTTGTAATGGCAGAAAAACCGTAAATAATGATAGGGTAACTGCTAAACTAGTTTTATATGCATAATAATATATACTTGAGTATCATCCAGGTAGTTTTATTGAAATGTGTGAACACGAATAACCCATGCTCAGTAATACAGCATTAGTTACAGGTACAATTAGTTAGCGAAAAAACGCAGACTTATAGCTAAATATATATATATAATTGGTGTCTACATATGCCGTAAGAATGAACTTAATAGCTCTTACCTTGTCATTGGTAGTTTGCGACTATTTCATTCAATGTTCTTTCTAATCTTTTTCGACATAGCGTGCAAAACAGCCTGAGAAACAACGCAGTTTCGCTGTCTATATATACCCTAAGGAGAAATAACGATCAGGCGAAGAAAGCAATATAAGAACTTCTTTTCTGGGGCTGTTTCAACATTGATTTGCTATCGAAGCCTAATTAATAGCTACCACGTGAAAGCAAACAGCGGAATGCTATATGCGGATCGAGAACGGAAAGATTTGGTTGCATTACATACATTCAGCCAGGCTGGCGATTCTTTAGGGTATTATGCAATAAGAAGAATCAAAAGATCAACAAAGTACACCATTCAACAAAATTATAAATTGTATTGCGTAATCCAAATTATCAAGCTTTGCAACTAGTGTCTAGTGATCTCCAAACGGTAAACTCTGTTCTTCACGGTACATTTTAAAGTAATCTTAGTTATTCACTCATAAGTACGCAACCCCATCAATTGAGGTTGTAATGCCACCACGAATAGCTTCCAAGTTTGAGAAACCACTTCCATGGAAAACATCATTTATTTCCTCACAATAAATTACCTAATGTCTTATTCACCAAAACTCATTTATTATAAATCATAAAACGTTTGCCATTCTGCATAATTCATTTCCCACTCTTCAGACATCTTAAGTATATGCGGAAGAATTAGCTTCGTAACTAATCGATTTCCTTCCTCTGAAAAATGAAGTCCATCGTTCAGTAACTTGTTATACTCTTCCTCTCGCATAAAACTCTCCCACAAGTTTACAAACGGACAAGACATATCCGACGCAATCTGTTATGGAATATTAGCATTATTTAGCCGCCCTTATTTCGAATAATCAATAAAGTAATGAATGTATACCCGTGAGCAGGCTTCGGCATATTTTTTTGTATTTTCGTTGTCTCTGTCAACCTCTGTTCCTTTGTTCTCTGATATTAAGTGTGCCAACCATTTCTGTGTGTGAGATATAAGAATTACAATCAGTTTGCCTGTACAGACCCTTGTTTGGAGCGCCGAAGGTAAATGGTATAAATATATTTCCATATGAAAGCATATGAAATAAGCTCTTTAAACGATATGATATTGCAATGAATGAGCTGTGGACTTATATGCGATGGCTATTCGTGGAGACGAATGCAGCAAAATCGATGTAGTCTAAATTCATAATCTGGTATTATTAATTACGATAAATAACAAGAGAGCTATGCTCAAATATATGGACACGTAGCGCCACCTGATGGCAAAAAAATTGATGACGTCATAGCAACAAAAAAAGTAATAGCTTTCTGAAGAAAATTTTTATCTTTAACCATTGAAAATTTCAAAGCAATTGGTCCAGTAATCAAAGAAATAAGCGACTTTTTAAAAACGTGTCAAAGAACAAGAACAACAACATAATATTGAAACGATCGCTATGTCCACTATGTGTCCAAAAACACAGCAGTCCCAATAAATGAGAAACCTACAATACCTCTGTATCAACTACTGGGGGAGATATGATGAGTATTCGCGATGATGGCAATCCAAGTCCTGTAAGGTGGTTGATAATTTTGCGACAGTTGGATTCATATCTTTGTATAGGAACGTGCTGATGAAAGCCGCTTAGTACAGAATCGTTTGCCCCGAAGCAAACTGTGATGGCATCCTCGGCCTAAGAAACGAAATACGGACATTGGCGATACAATTACTAAAAATTAACTGGTAAATTTAAAATCATCTGAATAGGTATACTAATCCCAATTAATAAACTAAAGCAGTGGTCTCGGATAATTTCCTTCCACACTATGCTACTATAAATATATTTGTATGATCTTTAATGGGTCCTAAGTTAATTTTATGCCTAACTTACACTCTGGCTTTTGCACCTTAGAGTAATTTATAATGTTTGCATAAATATGTATTATAATAATGAAGAATACAAGTAATACTGCAGCAAATACAATGCGAAATTTCTCCAAGGAATCAACAAAATTGCTCTGTGACAAGGAATTCCTCCTCGGTATGGAAACATGGAAATAAAGTCTTTAAACTGGTTGGATAAACTTGTTTTGCGTTCACCATGCAAGATAGTGATATACTTTTGAATTACAATTTTCACGGGCAACTATTCAAAAGTATTGTGGTGATAATTCACACAAGCAACTACTGCTAGTGTGAGGTGTTCAACCACTCAATCGATCTGAACGAGCCGAAAAACAATGCCAGAATGCCTAGTATGGGTCACTACTCACTATGATGTCGCTTTCTCTCCAAGCTACGTTCTGTACACATGATTACCATAACATGGCCGACCGTATCCATGTGTGAGTTCGCTCCATAGTACTCTCAGTATATACAGTAATAATGAACTATTTGAACTTCGGTACGATATCTGCGGACAACATGGTTCTCGTAGTTTTCCGAGACAACCATTCACAGAGCCGATATTATTGACTGTATTCCCTCGGGTGAAAGCGGGAAGTATACATCTTATTCAATTTATGAAACAGGGAAGTGGAACTACTGTGGCTTCGAGTCGACACCTTTCTTACCTTGAGAGAGCCAGTGGGAAATACGCCGTGCAACATTGCAACTGCATTGTCTGTGTTGTAACCTGAAAATCCTCGGTTAATTACGTCCGCCTTTCTCTGTAGTTCATTTGCGATTGCTGAACCGAATCCTTGAGGCTGGAAGGAATATTGCGTCAACGAATCGCCGAACAAAATCATTTTTTTCCAAGCAGCCATAGCCTACCTGTTACTACAAAGGACGGTACCACGCTGAACTACGGTACTTCCGTAAGCCACTTTCATTATGCTTGGGGTCTTGAATAATGTATTGAGTTTGGGCTTTGCGTTATCAAAAATGTACAACTCGCAGACAAAGTAAATAACAATACGCATTCAAGCCAGTGCCAAGCGCGCCTCACTGCCTTCTGCGAAATTGAATTCCGCGGAAACCATCGCTGCGTAGATTCCGACAACAGGGTTAAAATAAACTTATCATTTTTTTCTGGTTGGAAAAAATAAACTTGACCTGACTTGACGCTCATGATATAGTATGCTGGCTGCTTTTGGGTGTACTAATACAATGGTATTCGCGTTATTTATAATATTTATTTTAAGCTTCGCCATGGTACAAAAATGAAAAATCTATAATTGGACTTTTAAGCTTTAACAATACATACCTGCGTCATATTGCCAGTAGCAGTGGAAATACAAACGATGAAGCGATAATCTTAAACTCAAAATTACACATGGTCTGGACACAAATAAATTATTTTTTCGTGCTATTTAGTTTTTCATTATTGCCCGTGTATTTTCGAGGATGACGGATGGAACTGCTTTCAAGACCGTTTTTTTTCAAAATTATAATGATTTAGGCTAGTTACCTGTAACATGGTTTACGCGACTCAGAATACGAATTAGTGTAAACAACGACTGATCTTTGTTTTCCTGTTTCCAGTGTTTCGCAGGTTAGTGATAAACTTCGATAGCCCGCGTTAAGCTGTTTGTTTATTACGTGTTCAAATCATCGTAATCGGTGTGAAGACAGATGCTGCAAGTGCTGAAGTGGGAGAAATCAACTTACCAATTTGCGAATAAACAAACAAAATGTTATCATGTCGCTCAAATTAGCGAATTGGCCTAGTTTTGCGTTTGACTTGCTCAGTTTTTTACGAGAAAGTCATTTGCGGTAATAATGTTTGGTCGTAAAAGGGCATTACAAAGATTGATAGCTAAAGAAAGAAATTGGTTAATTTCAGTAATTTAGAGTTTAGCTGCAAGAATTGTTATGTCCGTATGGCGGCTTCGTGAATCGACGAATTCGTACGCAAAATCAAAAATATGATAGCAAGAGGATGGACAAGCAGGTGAAGTGTTAATTTCATTACAAAATATAGACTATGTAATTTATATGGCAGAATAGCAGACACACTTTCAGGCACTTGTGGGTCTGAGGACGAGGTCAGACCATGTAGCTGGACACGGAATACTGGAATAGGTGTATAAGACATCTGTTCTTATCTTCTAACAACTAATTGGCCAGGTTGAATAAACTGTTGGCTAAAATCGCTTTATTTCATACAGTCATATCTCAGATTTAGTTAAACAGCGATAAACTGGATATTGGTAAGACATGATTATAAATACAGAATCAGATGACATAAACCTGTAAAAAGATATTATACTGTAGTAGTTTGAGAATGTATAAACTCTATATTATACACAATAACCACTCGAATAAACAAAAATAATTATCATAATTAATACTATTTATTGATTGAAACTTTTATTTTGATACTATTTTATGTTTATGACCCCATTTTAGGTAATTTTGAGATTTTTGTTATGGGATAAACTGGAGAAAATCCAACTGGTCTCTAAAGCAGTGAATCTCGTGAAAGTCAAACTATCAGTAAGTAGGGTGTAGCTCAAATGAATATGATTTTTTGGATTCGATCAGTAAATCTAATAATGTTATTCAAAATATGAAGTACTGTACATTCATATAAATAAATTTCATTGTCTTGCAGAATTTTTTGTTACGAAATTTTTCTGTAGCAATGGGTGTTGTCCACAAACTGCTATACAGAGTTACCAATGCTAAATTGTACTTGTGCATTGGAATCGTATTATGTACAATGACAATGGGATTTACAACATACTTTCTGAGGCATGGATTAGATTCCAATTACAACCGTGTGATCAAAAGTGAAGGTTTCCAAGGAAAAAGATCATTTGATATTGAAAACGAATTATTCGCTGAGGCAGAGTTGATGTCAAAAAGTAGTCTTTCTACGGCAACAGTGGTTGGTAAAGTTTTTGCTCCACCAACAGTGAGGACGAAAAATTATATGGATAAAATTATTTACAACCGTGTTGGAAAATGTGGCAGTCGATCAATGTTGTCTTTGATCACAAGGCTTTCTAGCCGGAACAACTTTCTGTTTTATGCTTCACCTGTGTCAAATCGAACAAGAGTTCCTCTTCCAGAATCGATCAAAGAAGTTCAAGTTATAAATAATCTACCTTCCCCTAGCATTTATTCTAGACATATTCACTATCTCGATTTATTCAAATATGGTATTTCTGGAGTTGTTTATATAAACATGATAAGAGATCCTATTGAAAGATTCTCTTCCCAGTATCATTTTTTACGATATGGTGATGGTATTAAGGCACAAGGAAGACGCTATGAACCGTGGGAGGGAGGTGATAAAGATATGGACATAAACGACTGTATTCTGAAAAACCATCAACTGTGTACTGCTGGCAGATTATTTTATGTAGTGCCATATTTTTGTGGTCAAGATTTTTTGTGCCATCGTCCATCAAAGGAAAGTTTGTACAGAGCTAAAGTTCATGTCATGGAAAATTACTTGGTTGTTGGATACTTGGAGGATTTCACAGGCATGCTCCAAGTCCTTGAGAAATTACTACCACAATTTTTTACCGGTTCTTTAAAACTTTGGAAAGATATTTCAGCAGACACAATGATTAATACATCAACATTAAAGAAACAGAAAATAAATGAGACTGCATATGCTGTGCTAAGGGAAAGAATGGAAATTGAATATGATTTCTATAATTTTGTCAAAACTCGTTTTAGGATTATCAAAAAACAAATGGAGATTTTTGACGATGACGAAGCCTTGTAAAATATTATTCGACATGCCAATCAACCCCACACTATTGGAATAATCACTTTATCTATATTTATTCTTCAAATATTGATGTCATTCATTTAGTTAAAATCCTGCCTAAGATTGTTATTGTTTATCCCATTGTTATTGTCTTCTTATTGAGATGTGGTATGAAGTACAGTTTTGCATCATTGAAATCATTTTTCACATATTAATATGCTGTGATATATAAAAATTCCCCCATGATGTGGATTTATATGTTAAACAGAATTTTGTAAAACAATTTTTCAGAAATTCAAGATATTCATTTTGAAAGACATTTTGACTATTTGTTGAAACAATTATTGTATGACCCCATATTTGTTCCTCATTTTTCTTCAGTACAGCAAGTGAGTAATATTTGATTTTCTCATTTTACACCACTGTCATAAAATTTCGATTGGTTTTCACTGGATCTACCGTAATTTTTTTACTTGCTAAAATCTTCAAGGACTTTTTTTGTCATGTGTACTCATCTTCATTCCATTTGCTAAGAAATTACTATTTTATACATTTTTTTACATGAAATCTTACCATTGCAGTATTTTTGCTAATTTTTTTGCAATATACTTTGCCAAAGAAACGAAGCGGTGGAGATGATACAGATATTGCTTTAAAAAATTATAAATGGCTCTAATGCTTGCTGCTATCTTTCTTTTGAGAATTTGGGGAAATATAGGTTTAAGAATAGTGGAAGATTATATTATTATTATTACATATATCTTGATCTGTTTTTAATCCTAGATCAACATGTCATGAGTTTTTTTTAAATTTTCATTCGTTTATATATATATTGATTACTCTAATCATATAATGAATTGTACTATGTACAATTGCTATGTTCTCTATGAGAAGATGAGACTGTTTTTACATTTCTATTTTGATTTAATGACTACCAATGCTAGACTAGGACTCGTCTTCGAGTATTGTTGATGCATAAAATTCGAAATTGAGATTTCATTGAATTTTTAAAACTGAGATCCAGTTTAAAATGTTTTCTTATATGAGATTTACCCTCAAATCATAGTCACAAGCTTCTTGGTATATTCTAGTATTTAGATTTGATGAGCACATGTTTACACTCGCTGAATATTTTGCATTGTATTTGTCTGTAATCATAGTCAGTATTTTATACACTTTTTTACTTTATCAGAAACTACTTTCTACCTTTTGTCTTCAAGTTTTTCTGCTTTGAAGCATATTTTCTCACTTTTTTCATGCATTCATCAAACTGTGGTGCTGAAGCATGATGGCTTACTAAATAACAAATTACGTGAACACAATTTATGCCTCAATATTTTCATTTGTTTTCTCTATCAAGCATAGGACTAAAATGGATTATTATATGTATGCTTTTTTTTTAATATTTTTACTATGTAAAATTTTTACTAGCTTGTTTCAAGCCCTACTATACAGCATTAAAGTGAACTTATTATAGCTCAAATATTTTGCATTTGTATGTACTTGTATGAATATCTACTTTTGTAAGCATTTAGTTGTTAGAGTGGTTCATCCACCAATAATTCCGTGCGTATGAAACAAATAAATGGATTACTAATCCCATACCCGACATGGACTGGTATAGCTGACGAGAGGCCGTTGTTCGCCATATGACCAATCCGTCTTATCAGGCTATGGCTTCACGTTATGTTGGTCAGTTACAGATCCAATAGGGGTTAATTCACTCGCCCCTGGGGAGAAAAATTTACAAGTATCGTTGAGCACATATTACCACGGCTTAATTATCCTGCGAGTATTTCAAGTGACATTCAACGCGAACGAAACTTACAATCTTGGTAGTCGAGGTTGGAATGCTTTCGAAAACTTCATAGTTCGAGAATATCGATAGCAATATCTGTAACAGATATTGCTATAAAATGTATGTTCGTAATTCCTGAACAAAACATTGTCCTTCATCTTACCATCTCGGAAAGTTTGTCAGGGGTCAATGACACGGAGAAATAAAATGATCCCTTACCCCTATGAGAATAAATGAAAAAGACCGTCATTTTCTCTTCTATTGTTAGATATTATATTTCTTCACATAAACCAGATTATCATATAGAATAGAATAGTGAACCAGAATCGGACAATGTCTAAATCAAGTATTATCTTGATTTTTGTGGTGTTATGTCATGGATGAAAGTAATTCACCATTCCGGAGGTTATGCCCAGGACTCGAACAAAATAAAACGTCCTATAATAAAGTCAATGTAATGACAAACCTTTATTAATTAATGAAACAATAGCCCAACCAACGCTTCACACAATAAGCTAAAACGTATCGTTTGTCACATGTTGAAAAGGTATCGTAGAGACTCGACCTTTTTGACATCGCGACAGAACAGACACAGCCTGCCTACGACCCAGGTCGCGTTGAGGCTGGGAAATTTATTGTATTAATATGGTTACATAGTGAGTATCAGACATTTGTTTCGTTGTATTTGAAGTAAGACTAATTTTTAATGTTGGCAACATAACTCCGGGGAAGCCATCTGAGCTGTAATTAATTCAGTTCATCTGCTTATACCACTCGGTCGACGATCTTTAAAAATTACAGGAATTTACGATACGACTCCCAATGAGGCATAATTGTAGGTTCTCGAGCAGTTATAGGTCTATAGACAGACATTTACAAAAACGGGATTATTCGTCGCGATCCACTGTAAGTCAGTATTAGAAAAACGCTTTGTTATATTGTCACATTGCGCTAGTACGAGAACGTATAACATTGTCAAATTATCAAAAAAACATACCTCTACAATAAGGAATGATATATGTATACAATTTTACTTTCCATTTCTTTATCGCGATTGCTCTTCCAGTTCGACGTCCAACAATATTAAATTTTATACAAAAAAAGGTAAATTTGCTGAAAGTTAGCCTGATATCATTTTTCTTAATTCAGTGGTCAGTAAGATGAGTAACTTCGGTGTGAGAGAGAGAGGGGTAGCCTATAGTTAGTCGATAATAGTATTCCATACTTATTCTCGGAATGTGTTCGTCCTACGTCTATATAAAAAAAGAGATATTGAGCAACTACGCGCATTGCAATTGTACCTTTTTTATTTGAATTTTTTCAAGTTTTGATTCTTTATACTATGGTACGCTTATTAATTTTTAGCCACCGAAGAAACGCATTGGACACAGGGTGATGATTTGTAGAAATCAGCTACTAAATGAAGTACCGACAATATATTTGTAAAGTTGGAAAGAATACATTATTGCTTTCTCTATTTTCATAGAATGGTTCATTCAAATACGCTGGACCGTTTGTCACTCAACACTGATATCTTGAACATACGCGCCCATACCTATAAATAAATTCGATTTTGATCTTCTTTTATTAACAACTAATTCTCACAGAGCCAATGATAATGTAAATCACGTTTTCATCTTACACAAACCTCCAACACGATGACTTTGAAGTGTAGAGTATTTCTTTTGGATGTATCTGAAGTACAATTTGAGGTGAAGAAGAAGGACAAAGGTGCGGTATTGATGCAAAGGGTGTTCCGTCATTTGAACTTAGTCGAAGAAGACTATTTCGGATTGATTATCAAAGGAACTGACTTACAAAAAGTATGGCTAGATTCGGAAAAGAAAATAAAGAATCAGATAAGCAAGTAAGAGAGTGAAGTAAATGTGCAAATTTGTGAATGGGTTAAACACAGTTGGTATTTGATTATCTATTCCGGATGTTACAATTACCATGAGCATTTATTTTGCACTTTTGATACAGATAAGCTCACTATATTTGCATACTTTGTTATTGTTCGTTGCACCTCTGTAGAAGTAAGCATCCAACTCACAGAAATACAAATATATATAAATATACCTATATAGATAATGCAAGCAAGTGATCACGCCGAATATTTTGCTTGTTACAGACGATCATGAGTTAGGAGAAGATTGAATGAGCAACTTCCCAAAATCATGTGGAGTAATTTGGCGCCGTTAATTTCATACATAACGATTTAATGTTAAGGAAAAATTTGTTTGGTTTGCATAAAAAAAAACATCCACATTATTCCAACCTGGTTTTTAATTAATTGGATTTTTTTTTTTTTTGTTTTTTGATTGAGTTTCTCTTAGGCTAAGTTTCTAACACTGTGGCAATAACCTAACTTAGCCAGAGTAAGTCGTGGGGAGATAACAGGATAGTACCACTGGCTCAAATAATATATTTGTTATATTGCTAGTTCACGCTGGATAGATTACAAAAAACGCAAAGTTTACCATCTGACATTGACGCTTATAGGCAGGTAAATTAACGGACACTGATTTTGTCTCATTATTGACGGTTGGAATTTTTCTTTTGCCTATTTGGCATTTCCTTTCTTCATTTAATTACTCTCTTTCGCTCGTGATTGCTGCTACGTGATATTAGGTTTGATGCAAAGCTCGTCGAATTTTAACGATGATTTTAGACAAATTCATATTCTTGCTATATACTACATTTTACTTGTAGTTTTTGAATATTCTCTTTCTCTCTACTTCCATTTCTACGGCTTTGTAGTTTCATTTACTATCAGAGAAATAAAATATATTAATATTTTGATTCTTTTGTCATGAAAGTTTGCAAAGTATTATTGGATGTTCGTCCGACCAATCGACAGCAAGGGCAATTATACCAAGGTATCATTCCACTTTTCAATAACATTACTGACATTATTTTGATACACTAATCGACTTTCAGGTCGAGATAAAATTTTTAAATCGATGATTGGAGCCTAAGTCGGTGCACCCTCATTGCCAAAATGGCGTTGGATGTACGAACCTAAAAATGCAACATTTTTCGTTCTGTCCCGTAAATGTAAACCATTCTAAGAGTGGTAAGATTGACGAGTTTGAAAGTCATTGGATGGGGCCGATAGTAAAACGGGTAAGAAACCCCGGTATAAGTCAATTAAAGTATATTATACCCTTTTAGTTCAATAATTTATCTTTATGTAGGCTTACCATACGTCCCGCTTTAGGCGGGACAGTCCCGCTTTTTAGCGTCTTGTCCCGCCGTCCCGACAAGTCAGCAAAAAGATGGCGTTCAGCCATCCTTCATAATACACGAACATGTTCTCGTTACTGTTGCTGCTGTGTAGCGCAACGCTAGCCTACTTACTGAAGGTGAATGCGGTATTTTGTTCGTTTCCCGCTAACATTGTTAGCGAACGTATCACATTGGAAGTCAATTCTAATTGGTCCTGTTCGGACGTTCACGTGAATGCAACCTTGAACAACGTCGTTTTGAAATTGTTATCTAGAAAAAAGCATGCTTGGGCGAATAAGTAAATTTTCAATGCCTGAAAACGGCAGACTATTTCATTATTCCTCATTCCTTTTGCTGCACATAAAAAATCTTAATTCGGATCATTTGTATCGTTAGCGTCTATTCCTTTCTATTTTTCGAACTGAACCCGATATTTAGACATAGAATATGCGCATGAACTCTCGATGACAATATGGTCAATGGACAGCCGAGATGGCTTTAAATGTATATAGGACTATCCCTACGTAGTAAAATCGGAAACTGTAAAGTTACAGGATCACAGCTAAGGGGTCGTGTCTTTGGAGGAGTCCCGCTTTGAAGTAAAAAAAAAATATGGTGACCCTATATTTATGTTCATTATTCTATTCCAGAAGTGGAAAGCTGGAATTTCAATTTGCCGTCAAGTACTATCCGACAACTCCTACAAATCTGAAAGAGGACATCACCAGGTAGGTAACGGCTGCATTAGAACTGATACAGTGCAATGTCCGAAAAAATTATGTACTATTGTTGTATCTCTGAAGTTATTACAGGTCAGTGGGTGCCTGTGCATATCAAATGTATCTATTCAAGCATTTGCTCTTTTATATTAATGTTTCCAAATTATTCCTAATGCAAGTTAAGTATTGTGTTTATAAGACAAATTTGAACTTTACCTGCGGTAGTGTTTTGCTGAAATGTAAAAACTGACTTTGAAGAAATTTGAGATCATACTGGTCCAAGCATAGACATAGCATAGATGATATGTATTTCTGCATTTTGTATAAGCAATAAATATTTCATTTGGAATATTCGTGGTATTCACCATAGCTAACATGTTGATACGCGCAATGGTAATTCAGTAATATGACATGTGTTTTTTGTGGTAATTAGATGGATTTAATCTATTGTAAATCTTTATTTTGTTGTTTTGATTTCATTCGAAATAACGCGTAACAGAACACCGATATCAGCGTACATAAACACGTGATCACTGTTCGAAAATAAAACTAGTAATTTTGTATTCATTTGTTATGCCTATGAAACAAAAGACCGAATTCCTTTTAACATTTTACGCGTGTCACATCATTGTGCAGAATAATAGAAATCTGCTATACCTAACTGGCATCCAACAGTAATCGAATTAAATAATTCTGAAAATTTACTAACATGGTTCTCTCTAACGTGCGCAACTGCGCAGTACCACCGTTTCATTTGCGCAGTAAAATGTCATTGTCGCGCACTTGCAACGTTTCCAAAGCGTGGCACATCATATTTTCTAAAGCCTAATAATCAATCAGCTACATATCAAGATCCAGCCATCAACATGGACAAAGTGTATAAACATTGGGAAAGCACGGAAACAGGGAGAAGCTATTATAACTAAATGTTTAATTTATTCTAATCCTGATAATATATTATACTATTTGTAAATAATTTGGGACTAAACCTTGAAAAAAATCATACTCACTAAAGCAAACATGTGCTCCGCGTAAAATTTTCTCAAAGGGAACACTGTTTACTAGCGTATGGCCATCAACTCCACAAATACCGAAGTAACACAGAACACTGGAATTCATCAAATTTTTATGCAGGGAATTCTTGAATCAAACATTTGCCTTCGACTTAATATGCGATACGAGCGCATAATTTTGGTCAACATAATTTTTTATCGATGGGGTTCGTGGTCGTCCGGCTTTTTCTTATTCGTTCACGACCAAAGTATGTCTTTTGTGGTCATTGGAACTTTATTATTCATGATTTTTAGGTATCAGCTCTGCCTTCAGTTAAGAAAAGACCTTGCTACAGATTTGTCATGTTCATTGGATGACCTTGCTGATATATTGTCTTACTGGCTCCAGTCAGAATATCAAGGAAGCGAAGACAATGCACAAACTGTTAAAGACTGTCTCAAAGAGTTTGAAAGTCTCCCATCTGAAGTATCAACAAAAGAATTCACTGACAAGGTTCTATCTTTATATCGTAAAAGGCGTGATATGTCATCTGCAGAAGCAGATGTGCAATTTCTTCTTAAAACGTCCGGCTTAGCAATGTATGGAATTCATTTCTTCGAAGGAAAAAACACAGCAGGAGCCAAAATACGTGTTGGAATAGGAGCGAAGGGAGTCATAGAAAAACTCGGCGACAGATCCACAATATCCCATCCGTGGAATCGAATAAAAAACGTTGTATACAAAGACAATAAATTTAAAATAAAACTTTTACGACCGCCATCTAACGGTGATCCGCGATTAAAGAAATCGTTCATCTTCGACTCGGAAAAACAAGTTTATTTAATTTGGAGAAATGCTGTTGATCATCATGTGTTCTTCCGAATAGGGGAGAAAGATAAGAAGCCCAAACCGACTGCCGGGAGTGGAAAGAAGCCCAAGTAAGAACACAGAAGAGTGTTTCGTAGCATGCCGGCTTTCTTTGTCCAGTAGAAAAACAGAGAATTAAGGAATTTTCGAATTTAAATTTTATTCAATCTTGGCGTTATATATATATCGCAAATTTTAATATTTAGCCACATGATCATATCTTTTTCCAATTGGTATTTGGTGAAAAAGAATCGTTCAATCAAGGGCAAAAAAAATATTTAGAAAGCCAAACTTGATCACTAAAATTGTAATAACGCAAAAGATTATTAGTGATTGCAACATATTTCCGTCACTGCCAACTCAAGGTTTAATGTCTTTCCTACATTTAAAAGGTGCCCATACAACACTAATCCAAACACGTTAAAATATCTTTTACCTTTCGTTTCAACTTGCAGGAAACGACCATCATTGCTCAGAAGACTCAGTTCTAAAAAGAAAAAAACAAAAACTGAATCTGATGTACAAGAAGAAAGTGATAACATAAAACGACTTCAACCTACGGTGGTAAAGAATGTTTCATTTGTGATTAAACATTTATGAAAGTGCAGTGTCATTTAAACGATACTTTTTTCATGATATACTCACAAAACATATTGAGTTCTACACGGCAAAAGCTATTTCAATTCTAACTTTTTCAATTCTAAATTTTTCAGACTCGCCAAGGCACATTGCGTGGTCGCCCCCTTAGTCAGCTAAGTACATCTCAATCATCAGTTTCTACTGAACTTCCAGCCGAAGCAACATATACTATATCTCAAGAACCCCAAGCGGAGTCCGACGCTTCTTCAATTCCCGATGAAACAAAGCCCCATGTAATCGATTTCGGGGAAAAGAGTGACGTTCCGCGTGAAAATGCCGACAAGAATTCCACAACCAAACCGCAACAAGAATCAGAGAGTGTAGACGGGAGAGAATACAAAGATGAAGATTTAATGGAAGCTGTCATTGGGAAAATGGACGGCACGGCAAGTGGTGGATCTTCAACGTTACTTCTTACAGAGACTATTCTTGAAGAAGATGAAGATCAAGACGCACATATAGCATTACCTTCGCCGCGAAAACGAGTTCCTCCTGTAAGCTACGCCCGACTGAAAAGCGACGATGATTCTCACGACTTTGCACCGTTACAGACTTCAAATGAAATGATGCAACAGATCCAACATGCAGGCAGTCTTCTAGAAACCGATTTAGACGCAGAGGTCGTGTTAAGTCCCAAACCACTTGAAGAACCCGGAAGCCTCAGCGAAAAAGAATTTGAATTTGAGCGCTGCAAAACACAAAAAGAAGAAATTCGTTACGGAAAGCGCACTGTACTTATTGAAGACACGAAAACAGAGGAACAGTACACGGAAGTTTGGGAAGAGATTGAAGTTGAACCGGCATCTCCCCATCGCAAACATGAGGTTTCAGATGTATCTACCAGAACACCACAAAAAGACACCATTGTCAAATCACCAGAGGAAATAAATACGAAAACAGGCGATGTCTCTGATAATTCCTCGACTGCCAGTTCTCATGAAGGAGAGGTTCATTTCAATGCCCAAGGATATGTTCAAATGCCTCCAATATATGAAGTCAAACCGAGCGAAACGGAAGAGGCCCCACTACCTGTTTTTGATGATTTACATAAAAATGAAACTTCGCCTTTACAAGGTGAATATAGTGGTGATCAAACAAAATTCAATTACGAAGAAGAGTCAAAAGACAAGTACGGAATAGAAACTGCATTATCAGATGAAGAAATGCATACCGTGTCGGGGTACAATGAACGTTTCCTACAGATTGAAGAGCAACTTCCAGATGACGAGAAACAACAACTTAGTCCAGAAATACAAGAAGTTGCGGATAAGCAACAATCTTCGGAACAAATTGATGAAAAATCAAGGCTTAGATATGACACTAACACATATACATTTAGTTACAACTATGATGAAGAAGATAAACATGATTTGGAACCACACGACTCTTTAGAAGACCAGTTAGAAACAACTGAATACAAATCCGACCACCAAACTAATCGTGACACATCCTACAACGAGTATGACAAAGAAGAAACCTCCAGTATAGACGAGAAGTTCACGAGCATTAAAGAATATGTGCCGGACAAAAAAGTACAATCTAGTGAAGAAGAGTCTGACGAAGAAAGTCGGTATTCGGGAGATGACCATTTCAAATCATTACTTGATTCTCAGGTTAAAGATAGGCTTGAAACTGATGTGGAATTTTATGAAGTATCCCAAACAACAAGTTATGTCCCCCTGGCCGATATTGCAGACGAGGAAGAACGTATTATAGTACAAAAGCGAGATTCCGAAAAAGACGATTATCAAGTAGGTGAGATCAATGAATCTTGGAAAACGCCCCAGGCTGAATACTATGTATCTCGTGGTACTTCTGAAAATAAAGACGATGATATAAATATAGAAATACCAAGCTTGGAGTTAACTTCTCCTACATCTACAATAGAAAGAATTACGAGTGGTCGTATTTCGTATGTCGGCATGACGGAAGAACCAATAAAAGATGAGAAAAATGATGTAGAAGAACATGAGGACAACGAATATGGGAGAGATTCATATGAAAGTGATTCTACTGTAAAAGACGACTACGAATCAAATGAATACTATGGTTCTTCTAAGGTTGTTCTTGCTTCAACCAAAAAAGTTGCAGATGAAATTCCACCACCACCCGCACACGGAATAGGAGACGAATTACAAACCAGGGAAGACTTTGAACTCAGTTCCCTTGGTATAGGAGTTTCATATAAAAGCATGAACGGAGCCAGGTTGCCGTACGCAGCGGCAAGTACAACTGCTGCGACTATCGGGGATGATGATGATCTTTCACTGAACGAACTTGACGATGGAATTTTATACGAAGAGGAACGTTCAAGAAGCCCAGAAGAACGCGGTGGGTTTAGCTATGAGGAAACAGAGAAAATTGAGTTTGCTGAAGAATCAGAAACGAGAGAAATTCAACAAAGTCCACAAGATTCAACAAGCAGGAGCACAAGTTTGTCTGATATAACGGACAATACTGATGAGCTGCTCCAGCCTGATATTTTAGAAAAGACGTGGTCATATGGGGCTGGGCTAGATGAAGATAGTGAATTATTCCAAATATTGTTTCGAACACCGCCGTTGAAGAGACGTCAACGTAGAAATCGATCAGAGATCAACCCGCACGAAGTTCGTCAAGGCAAGCATGAGGCGATCGCTTTTAAAAGTACATCAGACGAAATTCCGGTTAGTCCAAGGCGGAGAGAAAATTTGAGCAGAAGGCCTTTCATTCCAAGTTGGCCTTTTGATCCTGCATCCTTGTTGAATTCTCGTAATTTGGAGGATTTGGATAAAGAAGCCATTCTGGCAGCGATGGAAGCACAAAAAGAATTAGCCGATGAAGACAGAAGAATTGAAGAAATGGAAATGATGGAAGACGTTGAATTGTCCTCGCCAGAAATTCCAGACAGCAAATATTATTCAGCTCCTCCGGGCGATTCACATTTGCCGAATTATCGTGATTGTTTTCCACCATCGATTTCAAGTCGGGACAATTCTCCATCTAACGATAAAGAAAAAGGGGAAAGTTATCAAAGACTTGATTACGCAAGACCGCCCATAAAATCTGACATTATAGAACAATGTGAGGAGAAATTTGATTTGGTCAGCAAAATAAAAATTCGTTCTAGGTCACCTTCTGCGTCTCCGCGTATGGTTGGTGAAGAATTTATTCCTGGGATTCCGGATTTTGCTCAAAGTGTTATTCCATATCAGCTAGAGAGCACGGAATCTATTGAGAATACACAAGAAGTTTCTGAAACAGCGATGCCTCAATATGTCGAGGAAGAAATTGACCCCGAATCTTTAAAATTTCCGAAGCCAATCCTCAAGTTCTCAGCACCAAAAGAAAAGAAAGAATGCCTCAAATATCGTTATTCTCCTCCAGCAGGTGAGAAACAGAACCAAGATGACCAAAGTCTTTCTACATCAGAGGCTTCTGTGGAATCTGGAACGGACGAAACGCAAAGTATCACTATAATTTCACAACCTCTTCCTGAAAACCTGCAGGCGCCGGCTGCAGATATGCAAACTTCACAGCATGTTACATCTTCGGGGAGAAGCACCCCACAGTCTGCTACGGGAGGAAACTCCAGTCAATCCGAAGGCTCGTCTTCGAAATCTTCATCTTCCAGTTTTCCACGATTCATTCACAGCGTTTTTCCTCTTCGACGATCCTCATCTAACGCGAAACCTCGAGGTCGCAGTAAGACACGAAAGAAGCACGAAAATAAAGTGACAAAGCAAAAAAATAAGAAAAAACCAAGATCAAAAAGCAAAGACAAAAAGAGCAATCAGTCCAAAATTCTACCAACCATTCAAGTTACAAGTCCTTCCAGCCCAGATGGTCTTTTAGCCTTTCCGTCCCACCCACACTATAGAGCTCTTCCTTACCAGCAGCAGACAAACAGTCTTTCTCCGGAAACAGCTCAGGTATAGTTAGTTTTACGCCAATAAAAATTTGTAACCTAACGTGAGTATATTACGTTCTCCTAGTTTGCAAATGGTAAAATGACCACTATGTTATATATGCTTAGATAAAATTTTGGGAGTCATATGGGTTTCATAACGAAATTTTTAAATAAAAAGGCCTCTTCGAATAAGGAATATTGCATTAACTGCAATGAAAGCTGTTGTGGGTTCTTACAAAACATTAGTTTTCTTGTCAAGTAGACTTTCCATAGGAATCTGTTATTTTTTCTGAGCCGATTTTTCATTTGTTTTCAGTCTACAATTTCGGGGGATATTTCAGCACAAGTATACGTTTTAAGGTTGATAAGAAAATTCGGTCCTCCTGAAGTATGCGCACCAAGCTGAACTCTAACTTGGTATACAACCTAAGCTCAGGTTGTGCGCCATCTTGGTGCGCATACTTCAGGAGGTCCGAAAATTCTAATATTTCTCTGAACAATATCATCTTACAAATGTGAATTTTTTTCATGAAATTTTTGTTATTTTACATTCTTTCGGATGGCTTCATCGACAAAATATTACAATTTCAGACTCAACTTCACTGTCAATATGATCAAGAAAGTTTGGATAAAATAGTTCTCTCAGAAAGTGACGACGCACATTCAGATTCTGATGCTCCAGTGACCGCTCGAAAAATTGAAAAATAAGGGATTGATTCAATATATTATGTCCACTGTCCAAAATGAACTTTACCATTTTTGCTTGCAATATTTGTTTTATATAAATGCATAGAATCCGAGCAATAGCTTATATGCATGGCTTATAAGCATGGCATGGCTTGCTCTTTTTATGTACATTTATATTTTAAACACATAGGTTATCTATTATGTAATTAAGTCGAAGTCCGCATTTGCGTATAATTTAAATAATATAACGTACCTATCCATCACAGAAACATCTTTTTTCAAATAATATCAATGTTTTATATTTTATTACAGTTTAATTCAGAAAAGTATCAAATGATATTGATTGTATTGCTAAAGCAACAATAGCTTAGCAGATAATACTTGCCCCTTCGAATATCAGACTTTTCGAAATCATTCAAGCTCTGAACCTATTTGTTGATTACGATACCAACAGCCATCGAATATTAGACAAATTTGTAGTTCAAATAAGGTCAATAGATAGACATAACATTATACCATGAGCAGATATTGATTCATTTTCATATTTACTACCATATTATTCTATTATAGTAAATATTGTATATTTGTTGCATTCTTATGTATTTATAGTGAGAATAAACTATTTGTAGTAGATCGTCATTGAGAAGTTAATAAAAGCTAGACAGCGTAGTATAGACAGCGCATAGAAAGTTTAAAGCTTCTGCTCATTGGGCCTTGAAAATTACAGTTATATATATATATTTATAGATCGAAATCCAAAATACTTACTTCTGTGGGAAATGTCTCTGAAGGTAACTAATCGAATGCGATTTATTTTTAGTGTGCTAGTCTTTTTAATTGAATAAGCGTTAATCTGATCCTACTAATTCTAAATCCATATCAGTTGTTTTCGCACAAACGCTTTAGGTGTGTGTTTGTGTTTTACCAAACATGAAACTTAGACCTTCAGGCAACAACAGAGGTGGGTGTTCAGAGCCACTACTTAAACAACTCAGTTCGTAAACTGCTTAGATGCTGGACTCTAGTTGAACTTCGTGAACGGACATGAAATGTCCCAATTCGGATTCACAAGCAAAGTAGTACTACGAATTAACTGTAGGATAACATGCTTCATACATGTCGGGGTTAATTAAAATACTTGTACTTGCACCCTTCAAGAAAGTTAGGAAAGAGTTTTCGATGCACGAACTATGAAGTTTGGTTTGTAAATTTTCAGTGCGTTGGTGAACTGAATTTGCCGTTTTCGTTTGCTTGTTTATGTTGGAAAGCCAGTCTTTCATTCTTTAGCATCGGTTGTAGAAACAAACTTGTGGTTCCAATAATGCAACCAATCACAAATATGCACAGAAAAATTCGATCGATAACCATGGCAACGTATTTCCAGTCATTGACGACCTTGAAGTAAATTAAGAAAGCAATTAATCCAAAAATATTGACGCATTACAAAATATCAATCACAAAGGGCACGGACAAATAAGTATAGACTCAACAAAACAGCGGGAGAAAAGGAGTTTTGGTGCAAATTTTTTATTGGGAGTCCTCGGGTTACGACGGTTGCGACTTACGATGTTTCGAGGTTACAAACGCGCACTCCATAACGCTGTTTCGAGGTTACAAACGCGCACTCCATAACGCTGTTTCGAGGTTACGAACGCACTTAACGAACATATACAGATATAAAAGATAATACTGTACTGTAATATCTAAGCCTATAAACTGGATCATTGTGATCAAGAAAATCAGTGCTCTGGGCTCATTGGTTTTCGTTATTTACATCGTAAATGACGTGACCAATTGCGAACTATTATGATTATGAACGAATAATCACTAAGCTTCAGTAACATGGTACAGTACAGTACAGTACTGTAAACAGTTCCAGTGATACAGTATACTGTACACAGTTTCAGTGATACTGTACGTCATTTTGGTTGTTTAAGCCGGTTTTTTCGTAACTTGTTTGATCGTTTTTTTTACTTTTGCCCTTTGTTATGGACTCAAAGCAAAAAAAAATATGTTAAGATACTGTACAGTGTTTGCTTTTATTCACGTGATGTGGAATTGTTTTCTGTTTTTCTAATAAAGATCTTATTTGCATTTTTTGTACATTTTATTAGTGTACAGTACCATACTTTACAATACAGTACGATGTGTATAGAGTAATTCATGCACTGTACCACTCACTGTACAGTATATAATGTTCTGACTTACACTGAAATTCGGGTTAGGCTACACCGAGTCTCAGGAACGGAACTGCGTCGTAAGTCAAGGACTCCTGTATTTTTTTTCTAGTTATTTGCGACCATGCTTTTTATTTACTATTTCGATAAAAGTATACTAAAGCATGACTTACATCACTGGCGTCGTCCTCTCTTTGCATATGTTTAGCAATGTAAGTTACTCCGTCAATTGCTCTTTTCACATCCGCAGAAAAACAATGCTGTGTGGTTTGTTCGGACCGTCCTGCGTTATGTCCATCCTGTGTCGGCAATGATCTGATTTTATCTCTGTATGACTGAAATATACCAAAAGTTATGTCATTACTGAAAATGAAAAGCCTTTTTCGAAGACTGACGCTTGTTACAGATCAATGAAGCTTTGTACATGTGGGAAAAGTTTTAAATAGATCCCTTCTTGCTACACTTGAAAGCAGGGGTTGAACAGAGAGTATTTACACTTCTTTGAAGGTGATTCACATGTTTACCAATGCTGAACGAAAGTTTTACCGCATGGGAATATGTTGTTTATGATCACGCGCGTTTGCCTGATGCCATTCAGCATTTTTTCGTAATTATGCACACTTCGTATAGTGGGTGTACTTAGCTTGTTTCGCTTGGAGCAACAAGCGAGACTCATGCGTTTCACCAGATCGCGTTGTTGTAATATGGCATTGCGAGATTAATTGAATTAAACTGCCATCGACTGCTCTAGAATCGGTAGATAACTGTGGACACTGTGCTGTCCTTGAGACCAGGGCTGGATAAACCATTATGCAAAATAAGCACTTGCTTATGGCACCAAGAGAAAGGGGACACCACAGAAATTTCCATAGTGAAAATTTCAATGTCGATTAGTGGTTAATGAAAGTGAGTTGGTCTGATGACGATTTTTAACAGTATAGTACCTCATTGCGTCAGTCGTCAAACATTTGAATAGCATTTCACCGTTACTTCAATTCTTTTGATAAGCGTTAGTCGTTAAACGTTTGAATAGCATTTCGCGTAACTTCAATACTGTTGAAAAGCGTCAGTCGTTGAACATTTGAATAGCATTTCACAGCAACTTCAATACTGTTAAAAACCGTCAGTCGTTAAACGTTCAAATAACATTTGTCTGTTACTTCGATAATGTTAAAAAGCGTCAGTTGTTAAACGTTTAATTAGCATTCGTCCGTAACTTCAATACTGTTAAAAAGCGTCAGTCGTTAAATCTTTATAACATTTCGCCGTTACTTCGTTACTGTTATAAAGTGTCAGTCGGTAAATGTTTAAGTAGTATTTCGCCGTACTGTCATATTCAATTTCACCGAAAATATTAGTTTGAATTACAACGCGAGACTAACTCTAAGATGCTGGCGAATTTATAGGCGTATAATAATGCGAGCCAGGGCTGAATTAACCATCAAGCAAAATGAGCACCAAGAAAAGGCGCACCACAGAAATTTTCATTAGTGCGTCAGTGTTCCATGAGATAATTAGTCAGCCGATTCAGACCTCAATATTGACCCAGTTGAAATAAATTTTGCTTATTTTCTTTCTCAAGTACCAATTCAAATAGCTTTATTAAAGTTTGTAGATATGAGAATTGTTTTCGAAAAATATCATGTAAATTAATCCTAATTTCGTATTCCATCAGTACTATCTATATACTGAAACTTACTTATTCAATTTCAGATAGCCTAGAACACTAGTTACATTCTCATTATTATGTTTTTTTTTATATATATAGGGCATCAAAGTTTCAAGTGCTCAGGACCCTGCCTGAGACCCTTGCGGTAAGAACAGGCCTTGGAGCAATCATTATCCCTAAAATTGTTTCATCGCCGTAGTGTAGTCTAATCTAGTGTAGAGGCATCATTGCAACAAACTTATTTCGGAGATAATGACTTATTTCAGATAAAATAACGATTTGCGGGAAGCATCATCAACTTGTGAAAAACGGGATTACTTCGGTTTGTAGAGTTCTTCGTCCGTTTCCAAGAGTTGCTTTTGCAAGATCTCGCAAAGCACTTCGCTTCGATTTCGGGCGTTTCATGAGCAGTATCTAAATATTGGAAAGACAACTCTGTCAAATGGTTGAAATATTGACGTGATTTACAAATATATGAACTAAAAAGTCAAATGAGTACGCAATATTAACAAAATTCTACCAATATTAAATTTATTAGTTTAAAAGGAAAGCGATTTTCACCACAATAGCAATTAACCATTCCAAAGACAATTCAGCAAGGTATCCATAGGTACACACCGCAATCCACAAATAATGGCAAAATTTTGGCGAAATACCATTTACAGTTATCCTGATTTTTAGGTAGGAAATTCTGTTTAGTTTAACTACTACAACACTGTTTCGTAACCAACCTTTGGCAGGATTTCTAAAAACAATGTCTTCATCCATGCTGGCATCTCATGGGTATTTGGAGATCGATGATGAACGTTCAAAACAAATACAGTGACAACGATCGATAAAGTCACAAATATCATCGTGAATAACAAGTATTCTCCGATTAATGGAATTACCAATGACGTAGATGGAATGATTTCAGTAATGACCAGAAGGAAAACCTAAAATTAAAAGAGTCAAATTTTCAAAAAGTAAAGTTAAAGCAGAAATATGGATGGACAGGTTGGCGTATTCTTTTGTTATTGAATGTCAAGTATAATAGCAATTCTACTTTTCATAATTTAGATTTTCATTTATATCATAATGAAATGCTGTTGTTGATATGATGAAGAATCCACCCATCAACACGCTGACGGCAGAATTGTCGGGTCGGGCTTCGGAAATCTTGGCCAGCCCGGTTCAAATTTGCAGCGAACGACTGTAAATGATTCTAAGTCGTCAAACACGCTGCCCGATTAAACAACAGTGGTCTTATGTTGTATTTTGTTACTTCGTGGGTTGATATGAAAAATAAGTTTTCGTCTTTGTCATTGAAACTTCGCGTTTGAATGAGTTCATAAGTTCATCATCACGTTAGGTTAACAATTGTTCTCAGCTGAAGTAAAATTCTACTTACGGTGAGTGAAAGTAATACAGAAATACATAATGTAATTTTTTCTCCACAGTCTGATGGTAAGTAGAATACAAGTACACTGAGGAAAGAGATGAGAAGGCACGGAATTATCAAGTTGATCATGTAAAACAGTGGCAATCTCCGAATATAAAACGAATAGGTGATGTCAGGATAAATCTCTGGACAACAGTTATATTTTCTTTCGTGTCTATAGGTTGAGAAGAAGTTGATCATATGTGAGAACATGAAAAATGGAATAAACTCATACAAATATGGCATTGTAATATGGTATTGAAAAAACAAGCTCAAAATAGACGCCAGTCAAATGCCAATATGAGTAATTTCGTCAATAAAGGTAAAAGGTACGTCCTCAGTTTCAAAGACGCAGCAGCCTTTCGATGGATTTGTATAGTTTATAATCGCCAGGGTAAACAGACAATGCTCGATCAGATCCTACTGTATTAATATTTCTCCTCTCTCGGTTTTCAAATTCTTGGGTTATACACACATGTGTGGGATTTATTTACATAGTTATTGTTGCAAAAAGTTGAAAAAAAACATATGTCCTTACCCACCTCCAAACATAACTTACGATTCTAGATGAGTAATTTAAATATCTATTCACCATCGCATAATAAGAACTTACCTGTAACCAGATGCATCCAACACCTCCCATTCTCCACTTTCCCAATATTCTTTTCTGTTAACTTTATTACTATACATAAGCAAATCTAATCTTGCCTTGTCATATGTCCAAGAGCCAAACTTCATTGTACAATTCTAGAATAGTTTCATAATATTGTTTTATTTTGAAACATGTTCTCGTGGTTTATTGAATATATAATATTATTTCGGGAGGTTTCAGGTTCAAATTACACGGGAACTAATATACGCAAGAAGAATGTTGGACTCTTTGCATCATTTGGGCCAAATGTACATGGTTTCAGTAATAATTTCGAGTATTAAAAAGTATTGTGGAAAGATTGAATCCAATACATCCAGGGACTTTGTATAATAATTCGATTGATCAAACCAAATATGCGCGTGTCATGATTAGATACGGGTTCATGGATTGCAGAGTTATTGCTTTTCTTTTGATTTTGCTATAAAATCTATCCCTCGAGAATGCCTTTGATTAGTATTGCAGATCAATTGATTTTTATCGAGAGCTTCTGTAATTTCATTACCGTTAGTTACCAGGATGTTTCAATGTAAAAAAAAAGGAGTCATATTTGGGTAAAGCTACATCGATTCGTCCATGCTTATAGTTTTACATGTTCAATATTGGGCGCATAAAATTTAAAAATAGGTAAACACTAATGCTACCACTATGTACGTGGTACTTACTTGTGTATCAAAGGGAAAATATGAGACATCAATACTACATGAACTTTTAAAAATAGCTGGAGGAGTCCACGTTATGCTACCTGTATAATGTACCAATGCCTTTGTTGTCTGCTCTACTTGAAATCTACCAACGGCACTAAAATAAATAACGGTAAGAAATGATACAAGGTAAGAAGAAGGCATTGGTTGGCCTTTGATATTGCAATCGCGTATTATATAGATTTGTATTGTTTCAATAATAGCATTTTACAATTTGAAGGTAGGCCATTCTAATCTTTTTCGTCAATGTTCTATTATTGGACACAAAATGAAACTATGGACCGTTTTATCAAATTGTAGTTGTTTTTAGGGTTCTTGTGTGGTCGGGGTTTCTTCGCAGCTAGAAGGCTATGATATATATTTCAACCAAAATTTTCACCAGTAATGTGTAGTACCAAATCAATGTACGCCGTTTGAGCGATAAATTATGAGTTGAAAATTGGATGATTTCTTCCAACGTCAGACACTGTGACTGTAGTCATTTGACATTGGCTCCACGAGACCATGCATTGGCCATTGCTATCTTATTATTAAACGGGCCGTATTTTGATTAACAGAGGAAAAGCACAAAGAATCCTATTTTATATCTTAGAACTTAACCCTTTTGTAACACAACAAGTTGTTCGGGGTGGATTAGTTCGCGGTGTCTTGGGATTTCCATGCAATCATAATTTGATTGACAGTTTCATTCTGCTATTGGATCGATGAGTTTTGTCTCAGACCGCGATTACTATCAATTAGAAATCTTACACGAATTCTAATTAAATTTTAATTGACTTAGTATTGATCTTAATCCAAAGCTTCAAAACGTTTTGCATCTTTGTCACTGCTGACGAACCATTCAATAAAGAGCAAAAGATTTTACTTACGTGTTGTATAAAACAATATCAGGTCTCCATATATTTTCCGATGGAATTCTAAGATATCTGACATCACCATATAAACTTGGATCCCACTGCATTTTATAATCGAACCATTCTTGTTTTAACCATAGATTTGTCATCATAATCTGATTGATTTCATCCTGCAGAATAGGCTATTCATTTTCAAATTGGTCATTTATGTGCAGGGCAGCAATCTGACGTGATCACATAAATAGCGATAGGTTTATTATCCTTTAATTCTTTTCATAACATTTTTTTTATGTAGTTTTGAATGGTTAATGTTTTCGCATGTTGTTGCTGTATTATTTAGCTGTATTTTTTGTAAAATTGAATAAATCTAAATAAATACCAAGTTGAATGGCTGCTCGACTTTTTGTGTGTGATCATAACATATCAATCCCCTTATTGCCGATTTCGCATATTAGAGGAATGGATGTGTACATTTCGACGATTATATCATCGCCAGCCGGTCTACATTATACAAAACGAAATAGTTTTCTAACAAATCAAAATTAACTTTAACGTTTTTGCAAGGATATAAATAAAGTTTTTTTATTTTACAATTGACGACGACTATTCCAGTATGCATGTTACATGTTAATATATAAACCCTTGAAGTTCCGATACATCACGAATATAATGAATGTATAAAATTAAATTTCTTACGACTTTTACAAGTTGTGACATGAACAATTCCAATGCCACGACGACACTATCATTAGCATTTTCCACTGGTCGTATCCATGGATTGTAGTCGGAAAACAACACTCGATATAACTTTTCCTCGTCTCGAGTTCCAAAACAACCTGTAAGATAACTTAATTTGAAATACATACAGCAGTGAATTGAGCTTTTCTACAAATGAAGAGAATATTTTTCAATGCTAATTTAGACTTGTTTGTTCTCAGCATCAAGCCGATCATAAATTAAGTATACTCGTATGATATTATACCTGTGATAAGAGTCAGGAAGAAAAAGATGTATTTTGAAATTCTCATGTTCCCGTGAGTGTCCAATGCTGCTCCGTGAACAAAAATTGACTAGTAAATAATCTAAAAAAAAATATATTTTGGTAAAAATCGTCACAAATCTTCAAATCCTATATTGTCATAAAACAGTGTTACTAAAATTGTTCAGTGGAAAGAAATGTAATCTTCCCTTGTTCTATTTGTGGCGAGTATTCCTGTCTTTTGGACACCTTTCACACCTTCCTACAGCAACAACTGTAAAAAATTATGCAGTATCCTATTATACTCTAAACTTCACCATTCCACATACAATATACCCTTTTAGTTGTAACGAAAAGATAACTTAAAACTCAAACGAACTTCTTTTACATTCGCTTATTTCTAAACATATTTTACGCTAACGTTGGTAGTTTCATAAATCTCGTCCAAAGTTTTCTGCATCATTCCACCATAGTCAATCGGTTTTCAACTTCCCAACTATCGGGTAAATCCGACGTTTCCAATCGATTCAAATTTGTGTTCTTTCATTCATTGTGTCGGATTTGATTAATCCATGCTTGAGAGAACAACGATGAGGCTGGGAAAGTTAAAAACAATATTGATTGGTCAAACTGTTTCTAAAAATAGCACCATTTTTATGACATAGATTTAACGAAAAGTATGATTAAAATCGTGTGCAAGAACTCTTCTGTAAAAAACGGGGTTCCAAGCAATTATAAAAGTACAACGCAGCTGGGTAATTTAGGTCTTAATCGGAGAATAGTTTGTGAGAAGATTTATCAGAAATTGTAATTGCGTTTCTAAGCTAAAATTCAAGAAGCGATCGTATACAAAAAATCATTTTACTTCTATCGCCGCAGTGATGAATTCTACTCCACATATTGATCTGCGATATAACGAAGAGCAAGAAAAGTGTTTGATAACTGTTTAATCGATAATTTAATTACATAACTATAGTTCTATTCACTCAAGTAGATTGGGAAAATGTTTTCTTGCGTTATTCGCATACTGATCCACCTGCGCAAAGGCATAGAGCAAGGAAAGGTAGTTAGTTTCACGTAACTCCCGATACACTGTTAGTTATAACTGTTAGTTATAGGCCGCGAGACGAGTCCGTTTATCTTTCAGTTTCGTAGCGCACAAAAGGGAACTACTTGGAAATAATTTTAAAATGTTCCTTAGACCAGAGGTTCACAACCTTTCTACTCCGGCGGAGCGATAAAATTAATCGCGGACCGGTAGAAAATTGAAATGACCGGAACATAAATAAATAACATATATTTGCGTAATATAATGCAATGTCGGGCATTCAATATGCTTCTAGACAGAAAGGCACACTTAAAAACATTTCACACGAAGAAAAACTATCAAATAATGTGCCGGCTAAAATTGAAATGGGTGAAACATAAAATAATGTATACCATATATTTGCGTAATGAAATGCAGTGCTGCACACCCATTATGCATAAGAAAGGCACGCTTAAAACATCTCGCATAAAAAAACATGTACCGATAAAATTAATCGCGGACCGGTAGAAAATTGAAATGACCGGAACATAAATAAATAACATATATTTGCGTAATATAATGCAATGTCGGGCATTCAATATGCTTCTAGACAAAAAGGCACACTTAAAACATTTCACACGGAGAAAAACTATCAAATAATGTGCCGGCTAAAATTGAAATGGGTGAAACATAAAATAATATATACCATATATTTGCGTAATGAAATGCAGTGCTGCACACCCATTATGCATAAGAAAGGCACGCATAAAACATCTCACATAAAAAAACATGTACATGCCAAATCATGTACAAACACAATTAATTCTAGTGAGAATTTTGCTGCTGTTTCGTTTCCAATGTCGGATTGCAAACGAGGCCTCAAAGCAGTTTCTGCAACACGTCTCTCTGCAGCGTCATGCAGCCGATTTCTTTGCTTCGTTTTAACTAAAGCTATTGATGAAAATCAGGAAAAGCACGTAGAACAGAAAAAGGACGCGTGCCGATCTTTAGGTTTCTGAATCTTGCGAGATTTGATGAAGCGCATTCGCGATGAATCGGAGCCGAAAAAGCGAAAAGTGTAATTACTCGGCACAAAGATGTCGTGAAAGACGTCGCAATATGACGACGGAAGAGAAATTACGTGATAAACCAACGCAACCTCGTCTTCGGTAAAGCGACTGAAAAAAAATGACTGAGACGGCAAAAAAACAATAAAATTTCTCGCGGACCGGCGAAAAAGCATTGCGGACCTGCGGTTGGGAACCACTGCCTTAGACTAATAATAACTAAAAAAGACGATGGGAAGGCTACCCAACTCAACGCAAGATCGAGCAGTAATAGCTGAAATTCATCCGCCCGCTAACAGCTGATCAAATTTTAATTGTTAGGTCGTGCAATCACGAGAGTCTTGCTACGCAACTGGGAACAAGGTATTATTTGATACTAAATTTCTAAGAAACATTTTAGAGTTATTTCCAGGTAGTTCCCTTATGTGCGCCACGAAACTCATTTTCTAGGCGTTTTTCAGGGCCTCGTCTCACGGCCTATTACGCTAAATTTATTCATCGCCAAAATTGTGTATTTTCTTTTGTCGTGTATTGGATGTGGAAGAATCAATAGTAACATCGTTTACTCATTCAAGTCCGATGATAAGTTCTGAGTTGGATAATTCGTACAATACTCATCGTCGATATCAGTAGTTTTAAAACTCTAAAATTCCACTGCCATATCGTTTCCGCGGAAAACAATGTTTACAATGTCTAGGTGGGGATAGAGAAATCGGAGAAATGTTCGTAACGCTCCACTTGGTGAATATTTTGCAGGGTTATTCTCGATTTAATTTCCTTGGTCGTTTTTGTTTTGATCTCTACTTTATTGAGTTTGCCCAATGACATTAAACAACATGATAGGCAACTCTGACGTCACTCCATAAGACTACATGCGAAAGATTGTATTTCGTGATACGCTCCAATGCACATATTTCTCGTCGCCTTTTGCGACGGTTTTCCGCTTGCTTTTGCTACTCGGCGTCTTCTTTACGTGTAGTACCTGCCTTTTTGCGCCTGTAACGAAAGAAAATAATCTCTATATCTGAGAAGTTTTGCTCATTTGGAAAGCTGGAATGGCAGACAAGCTGTAAAGAGTAATTCTGAACATCATAGACGTTTTTTTTATCAGAGAATATTACAAACGCGATAGCGTAAAGATTTGTGTGAAACATTTTGCAGATAATGACACAGTTCAAAGTTAGTAATTTTAATGTTTGCGCTTAAACATTGAAATTTCATTTAAAGAGGGTGTCATACAAAACAGCAAAACTGTTTTTACTTCTCTTAAAGGTGCTGTGATACAATTCCATAACACAAAGTTTGAAACAATCGAACTTGCTTTAGTGGTGAATTTATTAGACATATTACATATTCAGTTAATCGTAGGTAACATTGCTGGTACATAATGCCTCGTAGATAGGTTTGTGTCTAAATTTCTAAATTTAGCTCATAGCCCGCTAATTAATATTATCTTCTATGCAGGAAATTGCAGGGCTGATTCAACTTGCAGCCTTACCGATCACCTGACGATGCTCATTTAGTTTGTCTCAAGTCTTCTTGAAAGACTTGTGTGAATGGAAACTACCTATATGTTTTGCCTTCCTCCGACTTTAGAAGACAAATTTATTTTGAAGGATTTGGCATATAATTCTCATTGATTGTTGGCTGTTTATAATTCCTATTAAATGTGAATTCTGATTATAACAAAGAGTTAAACATTTTTTTACGTAATCTACGGGCACTTTTTTCTTGTCAATACTCCAAGCTGAGGTAAAAAGCAAGACAATACATTTATGTCATCTGGAAGCAAAATATACACACTAATTAAAAGTTTGACACATTGAGATAATACATCATGACAGAAAATACAAAGATACAGTATGTATGACCATCACATGGTAATTAAAATTAAAAAAAAAATTAATAGAGGCTGTGAAGTATGAAAAGTTCAAGACAAAGAAAAGAACAAAAGTTCATAGCTCATGAACTCTTAATTCTGCCTCCATTGCTTTGTGAAGGCCAATATATTCCGAATGGCTGAATTGGTTTATCTTGTGATAGCAACGGTTTTGTATTTAATATAGCGAGATTTTTTTTCAATTTAATTGAAGTGATATTATTTCCCAAAGCAATGCTTGAATCGTCTAGAATATATCAGTGGTGTCAAACTCATGGGTTTCGAGAGCCGCATTGCATGTTGGAAATTGTGAAAAGGGCCGCAAACAGTTTTTGATAATTTAATACTTGAAAGATATTTTTCAGATAGTTTTAGTTTGTGACATATATTGTGATGCAACTAATCAGTTGGATTAAGTTTTATCATATTCTTTATTTTCTTTAATTTCAAATGCAATTACATATTAATATTTGCATTCCACTATTATTGCAAGTTACTGTATTTATTACAAAAAATCATAAAATTCCATGTACAACCATCAAAATCATTTTTGAACAAGCGTTGGTTAAGGAAAGAATAATACATACACTAAAAATGACTTAATCTAAATATATGAACCTAAAATTAACAAAAATACTACAGTATAAACTCAATGTTTTTTTTAATTACATTTGTCCTGACGTTTGGCATCTTCTTTGTGTCACCAGCATACTAAGGCCAGGCTGAAATGATTTTATAGTACCAACTCTAACTAACGAGGTCACATGATCATGGGTTAATCTGTATCTTTGCAAGAGTTTAATTAATTCCAGTAATGCAAAAAAGTTACTTTTATCATTTCCTGTATAGATCAGTAAAAAACAAATGGCAGATTTTTTCGACAAGACATTTCGGGCTACATTGCATGGCATAGGATTGCTTGAATTATTATTGATATTGATTTTTAGTAACTAAGTCGTTGTATATTTATATTAATATACAAACACATGGAAATTTTCTGTTCGGAGTTGGTCTTCGAATTTGTCATATTGACTGCTGAGCTTATTGTGTTTTTTCATTGTACTGATGGAAATATGACAAATTTAACAATGTGCTTCAGAATTTTGTAAAATGCAGAAATATTGCAACTCCCATTTTCTTCGAAAATGCCACCTTCTTTATGTACTTTAATTTAATCACTCAAGTGTTTTATTCAGTATTCTTTTGCTAGCTTGATGTGTATTCTTAATTGAGTCAAAATGTGAACAAAAAAAAATTAACTTTCTAAAACTACTTTCAGTAAATTGTTTTCTGTGTGAATATTCAATTTCACTTTAAAAGGTTTGAAAAATCTTTTACATTTAAATAAAAAAAAATTCCAAAATACTATTACAATTATTGTTAAGCGTTCGAGGGCCGCACTGGGAGTTCTCTGGGGCCGCAAGTTTGACATCCCTGGTCTAGATTGAAATTGTCCAAAATATATAACATTATTTTATCATGAATCATGATTATACCCTTTCCCGAATTTCTTTTAGTAGTACTACCAAAATTTGATGAACCAAATATAACACAGGTGTAGTCAGTGACCCGTAATCCTCATTTTTCAAAGCTGTTTTAAGTATGTCTGGCATGTTTTGTGCCTTTTTACAAAGAAGACCGATTTTGGAATTTTTAGTTATTTCCCTCAAGCCCTGCAGGATGTAGGGGCCATACACAACTTTACCGGAGGGTCAAATGTCTTTGCATTCCTCCATAGGTTGTTCTTCTATTTATGGAGTATTCTAATCATATTTCTTGGAATCAAACTGTCACTGATACGTCGCCAGACTTCTGATATCTCCCCTTCTGCTACAGTTGTCCTGTGAATAAATAATAGGAAATTGAGGTTAGACGAATAGTTGAAAGTTTTGTTTTATGTCGGCCTAATTTCTCTCGGCCTCTTGTGCTGCAGGAGTCTCACAATGCTTAGACAGGTCTGTCCACAACTTTCACATCTGTAGGAGAGAAGATTTATTAATTTTCGTTAAGAATAAATAAAGCAGTCTATATGATTCAGAATGGAAAAGCTAATAAATCCAATATCTTATGTTTTTTGTAAAAAATGTTTTACTGAATTTGGTATATAAACCAACTAATAAAGGGGTTTAGTCAGAAAATTATAAGCATTCGTGGCTCCAAATACTTGAGAGATCAGACTATACAATATAGACCGGTATGAGTGAAATTTTAGGTGAACTTGTTAACCCTTTGATTCAATACGCAAATAAAAGTGAATGAGCAATAGTATGTTACAGCAATAAGTATATATCCTCACTGATTAAAAAAATCTAAATGGAGGTGCATGAACTATTTGAAACCATAAGGGGTAAGTAAATATGCAATTTCGGCAGATGGCCAACTACGTACCGTACTGAATTATAAACTTCGTAGTATTTGACAAAAGCTGGCTTTCCCGCATGTACTTAACAGTGCGATGCCCGGGTGTGATATACAACAATAGTATTTACCTTACTTTTTTCCGATTTCTTTTTACCTTCAATTTTCCAAATATCATTAAAAACCACAACAACTATCGAAGCAGGCTCGAACACCATTCGTGCTATGCCTTGAAAGCAACACACATCCGCTCGTTTTCGTCTCGTCAAGTATGTGCATTGGAGCGTGCTATCAAATACGATCTTCGGCCAAAAATGCCGGAGTTGCGCATCATGTTGTTTAATGTCATTGGTTTGCCCTTTCTGCACTTGTTGATGTTTACTGTTCACTGTCTCCATAATGACCACTAGGCTTTCCAAAACCATATTGGTATCTGTCTGCGCGGGTGGATCCGCTTTGTTTTTGTCAAATTTCGGCGACGTTAACAAGCCACAAACAAACTTACTTTCGAGATTGAAAGTGAACTGCGCTACAGCTGATGCTTTTATTAAAACGAAAAAAATTGTAAACGAAAAAGATGCAGGCTGGGACTGGAATTGGGACAAAAGAAATCATCAATCACTTACTGACGTTTCAAAATCAGAAAGAACCAAGAAACATTACATTTTTGTGAGACATGGAGAGTATAACTTGAAAGGGTATAACGACGAAGAAAAGTATTTGACAAAATTGGGACAAGAGCAAGCAGATATGACAGGACAATGGCTGTCAAGCTTGGATTTAAATTATACGAAAATTGTGCAGTCAACCATGACACGGGCTAAAGAAACCTGTGGAATTATATCGAAATATTTGCCAGATGTGGAAGTTGAAACAACAGATTTATTAAGAGAAGGAGCACCTATTCAACCAGATCCACCCAATAGAGCAAATGAACCAGAGGTGAATAATTCATTTTTTTATTTTTTAGTTGCATATTTTGTCATTTCCGACTGTGAGATAAAATTTTTAAATTGATATTGCACCAATATTTTGAATACAAGAATATGACGAATAATGCATTTTTCTTTCTCTATTGCATTTAAATATAATTAATTTAAAGGTGGATAAATGCCATACCGGTATTTTCTGGCTAATAAGGTAAATTGGCGAATGAGAAGAGAACAATTTCAACACTAAAAATGAGTTTTTTTTTATATTACTGTATTACTGTCCACTAAGCCAGGCAGAAAAATTGTGTTACTTTATTTCTCTGTTCGTCATTTAAACACCAATATGCATTCAATTTGTTATCGATTATAATTCCCTCATTTTTCTCTCAGTTACACCCCAATGCACTCTCCCTCTCTTTGATGTGCTTACAAGTTACAATACACTATGTCTATATACGACAGTATCAGTAATTACTTTTGCTAGTGATGCATACACAAATACAGCAACATCAAATATAATAATCACAGCAGAGATCTTCCAGATTCACAGTGTGAGATTGCTGATTCATGAAAACTGATGGTGAAGGCACATTGTTTCGGTGATTTCTGGTCCAAAGCTAATAATTAGCCGAAAACGAAAATGAGCCGACCACAGAAAACCAGGCCCAGTATATCAGCTTATTAGCTGCCAAATACAGTAGTTTATTTTGGTTTTTACTACGACATATTCCTGAACCAAAATGAACCAGTTTCCTGCTGTTGTTTCATTGCATTAAATCTAATTCACTCACTAGGTATAATAGTATCACTTCGAAAGTACCTTTTGTGAAAACTACTGGTTCTATTAGTTCGCTTGTTTCAGGTTAGTTTGAATATTACTAGAACTGGTCGGATCAGAAAACTCTTTATAAGTTGCATGTTCGTTAATCTTTCTAAGTAACGGTTTCCAAACCTTTTCAAAACGAACTGTTTTGACATTAAAATCGATCTATTTGAGAAGATGATATCGTGATAATTTTGACTATTGCTTATAATTTTAATTGGGGTCTTTCAACCTTATTTATTTCACAATCTTTCCCATCAATTTTTGATTATTAAATTTTGTTGTTTTTGTATCTCTCAGCAAGTTGTATTCGAAAAAATCATATCTATTCCTCCCATGATTTTGAAATGTGAAACTTATATTAAATGTGCAATTTCCTTATTCCAGCTTAAATATTTCTCGGACTCTCAACGGATTGAATCTGCCTTCAGGAAGTTTGTTTACCGACCGAAACTTTCAGATTCCGATGAGCCAGTCGAGGTTTATGTTTGTCATGCCAATGTTATTCGTTACTTTCTGTGCAGAGTTGCACAGTTTCCCCCGCGAGGCTGGTTGAGAATTAGTCTTCGTCATGGCAGTGTTACCTGGGTTACTGTGTATTCTGATGGAGATGTGTGGATAAGATCCATTGGAGACGCAGGGTTTATGCCACCATATAAATTGTCTAGATAATTTTAAATCACTGTTTTTTTTGTTTATTCACATGCTGAAATGCTATAAAAAGGTGACAAGCTCTCACTCGAAAACAGAGAAATAGCTTGTAAAACGAACACTAATAAGTTAGAATGCATATGAATGATATATAAGGGTGGACTTAATTGAATGGAAATAAATTAAAGCAATTGAATCAAATATATTAGATTAGTGGTTCCCAACCTTTTTCAGCTCGCGACCCCCTTTGGTGGTTTACACATACCTTCGCGACCCCCTGCCTCACTTTCTATACTTTACAATAAAATAAGCGGCAAATTTGATTTTTCATCAAGCTGCAGTTTTATTCAATGTGATGGCTGGCTTGGAACCGCGTGGCCAACTGCGTAATTCGTGGTTGAGTTTTTGACAGAGCTAATCTCATGTCATCCTTGACTTTCATTAGTATTCGTTCCTATGTTTTTATATGAAAAAGAAGCTGAAAATCCGATTTCATTTTCATATTGTCGCTTCTTCGCCATGGTAAATAAAATAACTGAATTATAACGTTACTGCAGGATGTATGATAATCTTCACGATGAAACAACATAGACAACCCTTTGGTATCGAAATCCCACAGCCTTGCTTCGAAGCATTGCGCGAAATGCTGTCGAGTTCGTGTGACGTCACAATGGCTAACATGCCATAAAACTCTCGCGCCGCTTGCTAACATTCTGGGGTGTCACGACAGCTAGTGGAAATCTCTCGGAGGCGAAGGAGAGTCAATTCCAGACTTCTTCGCGTTCTATCGCCAATATTTAATCTGCGGCTTTGTATTATTTTCTACTGTTGTGCAACAACTTCGCGACCCCCCTAGAAACCCGTCGCGACCCCCAGGTTGGGACTTGGGAACCACTGTATTAGATTGAGTTTTGAATGATATTTTTCAAAAAGCAAAAGTATTGTACTGATATGTATAATTTGGCTGTAAATTGAATTGAAATAAATTTTATGTACCGGTAACTTGAATTAAAGACTGAAGAAAACTAAAGTGTTTGCAGTTACTTATCTTTTGTATAGCATCATATGTATATTTTATGCAGAATTGAATTTTATTGCGCAGACAATCTTAATCAATATCACTATTGAACAGCAGAAAATCGCTAACTTCATTTCAACTTTTTTTATTGGGTATTTGTAATTGTATATCTGTAACATGTCATATTATGCACATTTCACAGTCTTTTTACTGTCATTTATTGCAGTGTTTCTATTATTGTGCCATAATATTTTTGATTCATTATAAAAAAAAATCTCAAAAGTGCTGCTGTAATTATTTTATGCATTTCAGGCAATCTGTACATTTTTTCATCTAAACATTTGGTGCTTGGTTTTTTTTGGGTGAAGAGTTTACAAAGTTAAATTTCAAATTGTGATGTTTATCCTACATGTTACAAAGGCCAGTACAAATGTTGTCCCTATGTCTAGCATACAAGCTCAGTGCAGTACAGTATTTGGGCTACTGATTTGATCAATGAAAAACGTTCTTTTCTGAACTCGTTACTGACTGCTTCTTTGTATGTAGCCGCTCATATAAATTTGTCAAAGCTATCTCGGTTTCATGACTCTTTCAAAATTTAATTTCTGAATGAAATGTTCTGAAAAAGGTCAAAAAATACTCAGGAGTGAACTATGACCACACAGACTTGTTTTTTTCTATTATGTGAACTCATATTCTGGAATTTACTATATTGTGAATGATTGCAAATATTAATTTAAAATGCCCATATTACGACGGATTTGTATTTCATAAAATACTTTTTCTATAAGTTTTATTTCTAAATAATTCAACTTGTATTATCTATTTTGTATCATTGAATTGAAGATGTATGTGATATTCATATGGCAAAAAATCATAACTTTATTTTCAAAATTTTTCAGTGTTCTCAAAAACAGTGATTTTGATTTGTATGAAAGCGCTTGTTCCTAGTCAATGTTGATTCCAAATCTTAAAATCTAAAATGATGGACAATCTGAACTATTGTATGTGCACCAATAATATAATCACTCAGGAATTAAATATATTTAAGCAAATATTACCCTTATGTGTATCTTGTCCATAACCACTAGTGAAATGGTGCAAATTAGCAATAAAATAATTTTTCTATAATTCCTGTTTCATCAAAACTTCAGATGCTATTTAATTATAGATAAAATGACTGAACTTTGAATAACCAAAAATGGCAAGTAAAAGTACAACAAATTTAAGCAGTTTACATAGTGTTGGAGTTTTGTGCAATCTGGATGATCTAAGGAAACATGAAAACTTATGTGATGTCAGTTTGTGTGTCGGCGGATGTCAACTGTCTGCTCATAAAGTTGTTCTCTCAGCATGTTCACCATACTTCAAGGCTATGTTCACTCAGGTAATTTCTGAAGTGCTTGAAAAAACCTACTTCTAACATACCAATGGCAATGACTTTTTCAAAAATTTTATAGGTAGAATTTTACTCAAATTTTCGGACAGTATTTATTTTCACTAAAATTTTTTTTTTGAATATTCCGTCTTTGAAATAAAGATATTGGACTGAAGCAATTTATATGCCCTGGTAAGTTAGTAACTTTAAGTGAAACTTCATACAAGAATGGACCATTGGATGGACCCATGTTTAAAAAAAAATTATTGATCAACAAAATAATAAGATGAACTTCTATTTGGTTTCGGGGAATTATTTAGTAGCTTAAAATTAAATTTATTGTAAGAAGATGTTTTATGAATTTGGATGGTAAATTGATGTCGATTCAATTTTTGCAGATGAAATGTCAAGGGTGGCAAAGGTCATTGGAAGAAGAATTTTTGTCTATGATTTTTAAATATGTAATATTTTTTCGGGGGTTTTTAGTGACTGTCACAATGGCTTTTTAGCTTATCTATATTACAATATTGGGGGCTCCCGAAATATGCGAACCAAGATGGCGGACATCGGAATGTAATATGTGTACTAGGTTAGGGTTAGGCCATAATTTTAGATATAAATACTACGGGAGGCTCTTGGCTACTCTTCGAACTGATAATAGGACTAAAATAAGGAAAATTGGAAAAAAATTATCGCCTAACCCTAACCTGTTACCCATGTTATGTTCCGATGTCCGCCATCTTGGTTCGCATACTTCGGGAGCACCCAATATTGTTTATTTACATTTTGTTAATTGCACAGGACATGGCAGAAAAAAATCAATCATACGTTACTTTTCACTGTGTAAATGTCGATGCAATGGAAATGATTATTGATTTTGCCTACACTGGCAAACTACAGGTATTAATATTAGTTTTATTTATCGCACTTTTCAATCTGTATCTTTGAAATCACTTCTAGTATCAAAAAAATTTTTTTAAAACAAATTTATATATATATATATATCGTATTTTACGGACCATACGGCGCATCATATCATAAGGCACACTGTCAATCAATTGCTCAGATTGAGTTTATATTCACGCATAAGGCGCATTAGGGTGTAAGACGCGACAGCTTTTAAAGCAATCATGCTACTGTTTTTTCAGTATATGCAATAAAGCACTACCTTATTAATACACTTCATGCACCTACCTGCTCATAGGGCGCACAATCAGTTTTTGAGAGAGAAAAAAAGACTTAAAATGCGACCCATGATGTGTGACATACAGTTTATATATATATATGAGGAAACATGTTCTTCTGAACACTTGCTCTTCTGAGCTGGAATTTCAGTGATTGTTCAGTAAATTTGCTCAGAGATAAGTCCTGTGGGGACTGATTGTGTGAATTTTGAGATCTGTCATTATTCATGGCAACACATTATCTTCTTCAATCTTGCTTCACTATTGCACCATCTTAAACAACTTCTAGGGATAAGTTTTTTATATTATATAAAATCAACACAACATTAGAATGTACATCCAAAAAATTAAATTATTAAACGTCATCGAGTTATTTTCGAATGATATCCAGATGATTTCTTATATATACGTACTATATAACTTTCTGGCAATGGGCTGAATCGCATCTACGAGTTTTAATTCACATAATCCTTTATTAGAGAGGATTAGTTGAATAGCTGTTCCTTACGAATATTGAATTGAATGGGGATTAGGCTTGTCTGAGGCTGTCAGATCAACACGATCAATATTAGAAATTGAATAAATACAATATTGATCATGAATAGAGATAATATAACTGAATAGCTACATACACTCGGTGTTCTGGTATTACCTTTTCTTCATAAATCATGGTGTTGTTAATGTTAAGGCAAAATTTTCAGATAAAAAAGGAAATCAAATTTGAAATGACACCTGAAAAGATTTATTGAAATGCATCTATTTCATTTAAAAAAATTCATGTATTGAATAACATCCTTGTATGAATATATATACCGTATATACCTTGGATAACTTATGATTTGAATTTTTGTTTATTGTGAAATCATTTTGCAGGTGACAGCGTCCAATGTTCAGAGCCTTGTTCCTGCAGCTTGTTTATTTCAAATGCATCTTATTATTGATGAATGTTGCCAGTTTTTGGAATCACAATTGCATGTCAACAATTGCATTGGAATATGGAGATTTGCTTATGATTATGGTTTAATTGAGTTGACTCAAGTATGTTCAAAATATAAAACTAATGAAATTGCTTATAGACGAGAATGTCCAGAATGAATAAAATACATCTGACATCTGAGTCTATCTGATATGAATTATACTCCATATTTGAAATTCTTGAATTTTGGAATTATATAATATATTTTCATTAGAGAAATTATCATTTTGAACAATTAAAGTCTCACACTATGATAAAAAATGCCTCCATTTGGTTCTCAAAAAAAACATAAAACCAACAAATTCATTATCTTAACTTCTCCTGCATTCCTGAATTCAAACTCATATCCATTATTAAACACGACCCAATTTAGAACATATGAGATATTTCGTATTCGAAAACATTAATTAGAAAGCATTTATGATAGTGAATTGTTTCATTTTGGCTATGGGTTAGTATCAATTTTTCATCTTCTGTTTTTATTTTAGGTTTTGTTTAAATTCATCAATCAGAACTTTGAAGAAATATCAAAACTGGATGAAATACATGATCTTCCAGTTAAATATTTGATCAAAATTTTATCATCTGATGATTTGAATGTTTCTTCAGAAGAATCGGTGAGTCAATGGATGATTAATATAAGCTGAGCTGTAGAGTTGTGGAGAATTGATAACAGTCTGAATTTCTAATTCCAAAAACTTTGACTCTGACTCTCAGCATGCCAGACTCCTCAGTTTTGCTTCTGGTGCATTTTAATGGGGCATCACAAATTGAAGATATCTTGTTCTAGTATTAGCCCAAGGAATCATAAATTTTGTATGACTGGTGGTGTTTTCATATGATTAAAATTGTCAACTTTCAAGCAAGCTTAGCTCTCGATCTTTGGTCTACTGATTATGAAGATAACACTTAAATATTATGAAACTCTAATTGGGAACACTGTTTTCCCATATTTTAGTAAGATATTTGAAAACTCTGATTGATTCTTGATTGATTGATATTTACATTAATCCTACAAATACATAATTATGCAACACTGTGTATTTCAGAAATAAATATGTTCCAAAATTTTCATCTTCTTTCAGGTATTTCAAATCCTGGAATCTTGGATCATGTGGGATGTGGAAGCAAGAAAAATTAATTTACCGAGATTATTAAAATGTGTCAGATTATCTTTGTTAAGTGCAACATATTTGAGAAGATCGTCACTGTTGAATTCTTTAATTTCTTACAATTCGTTAGCATGGGATATTATGCATTCTTCAGTGCAGGTAACCATGCTTTCTCCTGGTATTTCAGGATAAGATTTTCATATCTATCCCGAGGAAGGGAAAAGCCCTACTCATATGCTTGACCACATCTTATCGTCCGCTCTCATGTAAATGTTGGGTATGGGAAAAGATATTTGTTTCATTCAGATGCATGAACTTGATAGAGGGGACAGCCGCTACAGACCAGTGGCTCTCAGCCTATGGCAGTGAGCAATCTTTTTGTACATAATTATTTTTCCTGAAATTCGGAACTGTGAACATGTGCAGTAATCAGAGATGCAATGACAAGCATGTTTTGCCAACAGCCGAGCCAGTAGAATTTTATCGTTTGTTTTCACTTATTATTTTAGTAATGTATCACTGACTTCTTAAAATAACCGGTAGGTAAAATTCTAAAGACTTTTCCTTGTTATAGTTAAATGTTAATTGAGTGAAATTTCCGTTAAATTCCGTGTCATGATTTGTATTACAATTATTCGACTAAATTTTATATTCAACGAAGAATAATTTATGATTTGTTTTACGAAGGCATATATTTTTGCGTGAACACATATAATAAATTCTGTTTAACATCTGACATCTGTTTATCATCTTAACATCTGCTCTGTCATTTTGAAGCACAATGCATTCGTTTGCTATTTCCGTGAACTATTTGAACCCACCTGCCATATTATATATTGTGTTAGTATTGATAATAATGAATTCAGGAAGTTCCGTGTTTGCTGACTAAATTTTGTAAATCAAATCCTTCAGCAAGCAATATGACAAGCACAAATTACTATGCTGCATTTTTGAAGTGCAGAAATTGTCAAAAAATATATATTGTAAACGCTCCCATCTCAGCTTAGTTTAGTTACTGTATTGCTTTACAGCAGTGGTTGGCAAAATGTATGTACTACTGTGCCAAATATGCACATTGACGGTAGCAAGCGGGCCGGATTATTTTTTGCCTATATTATTGCATTAAACTTCCAATAATGACCCACCTGCAACTGCTGTTTCTGTGTTTCTTTGTTAAAGCAAACAAAATACAGTTTTCTATCATATGGTGCTCATATATAATCACCCAATTATGATTGTACTTACAGGGTGAACTAACTCTTGATCAACAGCATGTTCGGCCAAGGTGTGCACCCAAGTTACTTTGTGCAGTTGGAGGGAAGAACGGATTGTTTGCTACATTATCAAGGTCAGCTTTTATATAAATTTAATACAAAAGAAGTTCTGAAAATGACCAGGGGTTGGGCAGTATAATATATAAAATGTTTCACACGAAAATATTTTGTGAATATGAAACAATTTGTTATTCCAAATGACAGTGTTTGTTATTTGACCTATCAAAAACTTGAGTAATATCGAATATATTAAAATATTTGATGTTTTTGAGCGTAACTGGTTAGCGGCTAGCCGCCTATAAACTAGAAGCAGTAATTTGTAGCTTTGTTTGCACACTATGTATTACTAATATATGATGATTTGCCTATAACAATGTATTCGGACATTGCAATCGTTCTAAAATTAGTCATTCGTAAAAATACTTAAGCATTAAAAACTCTTTGCATTTCAAAATATAGAATCTATTATACTAATTTTAATTGGATTTATCAATATAGGGATAACGAAAACCAAATAAATAATTATTTCGAATGCGTTTTGAAATGATATTTCAGAATATGAAATTTTTGTATTGGCCAGTGCGCCTAATGTATGGTCTTATGCTTATGCCTACACTCCAGCAGGTACCAGTACCGGTTGCGTCTTATAGCTCGGTGAACATTATGTATGGATAAAACCCCAATCAATTATAACCTGCTGTGCTTTATGGTTTGTAAAATACGGTACTAAGCTGTAATTTAATAATTCGATCATTGTCTCCTGCTTAGGATGGCTTGCAAAATTCATGCTTTGTTTACATTCCCACCATAGACAGAACAAATAAGTTTGAAGTGAACAACACACACTATTCTATTATAATTAATATTTAATTTATCATGAATTGTTTACTAATCAAACAATTGTAAAAATTTCGTGAACTTAGTAGTTTCGATTTTCTTCCCTGTATTTCTGAAATAGCTACCTAAGTTAGTCGATTTCTGTTTGTGACATTGGTGTTTGATATTTCAATTTTTGCTGGATCAAGTGAATGTTCTACATTATACCAATTACAGCAACATGCTTATTATTCATTACTTATTTCAAATGAGGCTTACAAAATGTCTCGCTCTATATTGTGTCCAAACGCTATTTCAGAACATTACCTGCTAGTTTCTTGCTTGTTAAAATAATTTCAACAAAGTTTTTTTTCAAAATTTTTGCTTCCACTAGCTGTTGACTTGCACTCTTTCAAGTCGCAGCAAATGCAAGAAAAAATATTTTTGCAGGCTGTTTTGCACCTCACTTAATGCGAGGATCTGTACACTCAGCTACAAAAATCTTTAATAACCTCTTACACCAACATCATTGGAACCAACGCTGGGCATTCTTGACATAATTTTTTGCTTGAGCACCTTGAGCTTTTCTTTTATCAACTTGTTCCAAAAATTTTATGATATTTGAGAGTGAGACATTCGGTATGTTTTTATTAGAGTCCGAGTCGAAATTCAAAGCGGATCAAGGTGATATCAAAGTCGAATTTTTCTGTAGAAATGCAAAATAAATTAAAAGGAGTAAGCGTTCCCGTCAGTCTATTATGGAAAACTTTCATAACCCAATATGATTCCGAAATTTGATTATGTATTCAGTTTGGAAATCTACCTGCCAGCGAAAAATGAATGGAAATCAATGGCAGCCCTGCCTCAACCTCGATATGAATGTAGTGCTGTTGTTGCTGACAGAAAACTGTATGTCTTAGGTGGAATTGTCTGTGAACCATACAAGTAAGTTTTAAGATTATATTTCATTTGCATTGTGTATGTGATATTATGTAAGAGTCCAAACACAAAGTGGCCGTAAGAAAACAGAATTTCTTAATTATTTCTACAAAAATGAAGAAAGTTTATTTAACACTTGAACTACTGTTTGTGTATAATTTCACAGAAAAAAATCCATTTGCTTTACATTCCCACTTGACTTATTTAACTCAGGGTAAGGTATTATCGGCCTAATATATTATATGGTATTGGCCGATTATATGCTTCATTAAGCGCAATCTCTCTCTCTAGACAACACTCAAACACAGTAGTAGTATGGGATCCTGATAAAAACAATTGGATAAAATCAGTTGGGATGTTGAAAAGCAGAAGCAGTTTTGCAAGTGTTGTATTGAAAGGTTGGTAATATGGATGAAATTATTTAACAGTTATGAAGGATGGCCAAAACTAAACCAAAACCTATTATTGCAAATACATTTCGATGGAGTATTTTTGAATATATGAATTATCAAATATATTCTAAATCAAGCCATGGTTAATTAAAAGAAAAATTTACACAAACTAGTAAATATTCTCAAAAAAGAGGGTCAAAAGAGTGCTTTCCCCATCAATTTTCATGAATCAGCGTTCTCACACTGTGAATCTGAAATATCTCCTCTGGCCTTACTAGATTTATGTTAACGCATTTGTGTGTACATCACGAGCAAAAGCAATTACCGATACCATCATGTGTAGTAACCCACTAAAACAAGGCACTTTGACGCATGCACCGGTGCACATTATTGGGGCATGAGGAAAAATGAGTGAAATAAAACCAATGAAAAATAGAGCGTACATTGGTGGTTAATTAACAAACAGAGAGGAGAAAGTTGCTCATTGGACTGTAACCCTTCCTTGTAGGGCTAAAAATTTGCCCAAAATATATAATACCAATTTCAATTCAATATGTTTCGGACATCGCTGGCAACCAGTAGTCTATTTTTAGTTCCAAATGCTCATTAGTTGAATACCTGTATTAGTATTAACAATATGCCTAGCACTGCACAATTGATTACACAATGCACTAGTTATGTAATGCATTAAGGTGCATGTGATTAATTATAAGTTGAAGCCTCCACTATTGATCATCCGAAATTTTGAAGCCGGCTGGACATATTGGAAAGATCTTTTTCTATGACTGTCGTATTAGTGGCTTCTTGTCTCAAGGCTCAGTCATGAAGAAAGCTTGATTGAACATGTTATCAGATATCCCAATTTTTGTAATAATAATACTATCATTATTTAAAGGTGAAATCTATGTTCTCGGAGGATATGATGGGGAATCGTATCTCAAGCATGTGGAGAAGTTTTCTCCTAGGAAATCAACTTGGGAACGAGTAACCGACATGAAACAAACAAGGATTTGTTTTTCTGCCGCGGCATTGCATGATTGTATTTATGCGATTGGAGGATATGGTCCTGCACACCAGGACAGGTTAGTTTGAATATCTACTTATTTGTTGTTTTCATCCCGATACAAGATCCAGAGCTTGTCAGACTCAGGCCCTATTCCTATTCAAACTATGATCCTCTCGAAAAATGATCTTGAAACCTGATATTCTAACTCAATTCCTAATGATATATTTCCTACTTCGCTTCAGTGTAGAGATGTACAACACAACAACAATGCATTGGCAGATGTTGAAACCGATGTTGAATAAAAGAATAAACTTTGGTGTCACAGTATACCAAGATTCTATTTATGTTATGGGTGGACACAGTGGGACAGCTCATCTCAGGTCAATGGAAAAATATGACACAGAAAAAGAAGAGTGGGAATTATGCAATTCAATGAGAAGGCCAAGAACAGGTTGGGTTGGATATTATTCTTTGTATCGTTCAAATAAATATTGGAGTGATTGGAATAATGCATGAAATAGTTATAGTTTGGCTGTTTTCATTGCCAGATTGAAATGATTAAAAAAATTGTTGTGGTTGTTTCAATAATGGTTTATGAGGATTGTATTATTTTCAATTAATTTATAATAATAGAAGGAGACTATATTTCAACATAATCAATTTGTTCCTATTTGACGCTTAATCAAGCCTTTCCGTTCAAACAAGATCCTGATATTGTAACGATATGTAGGGGGCTAACTTTTTCATGAAAGGGGAAAAAATTCCACCACAAAAATAGACACTTTTACTTTGATATTTAGAATTAAATTACCATTCAGTAGGGAAAACAGCATCATTATTCATTGCTACTGCAATCAAAATTTAAGTATAGTGTCACAAATCAATTTAATTTATCAATAACTCTAGCAATTTTTAATAGGTTTGTGGTCCACCTAAAAATGTTTATGTGGCCCAGCCAGTGAACCATGGCCTATTGGTTGGGAACCCATGTGTTAGGCCATCGCACCCAATAGTAATCTTAGCAATGTCTCTCAATACTGAATGCACTATATATAAAATAAAACTCTATGCTAAATCAAAATATAAATACTCGTATTAAATGTAAAAATTCCAATTTTTAAATCTCATTTCATCTCATACCTTCACTCTGGTCAGGACTGTGTACAAGCATACATAGATACTTCAAGAGCTCTACTATTTATGGGATGATTTGAATGTTTGTAGTCATTTTTTCTTTATAAACTAATGTGCAGTGTAATTGGGTAAATAACTTTGAGGTTTCAATTCTCTGTTTTATACTTTGTTTGTTTAATTGACAATACTCAGTATAAAATACCATAATTATTTCAGGTATTGGTACCGCTGTAATAGATGGCAAATTCTATGTTGTCGGCGGACATTCGGGTCACGAATATCTTAACGATGTAGAATGTTATGATCCGGGCGATAAAACATGGGAGAGATGTTCTGGGATGAATTCAGCTCGATGTGCTTTTGGTCTGGTGGCATTGTGACATCATCATGGCCTTAACAGTATTATTAGTCTCCAATGCTTACATGAGATATTCAGTTATCATTAATATTCAAGATGCAGTGCTTTAAGGCTATGTCTCTCTAAGAATTTGAAGAGTGCCAATGGAGGACATGGAACTGAAATGCTAAGAACCTCTACGTAGTTTATTCCTTGAGACAAATATGTCAGGAAATATCGAGACTTGAAACAATTCACGTCAGCACTAGTGAGGAAAAATTCATTTAAAAAAGCGAAGGTCTTAAGCGAAAAATATTAACATTCATAAAATTTCGATAACTAACAGAAACCCCTAGGCATGTATAGAACTCGCTCCGGACCTGGAGCCAGCATGTTGCATATATATTTTGAACAAGTACCTATATACTCTGTATTGATTACCTTTTCATTTTATTGGTTAATTGTTAATATGTATTCATTCTCTGTATGTTCATTGTAAAAAGAGATTATGTGAAATCTTAGTATTCACCAGGAATGTGGAGAATTCACTCTTGTATTGAGAGATTACTTGACGTCTAATGAATATTCATCGTGACTGTGAAGTCAGCATTTGCATGTTTATATTGACATTTTCAAACTCTCAAACTGGGAGCCAAAAGTAGAATTTAAATTTCTTTCAACTAGGAGTTGAAATGGATTCGTTTTCTAAATTTCCGAAAGTTTGGGAGTATGTTGTCGATCTTCCCCAGACTTTGATATTCCCAGTCTTGGGCATTTAGTCGCATCACTCTAAGCAAGATGCTTGCTTAAGCCGTTACTACAGTATTCGAAGATGACATACCAATGCAGGAATTCAATATTTTATCCCATATTTTTACATAAATGGATGTGTAAATCACTGGAGTTACAATATGAAAACAGATCAGTACAATATGCTATTGTAAATTTGTACTTCATTAATTTGAACAAAAAATATTTTTCCATGTAATAAATCTCGCTGGGAACTTTGGCTGGGGAAAGCTAAATCCTTTTTATAAGTTCACTGGCGTTATTTGGTCCATCTGTTCCAACTGACTAAATGTCCGATCTTTATTTTCAATAAAAAAATAAACACAAATCAGTAAGCTTTAATCTTTAGATGCATGTTTAAAATTATTTTCCATCCCTATTACAACCATATCCAATTGTCAATAGTTCAGCGTCCATATTTGTACTTCTGTATATATATATATACTCATCACCTGTGTTCTTCAGACTTATTACTTTATATTTTGTTGCTGCAATATTTTTTTGAAATTTAAATAATGATATTGCCCAGATTATTGACTACCTAGTCGTACCATTTAAGTCTGCATATTTTGTGTAAAATAGACGTTTTTGGCGTGCTGACTTAAATGATATTTTTGCATTTCGAGTTTTGGGGACAGTTGCTGATGTAAATATATGAAATTACTCTATGCATGAAATTATGCTCCTGTTATTATTTTAAAAACTCAGTGCGTATTATGAGATAATATTGCTTTTCCACTTATATACGTTTGATAGCTTAATGTTTCATTCAACTGTGTAATAAATGCAAAATACTATATGTCTGGAGAATTATTATGACTGGCCTTGTATGTATTGGCATAAGGGTCTTATACCATCTGTGTTCCTCATTTTCGTTTCTCAAACAGCCAACAGAAACGCGCGCAATCGTTACAACTTGTTTATGATATAATTCCCAATTTGACATAATGTGTACCATATGCACACGAAATTTGGAGGTTTACGTTGTCGAAAATAAGCGTTTTTTTATCTGTCGCGTGGATCCTAAAACAAAACTTAATTTTTCTTTTCGTTTTATTTGCAATATTTTATAAAACTCTTTTCAGTATTAGTATTTACTCTCTTATTTTCAGTCGTAAGTTTGAGTTGCAGGTTCTTTTACAGTTGACGCACAGTGGCACAAGATGTGCAGCGAGATACCGTTATTGGCGACTTTTTCGGTTTTCCGAAAATTTTTAAGAGGGTGGGGGTGTTCAGCTGCTGATGAGGTGTAACATTTAGAGAATATTTATGTGAACGCGACTTAATTTTTTGCTCTTTTTCCACAACCATAAGTAATTATCTCTTTTTTGTCAGTTCAAATGATTCCTAATTTCTTTCGTAGTCAACTCCTACTAGGAATCACCGCTAACAAAACTTCGTGAGACAGTGCAGCGCTTATTTGTAATCAGCACTCTCGCAAAAATGAATCAAGTTTCGCGCCCTATTTGTTGCGCGATCTACAACACAACCTAAACGCGAGAAAGTGCATGAGCGATCGTTTTCGTTTGGCTTTGTAAAGGTACGCTCGATCTAGGTTATCAGGAAATTATGTGGCTAACAAGTTTCCTCTGTGTTTACAAGTATTAAGTAGTTTTGTCATTATACATCATTGGAACGATTACTTAAATTCGAGATCCCTCGTTCTACCAGGCCTTGTGTAGTAAACGTTTTGGTACGGGTAAATGAATACGGGGTTTATGAGAATTAGATAGTATTTTGAGGGGGAGTTTTAATGTACAAAGTTGAAGACGAAAGCGCAGAAAAACACAAACATTTATATAGTTTACATATATATATGTATGACCTATAACTCGGAGGTTATAGTATTGGAGTTGGAGTAATAACTCATAAGGAAGTATTTAATTAAAATACTTATACCGGTAACCGCACGCGGTTAGGTGAATGCTCCGCTAAAATTATCCGCCATTGCTTATCGTGCGGTACTGTGGGGGTTCTTGCCTCACGAAGTTATTTCTAGGCTAAAAAAAATTCTCGTGAATTGTTGCTTAGTGTTTGCTATCAATTGAGTCTGTTTTCGGTATTATTATTGGAAATTACGAACGTTCTTCCACTCGCCATCTTATGAAAATGTCGACTGCAGTAATAGTAAGCGGGAGAAAAGTAGCTTTACTTCTAAAGTTATATAGATTTTTTGCAGGTGAGAAAAAGCATTTTTCTATTATATCAAATTTGAGTATAATTAAACCAATAGATATAACCATTGTCATGGAATTTGGAGTCTGATTGGATTCTTTTACTTGTTTACAAATCTTTCCGCGTTTCTTGTTTTCTTTGTATGTTAGTAACTTGGAAAATGACGATTTTTTCTTTAGGTATTTCTCAAAAACAACTTGCAAGTGTCATGTGTGAAATGTTTGGCGAAAATATCAAAGTATCAACAATAAGTAAATTTGAACTTGGAACTGAGGTAATTTTATTAACAGTAATAAATTTTAACAATGCTCACTACTTCGCGTATTTTTATGGCCCATCTGACGATATGACACGTGGTTTAGATATCTAGCTTCCACCAGAATGGCTCTTATTCTACCGGGTAATATCGTATTCTACCATTAACAAAGAGTAGTCTACTCACTGCTTGTGCTAGGCAGGTAGGCTAAATAACTAATATGCCACCGCAATATTAATAGTATCCAGTCAAATGTTTTGGTCTTAATTAAAAAATTATACCAAATCTTATATTAATTTGTGTCGAATCCGAAAAAACAAATAATAAAGCCTTCTGGCTGAAACAATTTGTAAATCGAACATATCAACCTTATTCAATAATGTTTCAATTGTAGGCATGCATGCAAGATGTCAAAGATTTTTCATTGAAAGCAATGGTATGGCTGGAAATTATGGGAATAGATTGTCATTATCGCCTCGTTTCAGTCAATGACTGTGATAGCATAGATGGGATGAGAAAAAAAAGAAAGGTTGCAGAATTGCCTCCGCTCGAGAAAAGAGCTTTGGAAACACTTCGCAAAATGTGCTCGGGATTCACATTGGAGGTAAGCAGCTGTGCTGAATGTGCGTGAAACAAAGTATTATCAAAATCTTCAGAAAACCATAGGGGTACCCATCCGATTAAACTCTCCATGCAACATTCTCTCTCTTCACAACAAATCCTGTCTAAGTCGCAGAACAGTGATCCCCGCATGAGCTTGAAAGAAGTTTCACGACATACCTAGAAAATGTTATAGTTAAGCCTTGGTACGACGATTGAGTTTCTCAAGATAAAATATAGAAGCCTATTATATTTCTTATAACAGCATCTTCAACTATTGGAAATAATATTTGGTGTTACACCAGAGGATCTACATAAATGGTCTATTCAACTACGACGCAGACAGAAAAACTTCAATTCCATCAGAAAAAGAAAAAGGCCTCAGAATGTATGTGATTGTTTTGTTCAAAAGTTGCATTTATATAGATTTTTACCCAACATAGTTAAAGAAATGAAAAGCTTAAAATTTCATAGTTTATAGTTAAAACGTCACAAATATTCCCTCGAGGGAACGCTGTTCTACGTCAGATCCACGGCGATTATGGTGAACTAATTTTTAATGAGAAAAAGTAGAATACATATATATGTATTTTGGCAAATTGGACAGACATGAGTTTGATTTCAAATTCGAAACTCAAATTTTTATATTGATGATTTAAATTAGCTTATATCTAATCTGTTTCACTACTGCTTTTTCTGCAACCATTTTTTTCTAAAGCAGGTTTCTGAAAAGCAGTGCCGGAAAGATTTCCTTTCAATCACTGCGAAAAATCATACGGAAATTCCTGACAAACATGTTGACAGCTTAATTGTTTCAGAAGATTCTGGAATTGAATCTGAAACGCCTGCTTCCCCAATCAAATACACGTATGTCGCTAGCTATCCATTGCGTTAATTTTATACCAGGTATTAAAGTGAACAAACTTTTGAACACCTAGCTAGACAATATTTGCTTGTAGTATGTGAACTAAGATGGCGGACACCGGAACTTAGCATGTGTACCAGATTAGGGTTAGGCCATAATTTCAGGTACAAATACTACGGGAGTCACTCGGCTAATCCCCGAACTCGTAATAGAACTAAAAAAAGGGAAATTGGAATCAAATTATGGCCTAACTCTAGTCTGGTACACATACTACGTTCCGGTGTTCGCCATCTTGGTTCACATACTACGGAGGTACTAGATAGCGCACTATATGCTAAAGGATTTAATTAATCGAGCTTGAAAATTACACGTGAGTTCGCATTTCCCCACAAGCAAAAGCATGATCTATCTCTGACTAATCGTTGTTTTAATTCTAGTAATGGGAAAACCTATGCACCCCTGCACCCAGTGACATCAGCAAAACGGAGAATAATTTACGAAGAAGCAATTGAAAACCACCGTATTTCGTATGAAATGCCCCAAACCGATACGGATGAGGATCAGTTTTCCTGTGCACTGCTTTAGGGAAGACATGAGATATTCTGTTCACAATATAGGCCTATCTATATAAACTATAATGAGGCACAAATTTTCTTACTTTTCACAAAAATAATAACACCGACACTTGCTTGAAATTCGGTTAATTTTTTACAGTTTTCTTTCATTTTGGTAACAAGTACAGCCACTCCACTTGCAAAATTTTATTTTTCTAAGAATATTCCGTTAACATAAAATAATTGCGTTCAAAATTTTCATGTCCATAATTATTTAAAATTTCCAATAACTTGGACAAGGCATTGGTTTCGTTTATTTCCACGAAGTGTATTCAAGCCTCAAATTCAAAAAAACTTCGCACAAGTATCCGTTCAAAGATAGGATATACTGAAGCCCAAAATAAAAATATTTTTATTTATTCAATGCCAAATGATACACACCGTTTAAGGCTTCGTCATGTCTCTCTATCAATACATTCTTAATAAATACCCCGCCACTCCAATATATGAAACGATAATGGAATACTGTTTTCGAAATAGCACATGTGCATCTTTTACAGACAATCCCACGCTACCGATTTAATTGTCCTGGAAATTCATTATCGATCTTGTAAAATTGATTTCGTGTTCTTTCGGTTGCTGCTGCATGAGTACGTACGCGATAAGTACGAATTGCAATGTTTGTGATATTTAATTTATCAACAAGTCGCTTTTCTATTTATTTCGCATTTCTTTTTCGGGCATGCTATATTCACTCTTCGAATAAAGGAATTTTTTTTTAATATTTGTTGCTGGAGATCATAGTATTTGCACTTTTTTACATAGACAATCGTGGGAAATTTGTTTATCCCGTTAGATAGTTAATCCCGTTAGATTAAATTTCCCAGAAGCTAACACGGTTTTATGCAAGCAGGGATTCGCCGCAAGGAGGATCTTGCAACGACTGTTCGCTTGAAGCCACGTTTCCAAGTCTGGGAGAAATTTATCCTCGAAGAGAAATTTTGTCGTTTTTGGGGGGTACTTTTACTTTGTATTTTCTGCAGTATCTAATATTCTTTATAATTTATATTAGCACACATTATAAACTACTTAAACTTTAAACAAAAAACGGGGATGCGACTTGCGCATAACACTAGCTTCATTCATTCCGAGGTATTCATTCTGGATACCTAGGATTCATTAAAAATCTAATAAATAAAGTAGTTTTTATTTATAGTGAGACAGGAATAAAGAGTTTCTACTATGCAAAAGTAGGAATTTCGTGAAAAGGTTCGGAAGCACTGTCCCAAGGCTCCCATCACCATCCGAGAATGCGTGTTATTTAGTCAACCCCGTTCAGACTTCCGATTTTCAAATTCGATCATATATCAATGCCAACCCTTAAATAAAAATATTCGGTTGATCGAACAGTATGATCACAAATAAACCAAATATTTGGATAGTAGAATAACTGATATCCAAAACAACCCAACTTATAACAACACCGCCATAATACTCTATTGTACAAACAGCCTGCAAACATGTTGACCTTGAATATTTCCTATAAATAATACACGTTGAGTTATAATAAGCATTTACATTATAGTAAACACTTGTGGCAAACACTTCCAATAATTTTCAACTTCAATAAAGGGAGACAACATATATCAGTTACGCAAGACGTAATACAAAAAGTGGGAAACGAACATCTGCCGCTCAGTGACGATAGTAAAGATATATATAATTTGTCAAACGGAAAGTTATTTTGCTCAAATCGAAATGATTCGGTCCAGAGAGTGACGAGTGAGAAGTTGGTCTCAACGATAAAACGCACGGTACGATTTAGCTTACCCATATTTGGGAGATGCTACTGATATATATGCTTAAATGAAATACGATTAGGTAAAAGAAAAACCTGTTCCTATTCCACAGTTATAAAGTAAGTGAATTTCTAGCCCTCGTTCGCCTTTATGTACACTTATACACGTTATAACTCACATCAAATGGTAAATATTTGAGCTCGATTATATAAAATAAGCACATTTTAATTCAGTTGACAGCTAGAGCAGTAACAAGTACGGAAGTACGCAGTCGTTTGCCACACCTGCACTGTTTTATTGAAATTTATCCCCGGGTGATTTCAAGTTTCAGTGGAGTTTAAGTCAAAACTTAAATATTCCACAGAATTACTACACGAATTTGAGTACAAAAAGATAATTTCTTTCATAAACTAGTTTCACTAAGAACGCGGAGTGAGTGATCGTAGCAGTACTTACTTTATATCATTTACATTGTGCATTTGAACTGCATTTCCATTCTAGCTAAATACCAACCTAGTTGTAATTATTGCAGTTGTCATTTTTGTAACCTAATTGTAACTTTTCTGCCGCCATCTCTTGATCAAAAATGTTTCTCAGAATTATATTGTTCTACTGCTGTTTAGCATTGGTGACATGCTCAGTAGAGAAAAATTTAGTAATCAATTTAGTAAGTACTATTTATTTGTGCTAATTTGACGTATTTGTAACCCACCCGTGCAGGACGCGGTAATACTGCACCTGTTTTTCTAGGAAAACGGAGAAATATGTGCTTTTGGAAGTCAGTGTTTGAGTGGATGCTGCAAAAGGAACGGAGTCGTACTTCGATGTTCAAGTCTTAGCAAGGAAGGTGCTCAATGTACAAGAGACGTGAGTACCGGAATAGTTTAATCGATGTCTAGCAACAACAAAAATGGGTAGTCAGACCTGAAGATTTTATTGTCTCGGGTTTATATCGTTTTCTCGAACTTCACGCAAACAGCAGAAAAATTTTAAAACCCGGATTCGACTTGAAATCCGGAAGGCGAAGCTGGTGATTCTGGCCCAATTTCAAGTACTCAGCATTGAAGTTTTTAGCTCGTTCCTAGATTTAAGAAAGTGACCTTTCAAACGTATTTTTTGAACATCTGTTTACAAGTTGCATCTTTAATAAGATAATAGTAATGCATATATTTCTAAATATAATTGGGCTATCATTCAACAACGTACGTGACCAGTAATCAATCAGGATATATATAATCTCATTTGCTGATAGACTTCCTGCACGATTATCAACCTGCATGACCTGACTTCAATAAGAAAGTTCTTTTCTAAAGTTCCTCTTAAATCTGTACCAATTTCGAATTTATTTTATTTTTATTAGGTAGCCATTTGTAAGATTTGATGGGTAAAAAACAAATCAAGAAAGTAGCATTAACTTTCTTGAGCACGCAGCGCTCACGTGACGGAATTTATAAATCGCAGAATAATCCATAAAAAAAATTATTTTGTAGGATATGTTGGACACCGAGGTTTTTCATTGCCATTGCGAGATGGGATTACAATGCGACAGACAAACAGACGTATGCGTGGACGGGAACGCATAAAATGACATCTCTGCAAATACTTATTCATAAAATTCAAATGATGGAATTTAATATTACATCGATTTGGTAAAATTCAAAAGATGCTATCAAGATTATAATAATTTTATATAAATAAAATAAATGGAATTTGATATTGATGAAATTCTCTGTGACACCTTCAATAAATGTACTGAATACCTATTTCTTCCTCAATATTTCTTTGTGAGCAAATTAGCCGGTCAGTGATCTGTTAATTATGTATTTTTTATACAGCATTGAATTTGAAATGTTAAACATAACATGAAGAGTGAACTGTGCTCAATTACATATATAATATACACATTTCGAAAGGACTTATGTAAATTTTAGGAGTTCTTCTTATTCTAGAACGTCTTTGATGGTTTCTAAATTACAGTACAACCCAGTATTTAGAATATAAATATTTTTCATAAGGGTTTATTTGTCTGGGCATCTGATTTGATCCAATGTTTGTGCTTGATTTGGTTCCAAAGTAAATAACTTGTTCAATGTTAACTGGACAAGACTATTCTTCAAATCCATCCACTCGTTTATTGTATAACTTTTCCATTTCTAAAGCAGCGTCTTTACTTTCCATCACATATGCATGACTTCCTTTGGAATGAATATACATAGATTCTTTCAATGGAATGCCGGAAAAGAAGAAAAATCTTGCAGGCTTTTTGTCTTTGGTTTTATTTTCGAACTTGATAAAGTCTCCACCAGAGATATCACCAGTATGTCTTGCTTTGATCGTAACCCCTCCGACTACGATAGTACCTTGCATTGTGTAAATGAAAGTGGTCCATGTTCTATCGATTGGCTGAGTATGCGAAGACCCCGAATTCAACGTGATATCTAACATTACTGTTGGCTGCTGCGTTTGTACTCTTGATTTCATTCCTAGTGAGTTTCCCATTAGCACTCTCACTGTTGCGCCCTCATTTTGTAAAGTAGGTGTTTGAGCCTTCCTAGAAACTTGAAAATCACACGGAGTTCTCTTTTTATCATGTGGTAAATTTACCCATAAATTAAGGCCGTTTGCAACCCCAACGGGCATTTCTCTGTGTATTATACCACCAGCTGCGCACATATTTTGAATTCCGTCGGGTCCCAGAACGTTTTTGTTTCCAGCGTTGTCACCGTGAAAGAGTTCGCCTTGAACAACAAAAGTAACGGATTCAAATCCGGTGTGAGGATGATTCGCAAAAACGGTAGGCGCTAGAAGATTAAAATGATCAAAAAATATAAACGGATCCTTTTGCACGAACTTTTGGTCGACCAAACCAAATCTCACGAATCTTTGCACTGCGTCATAAACTTTGGTGACCGTTGCAGCAACTTGATCCATTTTTAACTATTTATTGTCAATTGATTGGCTAAACGCGTGCTGGTAAAATAATCGACGCATAACAAATTTAGTAATGTCGGAGCTTCGTAATACGATACATGAATCCTGTACAGGTCTTGCAAAAATAGGAATCTGGGGCCGAGGAATCGGTATGCCTTGACTACAAGGCTTAAACTAAATTGTCGAGCCAAAAGTTGATTAAAGATGATTCAAAAGATGACCTGACCAAATCATCATTTCTAAGATTCATTACATACGGTTAGATTATTACTTGAACTATTTTACCCCATTTCCCAAAGTAACCCTCTATCTATTCTTTTTGTTCAAGATAAGTTATTTTTGCTCGTGCTTCAGTAAGCATCAACAGCTTGAAATCTCCTCTTACTCCATTGTTTTTGCACTTTTTATCCTAAACATAATCATAATTAAGCTCATTATAAGCAGACCCAGTTCTTTGTGAAAAATTATGATCAATATATATAATATCTATTATAAACGAATCATTTGAAATATCAAAGTCGTACAGTTTTTTTTGTTTTTCAGGCAAAATTGAAACAATACTATTAAATACAAGTTGAGTAATCGCACAATTGCAACGTAATTTTTTTATTGGATATTCCAAAAAAAGAAAAGGATTTCACGTCAAAGTAACTACATCATATCCAAAGCCAGTATAAACATGTAAATCGCTGTGTCTTTCACACTTCCTACACTAACTGAAACTGAACATATGAATAATCTTCATGCATCACCGTTGCGTATCAAACGGGAATGATTAGAATGATTGAATTACATGCACATGATGATTGAAGGCTGACTTGAGCTCTTTTTGTTCAATAACTGAAGTGAGTAGAAACACTGCTGACTATAATCATCAAATGTATGTTGCATGTAATATACAAATTAAGGCATGTTACTGAAAACTTACGGCACATATAAATTATGTTTTAATGATATATCATAGTCGTGACCTGATCGAACCGTGCTTCAAAATTTATGTGACAATAATGACACATATGAAATACCACGTGCCTTATTAATCATAGATCAATTGATATTATTGATCATCAATACATTATATATTTTCTTTTGGACATAGATGAAAAAAATTAGTTGAGCAAACTCATAATACATGCCGACACACTTGTGACGCAACACGGGGCATGCCGAACTTTTCTGCAGCCCAGTGCCAGAAAACGATGCGCTTATACCTCACTTCAAAAATAATATGGGAATAAACAAATTGTAGATGTTGGTATACATGATCATGAATCAATGAAAAGACGAGTAAGAGTGGGATGTTTGTATTATTAAATAAATCATCAAACTAAGCAACAATTTCACATATCTAAAATCCAACTTATAACGCGAACTCTACAGCTTGGATCTGCTGCCGCCTTCAACGTTCTGCCCGGGGCGGCTCCCCTTATGGCCATCCCCTACGTCCGTTCCCTGGTGTAACAGACTTAACAACACTTAGTCTTCAAGTTCGAAAGAACCGTTTGTGACTTAAAACTTTGTCCTTTTTCGAGAAAATTCCCATACCGCCAACAATGAAGTATGATAATGCGCACTTGCTCAATGTTGATATATATTTTCAAATCAATATCAAATGATTATTGGCGACTACCAGCAAGCTTTTTAAGAATTAGCTAACCCCATTCTTCGAAATAAAACAAAAACAAGCATGTGCCAAGCAATACCATTTGTTGCTCACGTATATTATTATTGTATTATATATATGGACATGAATTGGACCTATGAATCGTTTTGTTATTATGTTGTTCTTGGTATGTTTCTTCTTATCGTTATGAAAAAACCGCTTTTATCTTTAACTACTGAACCAATTGCTTTGGAATTTTCAGTGGTTAAAGCTTGTATTTTCCTTTAGTTTAGAACTTTTTCGTGTTCATATAGTTGGTCATAACTCTCTTGTTAGTGATAATATAGCACATTTTACCTCATTTGCGATTGGTATATATATATATATACTTATTTGGCGTTAACAGAATTCCAATATTTTCAATGCATACAGTGTTACTTGTATATCGCGCGTTTTGCGTATTTTGGAACGTCCCGGTTGTTTCTAAATTACTAACAGTACAGCCCAGTGTTTAGAATATACATATTCATCATAAGGGTTTAATTTTCTGGACATCTGATTTGGTCCAATGTTTGTACTTGATTTGGTTTCCAAGTAAATAACTCGTTCAAAGTTAATTGGACAATGTCTTATTCTTCAAATCCATCCACTCGTTTATTGTATAACTTTTCCATTTCTAAAGCAGCGTCTTTACTTTCCATCACATATGCATGGTTACCTTTGGAATGAATATACATAGATTCTTTTAATGGAATGCCGGAAAAGAAGAAAAATCTGGCAGGCTTTTTATCTTCGGTTTCATTTTCGAACTTGATAAAGTCTCCACCAGAGATATCAGCAGTATGTCTTGTTTTGATCGTAACCGCTCCGACTACAATAGTACCTTGCATCGTGTAAATGAAAGTGGTCCATGTTCTATCGATTGGCTGAGTATGCGAAGACCCCGAATTCAACATGATATCTAACATTACTGTTGGCTGCTGCGTTTGTATTCTTGATCTCATTCCTAGTGAGTTTCCCATAAGCACTCTCACTGTTGCGCCCTCATTTTGTAAAGTAGGTATTTGAACCTTCCTAGAAACCTGAAAATCACATGGAATTCGTTTTTTATCATGTGGTAAGTTCACCCACAAATTAAGGCCGTTTGCAACCCCAATGGGTATTTCTCTGTGTATTATACCACCTCCTGCGCACATATTTTGAATTCCGCCGGGTCCCAGAACGTTTTTGTTTCCAGCGTTGTCACCGTGGAAAAGTTCGCCTTGAACAACATAAGTGACGGACTCAAATCCGCTGTGAGGATGATTCGCAAAAACGGTAGGTGCTGAAATATTAAAATGATCAAAATATATAAACGGATCCTTTTGCACAAACTTTTGGTCGACCAAACCAAATCTCACAAATCTTTGCACCGCGTCATGTAATTCGATGACCGTTGCAGAAACTTTTTCCATTTTTATCTATTATTGTCGAACTATAGTTAGATTGGCGAATCGCATGCTGGTAAAATAATCGACACATAACAAATTTAGTAATGTCAGGGATTTGTAATACATGAAATAAATAGAGCGAAAAGTGAATCATATGACAAGATAATGACAACATGATTGTGACATAACAGACTTACTAATACTAAGTCTTCAAGTACGAAAGAACAGGTTGTGACTAAGGATGCTAAGTATGAATAATTACAAGTATTCGATTCTTATCCGATTCCTAAATTTTCGATTCCGATTCTCAATTTCGAATCTCGATTCCTCGACATATCTTACCGAGAAAACATACCCACATAAGCAAAACCATATGAAATCAAACAAGACAGCGAAGTTCAAATATATGGAAGAACAAGAAGGCCAAACTAAGTAGTAATCTTTCACAGGAGACAAAATCGCACAAAAAAAAAACGAATCCCTCAGAACCCACAGAGATTTTAGAAAAAAATCGAGGTAAAAATTTCCTAGCGAAATATATATATAGTGAAGTTTGCGGTGCCGTAGCAACTCAACATAGCAGTAAAGCAGTTTATACATATATGTGAAAGAATTCCCACAAAACGTTACACATTGTTTGCAATCCGAGTTTTAATCTCGAGAATCGATTCCTATGCATTGGAATCGATTCTAGTCGATTCCGCGAAGATTCTATTCTGTAATCGAATCCGGACTCAATTTCGCCATACCCAGTTGTGACCCGAAACTTTGGTATTTTTCGAGAAAATTCCCATACCGCCAACAATGAAATATATTTAACAATGTGCACTTTTGATGTATTTTTTAAATCAATTTTAAATGATCATTTATAAACAGCAAGCTTTCTAAAAATTAGTTACCCAATTCTATGGTATAAAAAAACGGTGTAGCATTGTAAGTAAGTGTTAAGTATAAGTGTTTATTTCGATTTTCCAAACAATACATGGCAAAACAAACAAATGTACGGAAAATGCACGAGCCCACTTACCCCAAACAGCAAACAACACATTGAAGTAAATTTAAAAAAAAAAGAGAGACTCGAAAGATAATTCGGGCGTAAATACTTGGGTGTGGTTGTGGAGTTTTACCATGAAGTGTGATTTTCTACTATATCTGTACAAGGAAATAATGAGAATTGTAGAATACAACAAACAAACAAGCTGTGCAATATATGTGATGAAATTAATTTGATTACAAACGCACTCGACTAATAGTCTACCGGACGATAAACAACAATAATAAAAGCACCATAAAAGAAAACAACAACAAACGAAGTAAAATATGGCAAGGTCATTTCACGCCCTGGCACATCCTTATTCCATCGGTACTGTATCCAACAGCATCGTTTTGATTTAGGTTTGTAAGTATCTTTTCAGTAGGGTTTATATTCGTCCGGCTTTTCAGGTTTTCATTCAACTATTTCTTACTCCAGTATTCCACCGTCGATATTTCACGTCCGCACCCGACGGCGGTCTGATCAGATTGTATTAATAATAATATCGCATTTGCGAAATGCTGATAGCAGAGTTGCTATATTTGGCGTTGACCGAATTCCAAAAGTTACGCATTTTCAATGCAGATAATATTACTTTTTTAACGCGACGAAAAATAACCCGCGATGTAAACGTAATTGATGTCAATGGTTTAGGCACTAGTCCAACATTTGGTAAGTTATTATAAAATGCAATGAAAATTTTACAGCTTCGTCTTTTTTTTATTATCTTACTTATCTCACATTTCCACAAAATCTTTCTTGTCTCCATCTCTTGAAATATCTATGGCCTGACTGTGTTGATTCACAGCAAAAAGTAGAGCGCTCATGCAAATTCGTATTTAAAATTGCCACATTCATTTTTGTATTCACGAATCGTGATAGCCACAGAATATAATGTTGCCTCCTATGACGCGATTACTCAACTGAAACTTTGAAAAACCATGCTGCTTACACTCAGAAGTGTATTGATGCCTCTCATCTCTTGTTTTGTATATGCATCGAATGAGCAATCGCGTGAAACGAGGTATTCAATTCCCAGTCTCGCAAGAGCAAATGCACGATTAAACCGGAAGAGCCTAATATCACCTACTTGCCCTTCAGGTCATTTTCAGACTACCAAAAGCACAAAATCCATAAAGTTACAATACCAGATTGAAGAAATGATTTCGATTGCATGTGACGCGTGAGGCTTCGCATGAGGATTTGGGAATGATGAATGAAACTATCATGAAAGAGGACGGAAAATTAGTTACCGCCATTTTGGTACACACGATTCTGGAGCGCCAATTTAACAATGTATTCTTCTGTAAATCGGAATTTTTAATAGATGTGAGTGATTTGCACTTTTTCAAATCGCTTTTGTAGTAAAATGAGTTGAAAAACTTTTGTTGTTATTTCCGATATAGAAATGTGATGTTGCACTGCTTCCCGATGATTGCCGACCACTGTTTCAAACTACGTACAACGCTTAAAATATATTTTAACTAGATTTTTATTGTTGTGATTTTGAAAGATTATGCAATTGGAATTTGACGAATTACGACAGTGTGCCTAAATTTCGATATCCTCCGACCGAGACAATAGAAGAATATTATTAAAAAATTTTGATCTAAACAAATCTGAAATCAGTTGATAACAAAAATCTCTGATTATATAGATAGGAATGTGTGATGAGACAATAGGATTTTTATGCCACCCTTATGCGCGCAGGGAGCGGTATGCATGTAACAAGGCCGTCAAATATTGGTAACCGCCGATTTTCTGTATTTTTTAAACCATAAATATACAAATTGGCAAAGACGAAACATTTCATTTATATAGCGTTAACGAATAAGTTCCATTTGTATTGTTTACGATGATAAAATAATATTATCTCATCAACGCCTATCACCCAGGCCTTAAATTTATTTGACACAAAGAAAGCAAATCAATGAAAGCTAACTACGATTACTCGTTCGTTCTATCGTCTATTTCGATCCACATGGCGGGGTCTTTGTAACCATTTCCTGTGATTGTTAGGCCAAATCCAGAATCAACGTGTAATTGAGCGCTTATCTATAGTCAAAGCATGATTTTTGATGAAACTACACGCTGACGAATTTTAACCTCGAAACGAAAGCACTTCAATAATCACAATATATATAATGGAAACCAAAGTGACTATAGTGACTTTGATGGAAACAAGTGGGACACGTGGTGTGACAGGTGGGACAAATGGGGCACGACATTTTTGCGAAACCCCTCAACTGTCGTAATATATATATATGCAATGGGAAACGATTCCGATTGCATGTGACGCGTGAGTATTTGGAAAGGATGAATGAAAATAGCATGAAAGAAAAAATCCATTGGACAATAAACGAAATTGTAACTTTTTGAGATTGCGACGCACTAAATAATATCACGGTACACTCATTACAACACGAAGTTTTTCAAGTCATTTATTTAGCGAACTTTAATGCGATGGATGTGTTTTAGAGCAGTGGTTCCCAACCGCCGATCCGCGAAGCTTTTTTGCCGGTCCGCGAGAAATTTTGTTGTTTTTATACCGTATTAATCGCTTTACCCAAGACAAGGTTGCGTTGGTTCATTACGCAATTCCTTTTGCGACAGCTTGGCGCCATCTTTCGCGACATCTTGGCGCCGAGCAATCTCACTTTCCGCTTTTACGGCTCCAATTCATGTCGCGCTCCGACAAATCTCGCAAGATTCAGAAACCTGAAAATCGGCACGCGTGCTTTTTCTGTTCTGCGTGCTTTTCCGGATTTAAAAAAAAGAATTACTTGACATAATTTTAGATATTTCTTGGTAACGAATACCCATCGCTAAGTAATCAAACTGTTGTGCGTATTTTCAACCCGTTACTGCTTTATGCGAAAGAACATTTTCATCACTAGATTCAATTAAAACGAAACAAAAAAATCGACCGCACGTGGCTGCAGAGCTACGTGTTGTAGAAACTTCTTGTGGGCCTCGTTTGCAATTTTATATTGAAAACGTTACAGCAGCAAAATTCCCACTAGAGTCAATTGTGTTTGTACATGATTTGACATGTACATGTTTTATGTTCCACCCATTTCGATTTTTGGTCAGCACGTTATTTGATAGTTTTTCTCCGTGTGAAATGTTTTTAAGTGTGCTTTTTTGTCTAGAAGCATATTGAGTGCACGTAGGGTGGGGAAGAATGGACATGTGGGGTAAATCAGACACCTTTTTCTATTTGAACTTACTGCGACACCATGAGAGCTTCGGTCGAGGTTTTACTACTCGTACAATGCCCAAAAAATTGATCATCGGCATTTGTAGCGCATTTAATTTTTAACTTGCAAAAAGGCTAGTATGAGAAATATTTGGCCATATCCAATCATTAGGAACTGATACACTATAGTATTCACCCGTATTACTATTTCTGCACAGGTACGTTTCGACAACCTACTCGACGATGTTTCCAGTAAGGAAGCTTTACAGAATTTAGTTCTAACGCATATTTCATGTCGTAGTCGAGAAAACTCATGATCCCTTTGATTATCTGTCTCAATGTGATTGATAACATGCAAATGTATGTTATGGCAGTCGTTGAACATGGACGATGCGGCCGAATTGCGCCACCTTCTGATTACCAACGGAAAAGGTTCTTACGTCACAATAATTATTATGAGATCATATAACAATAACTATTTATCACAATGGCGCTTTGAAAAATGTGATGGTGCCATAGAAACTCTTTCGGATTAGAATTTCGGGTTGCAGTTGGTTTGTTTTATTGCAGCGTTTTTTTCGAAGTTTAAGGCGTGTAAAGTAATTTACATTTAAAATAACCGCGAAAGCAAGGAAACTCACTCCTAACAATTATGAATTCCTGTATTAGAAATGTAAGTATTCTATGCGCTTTTCATTATTTTAGAAACCAACAGGATGGGTCAAACGAGTTTTGGACGGTCATTGGCATTACTAAAGTAGTTTCTTCGAATCTTTGCATGCTTGGGAAATATATTCGCAGAAAATCATTTTGAGGGATATCAAGTCTGTAATTAATGGTTGTTATTTTACTTCAACACAAGTGCCCACCAGTGTATCCTAACTAAATTTATTGCCTGACCAAATGTTTGGTTCAAATAAATTTTATACCGGTACTGTTGTATCATGCTTATGTGCGACACTGCGGGTCACAATATTTGAAAGTAATTTGTTACTTTTGTGTAGAGACTGCAAGAAATGGGATGCGTAGCCTGTGCATAAGAATGATTAACTTATTATACACTTTGAAAATCAGATTCAGGTCAAAATTTAACTTAGTAACCGGCTAACCGCAAAAATCTTTGAGTTATAATTTATTTATGCCCTTCAACGTCTTGGATAACCCTACACGTTGAGATTGTTTGGACTGTTTTCTAGCATTACTGAGCTAACAATTTGTTAACAGATTCGAATACCTATTTCAGGCGCTTTTCTTCTTATTGCTGGTGTGTGGTACATTATCAAACCCGATAACAACTCCAGAACCAGATGATGACGGGACAACAACAACTGATAGCAGCGTTACTAGTCCAGAACCTGTCGTGGAAGAGGAGGTCGATGTAGGAGACAACACAGCCACAGAGCCAGCCGAGGTAGAAATTCAAGCGGAAGAAGGTGGCGAAGAAACTGTCGTAACTGAAGAACCAACTACTACAGCGGGTAAGAAATGGGCGTAATGTATCAGACTTACCTAATCAGTAACCTAGAGTTGATTATTATAATATCAAGTATTGCTATAACGAATTCCGCTTTAGGGCAACCATATGTGACGTGTACCGGCAGTTAATGGGACTAAATTTTTTTCCTCTTCTAGATTTCGCAATCCAATCTCTTAATTGAAATACCAGGTTAGGGTTATACCATAATGTTATTCCAACTTTCCTTATTTTAGTTCTATTACGAGTTACGAGACTAGCCAAGTGACTCCCGTAGTATTTGTACCTGAAATTAGGGCCTAGCCCTAACCTGGTACACATACTACGTTACGGTGTCCGCCATCTTGGTTCGCATACTACAGGAGTACCAGTCATATATTATTCTTATGTTAAGGATGTTAATTTTAAACATGAATTTTACTATTTGCAGGTGCGGAATCCGTCAAAGCAAAATTTGCAGCAATTGTATTGGCTTCAATGTTGCCTCTCTTGTTGTAATTTCACATTCAAAAACACGTTCATTTTTTCGTTGTCAATTTTAGGTGATTAACTTGTGAACTTATGAAGAACTTTTGTTACTGAATTGTTCACTTTGAAATAATAAAAAAATAAAACCAAATAAAAAACGACTAAACTCTTTGTATCTATTTTGAATGAAGCTCTATATCAGTGTTTCCCAACCTTTTTTCCAGCGACCAAAATTTTTTAAATAATAATTTTGTAAAATCTAACGACTCAAGTATACCGTGTTTTCCCGAAAATAAGACCTAGCCTGAATTTTAGAAATGATTTTAATGTAAGCCCTTCCCTTAAAATAAGACCTAGTCAAAAACGCGAATTTTTTTTTTGACCTCGTCGATACCAAGTATAAGGGCTATTGACCCTTTCTTCATGTCCACACTCCCGTGTAACAGAGTGTAACTCCAATCTGACCATTGTTGAATGCCGATGTTGTTATATTGTAAGGATACACAATTGGATTGATCCAAATAACAGATAACGAAATTCACTCAAAACCTTAACGCAATAATATGTGATGAAACCAAATTTCTAACTAACAAAGAACGGCAAAGACAAGCAACACTGAGCGAGATAAAATATATTATAAAGGAAATGAATTAGAGCAGCGTTTCCCAACCTGTTTTGGTGTGTCTGTGTGGTATGGTAATATATGACACTTTAAACAATTTGAGTCTTTTGCGCCAGACAATTTAAAACAAAATTTTGTATATGGCTATAGTACTCTCTTGGTAGATTTCACAAAATCAACAAGAGCAGGGAAAATGCTAGGGTCGCGTAAGATAGCTTTGAGTTGAAATTCAATGCCATAATCGCGACATTTCATCTTTAGTAAGCGTCTTTCGTTTCTATATGCACGACAGTTCAATAGAAAATGTTCTACTGTCTCTGGATCATTACAGAAATCGCAAAGTCCATTATTATAGCATCCTATTTTATGGAGGAGCCCATTTAAACGGCAATGTCCCGTCTGAAGTCGAAATAAAATTTTGTCCATTATTCGTGGTGACCAAGTGGAATTCTTGATGCTGTCTTCAATTGAGGGGAAAATTGTCTTGTAATGAAACGCTTGGTCACTGTGTATAAAATGTTGATCCCATTTATTTGCGCAAAATTGTCGAATTTGTGATTTGACTTTGTTTTGTGATTGGGATAATCTTTTGTCCACATCGACTTTCGCCGCTGATACCTTTGCTATTTTGTCGGCGACTTCGTTACCCGGAATGCCAACATGTCCTGGAGCCCATAGTAGTGTGATTTTGCATCCTTGTTCCTGTAACTCAAAAAGACAAGTCTGAATATTTGAAGATATATTACTAATTTGATCCGAGTTATTATTTATAGCAGACATACAATACGATATGATAAGTATATTCCCTTTATAGTTATTTTTTGACCATGTAAGGGCACTATATATTGCAAAAACTTCGCAATCAAACGAGGAACAGTCTTTGTCTAGCCTAAAACCCATACGAGAATTATTATATGGAACATAAACCGCAGCACCGCATTTGTCATCAATTTTTGATCCATCGGTATAGATATGCACGTGTGATTGACATTCATATAATCCAAACTTATAGCTTTTGTTTGGTCGGGCGTATACCAAGGAAAAAGTATTTTCGATAATGCATCGTCAATATTAATTTCGTCCAAATACCATGGGGGAATTTCTTCGGCTTTAATAATACTAATATCCAATTTGTCAATATCGAAAGTCCTTGCAATCATACCAAATGTACGAAATGTTGGAGAGTTGGGAAATATTTCATGCCATGAGTGTTCGATGACTTCGTGACAAGGATGGTCAACAAATGTTAGCAGTTTAGCCTTATATAAGAGGCATAATTGTAGTCGTCGTACACTCAATGGCATCTCATTACAACAAACTTGTAAAGCAATTTTAGGCGTACTCATCATGCCACCTGCAGCGATGCGTAGACATTGAGATTGGATAATTTCGATTTTTCTTATGGCATTCATTGATGCTGAAAAATAAGCTTCCATACCATATTCAATAATGGGTCGAACTAGGGATCTGTACAATGACAAAAGGGGTGATTTGTTAGCTCCCCAGCTAGTTCCAATAAGCAAACGCAGCAGATTAATCCGTTTACTACATTTTTGTACAACATATTCGATATGTCTCTTATAATTTAAGCGCCTATCGAAATAGACTCCGAGGTATCTTACTTCATTCCTGATTGGTAGTATTACACCGTTTATGTGTAGTTGTATTGGTGGTAATTTTCTCTTTCGGGTGAATAGTACAACTATTGATTTTGTGACCGAGATCTTAAAACCCCATTGATTGCACCAGGACTGAATACAATCCAACGAGTTCTGAGAGGAAATGATTAAATCTTCAATTTTGAGCCCAATGTGCCATAGAGCGCTATCGTCTGCAAACAATCCAACATTATCTGATGAAATAGTACTAGGCATATATATCGTTTATCATTATATGGAGTGGACTGATTACGCTCCCTTGAGGAATTCCGTTTTCTAATGAGAATATACTTGAAAGACGACTGCCTACTCTAACCTGAAATGAACGATTCGTCAGAAAAGATGCAGTGGAAAGCCAAATTTTCCCGGTGACACCAATGTTATATAGTTTGTATAACAGTCCTCTTTTCCATACCATGTCATAAGCTTTTTTCCTGTCTAAGATAATGCCAAGTACAGATCTTTTATTTGGTAAAGCTTTATATATGTCATCGTGTAATATTAGATATGCATCAGTTGTAGATCTCCACCTGAAACCGCTCTGTTCTCTACATAATATGCCATTTTATTCAACAAACCACTTCAGTCTGCGAACTATAATTCTTTCCAAAACCTTACATAAATTGCTAGTTAAAGATATAGGCCTATATGAAGATGGTTGGTCTTTTTGTTTATTGGATTTAAGAATCGGAATTACAACAGAGCGTTTCCAGGTATCTGGAATACTCCCTTTGTTCAAAATCAAATTGAACAATTTGAGTAATATGTCTTTACATTCTGCGGGCAATTTTATAAGCATCGCGTAGCAAATCTTGTCTAGTCATGGAGCAGTGCTTTTTCTTGGTTTTAAAACTTGATTAAGTTCTTTCATTGTGATATTTTTATCCAATTTGTGATTAGCCTTGAAGATTGTTACGTCATGTGAGGATTCGAATGCGATCTTTTTTTGAATAAATTTTGCTACTGACCGCCGAGAACGAACTCGCCAGAAGCTCAGCTTTTCCGGAATCTTCGATTGCTGTTATACCATTGTGTTTAAGGCCGGGGATTTGTTCGTATACCTTGCTTTTAGTGAAGCGCCTAACCATTCTCCATACGTTGCTGAGTTTTTCATTCTTGTCCAGTGAGCTACAGTAATCATGCCAACTCTGCCTTTTAGCCTTTAATATTATTCTTCTTGCTTCAGATCTACGTTTTTTATACATTATCACATTTTCGATGGAGATCGACCTTTTCATTTTAAGGAACGCCGCTTTTCTTAGCCGTATGACTTTGTCGCAATCAAACCTTTTTTGGTCGCGGACTATTTTCTTACCGGCGAAAACCTTTGAGGACTGAAGGTGCGTTTATTGCAACCGTACTTTGTGTTAAGCAGCAATGAAACCAAACACAACAGAAAAACCAAACACAACGAATTTCAAAATCGGAAATTCGCCGCAATTACGCGTTCGTTAAAAGAGCCGACATTTTTGGTGTATAATGGATCTTTCTGTCGCACAGTATTCATTCCATGACAACGACGAGAATTTAAAATGTATTCCTATTTTAATTTAATTGTGTTCATCATGGTAACTCGCGGTTGCGTCGACTTACGACAAGATGGAAGCATTACTTTTTTAAAATTCCACTGCAATCTTCGAACATAATAATGAGAGAATATATTGCCTGAATATATTTAGCTTTGATACATATTTTTTGCGATCTTGCGAATTCGTTATCGCTGTTAGAAAAAATCATACTATCTGCTATAAATTTCCAGAATGTACAACTTTATTTAGTATTTATCAAAAATATTTTTGAAGTATATATATTAGTAAATCAAGAATACCTATTCACCGCCTTGAAATTCTCGCGAACAATTTCTGAAGTAATCGTCGCGTATACGTCACTCGTTAAAAGAGCCGACTTTTCAATGATTTTTTCTGTTGCATAAAGCCATAAACTATTCAATCCATCCCCATGTGTAATTCTTTTAATCTGCGGTTGTGTTGACGAAATAAGAGCAATATCATGACAATCCGTGGCCACAAAAATGCGTGGTAAAGTGCCCGATTATATCTTGTCTTGACTCGTATTTTTGTGAATTCGACATTACTACTGTGCGTACCAATCTGGAGGCAGTAAAGCAGAGAATCCTAAAGGAAAACGCCCTGGTACGTATACTACGGTAGCACCCGGAATTTTGCGATTTGCAATGTCTAAAAAAGCGTTTTTAATCGGTCGTGAACCGCTTTTCATTTTAGAAAATTTGGGTTGCCCCCATTTACTCTTACCAGAAATTTTTTTTATTCCTCGTTGTTCGAACTCGCGAGAAACACCTATCTATCGAAGCGTGCAAATACTCTTGTTCTCGTCGGAGATCCACAAGTGAGTTGTGGAATCCAATCGTTTGATTAAGCGACTCGCAAGTGACCTGTCGCGTCACATGTTACCAAATTTTCGATTAGTAAATATGCTATTCTAATAGTTGAATATTCGAATATATGCCCAGCCCTACTCAGTAACCAGTAATTATTGACGCGACTAATGTCATGTGAATAAACTGACTTTTCATGTTTTTTTTTGTAAATTCTAACGCAAATCCTAACTTGGCTGATAGTTAATTAGGTTTCGCAAAAACGTTTGCGGCCCGCTGTGAATTTTTGACTCATTGCGGACTCATTTAAACGCTCTGCGGACTCATTTGAGACCGCGGACTCGGGTTGGGAAACACTGATTTAGAGCAACGGCCTTGTTTCAGGCGAATAACATGCACTATTAACAATACGGTAAAAATATTGAAACATACAGTAACTTTCCATATGTACTCGCTACAAGAATACCCCCCCCCCCCCCGACAATAAAAAAAATTAGTTTGCTAATTTTCAAATTTTGTAAGACTAGCTAATAACGATTTCTGATTGAATATTATGTCGTAAAATTTGCCGTGTAAGAGTGTATTTAATTCTGCATCAAAGTCGCTAATGACCAACTAATCAAGCGACACATCGACTTCTTCCTGCTTTGAAAATAATAATATTCGACGCGAGCATTCAAAACTGTAACTGACTTCAATCTTCGTCGTGTTGATGTTGTAGCGAATGTGCATTGTGTAACTATGGATTATAATGTATTTAACCCTTTCATATTAATAGCATGTAATATTTCACAAAATAGGCCGCATTATGTTTCGCAACAGCGATAGTGCATTCGCTCCATGTATTATTGCCTTTCTCGTTTCGACCAATTTGATAACGTATCGTTTCCGGTTTGCCGAGAATGCTCTATAATATTGTGTTTTTTTGTTTCACTCGATATATGACTTGTGATTTGACCGTAATCTTACTGCATTAGGAATTGAGTGTGTTCAATTTTATCTGTATTTGGAATTTGGATCGTGCATCTTTTCAATAATATACAACAATTCGACAATCATCATCGTGTGCTTATTATCGTCTGAGGGAATCCAGATTGGAGTTACATTCCATAACACGTGAAATTAATAACGTGGGAATCGAACTTTGAATATTAGGGTGAACAGTCTTTATTCCTAAGACCGCACCTCATCTCCCTATAATGTATATTGTATGATGTATTCGATAGGCGAGTGCAATTTTCGCGTTCCGAAGTTGAACGTAATAGTTGATTTGTAGAATAATGTCGACGTTAAGATTTAGTTTGTTGGAAGCATTCCTCGAAGCTTTGAAAACTTGGCAATTCTCGGAATTTTCAATCTGTGAAGATTGCCTGACGAGTTGTAACGTAACAAGAGTGTGGTAGCGTTGAATTTCGGAAAGCCGCCGACGTGCAAACTTTCGTATCGTCAACGTTCCAGACAAATGTGAACGCACCTTTTCGGCAAAACCCGGAATTGGGTGCGCATTGGCTGAGGTCAGCTAGGGGGAAAGTGTAGTTTCCGTGTCATGTGATTGAAGTAAGAACGGCAAAGACAAGCAACATTGAGCGAGATAAAATATAAAAATATATCATAAAGGAAATGAATTAGAGCGAAGGCCTCGTTTCAGGCGAATAACATGCACTATTAACAATACGGTGAATATTAAATGAATAAATGTACCTGATTTAATGAAGTAAATTAAATGAATAAATTTACTAGGAAATGAGATAAACAAATAAAATTTTGTTAAAAAACAAGTGACCCAAGAAGATATTCAGGCGCCATAGGTTGGGATGCACTGCACTACATTACTTTTTGTTCGAAGATAGCAACAGCCTAATTTTTTATTATTATTGCACGTTATTCTGATGGCCGGCGGTAACAACACGGTAATAGCATAAATTTTGTCACCCAAGATATCACTTTTTTGACCCCTACACTAGAAAATGCAGTATCAAAGTGGTCATATATTGAAAGGATTTGAGTAACTAATCACCGGCTTCGATGAGTACTACTGCATTTTTATTCATGCAAACTCCAATTGGGCCTTTGGAAGAAACGATAAAAATTTGTCATTAAATCAGCAGCCTTTAGTCTTGGTCAGGGATATAATTCCACACAGATACAGGGATATTTCGGTTTGGGTTCATCAGGATATAATTCAAATTCGTGACAAGAAAAGTCAATAACGCAAGCTACTTTTTTGTGTTACTATCGATGACGAAGGCATCCCGCAGCTGGGTATGCTACTCCTTACGCTCGCTATTCGTTAAGTTGCCAATCAGAGTTAAGTTAGAGCAAGCATGCCTTCCTGTTGACCGTTTATTGTATCCGTATCAATGCTTAAGTCTCTCTGCACCTGGCTGTCTCGAATATTAATCAATAAAGAAGAATTATAAAATATAGAGTGCCGATCGCGATGATTATTAAGTTACTATGAGGAAATTTTACTCGCTAAACATACAATTTTGTATAGGCGCCAGGCAAATATATTAGGTTGTCGATAACAGCAGCCAGCGACGGAAGGGTATCGTGCTCATTCAGCTGCGAAGAATAAAAATCCTGTTATATATTCCGAGCTCAAAATACGCAAAAATACTTTAACTGTAAGCGTCTTACTTTGTTGTTAGAAGTTTAGCGGTCAACTCCGAGAGTGAGATTGAGCGAATGAGGTTTCAGTTGCCTGAGAATTTATGGACACGACAGAAGATATAATATATATATATATACTAAAGCAGTAATCTAATGAGTCACAAGTTGTCGTTGATTAAGACATATATACTATACAAATTAGGTATTATTGTACAATTTGATGTATTGCTAGGTTCCAGATATAATAAACGAGAGTAGCCTAATAGGCAGTACAGTATTGGCAATCTCGCTTGGGGTGACAATAATTCCACCTGAAACCTTTATTAGTCCCGATAATCAAGTATTCGGATGACTCTTAAGTAGGTTAAATCAGAGGCGATAACGACGATATCCATATAACTCCACATAAAATAGGTCACTATTACAAACATCGTTGCATATTTAACCTGGCATGAATACGTGCTCGTTCTTTTAAAGTACTACCAACGGTGTCAGTTCAAATATAAATTGGTTTTACTTTATGGTCACCACGCCTCCAATTGTTTGGCCAATCACATGGTTGACGTCAAATTTGTTGGGTAAAATCGCGTATTCCCATGTAAAATACCGTTCAGTTCCGCTTGGGCAACTCAAACATCTGACGGTTAAGTCCTTTTTCTCACTATGTAAATATAAATATTATCAAGTTTTCCATTATCATATATTATATATTTTCGAATATTTCAACGCGATTCGAATCGGACTTGGGACCGGTACACGCACATCGAAATAAAAACCACAGTACAAAAATGGCGGCAAAAGGATCATCGTCAGTTTTTAATCTGAAAAACAGTGTACATCTTGGCGGTAACGATCATCTTTATCATATTGGATTACTACAAACTGATGATTTAGAAACAAGATTTCACGACATCAAGGTATTGCTTATTTTCTACTAAAATATCCATTTAACAACTTAAGCGGATTACAAAAGCGGTTTTATTTTAGCTTTACACTTGCAGTGTACAGGGTATATAATAACCTATTGTCTGATACTCATTCCTTACCATCTCGTGCAGATTTAATTTCGATCCTAGGTGTGAATTGAGTAAGCAACGTTTTTTCTAATTAAGTTGCTTATTCCAGTTCGACTCTACTCCAAGTGTAGTTTTTTTTTCGCGCATTAGAAATGAGACTTCTGATCCGATTTCTATTTCCATACATTTTCAGTATGTATGCATGGGTGGAAAAGCAGATAGAATGAAAGAATTTGCTGAATACATGTACGTTAAGCTCGGAAAACCGGAAAATTGCGAATTTGAGACTGTGAATGGGACGAAAGGTAATTTCTGAGAATATTTTTATCTTTTATCGTAAATTTATATATTTCTTTTTGCAATTTTCACCCTTACAAGTTACATTTTCGCGAAAGTTACCTACTTTCATATGTATATATACGTAATAAAACTTTTAATTCGTCGAAATGACCGCCAGTTCTAAATAGTATAATATTATACCCAGCAATTGTTAGCGTTGTTTATCTATTCCCGACCAATGACTATGTTCTGATTCTTTTTAACAGTTTTGAGGGACGTTGGAAAATCTGCTGGCCGATACAGTTTCTTTAAAGTTGGACCTGTGGTATCTGTTAGTCATGGAATTGGAACGGCGTCACTTTCTGTCGTTCTTCACGAGGTAGAAATACTTAAGATAGTTTTATGATCTAGGCTATGCCGCTATAGAATAGATTGACGTAATCTGAGTTTATTATTTTTCAAATTTTATATAGCATTGCCGATCTCCGTGGTAATATTTTGAGTTGAATTATTGATTTAGCTAGCAATAGAACAATATTGCAATAACGCTAACTCTCATAAATCTAAGGAATTTGTTCCGAGTCACTTTGAACAAATTATTGCTCTAAAATTTGTTGATTGATGAGTAAAGAGGTAGCTCAGTTTATGATTACCTTGGTTACGAAACGACTAATTTAATCAAAGCTGATTACTCTACTAACTTAAGTCATGCGCAGAACTATTTGCAACCATTATTTTTTGGTATGTTATACAATACTTTTTAATATGATAGGTATTAAAACTATTGTACTATGCAAAATGTAAAAATGATGTTGAATTCTTCCGTGTTGGAACATCGGGCGGCTTAGGTGAGTTAAAATTAAAAAATATTCATTTCGCTTTCAAAATACTTTTCGATATAAATATTCGTCATTTTCATTACAGGTCTTGAACCAGGTGCAATAGTCGTTACAAAGCAATCGTATGACAGCCAACTTTTTCCGTTGTTCTCACAGGTAACGAATGTTATTTTGAAGTGCTTAGATTGTCCCGTGTAGCAATCCCGGTCACGTGTATCATTTCGTCATTGAATTAAAACAGATATGATAAGAGTCATCAGTAATCATAGCCATAAAGTATGCTTTATACAAGTCATAATCATGCAAACGTTACGGCAAATCAAAAACCGAGTCCAGAAATCTAACCTGAACATGTAGTTTTGTATTTTTTCCATGGTTCATATCCCATGTCCTCCAGAGTGTAATAAATGGGGTAGGCAATGCCCAACCTGAAAAAATTCCGGTGCTCTCAAACTATAGTAGCCCCTTACCTACAGGGGCTGCTTGTGTGAAGCCTTGCTGGAAGTGAAATGCGTATAATTACGTTGTACAAAAATCTCTATCCCGAAACACCCTAGTAAATACTCACATTTGAGTGAAAAATTCTGGTCGGCAAATTGTTTAGTTTTGAACAGCCTTTCACTCTCACGACTTGTGATTATTTTATATTCAGGTTCATTGCGGTGAAGTGGTCAAACTAGAGTGTCGTACGGATGAAAAACTCAGGAATGCTTTGCAAGATGCAGCTAACAGAGCTAAAGTTCCCGTTTTAATAGGAAATACGATGTCTACGGATGACTTTTTTGAAGGTTTGTTGTAAAACATACTATTTGAATAGAATAAAATAGATCAACAGAAAATTTTTGCATGGTTTACTACGCAGCGTACATTTCGTTAGCGAAGAAACATCCTAATAGGGGCCACTGCTTAAGTGTTTTTTATTTCAGAAGGGTAGTTCTCCTTTCCTAAACAAATGTTAGGTTCTGATTGTAAAATCCGAATTGTGTTACAATTAAGTTTTATAGGATCGCGTGTTTCTCATAAAATAACAATCCCAACACCCACCCTATTGCAGTCAGAGTATAGGCTACTTTACTGGCGTGCACAGGCTAATAATATTACAATGGGATTTCAGGTCAAGCGCGGACTGATGGTGCATTCTGCGACTACTCCGAAGAAGATAAAATTAATTTCCTCCGAAAAGCTCATGATGAACACGGAATAAAAAATATTGAAATGGAAAGTCTATGTTTTACAGCAATGTGCACAAGAGCAAATGTGAAATGTAAGCTGAAACGTATTGCTGAGAATATTGACGCTAAAACTAGTAATAAAGAACTAGATCTTGAAGTCGTATTTGTGCCTAGTGAGGCGGCACATGAAAAATCTAATAATACAGTTTGAAAAAGTACTGCCGCATTGTTGCTGAGGTTGCTGTTGAATGTAATTTACTCACAGTTTTAAAAAAGTAGTTATTGATGCGCGACTAAGTCGGTCAGTCAATTCCGTTGAATACGGATGTCGTTTCACTGCGATCTGCGTTGGATTGCTTTTACGGTGTCGGCATATACTGAAGATGCAGTAATGATAATGACTTTTTTTTCCATACAGGCGCAGTTGCATGTGTCACCGTTGTCAATCGCCTTGAACATGATGACGTTACAGCAGATGGAAGTCTGCTTCAAACTTGGCAGGAAAATTTGTATAAAATGATGGCGGAGTATATAGAGTGGCATGAAAAAATCTCAACCAAGTAGAACTTTAATTGACCTGCGCATTTTGCGAACATTCCAAAGATACGCCGAATGAAAAAAGGTGTATAACCGAGATGTTACTTGTAGTTGATTTATATTCTTAACAAACAAGACAGTAGAAAGTATAAGAGTGGAAAGACTGGCCCTGTTGCGCATTAGTATCATCCATTCTGCAGTATTGGAGGCTTTCCGCGGTCCACATCTACTTCATTTTGAGAACATTTTAGGCATACATTTGTAAATTAGGCGCATGCTTGGGACCCGCCGTTTTTATGTGCTAACAAAAGCACTTTTTCCAGTATTTCATCGCGACCTTAATACATCAAAGACAAGTGTGTAGGCAGCAAATTGCCTGAAACTTTACTAAACAATTTCGTCACGAATCAAAACCAACCTACTAGGATTAGATCACCTAAGCAAAGAGTAATTGTGCGATCTTTGCGGTCTGCGTCCTCGGGCTATTCATACGGCAATCTGTACGAAGAGTCCGAAATTAGTTACAATTGCCACTCCTGTTAAAGATTTATCATAGACGGTATCTTACCTATACTGCTGTCAAACCATTATATATACTCCTGACAGACAATACATTTCAATGAATTATTTATTTCATGAACTAAGAATGATGAAACAATACAGTATTGCACTAATAAATATGAATGATATACAATTAAACTTGGGTTGTGTCATTGAAATATTGTGGTGAAACAGAACATTTATTAACATCCAAATTGGTACCACAGGGTACAAATATATTTCAAATTCCAGAGAGAAAAACATTGCATGGAATAATATATAGGCATGCAACCGGTTTTGAATATACAAATATATACTTTATTTTGACGAACAACAGGACAACAAATAATTAAAAATATTTGAAAACTAGAGATCATGAAAACTATATCCTAAAAACTCAAGTGGATCTTGTCTTGCAAAATTACCACATTGGAGACAATATTCAAGTGGTATAGCAGTTTTTAAACAAATTTGATATTTCAAAAGGTACTTTGTATGTCGGGTGTGGAGAAAGCCAGTTTAGGTAAATTTAACATAATGCAAAAAAGGCCAGACACTGGGTAAGGTCAATGCGCACTTAAGTTGTTAATGAAGGAGCCACAAACCCTACAGTGAGTTGAGTGCAGCAAACCAATTGCCCCACTGGCATTTGATCCTATTCTCAGATATAGATAGGTTTGTTGATTATATTTAAGATTTAGGAACGTGCTTGCAACTCAGTTTCGAACTCCACAGAAGTAAATTATGTGTGAAAAGATGGAACTCCTTGTCATCACAGGATGGTACATTTTCCTCCAACAAATACCGTGTTTCCCCAAAAATAAGACTGGGTCTTACTTCAATTTTCTTCGGAAAAATAACTCTAGGGGTTATTTTTCGGGGGATGTCTTATATCCTCATTTATCAAAAAACCAAATTACAAAGTAGAGAACTACGAAATTTTCAAACATACAAAATCTGAAAACCGATAAACCATTTACTTATAAATAACACGTTTTTTATTCGAAATAACAGCACAACACAGATTATCAACCATTTAAAACGTGTATGAGAGATTTCTTGCTATCGACTAGGTCAAAAAATAATTCGCGTTATTGAATAGGTCTTAATTTAGGAGAGGGCTTATATTGAAATCATTTTTAAAATTCAGGCTAGGTCTTCTTTTTAGGGTAGGTCTTATTTTCGGGGAAACTCTGTACATACATCTGCAATGACTAACTGGTCAACTATCCTCACAACCAACACGACTGTTAATCAGAAAAGAAACTATCATTGGGTCGCTAGGTTGTCAACCTAAGGTAGCATGTTTTGATTCCTACTATAAGATGATAAAAAATTGAGATTTTTCCTAGTTGATCTTGGGGTATTCAAATGTTGTTTGCATTCCGGACAGAATAACTCGGTGTTGAAGCATGAATAACTTCTTCAATAAAACTGCAAAAAAATATAATAGGTATATTACATTCTAACAAGATTCCAACTGTAATTTCACAACACAATTATGCTTATTTCGTAACAAATTACCTTGATGTATTGTGTATGGCAGTTCCACCCAGAACAACTCTGATTCCAACATTAGCAGAATTTAGCGTGTGAACACACATTGATTCTTCATATGTGCACCCACCAACAATAAATACAATTATATCTTGTGCTCTGAAATGTAAAAAAGCTAATTTATTATAGATTATATACTTACACAAGGATTCGAGACTCTTCCCGGGTCTAAACAAGCGTGCAAATTTTTGAATTTTTTTTTAAAGTCACAATTTCAGACTTGAAAAGTAAAAAATTCCGAAATGGAAAGAGCATAAACTGGACTAAAAATGGTCAACAGATAATAATTGTAGGCAACGTTTTTGTGGGCAAAATTTAGTGTTCTTAGGGTTGAGAACTGGACATTGGAGTCGAGCTGTGTTACCCATGGGTTTTGGTAATTTCCCTGAACTTTGTAGCCAGTTGGGTTAAACCAGTGGTTCTTAAACTGGGGGGCACGAGAGGTCACAAGATGGAATCGGAAATTTACATGTAACGGCTCCTGAAACGGTCTCCACGTTCGTTAAAAATACCGGCTTTTCCGTGTTATAATGAATTCTTCTGTCTCGTAATAACTACAATAATTCAAAATGTCTCTCTATTTTAATTCATTTGTGTTCAAGGTAACTCGCGGTTGCGGCGACTCACGACAAAAAAAACTCATTACCTATCTAAAATACCACGCCAATCCGCGGACATAATAAAGTGTGATCAACTGGCCGATTATATTTAGTTTTTATATTTATTGCACTCATGTGAATTCGTTGTCGTCATTAGAAAGATCTGGTATAATATCCCAGAAAGTATATTTAATTTAGTACAATTAAAATACATGTAAAGTATATTAGTAGATGAAAAATACATATTCATCGAAACGAAATCCCCGTGGTACGGCTTCTGAGTCGTTAAAAGAGCCGACTTTTTCAACGGATATGTAATGGTTTTTCTGTTGAATAAAAAATTCAATCCATGATTAATAAACTTATTTAAAATGGTTGCTTTATTCATTTAATTGTGATAAATTAAATCTGCGATTGCGTCGATAAAATAAAAGCACCAGTACTCCAAAATAACACGGTAATCCATCCGCAACCATAGAAAATGTCGATTACATTTTGTTTTGATTTGTATTCTTGCCAATTTCACCAATATGAGCTGTCCCTGCTGCAACTCTTACTCCGCTCTATCGAATGCCGCCACTCGATTAATTTCAAGATATCACCGTTATAGATATTCCTAAGTCTACGATCCCACGGAGTAAAATTTATATATATCTAGTCTGTAGTTTTAGAACACTACTGGTGTGCCGCACGCACAAGGAATTTATGAGATTTTCAATGTCTAAGAAAGTGTTTTTAATCTGTTGCGGTCCACCCCAAAACAAAACTCAAGGCGTTTTCCGTTTTATTTTTAGTATTTTATAATGCCACTTTTACAACCAAGAAATTTTTAGTTACAGATTCACTTCTTTATTCTATCTTTAGCATCTCGTCGCTGATGAAAATAAAAACTAACTCGTTTTCCTCATAGGTGTCGTGGTTCCATTCGAGAACAAAAAAAGGGATTATAATCGTCTTCGCGGCACAAGAATATGTTGAGGGAAATTTTGGATTTGGGAAGAATAAACACCGAAATCAAGATTTTTAGGTCTTAAATAACACACCACGCTGACGTAAACAATGGAGATTTAAACAAAATGCAATCGCAAACGCCTTGAAATTGATTGAAATTTTACGTGTCTTATGTAAACGTTTAAGCGGAAAATACATTAAACCATAGGTTTATTGCTTGTTTAGTTGTCAAGTATTGCAAACTGAGCGGAGAAAAGAGAATGTATGATGCCCAACCACTATTTGGCTTTATACATACGACAGTGAATGGCGAAGTTGTACTGCCTAAACAATCTGAGCAATGACGCTATGAGACCAACACTCATTTATAGCGCCATCCTAATATATATATAACAACTTGTCCATCACAAAAGCATTTTTTCAAAGCAAAAAGAGGGGGGGGGGGCGAAGTTTGTAAAATTTTTCAAAGGGGGGTGTGGCTCAAAAAATTTAAGAACCACTGGGTCAAACCGTTCAACCCAAAGTGGAAAAAATTCTGTAGGTCTTACCAGATTGAAAAGACTCCGACCAAAATGTGTTTTATGTGCCATTTAGTCAATCACAGGTTACAATTCATTTGTATCGAAAGATCTCATTTCCAATAGAATATGAACAGTGACTTTGATGATTGAAACGCATGCTCCATTATTTAACCTATCTATACCTTTCTTGCATGGTAGTAGATCCAAGATATGGATATTCTGATTCTTTCAATCTATTTCTTGCCAGTTGTTCAATTATATCTTTCAACAGTGGAGTGTGTTGTGTATACACATTTTCAACTCCCTGTAAATAAGAAACAAATTTAAATCTCGATACAGTGTTGTGGCATGGGCATGACGGTTTAGTGCAACATTCCATTTTTTTTTATTTGTATTCGCTATAGTATTACTAAAAAAAATTTGTTTTATTATTACATACGAAACTACTTAAACTGTAAAAAAGGGAGTGTGACTTGCGCATAACACTAGAAAGAGATTAATTAAAAATTTAACAAGTAGTTTAATGCATATGGAGGGAGGAATAAAGAGTTCCTAAATAGGAAAACAGAGGTATTTAACAAAAAAGGTTGGAAATCACTAATTAAGTGCTTAAATCGTTACAATTAGCTATGTTGGCATTGCAGGCTCAAATCCAATGCCAACCACCTAACCCAGGGTGCAATAAATTGGGTGGACAACGTCGGACAAGAGAGATTTCAGCCCCTGTAAAACAAAATAGCCCCCTAAATAGCAGTGGTGGATCATAGTAAAGAGCCCTGTTTGGAAGAAAAAGCGTGTTATAAAGAAAACAAGAGAGCAATGATCAAATATATGGAAAAAAAAAAAGTCCAAAACGGAAGTAGAGGGACACAAAATCTTGTACAGCACTGGAACTGACACCTCCAGACTTGACTGACCATCAGAATGCAACAATTGCGAACGCAAAACTGCTTCAAGGAGCGCAATTTTTAATTTTGATAACGTCATCACTAATCACACAACAATATCACAAACAGTGAAAAAACGAATCCCCACAAAGTGAACCTTTGTTATTACGTTGTTATTATTAGTATCTTTCCGCTTGTTATGAAAAATCGCTTTTCCTCTCAACTCCTGGATCAAGTGCTTTGAGATTTTCAGTAGTTAAAGATTGTTTTTGTCGTTAGAAGGCTATTTCTTCATATATTCCTAAATTAATTTTCTATGAATTCTATAACATCCTATATTTCATCTAAATTTTTCTGTTTTATCTTTGTTCATACAAACACGTTTTTTTTCCTCCAAGAGTGGAGTTTTGATTTTGCATACTCAGTGATACTGCTCAGACACATTTTTGTACGAGTCGAGTAGGCTGCGTCACAGCAATTAGGTATTGGACCTTCACGTCCGCTCTTTTGTTTATATAACAACAGCTTCGAATTTTTTATGAGAATACCCATGTTTTGGCATAAACATTCAAAGCACGGGAATCCCATAAGAGATCAGTTTAAAAATATGATAACATTTTTGTCACAGCAATACATACTTGCAATCCTTTGAAAAATTTCTTGGTAAATGAAATTGCGTCTTTAGATCCGAATATATCACTTGATCTTGACGACGAACCTCCATATTTTAACAGAGCATTTATCACCTGATGAAAACCAATTTTGGAAGATTTACTAAATTTTTTTCTCGCTGCCCAAATCATTCATTACCTAATGAAAAAGTCTTCAAGTTATGCCATACACATATTGGGGTAGTGGTGGGAGTCATGGGACAAAGTTAAAAAGTTGCAATTGAGGCTCTTATAGTAAATCACTAGTAAAATTTCATTAGCACTCAAATCATAGAACATTTTCCTAACTCTCGAGTTAACTCGTTAGGGTAAGGTCTAGTCTCTTAGAAAATTGGGCATGAGAACAATTCTGGTCAACGTAATTTGCGCCTCTCAACCTGACAACCAGGCTATCATCCTGAGTACTCATTTAAAAAGAGATTTCGCAAATCACAATAACACAGAAATCAAATATTTTATTACTATCCTGTATCATAATACAGGTTGCACGATAAACATAATTTAAAGGTGACCGTACATTTGAACGGGTTCAATCTATATGCGAGTGCTAAAACCCATGGGTTAGGGTTAGTATGGGTTCAAATATCTGTAAAACAAACAAAAATTCCATAGGTGCAATAGTATGCAGGTGCAATTGTCGTGGGTTCATATGTAAGTGGGTTCAAATGTAATGGAACCTAATTTAAACATTAGAACTAATGATATAGAATTAAATTACAAACTAGGACTAAACTTTTCACAACCTTGCTATTCTTTTGATCATAATGTGAAGATGACAGTTGATCTATCAATGATGTAGTTGCATTATTTGCATGAGTTTCATATCGCAATGAATATAAAGCAACCAATCGTAAAGCATCAAGATCAGACGTCTTAGGATCACGAATCAATTTTCGAACAATCTGTGAAAAATTGATAAATGAAAGTTATTCGTTACATATACTAATGATATGTAGAATGTTTGGATTTAATCAATCAGACACATGAAAGAGTACAAGATATAAGCACAGCACACTGCAGATTGAGATGATTTGAATTGACCACTGTCATATAAAAAGCAGTATGAATCGAGATAATAGAAAGTTCACAACCCAATGTATAAAACTCAATATTTAAAATCATAAAATTTGAAATAACGAATACCTGAAGTGCGGATGAATGTTCGCTTCTTGATACTAAATCTTGTTCACATTCTGATATTTCAAGTAAATTTCTTACAGCAACAGTTCTTGATAGTTCACCAACTACAGTCACATGCTTTGCAACAGTACCAGACATCTTCTTGAATTGTGGATAGTTCTCTACAAATGCCTGAAATGAAAAAGCAGCTTTACCAATAATGGTCAAAATAAAAAGCCAAATGCGCGACAGAAATATATTTCATATAAAATAGTCAGATACTAAGTGATGGGACTAAGCATGTCATACTTGATTGGTCATGATTCTTACATCTGAATGATTTCTTCCGATGACCATTGGTAGACTTTATAAAATATATGAATGAATGGTTACGAATTATAGCAAAATGTCGGAGCATATATCGAACACAGTAAAGGGTGACGGCGAATATGGTACATTCTGAAATATTATTATTTTTAAAATGAAATATTGTATTCCAAATTAGCTCATGTTCGAAAAAGTAGCATAGACAATTATTATGAATTCAGAAATACAATTAAGATGAAGATAAGCAATTATTTGATTTGTTATATATTACTTTCTACTTCTTAGAAATAAAATTAAGGCATTTAAATAGTGTCACAGAGACTCCCAGTTGCTGAATATCATAATTTTTTAAATGACACAATTCTTATCCTAAATTTTAAAATTGCCCATAACTAACAGGATTCTGAATCGAATCATTTTGTAAATCCCAGATTTGAGATAAACCATTTTATGAGCTGTGCAAGATAGTAAGATACATGCAAAATAAAAATATATTGTAATCTACACACTTTCATATCATCAATGGATTCAACTTTCTGATGTCCTTTGGATTTTTCTTGAAAAGCTTCCATCAATTCTTTTATACTGGTACCAATCTCCCCAAAATTTTTATACATGTTCTAAAAATGAATAGAGTTAGACAAATTATTTGAATAATTGGAACAGAGGAACGTCGCAATTTTGACAAAGACTAGTGTAAGATTAAAATTTATTTAATACCATTAATTACTGATACCAAGCTCAACCTCGCCCAACAGAACTATACTACGGTATACTATCAAGCAGGATTGTACATATGAATCCTAGAGATTTAAGTCAATTTACCGTATTTTTTTACGGACCATAAGGCGCACTGTCGATAAATCGCTCAAATTGGCTTTATATTTTTACATAAGGGGCATCAACATATAAGACCCAACAGTTTTAAAGCAATCCTGGTACTAGTTTTGAATGTAGGCAATGAAGAATAAAGCCCTATCTGATCCATATATTAGGATCACACGCTTATAAGGCACGCGATCAATTTTTGAAAAAAAAAAGGTTAAAGTGCACATTATGATCCGTAAAATACGGTAATCATATTATGACAGACCACGGCCTCCCGACCGCTTGGGAACTTCAACCAATAAATCATACTCAGATGGTGTAGGAATCCATGACAAATGAGTGTGAACCTCTGACTCAACTGGAAGAACTAGAATTATAAATCTGTGAACCCACATAGAGTGTGAGGTTCTTGTTTATGCTTAATAACTACAATGTGCCAACGTAGAATAATATTGAGCTGTATCACTTGCTATTTGTGATGTAAAATGAATCTGAGTCGATCCAATTTGAAACCCAAAATCACAAGCAACTTAGCAACATCAAAGGTTCAGAGGTTTTGTGAAGCAATCTCACAATTCAAACCATATGAATACACAAATTTAGAACTTGGTTAAAATTAACAATACCTCTGCATAGAATTGATCGTGTAGACTCGATAAAACAACTTCTTGCAAATCTTTACTAACACCGGGTACAGATGACAAGTCAACTCTATCATTATTAATCCCAAGTAGTTCATGAACCATTGCTTGATATGTCCACTGTACAAAGAAAGGCAAAATTAAATATATTGAAAATCTGCAGAAAATGGTGCAATTTAAAATATATCAAGATGAACTTGAGAATCAAATAGAAAAGTAGAATACAACCATTTATCTTATAGATAATTTGGAATTGGATTAAAAAAATAGTGATGCGAAAACTTAAATGAAAAACAATCTTCTTTTCCATCAACTTGATAAAAGAAAGTATTCACAAAAAAATGACATAAGCACAAACTGTAAGATCTAAATATAGTTAAAAATTCCAATTTACTTTTATTTCATTTATAGTAAATATGTAATTTCAAAAAAAAGTTAGAAAATTTTTAGTCAAAAAATAATCATTTCGAGCAATTGATGCATTTTCTGCAAATTTAATAGTTTTTGGCCATCACTGGATATAATCACAAACTATTCTACCTGATTTAGTAATGGAGTAACAGGATCGTTTCTTCTATCTATTATTAATAATATAGGTGTTGAATCAGTTCTTCTGAAATCGAATAAAGATGCTTCTTTGGTGATTAAAAGCTGCAATTTAAAGGAACAAGATTAGAATAAGGGAGAAGTCAACGTTTCTCAACAGGGGAGTAATTCCTCCCATGGAAGAATTTTGGCGGTTTTGGTGAAAAATTTTGCTTTGACTTTGTATGTGTTGTAGTATTCTAATATTCTTTAGTTGTTTAGTTTATAATACTCACTTATGCTTACCGTACATTATAAACGACTTGAACTGTACAAAAGCGGCACAGTGACTTGTGTAGAACACTAGCTAAGTATTCAGAGCAGTTTTTATGGATAGTGATGAAGGCATAAGGAGTTCCAAAATAGGCGAAAGTTTTCAGATTTCCAGTAAGTTCAGCATAAATGAATTTATTGTTGATACATACTACATAGATATACACATTTAAAAAAAAAAAAAAGATAACATAGATCATAATAACCGGTATTGGCTACATCATAAAATCTTGTAATTGGATTTTTATATTTATAGGAAAAACAGTTAGATGACCTAATCGTATGGCGAATCATGAATTCCAGTGCTGTTACCAGTCCATGTCGGGTATGGGAATAGTTAACCAGGTATTTGTTTTAGATACATGGACTTGGTGGAGGAGGAAGCAGTAACCGGCAAGCTGTTACATGCACTACTATAAGAAATGAGAAACCCAGTAATCTTCTCGCCCACAATTATCACTCGTGAAATCCAAACTTGGAGAACTGCAGAGGGTAATCTGAGGTGTGATCGCAACCGGGAAGTGTGTATGATCCATTTTGTATCACGAAATGTGTATGTGTATTCCTAAAATTCAATCTCCAGATTGATGAATTATTGATTAATTTCATGAAATCATCATCCAACCTTGACATTCTCTGCCAGTTGTCTTGCCATTGATGAATTATGTTGATATCTGATGATGGGACATTTTTTCAAGGCAAGTAGGACAGAAGAGACACCATGAGTTGTTCTCTGCAGCAGTGGATGTGACCAGGTGAAGCCCTGTAAAAAGAAGAACCTAAGTTAGCATTCAGTATACATTTTTGGAGGCAAGAGTGATTAATATTTTGAACATTGTATATAGTGCAGCCTGAGAGTATATAACATATACCCACCCTATAAAAGGTGTAATGTGAAAAATAAATTGAGTGGCTATGCTAGTATAAATTGACCTGATCTAAGAGACCATAATCTTGAGATTCTTCTACTGCAAACTGCTAATTCAGTATGTAAATAAAACAAGCATTTTAGCTTGTCCTCATGCAATCATTTTCACCCAGAAATCATACAATGAAGCTTTACATACCTTCATACAGTTATTTATATTGATTGTGAATAGATGAGGAGATATAGCAATATAATCTGCATAAAATTCATGAACATCTTGCACAACTTCATGTTCATCACTCTCTGCAATTAACTTCAAATCAACTTTACTCAGAACATGACTGAAATCTAAACAAAAAATAATGATAGGATTTACAATAAATTTTACTTTCTGTACTGAATAGGTATAAGATGAGATTTATTTCATAATCATTCAGATGAAAGACAATAAATCAATCACAGTCAAATATTAACCTTCGGTTGATTGTAATTTGTGCAATTAATTGTGATATCACATCAAATCAGAGTTTGCACTACCATAGTATTAAAGCACCATAATAAACAGAGCCTTTCCACCAGTTTTTGATTTAAAATTACTTCCAGATTTAAACTTAGGAAGATTTTAATAAAAAACCCTACATTTCTACTTACACAGATAATATTGCCCATATTTTGGTGATTTCAATTCTTGTGACAGAAGTCGTACATTTTCCTAAAAATAACATAATAAAAATAAAATAGCATATTCAGTAATAAATGCTTTAAAAGTAAGAATGACAAATTTCACATACCACTGTAGGTCGAACAAACACGATTGCCTTCAAACTTTTAAGAGGATCTCGTTTCATTGATTCTAACCTTTCAAACATGTAAACTTGTTGTTGTAGAATCTCTGATTGTGCATAAACCATGCTTACAATGCTTGTCTGAAAATAGAAGCAAAGTTTTCAAAATAAATCAACAAGACCAAACAATCTATAACAAAGCGAATTTCATCCAGTCTTGTAGAAGACATTGCTAACAGACAGTGATGAGATTCAAAATTGTAAGAACTGGTTCTCTTTTGTACCAAACTCACTAACAACATGTTGCCACATTTCAGAAAATATATGTACGGTATGTCCCTAGGGAAGATGCATTAACCTAACATCTAATAGACTCTACATTAGTTTTGAAATGCCAAATATAACGCAAGTCTTCAGGCGGGGTTCACATGATCCCTCCACTGGTAACAGAATATATTTTAACAGTCCATATTTAATCTGATGACCGCATATTGAAATGAGCAGTTTTGCATCTTTTGTCTGTGTGTAGGCCTACTAATCTTAAATTTCTAGGGAAATATCAGAAGTAGCATAGTTATAAAAATTCAATATTTAAAGTAAAATTTACTGTTTACAAAAGACAAAACAGATATAGTGTTAATCAAGTCTAACAGCTGTCGTAACACTGTAACAGATAAACTGACCTTAAATTTGTCTTAAAAAAACATAATTCTGTAAGTAGCATTTAATCAAATTCCACATTTAAATCTCCAACTTCAGAACTCCTATACCGGTATCAGCTTACATTGTCTTAGTCTATCACAGAGACTGATAATAATCTTTTATTTCTTTTGTCAATACAAAAATTTAATACCAAAACAAATCCTGACCACATTGTCTCACCGTTTCCTTGTCCATAAGCAACATCTTCATTCCTTGTCCAGTGTCTTCAATCATTTTTGAAATATACTTCTTCACAGCAAGAACCACATTCATTTTTGCAGAATTTGTAGATCTTACAGCTTATACTTGGATATTCGTAGTCTACCAATGACAACAGAAATACAACTATCACTCGTCTTAGACCTGTACCGGTACACTCTAAACTTACACAAGCCAGCAAGCGGACAAAGTCGAGAATAAAGAGAGCTACTGTATTTAATTTGAGTTAAATAATAATAATAAAAATGAGATTTTTTAAATGCACAGACCAGGGTTTGCCAATTCGAACTGCAAACTGCATAGCATAAAGGTGGCATAAGTCTGTGAGTATTTATTTTCGTAAAGATTCGGATAGTTTTGCTATATCTATCGAATTATACGCTTTTGAGTTCACGGTGAGGTTGGGCCGGTATGTTAGTCGTTGGGTTGGGCCAACGACTCACATACCGGGTTGGGCCTATTTGCGCTAAGTGAAGTGGAAAAAATAATCTCGCATATATAAATTATTTTATGTCGCTAAAGTAATTCGATTATAGACAGTCTGTAAAAGATTGTTTCCGTGAATCTCAACCCCTTAATCGTTGTCGGAATCGATAATTTGTGCCCTCAATTTTTACATTATGAAATAAATAGATTTATTAATATAAATATGCGAAATCCCTTTCAGATGTTGTAGCTTAAGTCTGACCAGAGAGCCACACGCCAAACAGCTTTACAAGTCGTCCTTTTGATTATGCTCAGACTCCCCCTACTTTCGACGTCTGAGCGATATTGTATTCATTTTACGGCAGCAATGAGTTTTTCTTTTCTGCGCCCCATTGTTTATTCATTTTACGGCAGCAATAAGTTTTTCTTTTCTGCGCCCCATTCGCTCGATTCGACTTTTTTTTCCGAGCTATATTTTGCGAAAGCAATAAGTTTTTCATATCTGCGGACCAATCGTCCATACATTTCTTTTCTTCAATCTCAAAAAATATTTTTATTGTAAAGTTTAAAAAACAGCAATAACATTAGAAAATACGAAAATGTTGATCCATTTTAATCAAGATACCAACTAAAGATCAACGAAATACTGATGGAAGAACAATTTCCCGCCAAATACATTCAACTAGCAAACTAAAATTATAGATGATTAGGTAAAGTGAAAAGTTCTTGAAAAATCGGTTTTCCATGAAAACAATTCCACATTGAGTAATCTTTAGAAAAATGTCTTTTTAAATCTTCCAAGCTCTCTAGAACTGCTGAGTGGATGGGGAGAGAATGTGACATTCGCACCGCTTCGCCCTGGAAGTGCAAGCACATTATAATATGTATAGAAATTCTTTGTCCTGAATATAAAAAATGTGATACAACTGCCCAATCTAATGGATGATCACAGCCTTTGGTGTAGGTAGCAGTAGAGGTTGGTAACCGGTATCTCAATTGTTCCCAAAAATATCTGTGGTACTTGACAAGAAAAATTTCAGAATCTATGAATCATCCAAATTATGTATCCACATTGTTAAAGACAGTCACCAGTAGAAATATTTCACATGCTTCAGACTGTCATTAATTGCCATATTGAAGTACCGAATATAGATATAGAAAAAAATTCTGACACCATTCTTATAAATAGACGCAGAGGTGGGATTCAGGCGGTTTGCGCGAAGCCCCCTTTTTTTAGTTCAGCATGGTTTTCTGAAATAAGAGCACCCGCTGATAGCGAGTTTGTGCCAAAGAGAACCTATTCTTATTGAATCCCTCCACTGGTTGAAAATTTTTAGTACAAGTCAAGTGATCAAGCTCTAACCACCCATAACCACATACGGTTTTACGATCAGTCTCAGGAAACCAAAAAGGTTGCAGTCAGTCGGAACCTCCGGTAGTTGTCACCTCCATATGATGGTCCAAATTGACAGTGTATAAAATAGAATTAATCCATAACTCAATTAAATTTTGCACCTGCAAATACTGAACAGCTTTAAAAGGTCTAGTCTCGTGGAGTGATACTTCTTCAGATGCCGCAAGTTTCCTCAAAATGTTTTTCAATTCATCAACTTTATAATATGGAATTGCATTGGACATTTCACAAATACGTAGCATTTTTGTCCCATCGCACTCTGTGCAAAAAAAGCACTTGTTATCTACAACATCAATAAATCTTTCCATCCATATATGATAATTTGAGATGAATATTAATGAGATTATTTAATTACCCAAACCAGGGTTTGCCAGTTCAAATTCCAAACTTTGTTAACTTTTTAGCAAAAAAGGTGGCGCAAGTATATAATTATTGTAATGATTCAGATAGTTATGCTAAGTAAAACTAATGAATTATCCATATTTGAGTTGCTTTTTTGATCTTAACGTGTAAGTGTATACATATATTGTGAACAAAGATATACAGCATTTTTTTTAAGGTATAAAGCATTCTTAATAGAAATGGGTACAACACAAACATATATAGAAGTTACTTATTGATATTGAGCACGTGAGAGGAAAAATGAACTCATACTAAAGAATAACCACCTTCAAAAATTTTCATCTTGAATCCATTTTTATAAATTCTTTCATCAATGCATTCAATATCTGGATTTAATAAATCAGGGGTTGAAAATTTAAGTCTTTCAAATCCTGCCATCTCCTCTTTTGTGAGGGAAGAGAGTGGTAGAAGTATAGGATGAGAAAGTTCTTTCATTTGTAATGTATGGTTCTCCATGAGGCTGCAAGAGAAATTGTTGCAAATTGTACATTGCATTGTGAGGAGGAGTGTTGGCTAATATTTGCTTGCTATTGCAGATAATCACTCTAATAAACTATAGATGAGGAACATACTTCAAATTTGCCTGCGGAAATGCAAAAATAATAATCTAATAGAAAGTAAAAAATAGTAAAAAAAATTTGAGCGAAACAAAATTCTGTTTGATGCTTTGCCGTACCTCCAAAATACTTTCGATTCTTGTAATCTTAGTAGATTGACCAGCAGTAATTTATGATTTATATTGTTCAACAAAACTCCTGCTTTTACATCTTTTAAAGTTCCAATTGATGAGTATGGACTTCGTTCTGCAAATTTGTAATCCTGAAATTTTGCAAAAATAGTTTATTTGCAATTGGTTTATGGAAATAAACAATTAGCACAATTTACATTTGCTAGGTTAATGTTCGTCATTGGGTTAAATAAAAGTCGAGCCCAATCTCAATCGAAAGCATAATAAATGAGATACATTATAAGTTAATCAGTAAGATTCTTGTCATACCAAGCAGATATTGGCGATCCGCATATAAGTGGACTCATTCGAAGCAAGGTATAGCCTATAGAACTTGATGAAAAAGGTATGCTTTCAAACAAACCTCTTTGAATGACAAATTCTCTTTCATTTCCGAGAAATCATATTTCAAATTGATTTCCTGTCCTTCCAGATATCGTAATTCTTCATCACCAGTGCAATTTGACATTTTAGGATTTTTGCTTCCAATATCTGAAGCCCACTCTGTTATTAGCGATGCATTTCGTATGTCGTCAGTAATTTTATCAGGTGCTTTCCTTTTTCTTGATGGTGTTATGATAGGACTAGGGTTTGTTTTTTGATATGAACTTCTTAAAGGTGATGGTGTTGACGTGAATGCTTTGAATCCACTCATGTTCAAATTAGACTGTTTCATCTTTATAGGCTAAAAATGAAGCATTTGATCAATAGAATATTATGAAGTGGTCACACATTTGCTCTAGTCTAAGATCTTTTACAGCAGTTTGTTATATGGAAATACATTAACATTATATATTTTTCAGATTCCTCACACAGTAATGATGGCAGGCAAGCTTAGTTTAAACAATCAGTTCGAATGACTTAAATCAGCGATCTCCAACTAGCAGCAATATGTTTTGGTGCAGAGACATTTGGACATCAATATGTTATAGGAGTAAAATAATATAATAAATTTCGATGCAAAAAATTAACCGTAATATAATGTTTTCCACGTATGTAATTGTAATATTGATGTGTAAATGTGATATTGATTTTAAACGAGTTTATAAAAAATAAAAAACAAAGTTAGTAAAAAACAGCACAAAACCACCTTTTCTTGGGTTTCAATTGGCACAGTTGTTTCATCTAGCTCGCTGCATGACGAAGTATTATTGAACAGATTTGAAACTTCACAGATTGGTTTTGAAGAAATATCTGAAAATTAATAAATATTTTATTGCTAGATTCACAGTTATTGAAGTTAACGAACATTATCTATGCTTCTGCATCATTTAATTACTGGTTAAGTATTTTAATACCGAACTTGCGCTCAAAATCTTAATTAACCTAGATCTCTATGTCATCCCAAATTCTTTAAATTTTTGCGCGTATTGAGCCACCACATGGCATTACATCAGGCCAGTCTGCCAAGTGTCATCTTTCCAACGAATCCAGAAGCTTCACCAGTATCAATGTGAATTTACTAGGTGGTGGGACTAAATTTGTAATTTGGATTTGAAGCTATCCATCTTTGTTTCCTATGCATGAGGATAGCTCTCTTGTTTATATGTTTGACAAAGTTAGTCTCAAATACCATTTAAAGGTAAGAATGTAATGTACAATAAACATACCAAGTTTATCATTGCCATTATTTTTGTTGCTCATGGCTTGTTTACCGTGAGTTCCAGCTAACACTCTGACAGGTTGAATTGTTGAACCATCATCATCTACAACAGCATGTCCTTTACTCCAGTCCGATGCAATAGGACTTTCAGAAATAGGATTCGACCTATCAGAACCTGATATTATAAGAAACAGAATGGAGAGCCATTCAATGAAGGGCATTTAAGGAAAGATATGGCATTTTTGGCTGGATTTTGACCGACAATTCATTTACTTCGTGCTCTTGGCAGCAGGAAACTTTTTAAATGCAAATGATTTAAATCATGGATTTCTAAAAATGAAATGAATATCACAATCGATTTAAAAATAAATTTATTTGATAATTTAAGATTCTTGATCTGGAGAATGATTTAGAACAGGGGCAGGCAAATTACGACCCACTTGTTTCTGCTGAATTCAGCACTATAGTTTGTATGAATATAAGTTACGCTGGAAATATCGATGAAAACAACGTCATAAGGACCCTGATTGTTACATTGTGCTTCTTATTACTATAAAAAAGTTAGCCTATCTGTTGCCCTAGCTTTTGTAAATAAATCGTTTTCATTCATAATTTTTCATATCGAGTTTTCAGCCTCCGGCCCAGTAACCACGTCTATTACCCGTAACTGGCCAATCCAGAAAAGTAATTGCCCATCCCTGAAAAAATCTAACAGGATGACCATAAAAACTACAAATAGAAGAGAATCAATCAAATGACTGTTTATCATGACTAAACAGCATTGTTCTTTGCTCAACAGGCAACAATTCAGAATTTATACCGTAATGAGAAAAAATATTATGTAAAATGTTCATTAGAGTAGATTATACAGTTTTGGCCATCCCTGATTTAAAATACTCTGTTAGATAATCTCAGCTAAAAACTTACAGGCCGATGTATTTTGCAGATGAGAATTTGAGATTAGAGGAGAATCGTCATCAGTTTTTCCCATTTGTTTGATATTGTGATCAGTGTGTTCTTGAATACTAATTTCAGCATCTAAATTATTCAAATTGATAACTTCAAATGCTTGTTATGGTTATGCAGAAAGTGATGAAAATGGAATAGGCCTATTGATATCTACTGCAATGCCAAAAAAATAGCAAACACAGACGAAGTCAATAATTCTTTTATTAATACCTTCAACAAGATTTTCTTTCTCATCGTCTTTATCATTTATTATGATTGTTGCGTAGGCCTCAGATAACATATTATCTATTGCTTTCATCACTAATTCCTTATCACTGATAAGAACTCGCCATTTATCTGATTCAACGTTTGAATCCACTCTGTCCAAGGGAATCTATAAAAAAAAAATAAACCTTGTTTTCGTTGAATTTCTCTTTTTATAATTTCAAAAGTTGAAGGAAGTCTATATTATCTGACAATTAGATGTCAAACAGTCATAATAATGAACTTTTAATGATAGTATTTTATATCTGAATTCTTCCTAAAATTTCATATTTACTACATATAATATCATCAAATTCATATGTATTTGAATACTTGATTATTTTGGACATACCCAGCTCCAACTATAACGGTTATATAAACAAAGCAGTATCACAACTATTAAAACTAGGAGTGCCTTTTTGTCAAACTTGAAGAAAATAACACAAATTATTCAATTTGAACCTCTGGAGTAAGAGGACATACCTCAATGCTAAGAAAGAAAACTGGCCATTTCATTGGACTGCTTGATGAATCTGCTCCAGTGTGTTGTTTAATAATTTTTTCAATCTCCTTGTCGCGAATCGGTCGATTGTTGACATAAATGAAACAACGATCATTTGATTTTCTGTAATGTCTCGTTACTGGAAATAAGACGAAAATTAATCTAATGTAACATATGGTGTAACGCGGGTACGCTTGGGTAATATAACTCAGCAATTAGAAAGCTAGCAAGGACAGGAAAATGTATTTTATCACCCGCAAATTTCGCCCTAATCTGAGATGCTTTTTGAAAATTCAGATGTCAGATTGTCTTTTTCTTTGTAAGATTGCACCATCACATTATCCAAGAAACAAAAATGTATTGCAACAAAAAATTACAAAAGAACTATACATAAATACATATGTAGACTTTTGAGTCCTACCATATGCATGAATTCTTGTAAATTAGTATACAGTTTTCAGGTCTTAGATATGGATGGAGGTTTTAGTCATTCATTAGGATGAGAAGCACACAATAAGTATTCCAGCATTCTGTGTAGATTTGTATACAAAATGCTTTAAGCACCAAGTCCTTGAAACTTTTCTTTCATGATCTAATTTTTAACTTGAAATATAATTGTGTGACTCTATTGGCACTGACCTGATGAGGTAGGAATATAAGCTGTAAGTTGAATGCTATTTACTTCATTATTATGATCCACTCTGGTCATTTGTGCAACAACATTTGAACCAATAACATTTTCCAAAGTACTCTGTAGATCTTTACAATTCGGTTTTTGCCAAACCATACACTAGAAAAATATGAACTTTAGTTTCAATGTTAAAATTACTGTACAGTATCTCATCATTATCTAAGGGGAAAAATTTTTATATTTCGACCTGATCACATAATTGAGCAGGCCTACATATAAAAAGCTGACATTTTGAAGGATAAAGAAATGTGAAATGCCGATTTTTAATTTTCTTGTGGCAAATAAATATTTCAGAAATTTGAATTATCCAATGAATATTGGCATTAGTGACACAAAATAATATATCAATAATCAATAAATTCAGAAATAAATTGAGTCAGATTCATAATATTAGACTCCCACAGAGTTGGAAGTCAAAGTGACATTCTAGAGGTGAATTTTTTTTTTATTCACTCGTTTTGATTTGTAATTGATTTTAAAACTTTCCTTGGTGATTATTAAAAAATCACTGAGGCAAGGTTTCTATATCAAATTTCGATAATCAAAATTTTCTTCAACCTGGCTTGAACTTCAAATGGCTCAGATTTCGGGAGGATCTTAATTTTCTCTCACTCCCTAGCCATGCCTAAAACTACTCACTCCTTCCTATATGCTTCCCACCTTATTATGCATGAAACTAAATCGCTTTTGAGGATGTATTAAAGCAAATGACATTAAAATATCTTCAGTATTCTTCAATATTTGCTTCCTTTTACTCGGTGTTTGATAAACTTGACATCTCACTGGCATATTTGCAAACAGATTGTTGGCTGTGATGGCTGTTCCCTTAATGAAAAAATCTGGTTAAATAGTGATATTGGATTTCACTTGCAGTTATTAACATAATCGAGAGATCATTATAATTCAACCAGTCGGTTCTCCCGTAGTGTGTGTACCAGGTTAGGGTTAGGATATAATTTTATTCTGATTTTCTTATTTTAGTTCTATTACGAGTTTGAGACTGTCTGTGTCAGCCAAGTGAATATATCCCCTGCCATAGGTTTCAGTCCCTTTACACAACTTGATGAGCATTGAAGCATTGGACATTAATATTATTAATAGGACGATAGGTTCTTAAATTTGGCATGTTTATATTGATGTTGCAATCACGGCTGGACTGGTATTTTCAGCCAAAAAAGAATTTTTGATTCTTCGAATGTCAGAATTTCTGACTTCTTATGGTGGTAATCAAAGTAAAATGCTCTGAACAGACGATTGAAAAAGGCTTGCAAACGAAAAAATTTTGTGGACAAAATTTGATTTTCACAGATTTTGGGCGCCGGAGTAGAAATTTCCATCAACCTGTAACATGTGTCAAACTTGTAAAGACTCAAGAGTCTTGCGTCTCTTTTTAAGCAGCCCAGAGTTTAGAGTATACACCAGACTTATCATCATTAGTGTTAAAGTTTCGCATAAAACTTACAACTCCACATTCCTGAATGGATGGCCAACCTAAAAATATTCCAGTATCTTACCTGTACAAGATGGCATGGTTTACTTGCTGTTATGCATCCTTTATGATTGAGAGAATATTTTGTACTGTAAGAATCATTCTTTGTACGAGTTGTAATGAAAACCTAGGATACATAATAACAAAAACACAAATAAAACAAATACCTGTAAATGGGTTGCTCCAGAATTAGACAGAGTGAAATATTTTCAAATATTACACTCCATAAAGATAGATTATGCATTTAAATCATGATATATTCTAAATATTACTCCGTTGTATACTTGAATGTCAAATAATCGACATAGTATCTAAAATAGTAGTGAATTTTATCTAAATTTTTTGGCTTTGTCACTAACTAACTCTAATATAATTTTCTTTATGAATGTGTGAATTAAATTTTACATTTAGCACAGACGTTTCCTGTACCACATCCAATTCGTTAGAGAAACTTCCAAATTATAATTCATGATTTTACTCATAGCATACAAAATGAACTGCTTTAAATCTCCAGTCAATAGCCATTTACTAGTGATAATGCATTATTTCAAATTTACATAGTTTCAGAAGTACTTCAGCATTTTAGTGATTACTCGTAAGAGTCGTTACTAGCAAAATTTCAATACCTCTGCAACATCACAAAGTGAACTCAAAGCTTCTCCTCTGAATCCATAACTTTCAAGATGATTTAAATCTTCCTTGCATGATATTTTTGAAGTATAATGTCTTTGTGCCACATATTCTACGTCTGATTGCTTAATGCCTGAAAATATATTAATAAATACCTTCGTAAATTAGTGTTTAACATTGGTCTTATAACTTGTTTGTTGCAGGTGCAATATGATTCTTATGTAAACATATACTAATACCATATTCATTATGAATTTATTTATGAATAAGCATGTATACAGAAATTTGGTTGAGCATATGTTGTAAGTTTGAATCTTTCAAGAGACCATCAGATTGTTTCTCTTCATGTAATTGCACGATATTATCATATCTACTAGTCAATTGTAATCGTGGTGCGAAGTATTGTAAAACAAGCATTATGAGAGTAAACTCATCTACGGATTTTGAACAGAATTCCTTGACACTTTATTAGGCAAGACCATTACATATTTATGTGCTAAAATAACAGAAAGATCGAAATATTAAAATGCCATTGATGTTAATGAATCTATAAAGTAAGCAAAAAACACATACCATATCCATTATCTCGAACTTCAATTTTTGATAATCCATAATTTTCAAATTTTACTTCAACTGAAGTAGCACCAGCATCAAGTGAGTTTTCTACAAGTTCTTTCACAACGTTTTCAACTTTTGTTATCACCTGTTGAAACAATTTTTTTTTCATCCAATATAACAGATCTTTTCTCATAAACTAATGTAATACTTAGTTCAGCAATAAAATAAAAACTTCAATCAAACCTAACATAAATAAATTTTGCTCAATCAACCGTGGCACGTGCTGACTCAGAAGTGAAGAAAATTCATTGCTGAGTAAGGATATGGGCAGTTGTTGAAATTCCAAGAGCTATAATGATATATATTTGGGGCAATGCTTTGTTGTACTCTTATACATACTGGTACTTATAAGTGATCATTTATATGGAGCCTTGTCAGGACTGGAAATAAAAATTTATCACACGAAAGTTCAAGTTGAAAATTTCTCATTGTCAACCAGATGCTAACAATTCATTATTTTTATCAAATTTACCTGCAGGCTGCTGATAATTCTCGCTGTATCAGATGACAGTTTATTCATGATTCAGATTGATAGTATACATAAGGAAATTACATTCTGTGGAAACAAGTACAAGAATTTTTCAATTGCCTGAATGTACTTCAACAATGATTCTGCAGCGAATCACGGTCTGTATTAACATACAATACATCAAGAGCAGCAAATTTTTCCTAATTAAAATTCAGAAAACTTCTCAAAATATTCAAAAATAGTGAAAAAATTTGATTTATGCCAATATTTATTAAATTTAAGGAAGTATTCAGTTTAATTGTGCCGCTGAATGGTAGGTTGAGCTTTGAAATACTCCAATTGACTTACAAAACTGTCATACAATTCATTCTATTTATCAAAAAACTATTTAGGTAAAACATCAATAAGTCTCTTTTTAATTCCAGGCAAAAGTTTTAAATGTTCTTCTGCACATTTATATAAACAAGATTCAAATTTTTCTTTGGCAGCCGTTTCTCCTAACGCAGATACCTGGTCTTGCGCAACATCTTGGCAAGCCATCATACAGCGCTGTATCCTGTTCTGAAATCTTTCAAGTTCTTGCTTAACATTGTTTTGCATTTCTGCTAGTGGTCGTTGACAGGTTTCAATGCACCTTTGTACCTCTTCTGCACTTGCAGATGTGTTGTCACAACAATTTGCTCCGCAAAGATACGCCTTTTTCTGATATTTTCTGACGTAGTCCCTCTCTATGTCACGCTGCATTTGACTTGCTCCTTTGTCAATTTCTGATAATTTATTTTGTACCTTTTGATCCATGTTGGTGTTATAATAAATAAATTCACTAGAAGAAGCACAAAATGAATGTGAATGAAAATTGAGTTATGACATGTGATCAGGGATAGCGAGGATTGAATACACAATTCTGAATATATTCAAAAATTGTATTTTGAAATATATTATAAAATGGTTTAGGTTCATCAAAGGTTGTGAAATCAATGTACCTATATCAGTGAGTGTGAAAGCAGAAAATGCAGAATATTTTGAAATCGGGAATTTTAATATAAAAATATTTGGTTGATTTTTTCCAATGGATTCAAACATTTAATTCCTCTTGTACATTCATGCATATGATACCCGCCCAGAAATGAGAATATGGTATTTTTGCAAAACCCCAAAGAAAATCACATAATCGAAGCCGTGGACAACACCTTTCCCATAAAAAAATAAAATGGAGGGAGAATGTACTCATATTACAGTATATAATTAACAAGATAATGAAAAGATACATTCACAAAAATGTGATAATAAAAACACAATGAAGGACTTTTTTCCTCTTTCTATACCTAAATTTTACTGGATAAGCAAGTTTGTTTCCATTTTCCTAGCCAAGTGAGATGAAACACGCAAAAGAAAATAATTGCTAAAAAAATGAAAATATATAAAAATGGAAGAAGTTGAAATTAAGAAATATAAACAAAATCAAATAACACAATAATTCAGAGATAATCGTAAATCTAATTTTAAAGTAATTATGTTACCTTATCAAAAAGATGTTGAAAGTTCATACTCACTACATAAGTGAAAATTACTCAAATCGATGTTTCAAACTATGCATAATTTTGATTTGATTCAAAACCCCTTCGACTTACTCTTAAACAGGGACATTCTGAAGAGAGAATTTTTTCATAATTCATTTTTAATTTTTTTCAAATATTCTTCATATTGGGATTCACTCAAAAGATTATTAGTCAAACGTTCTCTCTCTTGTAACTTTATCATGACGACAGCAATATAGCCATTCGTTTCAGGTTTTTCTTTCAAAAGTTCAGGATATTTCAGCAAGTTTTCATTAACTTCGATTAAATTACCACGAATCCCACTGTGCACTGTATATTTTTCTCCATCACTTAAAGTTACAATACAGAGAGGACTTTCTGGATTTAACCATTGTGCTCCTCGTTTACGTTTTCCAGAAACTTTATTATTTGATCGATCACATTTCAATGTGACCTTGAAACTAACTTCTGATATAGTTTTGTCGGGTGAAAATGCAGGATGACTAGGAGCGAGCGTTACGAGGCATATTTTATTCGAATGCCATAGTATTCTCACATCATTTCGGGTAGTTTTAAAGTCTTCGTAGTTTAAAGTCCCACTCGGTAAATTAACTTTGTAAAGTCGTGTAAAATATCGATCAACAACAGATGGGAATGGTGATTCCTCCAGATCAGAATCATTTTGAACTTTATTAACAGCAATCACAGTATCTTCTCTTTTATCTTCTTTATCATTAGCAAAAGATATCAGAGAATCATTTTTATCTGGAGAAAGATTATTCTTATCAGTTTTTATTTCAAGCTCGGTATCGACCACACCCATATTTTGCCCATCATGGGTTTCTTTACTAACCTTCCCCTGAGAAGGAGATGCGCATTCACTCATTTTATTTTTGTTCTCAAGAATCTGAACATTTCTTTCTACTTTGCTGGCATTTTCTGATACTTCTGTAGTATCCATGACAAATTTATTCAAAGTTTTCAATGTACAGATGTAAAATACCGTGAGCTCCAATTAAATTTGACGTAAAAAACGGTCTGTCAGCTCGTTCAGTCGTTAGATATCCCGATATCGTGCAACTTCTATCACTTTTCCTCTTTGAGATCTTTGTATCCAAGACTTTCCAGTGGCTCTTTTTTCATTAAATTTTTCTCCATACGACAATTGAGATAATCTTTAGCTTCTATTCGACAGGCGCTATTGTCTTGTTTATTCCGTTTTAAACAGTTTAGAAACTGGTCTTTAAAAATCACACATTCGCCGAAATGATCAAGTGGAAACGCGCCTTTCATAGGCGGCACGGGCTTGAAAGTTTGTTGGAAAGGGCCCGCTGACATGACAACTTCCGATACGGAATCGCGGAAATTATTCTCCAGTAAGCTAAAGAACAACAGCGACTAAGGAATGTGATCTAGAAAAAATGGACAAAAACTCCAATTGAAAAGAGTGTACGATCTTGGCGACGACCGCGCACATGTTCTACTCATTCATGCGCGACGGTCAAAATAACTTTTATAGATTACAGTGGGGAGGAGGATTGAAGCAGATGAAGTATGATATGATTCTGAATTTAGTTTTTTTTTCATTTTTTTGGAAGATGGAAAAGACGATAAGGCACTTAAATTGAATGACCATTCACAGCTTCTCCTCCGGTTGCCAGTCCAGATCGAATATAGAAATAGCCAATTTCCAGCTTGTTTAATTCGTTCACCTATTACTGTATTACTTCAGACCATAGACTCTACGTTACGCGAACCAGCCTATGACTGCGAAAAGTCACCCAATCTTGTTGCACATCTTACTAATTTTTCACCGGATTCGTATTCATTGGGCAATCAACTTTGTGATGAAAGGCATATTCCCGAAGCTCGAAATGACGCGTCAACATTGCCGATAGCACCATTAAACTGCAGTCATAACGCAGCATTGTTGTAAGGTAATACCACTTATAAAATAACAATATTACCTAGTTTTACCGAATAATCAATATCATCAGAAGGGTCCACGACAAAGAAGATATGGGAACCGCTGTTTTAGACGTTAATCACGGGTCTCTCACGTTTTTTTATTGGTGTTCACGTCAGACAGGCTAACGGTTTGTCAACATTCCTCGTACATACCTACCGGTCGGGGACCAGAAAATCCACGGGCGGTATTTGCAATAAATACTAGCTTCCAACAATTATCACGGTCCGCTAGCTGCTGCATGATCATACTTTCACCTGCACTAAAAATAATTTGCAAGAATTTCTCAATTCACAAGGTAAGATCTATACCCGTCATATTTTACTCTGTACCGTCTCGTGTGCAGTAACAAGACAGAATCCACATATATACCTATTCAACAGACTCTTACATATTTCGAAACTTATACTGCTCCATAGCATACAAAGAACATTTTTATTTTTTATTAAAATGACCAACGTACAAAAAATAATTACATATTGGCACACCCGAAATGATTTCATTGAGAAATAAAAAGACAATGTACTTGAATGAACAGCATCATGATATTATGGTAAAGCAATAGACATGAGAAATGGAAAAGATATGTGATCAGGTAAAAATGTTTTTGGCAAACTTTTCAGATGTAAAATCGCTTTGCTGAGAGAAATTTACTGGTATACAGATCACAATAATTTTTTACAATTGTCAGATCATCCTTTGGCTTCATTTCGATATTACCTGAAGGTAGAAACAGCCTTCCATAATAATGACCTTTACCGTTAGTGATATCAAAAAAGGAATATTGTTACTTATAACGATTCTCTTCCCATAATTTGAATTCAAAATATTTCAAACTGTTTCTTCATGTTAATCACAGACGACCAAATTCACAGTTCCAAATGATTTAAATATAAAAATACCAAGTTTGAATTGAAAAGTAAATTCTTCCAACATCATCTCACCACTACTCTGAAAAGCACCAATGAATTAGCACTGATGAAAAAGTGACAAAATGGCAGTGTACAAGAAGAGTGAAACGTGTTAGTGGAACATTATTATTATTCAAAAAAGTTTGATTCTGTTACTAAAAGTTTAAAACGAAAGAAAATTATAAAAAAAAGATGGAAAAAAAGAAAAATACAAGAGTGTATCATCCGCTTGTGTCATTAGCAGACAATGACTTTGTCGGCAATTGGCATGCAATAAATTGGTGAAATTTCGCATTCTTACATAACCATACTGTTACAACTACATCCCACAGCATTTCATCTGAGCCCTGAAATCTTACTTGTTTTCACATTTCACAGGGTCAGAGGCTTCAAATACCCTACCAGTTGAAGATTCTCAAATACACAAATTAAGGTTATTTATTGCCAATCTAGCCATAATAAAAACACTGTTAGCTTAAACCTGCTTTTTTGTGCATGCGGATACAAATTCAAGTTCACAAAGTCAAAGCTCAGGATCTCCAACCAGTAAAAGATTTCTAAAAATATAGAATAAGGTAGGTTAATGCTAAATTAGCCAAAATAAAAAAGCTCATCGCTTGCGATCAAAAAATGGAATGCAAACACAAAATGAAAAGTCAAATTGCTTGGGTTTGGGTTCAGATGAAAACATTTCTCCAATTACACAGAACTGCAGTTACCCTGACATAGTATTTTGCTCAGGATTAGAACCAACAGTAATCAGTCACCTTCATGTGAACAAGATAAATTCAATCCTTATGTACTACTGTAGCAATAATCATTTTTTATCAAAGTGAGGTGGGTTGTGCAACTTTGGTGTATCAGGTTCAGCAGCTGAGGTCCCTGCAAAATGCTTTTCCTTCAAATGTAAAGCATCTCCGTCACCATTACTTGAGTTGCTTTCCCCAGAAGTATCAGACGGAAGATGTCGCTTCCCCGTTCTTCTTTCTTCCGATATGCAAGCAGATTTCGTGCTGCTGGAACTAACTTCTTTTTCCTGTACAGCAATGCTGATTCCGTCAGTACCAATCAGCTCATTGTCTTTCTGGATTTTATTTATTAAACTATGATTTGCTGAAGGACTGTTGATAATTGTACTAGACATCAAAGCATGTGCTTTTTTCCGCATAACATCATCCTTGATAGAAAAAAATTTTATTCACAGAAAAATTTGATGAATTAAATATCACGCTCTTGATTAACACACATTTTGTGAATAGCATATTACGACATATCAATTTAATATGTAGACTTTCATCTTAATCATTCTATAGTTTGGGTTCTCAAGGCTCGAGTAAAATACATCATATCTAATAAGGCTGAGAATGGTTAATTGGTTAACAGATTAAAAGATAACCCACCTTCAACCATACATGATCCAGACCTTGTTTTGGCGTCAATCTCTTTTTTGCATCAATTGTTAGGAGACCTTTTATCATAGAAATTGCTGCAAAATAAACTAACATTCAAAAAAGAATAAGAAGCAAAATCTATAAATTTTAAAAAATTGCTGATAATAAAAATTAACGAAACATTTCTAAAAAGAGAGAGCAATGTCACCAAAGTACCATTCTTTGTGAGTGTCTAGCAAATGAAATAACCTTATAAAGTAAGGTGTTTGAGATATAAGTAGTTAGTAATTTTACCATTATCTGATACGCTTTTCCATCTATCATTATCAAAATTATAATATGCAGTTGTTATCTGCTGCAGAAGACCTTGCTTTGTATCTTGGCGATCTCTTGAAAATGGAGGATAAGCAACCAAACTGAAAGAGAAAATAATGATCTCTACTTACAAAATAGATAAATGAAGCTCGCAGGTAAATTACAGTATTATGGATGAGAAACAAAGTGGGTCAGTCTTCGAATCTACCCTTACTGACTGTCAGGTCTTTGATCAGGATTCGGGACTCCGTCACTTTTCGCACCACCACGCTTTTTCTGTCGTATCATTCACTGATCGACAATTACCAAAATTGGGTGATAAGCAAGTACTTGTGGTTGTTTGTACAATATTTCAAAGAGGTCAAGAACAAGAAGTAAAGAGTGCATGAAATTCATAGAAGAGGTAACATTTTTAACTACCAATGTAAAGACCTTTAAAACTACAGAAATTACAAAAATATACATGACCAAGAGCCCAATCAATTAAAAATGCCAAACATATCGAAATTTCTGATGAACGAAATATTAAGCTATATTTACAAGCTAAGATATATACCTATATATTGGTTTTCAATTTAGCCAGTTTGGCTCTTCAAGTTGAATAAATATAAAAATCCATACCAGACATATAGTATTACACCAAGACTCCAACTATCGACTTGTCTAGTATATCCTTCATTAGTAGAACTTCTGAATGATTTAACTAATTCTGGAGCAAGATAGGAAGGAGTACCAGCCTGTGTTTTCATCATGGAAGCTTCACCCACGAGCCTTGAAACACCAAAATCTGTAATCTGAATGTATGGAATAAAATAAATGGAACAGAGTTTGCAACGAAATATTGGCTTATCAATTATTTCAACTAAAAAAAATGAGACTATGCTGTGGATCTTGAGTTCAAAACCCATCCCCTACCAATAAATTGGGTATGCAATGCAAACAAGAGGAAGGTACTCACAAAAATAGTTCCTCATAACACATCTGTGGTTGCTCAAGTGTAAACACCTCATACGAAAACATCAAAAGAAACAAAAATCCAATCCTGATTCTCACCTTTATTAGACATTCTTCATCATCAGACATCATTAATATATTCTCAGGTTTCAAATCTCTATGTGTTACATTGTTATCATGTAAATAAGATACAGCGGATAACATTTGAAAAAATAATAATTTTGCAACTGGTTCATCAAAACCTTTCCCTCTTTCAATAATTCTAGTAAAGAGCTCTCCTCCACAGGCTCTGAAATATTAATCAAAACAGATATGGTTCATATTATACATTACGACTTCAACCAAATAGCAGACTATCCAATGATTTTAAAATACAGCGAAGCACAATGATAGGTCCATGTTAGCTTGTTGTGCTCACACAAAAACAGATAATGATGGAATCACAATTAAATTTCTCCCAGCGAATTATGTAATTTATACTGTTCTGGTTATGTATTTTAGTTCTGTTACCGTAAATATAAACTTGAAAACAAAACATTTTACACCCCAAATAAGGTAGTTTCACTAAACTATTTGATAAAAAATAGCTAAAGATGTTTGCAGCCATGGAGTGCCAAAATTTAACAACTATTCTGAAGACATTCCAAAATAACATTTCCAAATATAGAATATATTTTGATTGGGTCACAGAATCGGCAAAAATCATTGTAAAATTGAATATGGTAATGCAGAATAATGAAAGTTTCCAAGCATTGTTTCGAAAAATAATTTGGCATAGGCATGCAGCTAATCTTTATTACATATTTGCACTGCAAAAAACTTCATTCTAGACTTACAGTTCAAGTACGATGTATAGATTTTGAGGAGAATCGATGACGTCATCCACTCTTATAATACACGGATGGCGTAAAGCAAGAAGTAGTCTGGCTTCTTTCAGTACATCTTCATTGATCTAATAAAAAAGAGAAGAATTTTTTCACACGACACTTATTCATGCCTTCTGTCTCGAACAAGGCCATATACAAGCACAACTGATATCTGATGACATGCGAGCTACTATTTTTACACGAACTATAATCATTCAAGTTCGGCATTGCCTACCCAGTTAATTACACCAGCCCAAGTGATGGCGATGGGATTTGAACCTGAGATGCGTGAATTTTGTACCAGGGAAATTATTAATCCTGCCTCCTTGAAGGATGAGGAATCACATTTTAAAGTTTGAAGTGCTATATTATGTCATCCAGGCCATTCATTCACTGAATTGTGAAGAATATTTACGTACTTTGCCTGGATCTCTTCCATGAAATACAGTTTTTTGTTTGTTTATTATTTTTACTGCATGTCTTCCATAACCACCAAATTTTTGCATAGCTTCTCTTACTTCACCAAAGGCACCACTGAAAACAAGAAGAAATAAGATTTTTATTACGCAATGACATTTCAGGATATGGTGTTTCACAAGAAAGCTAACAAGGTCAAAGGTTAATCAAATGGCAAACCATGTTCTCTCACCCAGGTATCAGTCCATATTGGGTATGGGAATAGTTCACCAGTTATTCAGTTCAGATGTATCGATTTGGTGATGGAGGAAGCCAAATCCAAACAAAGCTTATGTTTGCCATTTAAAGACAAGATTATGGCTACAATTTGAGTACAATTTTCAGAGGTGTAGATTTGCAGTTAAAAGCAAAAATTTGGATTTTTTAAATATATATATAACTGTGTCTACCGTAATTAACAATAGGTGGACAAAATAGCAACCGATAAATATATTGACAACTATACCTGAAAGCTTAGAGAAAAGTTGATGAAAAATGTTCATACTTGCCAATAACTTTCTGCATGATATATTTCTCTTTAAATTTTTGAGGAAGATTGGGATCTTCTTCTTTGCTTTTATCAAAGAATAACAAAACTGAAAAAATAAACATTTATTACATACCGGTAAACATGGCGTCAAAATTGACAATGTAGGTCTCAATAAAGAGCTTATATGCTTTATCCAATTCGCCCTTAGCAATTCCTATGTCACTTACACCTATCTGTCACTACTCACTACTATTTCAACTTATAGTTGAAGGATCTGAAACTTGCTTTGAGCAAACTGGATATATTTTATAACAAACAGGACAGAATTTTCAATAAATTGAATATTATATATGTTTTGAATCACATACTACTGTTTGTCAATGGCATCTATTGGTAAAATTCAGTGTTTCTAAAACAAAATTTTCTTTTCAGTTTTGTCCTGATTTGTATTACAGGAAGTACATTGTTTTGGGTTTGAAAAGTTAGTGACTTCTGACTTAGAACATTGACCACGATCCCCAAGATAATTGCTCAATTATCAGATTTAAAGAAATAACTTTGTATTATTGAATCAACACGTCACAACAAAAAAAGCGTTACATAATTTAAAGAATTTTTAGATCATAGATATTATTATTTATCGGAATCATTAATTATGATATTATTCTATTAGTTTTAAAAAAAACTGCTATATAAATTATACTTTTGAGTTATAAGCTAACTTGAAACTTATTTTCTCTATTATAAACTATTTATAACATTCTAATATAGAACAATGATGAAGATAACCACTTAGGAGACACAGCCTTGCATGAATCGTACTTGATAATATTTTACAACTGACCTCTATTTTTATCAGAACTAATTGATATTTCATCTTTATCACAGAGTGGTCTGGAACCTCTCTTGGGAATTTTTTCTCCGTTGATAAAAACTCCGTTCATGCTGGAGTCATCCAACATAACAGTGTACGTGCCTGTGTTACTTTTTGTCTGAAAAAAGTTGTTTAACAAAATAAAGCTTGAAACTATTTTTCTGTTCTTCTATAAAAGATCAAGTAGGAATCGTATAAAATCTAATATTAATATTATGCTTCATTCAGATGTACAAAATTTCCATTCATTCATTTTTGTGCTATTTAAATAATTACCGGTAGGTGGGACTGATATTCAAATTTATACTGTGAGAAAGGGAAGGGATAAGAGGGCAGTTTAATCTTATGATGAACCACACCCTTTCGCCTGGTTAAAATGTCAGGTAGAATAAATTTTTAATACATACCCAGTTTCATACTAATTCAAAAAATAACTCATTAATAATAAATTAAATACTAAACAGCATAGTCAACTTTACCAAAAAAAACAAAAACTTTGACACTTTTAAAATAGGCCTACTATTTAAACAAGTAGGCGGCAAAAATAAACTCGAACTTCTGACTAAAATAAAAAGTACTTACAAAAACCTACCCTTGTGATTGTGAAATGTTTTTTGCTATATGTGGTAAAATGTTGTGTCTGTTTTATTGAAGGAATATCAAACGTATAAGTACAATCCTGTCCTCGACCAAATGTATATATATCTTCCCGTAGGTCTGAAAATAAAATGGGGAAAGAAACATTATGAATAGGCCATAAGAAAAGTATTACAAACTCTTACAAGGTCTCTGCTATAGGAAAACAAGAGCGCTAAATTTTCCTCTGACCAGACTGTTTTTGACCTAGTCGTCTATACACTGATAACAGACTAACTGCCAATACCCCTTTAGTATCACTGATGTTTTATTATTAGAAAATTGGCCATGATGAATCAGTAATTACGAACGTATATTAGACCTAATCATGTTGGTATGGCAGATTGAAAATTTAGGGTTCAAACACCATGGCCATCAATATCATCACACCCAGGCATTAATAAATTAGGCTGACAGTACCAAAACAAAAAAATTCCGGACTTTTCAAAGATTATAGATACGTCTTTATTGACAGCATTAAGTTGCCATTGAAAGGTCAATATATATTATAGTTGATTTTTGTTGTCAATACATAAATATGTCCAAGATTAGTACGAAGAAGAAGTAAAATAGTTTACTAACCAAAAGGATAAAAGCATCTATCAATTGGATATAAAACACCCCATGAAGGTTCATCTGCATCTGCACCTTCATCTGACACAGAGGCTGGTTCCTGTGTTGGCACTGTTTCAGCACTGAACAAGGAAATAAATTAGGGTTAATAATATTTAAAAGGAATAAGAGACCAAGAAAATTCAACAAATCTCAATGGATAAAACAGACCTGTTTTGATTATGAAATTAAAAAAAAATTTACCGTAGGCTTCTACATATCAATAAAAATTAAACCAAAGAGAGATATACCAGACTTGATTAGTATACTAAATATCAACAATTAACGTTAGCACAGTCTGGAATGGCAAAAACCAAATATTATAGTATTCCGAAAAATTTCCTGAATAATAATTTCAAATATGGAATAAATAGCCTATAGAATAATTCAAATAGGGTCATGTAGAACAGATAATATGTAGAAGTTTATGTTTATTCAAAGAATTTCAAATTGATAATGCAGGAGAGTCATAACAAAAAAATGATTAGATTTGTTCTTTATTTTCGAAATCAATTAAAGCTGTTTTTTGATTTTTCAATTTCCTAAATTTTCCATTTGTTTTGAATATCCCTAGACATAGACATCATGATAACTAAGAATTTGGTCAAAGGAGCCATAAATACAATATATGAACTCTTTCTTATATCAGTGAATATCTTATATTATGTGAAAACTCTCAATCAATATACTCCATTTTTAAATTTGTATGTTGTCAGACTAGGACAGGCAATACAGAAAAGAGTCCATCCACTCTCATTAACAATGCGTAAGAAACAGAAATGGCTTAAAATTTAAAACAAATTTTAAGACACATCTTTATATTTTCATCCGCATTACTATACCACTTTTGTAACGCACTACCAGGAACAATGAAGGCTGGTTGAGCTGACTTAAAAGTGGATTAGGAGTACACATCCCCGCATTCCAAGCATATCTATACTTATGAGTTATATATACTGATTAAGGTTTTCAAAAATATTCTTATGGCCTATTTATAACAATTTGAACATATTGTAAATTTTTTCATATTTTGACATGGAATTAACAAAGTAAAAAATCCAAGCTTTGAGTTGTTCAGATATATGAACACACAGATAGACTGGATAGTGTTGGAAGCAGTAGCTAAGAAACACCAGATTTTCAAAGACTTGGCACATGAATACTTGAAATATATAAAGAAAAATGAAAAATGTTAGACTTTTCTAGGGCCCTAAGGGTTGAGCTTGTCCTATTTCAATAGCATGATAAAAATAATAATGAAAGATAAATATAACATGTAGGGTATATTCATTCGAGATGTCGAGTGGGAAAATTTATAATCAACTATAGTGCCATTTAAAAAAAGAATTTAACGTGGGGTCTAAGTTGACAAAAATCCCAACCTTCAATCCCGGACGTTTATGAGATTATGATCCAGCTCAAAAAACCCAAAACCTTTGGTTAAAAGACTGTTAATAAGAACGCTTAGTAAACCTAATGCTTTCTGGGTTTCTGCGAGTATTTTGACTTTGTTCACTCTCATTGAAAGTCCAACTTTAGAGATTTTAGAATTTGAATATATGACTCCAGCTCCAGTGAAAACTTTACATATTAGACTTTGAATTCAAGCACTAATCAGAGAATTAAAACCTAAAAGTTGTTTTAGTCACCTGGAAACAGTATTTGCAGTTCCACTCGATGATGAAGTACCAGTTTGTCCACTGCTGCTACTACTTTGTTGATTTGCTTGGCTGCCGCTCACACCAGAACTTTGAGGCTTTTCTTCTTTCCCATTTTGACCAACATTTGAGTTCTGGTTTTCATTCATTTTTTTTAATCCTTCTTTATAAAATTCACAGTGAAGAATATACATATATATGTTATCCAATCATATTCCAATCGTAAATTCATTTTTGATTATTTTAAACATGTGAATAGAGAACAAAATAAAGTTAACAAATATACTGCCAAGATATATTGTGAGATAAATGAGCTGACAAGCAGTATAAAATGAAAGGCTGTGCGATGCGAACTGAACGGAAAGGGAACAATTTGAAAAATGAAAATGCAAAGTTTGCAATTTTGACACACACAAAATATACAGTAGTATTCAAATGGCTAATATGATGATTCAAACTCGGGTATAACTGTGTACAAGAAGATTAATAGAGTGGTTTCAGTAACTGCTGATAAATTACAGTCTCCTACCAGCAATAACTATTTACCTTGGTAAATGTTATCATTTGCAAATGGACTAGAATTGAAGGGTGTGGTCCACAACACGCCTATTTGTGCTTTACAAGTCTATTTTGTGCTTTCCTCTACTGGGGCTATATGTAATACTAAAAGGTACATATAAAAATTTGTGAATTAATATTTGCAAATTGACAGTAATAGTAATTCATTACATTTTGTCATTAAATGATTATTACAATATAATGGCTCTATGAGTATAAGTTAACACTGAAAGCAGGCACTGTTTATAACATTAATTTTATGTGGATGCAAACGTAGAATAGTATTCGAAAGTTGATTGAAAGAATATTCAGAATAGCAGGAAACTAATGCAGAGAACAGAGACTATGTTTTAGAACATAATGTCAACATTGATGGTGAAAATGTACAATAATCGTACAAAATTTTAATCTAGTATAAAGCTTTCAAGAGCCTTCCCATGAAAAATGGAATTGAGGGGAATTCTGAGTAGTAGCGAGAAAGGCTGGGAAACTTGAGCATGGAGCCATGAGTTTCGTTAAATCTGGAACTACCAGAAATTTTATTAGCTACAGCTCCTAACCAATTTATAATTTTTTCAAACTTTTAATTTTCGAACCAACTCCGCGGCCCTGGTAGCGAGATAAAAGTCTTGGACCAAAAAAAAAAAATTCAAAACTGTCGCCTCACTTTACAAAATGTTCATGAATATAATAAAAGAAAATAGAATGATAATGGATGAAAGTAAGGAAATAGACATGACAAAGATAGGTAATAACACTCATAACAGGACATTGAAAGTAAATTTTTAACAAAGAAGTGGAACATATACAATAAAGCAAACCTCATTAATTAACAAGGTATTGAAATAAAATTTTTAATTAGTTTGCTAAAGATGAGTGCTTTTTTTGTTAGTCTAATTATATTCAATATTTAAAATGACTATAGCTACTACTCGAAAATTCATAGACAAAAATTTCTTGTAATCTGAAATAGTAGGCCTACATAGCAATCACTTGAAAAAAATAATAAATGTCCTAGCAGCAAATTCTCATACTAAAGTTATAAATATGAACAATTTGTTCTGGCAAAAATTAGAGCTATTCATTTACGTCATCCCGTCATGAATATTAAAAGTTGACTAAAGTAATAAAGTAGTGAATTAAACAACCTTACTTAACTGCACATGCAATACTAATTCCAAAGAACAAACATACGACTATAAGTTAAAAATACACCAGATATAGAATTCTCAATCCCACTAAACAATGCTACCAAAAAAGCACAAAAAGTTACAAATGATTCCAATGTCAATTAATCCAAATATCAAATAACCAGAAAATTACAAAAAATGCTATTAAAGGATCACCGTCCAGAAGTCTAATTGAATAAACCAGTGCTTTACAAACTGTTTGGTTAGGTGACACACTAAATTAAATAAAAAATAAATTTGCAAATATTTTAATCTAAAAGTTGTTGGAAAATTTATAAATGAAATGTATCCCTGTATATAGGTTAAAGCACATGAAAATCCAGTAAATCAGAATCGTTAATAAGGCGAGAGCATCAAAAACGATATAATCTATTAAACTGTAAATATCTAGTGTGGAATTATGTTTCAAGGCTGATAGACAACATGCAATCATACTCAATTGAGGCACATATGAGTCGAGACTACAGTTTTAAAGTCACAGAAATTTACTATTTCAATAGCGTATTTTTTCATTATATTTCTTGGCCTGTTTATTCAATATATATTGGGAATTCACAAATGTGTTTTCTTAGTAGTTGAAGACTTATCAATATCTCCTGCATTAACTGCGAGTGAGTCCAATGATTGTTGAATCTCGCTGTTCACCATCATTAATTTTTCACACATATTATGCGAACTATTCTCAGGTCCGATTATAGCAAAAAACTTTTCCGAGCTTTTATCTTCTAGATGTTTGAAATAAATTTTGATAAGAATATCAGCTGCGGGTTCATCAATAGCTCCGAACGCCTCAGGCACCCAAAGGGTCCGAAGTAGAAATAACTGACGTATTGCCAGATGTACTTGTTCGCTAGAAATACTAGATTGAAGTACTTGTTCTGCTTCTTCCACTGTCATAGATTTTAAATCATGCAACATCTCTATGTCTGTTTTATCTCTATGTGCTTGAAAAGTTTTCTCAACAACTAGGATTTTCTTTTTTAGCATTCCGAGTTGTTCAGTAATATTTTTCGTTTCGACGGTACTCAGTGATACCAAGTTTATCAGCTTGTTAAAGCTTTTCAAAAGTAGCAAAAGCTGAAAGTGAAGTTTGTATAACATTCGACAGAGTTCCAATTGTTTGTATTCAATCCCCTGAGATTTTGTATTTATCTGTTTTGTGTTACCATTTTCAAGACTTTTTATCAAGTCCATACACTCTGATGCAGCTTTTTGTTTTGCGTTGTAGGAATCTAAATGATCCTGTAATTCTGAAACACCAAATTTCATTTGTTCGACCACTGGTTCAATAGCGCTTTTTGTAGCGAGACAAATTGGGCATTTTATTTGTGAGGGCAGTTGCTCGACCATGGAACTAAAATGTTCTGCAATTCTAGATAATTGCCCACCTAGATGTTTACAACCATCTTTACTTAAATTACTGAAATCAATACATAATACTTTGAAAAGCATTGGAAAGAGATCAAAAGTTTTTGAAATAAATGCAGAGTCGTTATATGTTGCCATAGAAGCGATGTGAAGTTTCCATGTTGTATATGTCGTGTCATGGTAAGCGGTTCCATCCTTTACTTTAAAACTAGTAGAAACCTCATTCGGAAGTTGTAAAGTTTTGACGGGAGAATCCGTTAGCTGCGATAAGAAATGAGAAGGTGAATCAAAACGAATTGCAGTCAAGTTTGAAGTGATGTCGCTAGTAGGTGGTGGTTCCACAATTGGAATATCTATCTGACCAAGAGTGTCATCAGAATGAGGCAAGGATTGTAGAGACAAGGATGAAATGGTTGGAGGTGGTGGTGTGCCTAAATTAGTCAAACTTGAAATTAAAGTATCAGTTTTATCCATTTCTAATTGAAGTTCTTCAGATGATGAAATCGGGCTGTTATTTGTGAGATCGTTTTCCAGTTCATCTAAATTGCTCAAAGACTCAGAAGTATTTTCTTGATCGTTGGTCGATTTCTCAAATTCTGATGTTTTCATCGATTCTGAAGAAGATAGATTTGACTTTGGATGTATAGCACTCTCACTTTGAGTGAGTGATCTGGAGTGAGTTTTTTGTGACAATTGTGGAGAATCAGCGATGTTAATGCTTTCTACGGACGATTGCGGCGTGTTCTTTTTTCTTTGTTTCTCGTTTTCTGCAATTGAAGAAATCATTATCATAGAGGAGTGAGTATCGGTGGTCTCAACATCAGTAAATATACTTCTTGTCCCACTCCATGATTGCGACAAAACACCAGAAGTGAGTGAAAGTGTTTGGTTATAATCATCGTCATCCTGACTGTGTAGAGATGTAAGCTCATCCTCTTCTGTCGGAGTTTGATCCAGATCTTGACTCATGTCATGATTGGCGATTGGTGTAAGATTATAAGTGTCGGGGTCTTCTTCTGTTACACCAGCTTCATTATCTTGACCGCTGGGAGTTGAAGATTGATTTTGAAGTAGTGCAAATCCTTCTTCATTGTCCTCCAGTTCCTCGTCAAGAAAATCAAAATTCCGTAAAACTCTTATATCATCAATACCACTTCCACTCTTATCACTCTCCGTATCACTTTCACTCTCATCCTCATTAGAGTCGTAAGATTTTCCATCGACATCCTCATCTTGAGTGGGTGACATCAGCCTATCAGGTGACTGGTGATATTGGTTCATTTCTTCTTGTGTCGGGTCATGAGACATTTGTAGATGTTTTCCACATATAGGGAGAACACATACAATACTATCGTAAGTACGTTTTTGAGATAAGTGAGGCCTTTTCCAACTCGTTACAATTGATGAAGCAGTGCTTGGGTGGTAAGAAGGAGAACTCGAATGTGGGTGACGTTTACCCATTGATTCATCTGTACGTCGTCGTCCAACAATTGGGGTATTTGAAAGGTTATATTGGAAAGTTAAGGTGCGTCCCGGGAGTTCAAGACGATCCATATCACCACTCAAACTAGAGCTTGTTGGGAGCATCCCAGAAGCAGTTGGCGTGGTGATTGCAGATGATCGAGATACGGCCAGTTTTAAAATATTTAAAGCCTCTTTCCATAGTTTTGTGCTGTTAACAAACTTTGATACAGTACGTAAAATGCTCTGCGTAAAGTCAATTTCCTCAGGGGAGTTTGAAAGTAATATTTCCGACAAGGATAACATGCTACAAATAAGCCTCAAACATGACAGATGAGTAGAAACTGGCCCTTTATCCAACAATTCAATCAAAAATGTCAATTGTTCTCGTATCGAATTAGGAAATGTTTCATGAATATATTTGCATACAACGCTGATCCAAGTCAAGCAGGGTTTGCCATATGAGCGATTGCAGTAAAGACTCATTACGTGAGCAAGAGATTGTAGTTTTTTCTTTTGTGGAAAACTGTCCAAACAAACTTGAGCTACATTATGTGCAGCATCTAAACACATTTGATCTGGGTCATTAAAACAGTCCAATAAATGGGGCAGAAGCGAAATTACATTCATTGAAAAGCCACAACCTTGATCTGCCTTGCCAGATATGAGTGAAAAATTTGATAAAGTAGTAAATGAGGATAATATGTTGAATGTGGCATTGTAGGTGACAGATGACGTAAGACCTTTCAGAAGCATATTTTGAATTCCATGAAAAGACGTCCACTTTATTTGAGTAACATATCTTTCTATTAGTGAGCGACTTTCCGCCTCTTGTAAAGGCAAATGGGAAAGTACTTTCTCAATAAGTTGAACAGCAATGAGAAATTCGTGTTCATAATCCGATTCCAACAAGGCAACACCAATCCAAAATATTTGAGCAAATGTCATTTTCCTTTCCTTGGACGAACTGTGGGGTCTGACATAGCATGACAATCCTACACCAGTTTCTGAATTCATTGACATACTATGACCAGTGCTCGCAGGTCGACGAAAACTAAGTTGAGCTGAAACTTTTCTTTCCAAATTTCCTGACTTTGTTCCTTGAAATGATTCTGCCTCCTTAGGTGGAGATGAGACTGAGTTTGCAGATGACACATCGGATTCAGTAGAATTGTGACATAAACCTGCTGTTGGTACACTAGATGAATGCATGATATCATCAACCATTTTCTTCGACAAAGTTACAGAACCAGATCTGCGATGTGCATGTTTACGTCCTCTTATAGTTGATTCTGGTTGAGCTGTTGCATTCTGTGATGGCAAAGATAATGGAGCAGCACCAGATCTATTTGGACTAGCAGAGTAATTCGGCAAACGACCTGGTGTTGGAGACCTAGGTTTTTTGATTTGCTCAGAATGAACATGCAAAGAGTGGGACTGCTGTGAATTTAAACTTGAGTCTGCTGCTGTTGTGTTACTAAAAGAGGCTTCACCAGAAGACGATTCTTTTCTAATCAATGAAATATCACAATCATGTAGTAAAGTTACAAGAATTTCTATTACTTGTGATTGTGTTTCTTGATCATTACCATAAACAATCCGATTCAAAAGGCAACGGACTAATTTATTGAAGAAAACTGGCGATAATGGTAGTTTCAAAGCACGAAATACCTGCAAAGATCGATTGGCATGGTGCTTGTTATAAGTTGCAATTGCAAACTTTGACGCTTCACTTCCAAGTCTCTCCCTAACCTTTAGTCTGGGTATTTGTTGCTCAAATAGCTCAATTGTTTTCTGCACAAATGCAGACAGTTGTTCTGTACTGTTTAAAAATAAATTTTTTGGATTAACAACTTCATAAGTCCATAATTGGGTCGTGGCACTGATCAAATTTTTCAAATGTGATGCACACAAATTTTTCAATTGACTTTCGGTTTTTACATGTTCAGAAGGCTCTGTTTCTCCATTTTCAGAAATTGATGTTATTTCCGTATACGAGTACCTGTTATCATCACCTGCTTTGGCATATTTCAACTCATTAGATTTTGGTTGTAAATAGGTAGTAATGGATTGCTGTGATAGAGTATGGATTGCAGAATCCTGAGAATAGGAAAGCACAGTTCCTATCATTTCTTTGGGGATCAAATTAGGTAGTAAAATAATAAAAAGATTGGCGAATAATCTACGGCAGTAGTACGGGACTTCTGGTAGTTGGCACTGGTCGACATTTAGAATCAGAGACAGTAAAACAGACGGTAAATGTATTTGCCAGTTAATGTCAATGCTTCGATAAAAAACAAGCTCTGAAAGGAATATACAAGCTACGTTTGACCGTAACAATCCTTCAATTTTTTCACAATTAATAAATGTATGTAGAGGTAATAGAACCACATTTGATGGAAGTGGTAGAGGCCTTGGTGATAAATCATCTTGGATTGCTACAGACCAATCATAATATTCCTTCAACTGATTTTGGAAGTTCTCAGAGTTCGGTTTTGAATCATGAAATTTAGTTGTGTTACCAATAGCGATAGAATTTCTCAGGGGAGTATCTGTCTTCTCAAAAGGTGATTTAGACCTCAATTCCTTTGCTGAAGTAAATTTTTGTGGCAATTTTGCACTCAATGTTTCGGTGAGTGATTGTTTCGTAAAAAGATCACTTGATCTCCCAGGTGACACAGTGCTAAACTTGGGACTTGAAATCGCACTTGGGGGTGTCGATGAATCGGTGACCGTATTAAGAGAACAAAGTGAAGACGATAATACTGGCGTTCTTTTAGACAAACCAGATCCAACTCTGAATTTTGATTTTTCGACAAAACTCAATTGAGATGATGACATGCTGTCATTTCCTTTTCTATCCAAACTAATAGGGACTTGTAAAGATAAGCGATGGTGGCTTGGCGTAGTTGAACTTCTGGGTTTTCTTTCAATGACAATAGGGGAGGAAGGTCTAGCAGGAGTGGAAGTTGAAATTGACGATACTTCAGGTGATACTGATAATGGAATGGCAGAATTTTTTTCATTAGCCTGAAAATCACCTTCAGACAAAGAAGGTTTTCTTCCTTCGGGAGAACTACCCTTTTTCAATGAAGAATCTTTGCTGGCATCCAATCTTGGTAATAAACTAACAATTTTGTAATAGGGTGCTGTTTCAATAGAATCCAGAACCAATGATATAGGATCAGCCATTTGACATTCTTCTATAAGAATCGATGTGACCCTTGAACCCTTTGACCTACCGATATAGGAAACAGCCAACCTCGCAGCTTTTCTCAGATTTTCTGTTGTGTGAACAGAATAAAGCGCCATCAAATATTGTAAACAGGCAAGCAAATTTCCATACCAAGTACTACATAACACAGACCAACAGCTTTCTAGTTCAGGCGCCAAGTTTTGATGATAATATGATGTAAGATACGTAAGGTTGTTCAAAACGTGAAGAGTTGCGTTTTTAGAGCCCCACCCGTCGTGGGGCAGCCAGGGGTGATTTTGTGTAGAAATAGATTTGTGAGGATCATCTACCTTTGTGGAGTCGTCATCAATCAAAACAAGCTCAATATTTTGTAACCAAGGTTGCATTACTTCAAGCAAATGTCTCTGACCAACTAAATTTGCAGACGGAAAACGAACAAATAATTCTGATAATATAGCATGACTCAATTCTGGGTGAGACCGAGCTAATTCTTCAGACATTCTTAACGGATGAACAATATGTGATCCTAGAGAGTGAACAGAAGCACTTCTGCCCTTTCTTTGCAAAGAATTCATCCGATTCTGTGATTCAAGTTTTTTCTTATTTTCTTCGTAACCAGGAAAATATCTTGATAGTAGTGTTGATAGCAAATGTTCCGCTGCCTGAGCAACTTGTGCATCAGAATCCATTGCTTTAAACATAGCAAGATTGAGAATGGAGATTGGATCACTTGCATATTCTGAACTTGAAAAAATGGTGGATATTCCCAGGAAACAACTAGCAGCGACCAAAGATGATCCCGTGTAACACTTACCCACAAGCCAAGTCAATAGGTTTTGCATACCGGGGTTGAAATGAAGCAATAGGATGATTGTCTCTTGTCCTAACTGATGAGCAAACGGATCAGAGCAGTTAAGTAAAGATTCCAACCATTGAAAAAGGTATCCTTCCATGCCAAATGCTTTTTCATCAAAGACAGGACCACAACATAATACAGAGCACTCTGCACACAGCATTGACAGAAGTTGTGAACTAGTTTGTCCGAGCTTGTCTGTATCACTTTCCTGCTGAGCACTAGCGCATTTGTCGCACCAAGAACTGAATAAAAAGAAAAGTTTTTTCCTTGTTTCATTGGATAACATTTGGGGGCGTGAAGAGATAGGAAGATGGCGAATAAGTTGAACAACCATTTCTGCAAAATTAAATCTCATTTCATCCGTACTTTGACCCGTAATCAACATATTACCAAATGAAGTTGTTGATAAATTCTGCTGCTGAGAAGAAAAACTGGTTCCTAATGCCGCATTCTCAGTTTTGTCCATTGTTTCTAAAATTGTACTGGTTTCTTCAATATAATCTTGTAAAATTTCTTTCGGTTTCTTTTGATTAATTAGTTTATCACCTTCTAACAACAAGCCCTCGCTCAGAACTTTATGGGAAGCGAGGTTTGCAAATAATTTCACAAGTACAATCCGTATATTGTCTCTCTTTTTTCTTCTCCGTACATTTTCTTGCTTTTTTGTTTCACTAGCCTCATGAACAAGATGTAAAATTTCAATTACCAAATCATGAAATGCAAACACGCTTGTGTGTCCAAGACCTATAACAGCCCCCTCTCTATACAAAGGGTTGTTGTTTTCAGCTCTGAGTATTGCGACTAAACGATGAAAAAGGGTGGATGGTACTGCGTCCATTCTCTCAACATCCCGAATTAAAGCTACCTTCCAATCAGGAGTACCAGCTGGAATCGCAGACTCGATGCTCTGCTTTTGTTTAATAAATAAACTTGACGGTGATGACTTACAAGCGAATATCAAATAGTTCGTCCAAAGTGTGAGATTCTGGTCTCCACTCACAGACACAGAGGCAACTTTTTTGCTCCCAGTAGTCATGATAGGTTCAAGGTGGCGTTGCATTTGTGACAGACGAATATAAACATCTGGCCAGGAGTATGCCAAAGCACTAGGACAAAACTTAGGTAAACGTGATGGTTCAACAAAAGAAGTCATGAATAAAATCCAGGGATGAATACCATCTATTTCATGCCAATTACTGGAGCATTCAACTAAAGCAGTCAACTCTTTTTCCGATGCAACAGATGTAATAAGTTCTCTGTCGGACTCTTTGAAATTTTGGACAAATTTTTGTTGTTTCAACACTTCTTCTGTGACCTCTGTACAAAATTCGTCTAACACATCTAAACAGAGTCTATCATCTCGTTTTCCATAATCCAATGCACGTGCAAGTGTTCGAACCTCTTTCAAAATATGGCCGGCTAACTTTCTTGTGATACTTCTCGAACTACAAAGTAATACAATTGCAAACCCTTCAATTCGATTAATAATAGGTGCATAAATACACTTTCCACTATTCGGCGAAGCATGGCCACTAGGATTATTTTTTGGCATTATATGATTTTTCTGTTTTGATGCTGGCTTTCCATTACCACTTTCCACATTTGTAACATTATTTTTCCAAGCAATTATAAGAGAAGCTAAAATTTTCAAAGCCCCGTCAAGCAAGACTTGATGGATGTCAGAAACCTGCTTCAAAACAAATGACAAAAACGAAGCCACAACTTCTTCACTAAGAAGTGGGAAATCAACTGCAAATGCCTGTAATGCTGTAATGGCCCGGCTTCTTAATTCTTCATCTACATGCACAGTCAATCGACACAACATTTCTAGTAGATCACTGTGAGGCATGCCATGAGGCATAAGTCTTGGTATTGCAGCTACACATGTTCTAAAAAGTTCAATTTTAGGTTTGTGTTCTCCTGCTAAAAGATCCTGGGGATCTTTATTGGTCAATTGAGAATTTGTAAGCATCATACGAACACCAACCTGAGTATCAAGTGCCAGCAAAATACCATCTAAGGCTCTTTGAACATGCTTATGATAATGAGAAACACCAATTGTCCGAGCCTCATCTTCAGTTAAAGTTTTGTTGATAAATGTCTTTTTGACACGAATTGTATTTCCAGAAGGCATGACATTGATTGTTGATGGCATCGGGGGAGCACCATCCTTTTGTTGTAAACTGTCAGTGATGATTAGAAATGCACGTAGTCCAATATTCATTCGTTCAGGGTATAATGTCACAGGTTTTGTTGTTCTTGACCCTGATAAAGACACTGAAAGCAGGTCTAGCACAATTTCTTTCATCGCAAAATCTAGCCTCTCAAGAGCGATGAATTGAATAATTTTAACAAATATATTGAGAGGTGTGTCTTTTGGTACAACATTTCTTGATCCAGCTGGAAAAAGGCTTTTTACAATTGATTGCAATCTAGTTTGTGTTATTGTATTACTCTCGCATTTGATACGAACCATGTATACCCAAAGTAGCCTGTATAAGGACTCAAGAGCAACTCTTGATAATTTCTGATCACGACTTTTTAATGTAGATAGGCAACTGTCAAGAAATATATGCCAGTTATTAAGAAAAAATTTCTTCTGTGAAACACATAATAAACATGTGATTAGTGGAAACATTGCAAGTTTATTTTTCTGCCTTTTAGACAATTCAAGGCTCGTGGGATATAATGAATCCACAAAATCCCGAAGCACCGGGACATTTACTTCAGTTTTAACGGCAGCTGCCACAGGTACAAGAACTTCAACAAACAATCCCGCTAAGGCATGCTTTACTTCTCGATTCTTAATATCCAAACTGTAATTGGCTAATTCCTGAAGAAACCGAAATGATGCCTCAAAATCTTCAATAGGATACATTTTCACACGGAAATATTTCATTCCCATTATAAGAGAAATCGTTGAACCAGTAGGTGCATCTTTGTCTTTGAGGAGCTCATACATAAATTTATTTCTAACCGCTTGAAATTTTGTTTGTGCAAGCACACCGATTGCCTCTCCATACAAATCCGCAACAATTCGGATTTCTAAAGTATCATTAAACTTCTGTTGACCTGAAACTTGAAAACTTTTGAATGCACGAGCCAATATATAACGTATTTGACTATCTGGAAGTGGGTGTACTGGAATTTGACGTAAAACCTCAATTAGGACGAGGCAGAAAACAAATTCTACTGCAGTTTCTCTACATTTATCTCGAGTATCTTCAGATAGTTGATTGCTGTCACTTTTACCCTTTGAACCTGATTTTGGTTGCTTATCTTCTAACAATGATTCTGTTGTCTGTTTTTTATCAGGTAATTGATACTTGTACCAGTCAAAAAGGGTTTGCAACAAAGATGGTAAGCAATATTCTGCTACGCAACCCAAAGAACTTAGCAATTGATCAAATTGTGGATCTTCGCCACGTTGAAGAGATTTCATTAAACTATCTTTCGTCCATGTTGTACCAGTTGCAGATCCTCTCAAATGAGTATTGAGAAGAACATCTACTTTTTTATCAACTTGAGCTGTAAATTCAGCAATCAAAGTGTGCAAAACAAACTGTCCACTTAGTAGTGATTGTCCATTTGCCTCATTTTTTTCAGGTGTATGATCACCATCCATTTTATAATTAGAATCCAATGACTATCTAATAAGCATCCTTAGATAAAAAAAATATTTTCAGTTATAAATGGAAGACAACTTTTTCCATACAAAAATGTATGGATAAACTATTAGTGTATTATTGCTAATATATCAAATAATATTACTGTTAATGTTTTGCCATTAAATAGTAAAAGCAATACTACTCTTCTAGAAGTTCAACTGCACCTATAACCATAACAAAAAAAATATTCAATTCAACTTATTAAATTCTAATATAGATGATACAGATGCATATGATAGTAGCTGTTAAAATAAATTAATAACAATTAACTTACACAATAAAATGTAATTTTTTTCTACGATTAAACTCTTATGAAAATTGATCGTAATTTTACATATCAGTATATTGAAATTTGGTTTAAAAAAGTTCGACTTCATTATTGATTAATAGTATTTAGAAGACTTGATCAATTTGTTCTTTCGCCTGCTTATGATATAATGGATTTGCCATCACAACCCTGCTTACAAAATATTACTAAACTAATGAGTGGGATGGATGATATTCAAATTGAGACAGGAAATGACCTACGTAATGTATTATCATATAGTACTGTAGTATATAAAAAACTACGGTAATACATTATTGAATATACAGATATACTAGATAGAAGGCATTTCGACTTGAAAATATTAAACCAACAAATATAAAATAAATTGCTGAGATTAATTTTAGGAGACTCAAAGTGGAGATATGTCTTGTTTTACTATATTGTTGATGTTCGGATTGCAAAAAATTATCTTGCTGTGTGCTTTCAAAATAAACTATCTATCTAACTCAGGGTTTCCCAAACTGGGGTCCGCGGACCCCGGGGGTCCGTGACAACTGCAGAAGGGGTCCGCAACGATATGAATGAAGTTGGATCAACTTTAATGATTGATTTTAATTAAAGAGAAATTGCATATTTTTGGTTGAGCGTTGCAGACGAATATCCATTTGTCAGAAAGGGCAATTAAAATCCTTTTGCAACTCCTACATTCGTGAGGCAGCATTTTCACTCTTATAAATATGATGACCAAGTACAGGTCGAGACTTGTCGCCCGATCTATAGGTTTGTCACAAATTGCTCCGAGCATCGAAAAATTGTGCAGTGAAAAGCAACCTAATTCAGCACATTAATGTCGTTTGTGTTGTGTTGTAAATGAAACAAAGTGTGGGGTTCGTCAAAATTAGGATTCTCAAATAGGGGTCCGCGGCCCAAAAAGTTTGGGAAACTCTGATCTAACTGATGGCAGATCAAGACCAGATAATACACTCCACATTTAACCTTTAGTTCCATATATTCAGCATGGTTTCCATTTTACTTTATGGCAAACCTTCGATATGGCAAATATACAAACAGAGACGAAATGTGGTAATGAATGTTAATCATCCCAAGGAATGCCATTGGTGATAACACAGTGCCAAGAAACATTTATATACATGTTTAATTAAACAACTGAACTGGAGCGGAGGTGGAGCAATTTTCACGTGTGGTACGGTACCGGTACCACTTTCAGTTGGCGAGGCTCAACAATTTTGACATATGATATTCCCCGGTTATTATTCCCAACCCCACCTGACAATGTCATAAAAAATTACATCATTATGACGTCACAGAGACGTATTAAGACACGCCAAAATATATGGATAGTCGTCCAAAACTCACAGACGATCACTTGCAATCTGAGCAAGTCGCGTCGCATAAAAAGTTATAGTCTTTCTCGTCGTAATAATCCGGATATGACAGAGATCGCTGACGGTACAGTGTATTATGAGCTTTTTCGGCCTACTTTTGGATTATGCAAAATAAACTAAAAGTAGGCCTACAGTAGAGTGAAAATTGCCACTGAGTACCGTAACTAATTCCTAACGGCACCGGTAGCTGAATTTGGAATTAAAAACTGACAAGTTCACTGATCAAACTCCGGGGACGATCAAAGGTTACACATTACAGTCATGCGAATATCTGTCGAAGTGAATAACAGTCTCTGAGACAGTCAGTCAGTCAGTAGTTTTCTTTTTCACCAAAATGAAAATGCACTCACAGTGAACATACAAAAAGTTGAAAATGACATTTCATGGTGAAAGGTGACGCAAAAGACTAAGTTGGTTATCGAGCAGCGATACCTGTGATAAGAGTCTAACTTTGATACAAGTTTAATAGAAATATAACAATAGAATATATATATAAATTAATATAATAATATATAATGTTAAAGTCCAAAAACAGAGGCCAGGATCTGGTAGCCATCTACTCATGCATGGTTTGGGTGTTGGCTTGGTGGTGTATTTGAAGGTAACCATGTCAGCGTTGGAGTTCGACATATTGCTGGTTGGATATAGAATAAGCAGCGTGTGATAGATTAGTTAGACTATGATGTTATTTAAATCTGTAGATCTTAATTATACGGCGAATAATGACAACCTGCTAAAATTTCGATTGTTACGTCACGGATTAGTCTATCTTATGGAAGTAAACAGGGAGTCGTTGCTCGGGGAAACCTGGATTTTATTGTAGCAGGCGGCTGTGCACTTGCGTTGGATTTATTCTCATTGACTGATTTGTGTATATTATGGTACCGATACCGGTATGTTATTACGAGGAGTCACTCTTCTGCACATATTGAAACAAATTGTCGGAAAATCATACGTTAACCAATTGCTCATAGAATGATAGCACATTTGCACTCGTAACGTAACTGTTACTAGGGGCGAAAGCACATTTGCACCCAGGTACATATGATTTCGTCAACTGCACCCGGGACATTTGCAGCTTCATACTTTTGCACCCACGGACATTCGCAAACATATGTTTCCACCACCAGATCATAGAACTCGCATAATATACCCGCGGACATTTGAACCCAAAAACGTTCGCACTCTTGTTCATTTGAACCCACGTACATTAGCACCCACGGATATTTGCACCCACGTACATTTCACCCATTTACATCTGCAACCGCGCTACATTGGTGTGAATGTACGTACGTAGGCTATAACATGTTAATTGCAAGATAGCTTGCGTCTTCGAACAACTATAACATACACATTGGGGGTGAGAGTATATTATTAATGACACAATATTTAGTCAAAATGCCGCGAAAACATATTTCACAAACAATAATATGAAACAAAATTATTGGCATTTGTTTCGTGAAGACGTTCACAATTTTCCAGAAATATATTTATTAATTTGCTTCATATATTTTCAATAAATCTAGATTAGATTAAAAAGAAACCTCACGTGTTGTAAACAGGATTTTCTAAATAATCCGTGCCGTATTTTTTTTTGGAATTTTTCCGCCTATCTGGTTTGATGTCATTATTATCAAGTTCCAGATCTTCCTACTTCATTATCATAGGACTGCATATGGTAGCAATCCACCAATTTTTGTGAGAATTGGGTTCTCAAACACAGGGATTGATTCCTCCCAAATGCCAGCATGAAGATTGAAAGTGCAATGATGACAGTCGATTTTCGAGTTATCTTTGTTTTCGTTGTTTATGAGAGTTTCATTCCTAGTTTTAAAATTTTCAACAATGCAACTCTTTAGTTTTATCAGAGCCATTATATAACGGATTTGGTTTTATTATTGTTGTACTAGCGCTCCGATCTCTTCTGCAGAAATTTCTCTGCTCCTTGATTCGGTTTTTTTTTTCAAAATCTATTCTACTTTTTCAATAATGCCTCGAGTAGAATCTCTGAATCCCCGTCGCCTTCTTTTGAAAATGTGTCAAACCTTTTTGCCGGAATCTACCGGAACGAATTTTTCAGTTTTCGCTTTTTTGGCACAGATTTATTTTGTGATATTTTTTCAAAAATAACATTTCGACAAGTACTCCTTTCTTCTCTTAGTTTTTCCAGAATCATGGCTTAACGACTTGAGAATTCCATGTTTTTCACTATGCATAAATTGGCACTTCATTGATTTTTTATTGTCGTCTTTACATTCCATACGACTAGTATACATATCTTTACTTTTGTTTTCTTTAAAGTTCATAAAAATTTTCATAAAGAAATCTGAATCATTAATGAAACGAGCGTAAGACATATGTAGATTTGATTCAAGTGCATAAAGAATCGATTATATGAATAAATTAAACTAAAAAAAAAAATAATATCTCAACTCATAAATGGTAATTTTACTTTAAAAATAAATTCTTCTCTTTGTCTTAGATTCATTTCCTTTCAGTTATAATGATGATGATTCCTAAATGATTCATTGTAACTAGAATAAATGTAAATATCCGTTTCAATAATGCAGCAAAATCAGATAGAGCGGTTTTAACTGTATTTTAATACCATTTGTATACAATATTATATAGTATGAGCAAACACAAAAGTAGAGCAGTATTGTTTCCAAATAACGTTAGATTTTACTTTCGTAACGTTAGAAATTTACAATCCTCGACAGATATAATTTCATTTCCCAATATGTCGTGCTTCATTCACAGTGTGAGTTTGTGGCTCGAATTCATCATGTTGTCGATTACCGACGATTTCACCTGAAATCTTTTGTAAATGAAATACCGTTGATAACTTGCGAAAAAGCAAATAGACGTTCGTACTTGATGAAGTATGGTTTTCGATGTTAGATTAATAAAACCGTATTAATAAGAAATATTATGATACAGCCATGTTTGGTATTACAATAGATGGATGTATTTCTCAAATTCTCACCACCTAAAAAGACTGAATAGGAAAGAAAATTTGCACAAATGAATTAAATTCGGAATAACAGTGAGGATGACAAAGTGACCGGTTGCGTCATTCCGTGCAACAAGGAACATGATAAGGAAACGATCTCAATAATTCACGGACCCAGAAAAATTTCAGAAATTAATAAACTCACGACATTTTCCACTTTTGTAAATTCATGTTTGTTGTTTTGTTCAATATTCTCACTGGATGACTGGGCAATGTCAGCAAAATCTTTGAATTTCTTCCGATAAGAAACTTTTATTTCGTGGTTCGGAGCGGAGATGGCTTTTGAAGAACTCCCAATACTGTTATTTTTCAAAAGTGCCTTTGTACTAGTTCGAGTTACAGTAAATGTCTTTATGAAACCTGCCGGATAAATTGTTTTTGCGTTATCATAGGATTTGTTGCTACTTTCCGAATTATACTCACTCCCCATTGTTTTATTCTTCACGGGCTCCCCACCACTTGGCACCGCACTTGACATAACTTCACTACTGGCTGTGTTGAATCCACATTCTGAAGAACTCTCTTTAGTAACGCTTAGAATCTTGATAGCTGCGATAGCTTTTCGTATCGTGTTAGGCGCTGGATTATGTGATCCGCCTTTGGTTTGTTTTATTTTTTCTTCCATTTGGAAGAAAAAAAATCCTAGAACTTAACGATGGAATCAAAATGTTGTTTAAATTTATTTGACAAAAGAGCAAATTTCTCCTTACTAACCGAACGACAGGATTCCGAAGATAATCTGAAAGGATTATCATGTTGTACTTCGAATGAATCTTAACAGAAAAGAGGTTTGATTCATTTTCGAAGCCTGAAGATCTATGATTTGATTGACTTCCACCCGTTGATCCATCATTCCATTCGCTAGTCCTTCATCTCCTCAGGTACTCGGGGATACCTTTTGATTTTTTGTACGAGCCAGGGAATTGATACGAGTTATTTCGTCTTGAAATCTGTTGAAACTACCAGAATTATCATCGTCTGCATCCATGGGCGGAAGATCACACTCAGAAATACTTTGAGAAATATTGCTAGATATTTTTGAGAGACTATATTTAGATTCATCAGATTGATTGGATTTGGGGATTTATTCATTTCCATATCCGGAATTTGTTCATGCTCATTGAAATCCCGACTGTTAGGACTGTATGGCAATTTTTTCAGAATATTGCTTCCATGGATGTATGACGCAGCCAACGAGCTTGCAGATTGTGATCTACAAACAGAGGAATCTGTATAAACTAGGTCAGAGTCCATAATTTGCAGTATATCGGCAAGAAGCCTCTGTATCGATGATTGTTTGATTCATCGTATTTGGATGGTTGTTCATTCATGGATTCTGTTCCAATATCTGGTATTGCGAAAGTCCCATTGAAACGTTTTTCTGCATATATACCTGAAAGCTCGTTTTTCGAAATGCTCGTCCCGATTTACAGACCGTCATTCCCTGAAAATCCTGGTTTTGCTTCTCCTAATTTTGCTTGATCCGTAGATCCAAACAAAGTGTTTTATTATTCATTTTAATCATTAGTAGCAAGACTTTAGTTTTAACAAGAGAGAAAATCCGTCCTTGCAGGTGATAATTGTTTAATTCATCCTGTTTGATCGCGTATTCAGCTTCCGTAATAGAATTTATCATTTGACTTTTTTTTTAATTTCTTCAGCGCAATCAGCATCCTTGGTATCTGTCCAATAGACAGGTATTAGTTCTAAAAATATGAACATAGATGATACGAACTATAGTCACTGATACCTATACAATGGTGGTGTGCGCGTTCTGACGGATTGGAGGAGATGTTTGCATAGGCACTTACTTTATTTTTGTTGACGCGGTTCTATTCGATGGTTTGCAATTAGCAACCACCAATGGTTTGGAATTAACAACTTGATCAGCCTCCACTAACCCGTGCGAAAAGATACTTCGCTTAATATGTGGCCGAACTGCAAAAATAGAGACTAGGCAGAACGAACAAACAGTTCGTATCTGGCTTTCAACAAAACCGTGCATGTGATTAGAATTGGACACCTCAAATTTGAAATAAAAAACGCCGTGCAACAGTTGTTGTTAAAGCATAGGCCTACAGACTTTTTGTATCATGCATTCCAATGAGGTCGTCCGAGGGCCACAAAAACTTGTTCGTGGGCCCACGGCTGCCATATTGGCTTTTTTAACGCCAAATTTGCCATTTTTCAAACGCGTTTGGCGTCAGAATTTCCGTTTGGCTTTTTGGCTTTTTTCAAGTCTATTCTAGTGTCTATTATTTAAATCATATGAAATACAATATTTAGTGTGTAACAACTGAACATTAGCCTATTACCTGTACTTAGCTACTTAACATTACTGCATTAGGATTTCCTGGAGCATCGATTTCCTTGTTTGTTACATTAACTCTTAACCATAGGCCTACCCAATAAGAAATAATGGCAGTTTCTGCAGCTGCTCAGACAGATGTTCAAGCAGGGTTGTAAACATTGTCTCGTTTTTATAGTTTTGCCTATTTGTCAATTTTACGTTCTGTTTCCAAAAAATAGTTGTATAACTTAATTTTCATTATGCCTGATATGGTTTATGTGAGCTTTAGTTTAATTCTGCAATTGCAGTAACGATGTGATTAACTACGCTAAAATTACTGAATTAGATATCAGTGGTCCACCTGCAGACCTGTGAGCGGCAGGGGGTAAGATAATTTTTTAATAAAATTGATGGTTTATAAATTTTAAAAGTGAAAAATTTTCAATAGTAAAGCACGATACACTGATATGGGGAGAATTTTTTAAGGTATATATATTACAAGTTCAAGTAGAAACATGTAGGTATATTACGTACTGACAGACTGAGGCGGCACCCTGTATGTATTGTATATATTGAATGGTAAAATGATGCTGTCCGCTTGATATTTATTTTACTTTCTACAGTTCTATAGGAGCTTTACTTTCTATTTGTGTGCCTCACTGAATGAACTGATGGCTCTACATCATCATCAGTACGTTGCCAAGGGCTTAAAATCTGACAAATCATGGGGCATTTGTACTTAGTAAAATTGTTGGCTTTTTCTGGCTTTTTTGTGTCTTGATTCGGCTTTTTTTGATCGCTGGGGTCTGGCAACCCTGCGTGGGCCGCAGTTTGCCGAACACTATTTTAGACCATCGAATGGATTGGTTGGTCCAGCAATCATCTCACGCTTAGCACGATGTGCCACACTGTCCTCCTTAGGTATCCATCTTCATTCTTCTGCGTGGCTAATGTATGATGTCGATATATATTCCGCAACCAATTGAATGAGACAGAACTCCACAGGACGCAGATTATGTGTGAAGGCGCTGCAAACTGGCAGAACCGGACGTTCTGGTCTGAGCGTTTTTGGCGTCCAAAATGGAGGCATAAACAAAGTCACGTGATCGGTGAAAGTCCTCTTTTTGTCTTTGCCGGGTCTTGTTGTCGCATTATTCTTTCGAATGCGTTGGGATTCTTATATTAGTGAATCACCCGTTTTTTATAGCAACGTAGGTTCATTTTTGACTAATATCAAATACCAAGATTATGGTGCTTTTACGGTTTTATGCATTATATTATTATCAAACTTGTCCAAAACATTTGACTATAAGTGCAACACTTTTTTCAGAGTATTGAACTGAAACAAAATTTTGCTATACAGGTATTACTGTAACATGGTCCGCTTCTCTGGGAAGCTAGCAGCTCTTTTTTCCCCTCGTAGTTGCTCCTTTCAAAACTTTTACCCGATAGCCCACTACAGCCAGAAGTGGAGTAGCCTACTCCAGCGGTAAGAGCTCAAGTTATGACCCATGTACAAAAGAATTAAAAGCTTTGAAAGAGTCGGTGGATAAGTGGCAGTCCATCCTGTACGCAATACTATTAAATTCACTATCATAACAGACAATACGGAAGTATTTGGCCTACTAAAGAGAACTCGAAAAACCCAAGTCCTTGAATGCTGATACAAAGATGGCTAAATCATTTATCAGGATTCCAAATGGTTAAAAGTAATACAACACTAGAGAGGTTTTTACCCCCGATGGTCTTTATCGCAAATTTTGGATGGAAATGTCCTTCACGCCAAATGAAACGCACGCGTGGGACACACATTATATGTCGCCGAAAAAATGGAACGCTACGCTATCAGACAAAAAAGAGAAAGAAAGAAGAGAGAGAATACAGCGTGCCTTGCCTCTGTAACCCACTGCAGAGTGCAGACATGAAAAATGCTCATTTGTGAGCGAAGGTTTCCACCCATGGGAACAATTGCAGAATCTTTTACAGAAACAATTTGGCGCCAGATACCAAAAAGCTTACTTGCACGAAGTAATGCAAGGCAGTGAAAGGCAAAGAGCTATCGTTACAGAAAGTGGCTTACGGCCATACGATAGGAACTGCACCAGCGTATAGTGAATATTCTGGCAACGAAACACTATATCACGTAACGCGAGCAAAAAACGTAGAATCTTTACTACAAACAGGGTTGGAATCCCTGACGCGAAAATAGATACATTTTACTAGAACAAAAGTTAAAGACAAAAGTTTAGGAGAAAATGAGAGAAATATCAATTGATCCGAACGAGACGTGGGTTTATATGTATTGGAAACAACTAACCCAAACGTGTTATTATGTTGGGGGCCGATACCAAGGTAACTGATTCGAATCGGGGAGGTCGACAAGTTTACGAGCTAATCGCAAAGAAAATTGAAAAGTTTTACGAGCCAATGATTGTACGAGCTAACCGCAAAATGAAATTAAAAGTTTTACGAGCCAATCGCAGAGGAAATTAACAATTTCACGAGATACGTATTTAACTTTATGAACGTATTTATTGTACGTATTTAACTTTATTATTATTAAGTTATGCCCGTCCTCCAGGTCCTCTGTATTTTATTTGCCCTTTGTTATTGTTTTGTTTTTTGTTTGTATCAGAATGACCAAATAAAATTGATTGATTGAGATACGGTAGATATGATTCATTTGGCTGGGCAACTTATTTCCAGAATGAAAACATTATCTTGCTGTGTTTTATGATTCATTAATAAGTGACACAGAATACCTCTGAAAGGTCTTATGAAGAACCTAAAGGCATGAACATAACTAGAAAAATTATTTGAATCAGTTTTAGGTGGAATTTTTTTTCTCTCACTTCTCAGTCACGCTCCAGTGATTTTAGGTCATATCTCGAGAATGGTAATAGATAGGGATGTCAGATTTGGACTAAACGAGGTAAATAAAGTGAAGTTCATGACGAAAAATTTCGTCACGATTGAGTGAACACGGACCCTGAAATTGATGGAAAGCAACTTCCATTAAGAGTGATCAGTTTATGACGAGGTATTTGAACTACTTAATGAATTAGTGCGGACGAATTTCCGCCATTCGTCGTCGCAACGACTCTGTTGCATCCATCCAACTCATAATCAAACATCCACTTTTTTACTACTCAAATCCTTTCTGTACATTTCCGCTGGCGGGTAGCGAAGCGACCTCCCCTGGATATTGCCAACCGCAAAAGGAAATTAAAAAGTTTTACGAGCCAATCGCAGAGGAAATTAACAATTTCACGAGATACGGTAGATATGATTCATTTGGCTGAGGCGACTTATTTCCGGAATAAAGCATTATCTCGCTGTGTTTTATGAATTATTAATACGTGACACAGAATGCAACGGCGGGTTATTAATGTGGCCCAAGACATACGACTCTATCAGTGTATGACTTCATTTTAGTGTATTGGATTGAAGGAAAAGCTCGATATTGCCGATTTTGGCCTATTGTGGGCCTCTGAAAGGTCTTATGAAGAACCTAAAGGCATGAACATGACTAGAAAAATTATTTGAATCAGTTTTAGGTGGAAATTTTTTTCTCTCACATCTCAGTCACGCTCCAGTGATTTTTGGTCATATCTCGAGAATGGTGATAGATAGGGATACAGATTTGGGCCAAACGAGGTAATTAAAGTGAAGTTCATAACAAAAAAAATTCGTCACGATTGAGTGAACACGGACCCTAAAATTGATAGAAAGCAACTTTCATTAAGAGTGATCAGTTTATGACGAAGTATTTGAACTACCTAATGAACTATAAAGTGGCCGGGGGCAGCGCGCCGGACGAATTTCCGCCATTCGTCGGCGCAACGACCCTGTTGCATCCATCAAACTCATAATCAAACATCTACTTTTTTACTACTCAAATCTTTTCCTTTACATTTCCCCTCGCGGGTAGCGAAGCGACCTTCCCTGGATATTGCCAACCGCGAAAGGAAATTAAAAAAATTTACGAGCCAATCGCAGAGGAAATTAACAATTTCACGAGATACGGTAGATATGATTCATTTGGCTGAGGCGACTTATTTCCGGAATGAAAACATTATCTCGCTGTGTTTTATGAATTAAAAGTGACACAGAATGCAACGGCGGGTTGTTAATAAAGTCTAGTCTAGAGAATATTTATGTATTTTCCTCAACATTTGAGCACTAAAAATATCAAAAACGCATTTTCAGACGGACAACTCACCAGGCCTCTCTGTAGTAGGGTAGTCGAGTTGTCTCTGGTGAATTGTCCGTGTAGTCGAGTTGTCCGCATCCCTTGTTAATGTGGCCCAAGACATACGACTCCATCAGTGTATGAATTCATTTTAGTGTATTGGGGCGGGCTTTGGGCTAAAGGAAAATCTTGAAATTCAGATATTACGGTACTGCAGCAGGTTCTGTAGGTCTGCTTCTTTGGGAAGCTAGTAGCTCCTTCTTGCGGTTGCGGTGTATTAATACAATAATAAGTCAGTGAGTCGGAAGGATAATATTACATTTCAGATCATAATGTCTGAAAAAGATGAATGTTCTGCTAATAATGACCCCAATCTGGCCGGGTCCTCAGAACAAGATGAAAGTCTTGGAGCTACAGGAGGTGCCGAATTGGAAAATGGGAATATAAATTTCCTTGAAAAGTTTATGGAACAATTGAAGCTCTTCAACAAACCTGCTCAAGAAACAGAGGATGAAAAACCAAAGCCAGAGCAGTTACTTAAAGAAGTGACATTTCAAGGAGTATCAGATTATATTCAATCTCCCAAGTGCAAAAACATTATTGTTTTATCAGGAGCTGGAATATCAACATCTGCCGGCATACCGGATTTTCGAAGTCCTGGTAGTGGTTTATACGATAATCTGCAAAAATTTGACCTTCCTTCTCCACAATCTATATTTGAAATATCGTATTTCAAACAAAAACCGGAGGCATTTTTCACCTTGGCAAAGGAACTCTATCCAGGTTTGTCCTTTTTTCATATTCTTTTGCTTTACCATTATAAACTATTTGAGAGTTGGATATGAAAAACAGTTGGCGTTAGTCTACCTTGCTACTGAAATCTCTGATTGGATGGTCTATTAGTAAGTTTCATATCCTATCCATATGCAAATATCTTATTTCAGTATTTTGCAAGTCCAAGCAAATTCACCTTAATAATGGAATGTTTAATGATATCAATTATATAAGGCAATAAAAAATAGTGATGAAATTGTATATCATTAGTATAATATCCAATGATGAAGGAGGAAATTGCATTTCATTGTTTTTAACAAACCATCCCAATATAGACTGCAAAATCAAAAGCTACACCAAGTAGTTCTTTGATTTTAACTCGATTGATTTACTTATGAATCTAACATATGAGATCTTTTTTCTAACTAGGCGAATTCAAACCTACAATTTCACATTATTTTATCAAGTTACTGGAGACGAAAAAACTTTTATTGCGAGCATACACTCAGAACATAGATACTTTGGAACGGGTAGCTGGAATCAGTGATGACAAAATAGTGGAGGTAAACTCTTTTAATCAAATATTCAAACAATACTGAGCTATTTACTGCCAGAGAATGATAGCTAAATGACATTTTCTCTTGAGATTGTATATTCTGGCCAATATCATATTGCCCAAATTCCATGGAAGCTTTTATAACATTTTTTGCTATCATGATATTCAATTTATATTCTTTCTTGTAAGATTCCAGGGAACGTTTGTTATTTCTTCATTAATACAATGGTTTTCAGTCACAATTTATACCTAGCAAAGCTAGAATATAGGCGGTATCATTATTATCAGAGGTGGCTTTATTGGTTTATTCTCGAGAATTGAAATGAAAGTGTGAGGGAGTTATAATACCGGATATACTAATTTAGATATCAAATTTATTAATTTTTATTGGTGTGGTTTTTTAATTCAAGGCACATGGAACATTTCACACATCTCATTGTTTATCTTGTGGAAAGTCTTACACACAGTCTTGGATGAGAGATGTTATTTTCAAAGATGAAATACCGAGATGCACTGATGAGTCATGTGGCGGACTAATTAAACCTGATATAGTATTTTTCGGTGAATCTTTGCCTCCACGATTCCATACGAAAAGAATGGTAATTGTAGTATTACTGATATCGAGTGATATGCAAAACAAAACATAGGTGATAGGTTTGAAATTTTATTGTAGCACGTCATTGTCAATATTCAAATTTTCTGAGATGTTTTGCATCTTGTTATTTTTTATTTTTTTGATTAGCTTTCTTAATTTTGTGTGAACGAGTATTATGGGTGGCAAATTCGGAAATTACATTGGGAAGTTGACATTTTGTGTTTTCACTTATAGTAGGTAGTGGTTCCGAATATTTTCCTAAATAATTTTGTGTAAGTGAATGTATGCCTCGTCATTTCTTGTATTGGTAAGTAGGGTATTGAAATAAGTAATATCTTATTTTAGGAAGATTTCAATAAATGCGATTTGCTCATTGTCATGGGAACGTCTCTGAAAGTTCAACCTTTTGCATCTCTGGTTGACTCTGTACCTGACACTACACCAAGGTTATTGATAAATAGGGAGAAGAGTGGAAGCGAAGATGTCATGTTGATGATGATATTCGGTGGTGGAATGAGATTTGATGATGAAGATAATTACAGGTTTGATCCTTGCTTAGCTGCTTTTTTACCCTTGTCTTCATACTTATTCTTTAATTTAAATTTTTCAAACATTCAGAGATGTTTTCTGGGAAGGGAATTGTGATGATGGTTGTCGTGCATTGTGCTCTCTCCTGGGATGGTTGAAAGAATTAGATGAACTTGTTGAAACTGAACGCAAGAAAATTGATGAAGCTAAAACGAAAATGTGAATTCTTGTAAAAAAATAGTCTATAGTTTTTCATTCGCCAATTCTAAGATTTCATATTGTCCTGTATCTCTCAAACATTTTTTACTGAAGTAGGAATCATGATTTTTTGTTTGTAATCTAGATAGCCTATCGTGCCTATTTGTAATGTAAGAGGTCGGTAATTTATTCAGACCTCATAATCAGCATAATAAATGATAAAAACAAGAATAAAAACATAATTATAGAGGTCGTCAAACTAAACCTATAATTAAGTTCAAAACTAGCAATATTTTCGAAGATGATCATGTGATGGATGGTCACGCGTTTGTTTAACCACAGTTTTGTTTTCTACTGATAGATATTTTTGCAATATGCCCACAACCTTTCCATATGCAAACTTAATGTTAGAGTTTAATATCAAGTAAAACAGAAAAATAAATTTTACAATCACTGTGAAAGCCAAGATTTTCTTTTAAGTTTTTATCTGATTTCCTGAAAAATTGGGTTACGTTTTTAATTTGTGCCCAATGTTTTAAGCAACTGAATTTGTTTTTATGTTTCGCACATGGTGTTCCAGTGAACAGCACTTTAGCCCAAGTTAGTATTATAAGTTATTTAGATATACTTCTAAAATATATAATAAAATCATTGCCTTGTCAGCAAATCCTTTCAAATGTTTGTTCTGGAAGTTTTGATGCATTGCTAATCCATGATCAATCCATAATTAGTCTCCCAGAAAATTTTTTGGCTTGATGGAAATTAATTTTTCTGCTGATTTGCTATTTTTCAAGTTATTATTCTATTTTTCACATTTCAAGCAAGATTTAAATATACCAGAGATAATTTTTAGCTGTATGATATGCTTTTATGTGTGGATTTTAACTCCGTAGTATTATGTACTACAATCTATTTCATGTTTGGTAAAGTTAAAACTGTAAATAACTAATTTTTGTTTTAAAATTTCTGCATTTTATATAAAACTTGAGAGTGTTATGCAATATTACTTTGTAATCTTATTAGTAAACCAGTAAGCCAAATACATAAATATGTCGTCTGTAGTGACAATCAAGCATTAAGACCATCAATTAAAAGCACTCAACTGTGGTTGGATTATAGTGTCATGGAAATCATTGGTCGAGTGGCGGCCAGCGATGAACTAATTTCGCTGTACGTTTTCATTGAGTCTCTTGTTTTCTCGCGTCTCTCTCTTGCTGGTAGTCCTGAACCGGCATTCACACAAGAACTGTCGCATCCATTTTCATAAAGTTAAAACCATCGAGGGTTTCCGTTGTATTGCGGTATCGTTGAGCGGTAGCTCAGCTCTGTAAGTTGCTCTGCAAGTGCTGGGTAACGATTCGCTGTAACGCGAATTTTGCAGATCTTGCGATGCTTTTGTTTAGTCTGAATAGTTAAGGTATTTCACAAATATCACGCTGTTACTTCACAAGCTATTCAAACTTTATTTACTTTGGAAAAAATGTCGAAAATAGTTTTCTTCCTATATTACGAAAATTGTACAAACATATTCGTTCTAATCGCACTGCTCCAGAATTGACGTGTTCCATAGTCTCGTTGTGTATCTGGGCAACTCGCGCCCAGCATCGCTCTCGTTTTTGGACACGTTTAGTGGACATAACGATCGTTTCAATATTATGTTGTTATTGTTATTTGTCTCCATCATTTTTAAAAAATCGCTTTTCTCTTCGAATACTGGACCAATTCTTTTGAAATTTTCAGTGGGTAAAAATAAAATTTTTCTCCAGAAGGCTATTACTTTTTCGCCAAGACGTCATCAAAATTATTGCCATTGGGTGGCGCTTTGTGTCCATATATTTGAGCATAGCTCTCTTGTTTTTTTTTATATGTATGCAGGATAAAAGTTTTAATTTATACAAAGCTATTCCTACTCAACAAAAGCAAACGAGCTTCTCGCCGATATTTGGTTTGATTCATTTCATTCCGTTTAACGACGGCAAATGACAATAAAACCTCGTTTACTTCAAAGGTTGGTCTCTATGTCTGTAAATGTTCACCTGTGCAAATACCCATGGGTGCTAAATGCGAGTGCAAATTGCCCGTGGATGCAAATGACCTATACCTAATACAACGCGAAATTACAATCATGTATATTTGTTTAAATGATATAATTTAATACCCCTGTATGTAATTAGTAATTAAGTAACCTACGGCTACGGGTCAAGTACATACGAGAGAGATCATGGCGACGTCTGCTGCGTACAACGACGTCATATTAGTGCTGTTCATTTGGAAATATTGATGTTATTTTCACATCGCTTTGCTTGTGTGGCGTACCAAAATTGATATCACCACTCAGGTTCTTTCTGCCAGCTTCTTGGACGTTGTAATTGCTATAGATGTCGATCACAAAATAATCTTCTTGCGGTTCCAAATACAGCAGAGTAACTAAGTTAACTAACTAGATTAATTATACACCTGTAAGAACTTAATACAACCAAATACTCCAATAAGAAATACAATAAACAAATAAAAACATGAAAAACACAGTACAAATACCGTAGGATACATACGTAACACAAGATACGGAATTGGTCTATGACGTCACAGTCATGAACTATTTACTTATAATGGGATACAAAAACCGGGTAAAACATACCTAGATATACATAAGAATAACTAGTATGACACTAAAGATACAACACAAATCCTATCTTATCGACAAACAAGTAATATACATGGAAATACGCATAGAAATCACACAGGAAATAAACTGCGAAAATAGACTAGTTACGGAAGTGTTAAATACAAGCTAACTAGGGAACAGAGCTATGCCCAACTGGAGAAATAGTAAACCTGTACTACTAATATCATTTTACAACAATAATTACACAGATTAACGGCACGAAAACACTATAATAATAACCCAAAAAACAGAGAAATATCTACACTGCCGGCAGTCTGACCAATGACATTAAACAACATGATAGGCAACTCTGACGTCACTCCATAAGACTACAGGCAAAACATTGTATTTCATGATACGCTCCAATGCACATATTTCTCGTCGCCTTTCGCGTCCGTTTTCCGCTCGCTTTTGCTACTCGGCGTCTTTTTTACGTGTAGTACCTGCCTTTTTGCGCCTGTAACGAAACAAAATAATCTCTATATCTAAGAAGTTTTGCTTACTTGGAAAGCTGGAATAACAGGCAAGCTGTAAAGAGCAATTCTGGACATCATAGACGTTTTTTTTTATCAGAGAAGATTACAAACGCGATAGCGGAAAGATTTGTGTGGAACATTTTGCAGATAATGACAAAGTTCAAAGTTAGTAATTTTAATGTTTGCGCTTAATCTTTGAAATTTCATTTTAAGAGGGTGTCATACAAAACTGTGCTGCGATACAATTCCATAACACAAAGTTTGCACCTATCGAACTTGCTTTTGTAGGTGAATTTATTAGACATATTACATATTCAGTTAATCGTAGGTAACATTGCTGGTACATAATGCATCATAGAGGTTTGTTTAAATTTAGGAATTTAGCTCATAGCCCACTAATTAATATTATCTTCTATGCAGGAGGTTGCAGGGCTGAATTCAACTTGCAGCCTTACCGATCACCTGACGATGCTCATTTAGTTTGGCTCGAGCAAGTCTCCTTGAAATGCTTGTGTGGATGGAAACTACCTATATTTTTTGCCTTCCTCCGATTTTAGACAAATTTATTCTGAGGGATTTCGCTTATAATTCTCACTGATTGTTGGCTGTTTATAATTCCTATTGATTGTGAATTCTGATTATAACAATGAGTTGAAAATTTTTTTACCTAATTTACTGGCACCTTTTTCTTGTCAATACTCCAAGCTGAGGTAATAAACATGACAATACATTTATGTCATCTGGAAGCAAAATATGCACACTAATTAATAGTTTGGCACATTGAGATAATACATCATGACAGAAAATACAAGTTAAAGATATGTATGACCATCACATGGTAATTAAAATTAAAAAAAATAATAGGGGCTGTGGAGTATGGAAAGTTCAAGACAAAGAAAAAGACAAAAGTTCATAGCTCATGAACTCTCAATTTTGCCTCCATTGCTTTGTGAAGGCCAATATATTTCGAGTGGCTGAATTGGTTTACCTTTATGATAGCAACGATTTTGTATATAATATAGCGAGATTATTTCAATTTAATTGAAGTGATATAATCTCCCAAAGCAATGCTCGAATCGTCTAGAATAGATCAGTGGTGTCAAACTCATGGGTTTTCGAGAGCCGCATTGCATTTTGAAAATTGTAAAAAGAGCCGCAAACAGTTTTTGATAATGTATACTTAAAAGATATTTTTAAGATAGTTTTAGTTTGTGACATATATTGTGATGCAACTAAACAGTTGGATTAAGTTTTATTATTTTCTTCAATTTCAAATGCAATTACATATTAATATTTGCATTCCACTATTATTGCAACATTTGCAAGTTACAGTATTTATTATAAAAAATCGTAAAATTCTATGTACAACCATCAAAATTATTTTTGAACGAGCTTTGAATAAGGAAAGAATAATACATACACTAAAAATAACTTAATCTAAATATATGAACCTAAAATTAACAAAAATACTACAGTATAAACTCAATGTTTTAATAATTACATTTGTCCTGGCGTTTGGCATCTTTTTTGTGTCACCAGCATACTAAGGCCAGTCTGAAATGATTTTATAGTACCAACTCTAACTAACGAGGCCACATGATCATGGGTTTATCTGGATCTTCACGAATGTTTAATTAATTCCAGTAATGCAAAAAAGTTACTTTTATCATTTCATGTATAGATCAGTAAAAAAACAAATGACAGATTTTTTCGACAAGACATTTCGCACTACATTGCGTGGCATAGGATTGCTTGAATTATTATTGATATTGATTTTTAGTAACTAAGTCGTTGTATAATTATATTAATATACAAACACATGGAAATTTTTTGTTCGAAGTTGGTCTTCGAATTTGTCATATTGACTGCTGACTGCTGATTGTGTTTTTTGATTGTATTGATGGAAATATGACAAATTAAACAATGTGCTTCAGAATTTTGTGAAGAGCAGAAATGTTACAACTCCCATTTTCTTCGAAAATGCCACCTTCTTCATGTACTTTGCGTTTAAATTTAATTACTCAAGTGTTTTATTCAAGTATTCTTTTGCTAGCTTGATGTGTATTCTTAATTGGGTCAAAATGTGGACAAAAAAAATCAATATTCCAAAACTACTTTCAGTAAATTGTTTTCTGTGTGAATAATCAATTTCACTTTAGAAGGTTTGAAAAATCTATTACATTTAGATAAAAAAAAAACTTCCAAAATACTATTACAATTATTGTTAATCGAGGGCCGCACTGGAAGTTCTCTGGGGCCGCGAGTTTGAGATCCCTGGTCTAGATTGAAGTTGTTCAAAAAATATATGATAGTATTTTATCATGAATGATGATTATACCCCTTCCGGAATTTCTCCTATAGTACTACCAAAAGTTGATGAACAAATATAACACAGGTGCAGTGAGGTACCCGTAATCCTCATTTCCAAAGCTGTTTTAAGTATGTCTGGCGTGTTTTGTGCCTTTTTACAAATAAGACCGCTTAAGCAATCTTACGCTTTGGAATTTTTAGGTATTTTTCTCAAGCCCTGCAGAATGTGGGGGCCATACACAACTCTACCGGAGAGTCAAATGTCTTTGCATGCCTCCATAGGTTGTTTTTCTATTGCAAATTTCTATTTTCAATTGCATTATATTTCTTGGAATCACACTGTCACTGATATGTCGCCAGACTTCTGATATCTCCCCGTCTGCTATAGTTGTCCTGTGAATAAATAATAGGAAATTGAGATTAGACGAATAGTTGAAAGTTTTGCTTTATGTCGGCCTAATTTCTTGATTGATATACTTACTATTTCTGCTATTGCCTCTTGTGCTGCAAGAGTCTCACAATGCTTAGACAGGTTTGTCCACAACTTTCACATCTGAAGAAAGAGAGGAGATTTATTAATTTTCGTTAAGAATAAATAAAGCAGTCTATATGATTCAGAATGGAAAAGCTAATAAATCCAATATCTCATGTTTTATTTAAAAAATATTTTACTGAATTTGGTATATAAACCAACTAATAAAAGGGTTTAGTCAGAAAATTACAAGCATTCGTGGCTCCAAATACTTGAGAAATCAGACTATACAATATAGACCGGTATGAGTGAAATGTTAGGTGAACTTGTTAACACTTTGATTCAATACGCAAATAAAAGTGAATGCGTAATAGTATGTTACAATGAGCAGCAATCAACAATGAGTATATATCCTCACTGATTAAAAGATCTAACTGGAGGTGCATGAAACCATAACGGGTAAGTAAATATGTAATTTCGGCAAATGGGCAACTACGTACCGTACTGAATTAATAACTTCGTAGTATTTGACAAAGGCTGGCTTTCCCACATGTACTTAACAGTGCGATGCCCGGGTGTGATATACAACAATAGTATTCACCCCACCTTTTACCGATTTCTTTTTACCCCAACTTTCAAAAATATCATTAAAATCGACAACAACTGTCAAAGCAGGCACGAACACCATTCGTGCTACGCCTTGGAAGCAGCACACATCCGCTCGTTTTCGTCTCGTCAAGTATGTGCATTGGAGCGTGCTATCGAATACGATCTTCGGACAAAAATGCCGGAGTTGCGCATCATGTTGTTTAATGTCATTGGTCTGACAAACCAGCAGAAAGAGAATGTTACACAGCTGCTCACTAGTGACTCAAGTGGTAAGAATAAATATGGGCAAACAGAATAAAACAGAGTTATAGACGTGGTCGTCTCATTACTCCCCCTTTTTTCAGATGGGAAATTACAAAGAAATTTTCCATCTTCAAAATTGGAAATCCATAAAAATGTGAAAAAAAAGTAAAGAACTGTACACTCAAACGAAATGTCTAAAGCACTATCACAGTCAAATCAAATGTAATCATCCAAATATCTAGGCCTTCGCCTAGTACGTTGGCCATTATCAGAGTTCGCATCAACTGTAACTTCTTCTGGTACAGTGTCTGGCCTTGAAGAGAAAGGTAATACATCAAAAATATCATGAGCAATCTGCTCATCATTTCCCATAATAGGTTCCACATCAGGTAAAATGTCAAATTCAGTTAAGTCAATGTCATTGTCTTCTTCATCTTCATGAAGGTAAGGTCTTAACTTGTCAACATGTACAATTCGAGAACGTGTTCCAGAATTCTTCTGAATCCTATACAAGTGATTAGGTAAACAGTCTACAATTCGATAAGGTCCAATCCAAGGAATACTCAGCTTGCGATGCTTAGGTGGGTAATAGTACCACACCAATTCATCTCTCTGGAATGTAAGTGGTTTAACACCCAGATCAAAATTTCGCTTTTGTCTGGTTGCAGCAGCATTTAGATGTTGCCTAGCATGAAGAAAAGCTTTTTCAGTTGCACAGGAAAACCATTCGACAAATTCAGTGTAACAAGGATGAGTTGATGACTCTGGTTTGCCAAACATAACATCAACAGGCATCTCGATTTCTCGTCCAAGCATTAACTTGTTCGGTGAATATCCTGTACTATCATGTACAGTGGAGCGATATGCCATACAAAGATATGGGAGATGGTCGTCCCAATCATTTCGATTCTCATTTACAAAAGCTTTCAACATCTGCTGTATGGTCCTGTTGAAACGTTCAACTTGTCCATCTGAACGAGGATGATATGGAGTTGTTCGAGTCTTTTGAATCCCGTACAAGTTGCACATATCAGAAAATAACTTTGATTCAAAGTCTCTTCCTTGATCTGAGTGGAGAATTCTTGGTACCCAAAATCTCGAAAAAAATTGAGTAACCAATGCATCAGCAGTGGTGTCAGCTCGCTGATTTGGTAAAGCAAAACATTCCACCCATTTAGAGAAATAGTCCGACAAAACCAAAATGTGTTCATTTCCATTTTCAGTTACAGGCAATGGTCCAAGAAAATCAATGGCAATCCTTTCCATAGGAGCTCCAGATATAAGTTGTTTCAAATCTCCCTGTCTTCTTCCGTAAAGCATCTTGGTCGAGGCACAAGACTTGCAAAATTTGCACCATTTAAGAATGTCCCTTTTGAAACCAGGCCAATAAAATCTGCGCCTTATACTCTTGAAAGTTCGATTGGCACCAAGATGACCTGCAGTGCGCAAAGAATGGAGCTTATGAAACAAGTCCTGCCTCAAATTTGATGGAACAATCAATTGGATATGCGATTCCTCCGATTTACAATCAGGAATCCAACGACGATAGAGAAGTCCATTATCTACAAAAATCAAGTCCCACTGCGACATTAAACGTTTGGTCACTGTTGACTCAGGCATGTATTCTTGAATGTCAGGTTTCTGAGCAGTAAGTTGTTTCCATTTCAAAACAGCAGAAATATCTGGATCTTCACTTTGCCAAGATTTAATTTGCTCATCTGTGTAGGTATCTAGCCAATTACAATCGGAACCGTCTGACGATGATTGACCGGGCTGCTTTGATATTGCACTTACAATAACATTGCTCATAGCCACATCACCATTGGTACCACAATCAGAACAATCTTCTCGTTTGCATTTGCGAACTTGGCGTGACAATCTATCAGCATTGCCATGTTTCACGCCAGGTCTGTGTTCAATCTTAAAGTCATAAGTGCCAAGTGTTAATATCCATCTTGCTAACATTCCTTGAGGTTCACGAAAATTGATCAACCATTTCAGAGCAGCATGATCTGTGCGAATTCTGAACGGTCTCCCGAGAAGAAAATGACTGAAGTGACGAACAGCCCACACCACGGCTAATAGTTCTCGGTGTGTAGCACAGTATCTACGTTGAGACTTGGACATAGTCTTACTGGCATAAGAAAGTACACGTTCATTGTCGTCCTGAACTTGAGATAACACCGCACCAATTCCAAAACCACTGGCATCAGTATCCAATACAAACTCGCCGACTGTTCTAGGAAAGCTAAGAATTGGAGCTGATGTCAGACAATGTTTCAACGTCTCAAAAGCCTTTTGACATTCATTACTCCATACAAATGGAATATTCTTCCTGGTCAATCGAATAAGAGGTCCAGCAATTGTTGAATAATCTTGAACAAACTTCCGGTAGTAGTTCGCTGTACCAAGAAAACTACGAATATCACTAACAGTGTTGGGAGTTTTCCATTCTTTGATAGCCGCAACATTTCCAGGGTCGCAACAGACACCTTCAGATGAAATAAGATAACCAAGATAAGAGGTGCTTCGACGGAAAAGTTTACATTTCGAGGGCTTCAAGCGTAAACCGGCACGGCGAAGTCTTATAAAAACTTCCCGAAGATTTGAGAGTGCCATTGAGAAATCACTACCATGAGCCAAAACATCATCAAGAAAATTGAAACACCCGTTCCACAGGAGATCACCAAGGATATTGTCCATCATCCGTTCGAATGTTGCGGGAGCATTCGCCAAACCGAAAGGCATCACTACAAAGTGAAAATGACCACGGCCTGGGATGCTGAATGCTGTCTTTTCACGGTCTGCAGGATCAACTTCCACTTGCCAATATCCGCTTGCGAGATCAAGAGTTGAGAACCATTGGGCTCCGTTTAAGGACTCAATGATATCCTCAATACGCGGCAAGGGATATGCGTCCTTGTATGTGACGTCATTAAGCAATCTAAAATCCACGCAAAATCTGGTAGAACCATCCTTTTTGGGAACTAGGACAATGGGAGAAGAATATGGAGAATCGCTGGGTTCTATGACACCCTGAGCCAGCATATTATCGACAGCTTCTTCGGCTATCTTCCTACGCGCCCAACCCATTCGACGAGGAGCCTGCCGAATCGGCTGTGGTGTGGTTGTGATGATCCTATGCTTTGCCGCTGAAGTACGGCCAAGTTCACCATTTGGCCCTACAAATACATCATGGAATTCGGAAATCAAATTGACCAACTGTTCACGTTGATTCGGGGTTAGATCTTCAACGGAATTGACCATGTCATGTAGATGTTCTGGTAATTCAGAAGCTATAACCCGATTATCGGATTCGTCAACTTGAATTTGTGCTACTAGCTGAGGATGTGCAATACCAATCAAAGATCCAGCCCTGATCTTAAGTTGTCTGCTGTTCTGGTTGACTGCTAGAACAGGAACAGTGGACTTTCCTGGATCCACCACAGAAGAGATCAGCTGAACGCCATCAGCGAGGAAAGAAGAATTCAGCGGTTCAACAAGAGCAGCAACGTCAGACAAGATGTTTTTCGGCCATGGATGACTAAGTTGTGCAGGGATAACAACCTTAGAATATGGCGGTACCGTAACATCTTCCCGAACGGTTACACGACAACACGGTACAGACTTTTCAGTAAACAGTTTGATTTCATGACCCTCTATCATCATGTGTCCCGATGATAAGTAAAGAACACAGTCATGTTCTCGGAGATAATCCATGCCTAAAATACCACTAGTCATGCCTAAGTTGGCAACAATCACAGTGCGTCGTGATACAAACGAATCAATCGATAAATCAACCTCATATGCACCCAGTGGTGATAAATCATGCCCTCCCACTGCAACAAGAGATTCTTCGAGCGGTGCCAATTGTGCTTCCTTCCCACCTATAGCCTCAAAGATGGAAATGTCAATAAGAGTAGTCATAGCACCACTATCTACAAGAAAGTTGAACGGTTGATTGTTTACAAGTACCTTCGCATGCCAACTATTGTCATATTGTAAGGAACAAATATTCAGGTCTATATTCTGGTTTGTTGGTCCGTCATCAAGTAATAATTCAGCGGACACTGAGGACCTCAAGTCCGCTGAGTGTCGTTTAAATTTGCGGTCGAAGAAGAAGCAGATGTTGCAGGATCAACAGGATTCTGGAAATGTGGACAATCCCGTTTAAGATGACCAGTCTGCTTGCAATTAAAACATGCCTTGCAATCCCTACCCCAATGACCATGTTTACCACATCGAGGACACGGGTTGCGTGGTGTACCAGCAAAGTTGCGATTGTTGTTAGAGCGCGGCGCCACATGTCCTAGTATCTCGTCCAGTTTTACTAAAATGCGCTCGCCAATACTGCCTTCGAAAGATAAGTCGTTTTGCTGGTTAACTGCATTACCAGGATTACTCTGTTTCACTGCTGCAATACGCGGTTTGGAAACGTCTTTCCTCTCAGACTGGTTAGTATCGACAGAGTAATACAGTGTTGCAAGAGACAAAGCACTTTCAAAATTATCAGGCTGTTGCATGGTAACATGTTTGATCATGCTTTCATCGGTTAAACCGGCGAAAAACTGCGATTTCAAAATATCATCCTGACCAGCAATATCAAGATTTGGGTAAGCCAGAATAACAAGCTCTTTCAACTTGTTACCATAATCCCGTGGCGCTTCATTTGGCTTAATCCTACGACAGTGAAATGTAGTACGGTATGAACTCTCATTTCCAGCAGGTTTAAAGAAATGATTAAAATGAGTCACAATATCACGATAGCTAGTACGTTTCATTTCGGGTAAATCTTTCAACACATTAAGAGCCTGCCCTGTCATGCAAGTAGCCAATTCTAACCCTGCAGTGTCATCATTCCACTGATTATAACTAGAAACCAATTGAAAATGACATAAATAACTAGGCCACGCCATGACAGTTGACCCATCGAAATACATAGGCCTTTTGGCATTTCTCACCATCATCATAGCATTGGTTGTGTTATTGAGAACACTATTGCTAACGTTGGCATTTGCGACACTGCTAGAACTCACTGGAGGAGCTGATTGTGTAGCCACTGAAACCATTTTCGGATTAGCCCTGGGTTGTTTCTTGACAGTATTAGAGCCCTCTTTACCATTAGTACTCAGAAACGGGACCACAGGTACAAAATTACTCACGTGAGCTTCCTCCGAAAATTTTACTTCTATTGTCTGTGAGAATGCGTTCCGCTTTCCCTCTGGCTGTCCATCTTCAGATCCAAAATCTGAAATTTCATCATTCTTGAGAATAGGTAGTAATTTAGGAACAACCGCTGCTGGTGTTGAAGTGATCAGACTGACATCTGGTTCATGTGACATGGGCTGGGTTTCCTCGGGATCAGCAACTTTTCCTGTTTCTATCTTACCAGAAATATCTTGCAGCATGCTGAAAATTTGCGAGCCCATTTTTGAATTCTGGAGTTCAACCGATTCCAACTGAGTTCCAATCTGTTCTATACGACTGTCCATCAGCTGCAAACGGCTGTCCATATCCTCTTGCATTTCCTCTGAATCTTTAAGTTTCGCTTTCAATACTTGTATTTGCAGATGCAAAAGTTCATTCTCCTTTGCTTCCTTTGGTGCCGGTACAATCTTTCTTCTCTTAACCATTTTTCCAAAAATACAGGCAAACGCAGTAGTAAAAAAAAATATCGGCAATTATATGTCCAATATTATCCGTCACAGACTAGCCTACCTAATCGGCTTAGTCTCAATAGTCCCTGTTTCAAATAATATATCCTGGCGTGTGCTCGCCAAAAATTCGTATATGTGGCGTACCAAAATTGATATCACCACTCAGGTTCTTTCTGCCAGCTTCTTGGACGTTGTAATTGCTATAGATGTCGATCACAAAATAATCTTCTTGCGGTTCCAAATACAGCAGAGTAACTAAGTTAACTAACTAGATTAATTATACACCTGTAAGAACTTAATACAACCAAATACTCCAATAAGAAATACAATAAACAAATAAAAACATGAAAAACACAGTACAAATACCGTAGGATACATACGTAACACAAGATACGGAATTGGTCTATGACGTCACAGTCATGAACTATTTACTTATAATGGGATACAAAAACCGGGTAAAACATACCTAGATATACATAAGAATAACTAGTATGACACTAAAGATACAACACAAATCCTATCTTATCGACAAACAAGTAATATACATGGAAATACGCATAGAAATCACACAGGAAATAAACTGCGAAAATAGACTAGTTACGGAAGTGTTAAATACAAGCTAACTAGGGAACAGAGCTATGCCCAACTGGAGAAATAGTAAACCTGTACTACTAATATCATTTTACAACAATAATTACACAGATTAACGGCACGAAAACACTATAATAATAACCCAAAAAACAGAGAAATATCTACACTGCCGGCAGTCTGACAAACCAGCAGAAAGAGAATGTTACACAGCTGCTCACTAGTGACTCAAGTGGTAAGAATAAATATGGGCAAACAGAATAAAACAGAGTTATAGACGTGGTCGTCTCACTTGTATCTTAGGGCCGAACGAAACGTGTGAAGGGGAAGATTTTGTTCTCGAGGAATGTGCGAATATGTGCATGGAACATTAAAAAACCCGTAATCGATAATTTTTTCACTTCGTCAACACGTTAATTCGTATGATATAGTGAGCGATATGGTGAGAGTATCGACGTTTGACAACTTTTTTTCGTTTTTTCTAAGCATATATGCACCTACAAAATTTAAACACAAAAACACAGTCTTGTGGTATACTTGTATATGGCGTTCGGAATGTTTTAATTTGAAAGCACTTTTAATATAATAAAATAACTCGAGCATTAAGATATTTCTATAAATATTCGGAGTTTTATATCAGTAGTTTTGTAAAACTGATTTTATGAAACCAACTGGATAACACTGGAAACGAAACTGGAGATGCTATTCAAAGTGTGACGCTACTTGCACATGTCTTTCTAAATAAAACAACTGTAGGCTACTAGAAAAATTGTGCACGTCACGAAAATATTGAGCAAAACATTAAATTCTTACAGTAACTTGTGATTTAGTACAGTTGTGAATAAACTTTTGTGAAGTGAAAGCTGTTTACTAAAACATCATATTATACGCATCGCAAAAAAAATCCAGCCATGAACAAGTGAGAGTTTTTTAGGGTTCATTTACCCGTTTAGTTTACATTATTTTGCCTCGTTAGATCCTCAGACTTCAATATGCTATGAAAACCACTTTTCACTCAACTGTTTAACATTTCTGCAAACCCCATTCCGGTACGTGTGTCCGATAATATGAAATGTATCATGCCTAAATTTGTTGCGATAAGGTTTTTAGTATTTCTGATTCGGTAGAGTTAGATCAGGGTGATCTAAACCGCGGGCCCATGCGGCCGACACATTCCGTGCGGCCCGCAGAACAATTTTAGCGACACATTCCGTGCGGCCCGCAGAACAATTTTAGCGTGCACTAAACCATTGGCAGATATTTGTATTTATTGGCAGAACATTTTTGAGTTATTTTTAAACTATAGCCCCTTTCTTATGCCCCATGTCGGGATTGATGTTTGTTAAAATCACGGAATTTCGATGCTGTATCCATAAACGTCAAGACGGTGCCAGTATGAGAATGACGTCCTATGATCGGTACAAGAAGACAGGACCAAGCCGATGAGATGAGTAGCGTTTTTTTATCTAAACTTCGTACCTCAAGCTTGCGTCAGTAGGCCTGACTCCTCATTTGGAGAGACGTTTTGTGCCTTCATTTTAGTAAATAAAAAACACTCTTCTACTTTCAAGCGTTGGCCATGTGACAGCAGTGACGGGCCGCACAGCTGACTTCCAACTTAGACGGATTTTGCTGCTGCTTGACGATATCACCAGGCCTGCTCAGGCTACAAGAAATAAAATAAGTCAAATATAACAATTTATCTTACAATGAGTGTAAAAAGGGTGACCGAGGTAAACTGGGAGGAAACGTATTTCCTTTCCCACAACAACGTTACAGTGTATGGTGTGTTTTCAGGTAATATCTGTCACGGAAGAATATAACTTTAAGCGACATTACAAAATCAAATACGAAAAAGATACCAAAAATAACACTGTATTTCTCGGGAAGCAATTTTAAAATAACCAAAGGCTCTTACATCTTCCTTAAAAAACTGATCAGAACGATAACCTCTCATTCCTAAATATATCGTCACGCTAATAACCGAATTGCGTAAGTCATTTTTAGCAGTTTTGAGAAAAACGTAAAAATTTGCCTAATGATTTTGTTATGCCATTGAGAGTCAATAATTTGCCCTGGTTCATTTTTTTGATCGTAGCCGGATTTAAGTTAATTTGTATGACGCAGTTAAGTGACGTCATAATAGCGCACTGTGACTTAGGCAGAAATGTGTCTAGGACTTGGGGACATACGCAATTTTGCAACTTCACTATATGCATCAGTTCTGAAAACTAAACATTCCAAAAACGAATGTAATTCTCAGTATCTACAATGTCCAATCCCCAAAATAGCTAATCAGTTTCAATTACATTATTTTTTATGTTTAAAAATATATATTTCATCAATATAACACGTTCTGCACATCCACCGGAATAAGACTAAGATTGAATATAAAGAATAAAACAGCAATGCATCCAATATAAAAGCCAACCAAGGTGAATTAGACTCGGACAGTGAATATCACAAGTGCACGTCTCCCTATACTGTAGTATAAATTCAAATTAATACGCGCTAAGCTAGAATCCGAGATGCAAAAATCGAAAATACTTCGCCGAGGTTATTTTGCCTTTTTGACGTCACAATAGTCCAGCGGTAACACTGATAATTCATTATGACGAAACAATTGCACAAATGTGCATGTGATACTAAATCTCCATTTTTATGGGTTTCGGAATTCTTAAAATAAAATCTGAGTTAACAGACAGGTGCGCAGCATTACATAAATACCTATTTTATAAAAAAAACTCAAAATCGCCAAAAATGACTTACGCAATTCCGGTATTAGCGTGACGATATTTAAAGTGAGTAAACTCGCGATGTTTTGATCATTGTTGGGTTTTCTCCGACTGCGGCCCGCGAGACTTCCTCAAAAGGTTTTGCGGCCCGCCAACCTCGCAACCTGTGTCTTTGTAGATATGATTGAATTGTGATGGAGTAGCAATATCCAAACAAAACTATATATTTATATATATATTGAATATTGCTTTATAAACCAAATAATCAGTTGTAATCTGTGATAGAGTAAGAATTAATTTAAAGTGTTTCTAATCTGTCTTCTTTGGGGACACAACGTATGAGATCCCATAAATCATTTGGAAATCCACGTGTCAGTTCAACCATATATCACAAACAAACATAAAAACACGAACTTGCATCGTTCGGGCATCCAACTTGGTGAACACCCTGTAAAATGAGGAACCTAGCAAGAGAGTATTGTTTTTAAATAATTTGATTTCAGTTTTCGAGTATATGATATATGACGATCTGGAGACATCTTGAAATGAATATTTTCCCCACTACCCAACCACAAATTTTTTGTCGATGACGCCACTACTGTCTTTTAATTCATAATCATATAGTGGATAAAAATCTATTTTTATGGATTCAAAGATATCCCGAAAGGTTTATTTTTGTACATTTTTTAATGTTAAATGACACGTTGGGGGTAGTTATTAGGTAATAATTTCACTTTAGATGATGTTATTAGTTTTCCACTCGGTTCGAATTACATGTAAATATATCTTATATCTTAAAATAAAACCACGAATAACATAAAAAATATCTTTTAATGAGGTGTTTTAAATATATTTCATCAAGGTGTCGCAATCTTGTTGCGATGTTGAAAAAATATGGAAAACGATCACAAATGCTTCAATTCTATTATCCATATGTTCGATGCAAACTATCATTTCCAAATGTTACATTTGCAAATTCAGCTGGTTTTACTTGTCGTGATCTATCACGTATATGAAGCAAATTCTCGACTTTTGTTGTCAAGTATACATTCAAGTACAGAGAATTACTGCCTGCCAAGTTAGTTATGCATATAGATTGCAGGTTAAATGTAATACAATAAATGTAAGTTTAAGACCAGTATATATGTACAGAAGAAAATACTTTAAATCTACTGATAGATATGCAAATCCAAGAATATCTGATACATAGAATTTTGACTTGGGAGGTAGAAGTATGCAATGCTTGTTGTGCTTCAGACAATACCTATTTCACACATGTTATACAGGTTCTTGAGAATTCGTCGGTGGGAAGTACCTAATATGCCCGCGAGTCATTTTTTACTATATCGAGAAAGGTTTTCATGCGGGTATGAGGTAACACAGTGAAAAAAAGTATTGCACATAAATTCTGAAATAATACGGATATTTTTTTAAACTAAAATTTTCAATATTATTTATGGTAGTGATTCACATTCTCTCGTTTCTCGTTCTTCACTCTTGATCCACGTTCAGCTTAAAAGGGCAACCTCGTACCCCGACTTTTTGCTTTTACGATTCAAGTATGGTTTCGAGAAGGCTCTCGATTGTTTGTCTGTGTTGTATCCTTCGTAATGTACATCTCAGCAAAGCACAATCTGGTCAGGGTAAAGGGCAATTTACATGTTAACTTGATCAAAATGTTAGCATTGTAGGTGTACATAAACTATTGCATTGATTTAGAATTTTAGATACTTTCTGATATCAATTATATATTATCTATTAATTGTTGTATCATACGTTTTTATTACGAAAAAGTTCAAACTACCTCCATTCGGTGTGAAAATTACAGTTTATTTTAGCGGCTATAGCATTGATTTCCAATCAAAATTCCCGATATATCATTCGTGACTAGAAGATTGCCAAATTCAGTTCTAAGTAATACGTGAAAGTTGTATTCACGTTCTTGGAATTTAGTCAGGTATGCTCGAAAGAAAAAAAAACGGTTTTATAATTACCGTATTACACTATTTTGGCTGGTTTACTTCCCATGTTATATCAAATGCTTCAATTTCAATCAATTCTTAGTTTATCTCTTTCTAACTTTTTTGTACGGTGGCAGACTGAAAAGGTGTGAGAAACTTGATGTTAAATTGTCTGGTTTCGTATATCAAAAATGTATCTTTTTCACACAGTCATTCAATCTTAATCTTATTATACAAATTCGTTACGTGTTTGGTTTTATGTCAGCAAATGGCATTATTTATTCTTACATAAACGAGCTCGCATTAATAAATTTTGGGCCATATTATAATAAAGGAACTAAACATATATATATTTTACCTATATTCCAGAATCCAACAAAGAGATTGTTTTTAAGCAGCGGTATGGAGTTTTTTTTATAATTTTCTTTTAATATAGTTGATACAGCCGCAGAGCGACTCACAGCTAGCCTGGACTGCCATTTGTTTTTCGGTTTTCATTCCTCAAAAGAGTGGTGTTCCTATTTACTTTTTTAGCGATAATCAAAACTCACGCCTTTCGGGCATTGGGTTTCTAAACTCTCGGATTGTATTTTTTATGATTATGCTTTGCACAGTAACCCATTTTGGGATATCCGTAACAACTGCCACTCCAATAAGAAGCTGGCAAAAATTATACCAAAAGGATCAGTTTTGAGATTCTAAGATATCTCACTAAATGTTGAAATGTATAGCATGTCAAAAAGTTTTGATCTAGTTTGTCATATCTTATATCAAGTCTCAAATACTGCTTGTAAAAAGGTATTTCACTATTTTAAATACCTGATCTAGTGCTCGATGCATGAAAAAGGACAGAAAACATTTGAGTGTATTCTAACAATCCTGATATATTTTATAGTTTATCATTTGAGGTAAAAGTCAAACAGAAGCAGGTGATATTGCCAAAAGGAAATACTTAGAATGCGAATATCCTTCTGAACTTCAGTCAACGTCTTATATACAATGGTGAATATATTATTATCGAGAATGGAAATTAAAACTAAGTAACCTATATAACTTGTATAAAAAAAGAAGACTAAAAAACATATTAGCTTCTGGCACCTCATCAAATCATTTGAACTATCCCAAAATATATTTACGTCTTGTCGTTGAATATATACACTTTTTTATTTTTTTGTTTAAATCTGTCAACGTGTGCAACAAACGAATCTCAAGGTATTGCAATTAGCGTCATAGAGTTTGATGTTATCTCTAAAATAATGAGTTAAACTGAGTTTTTATTGATACTCTCTTAAAAAATTCCTGGTAAGAAAAATGTTAGCTTGTGGTTCAACGTCCATGTGGTCGTTGTTGGAAGCGAGCCGCAGTCCAGATGAACAAAATGTCGGCTACCATTTTTCACAAGAACTCGTGCTCGCTTTTTCACACTGGGCTCTTGACAAAAGAATGATGATACCGAAAGTTGAATTTATATTGAAATGTTTAAATTTTGTTCATTTTTTCGATATCATGGTTTAATTGAACGTGACATATTTAGGATAAAATTATACAAAGAAGACCAGCAAATCAAGCACGAGGTGGTTTCACCTGACTCCGTCGTCAACGAGGGCATGACAGTAATCTCATCCATTATTTTACCGCATGTCACCAAGGAAGACGCAGCTGATTACAGTTGCGTTTCAACAAGCTCAGCGGGAACATCTTCTTTACAATTTAACGTAGCGGTCAAAGGTCATATGACATAGTTTTCCGCACTTTTCCGGGCACTCAGTATACGTAACCCATGATAAATAATTAAATATATACTGAAAGTGTTGCCAAAATACGCATATAAAATATTCATGAGATTTTTTTATTTCTTCAATTTTTTTTGCTTTCACAATTGAAAAATAATTGACTTTGAAAATATTTGTATTTTATTGAGATATATATATGAATTCTAAAATATAGAATATGGTAATTACATTTGTATTACAGAAAATGCACTCTGCAATAATATGAAATGCGGACCGAACGGGCAATGCATAGAATTGGAAGATGTAAGAAGAGTAAGTAGGCTTCAAAACTAGTCTTAATCAAATTATTATTGTAAATTTTTGAGAATATTTCTAAATAATAATTGTTTAAACTGGCATGATTCAGTTACAACTGCAAATGTGAGGACGGATACACTGGAAAGAATTGCGATGCAGAAGATCAGTGCTTTATAAACCCGTGTCTTAATAACGGATCATGTACCACCACAAACAATGGTTTCTATTGTACGTGCGCTGAAGGTAAGTTATTCCACGAAGTCAATTCTAGAAAAATGTCACGGTCACGGCTCGACCTGTAGGATAAGAGCACGAACTCAATATTAAACACATTTTAACAAAATCACCTTTCTCGAATTTATCTCACAATTGACTATTAACCTCATGTTGAAAAGGAGTTAACTTCTAAACTGTAATACGCAAGCTCAAAATACCGGTAGCCTGTCTGCCTGATTACACGTCCATCAAAACGGTCCAATGAGACTGTTTGATTGAGAAAAATCGAATAAATTGAACTTGCTACTGCATAGCCAACTATATATTGTCAAATGTACAGGATTCAAAGGTAAAATTTGCGAACGTGAAGCTTGTATGCCATCAAGTTGCCATTATGGCGGAGGGAATTGTTCACAGACTACTGATGGAGAAATTATATGCGACTGCAGATTCAATCGTGCTGGGAAATACTGTGAATATACTTGTACATTCGATATCGAAAAAATAAGTAAACAGTGACGCTTTCTTATGCTACGTTTGATAGGTATCCATGTAACGGAATTTCGAGTACAACACGCCACATTCATCTGTGGTTTATGGGACACTCAGCATTCAAGCATTCCCCCTGACAGAAATAAAACAATTTGATATACCATCCGGCCCTAAAACCCGACTTTTCACAGTTTAGTGGTCGTTCATGTTCGCGAGCAGAAATATGCGTGATTGGAAACGACGGAGAAGAGACATGCAGATGCGAGGATCACGTCTCAGGCAGCCATTGCATGATGTCAACAGGTATCGAATTTTGACTCGAATTCTCAATGTGGAAACAAAAACATATATATATATATATATATAGCCAAGACTTCTTATCGCAACTATTTTTGGGAAATTACTTAATAGCTTTGTTTTAACTTACATTTCATCAAAATATTGAAATTACTTGCCTAAATGAGCGTCAGTTGAAATCATACAAACTGATACAGAATTAAATTCACGAAAGGTGATGCAAAAGTTTTAAACCTCCCTATTAATACGTTCTGATCCTTGCTTTTTATCTAACTTTCAACACCGATAGCGAGGGTTTAAGTATCGTTTTAAACTTCCTCTAGATGTCAAGAACGAATGCGAACAACCAAATATATGTAACAACCGTGAAAAATGTATTGAACGGACGTACGTTTACAGCTGCCGATGCAATTCCTATTCATCCGGAAAAAATTGCGAATTATTAGACGAGTGCATACGGAGCTATGATAATGTACAAGTTTTAGTTGTTTCTAAATCCAAGCTAGTTATGATGGCCTCGCAATATGTAGCTTTTAGGCACCCGGACATAGTTGCTTTAAGAGTTTAAGGAATGCCGTCAGACCAGTGATTTCCCTACACAAAATAGGGGGTGAACACCCCCCTAAAATTTTTTCACCCCCCCCCCCTAATTTTGAGGTGCGATTCCACACTGTAATTTCTAACTCAAATATAACGACTATGGCATATTTATCAGTGTAGATAAAGGGGTTCCAAACCGCAGTCTGCGGGCCAATTACGGCCCGCGTAACGATTTGAAATGGCCCGCCGAACTTGAGTGAAATAGTTTAACACTTCATGTGGTACCTTTTGAGTTTTAGATACCGTCTATCGTAACATCATTATCACAGTTAAGCAGTTTGAGCACGTTTATTTCGTAACAATTGAATCATACCGGTATCTTATGTATACGTATGGGTATTGAGATTACACACTGCAGTATTTTAGATATCAGCCCTCCATTAAGAAAGCTTAAAGATGTCACAAAACGAAAACTAGGCACTAAAAATAGACATTTTTTAGATGAATGGCTGCGTTTTAATTCATTTGTTGGAAAGAATCAAACTTCAGCGATTTGTCTTCCTTGCCAACAAAATATTTCAGTTCTGAAGGAATACAACATTATGCGCCATTATGATCAGTTGACGCGCGTATTTCAAAATTTAATTCATACAAAAGTCAAACGAACATGTTCAAAAAAATGTGAAATGTGTAACAAACAAAACAAGCCATAAGTAGCCATTCATACGATGCCATATGCTAGATGAGCAAGTAACTTCATTAGTCACTATCAGTTGCAAATTACTTGCTGAAAGCCGTGCTTGTTATTTATTTCTCTTGAATTCAACCAGCTAAATATTATAATTATTAATTTCATTACATAACAAACTGTGATGCTAGGTGTATCTAAAATCAAGCTTAGAGCCTATTTCTCAAAATTTGCTCAGGACGCTTAAGCGCGCCCAGAACCCCAGTCGTGTCGTCGCGCACTTTTCCTCGCTCCCGTTTTCTGGCCCTACAATTTTATTCTGCTGTGTATTTTGGCTCGCCGTCAATCAACTCGGGGGACCCCCCATGTACATCGTTTCTTGAATACATACCAATTTTTGAAAAATACAAATAGTTTTATCGCTGATAGCAAATTATTTACCACCCCCTAAATTTCGAAACACCCCCCCCCCCCCTAAAATGAAAAGCTGGGGAACATACTGGTTTCTATGTCATTTCAGTAACCTAGCAGTTTGCAGCTTGTGTTTTGACTCGTATTTTTTGAGATGCGTACTCATGCTGACTTATTTATTTACTTCAGTCAAACCTAATGATATGTTCTTCTCGTTTAAGTCAAATTAGCTTGCTAACGTACGCATTGACCTATTCTCATATTAAAACTGTTCTTGTAATTACTTTCAAGACATGTCACGAATATGGTGGCAGATGCATCGATTTGCCTAAAGGTTATTAATGCATTAATTGCCCACAAGGACAAACCGGGGACAAATGTCAATACAAAAAAGGTAAGTTTGGCTATTTCACAGAATTCTGTCATATTATTTAGTTGTCATATCTGAAAAAAGTATGTATCGAAAAAAATCTTTTTATTTTATTCAGATCCATGCAGTGTCAGTTGTTATGATGCAACCATGGAAGTGAGTTGTGACATGAGATTCTTAAGCTCCAAACTAAAGCAAATTCCGATTCATCTCAACATCAAAAATAACGATTGCAAATTATATAACCATGGCAGGACGGCTACCAAACAATTCTCATATAATGATTGTGGAACAAAGATGGAGGTTGGTAAAAATTGAAATAATTGTAAAATCTATAGAAGTCATATTCGTTTGCCATCGATTCTCAAAGCAGCTAGCTACCCAAGACGTGCAATAACAACCAAATGCGTTCTGTTATGTTACGACTACTTTTTTATTGTTATATATATCAAATGTGTTTAAATAAACAACATTGCCAAAACTTTTACAAGCGTAAGTATTCCATAGAAGCCATGAGTATTACAAGACAACAATATTATCACAAATGAAAGAACCGTTAAAATTAGTATTTGAAACATTATGCACAGCAATTTTGTGATTATCCCGGTGGTGATTATAGCGACCATCTCATTTTGCATGCCTGGTTGGAGAAGTTATGAATTTACACACTTGGAATAATATAGAGGTATGTAAAACGGGTAGTTGCATGCAGTTAAATATGAATACATATATCAAGCGTAGCATAAGAAAGCGTCAGTGTTTACTTAATTTGTCAGTAATATTTCCCAGCACGATTGAATCGGCAGTCGCATACAACTTTTCCATTAGTAGTCTCTGAAAAATTTCCTCGACCGTGGCAACTTGATGGCATACAGGCTTCACGTTCGTAGGTTTTACCTTTGAATCCTGTAAACGAGATAATTTTCTTATTGTTGGTCACAAAAGGTGCATCTCATCATTTATCTGCAACTATCTTACCAATTGTGTTTTTGCAGAATGGAAACGATAGCATCATTTATCGTAACACGATACTTGCTGGTTTATTTAAAGATAAAGAGAAAGAAAATAGCATCATTACTCGTCTGTCAGGATATTTTCGGGTATGTATAATAAAAATATACAGGGTGTCTCAAAAGTAAGTATACACTTTTAAATTTGGTTTACTTTTCGGGTACTCATCATAGAGCGTTCATTTTTACAGAAAAAAATAATATAGATAAGTAGTAAAATTTAGGCATTGTTTGCATTTTTATCAACCCACAGAATGACAGGGAGATTAAACTAAAAATGAGGTGCGGTTTGGCAAGAAGCTGGCATACTCAGCTCCTCTTTAACAGAGAATTTGGAATTAAATTGGCTCTGAATGTTTTCCTCAAAGCGTCCGCTCCTTGGTTTTCCGGATCTTTGTTAATCAACTACAGATCCAGTTTTTATAAATTTACGATGAATTGTTCGTTGTGTAGGAACCAAATTACTTCCAAATTCTCTGTTAAAGAGGCGCTGAGTTTGCCAGCTTCTTGCCAAACCGCAATTTTGCACCTCATTTTTGGTTTAATCTTCTTGCCATTTTGTGGGTTGATAAAAAAAATGCAAACAAAACCTAAATTTTACTACTCATCTATACTGTATTTTTTGAAGAAATGAACGCTCTATGATGAGTACCCGAAAAGTAAATCAAAATTAAAAGTGTATACTTACTTTTGAGACACCCTGTATATATATCAAATAAAAACAAGACAAAGTTTCAACTTCAATAAACTATCCCAAAGCAAAATATTTAACACAATTTCAATATTATCATATTGTTTTATTCTCCAAGTTTCACGTGGAATGCAGAGTGCCGACCTCGTTCAACTACACTTCAGATGATATCACTGATATATCACTGAGTATGAACGAGACGATGGATATTGAGAAATTGGTAAAAGGAAAAACAAAATCGTTGAAGGTCAAAGTTGAATTCAGAAAGTAGGTTATCCAAAACACCCTATACCTGTTCATGTATTGCGTCAAGGACTCAAGATATACAATAAACAAATATTCATAATAGAATCAGCAATGAACATACTTGGCCAAATAGAAATAATACAATATTGATATGCGACTTGGTTCGGTATTCATTGCTTGTTGTACCACTAATACCATTTTCATTTATTAACAGTTCCAATTGGAATTCTTTATACAGTTATATGGTCGGAGAACGTCTGTATGTTGAAGTAAGTGTCATATTATTAAAACGAACATATTACTATAAACGATATTGAAACATATACGTTGGCCATATTAACCACCCTAAAAACAGTAGTATCCCATTTAAAATGTATTTGAAATTTTCTAATGCTTCCAACTTACTTCTGTGTTCGTGGAACAAAAAGTATTATTCACATTTATTTGGTATATAGTCTCCCTTTTTCGCATCGAAGTTATCTGGGGAGAACTTCAGGAATATATAAATCGGAGTCTAAATAGGTCAAATTTAAAATAGAAAAGTTGAGCTCTAGCTATCTTTTATAAAAATCGAGATTCAGCTTGACATAACATATTTTTGTATAATAAATTTCAATACAAATTAAAGAATACTATTGTTTTTTTCATATCGATGACCTTTGATCTTTGAATTTAATTTGATGGAGAATCCGTAATGACTTTGATATTGTTTTAACAGATATGGCTAGAACGAGAAACTTCAAATGAAATATTGTCAAAATATGGATTTCTTAAACCGGTTACTTGTTATGCAACTCCTAATAAAGAAGGTTTTTGGCCCTCGATATTACATACTTGAAAACGGGCAAGTATCTTATGACATATGTTGAGCTTATTTCATTAATATTAAAAATTATGCAAAAAACAACAAAATACAAATAGAGTATTAAGATCAACTATAAATATAACCACCTAAAAAATTCTTTCACAACGGGTTTTCAGAATATGCATTTTTTGACAAAATAACACATCCATCCAACTGCTCTTCTACCTCAAATATTTGACAGTTGTACTCAAAGCTCGGCGATGTGGCGCATCGTGCTAAGCGTTACGAATACGCTCGACACCGCACCTCTGATTACCCTTTGTTCGAACCCCATGCGGGGATAATTATGTGCGACAGAATTACTGGATTCCTCGCCACCGTAGGGTGGTTCACGTAACCTCTAGTCGGTTACAGCTTCCTCCACCATCAAGTCCATGCTTCCGAAAATAAACAAGAGAGCTATGCTCAAATATATGGACATGTAGCGCCACATTTTGATTGCGTCACAGCAAAAAAAAGTAATAACCTTCGAGCGAAAAATATAATCTTTACTCACTGAAAATTTTAAAGCAGTTGGTCTAGTAATCAAAGAGAAAAGCGACTTTTTCAGAACGTGTCAAAGAACAAGGATAAGAACAAGACTAAGAACAACTTAATTGTGAAACGATCGTCCACTGACGTGCCCAATAACTGTCTACCCAATCCAACATCGACGTGAACTGGTAACCGAACGAGAGGCCGTGGTTCGCCATATTATTAGGCCGTCATATCGGCTTTACTCTCCCCCGGGATAAATATGTAAATCTTATCCTATATTGATAAGTAAAATGAAACGTAGTTTTCTATTCATTCTAAAATATTTATTTCGTCTTTCAATGAATGAGTGAACCTCTGTACCATGGCAGCAAAAAGGCTTTGACGGTTTTCTATTAAAATGACAATACGATTTCAAAACAATCTTTACATTATCATCTCAGTTGCTTGAGAGACGAGACATTTCGATACGAAATTAGGAAAACCCACAATTGGCAATCTGCTGCATATGAGCGTCAAGCATACTTTAGCTTTAAATCTTTTTCTTTTAAAGAACGATCTGGTAAAGTTAGTATACCATAGTAAAAACAAAACATAAGTAAATGTGAAATAGTCAAACTGTTTAAAAAATTATGATCATAATATGGACCATCTCAATATTACAGCTGTATTTGAACTGTAGTGCTCGATTCTGCATCAACCAAACAAGTGGAAATAAATTTGATTTTGACGGATGCGAGGATATGTGCGAGGAGAATAAAGTACTGTATAATTTTTATTTATCTTACCGGTTTTTCCGATAGTTATTTTACATAGTTACTCATCATTTATGATGAATATTTCTCTAATATCAAATGCAAAACGTTTCATTTATGAGCTCTTGAATCCGGTACACAAATAAGCTAAGCGATCCTTCAAAATCCACTAGATTAATTTATTTAAAGGCATTGTGGCAATTTATAAACGTATTTGTAGAGCAGTCATTCATGCTAGGAAATGCGGCATGAGTCGTCTAAAATTTAGTTGATTCGATTGATTTTTATTCATTTCTGAGTATATAAGGCTGAGTAATATACAAACTGATAGAACATAAATTGATACATTATCTTCTGACTCTTGAACAGCGTATAATTGGAACATTAAAAAGACCAGACCTGGTTTGTATTGGTATAAGCATGCAATACTCATTCGTGGAGTGTTCTCAGTTTGAATTGAACAACTTGAGTCATCAACGATTTGAGCATACTAATATAAATACATTTCTCTTGCTGTAATGTGTTCTTGTTGAAATGTTTTTATCATAATGTCCACGGCAATGACGACAACAACGAGAAGAGCAATAATGACAACTACAAGTGTTAACAGTGTTTTGTCAAGAAGGGCTGAGAAGGGTCAACAAAGGGCTGCTATCAATTTGGGGATATACAGTGAAGAGAAGAAATTCATTGAGCGTAGTTCTGAAAAGGTAGTTCATCTCGATGAAGAGTAAACCGAATGGAAAAAAGAAATCTGACTTCAACGATCTTCGTCCACGTATCGAACAATTGCAGCGTTATATTGTCCAATACTTTTTTTGATCAATATTTTATTATAACAATCATAAATAAATGAATAAAAAACGAGTTCTCAGTAGTTTTCATACTTTCTACTTTAAAGATGTTAGGCATTTTTGATATGAATTTAAAATACAGAATACAAAATGTTACATGCAAGCACGCGGAAACATAGGCAAACGCCTGTATGCGGGAAATGATATATTGAATACGGTGGTGGGATTCAAAAGTTCAAGAGTAGGTTCTTTTTTGTATCGAACTCACTAACAACAGGTTCCCCCATTTCCGAAAATACATGTATGTCACAACGTGAGCTCCATTAACATGAAATGCTTCCCTCACATAAATCTAATGGGCTACATAACTTTCGAAACGTCGAATATACAACTGGTCGTCAGCAGCGTTCATTACCCATTTGTTGCGCTCGTCTTATCTTTAACTTTTAGAACGGTGTCGCGTGAAACTCCTGAAACCCATCACTGGTTGAATAGGTGGATTTTTGTGCAATCACATATATAAATCGTTTATGATTATTCTAAATCGTGCAATTTTAATTGCGGCTGTGTGTTGCTGTTTTCATTAATTATTCGCATTCAAAATGACGTTGTTCATGATTCAGTCCGGGCATACTTTAGATTTTACTCCAATGAACATCAATTCAAGCTGTAATTTCAGTGTTTGGGTAAATCCACAGAAATGTATTTGGGTAAATTTCAAAAATCAGGTTACTGTTAAGGGGGCGTAACAAATAGCGCTATATTGTAGTTTTTGAATTGATAATGAATGGCGATTTTTGATTAGTCTTCGATATGCTTGTAAACACCGAGAAATAAAAAAAAAACAAGGTCAGTATACATGTCTTGAATTGATAATGAATGGCGATTTTTGATTAGTCTTCGATATGCTTGTAAACACCGAGAAATAAAAAAAAAACAAGGTCAGTATACATGTCCTAACCTATCAGTGGTATGACGAAGTTATATTGGTCAGTGAGGTACTGAACAGGAGGTTTTTAATACTGAAAAATTGTTTTCGTTAAATCCTATCCATGTCTGAAAATACATGTAGCTTATATTTAGGTATGTATAAAAGTCTATAGCATTGACAAACATCTGACTTTTTCGTCATAATAATGAGTCAAAGTAGAAGCCAAACGCGGTGAATTTTGCCTAGATAAAAGACCATACCACCTCTGGTGAAACAGGAAGCATGAATGTCGTCATAACTTGTTTCGTCACATTAATGAAAGTTGATGTGTGTTCAATGGAATGCATACATGCCTGCCAGTCATTGTGATTCATTGACGTCTGGTATATGTACTGATTGATCTCAGGGTTTTCACTTCACAGGTATCTGAAACTAAAATTAGTTCACTGATTATTGTCAAAGATATGTCGGAATAATCTGTGAGCTCCAACGATAAGCAAAGAATAAACAGAAGGGAGATAATGTTGAGAACGAATGTTTTTTATATAGATTCAGAAATCAGATAATGTCAATACATAAATAAACAGTAATGTAGGCGAACTTGTCATTTATTACCTTACTTTAATTATTTTTTCCTGTTAAAGAGCTTCTATTGGAAAAATAGCTCGTACAATGATGATTATATTTTTATTACTTAAGCTTAGAGATATTCAATTGATAATTTTGAGCACCACAGTATATAGAGTCTGAGAAGTCGTCTTAGTATAGATATTTGGTAATATAAAATACGGCACTTTCTTCGTATTTGCGTTCCGACAGAAGGGAAATATTGATTGGCAAACGCAATCTTATTGAAAAACAATATATATATATAACAAATATCTAAGTCATTTTTGTCAAAAAATACACGTAAACTGTTATCTTGTTGGTTATATATCTAAATTAAAAATCGATGCGAATTATTAACAGTAAGTGTTTTGCAGATATCTTACTGATTCTAGTTACACGAAACTATATTCAAACAAACCAGGAAACAATCGGACTGTTATATTATTAACCTCCTGTATATGAACCAACATGTTCACATTATTAGGTAAACATCCGATACATAGCCGGTTGAAGAGACTCACAACGTGGAACTGAATAGTGGCGTAATAAGTCTACAGTCCCCCGCAATGATTGCTTCTTATTATTTCCTATCGAAAAGACCAATAATATAGTAAATTCCTGTGTATGAAATAATCTGATCCATTCAAGAAGTATATTATGTTAGAAACTGCTTTATGGTGTGGATTAGTGTTTGTACATCAAGGATTCGCCACTGATATAAAATACAGTATAACAATTCTAGTCATTATAAAAGTGGATTTAGCCATGTTGCTGATATTTTTGAAATACAGAGGGCACTAATAGTACTGTGTTTCATTAAGTTATGTCTCGTTTTGTCTAACATCCGTAGACTATGATCCAACGAAAGCTTACTAATGCAATTGCTATTTCATAGAAAGAGATTGTGCTATTCCTATTTATTTTTGAAATGATTGGAATTATTTAGAGCTAGGAATGAATTTTCGGCAATTTCAATGCATTAATTTCAACCAGGTATATTTACGATATTAATTTAAAAACAATATTCCACTACTAAAATAATATTTACGTTGGCATTGGCACGTATTATGAATATATATATATTATTTTCGAATTCTACGCACCATATGTGTTTAGAGGTCGTTCTGAAATGGCCACTGAATTAATCTATGGCTTAAAGGCGATGCGTTTTCACATCATTATGTTATATAAATTAGCTTGTATTATATTGTTTTCTTTGTCTGCTATTGATTCGGAATCTGCATGTAACAAAACGTGCGTTGAGTGACGTGACAGTCTGAGTCATTTTCAGTATAGCTATAGTCTGTATCGATGTACGGTATGTTTTGATGGCACAGTTAGGATCGATCAAGAGATATTATATGGCATAAGCAACCATGTGGCATATTGAAGGTTGCCAAAACTAAATGTCATATGTAAACAGACACAGGGTAAATTACGCTAAAGTTGAATCATTATTCATTCAATATTCAAGTAGCTGAATGCAGAAATAGATTTATGAAAGTAAATTTTGTCGTATTAAAAAGTTTTTTTGTATAGTGTACAGTACACATACTAACACTAGAGTTGCTATAGATGGCCAGAGAAAATACAAAAATTTGTAAGAATTCCAGATTTACTCACGGGTGTTATTTACTATTGAATGGGGGTAACTTTTACGGTTCTGTCTTATATTATGATTACGGATGTAGAAAGCCCCGGCCACTAATAAAAAAAATTGTGAGATTCGAGAAAAACAACCCCGCTACGGTTTAAAAAAGAATCAGTAATTAACCAATTAAGGTTAAAAAAGTTAAATGATTTGAAAACTTGAATTTGCAGCGCAATCTGTATTCCTTATCCTAACCCTAACTGGATAATTACTATTTTCTTTGCGTTTTGAGCGGTGGCGAGAGTTTTTTTTTTTGACGGGAGCTCTCTGCAAAATATCCGTAATTACTAAGTCACTTAACGTAACGATTCCACAGCTTCCCGATACGGAATACATACTTCACTCAACGCGTAATAATCAAGTTTTTCCGCATGAGTTTAAAAGACTGTGAATCATATCGGAAATTAAAGGGAAATTGCTAACCAATGTAGAAGTTGAATAAATTAATCTTATCGTGTCTATCTAGCACTTTCAATTATCATCTCATCGACGTTTTGTTGTGCTTCATAACAATAAGCGCCGAGGTGACTGTGAAACATACCGCAACATTATAAGCAATGCAGACGCTGTCAACAGTATAAAAACGTACTTCCTTTATGAAACTCACTTTATCGCAGGTGTTTATTAAGTAAAGAACGCATGCTATTTTTGCAGCACAGTTTATCACATGCTGTCAAATTCAAGCAAAATATTGACAAACAACCTTTGAATTCAATGGCACACTACTATCAACAGTCTATAAGAGCAGTTAACCTACAATTGTTTATTCCAAAACAGCAGAAAAGGGAAATTCATTTGCTTAAATTGATTTGAATTACATTAGATTGTTAATCAATACGATCCATTCGTTCTTTGGCTTGATACCAGTACTGGCTACTCTTGATTGCCATTTCCGGTAAACGTTGTAGAAGTTCGTAGATGATGAAACCATCAAAACAAATAGGATTTTTCACACTAAAGTACGGAACGAATACGATCCTGGCAACTCAACAATAAACCCTTACGTACGGAGATCTTCATGTAAAATCAGCGGTGATTGAAGATTAGTAAAATACTTAAAACAGCTAAATATTATGTATCATTTTATCATTTAAATTGATGATGAATTTATGTATCCGTGGGTATATATCTGGTATTTGTTTGTAATAAGCCAGCGTCGTAAATTTGATTCTTTGTGTATAGCTCTCATGTGCTGCAAAATGCATTGGTAGGTAGCACACCGCTGTATCTAATGACATTTGATTTGCCATGCATTTCATTAGATATAAATTACACCTTGATGAAAAAAACAACCATTACTTTATTCAATATGGGATATTGCTGCGTATAGCAAAAAACAGATGCAGCAACCCGATAAATATTGGTTTGAAATATTTCCGTTTTTACCAATTGTTTGTGGAAAATTGATTTTTATTAAATCACTGTAAAACAGCAGGATAGTATATATATATATATTGCATGTCTCTGTGAGTTGTGGAAATCTGTTAGAACACGCTGAAGTGCTGACTCTATGTGCTGCCGCTATTTCACTACTCAGCATTTTCCTTTTCAAGCACGGACGCAACTGCCAATGACTTTAGAATTTCATGTGATATATGGTACTTTCATTGTATTAAATCACATGAATCTTGATTTTCTTAATTGAATACAAGCTACATTGCGAGTTGGTTGACTCCATAAGTTGCAGATAGATTATAGTCTCATTATACTTAAAACGTGTATCAGAATAGGAAATAGTGGGAGATAATTTATGAAGATTTTAAAGGTAAGTTCTCTCATCAAAGTGAAATATTGCTATAAACAGACATAGTTTTTCTAGATGGTAATCAAGGTTTCAAGCCCTATTTAATCTTTTTGTCTCAAATATCAAAGTAATTTCATTCGAACAAACTTTAAATAAAACTATTTTGTTCTATTCGGAGTTTAAAATACTGAAAATTGTACATAAAAAAATTTATGTTTTGATATTATATTGCGTAATAATATGATGATCTATATGATAATATGACTCTTGACCAGAGAAATGAAAAAAAAATAAGGAAGATAAATAGAAGTAATTGTTGAGCATTAATATTATGAGGCTAGAGTCAAAAAAGATGAAGACTAGCTTTAAGTTGTAAATTTGGAGAAGGTTTGTCCCCCAATCACCAATTTTTTCTATGACAACTTTTGTTGCGTAAGAACTTTGATTCTTGTGCCAGGCTCCAGTGTAAATTAGTTCATAGTAGATGCATCTGACATCTGTACGCTGATTCACGGTTTTGCATCGTTTCGAAAGTTGAATGAACTAATTAAAACATTAACATTCGTTTCCTGATGTGCCATTTACCTCAGTACTCATTTGCATTGATATATTCTAAAAATTAATAACTATGTAGGCTACTTGCTTCTCATTTTCAATGGCATGGTTTAATTGGCTTGCATAACCTATTGCTGCGCCATATTTTTAGGTATTGGCCCTTAATTTTTAGGTATTGAAATGAGCATGAAATTCTTGACCTGTGACCAATATTAAGCCCGATATCACATAAAAGTGCATGAAATGTTACTGATAATTTATTATAATATAATTATTCCGTCTTGAGTGGCGTGACCTTACCTTTGCATTGAAATTTTTGTTACCTTAAAAGTAGCATTCAATAATAGTCATTTCATTCTATTCTGTTTTGACGTGTTTCTCTACCGTTGATTTTCAAAAATGAATGCCTATATTTTGGAAACAAAATTTCATGCATTTTAGAGATAGGATGAATAGCATTGAAAACATTATTTTGTAACAGAATCATAATGTATATATTCATAGTTCGATTTTTGTCTAAATACATGGATTTATGACATTTTCAAAAACTGTCATGGCGGAACATATTCGCAGCGTGACGTTTGTTTTTAGAACAATCTTTCCAAAGAAAAAGCTGGAAAGGATCAGCATTGAATTGCCATTAAGTTTGCTTCTCTATAGCATAGAGCAGGCTCGTTTTCACGAAATTCAAGCCCGCAATTTCGATTTTAGAAAAGTTATTTAACATAATAGAATCAAAAATTAATTTATTCTTTAATTTATCTGAAAGAAGGTAGGCAAATTTAATCTTTGGTTTGATCTTTACTCGACGAGGCGCATGTTAAAGCAAGGGGAAGAAGATCTGTGGCATCATTACCTCAGGTGATATGGGATACGAAGCGAATGGATATAGAAAAAGTGTTGATAAAAATACTCCAATAAAAATGAACGGACGAATAAATTCTGGTGAAGTTCCACGTTCGAAAGTTGTTATAGTCGGTGATGGAGGAAGTGGGAAAACGTCTTTACTAATTGTTTTCACGCAGGGAGAGTTTCCAGAGGTTTGTCTAATAATTAATATACTAAACGTAATAAACTAACTTTAAATCCTTTGTATAATTTACCTGACTTGAGGTATTCGACAACATAGAGATATATGTGGCTTCGTGATCATTGTATTGTATGTCGTAAACATCAAAGTGATAGATACAAACGTAAAAGTTAGCTTTTAAATAGCTTTTTGAAACTGAGTACATTATTTTCGAATCCTTATATAATTTACAATTCTTGTTCACATAGAGAAGAGAGAAGATAATAGGATGGCTTAACTATATTCAAACCACGGGCCCTCGTCTAATAAACTGAAATATATGGATTTAAATGTAGTTTAATATAAATGTAATCGTATTCATGGGCTTGGAATATGATGCACCCTTTAATGATTATGACGTTTGTAAATTTGTCAATGTTATAAGTTTTTGCTAAACCTGTGACGTATGAATTGTATCAAAATTTGTCATGCTTTGGCAGCATTATTTGAAAACTAATTATGCATTTTTAATGGAATAAAATATGACAAATCAGCAATTAGCTCGTTTTTTCTTCCTTTTTGTTGCATGAATATTTTCATTTAAAATAGTGGAAATATAAAAGTAATCTAAATGATGGTAACGATTTTGTCGATAGATCATGGACCTTGTTTAAACTGCGGCACTCCAATGATTGTTCGTGCCAGGTCGTGATAAAATAAATACTTTTACAAAATATTCAAAAAGTTTAACCGTGTTGATCCAATTCTTTAATAAAAAATTAATAGAAGCCCATAGATTGACATTTTAAAATACTCTTATGCAAGTAAATTTGCTTATTCATACGTTAAATGGAGCTTTGATTCATTAAAATTTGACTCGTACATTTTGATATTTTTCGTATAAAATATAATATATTCAATTTTCAAATCTATTACAAACAATTTTTAACTCATTCAAGAGTCATTTTAACCATTGAAATACAACAGTGCTTTGTTTTACAAAGTTTCTGTTGGTAATTCAAGCTGGTTGACATTTTCTTGTTAAAAATATTTCTTTTAATGTACCTTTATCTGTTTCTGTGAACATTCATTTTCTCATCGTCTGGAAAAATGTCACATCTTTTACTATTGATCACTGTTAACCTATTCGAGCACACCTCTGTTAATCAATATAAAACAAATACTGTTGAATACATCAAATATCTGCAGTGTGTTGATCACGCAAATGACGTTATTTATAGTCCAGCCTGTGGACAGTTTAATTTCCAAATAACTAATTTCGTGCCAGTCATGTTGTGCAATTCTTTGGCGGCCCTGAAGACTATGGACGAATGGATGCTTAGTTTGAGAAACTTTCAGATAACTATAATCGAATATATATAATTATTTTTCAAATCGCTTATAGCATTTCAGAAAAACTCTACACAAATTATTAATGATATTATACCGCTTAAAATTTTTGGTGTACAAACAAGGGAAAATTTAAAAATCAAAAACGAAAAAAAAAATTAATTATGTATTGATCATCCGGCCAATATTCTGGCATAAATCCTACTGCTCGGGAGTCTTTCCGGTTCATCCACTATTACAAATAATTAGCATTTAACAGAACCGCAAACATCCGGAGCTTTGTTCTAGAAACACTAAATTTCAGAACACTCAACTGTTCAAAGTATTTATTTTATTGATATTCTTGAATTCATCTATTGTAAGTGATTTTTCCAATCAACACGTGATCAAATATAGCAGTAGCCGTTTAAAACATTTCGAATTTTTTTCAAAATACATAACAAAACAGACAAGTACAAAATTTATTAATGATGTAATTTCTGGCAGGATGCGCAAGTAATTGATTCAGGAATTTTAAATGTATAAACGATTGATGATTCATTTCATGGCATAGCACGGGATCATTTGTTAATGAAACGACGTGCATATATTATGTCTGCAATCTTAACATTGAATTCACGTAAACATTTTGTATTAATTCGTACCATATCGTTGCAATGTCCATTAGAACCCCTAGCCTTTGAATGCTGAGTAAACTAAACAAAGTTATCTTAAATCGCCATTTGGAAGACGCGAAATGATTCGTAAAACTAGTTCAACTAAATGTACTCGACCAACGAATTTTGAATTGAATATATCAGTATTTACATTTAAAAAGTATTTAAATTCTGTATTGAAATATCGTATTTTACAGGAATACGTACCGACGGTTTTTGAGAACTACACAGCAGAAACAAAAGTCGAAGATCAACGAGTGCATTTACTACTATGGGATACAGCAGGTATAAACATTTTTGATTTATCACGAGACAGTTTTGTAAATGTTGTTATTTAGATATATTCTTGATATACCGTTTAGACTAAAAAAATACTCAATCCCCACGGCATGTTTGTGATCATGTTATAATCTTAGGGGGTTTCAATCTTACGCATTTGCTATGACTTGTTAACATTTACTATTCTATGAGTTCAATTCATACACGAATATTTAGCAAAACAAGTGTACGTGAAAACTCTTTAAGAAAAATTCTATAAATATATTTCACAGGCCAAGAAGACTACGATCGTCTGCGACCTCTTTCATATGACCGTGCTGACGTAATCATAATGTGTTATGACGTTATGAGCATTTCAAGTTTTGAAAATATTTCTATTCGATGGGCTCCAGAAATACGTCATTTTTGTCCTGGCGTTCCCGCAATTCTCGTAGGTTGTAAGACAGACTTAAGACGTGACGTAGATTTGGAGCAGAGCTTAAAACAACAGGGCAGAGAAATCATAACGACTGAAAAAGTAAGACTGTTTATGAAAGTTTTCTTTTCGATATAAAAAAAATGATTTGAAGGTTCGTGTTAATACTTCTCGTAAGTCACTCAATTTTTTGCTTTTATAAATTGTTTGTCTCGGTTTCATGATAAAGATGGCAAACACATCATGGATTCAATTTTATCTTTTTTTTTCATTCTACTCCAGGGGCAAAAGCTTGCAAAAGATATCGGAGTTAATAACTTTCTGGAATGTTCAGCAAAAACGACAGACAATGTCGATAACGTTTTTCGAGTTGTGTCAAGACTTGCGGTCGGACTTGACACGAACAATAACTCTGGGAAATCTCCTGTTCTATTCAATAATTGCTCCAATTGTAATATATTATGAAGATGCGGGAAGATCAGATGCGATGTAGCGTACTTGCTACAAAACATGCCTATAATTACCGTTCACACTTAAGCCGGGCTTCGAAATATTTAGGGTCTGGATTGAACTGAATTGTAAAAGCTTTTAAAGCAGAATCAATATGTATGCCAAGATGCCAAGAAATGAAACAAACCCTAAAATAAATAATTCTGAAAATAATGAGCTGTATAGAAGGGGAGAGCAAATTAAAGCAACGACACCTAACAGAATATATTTATCCATTCATATAGAAAATTAAATTGAAAAACAATTAGATTTTTCACGGCCCTTCGATATCTGTTGCGTTAGTACCAGCCGCATTCTTATTGCGATGGACAATAAAACCATTGTTACAAGCTATAATAATAAAAAAAAGATATAATTGAAGTCGAAATACTTTGCTGCTGTAACGACTGAATGTTCTTATCGCGTTTTAGGAAATTTGACATCACACTTTTCCATCTAGTACACTGTTGAAAAGTCGTGAAAAAAATAATTAAACACGAGTTTTCTTATCAATAAGTACTGGTCGTTTGGCTAAAATCCACCTGCTTCTCTCTATTCAAGTATAACGCTTAATATATTTGGTAAAAGTGACCAGTGTCATTTACCCGTGACCAGTGATACTTACTGATAAATGACATCATATTCAATTATTTTTTGCAGCGCACTAGAACTGAATTTCGCAATTGTATTGATTTTGTCTATTTTCAGTTTTATATAAGTTCTTAGGAAAACGGTTTCGATTTCTAACACGACTGTTTAATTGATCTTGAGTCTAAATGCTTAACGTTCATACGAGCTGTTGATTGCAATTTCTCATAGGCTGTATATGTATATAAAACTCTTCAGGTACACACGTATATATTGATCAGTTGTACTGATTGTGTCAGTGTCGGGATACAAAGACAGACTGATGCTCGCACAATTGCTTGCTGATGAAGTTTCTTACTTCAAATAATAAATTCGTTTCTATTTAAGTAGTACAATGTACCATGAGTTGGATATTAAATCTTAATACAATATTAAACAATAGTCGACCCTTGTAATTGAATATAAATATGTCTGCAATCTCGTGTTTTGTGCATTCATCGAAATTATTCTGCAATATTTTTTAAGACTCGCATTACATTCACATAACCAGGGACGAATAAATGAAAAACTGTATAGTTTTATACGATCCTGTATTTAAATCTTATACTCAGTTGGTTGGTTAGTTGTGTGAACATGCTTATGATAATTTGCAACTGCTATATTTTGGAGATTTTCTCAGTTCATTCAGTGATTTATAACATTTTTTAACAGAAAAATCACGTTTTAAATAGCTGAGCGACTAAGTCCCACGACTATATTGGAATATCAAACAGACTGTCCAATTTATCAAATTTGAAAACACAGTTCACAGATATTTTGATCGAATATAAATTCTTGGCAGTAAATAAAATCTGTTTAGATCGGTAGTGAATTTAAAACACGTGTCCATTTGATAACGCGGCTAACGGTTCAACTAGAAAAAAGTTTATTAAAATCAATGTTTTAATATTTGAAAATTACAATATTTTGATTGAAAATTTGGCCGTAAAAAGTACAAATCCGTTTTGTATTGGTTTTTATTCTGCTTTTTCTCTCTTCCATGCATTCTAACTACTATTGTATTTATAAATGGCAGTCTGCAATTTATTTTGAGTTCTATTTCTTCTATTTATGTTTCAAATAAACTATCATTACAATAACGCCATGCGATTTTTACGTTGTGGCTCATATTGTAATGTCACTGCTAACGAGCTTTTAATTTTTTGTTCTATTTATATATTAGTAATAATTAATTGTCATTCTTCACAATACTTTTTTAGTTTATTATAGGGTCACCATATTTGAAAATGCAAAATTCCGGACAGTGAATGACTATTTTCATGACCTCGTAGTAAAAAATATGCATACGGCACGAAATAAAAATGTTCTGTATTATCAGTGTGCACAATACGATTGCAGATGCAGTAAAATTCCAGATTCCGGGATTTTAAGCATTTTTTTTAAATTCTTCCCGTACGCAAAATTTAACCCTAAATTCCGGACATGTCCGGAATTTTCCGGACGGTATGGCAACCCTAGTTTATTACTTATCGATTTTAATCGGTAAGTATGTTGATAGGTATTTGTCTGTCTGTTTGTCTGTTAGATGCACGCAATATCTCACGAAAGCTAGATTGAATCTGCTCCAAATTTTGCATGTTCATTCATCATATGTCGTACCAGAAGCCTATTGATAAATTATGTCGTATAATTAGCGAGTTATTAATTAATTAGTGATGAGACACAAGGTGTCACTATGGAGTAAGAACCTAATTATAATGTATGTGCCCATTTTATCTTAGTAGATTTTCAAAGCGTCTATGCTGTCGGTTATGACGCGAATATGACAAAAACTAAACCGAAAGCCTTCAGTCCCAGTTTGGGACAAATCATATACTTGTTTTGGTCAACAAAGTCCGAAATATCTCTACAAATTTATTACAAAAAACAGCTGGGTGTTGTATAGAAAATTAACTAGAAGAATAGGTGAAAACATGTAGCAGCCCAACTGTGATGAGATTTCATACAAAGTTGACAATATGGTATAACTGGCAAACAGAGCAGATGATGTTTTTTACATAGCAATCACGAAGAACTTTGCTCAACAATGGTGATATACTTTGAAAATAGAAAAGGTTGTAGGCCTATTATTTCATTACCTTTGAAAGCAATGAACAGTTCTTAACAAAAAGAAGCAAAAAAAAACATTTGTCACAGTTGAAGTGAATCACAGAAAACTGTGGACGTTATCAGAGCTGTGACACCCTATGATCCATGGCTCTTTCTAAAAAGTACAACTTTTACAGTGAAAATACAAAAACAATGCGGGACTCCCGAAGTATGCGAACCAAGATGGCGGACATCTGAATGTAATATGTGTACTAGGTTAGGGTTAGGCCATAATTTTATGTATAAATACTACGGGAGGCTCTTGGCTAGTCTTCGAACTGATAATAGGACTAAAATAAGGAAAATTGGAAAAAAATTATCGCCTAACCCATGTTACGTTCCGATGTCCGCCATCTTGGTTCGCATACTTCGGGAGCACCAACAATGCATAGGTAGCGTGGGACCCTTGCAGATGTTGATACAGGCCGAGGGTGAAACAGGAAAACTATTCTCACGATCATTACCACGTCAATAAAATATGTAGCTGAAATCTTAAGTGGAAAATACAATTTATTGAAAGTACCTTTGTAAAGCATGGATTGAATCTTTATTGAATAAAATAAGCAAGATTTAATTTTCATTGATCCGAATCCATTTTTCTATTAAGATACGAATTATTGGCCCGAAAACCTCCAATTTATCACTCATACAATCAAAAAGGCAAAATAATATAACAGCATAACTCGAGTACATTTTACTTACCTGAATATTGTGCTGAATGTACCGTTATTCAGAAGACATACCGTTAGCTAAAATGCAAATGGCGCAACTAGTTGAGGTTGTGCTGGCTTCCCGCGCAATAATTGACGACACCAAGTGATTATCTGTAAGATCAACCCTGTAGCAATACAAATGCTCCAATGGGCCTGGCGTAAAAAAAACATCCTGTAGTGCGGTATCAACGTTATAGCATTGAAAGATTCAGTATGGTTTATTGGCAAATCTACCCTGAAATGTATTCGACAGCAATTGTGCCAGCAAATCCATTTATTTCATTCCCCTGTAAGAGGAAATCGCTCCACATCTAGAAAACGCGGTTTGCGTTGCATTGACAAAACGCTAATGGACCTTTCCCCGATCTTTGGACCCCGGAAAATTCTTCCCATACTTTACCAATTACCATTGCAAAATTTTCGGCGCTTATTTTGAGAGTGGTTTCGAGAGTTGGCGCCTGTAACATGGGGTATTTGTTTCAAACCATCATTCTGATTCATAGCATTCAACAATCTGTTTTTAAAAGTACCGGTAAAGACTTTTAGCCTAGTCTATCGCGCAACTTCTACACTGATTTTTTGATAACTGCAATTAAACTGAAACTCCTAAGAAGACAAAGTGATCATTGAATTATTTGATTTAAATTTTAAATTTCCGAAACACAACTGAAACCTAACGAATAGAATTCAAAATCGCGAAAACGAGGTAATGTTTACGACCAAGTCTGAAAATCTGTCTGAGTGAGAAAAGTGTCTGAGCGGGTGCGAAAAGTGGCATTGTTTCGTTACTTTTTGCATCTCGCTGATTGGCCAATGTCACGAAGAGTCTAACGTTTGTTTACGTAGCAATTCGTTTGCGTAAGACGATATGCAGAAGGTATTTTGAATGTTTCGTGCTGCCTGACAACGTCTGACTGCTGGGAAGTGATTAGTTGAATGTTTTGGGATTCAAAACGCTCCCGGCAGTAACGCAACATGGGACAAACTAATAAAATGTAGCCAAAAAGCACATTTTGAATTATTCAATGTAACTTTCATGAAATTAAGATCTGTCGAGAACTTAATTATTCTGGTAAGGGCCAGCCACTGTTTCTTTATCTATATTTTGTATTTAATTTTATTCAAAATGAAATTCTGTTTACCGTTGGAATTTTCCATATTCTACGTTTTTGATATTTTGAACTTTCCCGAAAAAAGTTTTGAATACCAATATTCAACAATAAGATTTGAAATTTTTTTAAATTCCAGTTCTTCTTCAATGTCTACAGTGGCGTATCCAGGGTGTGGCAGCCATGGCTCGTGCCATGGGCGCTGTTTGAACAGGGGCGCAAAGCCTGCAAAAAGTAATAATCATAAAAACGTTTCAATAAAATAATTTCAAATTGGGAATAATTGAAACTCGTATTTTTAGACACATAATAATGTACAAGTACTTCAATTCAATAAGAGTCATTATAAATTCCCAAACAACTATCAAGGGGGGCGCATTTTTACACTTTGCTATGGGCGCCATTCTACGTAGAAACGCCACTGAATGTCTATGCAGATATTTTGGATTAAGCCGACATTTCTTACAAAGCTAATGTTAATGTCAGATATTATATGACAATGCTAAAACATATAAAATTTGTATTGATATTGATAATAGACCCGAAAATGATGACTGATATAAAATATTTCTCCAACGTGCTGTCTGATTTTAGGGTAAAAACTTTTCATGCGGGGAACAGAAAAATATAATGAATGATTTCATAATGAGTTGATAATGTGGGACAGACATTACTGACTTAGAGTAAAGGATTTCCAAGCTATAGAGCTGCAACTTTTGCGGATATGCTTATACTGCACTAAACATGGTAGAAGACAGCTTGTAAGACCTGGCAATGTTTCCACGTTTGATAAATAAAAGGCGACAACCACTGTCTATCAAAGAATGACTCAAAGAGCAACTCTTATTAATTGTCTTTTCTAAATTGGAAGGTAAAGACAATGAATGGTTGTAGTTGCAGCATGTTTACTGACGACAATAGAGTAATGCTCAGTATATGGACACGAAATTTGTATCTCGATCGTTATCCGTTTCAATCGCTAAGCTGTGAGTTCTTATAAATTTTATTTGGTTCAGGGGATAACCGTGAGAACTATTGCGAAAAATGAGTATCAGGAAAAAATATTCATTTCCTCAAACAAACAGAAAATATCGTTCAGTCTCAATTATTTTTTATATGATTTAAGTATAACATAATGGCGTACGCTTATTTGTTGTTTAACGCCTTTAAACGTGATATTTATAACGGCCCAACGTTCATATGGCATGAGTTAGAAGAAATTTATCTAATTATCTATTGCCATCAAAATTCAGTAAACAACCCGTCGCCAACCTGCCACTGTTGGACGAAAACTTTTATATGTTACCACTTTTCCGATGTCAGGTTTATTTTGTAAACATTAAGTCCTTGAAATTGAATTGAATTTGCTTGAATTTGGATTATCTCAAAATTCCAATGTCATAAAGATAACAGTTAGTAAATTTAAATAATGTTCTAACAACGCAACCAAATGGGATAAAAGAAATTTGCTCTATGTGAGTTTAATTATTATAACGAACATGTTACTTTTGTCCTTTAGAACATTCGAATTACTCGCTCACTAAAAGGTTATCCAAATAGTATTTGCAATATATATTTTACCGCATTAGGTTGGAACAAACATGCATGTAGTTATGACATGCTTTAGTAAGTCTCGCGCTTTCAATAATGTTTTTGTTTTATCACTCCTAAATATTTAAACAAAACATTTTGTTTAATTTTGTCCAAACCCACTCACTTCTCAAGATTACCTAGTGCAATGAGCAATCAGCAACTCTTCGATTTCATATATTTTACAAAATTAATATAAATTACAAATAAGCTAAAATTAGTGTTTGTCTTGAACTTTATAGATTTGTTCCCTAATAAATTTAGCTTGTTGATTGTAGTTAACATATTCAGTAAAGAACCAAAATGTCATCCCCAAAGTTAAAATGGTGTGAAAAACTGCATTGTGGTTGAAGTTTTTAGGGAGCGGGCAATCTTTTCCATCGTCCACACCACAACGTGCTGCAAATATTAGTTGAGTTACTCCACTAAAAAAGATTGTCCACATACTCATACATCGTAACAATGGTATCAAAATCCGATTTTGGCGCGCATGCATCTCGATATCATGTTGGAAAACTTCAAAAGATGTGGATAGATTAGTTGAATCAATGTTATTGGTTTGCTCTTCATTATTGGACGATTGGGTCGATAATGATTCATTTCTTGAGGGTTGTAATAAATCTTGTCCGAAGGTATTTGCTGAACACCGGGCGGTGTGAGTAGAATGCGATGGAGTTGTTTCATTACCAAATTCTGGACTCTTATAGTGCAATATGCATAATGTTGTGACAATGACACAGTATGTCAATACACTGACCGCTAAGGATTTTATAACAATATTCAGAGTCCAGAGTTCTTTGAATTTTTCTTCGACGGATTTGATTTCAATATGGTAATCTTTATCATGAGTCACAATGCTTCCACCATCTGTAGAAATTGAAACAGTGCCCGAGTTCAAATCACCTAATGCATAATCCGCTGCTTTCCATACGTGTGCAACCACTTGGATCAAGACGAAAATACCAAAAAATACGCTTGCAGTATATAAATTGTTTTGAAATTTTGTTGTTACGCGAAATGTAGTTGAAGTTTTTGAAAAATTAGCAGATTCACATATTATCGTAAGAAAAGCGTTGAAAAGCATGAAACCAGCGAATATTGAGCCCGAGATATTAGCCATCTGCCAGATCATAAACCACGGCACGAGAAATGGACGTAAAGCGTCGTATTCATCCAAACAGTCCATATCAGTTTCATTTATCTGCTTTGGATCCTTGGCAGAACCATAGGTACATGGTGGTAAATCGGGATTAACATACTGTTCGTGATGGTGAACAAATCCGGACAATACATTCATTAATCCACAAGTTATAAGAGAAGCTGAAATTGATCGCACCAGTTTACGAATATTGCACAGTTGATTTTTTGCGACATTGTCAATACGAGTTTCGTGATGTATTCCTTTTTTCCCCCTGGATTTTTTCAGAACTTTTAGCCTAATCGTTGGTAAGTACAGTAGCAATCCGTATATGAAACAGCATATTCCGCAAAGATAATTCGTGAAGTATGTGCCAAAAGTTGCGTCAAGTTGTCTGGGGTAGGAAACGATATCTGATGTACTGTCATTAATATACTTAAGTGTAGACGTTTCAATGAAAGGCATGTTTCTCGTGCATGAGAAATCTGAATTAGAAAGGAATAAAATAATTGGTTTAGAAAGTACGATGACTCCATAGACAATCTGAGCGCAAATGCACAATTAGGTCGTCAATAATTACCATATGCAGAATAACAGCAATAGGTCGAAGATAAAATTGCATGGGGTGTCAGAGAATGTACCAAGTGCATATCTATTTGCTCAAAAAAAAAATGTTCCAAAAAAAGATTTAAACCAAAAACATCATTATATTATAAATTATGTTTTATCAATTCTACACTTTGTTCAATGTTTTATTTTTATTTGTGAACTGATCGATTTCGAGAAAAAAAATAACTATATTTCTTTCACAAAGTTTAGAAAAGGAATTCGAAGTGGTATAAAACTTTCAAAATTTTCCCATCAAGTATTCGTAATCTAGGTAATTATTTTTTGCAATAAAAATATAAGGCAACACGCAAGATCTCACTCACAACTCAGGCAAGATTTTATGCAATTTTTTGCAGGAATAAATCAAGAATTGTTCACTAAACATTATCGATAAAGTATATTGAGTTTTATTTTCATTAATCGGCACTTGTAAATGCTATGAATACATTAAAAGTTACAGTAAGCGTCTCAGAGCGTTTATCAATTTCTTTCAATGTGTTTCCAATTCAAATAAAAAAATCCATGTACTGCGCATAATTTATTTCATATCAAATATCGGAACTAAGTATATATGTAAATTTAATTGATATTATTTTAAAATCGAGCGAATTTAGGTGTTATTAACATATGTATATCGACTAATTTGTAAACCTTCTGAAATTATTCTAATTCAAGTCCAAAATTTTTTAAAAAGAACTTTTATTGGGAATGCCGATATAGCTTTATAAGTAAAATTACTTTAGGAGACTATGAGGTAAAGTACATTTGGATATAACAACAAACTAATAACACTCATCTGATACTAACTACTATTGTTACCGCTTATATAATAATTTGGATGGAACCTTCCTGACCCACTAGATGAGTATAATGGTTGTAAAACTTCTTATAGTATTTAAATAGCATTATAAATCAAAGATAGTCAGTATTGAAACGTCTTTTTTGTCAAACAGTTCAACGTGCTGGATCATGAAGCTCTCAGACCATTTTCCTCAACTAATTGGCAATTCCTGATTATTAAAAAGCTATTTGACCTCGATTAGAATTAAAACGCCTGGTTTTAAGTATCGCCTCGGGGCCCTCTTGAGATAAAAATATACATTTTCTATATTAAATAAATTATTGTATATTTTCATTTCTGAAAATTGTTTTCGTTGAATGATATTTTTCTTGATAATTATATAATATGATACTGTCAATACGATTTTTATGTGCAAATTCAAATTAGTAAATTGCATGCGTATTAATTTTCCTCAAAATTGTTTCGCTGAAAATAGTGGGTTCAATTATAGTCTATAAAAGGCAAAAACAATTTAGATGCAGAGGGCACATACACTCTTTTTGATTCAATTCAATTCAAAGAACTTAAAATTCGGGATAATATCCATTAAACAAACAGTTATGCTTATAGTATAAAATTATATCAGGTGCGGATTTTTAATCAGAAATCATGACCCTGGATGACCAACCTAGAACGAACAAAATTTGTTTGAAACCTTATAATTATTTTCTAAAAACGTGAAAAGAGTGGCAGCGGCAAAAACATTATGCACCATACCTGCTGAGTCAAAATCAGAACATTCCATGGCAGTTTTGTAAACGAAATTACTCGAAATTAAAAGTTGATCGAAATTTTCGATATCGGCGACTTCAGCAGCAAACAGCAATTAATAACACAAAACCCTTTTTTCGAATTCGTGTATATTTATCATTATTACGTCACAAATTGATGAACATGACCGTTGCCATATTTACTGATTTGTTTTCATTCGAATTGAATATTTATTTATTCGAACTGATTGGGGGAGTATAAGTCAGAAGCCTATATTTTACGGCTTCGCCACAAGTTTACAGACAATTGCGACTGTATCGAATCATCGTTCGTATTTAATTCTTCTATACCCGGAAAAAAACAAAATCACTAAACACTCATTTGACTCTGTCGTTGACGACAGCAGATGACACACTGACAAGTCGCTTTCGTTTTGTGCAAAGTTTTATCTGGCCCGGCATTTATGAGGAAATATTGTTCTCACGTTATAACGAAATTTTTAATCTTCTTTTAATTTGTCCACTTCATGTGTTTAACATTGCGCCGTTTATAATTACTACTCCGGGCCGCTACTGTTTTGAATTTATCATTCATCTGCCATAAACAGTCATAATCACTGATTGCTATTAAAACATGTGTATAAAACGCGCTTACATTGTGTTTACACGTATATATCCATAATAGTCTAAAATTATGCAAAGACAATGATAAGAGAATCAAATATTCATAGCAGTGTTTGTGCCGAAATTTTTGATATCGGCGACTTCAGCAGCAAACGGTAATTAGTAACACAAAACTTTTGTTTCGAATTTGTGTATAGTTATCATTATTACGTCACAAATTGATGAACATGACCGTTTCCATATACTCAGTGTTTGTGCCAAATTACAGCACGATTTTCAATACGGTAAAATATATTTCAAATTCAGACCATGGTATATATAAATTTTTTTGAATGTATGCAGGATTTAATTCTGTTTTGCGCATCTCGCATTTTAAATATACTTTGCTCTAGAGAGAAACTATTTTTTTACGAGTTTTGAAAACCCTACAATTGACATTTTTCAGTGACATTTATTAAAGTTCACCGTAGTCGCTTAAAATAACAAACTCTGTCTCATTATTTAACCTCTATCACTGTTCATAAAATAATGTTCACGGGATTTTTCTAGCACACATCGAACACAGGAAAAAATATAAAATTCGTAACATTATATTATAGTTTTCTTCAAAGAGTACTAAAATAAGACTAAGCTCTTATGTAAAAACGTTTTCATGTAGATTTTTGGGTCTTTCCAGAAGTGTGTGTACCAGTATGGGAATAACTAGTTTTGTTCGCCTATTTTACATCAAGTTGTGTAAAGGGACTGAAACCTACATTCACTATACTATAGTCACTTGGCTAACACAGGCAGTCCACACTCCTAATAGAAGTAAAAAAAGGAAAATCGGAATAAAATTATGGCCTAACCCTAACCTGGTACACATACTACGGGAGTACCGATTTTTGCGTGTTCTGTAACTATGAAAAGGTTCATGATGGGAATGTGACTATAAAACTCGAACGCAATAGGAGCTAATATTATTCCTCATTATTTCCTCGACAAACTGTAAAAAAACTGATCTTTTGAAGGAAGGTTCAATTTTCTAATAAGTTTACTAGGCTGTGACTTTTATTTCATGCAAAACTAATGACCTGGCAGTTTAGTAGTAATAATAGGCGTTACAAAATACGTCACTGAGGGGGTCCCTAAAAATATCCGAATAAACATGATATCAGAATAACACTGAGAAAAAGAAAAAGCAATCAAAAAGTTTTGTCAGCACTCTTTGATTCCTTATACTGCAATGTGATACTAGAGAAAATCTCAAACTGAAAACGTGAAATATATCGCATAATGTATAAGTGTTTACGGATTCATCAACACGTTTTGTGGCTTAGCCCGAAGGTAGATTAAGATATATTTCTCAATGGCATTTTTTCTAGATACACCACAATGTGATGTTTTACTTGATAAAGATTATATTGAGCATGGTACAATGTTGAGTCGTAATCCAGATTTTTTTATCAATGATCTTGTTTCACCTAATATGGATTTTTTGACAGAAACTCGTGCAATCACCATCAGATTGAAATCAAATGCGTCAGCTACATTGTGATGTCATGATATGAATGGCAATGGGACTTTCATCAAGATTTGGAACATCGAAATTCGACACTTGTGGACAAGTGACATTCTATCTTATCTATTTTCGGTATATGGGTAGTCTTCGTATATTTCTGACATTAAAACGTCGCCAAATAACACACTGCATCTATAATATGTCTTCTTAGTAACAGTATCAGCATTTCATGAATTTGTTTCAAGTATAGCTGACTGCGGACACATCCGAAAAATTTACGACATATATCACATACGGACTATCTTTATTAACTTTATTTGATGCAGCGACGGATTACATGATGACCTAGACTAGATTTTTATTATTTTTAATTGTTGAATAGCTTTTGTTATTCATCCTTATAAGTACGTTCATAACGCATAGGTGCACAAGATAAACCCATAAAGCCGCCAGCCAATACGGCGACAAAAGGTAAACGACAACTGTTTATGTTTATGTATTGAGAAAAAATAATCGGAGAATTTAGCATGGGATATGCTGATTTGGGTAATAATGGGTCTACAATGATTGGTTACAAGGAAGCGCACGATGCACTGCATACAGAGGCAAAATGTACGATAAAATTGAAAACAACGTGCTAACATGCTATATAGAGAGTTTTAAGAATTAGGGTAAAAATTTCTTCAAATTTATTGCATGACACGCTCTGTTCCACTCCTGGAAATACAATATGGCAGCGTATATTTGAGATAACCTTTATTGAAACTTTTTATTTCTGCATAATTTCATTCTCAGAAAGGTAAAATACAAACTTCCATTAACTCCCCGAGAATGTATTTTATTGTGTAAATAGAAACGTTAAATTGATACAGAGGATATTCCTATATAGTGCTACAAATATTTGTGTATTCGAATAGCGACCAATCTGTGAACCGTTTGTATACGTTAGAGGCTAAAGCACTTTAATGCGGCCGACATGCTATCGTCGCCTAGTACCTATCTGGGATATAATCGGGATGACGTTAAATTGAAATTACATTTCAAAACAAAATCCCAACCCGAACTGCTTTTACTTTATGCTTTATCTTGAAGTCGGCCGAAAAGTTGAACAACCCCAATCGTTAAATATACATACTCAACTGCACTAAAGAGGAGTGTGGGAGAATAAATTAAAAACGTTTGCTTGCTGAATTCACCATAGTGGCCGTAAAAATAATTACCCGAAAAGTCTGAATCTGGCAGTCAGAACCATGGAAAGAAGGTTGGAACAACACACCTAAATTCGTTTTTAATCGTCTTTATATTTGCTGACGTATTCCTATAGTATATTCGTGCTAATACTCAATGTATATATAAGTATATAGGAAGCAAAAGTAGTGTGATATACAAGCTTCTAACTATTCACCGGTGATATAAAATAACGGAATGAATAATATAAATTAATCACTTTTTAATGTTCGCGAAGGTGACGTATGTATAAACTGTTCAAAATATGAGTAATCAGCCAAAAACAATAAACTTACACCAAGACCTAAGAAAACATGATATACCGCGTTATGATTAAATTCAATGGGTAATGGGCAGTAAATTGGATTGTTCTTGCCACACGAAAAACTCAATATTATCTGAATCAAACCCCCAATAAGCACTAAAATCGAACCAAAGAACTTCAACAAATACTGATTTGGACTGTAAATTGCTTCTCCAGTACCTTTGTCATACTTGTAAGATTTATGTAACAGATAAAGCATAACAGTTGCATACAGAAACGTAGAACCAGCAAATACCGCACCGGCCTCAACAGTTGACCAAATGTCCATTTTATCCTTGTCATACCTTGCTTCCTCGATATCTACTACCTCATCGTTCGTCCGAGAACAATATATATCTTGTCTGTATTGGTATATTTTCAGCAAACGCCAGATGGTATATAAGAATATCGCCGTCAGAAATGAATGCACGGAACGTCCAATCTTTCTATCGACCATTTGTAAAGTGTACGAATCAGAATTGCAAAACTTGTTTCCGTTGCTCGCTAAAAATCTCAGGTTACTATTTTGGTCCAACTTAACCGTTAAATATGCCAATAAAATCATGGTACATCCAAATACAACAGCCAGAATATCGGCAATTTGCCATATTGCGTACCATGGATAAATGTATAAACGCACAACATTCCAAAAATGTAAATCTTTGGCATAGTCGTTAAGAAAATTTGATGAACTTGTCAGTGGATCTATAGAGGGTACGACCTGGTGAATGACTCCTCCTATTGCACTCATTCCTGCGCATGAAATGAAAGCCATGGAAGATGCAAGACGAATTGCATTTCTCAGAGAATCCTGTACTGTTTTGTTGCATTTGTGCTGATGTGTGCATTTGTTGTTGTCCAGTTCATTCGGCTGTGTTGGGCTATTGTACAATGTCAACATAAGATAACCATAAATCAAGCAGGGAATTACAATAATGTAATTAGTGACATAAGTTCCAAAAGAGGCGTCCAAACCCCAGACATAAGATCCGCCAGTATAATCTGCCATGACGCCCTGTAGAGAGATAAGCACGTATTTTATAACCATGAATATTTGGCATATGTGATAGCTCGGAAATATAACATTGAGCAAGCATAAACAAATATTTTTACACCTCGTCTGGTAATGCAACTAAAAATTTAGTTTGAGTTGATTAAATTGAATGCAGTAACTGAACCTGTTCACAAGTATAGTTACTAGTTAGTAGGTGGAGACGAATGAGATACTAAAACTCACGTTGTGTAGACGCTGGTGCCAATCGACTCCTAAACGATGCAAATACGCCAGTGGTTCTCAACCTTTTACTGACCGCGTACCACTTTACTGTTTTTTACTATGGCCGCGTACCACCGACAAAGCTCCTTTTTTGACCTGGGGAAAAAGACACAAGAAACGTGCTATGGGAGTATTTTATAATGTGGCACTACATCCTTTGTGGCGTAACACGCGAAACGGACAAAAACATGCCCATATAAGGTGGGCAATAGCGAGCGAGGGCGATCTCTAGAGACATGGACTGATAGCGCACCAGCGCTATTGACGTTTCCCCGACCATTGACTCCGGAAAAATTACCCCTATACTTTACAAGTGTAAACTTTATGCTTATTCTGAGAGTGGTTTGTTCCGTCGGCGAATATAAAATGGTTCAAGTGTTTGAAACCATCATTATTTCGACATGTGACCTTATTTTATGGGTAGAGGTTCAAATATCAGGCTCTTAGATTGGTCAAATCGAATGATTGATTTGCTAGAAATGATATTTTACAACTTCATTGATTGCTACGTGCATTCATTACGTATTAAAAGCAAATTAATTGACACAGTGACAAAACAATAGCCTACCGACCAAAATCACTGCGTGTAACCTGAATCAAAATACAACTTAAAAGTGAGATGGAACAATTCGTTTCTAAGAATAAAGAAATGCTGGAGCAAATCCTTTGCAAAGTATGATTGGACATGGGTCGCACTAGCATGATTACATTTTGTTTATTACATTTCGTTGTTTGTTACTTATCGATCTTAAGATCGGTAAGTATGTTGATAGGTATTTATCTGTCTGTGTGTTAGATGCACGCGATATCTCACGAAAGCGAGGTTGAATCTGCTCCAAATTTTGCATGTACATTCATCATATCTTGGATCAGAAACCTATTGATTTTGGGTGGATTATGTCTTATAATTGGTGAGGTATTGATTAATTAGTGATGGGACACACGGTGTCACTATGAAGTAAGACCACTGTTTTGGGGGATCCCCTAACCTTCGATCAATAAGTCTTCGGTTTCTAACCGATATTCTAGTTATTCTATTATTATATTTCCCTGATTTTTAGGTTCATATCGATGGCAGCCTTGGATATAGCTAAGTTTAGCTTTGTCCATCGCAGCATTTGCGAGATTCAATTTCGATTACTGCAACTAACGTAAATTTTCGCGGAAGACATAATGACAATTAAGTTAATTAATTCACAATTATTTTATTGAAATACAACTGAAAACTGACAAATATCACTTAAAACCACAAAAACGAGGCAATGTTTGAAACCATGCTTGAATATCTGTTTGAGCGACAGAAGTGCCTAATCGGCTGGGTGCAGAAATTGCAATTGTTATGTGTTGCTCCATTATTGACTTATTGCTGATTGGTTATAGTTACGGAAATAAACAAAGAAACTGATGCTTGGGGAAATCTTCATGAACGGCATATTTTAGCCAACTAAAGGTTAATTGTTGCAATAACTAAAATCTGCTCGCGTACCACTTGAAAAGCTCCCGCGTACCACTAGTGGTACGCGTACCACAGGTTGAGAACCACTGCCATACGCCTATGTATGTGTTGGTGGCCAACCACTCTTTATATCAAATCATACATATATTACACTTACTTGGGATCACCCCACGATAGATGAAGCAAACTTTGTTTCCGTTACTTAGGGATTTTTTCTGAACATTTGACAGTGTTTCATACCGGTTCTCGTTTCACGTAGTACAGGCTTTGATAAGATTTTATTAAAAAATAGAATCATATGCTATATTATAAACAAAAATACACTATAAATAGAACTTTGACATTAACTGCAAAAATTCAAACCTAACTGCTCCAGTCTTACTTACCTAGGCATTACGATTGTTGGCATTAAGAAGTATTACAGTGAACTAATTATGGTTCCACGTACATAACCCGATATATATAATGATAAAAATCATGTTCGGCGTGTCGCGATTTTGTAATTATACCATCACATCATTTATAGTATGATCCTATTAGTTCTGAACTCCTGACAATACAACCTAAACAGCAAGCAAAGCACAAAGCGCTGTTGATCCGTACGTATGCCTCGCTAAAAAATAGGTCCTAAGCGAAAAACGTACGTGGAAATACTAAACGACAATTAGATATTATTAATTCTGCTTATTCTTTCATTACTGGCGCATAAAACAAGCATAAACGGATTTCCCCTACGCAAGCATGATATCATAGCGCTGCTGTGATTTACCGTCGTAGCAGAATTCTTTACTATTTATAAAATATGTGAATTGATTGTAACAATTGTCCAATCATTACAAAGATAATGTATCACACCGACCACTACGAAAATTCGTCATAGCTATATACAATGTTCCCTCTAAAAAGTTTTGTAGTATGTGTGGGCAGAAATTTTGGTCTGTGCGCACTTTTTTGAAAATGACTGATATTTGTGCAAAAATCAATGAAGAAATTTTGGCGTTCTAACCGGGTAATAAGTGGGCCAACAACAAACTTTCTCAACCTGCCAACCGAGAACATTGTTACATTACATCGAAATACGTCTGTGCGCAGTAAATCTATAAGTGTGCGCAGCCTGTGAAAGCTATGTGCGCGCGCACACGCGCACACTTTAGAGGGAACACTGGCTATATATATATATGCGGTTGAGAAAACTTCAACTCATCAAATTCTGACAAAATACTGAAGCACCACACGCCCACCACGGAAAAATTAAGTTTTGTATTATCACTATTATGTATTAACAATCTATTTCGAGAATAATCAAGGAGAGCCCCGCCAACGCATAAAATTATCCAGTTAGGGTTTGAGTTAGGAATGCAGATTTAGCTGGCAACTCAAATTTTTAAATCATTTCTAATCCCAACTGGATAATCACTAATAACTTAAAACTTACTCATAGATGACTAGTCGCTGAGGTTAAATAGGTAAATAACTGGGCCGCATCGGTATTACGTCCGAACATTTAGAATTTATTACGTTATTATTCGCGCAGCTATAAATTTGAAACTAGATTAAAGACTGCACGTACAGGAAGCATATAGGCACATCTGTCTACCCATAAGACGATTTAGTTTCAATTACACCAAAACTACACCTTGGTTTGAGTACCATCGAAATCTGACTTACCGTTATGATACATCATTGTCCACCCAGCAGCAAGACAATGCTCGACTCGAAGGCGAAGCAAGAGAACAATTAAAAGATTACCCAATCATAAAGAGGAAGGATTCTTTTATACAATAGGACAATACAGTATTTTGTTTGAGCGCAAATAAATAAGATAAAGCCGTAATCGACAAAAACATGTTACAATTTGTTTTAAAAAGAACCAAGAAATCGTAAGTAAAAAGTACTTGGTGTCTTCCGAATATCGCAGCAAATCGCGCAAGCCGCAAGCGTGAAGATTATAAATTTGCACTATATTACGCATTTCTGTCCATAGATATGATCACTTTAACCGACGACTACAAATCGCTAATAATAAACAAAACTGAATTGTTTAATTCGAAGGTAAATTTTAACGTTTTAGATTTTTTTAGGAAGTAGAAGATCAAGTTATCTACATTTTTAATTACTTTGACTGCAACTACAAGTTTCAAAATACATTTTTCTGTTCGTTCGGCCAGGAAAGTTTTCAATAATGCATGCTTCGTACCATACTATTTTGCGATGAAATGCAAACTCTTTTGTAGGTGGTGATTAAGAAAAGTGCATTTATAGCAAAATATGTTCCTTCCCCTCAGATCAAAATTCCCTCTACATAGTGTCGTTGACATCAACATCTTGGAATGGCCGACGTCTTAACAACAGAAAGAAGAAAGTGTTTTGTAATTCTTATGTGATCAGCTTAGCTTTTAGCTAACGTTTTCTTCGATCCAACAAACGTGTTTTTTTATTTGAAACTCCGTTCCGTTTAATTGATTCTGATGTTTATAGCATCAATTGCAAATAGCCTTTGGCATCAAAATCATAAATATTGGTACCAAGCTCATAACACCGTATGATGTGGATAAATATAAGCGTTGAGGCGAATGCATTGCATTAATATTCTGCGTACACTGACACAGGGACCAAACTGCTCAACGGAATTTACTGAAAAGGATTTTTAAGAACACATTACAAGCCAAAATCAACTGATAAGCTTGTTCCATGAAAAGTAACTGTCAGAAATATCCACAATTATAATACGAGCAGGTCGCACGATGTTGCTCGCATTACCCGGCATAACTAGATAGATTTCGTTCTAATATCGATATTCCAAATCAAGTTGTATGTTCATTCATGATGTTAAATTTCATTCCTTAATCAAAGTATCGACGACTTACTTCTGGCCAATCGAAAAAGTATTCCAATACTGAAGTACAAATACGCTGATGTTGTGATTTCGTACTGGTAATAGTCTCACATTTTTGCTAAGAAACTGTCTTAAAATGTCCTAATTATTGTGAAAAGACCGCAATTCACGCAATTATAATGTAACATAGTAGCGTTCACGCAAAAAACAAACAATTACAAAAATTTTCGTTTGCTTGCGGTAAAATGCCAGTCACGAAATTCAGGTGATACTACCATTTTGAAATGCGAATAGCTCAAATTATGAAAAAAATTGTGAAATGTACAGATTTACAGATTTTTATTTTAACGCAAAAATATAGAAAAGTCGTTCTACTTCATCAAAATTACAATACAATATTTTAAAAGAATCAGGTATATACAGTGGAAAGGCAAAAAAAAATTATCAAAAACAAAATCATAGAAAATAGAACTCTTTTTCGTAAAAAAATTCACTTGTCTAAAAAAAGGCAGAAAAAAAGTAAAAACTCCGTGATCAAAAAATTAATTCGATCAATATCGAATCAAATTGCCGAAAACTGTATAAAGTCTATACCATTAAGTCCAACTTGTTTATTTCCAAATTCGAATTTGGATTATGTCAAATTTACATTATGGCCTGTATCATTTTCGCGGAAAAAGGTTCCCAGGCCACACGTCGGTTATCAATATATTTAAAAAGGTGGAAATAAATTTGTAAATAATAAATCATCGAAAAGCAAAGAGGGTATTAACTACCTAGGTCGGGATTTCCCAAACTGACCTCGGTCACGGATTGGTTCGCTGTGGTTCGCGGGCAGAGGCTTTGATGACGACCTTTATTTGAAGAAAATTGACCGGATTTGTTAGATTCTTTTGAGTATAACGCATTTATTCATCCGCTTTTTTAGCTTTAAACGTGGTGCATGAAATAACTGATGAAAACGCCTTAAAAGCAAAATTAGGTATTTTTATGGAAGAGCAGGAGGCACAATTGTTGAGAGTCTTTGGAAGGGAGCCACGGAATACGAAAGTTTGAAAACCGCTGACTTAAGTGGACTTGGTTTAGCTTGATAGATTTCAAAACGATTAGCATTACAGCCCAAGCATACATTCAAATAGATCTGGCTGGTATTAACATGTTTAATTGTGAGTAAAACAATTCCAAACCTGATTTTTCTAGAAAATAGCATCCAACCAGGGTCAAGACAGTAAGGCATTACATGATGTCGAAGTGCAGAAATAATTAAATTTTAACTTTTGGCAGATATGAACAAAATTGGTGACGCAAAATTGAAAGACAAAATATACATTGATTTTACATACTACTGCAATTTGGTTGTGTTGTTATGATTTTCATGAGTGATGATTTTAATATCGATCGTTTATTATGTGTAATGCAACGGAATGTAAGATTGCAAAATGCTAAAAACAAGCGATTGTATTGCTATTGAAATCAAAATCGAGTAAGAGATTAGTAAGAAAGTGGGTGCGACGACAGCAAATAAAATTAGGATTTCATATTGCATCATATTCATTCGAAGCGGGCAAATATTTTTCACGTTTCAGAATATCCAACGGTGTAGTAAGAAGACTTCCCATTATTGACCCGTATGTAATTGAAAGCCACGCATACCGTTTTAAAGTAGGCCAGGATTAAAATACACCAATCAAACAAATACTGGTAATTTCAGTGGTGTGCAAACGTGCTAAACCTAATTGATAATTTAGGAACTAGCTAGGCGACAAAATATTTAAAATTCAAAATATATCGGTGTCATAATTCTATGATGGCAATTATAACAAAGTGGACCAATTTGTTTCGACTTTCAAAAAAACATGTTTTCTCAAATTAGGATAAATTACAATTCCAAGGAATTGTGTTGAATAACCAATATTGATTCTGACGCACGGTTCATAAATGGTCTGAGTTTAGTAACAAAACCAAACAAATCAAGAGTCTATTGAGATTTCGAACATGATCCAGTTTGTTTGACATCCATTATTTGACAAATCGGAAAAAAAGAATGAAAAATTGAGTGCCAAATTATTATGAGGTAGCAGAAATTATACATACTATCTACCCAATTACTTATAATATGATAAATATTAACAAAATGAAGTAATATTAAATAATATAGAAAGTATCTTTGGCGGAAGACTACAAGATTGCCAAATGCTAAAAAAGACAGTGGGCGCCCTGTTTAAGTTTAAATAAATTTTAACGGTTAGAAATTGGTCGCTGTAACGTCGCAAATACAGTGGGGTATGATCAACAGACATACCGATAATTTTTAATCCAGAGCGACCAAAGAAAAGCTACATCCAAGTGTGAACAGTAATGTGTGACTGTAATTTGTTTTCTTCAAAATATATTATGAGACTCCATAAAATTCAATAATATGCGGGAACTAGTTTTAATCAGGCTTTGTTATAACGCGGTATTGACCATCAAATAACCGTTTACCATTGAATAAATTTACACGATTTCGAAGCGACTTGAGGACAGCGAACGTCTATTACATATTGAAAAAGAATTAATATTTGAATTGTGATTTTATCATTTAAAGGCTCGAAACTAAAATTTGGTTTGGAAGGGATGAATTGTTCAATCCAAACTTTTTTTTCCATGCATAAGGCGAATGTATTTTTGGCACACGCTTTGGAATAACTAATAATCGCGCTTTGAAATAACTAATAATCTGAAGTATTCAGAACTTCTGATATACTATGTTGCTCCGGCCAACCCAGCTTTACGTCTGCTTCTATCTGCTCCAAAGTTTCTTTCCAAATTCATTGTTATTTCTCTCTGAAGGTTGATTTTTTTACAGGAACCTTCGCTTTTTATCCACGGGTGTTGTAATACTTGTTCTGCGGTATATCTTCGTTTTGTGTCGACAACCAGAAGTTTGAAAATAAGATCTTTGGCGGCTGTATCGAAACATTAACATTATTTTAACATTAAAATTTTAGGCAGGGCTACTAAAAGAGACGACGAAGAGACGAAAAGTTAAAAAATAATTATGAAAAGACTGAATAAGGCCGCAAATATTCGATCAAGCTGGCAAATTGAAAACATACGAAAAATTTTTATTCTAAAAACTTCAGTTAGGAACTTCAGAATTCACTATTCTATAGCAGCTGTTGTTTTGTGCGCGCCAATCGGTAATCAAAAGCACGCGATTCTATGATATGATTCTCTACAATCCCAGTAGCTATAGTGGTTTGTCGTAAATTCGCTCAAAGATCAATCTCCCTAATTTCTGAGTACAAGTCACCCTGCTTTCAGCAAATGTCGATAAAATGAAATATTATGAAAAACCAATATGTTCAATTTTAAACTAAATCAAACCCGAATTTAACAATGAACAATCAATTAAGAAGCCATGCCATGTCATCGTAAAAAGAGTTCTGAAAAAATCCTAATCATACCGTCTGAAATGCTATCCCAATACGGCGACAAAAATTCATATTCCCCGAGTTGTATAATTTCAAACAATTCTTCTTGGTTCCTATCATGTGAACGGAACGGTGGGAATCCGCATAGAAGAATATACGTGATAACTCCAGTTGCCCACATGTCGACTTCCAGTCCATAACCTGAAAATAAACAAGGTAAAATAACAAATAGCGGAATCTCATAAAATTGTGCTGTTTTCGCTTCCATGTTCCTTTTTTCTCTATATAAAATTTATATATAAGATACTAACGTACCGGTTTCAGCCAATATTTCAGGAGCGACGTATGTAGGTGTCCCGCAGACAGTATAAATAGGTTCAGTGACTTCCATTGCAAGACCGAAATCAGCTAATTTCAGAGTCATGCTGCCGTCTTTATTTCTGGAGACCTAATGAACGTATTTGAACGTTTTTTTGAGTTGAGAGCTACAGAAAAGAGTCGAGTACGACCTATATAAAGGTTCAAAGGCACTAATATAGATGGATTGAGCTGTGGTAGATTGAAGATTAAATAATTTTCCATTACATTTCAGGCGGGGTGTGTAAATTTTACTTTCCTTGCAAGCAACGAACCTTTATTTCTCTCTGCTACGAGAATGGCTATGTGCCAATATTGGGATTTTCATATTAACATGGAAGAAACACGGTGTGGGTAAATTATACTTCTAAAATTCGTCAAGGGGTAGACGAGACGGTGCTCCCGAAGTAATCGTACCAAGATGGCGCACAACCTGAACATAGTATGTGTACCGGGTTAGGGTAGTTCAGGTTGTGCGTCATCTTGGTACGATTACTTCCGGAGCGCCTACGAGACAATTAAGGTTTAGAAACCATGTACTAGGGGAATACATTTCCGACCTAGATGAGAGTCCAAATGACATTACAAAATTTTTATAAAGCTATTTCGTATACATATGTGTTCATATCAAGGTTTCCTGCAACAATCTTTTAAAACGAGGGGCAAATAGCTCCAATTAAGAACAAAATCATACCAATAAATTTTCCGGTTTCAAGTCTCTGTGCACAATATTTTTGTCGTGTAAAAACGCCAACGCTTCACATAAGTCAGCGACCATGTTTGCAGCATCACGTTCCGTGAATTTTACACTTTCGGTAATGGCGTCGAAGAGGTCACCGCCCTAAAAGAAACATCATGTCTCAAAAGGTAAACCCAAAAATAAAATAAAATTACAAGAATTATCGTAAATTTTTGAAATATTAAAATACACATATACGGATCGAATTACACAAAATTTCAAAAAGGCAAATTACATAAAAATGTACATTTTTTTCTACATTCTACCGCGAAAATCAAAATGGAGGCAAAATACCTTGACGTATTCCAACATGAGGTAAATCTCGTCTTCCGTTTCGAACTCTTCAACTAACCGAACGATATTAGGATGGATACAGTTCTTCATAATTGCGATTTCATTTTCTAAACCCAAACGATTTTTTATGTGTAACATTGACTCAAGGGCAATCAAAGGAGTTTTTACTTATCTAATATTTTACAGTTATGGACGATGAGGAATAGGTTGAAATAGGTTATAAATAGGTTGAAAACGTGAAGCAAGTAAATGAAAATTCTGTTAAATATTGAATTATTAGCTTAAATACCGAAAGGAATACGCACGTGTGGTATGCGAAGACAATACAGTGCCAATTTGACATATAAAAATAGAGAACTATTACTGTACACTATGCAGAATTGAGACATGAACTATATTACTGATTTCCAGATAGGCTCACCATAAAACTACGATGCATAATGACTGTTTACACATAAAGTAAACTGAACCTTACTTCATTTTCATTTTTTTGAATTAAATAACGGGCTTTTATAGTGATTGATGATTACTTAATAAATGTGTAGTTTAGTATGAATGTTTTATAAAAAATAAAATGAAATTACGTAACACCAAAATGTTCAATATCAAGTTGACTAACCAATCATATCTTCCTTTCCTTTTAATTTTGATTTATCAATAATTTTCATCGCATATTCAGCTTCGGTATTTCGTAGTCGAGATTCTTTAACGATCGCGAAATTGCCGTCACCGATCGTTTTCCCAATCTCATACCTCGTTTCAATATCACTTCTGGTAATCATGCCACGTGAAGGCGCCTAGGACAGTCGAATGAAACAGTGAATAAAATAGTAAAAATCGTTAGCTGTTCCTGTCACAATATCGTGATCCACGCAAAAGCAATGGCATTTCATGAAACATCTTTATTCCAACAATCTCAATCAAGTGATTGATTTAAGTTGGTCAATTCACAATCTAATTTGATTGAAAAACGCTAATTCGTTGGAAACGAGGAGTCGCCAATTTCTATACTTGACATAGAGCCTAAACGAGCGGTTCTCCGTCGTTTATGTATAACTGCTCCTTTACAGCACTCTATTTATGGTACACCATTTGGTAATTTGTTTGACCCCTGGAACCCCAATCACTGGCCCAAACAAATATATTCTTACAGAGTGCTGGAGATAAAATTATTTGATAAATTTTTGATACCTACCTTGTATTTCTGAACTTTTCGTGATCGATCAGTGTCGTCAACCTTGTGAAAAGGTTGTTTTCTTTGAGGTGTGCTTCGTGTGCTATTTTCCTCCTCCCGTCTTCGCAATTCTTCTTCTCGTTCTCTCTCTTCTCTTTCACGTTTCCTTTCTCTCTCACGCTCACGTTCTCGGTCACGATTCCTACGTTCTTCCTCTCGTTTTCGACGCTCCTCTTCCTCTTCCTGTAAACGAGAGAAAAAGTAACAACTGACTGTTTTTATTGTCCAAAAGAATTTCAACATTGTGACAATCTTGCACAATGACGTTTCAATTGGCAAGTCAAATATGAGAGAAATGCGATACCTCTCTTCTTCTACGCGCTTCTTCTTCCTTCCTTCTTTTTTCTCTCTCTCGTTCAGCATCTTCCTCACGTATCCGCCGTTCCTCTTCCTCTCGTTTTATTCGCGCCTGTATCAAACATAAAATATAAAATATTGCCTGGTATTGAAATCTTGGCTACAGGTTGACATTGCGAACAACGTTTTAAATCTCGAACCTCTTCCTCCTTTCGTAGTTTATCGGCTTCTCTTCTCCGCCTCTCTCTTTCCTCGTCTTCAGCTTTCCGCCTTCGTTTCTCTTGCTCTGCCTCCTCTCTCTTTCTTCGGGCATCTTCTTCAGCGTTCAGTCTACGCCGTTCTTCCTCTTCTTTTTCTCTCCTGAAGTTTGTTATTTTGTTTAAAACTAAGTCAATATTAATCAATTAAGTCACGATTAAATGAAGTTATGTTTCGACTTTGATTTAAAAGTAGGCACCTAAATAATAAAATGCATTAGTTTATGTCATTAAAAAACTTCAGAGCAAATCAACTCGCCAAGTTGAACCGGAAAATGTGATCATTTAAAATTTTGATGCTTTGGGTGCAAAAAACAAATAGTTGCATATTGAACATTAGTGGTTAGATTGCGTTCCCACTCTATATTTACTAAGTTTATCAAACGCCATTTATTGTCGGAAGTTACTCAATGTACTAAATTATACGAAGCTTTAATGGGACAAACGGAAATTAAACATACTGTAATTTTTCTCTCTCTCGTTTATTATCATCCAACTGCCTTCTTCTTTTTTCGTCTTCCTCTCTCTGTTTTCTATGTTGTCTTTCTCTCTCTTCTGCCTCCCATTGCTGTCGTTCTTTTCTCCTCCTTTCAGCATCGCGAATTGAGGTTTTCACTTCAACGTCTGAGGCTGGGGCGATTCCATTTGAAGCACCCCCAACTCTGCCTCGGCCACGACCTCGTCGCCTGAGTAATAAAAATTTAAATATTCATGTTGCGAAATCGGAATTACCAGAAAATGGTGATTTTGTTAAAAAAATCTGACTTAAAGTGATTTTTCACCTCAGCTCTTCCTCGAGTTCCTCTTGTTCTCTTTCCATTCTTTCTCTTTCCCACTTTTTCGCTCGTTGTCTATCTTCCTCTTGAAATTTTCTTCTTTCATTTAATAAATGACGACCCCTGGCTTTATCTCGAGGAGATTTGTTTGTGCCAACATCATTAAACCTCCTAGCAAAAATATTCGGGAGAACCAACATAAATATGGAAACATAAAACATATATAAAAAATACAATAAGGTTTGCCACGGAAAGTTTGAAAAAAATAAAGTAAATGAATAAATGATGAAAGGATTGCAAAAACGGAGAGAAATGAATCAGAAAAAAGGAAAGTTTCAATTCGAGAAAAATTGAAATTGATATGAATTACCTGTCTCCCTCCGTTGAATCGCCTAGACCGGAGTCAGACTTAGAACCTTTGGTTCCTTCGGCAATCGTGAAAGGTTGCCGTCTTGCACCTTTGTTTTTATAGGCTTTTTCTAGGTTTTGTCGAATTAAATTTTGTGCGTAAGGTGAATCAGGATAAAGTTCTTCTAAGACTTCCTAAAAAACAACGGAGTTGCATGATGAGCATGAATTGGAAGAAATATATTAAAATTTCTTTAATTTGTCAGAATTGCATTTCAAATGAATGACAAAGAAATGCAAAAAATGAAATCATTGTCACCTGCACATCCATCGTTGTTAATTGTTCTTTGCCAACAGCGATAAAAACATCGTCTTCGCGGAAGAAATCTGAAACGGATTTCACTTCCCGACCTTTCAAAGTATACAACCTGAAAATGGTGATCGAATGGTAGATTTTAGTTTTGTAATAGAAACAAAAAACACATTTCCGTAAGTCAGTATAGCTTAATTTATACACTGTTCTTGTAAACCTCTGTTTGAGCTGTGTTAAAGAAAGAAAAAAAATATCGCATATATGGAGCAATTCATTAACGATATTAAAGAGTTTGTTTATTTGCCACAAATAGTAGTACTAACTTCCGTATATGGTCGTTTTTCCATTTAGGTTGTCCGAGTGCTTCTGATATATCGGCAACAAGTTGTTCAAACGTTTGAACCTGTGAATGAAGATCGATATATATGCATTAAAACTTCCGATATTTGTGCAATTATTTGATAACTCCGTAACTCGATTGTAAAAACTGAAGTACAGTAAAAAACGAAAAATACCTCAATCAAAACGATCACTTACCGATCTCCTATTCAACAAAATTGTTATCTTTTTGTGAGGACGGATTTGTCCCGCCCTTACGACGGTAACGACTTTCGGTTTCATTGGTGAATTATCTGGGTGAGTTGTATGAGAGTAATCTGACCTCGGCGCCGTTCCAAATGTCATAGGACGGAACTATGAGATGATGTTGAAACAAATTTAGTAATGTGGTATTCACAAATGAGATAGTTTTATAAACTTTGGCAGATAGTCAGCAAAATCAATTCGAATACCAAACACTTTGGCATTTATATATCTAGAAGCTAATACTGGATTCTTTTCAGAAAACTCCAGAAAGCAGCATTCAAATACATACATTAAACCAATACTAGAAATACTCAAACTACCTTTAGCAGTAAATCAGTATTGGTTACCCAGGGTAGTTCAGAAAATTTTTTTGGAGAAATTCGAAAAAGAGTGTTTAAGAATTCCTAAAGTACGACTTGACATATTCGATGGATTTTTCTTCACACAAAAATGAATTAACCACGGAATTTCAATAATTCCATTAACGAATATTAATAATAAAATATAAGAACCTACCAAGACCCGGAAGTCTATGAGTAATGTGACTATAGAAAAGACTAAATAAGTCTATAAAATGACTACTATATTTAGATCCATAGAAAAAAAAACTATAGTGGATGCACTGATGAAATAGTGACTTTATAGTCACGTATTAAATACCATGCCAAAAATGATTCACACTACAACCCCACACCATTTGTATATTACGCAATGCTCGGATCGAACGTACTTTATTTCTTTTCTTTGTCCTTTGAAACTGTAAACACATCGCATCAATGAGAAATGAATGTGACGATGGGAATAGGTTATCAAAACAAGTTTTACAATTACAAAAAGTACCACGGGTTATAATTATTCAAGTAGAGTAACTTTGATGGTATTCAGTAAAAAAACATTTAGAAAATTCAAAAACATCCCAGATATGCATAAGCTAGGTTAGTGTTGCTGATCTGACCTGTTTACTTAGATTCCCTTTGCCGAAGCCTCCTCTTCCTGTTGGAGGATACGTAGATCGCATTCCTCGCGCACCATTAGTAGTATAGGATGCATATGGTCCACCGTTAGGTCGATCGTACATCGCGTCTCCATTGTGGAAGTTGGGCATACGAGGTTGTCCTAAAAATGGATGTGAACCATTAAGTGGTTTCTAACAGGTAAACAGATATGTGAAGAACGGCGGGCAAAATATTAGAGAGGTTTAATAACTCTTATTTGTCAAAAAAGCCTAAAATGATGCAATTTCCGGCTTCTGTACACCTACAATTCCGAAAAAATTCCGCGTTTGAGGGCATGTTGGAAGGAAAGAAAAAACGCATCTACACACCTTTCTTATCAGCACCCTGATAATCCCATATAGTGGCACCCTTCACTTGCCTAGCAACAATTATCGGTCTCAACATGTAGCCTGATCTTTTTCGAGTAATTTGCTTAGACGATGACAAATACTCGTGCTTGAAATCACAAGGAAGGGGAATTTTTGCATAGCGTACATTGGGGCATCGTAAACTAGAAATTATATGCGGCAACACCACCATCTATCTCAAGTGAGATGTCATCTCAAGAAATATATTTCGACTCCATTTTCTGCATGTCTTACAAGAAGTATCCTAAGTGCGCCGAAGATCATTAAATAATGAATATAGTAATTATAAATTTTAAACAAACACCACCAGAGTATATGGCAAACGACAATAAATATCAAATAGTCAGAATTTCTATCAGAATTAAAATCCTAAAACGACGTATACATACAGCAATATCCTCAAAACCAAAGGCTTCATTTATCTATGCTGTAATAAAACGGACATTGACAAAACCCAACATAGTATTTAAAACTACATCTCAAACGCCTGAAACTACCATGTTGGACAATGTAACTCGATTAATAGCACGGAGCCAAGAGCCACAAAACCAAACTTTCGACCATCTTCAATGGGTTGGAATATAATATTAAAACGGACACGAGTGTTTACTTAGCGACGTAGGGTGCTCAGCGTTCGCCACCAACCGTTCCATTGTTGTATTTTAAAAAGTAAACGAGGCAATGAATTGTGTTGATGGTAAAGCGAGGTACTTCTTGGGAAGCGAGAGTGGTTCGATCACACATAAGTTTCCAAAAATCAATAAGTAAGGCACTGCAAATATATCCACGAAATGATGTCCAAGAATGCGCCAATTGTCTTCCCATAGTACTATGCTAGACAGTGTTCAACAAAGATATCGTTGCCCGCGAGAATCGGTTATTACCAGATTAACAGTCTCGTTATAGGAAGATAAGTGTGCGACCCTCGGTCGCAGCTGACTACTTCTTAAGAGCTTCCTTAAAATTAAAAACTTCTAATAACGTCGGAATTGTTGACTTGGGGTTGTTCAAATTTGTAGCAAGTCACCGTAAGAAGTTTTTTATCTTGATTTTTTCATCTATATATTTTTTTGAATTGGTATGCCACGACAAAATGCATGGGGATTTTAAAGTAGAATACAATCCTCATCTACCTCTCTGCTAAGAATTAACCTAAGCGGGTTCAGAGTCATTTCATAGTGCTCAAAAAGCCCGCTACTCAAAATATGTTTACTATTCTTTTACTAAAACTTCATAAATTTATTCTTATATCCCATGACATACATTTAAGACATTTTTCGTGACGCAATCCAAAAAGAAAGAAAACTGAAAATTAAAAAAAAAAAACTCAAATCGTTCAACTATGTAGTACCACATTAAAACATCACCTAGATATGTATCAGACAAGATAGTAAAATAATGAGCACTTCAGAAGTATATATCATAAAAACGCAATGGCATTTAAAGCCACTGTCCCCACATTATTTCGTATGAACAAGTACACGCCGCTGAAAAGAGTGTCAAATTTACCGATATTCGGTCAGAAATAACACAAGGATATAAATATGACATAAATAGCCAAATACAAGTGAGTTATGTTTGCAATAATTCGAAACCGTATAGTTAGAAGTAGAATCGGAAATCCGGCACAAATGGACTGGAAAAATCAGGCGTTATCAACCCTTGATAGCTTTCAAGATAAAATCAATAATACTACTAAAAATTCTGAAAAAGACACGTAATCACATTCCGCTAAGACCTAAACTAGCAATATCGAGAAATCTTGTCTCATTCAGATAATACACAGTAACATTTTACCGTACCGTCGTGAATATCTTGTTTTCCTGTTCTGAGAGCAGGATACCAAAAATTTCTATTGGCGAGATGATTCGTGGATATTGGGTTGCTATGCGACTTCAGAATTTCAGTTGGATTTCCCAGAAGTTTCTCCAGTAAACCTATGCCTCCTGAACTTCTGTGTAAAATTTCCAAGTCTTCATCTGGTTGCTTACTTTCAATAGCGAATGCTTTCTCGTTTCGACTCGTTGATCTCGTGAGCAAATTATTATTGAAATTGTTTTCTTTGTCACTTCCATATTCCTCGTAAGTGACATCATTCGAATTTCTTGCTTTATTCTTGATAAACTCAGCATCGAAGTCTTTTTTATAAGTTTTAAAGCAAAAATCTATATTTCCTTTTACAACTAACCTCCTCGGCCATTTCCTTGGAGGATTCGTTTCTTTGTTTAGACTAAAATATTTCGCGTACTTTGACATCACGCGTCTTCTGCCTGTCAATAACGATATCTTTCGTCTAGGTCTATCCATTTTAACAGAATAAGGTGACGAATTTTTCAACTCAATTGCTACAGGACTACTTTCGGCTTCAGCAGCGGCTTTCAAAACGCGTTGCTCATTTTCCTTCCGCCATTTCTCCATATCAGATAACTCAGGTGGATTATACTCCGTAACGTCAAACACTCTTCCTTTAACAACTCCTTCTCTTGTCTGGCCAGTCGCTTCGTTGTCAGAAAAGAGAAACCGTCGGATTCTAGAATTCCTGGTTTCATGTCTCATGCACCCGTACTCAATTGGCTTATTTTTTCTATATTCTCTTTCTGAAATATCGTTATTTACGCCCGTTTCTTTTTCTGATTCCACAGAAAATTCAGATGCTGCTTCGTAATTTGCGTCATGTTCATCTATATCCGACAATTGATCTAAATCGCTTTTTGTACTGTCGCATTCTGGTGACGTCATGTCCTACGTTTCGCAATTGTTATTCCATAACTGGAAATGTCATATTTCTTTAACCAGCCTTAACATAAACATAGAATACGCGGCAATAATTTCGACAATATACTATTAAGTTAGACCTCCAACAATGTGTTGTTAAGCAATTCAGAATATGTATGAACTCAATCGATTGAAATCCCTATGATGGAACAGTAACCAATTTTGCTCCCCTACGCTGGGAACTGGTTGACAACTGGTTTCTATATACAACTTCAACTCACTTTCACCAGGCTATTAAATCCGTCGTCATGGTGATAGTAAGCCGGGAGGAGCCAGTTTGAAGAGCACAAATAAACCACTTGACACATACTTGGTACAGTACAATACTCATCCGACTATGATTGGAAACAAATGAAGAAACCTGTGACTCAGGAGACATGTCAAGAGGTTTATTTTCCGTGGCGTCATTAGAGTGCCACTGAATACCTTTTGCTTGAGCGAGAAGGACAACATAAGAAAGATATCGAAAATACGTACAGTATAAGATGTTAAGTGAAACCAAATATCTTCCATAAACGTGGGAGAAATGCATATTTCCAACGCGGTAAGGTATCGCTGATTGACCACGTAAATATGTTGAGAAAACACGACGCTCACAATTTGGTTTTAACATTTATAATGGGTTTGTGCGAAATATTCGCTTTCTTACAATTCTGGCTCACAACTCTTGTCTAGCTGCACACTTGTAAATCGATATCAAACAAGCAACTTGAACTAATCTACACCTTTCGTAACACGATCAAATGCACTATACATATGGAAGGACCAAAGAAAAACAACCAAGCTAAATAATGTATAACAATTCCCCTAACACAATATGAGTGTACAATGAGAAATAGTGTTAGATAGTATATATCTACCATCGTGATGAGTGAAGTTTCCTCGCCTACATTCGTGTGGCACATATACTTGTTTATTGCGTATAAATCGTCGTCTATTCGCGTACATATACAACGTGGTTATTACCTATTAAACTACACAAACTACAAGTTTTCCCTAATATACTACTATCGACAATCGCAACAAAGTTGTGTGATAGAGCTACGCAAAGCGGGAACATTGAAAATAACTAAGATGCTTCTTACCTGCATCAGTCCTAGATGCCATTGTAGCATACGGAGGATAATAATTTTCGGAGTATTCATTCGCTTTTATACGTTTATTCCTAAGAGAAAAACGAATATCTCGGCCTTGGTTGATCTTGTTTTCAAAAGATATGTACCGGTCTTCTGCTCTGACAGAAGCGTGATGATTATGATTTGGCGTCTGGTAAAGAAATTTGGATGGTTTGGGCTGCATGTGATACCTGTTACTAGCGTCATCGTTGTGAAATTGGGGAATGTTTCTTTCTCCATTTATGGTAGTGGGATTTGCTTTAAAACGGACAACACGCCGTGGTGCTTCTGGCGATCTATCAGGCGGCGCATATGATTCTTCCCTTGGGCGACAAGCAAACATCATTTGTAATCTTGTTAAAGGTCTTTGATCTTTGTAGTAGCATTCATCATCCGTCATTGGTGTAGGTTTAGGAAAGCCATTCGGCGGATTTCGGGATGAATGAGGGGTATCCGACATGTACCCATTGGGGAATTTGTGTGTAGGATATCTCGAGTGTTGAAAGTATCGTTGGGGCGCAGGAAACCGTGCACATTCGGTTATAGCATAGCGGGACTGAGGATCTTGCGTCCACGCTACGTCCATATTTCCAAATATATTGGTCCAAGGTGTGCTCGGTCCGAGATATCCACCGAGTTTAGCAGTTTTGAAATTTTTTTCTGCATTTGTATGAAGAGATTGTTTCACATTGTCTTTCGGTTCGTCAACTGGTTTACTGTGAGTTTTAAGCACAGCTGATCGGGGCGGTATTAAATGCGCAACGTACGGAGCAGGGCGGGTTGAAATGCCAAATTTGCTTTTCACAGATTTATTCGATTCCTCTCCCATAACATCCGATTTTGGAACTGCATGCTTGTTAGATTTTGCACTTTTGGTCTCAGTTTGCGTTGTAGAGGAAGGTTTGAGAGAGTCTGATATTTCATTTGACTTTGTCTTAGGTCGCCTGACTGGTCTAGCATAACTTGGATCTTTATTATTCGACCTGCATCCATCTGCTGAACTAGTAAGAGCAGTGCTGGTAGTGCTTCCTGAAGAAGGACTGGGCCTAGTTTTCGGTTGTTTTTTCACCGTTTTCTTCTTTTTCATAACTGCTTTTTGCTTCTTCTCTTTATTTCCGTAGATAAGTATCATAGGATTAAATTTCCACTTACTTTGTGAAGTCAAAGCTGCCTTACTCATATTACCATTATGGAGATTATTCGATCCTCGGCCAGGCTTCTTTTCCGTCTTAAGTGGGGGTTTTCTGTCTGTTGTAACATCTGTAAAAGTTGACGACGAATGAACACTCAATGCGGAAACAGAAGTGATATCGCCGAACTTTGCACACGGCTCATTTAAAGATTTTGACTTGGTTGAAGTTTTACCGTTTTGTTTGGCCTGTTTGGAAAAATCTTTAATTTCTTTGGATTGATTCGAATTCACTTTGTTATTTCTTGTGCAGATCATTCTTGAGGTATCTGATTTTTTCTTCTTGGAGTCGGAAATTTTTTTTGTTCGTTTTACAGTTTTGCTTTCTTTGGATTCAGATACATTCTCAGTCTTATTGCAGTCAGAAGCTTTTGGTTTTCGCAGTGTCAAGTTTTTAAAGGCATCTCTCAGCGAAGATCTGGATGTGCAAAAAGATCTGCTTCTGGAATGATGCTTATTATGAGAATCTGTAGTTTGTGGTGGAGAAACCTCCTCGTCTTCTTCGGGTACGGTATGCAGATCAAGAACTGGTGAGGTATCACAACTCTCCTTGTTAATTTTTATATTACCGGTATTATTCAATAAACCAATTTGTCCATGAGCTATTGGTTGAGGAACGGTAAGCCGGCATGAGTTTTCAGATGGGACTCTATTGTATGTAGATGGACTAGATAACGAATTCAACAGGTTGAGGAAATCATTTTCATGTTGCATCTCAGGGCAATATCTGGAAGAAACATCAGGGCTTACTAACGACGAACATCGTCTGTGTGGCATAGAATATGGTTTAAATCGTTTAGAATAGTTCTCAGTGAGTGGCTCATCGACAGAATATCGTCGTTGTGATGCTGTTATAAACCCGTACTTTTCGTCTGGCTGTAGGGGATTTGTGACCGTCGCTGGTCGTTCAGGGGAATTTTGTGGCGGATGTATCGGCTTGAAATATATATCCAAGTTCGGTGGAAGTGAGATGTCATCTCGATACATTTCACATTGAGATATAACTGGCTCTGACTGCGGTAGAGGTGCTGGGGTATGCATTGAATGCGTGACAACAGAACTGGGGTAGCGGTCAAATGGAATTCCGTCCGCATCAGACGACAATTCCGTATTTGTAAATGGTAGAGCACCTTGAGAAACAGAAGAATAGTATGGCGTTTCTTCACCGGAGTGAATAGATCGCGCCGTGCACTTTACAGATATAATTGGATTTTTGGAATCGGTTATAGATTCTAAGTCTCTTTCTGTTGCAGGAGAAATCCATTCTCGGAGAGTCCCACAGCCAGACGTACTTCCAGGAGTAAGTTCAAGTCTGGGTATATTAATATCTTCATCTCTTTCGGCGATCACCTCCATCTGCGTTTCTTGATACAATATTCTATCATTTGTTGCTATTTTCGAGAGCGGAGGGCTGCTGCTACGTATCTTTCTAAATCTGGTAGAAATATGATTTGCGACTTGTTGTTTTCTAACAGTCCCTTGTTCTAATATTTCCGCAACTGTCTGTTTGCGATACCTAGTTACACTACAAGCACCACAATGTCCAGGCGTATCATCCGATGTTTCGGGAGTCCTTTTCTTAGGTTGATTTTGATTCCACTTCGGCCTGTCATGTATACTGTTCGATGGTTTCTTTGTGCGTTTACTTGGACCATAGGAAATTGCGACAGGCATACCGTAGTTTTTAAGAAACACCTTGCTTGAGTTTCTCTCAGTGACCCAAATCACAAGTCATTCTCCATTCAGCAAAGCATACTAAAGCAATACTTGGTCACAACTACGCTATTGGCAATTTTAACTTATTGAATATCCAAGACTACACTCATTTAATCGACAAGTAAATACGTCGATGATGAAGGGCTACAGCATGTATCAATTCTCAGCGTACTTGTAGCTTAATCAACCCCACTTGATTGGATAAATTACGCGTTGCTACGGAAACAAATCCATCTATGAAGCACCCTTATACTCCCAATGACACATATCGGATTGAATAGCTATATGAAATCTATGATTGTTACATGACACTAAGTTTGAAGGAAATTAGGGTTAAGGGTTTCAAATCAATATAAAGCGACCATTCCTTGTTTGATAGCATGAAGTGTTACTTGTGGTTTGACCAGTATAAATGACCCGTTGTGTCCCAGATCGCACCACTGAAAGAAACAAGACGAAGTCCAGATATCTACTGAAACTACCGGGTGAACAAAATTCATGATGCGCAATTTCAATGACACTTGTGACAATTATGAAATTATATGTAATCGATATAATAAAACGCAATTTTATTTGTCATATGTGGCATATTTATTGTGCAGTTTATTTGTGTTTATCGAAGAGGTATATCGGAAGAATTTTTTTTTTATCCAAGCTGTGAACAATCAGGCAACAATCAATGTTTAACTATTACACATTGAACGAAAAACAACAATTTTTAATATTTTCCATATTTGAATATACAGATTTTAAATATACGATTGAAAGTTCAAATAAACAAAAAAGAATAAAATTTAATAACAAAAAGCACGGATAACAAACTACACAATTTCAAATATCACTTTGTTATGTGCTATAAGTCAATGTGGCATGTATCTTTAATATAACAGTAAATATCTCATATAACTATATGCATTAGGTGAGAATAGCGAAATCAATGATCTTCACTCTTTGAATATTACAATATTATGAGGTAACTGGTAATTGATTTTTAACAATAATTTTATGTTGGAGTAAACATATTTGCCCTGTTGTCCAGATCTCTGTTTACTGATTTTTTTTAATTTTTTTATTGAGGTTTTTTATAAAATAAAACAATATTCATCAATAACAATAACAGAAATTCATCATAATAAACACATATTGCATTATTACTCCGATTATATTACTCTGTTTACTGATTACTATAAGCAACAATCGCAGGGTTCAGTAGCGCCATCTAGAGACTGAGAAGTATAACGAAAATTATGTGTCGTTAAACCTGATGATTGTATTACGGAAGCGCCTCTGGTGGCAAGGCAAAATTGACAAATAATTGGATGAACAACGACGATGGAACGTTCGATATGATAAGTAGATATAAGTATACTTGAAATCAGTATACCAAATATTTTGTAATGCCCCGATAAATTCCTGCCGCAGCATAAAAGATCAGTCCAATAAAATCATTGTTAAATATCATATATACACATATCAGGAGAATCTTATTATTTGGATTTATACGTGAGTAGTAGCAAAGTAGTAGTAGCAAAATTGCGTTGGCGATCCCATTTTTTTATTCGTGTTAATTGTTGGCGGAAACTGAAGCATATTCAGTCGTTTATCTCGCGGGAGAACATTCGCTGTCGAAATAAATTCCCACATACAAACAACAAGGCACCTTCAAAAAACAGCATCGACATCAACCCAACACCGACTAAAAAGATATCCACAACATTTGATACAGACAACGGCACCGATACTCAACCTGGGCGACAGAAACAAATTCAGATGAGCAACAAACTTACTGCAAACTGCTAGAGTTGTTATCAATTCAGGTACATTAGATTGTAGTAGCAATGATTACTGATGCTTTTTTTGCGACAGGGGCAATTTTCATTCTAATTATAAAATTGTAATTGTCTGTTTTGGCAGAAAGAACTTTTTATTTATCTTGTAGTTTTTCTCCTACATGAAAAACTCAAAATGGACAACAAAATTTTTCGCAACAGTAATGGGCGACGAGAGAAAAGAAGGTTGAGTACCATTGGACTAAGGCTAACTAAGCCATCAAGTAACTTGGTTCGATGAAACAGGTTGATATGGAAATGACGCATAATGTGCGCAAAATATCAAAATATGACAGAATTATCGAGAACATAATATTATCAAATACTCAATTAAGACTACAAATTCTAAATACTTCTCTCTCAAAAAAATTTATCGTTCATACAATGAGAACTTCAGAGTAAAATATCTTAATACTTAAAAATGATAAATCTTGGATTCTGGTCCAACAATCATAAATCCATAACGCTGTATGAAAAATCTTTGCTATACCTCAATTCGAAAATCATGGTTTTGAATAATCATGCTCGTATTAAACCAACTTTACAACTGGTGATTCCAAGTGCACATGATGCCTAAAATGATTATTTTAAAAAAGTTTTTCAGGGGCTAGAAGTCAAACGCTACAAAGAAAACTAAGATGAACCAAGTTTATCGATATTTGCAGATATGCATATATATGAGCATATGCAATGCATTATGGGGTTCTAACTCAAATAACTGTAATTTTCGAGATGTTTCACTCAAGCGCACCGAAAAACGCTGTGGGCAAGTACGAAGGGAGATGTAAAGGGCTACAAGCCTTAAATGTTGTGTGATAATTGTCACGTCAACGCAATCATGAGCTTCCAAAGACTAGAGGGAGGGGAAAATCGTGCAGTGTCCTTGCAATTTGAACTGAGTAATATTTCGCTCCTTCGTACAGATCGGAAATTTCTAACTTTTCACACAATATGAAATCACCACATTATATATAAATTAATCAATTTCTATTTAAAAGTGCATACAGTATATAGTTTCATATTAGACTAATAGCCAGGTTCTCCAACATGAAAATAAGTAATTCATTTCAGTTTGAGCAACGCTATAATTTAAAGAAAATCATAGTAATATCGAGAATCTAGATCGAGGGTGCAAAGGTTAAATATGCATTGTCATGTGTCGGAAATGGCACGAAAACGAATAAAGTCCCATGATTCTTCAAAAAACACCAGAGTGGTTCAGCACATCAGTTGGAAATACTACAATACCAATGTATACCAATGAAAAATTCGATGTAAGGCATAGGAAGTGCGAGTGACATTGAACATATGTTATGACTTTACAATCAGGAACATTAAATTGATAAACAAATTGACGCGCGCTTGAAAAATATATACTCTCCGGGATATGGTAGTACCTTGAACCAACGAGCCCAATCAAATGCCGTTGTCGAAATATCCCACAAGTGCAACGAATATATCGTTTTGGAGAAAGTTTGGGTACAATCACGTCAACACCAACTAAAATGAAAGGTTTTGAAAACCAAATACATCTAATTTTTTAGATACATCTGCTAAAGTAAAGGAAGGAATAATCCAATATGACTATATATTAAATACTTGGTGATCAACGACTTGCCCAATGCGATGCCAGAAATCATCAATTGGCGACCGCAAATGTGACAATTGATGGCGATGAAAACAACATAACTCGGTATAGCCGTTATCCAAGTCGACGGAGACTTGTTAAGTTCAACGCTTGGCGTCATCAGCAAAACATACTATAATGGTATAAACCTATAGCAAGAGTAATATATTCAAATATTGATTCGAATTGTCGTCTTTGACCTTTGAAGAAAATTAGCAATCAAAAATGCGATTCACGGTATATTAATTTCATGTTTTGGAAATACTCACTTGTGCGTCCCCAAACATACTTCTTGTACAAAAATGGACTATCTTCTGTTCCGTCATCTGATTCGAGAAATATGGGCATTGTGCTTCTTACCATGCTATTGCACTTCAAACTTCTACTTTTATTGAATATCCGACCAACACGAACTCTGTATTAGCAGCATTTAGTCTAATAATTATTTGGAGAAAACCAACCAAATCAGCTATTTCTTCGGGACGGAACTGAGGAAAAAATTGAATCGACAAAACAAGATTAATAATAATCAATAATCTGCCTCTGGCTTACTTTGAAGATAAAATTAGTACTTGCTATTATACAGCAATAACAGAAGTTGAGATTGAATATAACTTTGTTTTTGAAAACAGCGATAGCGACAGCACAAATCGAACTAATAACTTATATACCAAATAACTTATGCTCTAGAAGAAACCAGATATGTAATCTTTAGCAAATAACTAAATACTTGCTAATATATCAACTAATTAATCTCTAACAATACGACAATTTTAATATTACAGGTACAGTAGTATATTAATTATAGCTATAAACACGTCCACATTGTCACAGAATACGTACTAAGTAAGCTCGACAGCCCTCGGCGGTGAGCATGTCGTACATCCGTTTCGCTTCTCTAAAACTAGAATTGAAAGTATCAGAACCCACTAACACGTGCCGTTAAGCCTAATGTGATAGAAAAAACGTTTTAAACAAGCGACAAGTGAAAGCGACAATGGAACGAAGAATAATCCACTTCAACTCAAAATACCTCGTACACTCATAAGTTGTAAAACTGACAATCGCAAGACTGTGCGATGAATTGGAATAACCCATTTAAAGGGGTTATAGGCGAACGCGTGTCAAAATAACAAAAATTATTTCACCCACTTCAGGATGATTTGCATTTTTATTTTATCTCCGCAACATACAGTAAACAAATTCGATGAGTTCACCGTGTAGATTACATCTTGGAGAAAATAGGACTAAAATATAATTAAATTAACAGAAAGCGACGAAAATACAGTTCCCAGTTTATCTCTATATTATCTCCATATTAAATTGCAGAGATATCATAACTGTCTCTATTCTGGTGGTTTTTGTAATTATATCAGCGGTTATGCAATACTGATTATTACTAATTCCGTTGTTCAAATTCAAAAACTAGCCGACGCTAAAATAATATTGAAAAATTTAAAATATGGAATATTTTATATATGAAAAATATATGTTCAACGTCTAATGCATTCGAGTAATAAATCCGTTTCGGCCTTGCTTCAAATTACAATTACTTCAAATTTACGTCATTACTTGAAGACATCTAGTTTCATAGTAGAAAGTGCACATAATAGGTTACAACGATATTGTATTACCAAAATTTTCAGCTTCTAATTTCTCGATAACAAAGCCACAATATAATCGCCATAGCTGTTGGCAACGGAACAGAAATTGTTTTTATAGCAATAGAAATGTGTTTTTGAGCTATATAATAACGCATTTTACATTCTGTAGCTACTTTCGGAAAACACAATGGGCAAAACCTACAAAGATATTGAGCGACATTTGTAGACGAATGACGTGGTTTATATAATTTTATCAAATATTCTATAATCACATATAACGCTTACGACAATGAATTCCGACAATACATGATAAGCATCAACCTTTTGGGAAGAGCATGAAATGTGTGTGAATTGATAATGAATACTGATTTAGAGGTATTGCACAATTTCTCATATATATTATTATTTTATGACGGGAATACATTAGTGGTGGTATAGAACAAGGCTACTCAACTCCGAATCTGGACCGAGTATTGGAATTTGACCGCACCTAATTCTTTATTTTGGATCATAAGCCCCACTTTCGCAGTTTCCTTTCATAAAATGACTTTTACAGTTTTAAATATATATATACGAAAAGAACTATAACCTCATAATAAGCAATCTTGATTTTCTAATAATCATTTGCCGACCGAGGAAGTGCGTGTTTGAGGTTGCCGAAATATAATTTCTAAAAAGACCGGAAACAAATAATTTTGAAGTTTTGTATGCGGATCTTTGGTAAAAATAGTTGAGTAGTCCTGGTATTGAACATCAGAAAAAATTCGTATTCCTCGGGATAATTCCACAATTACAATAGAATATGAGGTATAAAGAATCTCCATGAAACACAAGCCATAAATATAACACTAAATTTGACAGTCATATATGTCACTTTTCTCCAACCTACCCCGATAAGGACTGTTTATAAAAAGAAAAAACACCATAACAACAACATGGAAATAAAGTTACAGGAGTAAGCAGTCATTTGCACTACGAAAATCTAAATGAAATAAGTGCTGCAGTAGTTCTCAAATTTTCGTGATTCGTCGTTCTATGCTTTTCTGAAAGACCACATACTTTTGCTTTCAACAAGTTCCCATAAGTTATTTCATGCGTCATGTTTAAAAGTAACAAGACAACAAACAAAAGCAAAAGAATAATTGTATTGCAGTCAAAAATGTAACAAATCACACTCAATTTGCTCTACTCTACATAAATGTGGCCACCGAGAATGATACCCGTGAACGTAAAGACCTTTGCTCGTGTCCACAAGAGAACCGTTCCGCGGCCACCTAGTGGGACCGAGTATGGGAAACCCAGGGCTTGGGTGACGTAACTTGAATGTTCTCACATATTTAATTTATACTCATAAAAATGTAATTGATGCTAAAATAATATTCACGAGAGCTCTTTCCAACACCGTATGACTGTTGTTGTACAGTACAAATGTATGTAAAATGAGATTGAAATAGCATATACATATAACAATCTGGTTTAATCAAAAATCTACCAAAACTATGCGGCCTAATATCTTAAGAATAGTTAAACCCTTACCTGAATCTTCATGTGTTTTGTCGTCAAAATTAGGTTCAACAACAGATATCCTAGTTTTCCTATCTTTACTAATAATATTTTTCGCATCGGGATTTCCCTTTTCTTTCGATATCGGAGGCAGTGGAGCAGTACGAAAAGAGTTAATTTTTGATTTCACATGGGCGTACTTCTTATTACGACGTAGCTTCGGTTGTGTAGGTGTAACATCCTTATTTGTCTGCTTCATAGGAGTTACCTTGCTTTCACCTTCCGAATCTGAGCCCAGGTAAGAACCGATGTAAACGGCTTTCTTCGGATTTCGCAAAGGAGGTAGCTGTATTAAATGTGGGTCTTTCATTGGGCAGATTTCTACAACCTACGATCTACATTAGATTCCTGCAACTGAACAGCGATAAACGATGGAAACGTTACATTGTAATGCATTGTTCATTAATAAAGACAGCGAAACAATACAAGACGTTCTCAAACGCAAGTCATGGTTCGAACGCGTAGAACAACTCAATCATTGAAGGTACGGTTTCTGAATACTGCCACTGCTACAAGATGAGTATTTTAACGCAAACCCGCTAAAACATTTACTTTAAAGAACGCTAACACTGATACACCATTCTGGATGAAATGAGCAACAAGAGACATGAACAGTCCGTTGTCAAAAGAAATAAATTCAATGATTATAGGTTCGATCAATGAAATCAGTCGTCTTGAACGAAAGCAGGTATTCACAAATTTTAGCCAAATTGTAGATCTTGAAAGCATGGCAATGTAAACTATGAACGTAAATTGATAATATAAGGCAAAATAAAGGACGAGTTAATCGTCCAGTTATATTCAGTACACTGCCATAATCATATGACGAACTTAATAGCCGAGAAACATGCCAGTTCCCTATCAGAATTCACGATAACAAATGTAACGAGCACATACATTATCGATTATCCGATTTCTGAAATCTTAATTGGTAATCGGATTCTGAACCGTGATCTCTTCTACTTCTCTGATTAACATACATTACAACATCTATACACAAGTTATAATTCATTTTACCAAAACTACAGTCGCTAAATTTGGAAGAGCATCTTAATCGTTGTTGTACTTGCTCAGTTGAATGTACTAAGCACGAGCGAACTAAAAATTGACGATTCGTATATTCTTGATAGAACCTGAAGATCACTTACCGGTAAGTCTTATACTACTAATAACGGGACTTATTCGTCCTTGCTTTGGCAGTCTTGGACTGGTTTTTAGCAAGTATTTTAAGGTTACTTTTGAGTAGTTGGGGTTCAATATACATTTAGAAAAAAATTAGAACTACAAAGCGACTTGACTGACAAATACATTGGTACAAGTTTGAAACCTCACTACAGTAGGTCATAGATATTCTCATCAATAATGCTATTACGATTCCATTACAAATATCAAACCATATTCTTTTATTTGTTAATCTAACCCTTAGAAGACAATGTACAAAAAAGAGTTTCTTTACAACGTACCAAATCTGCGAAAATGAAAACGGGTTATTCTTGCTTTAGTTTTAATCAAATATTTGCACCCATTAACAGCGCTTTCAACCAAGATTTACAAGCTTTGTCACCGAAGACATACAAATAGAGCATCTCCAAGGCGTCTGATAAAAACTAACATATCAATTCACCAAGTATGTGAATATAAAAACGAGTATAATATGGTCCCTTATTATGCCGCCTAAGCTCGATCTGAGCTTTGTTATGGAAACTATGGATGTTTTTTATAGTTTCATTCCACGTCAATGCAAATATTGTCACTCGCCCCTTGATTAAATATTATCAACCTCAGAAACGCAGGGATATTTCTAATTCTATGTGGCTACAAAATGATAGGTCTGACAACCAGAGAAATAGGTTTTGATATTTTTTTGTGGACAGCAGAGGATATATATAACTTGATAGGATGTCGACTGCATAGGAATAGGCTGATAGCACACAGCTCCAACAAGAAAAATCGCATGCGAAACTGCACCAACAATAGTGAGCGCTAAGGTACGTATGGTTAATAATTAAATTTTTGTAGCGTTTTAGTAAGAAGTTAAAAGTATAGTACATACTAGAAAATTTAGTTAAATAATCAACTAAATAATAAACAACACAACATAATAATAACAAAACCATCCATAGGTACACTTCGTGTCCCTTAAAAGGGAAGTTTTCATTGCCAGCACGTCTTACTGGTCTAGATTTGGGCTAGACTAGCGCACGGAACGGTGTATATCTGTACGAGGTACAATTGGTACTTATATACGGCTTGCTTTTGGCTAAGCTTTTTACGTGGGTAACTGATTAGTACCTTGCTTTGTACAAGCTCGTAATAATATAACAACACTTCCCTCGGCGTTGAAAAAATTCACAGATTATAAAAGAGAGGAACCAATGTCGCTAGATGATGATAATGAGCTCGAAACTGTATCTTTCGATCAATAAGCGACGCCATTATTAAGTATTTTGAAATAAATAAAAAAGTAAGAATATATTTTGGAAAAACGATCTCCACAAATGCTACCTTGTTATAATAAAGCGACAGACAGCGATGCTGTTAACTATATTCAGATTTAGTTTAGATTTTGCAGCGTTTTCGAAACAGTTCGGCTTAAGAGAAAATAGCAAATTTCCTTAATTACACGTGAAATACAAATATTTTTATAAACAGAAGGCAATAATTTATCACGGATAAGAAAAACCGTTCTTAAAATCTTACCAATACTAGTTATGAGAATCTTGCCTATGAGCCATAATGTTTCTATTCTCAAAATCAAGTTTATAAACAACGATGCGTGGATCATGTTCAAATTGTATTTTGAGGAGATATCTTTCATGTTTTAAATGATCGTTCAAAAAATTGCCGTTGCCAAAATTTGAAAATTTGAAAATTGAAAAATTACGAAATCTATTTTCTTATTTAGGAAATAGCAAAGGTGAAACACGGGAAGTTGAGGAGGAGTGAATACATGAAGTACTAAAATGCTTTAAAATTTTCAGCGATAAAACTAGAAATTCGCAATCCTTAGTTGTTCAGATATTGCTTTTCAGAGGTCACATTGAAAACATCAAAATGTACAATTCCTTTTATTTTTCAATTTTATTGCACAAATGAGAAATATTCTAACAGATAGCAGGTGATTAATGATGCTGTATAAGACAATGTCGATGTCGTTTTGTTATTTGTGTAAATGTATCAGAGTTTCATTCGATCATATTTTATCGATATCACAATACAATAAAAGTCATAAGCGGTTCAAATCACTACGATCGCCTCGACTCATACCGCTTATGATTAACACACAAACTTGTTACCATGACAACGATGACCGCCTTTGTGGTCACAACTCAATATTTTAAGGGCACAAAATATTTCTGGCCACAGTTAAAAAGCGATGACGATCTATAGAGTCGTCCTTATTATTGTATTAAGCTATCAACTACGTGTTTCTCGTCGAGGACTCGGTATTGAAAGGGGCATCCACTTCAAACGAGAAAACTTCGCCGCTAAACCCGTAGTAGGCATGTGATATGGGAATTCACGCAAGTAACGCGCCATCAACATAAGGAGATAATACGTTCACACCGATTTGAATCGCGTCGTTTCTATTAATCAGGGGTGATTAATTGTTAATTCCGCTTCAATTGCCTTGAATTGCGTTGAAACTAAATCTCTTTCAAGTACATTGTAAAATATTAACTACATAACATCACAACATATAGCTTAAAAATTAATACATTAGCCTTAGATAATCTACTTGATGAATCTAGCTTCTGCAAGAGTACATAAAAATAGTTTTAAAAGAGTAGATTAATCACTCAGTGAACATACATGCTATTCGACAAGAGGTTCCCAAACTTTTCAAACTCATTTTCTCCGACGCAAAAATTGCGGACTTTTTAGAAAGAAATTTTACTTCAATAACATAACAACAAGAATAAGTTTCATACACACAACATATTGGCACTCCTTTAGTTTGTGTACCAGGTTAGGGCTAAGCCATAATTTTATTCCGATTTCCTTATTTTAGTTCCATTACGAGTTCGGGGCTGTCTGTGATAGTCAAGTGAATATACCACTTCCCATAGTTTTCAGTCCTTTTACACAACTTGATGTGAAGTAGGCGAACAAAATTAGTTATCATCTTGGTACACACACATCTGGATCGCCCATTAAACTAACTGGACCTGTGATTTTTTTTGTGAAAACGACCATAACTTTATGCCAGATATAATCAGTCCTACTCATCTATCAAATGTCGAAATTTTTAATCATATCATGCCAAGTCCTAGAAGTGAGCAGATAAGAATACTGGCTCTTTGAGGAAATGTATTGATATTTCGCGACGAATAGTTGGGGAACCACTAAACTAAATCATCAAATTGTCCCTGAACTCATTCCATTGAAGTTCGGTACTTCGTATTCGATTACATATTTTAATCCATTTATTTTTAAATACGGTAAAACTAGAATGGACGCTCTACTAGGATATAGCAAATATTTTGCATTATAAACTGATAGAAACAAGCTTTTATATGACGAAAATAGGTTTGTTTGGTGGTTGAATTTGGTGATATTGGGCTACCCGAATTCGCAATTATATCACTTCAATATATCATCACAAGCGTCATGGCTACTTTGTTGTTTTTAACTTTTGAAACATGTTGGACAACGATCAAACCGCACCAACATTGTGATTTCTGTTGAAGTCTTTGTCAAGAAAAAGCAAATAGGATTATATGAGAATATCCATTAATATATTTCAATTTTTTTTTTACAATTTTAACGTTTTGAACTCACTAACAAGTTGACCGTTCTAATTTCTTTTGACAAAAACGAATATAAACTCGACTTTCGCTTGAAAAGATAGAGGATTTTCATGTTACCCCAAAGCACGGCCTCCCGCCCGTTTAACCAGTTTATCTTAATCGGGTTTGGTAATAACTATAACCAGGTATTGGTTTCATATGCACGGACTCGGTGGTGAAGAAGCCGTAAACAAACAACGATTACGCGAACCGCCGACTACGGCGAATATCCCAGCAATCTTCTCGAACGTTATTATCCCCAACGAAAAAACAACTTAATTGGAAGTAATTTTGGCGCTAGCCATGACAACAGGCTGTGAACATGAAATTACACGCGATCAAATGCAATGAAAATTTTCGATTAACAACGAGCTTATTACGGTTTGGTTGTAAAATATTGAAAAAGGGGAATATATTCGGAAGATAAAAGCATTTATATTTAAAATGAACATCAGTGCCTTGGCAACCTTGTCCCAAGTACTCGTTAATCGGTTTATCGGCGCGGAATCAAGCGTTGTTGCTTTTACCCCCAGCAAAAAGGAACAAAGTTAACAAAACGATTTTCTACTAGATAAAACAACAACATGTTTATCAAGAACTCAATCCACTCTATAACGCAATTGTCATTGTTGCTTAGTTAAAACCAAAGAGAGGTTGATGTAACGATAAGACACAAGTTTATTCCCTCATCGAATGAGATTTGAATCAAGAAACAACCAAACTCTAAAATGTCAGGTGGTCAATGATAAACGGTTGGTTTAAATAGAAAAGAATGCCTTCAATATATATCCACTAACCATCATAAAGGAGAGGTATTTATTCATTCCTAAATATTTGCCACAACTCAGAATTGACAACAAGTACCGGTAACAAATTATTATTCATCATGTGGCAAAATCCTCCATTCCAGACTGAATGATTCTCAAAAAACAATAAAGAATAAAAAAAACTATAAAATCATCTAGATTTATAGGATAGCAAGGGCAACCGTATTACCCACAATCGGCAAAAGAAACAAATTATCAATCTGTGATGTTTTTATAACAAACAATCTCGAACCTTAGTCTGGATCAGGACTTCGCAAACTGAGAAATTGGCCCCGTCGAACAACAGAAACTCAAATTTGCCTCTGAGCTCCCCTATGGGGTAATCATGATGCATACAATAATTTAAAGTAAATTGACTGTAGTTAAATTATTTGACCATAATGCTATTCTTATTTTGTTTCGTTTGTTGACTTTTTCATATCAGATAGTCACGTTGCATAGCCTATATAAAATACCTGATGAAAATTCGTTAAAAACAAAACTGAATATTTTCAAAGAAAAGCAAGGGGTTGAGAGTCTTCAGAAGGGGACCAGGGAACATGAAAGTTTGATAACCGCTGTCTGTCTTGATGTCATGAACTTGATTCTTGCTCCCTCTTCAAAAGATTATTTAGGCACTCGGTGATGGGGATTATAAAGTCATCAATTTTATATTGACTAGTACTGCACAATATTGATATAAATCAAGTTTTTTTAAAAAACTGAGATGAATAGCCCTTATTCTGCGTCAAGTATAAAAATCATGTTATAATGAATCATCAAAATTATTATAAAACGAATGCCAAGTATCTTTCAAAACTCAAATAATCTCTCTATATTTAACAATTGATTGCCTTATTTAATGAATTAGTAAAAATAAACTCATGAAATAGAAAAACCGAATCAAAGTTGAAAACTTCCATTGTTATGGGCTATTTAATTCCATTTAATATAGGAGAGCCTTCAAGTTCTTAATCATACACATGATGAAAAATTCATCATTTTCCAAGTTTCCATGTTCAACTAATGAGGCCTACAATATTTGCTTTAAATAGAAACATTCCACCTAAAATCCTTCTGCTTCAAAATTCGATACTGCCATACCGGACCATTAAAATGTAACTTGTGAGCTGTAGGCCTACTCATGCACTTAGTACAACTGCAACTTACTGAAAGTTGCGAATGCATCTTTTTCCATTGCACCATATTTGATTCGCTGAAATTTTTCGAAGGAGGCACACACATATGATTCCCCATCTTTTAAATCTTCTATGTCTTCAATGAGAGTTCCACCTGTAATAAAAAAGAATAAAATTTCACATTTAAATGGTAGCAAAGGAAAAACAAAATTTAATCAGAGCCAAACAAAAATTTGTGATAGATTTTTTTTTCTGTAAAAATAAGTACATTTAGAATAGTTTACCATTAATCACAGTCATTCATAGAAATGTCTATTAATTTTTATTTTACAACTTTCAGGTCATCATTCGTAGAGAGCAATGATATGTGAAAAAGCTTCAAAAATGGGGGAAAATTCACTTGCCTATTGGGGTATAAATTCTTCGAACACCATACGGAAGTGACATCGATTTTGTCAGATCAGCAAGCAATTCATCAAAATGCAAATACCGATGTGGAGTTATATGAAGAGTTTTGCCTTTGAAATATCTGGAATATCAATTTTAAAGGTAATAATTGATTAATAGTAGTATTAGTAGATAAAATAGTATATTTAAATCGGATTGATATAATAACAAGTACAGTTGAGCATAGACTCATATTGAACATTGCTCTGTCTTTTTTTGGAGATAAATTTATACAATCATGTTGAGGAAAATAATATTCATCCGAGGCTTTTCATGACCCTAAAACAGTAAAGTATAAACAGGGGGGTAAAGTATTCAGGGGTTCTTAATGGCCCAAATAAAGTTTCTATATTGTACATTGTTTAATCTTATTCTAAATCAGTGTTTCCCAACCTTATTCCATCTATGTAGCACTCTCGTACCAGCTACATAGATTTTGCGCGCCGAAGTAGGTCAAATTTCTCCAACCTTTATGATGTCATAATCACACATTGGATCCATAGAAGGGTAATTACAATTCTTTAAACTATAAGCAACATCATTCAAGGTTGATAGGAATATTTTTTCTCCGCCAGTCACAAGAAGAACAACATAATGAAATAACTAGAAATGTTACTTTATTTTCTGCATTGATTGCATTCTTTTTATTATCCACTAGCTGGACGATTTGTGGCATACATTTGCTCACAGCGCATCGAAATTCATGCATAAGCTCAACATGTCGATCTCGTTTTTCGACTTGAACAACACCTGGGATGAAAATCTTTGCTCGTACTTCCGCGTAGAATGGAAAATTAGCAGCCAGGGATCTAACAGAATGTACTCGCGTACCACCTGGAAGACCTTCGCGTACCACAGGTTGGGAATCACTGCTCTAAATAATATGAAAAATTTCCCGGACAACAATATTTTTTTTTATCAGACAATAGGCACTTTACTTTGTCTTAGAAATTCCAAGAAAATCAGGCTAGCAGGTTGGGTATAGCATGTTATTGTTACCAACTAGAAAAAAATAAATGAGACAACACAAACAGACTACCTGTCTCCATTTTTGTAAAATGTTACAACCCGTGGTCTTCGCAAATCTCGATATCTGAATGAAAATTTTTTATGTTAGCATTGGAATATACATCACAAACACATGCAATTGTGAATAAATAAAACTCGTCTCACATCGGCGAATTAAAATTCCAATAGATATGTAGGGAGGGGAAGAATGTTACTCTACACAATTTGAAAAAAAAAGTTAGGGCAAGAAACACCAAGATGTGTTGAGTGGGCGTTATGGTACTATGGTAGTTTTATTTGTTCAATGGTGACAGAAAGGTAGTAGAATGAAAGTAGTTGCTATTAAAAATTTCTTCAATGTATTGTAAATTATAGATTTCTCTGTTACAAATATCGCCCTACTGTCTTTCTAATAACAGTAATCCCTCGGTAGTCGAACATACGATAATTCATTCTGGATTGGTGTTTAAATACTGATTTTCTGATCTGAGTACCAAAACTTTTTTGTCATAAGAAAAATGGTAATTGTTTTTATTTCGTTCTCGTCAATTAATAATTCTTCATTTTATTAAATCAAAGGGTCAGAAACAGACTGGTCAAAAGAATTAGGAGAAATAATGTTGTCAAACTACAAATTCTCATAAGAAATAGGATTGGTAAGTCACCTCCAAGCAGAAAAAGTATGGTATATACTACCACAGTCTACTAGCTCCACATATATCATATTAAATTTCCGGTAATTCACAAATTATCTAAATTTTATTACCTGTCATCAGTAAGATCTTGCAATTCTTGTGATACAGTGCAATTCTTGATAAATGGTCTCCTTGTCATCATAGGTGGAAAGAGTGAAATTTCAACAGGATGAAACATAACTTCATCTAAGATTGACTCTACAAAAACAAGTTACAGTAGACTGATTAACTGATGTTAACGTGAGTTCCTAAACAAATAAATGTAAATATGAGTTTAAATAGTAGACAGACAAAATGATAAAAATCAATTAAACTTTGACGAGACTTACGCTTCGTATCAAATATAATTATTTCAGGTTTATTCTGGTATCATAATCCACACCGTCACCCATAAACTTAATAGGACCTAAGATGGCAAATCAAGAAATAGAACATATCACTCACCTTAAGTAGAATAAATTCTGAAAGTTCATTCAGTCCATCCTTAATAAAGAAATTCCCTTAGTTGCTGGGACATTTTCACAAATCTCTACCTAAGACAGACGACATATGCTTCAAATTTGTGCTTGCTGAGATTAGGTCCGCAGAATCAAATTAGAAATACAATAATTTAAGTTTAAGGTACCGAGAACTGAAAAGGGAATATGTGTTGGCATTTGAATACTTGTTGAACAGATTAAATTCTCTCTCACACTGTCTCTTACTGGCTTTATTAAAATGAACTTTTCAACTACTCAGATCCTTTATTTCATGTGTTAAGAGAAGAATACACACAATTGCAGTTGGATGACAGAATTTAAACAACACTAGAAGTAGAAGTCAGAGATTTAATTTACTCCTACTTTTCAAAAAAAAAAATGGAAACAAACAGTACCAGCGATGATGCCAGGATTTTGGAAGAATCATTAAAAAGGAGATAAAATTGACAAAGTTCAAAATAGATAAGTCTATATTATTATAAAATATCAGGGATTTAGTTGAAGTGAAATGGAAATTATACAAGGAACTATTTTTTTGCATTCATTCCTTGATATTTTGTTAATAATATCGGCATATTTATAAATGTTGTACGGTAGTGTTGTGGTTGTTTAACGAGTCATATCTGAATAATAGATCATTGCTATAAGTCCTGATGAACGCTGAATATTCTTAGCTTTATAAAATGGAATAAATCAGTTAATTGTTTCAAGAATAAAAAATGACTTTCCAAATCAATCTATATTATAAATTCATGACATTATAAATTGATTACATTTGCAATTGGTACCGGTAAAATTTTTTGATTGAATAACAAAACAACATTTAAAAATAAACTGAAACGAAGTTGAAAGCTGATTCATAATAAGTACCGGTACCGTACAAACAGAAAAACGGTAACTTGGAGGTTACAACTGTCACAATGTAGATAGTTCCTACATCTGTCAGTCTGTACACTACAGAGTACGCCTGCTGGTCGTGTACAAAATCAATACCGTATTCCGTACGGGTATCAATTTCCTCGGAAAAATTAGTACATTACTGTATTACAGTACCCCACCAGATTACCAAGTATCCAAAAATAAAGATAAGCCTTAAATATTTTTCTTTTATTTACGTCTTTGCGGTATTATCGGTTTACCTTTCTCTATGAATACACCAATTACTGAATTAGCATTATGACCATTTCACATCTTTGGATTTGCTGCACACTATCGGGGCATTCCCGTAGTTTGTTTGCCTATTGAGCGTCATCTGGCGGTCGAGTTAAAAACAGTAGTTATTCATTTACGGTTGAACAAGTATTCGGAATTCTCTCAGGGTTGTTTTTCCGACCATCGACTCCATAAAATTCTCCGTGAACAATACTTTACCGGAGTCGCTCTGCCGACTCTTACCCACAGAAAACTTATCCCTTTACTTGACAATTGAAAAATTGGAAACGCTTACTTCGATAGTGTTTTAGTGAGTAGGGGGTTAAAAACTGTTTTAAATGTTCATCAAATCTATCATATTCTAGAAATCCATTCGACCACATGCCGATTACAAGTATTCATAGCTACTTTTAGCCTAGAATACCAGATATTTTATGAGACTAATTTTTGAGTATGGGTGTTCCCCCCGAGCATCGACTTCTTTGTTTTTCTTCCGTAACATTGGCTAATCAGCAAAATACAAAAAAAAAGTTGTAACAATAGAGGTCCAGCGGTCGCTCAGACACTTTTGTACCAAACAAACAACATACCAAACAATAACAAAAACATTTGAAAGAAAAAACTGGAATAAATTGGAAAAAGATTTATACCTTGACGATGTAATCCCTTATAACTACTCTCATACCCGTCATGGACTGCTAACCTTACGAGAGGCTTTGGTTAGAGAAAGATAGGGGAAATTTATTTTTTCTGTCAAACCAGAAAACATATAATAAATATAAATGAGAATAAAACAAGAGATTCGAGAGTTTTCGGTAGTTGGCTGAATGGTAAAGATACGGCCATTCACGGTCATCTGAGTCAGTTCCCACTCACTACAAACACATGAATAAACAAGAGAGCTACGCCCAAATATATGAACACGTCTGTTCGCAGTACAGTGCGGTTTACCGTACCGTCAGATCGCAGTCTGCAAATATATTCACACCAAGCGAAGCAGTACAGTAGGACACAAAATGGCGTCCGATATCCAGGAACGTTTAATGACGTCATAGCAAACAAAAACAAATCTCACAGAGCTAACAGAAATATTTAAAATGAATAAAAGTAATAGCCTTCTGGGGAAAAATTTTATCTTCAACCACTGAAAATTTCAAAATTCGAATTCAGTATTCGAAGAGAAAAGCGATTCAAAAATGATGGAGACAAATAATAATAACAATACCAAAATTTTGAAACGATCGTTATGTCCACTACGTGTCCAATAAATAAATAAATAGATAAACACAGGTTTTGTTTGGTTCCAGCACTCTTGGTTTATTAAAATCTATTTACACTATGTACAAAAACGTGATTTGATTGGGAGAAGACGAATTTCGGAGTAATCTAATCAGGACAGGGAATTTTATTAAACGAATTTCTAATTCCTGAAGCAAATATTCCAAAAATTAAGAATTTAATACCCTTTATTAATTTATAAGTACAGTATATGAGTCAAAACATTTAATCTATTTTCTGTTACCTTCTTCTATATACAAGTTAAAATATATAGGATAAGTTTAAAAAAAATAGCAAGGAAATTAAACGTTCCACAACAAATAATAATGTAATAAATTTATGCTTGTAGAACCCCGATCATATGTATCTGAATTGCAATTCAAGAAGAGCAATTTTGGGCTAATAGGATGGCATAGTACCATACATAATAGTGTGTATTGGTGGTATAGAAAAACAAAATATATATCTAAGTGTTAATATATCTAAAATTGATATCTAGGTGGAATGACAAACGATAAGACATAAAATCAGAGCTCGGAAATTTTACGCATTTAAATATAACCCATTGAACCTTAACGACAGTTAGCGGTCGATGGTAACCGTACTGCATTCGATGATATCAAAGTGGACTATGGGGGGAAATTTACATTCTAATGAAATTAATATGTTTCTTCAGAAATACATGACACGTGGAAGATATTCACATCCGTGTAAAAAAAAACGCTTTTAATAAGCAGTAATTAAGTATTTGATAAATAAACAAAAGTTTATACACGGCACTATGATACGAGTTAACCTAATGTGTTTTTTGTAACAGGTGTATCGCTTATTTGTCATTATAAATTGGATATTGAACTATAACTATAACTTCAATTTGTCTCTGAATCTGAATTTTCTCGATTACGTAATGAAGTAACAATTTGATGCAATGCCAGACTTCGATACCAATGGCAAATTGGCGTGAAACAAATCATCATTTCTCGATCTAAAATTTCTCTCAAAGAAAACGAACAGTTTCTGATTGGTCTGGAAGTCTTTACTTTTTTCAAAAAACTTACAAATGAAGAGGAAGAGCCGAGCGGGTAGAAAATTTTAGAGGATTACAAAACAAAATCAATTAGTTGAGTTCAACCGACAAATTACCATTTTAGCTGAACATGATGGCGATCGAGTATTTCCCTATCTGAGGTAATTTATAATGATGTGATTTATAATCTAATGATTTAACTTTACTTTTGATTGTTAAATTTATTGTATTAAATATTATACGAGCAAATAGATGATTGGTCTTAGCTGCTAAATAATGTTTCGAAAAATTAAACATGTTAAACTTCCGATTAAAAAGCATTTAATTAAATTCGAGTTCCTATTTTAAGAGCATAATACCTATAGCGATTTAGTCAGCAGATAATGCTTTGGCAGATTGCTTCATTTGTCAATGTATTTTGCTATTAATCAGTTTGTGTAGAACAGTAAAACGTCAAAACTATTTGCCTTGTTTGAAAAATTGGTGTGGTCATTTCATGGGAAAATTTCAGCTGGCCCATAAAAAGCAAGCTATTTAGCCTACTAGACTGTGAAACAGTCTACCAGAAACACAGTCTTTGGAAGTTCGCACGCAATCTATTGTCCCTTCTATTCAAAGTCACTTTGGTGTACACGAAGTAGTAACGGATACATAGTTATATTATACCTCCCCCTTTGTTTTTCGATCGGTACAGTGATTCTTTATACCTCATTTTTGGGTGTATTGGCCCTGTCACAATCGTATATAGGAGAAGTATATATATAAGTAATGGAGAGAGAGAGAGAGATTTATTATTTGTCAACCAGAAAAAACATAATACAATGGTAATAATAATAATAAATATAAAGCAATAGGAATAACGTTTCTTCGGTTTGGACTGGAGGGAGCGATACGACCATGCGGTCATCAGAGTCAGCTTCCACCATGTTCGCACCAATTGAAATAAGTTCACAGTAAAATACTTATTATTATAAAGCGGTTATAAATTTTGTATCTTCGGGGAAAAAAAGTAACTCGACCAAGGGTTTTGTCTGTTCTTAAATGACAAATAGTTATTTGGTTATTGGAAAGATGGAGATGATTACTTACTACTGATGGCCTATGTTATTTAATTGAATACCTGTTGTTATGTTTATATTAGATGGGTTGATGGAAATTGATCATATGTCGAAAACGTTCTTGTATTAGTAAAATATTTTGGATTTTTTTCGACAGATTTAATAAATATGTTGATGAATGCGTCTAATACGATTTACTGTTTCATAAAAACTAGATGAGATCACGAATAAAATTCTATATATATATAAAATTTTCTTCTATACGGTTTGCATGGGTTCTATGTTGTATTAGGTTGACACCTTTCAGGCTCTATTTGATTTATGTAATTTTCTGTGTAATATAACATATGGTATTTCTTTAAAAACATGGTAAACTATAATGTCGACGTTGAATCACTTTCTTCGACTTGAGTCACTTCCTTTTGGTGAATACATTTATGTCTTGACGTTATGACTCGTTTCATGGAATTGCAACAGCAAATTAGCATATTGACTGCTCTATTGAAAGCCTGTATTCACTCTAGGTTACACAAAATTACGTTATTAACAAGTGTACGCTTCTATCTTTGTTTCTTTGTTAGACTAGTATAAATATATTCATGTAATTTAATATATGGTAATTGTCAGACTTCTTCCTGCAGATATAGAAATAAAATATCAAAATATGAATCTTTCGGACGTAGCTGAAATCTGAATATGATATTACAGAATACGTGGAAATGAGGTATTTTTATTATTTTCAATCGTAGGTTCTGATATAGGGTGTCCCAAAATAAATGAAACCCAATAATTCGATTACCAATTTTGTGGGTTTCATATATTATGGAGCACCCTGTATAAAGCACTAAAAGTCAATATAGAAAAATAAACGTAAGTAGAATAATCAATGTCAGTCCGTACTTCCGTCACAATGAAAATAAACACTTTTAGTTAAACAAATAAGCATAATAAAAATTTACTTTGACTCAAGTATTATTATCAATTAGATAACAAAGCACAAAATCTAATAATAAATGTGTTTCAAAGTAGATATAATAAGACCATATACCCAACAGAGGTTCTTTCGAAGTTTTTTTTTATACAACCCTCCCAGTCTATAGCAGGGATGGCGAACCTTTTTCAATGAATGGGTCAAAAAATATATTTTTATCGCGGAACAGAATGGAGTGGGTCCCAGATATATAATCAATGGTATGTCAATAGGAAACTTCCGAAACAAATCTTATCTTCTTTTGGTGTAGTTTTGGGCTTTATTTATGCAGCACTTTTATCAGGGATTTTTTATGGCTCTCGATTTTATGAAATTAGAGTACGAATTCACGCATATGAGTTAACGAAAACGTTTAGGATGATGCGGCAAATTATTTTACGGTTCCAAAGGGTTTGGAGGAAATTCCATTCTGATAGTGTTATATTTTTCGATCAGCTTTCAACCACATTAGGGCATTTTGTACCGCCCCATTGTTATTTCAGATTTCTAGGTTTTTATTTCAAATCTGAAAGATTTTGTTTTCTCAACCGCATTGTAGGCGAGAAACTAATAAACTGCAAAGTAGCATCTGGTTCTCGTATAACCCCTAAAACAATCTGCAAATGGACCTCCGAAAAAGACGAGATGTTGTGAGAAATAAACAGATCAATTGCATTGTTATGTCATAAACGATCTCAGAGCCAATAGCTGAATAACGTTTCACAGCGGTGCAGAGTGCAGACACGGCATCCAGATTAGGAGTTTTGAAAATTACCATACCGGCCCGAAAATTAACAATTTGAGTATGAGCGATCGCAGACCTGGCTACCAAACTGACGGTACATTGTAATAGTTCAGTTATTGTTAGATTAATTTAAGGCCGGTTTGATCAATTTTTATCACTGTTATATTAGCATTTTATTTTATTCGTGCCTTGGCGGGTCACGAATAAAACGCGGTGGGTCAGTGGTTCGCCATCCCTGGTCTATAGTATACTGTAACAGCCGTTCTTTGTGACCTGGACGACACCGACTGCACACTAGATATTTATTAACAGTTCAATAACGCGGTCTTTCAAGCCCCAAGTCTTAACTCTTTGAACTCTGAATCCCCAGAACGATGCTACTCTCTCACCCTGACCTCCCACGCCGTCGCATCGATTTGACGTGTTAAAAAATTGTAATATCCCTAATTTCAAATCAAAATAACTTCTAAACCATTAGATATCAGATGGTCTGTAATGTGTCATATAAAAGCTTACCTAGTCTTTTATTTTTAACTGGCATTATTTTTCACGAGATGTTTTGATGAGATGTGTAAGCATATTTTTAGCCCCATCTACTATTTTTTTGTATTTTGGTAATATTTAATACATTTTTTAGAAATGTATCATCAATATAAGTAAAATTTTGAAAAGTATACAAAATTACCTTTCGGAGAATATACGGATGACTTTCTTAACATACGCATAACTCATTTTAGTGCAGAATTTGTACTATCGATTCAAATGGTTTGCGAACAAAATTGATCAACTATTTTGACGCCAAGTTTGCGTAAGGACGCAAAGGGCGACGACGACATTGTCGTGATAACGTTCATGCGACGTATCGTGCGTAACTCTTTGCGTGAGGTATATTGCGCAATTGCACATCTGGTCGTTCACAGCTTGAGTGCAGATTGTGTCATCATTGCATCAGTATCATATCCTCAGCCGCAGATAAAACCCTTTCAGACGAATTTTGATCGAACATAGTAAAATTGCTAGAATATAAAGGCCATTTTATATACGTTTACTATTTGGATATGGGACGAAAATGAATGGCCAAAACGAAATATTTGATCCTCATGCATTTATGAGGTTCCGCCGGAAACATCAAGGAAACATCAAAGGTCAGGGTGAGAGGGTAGCGTCGTTCTGGGGATTGATTCAGAGTTCAAAGAGTTAACGTTGCTGCGTAACGACGTAAATGTGTTATGACGTCGCCTCGATCTTGCGACAAAGGAAATCACGAATAAAAATGCTTCTAAAATTTGAATGGTGCAACATAAGTTCAATCTAATGGTATCACTGGAAAGCTATCTTCAAAATCTACAAATTTTGTCGATAATGTACTAGGTTTAATCGAAAACAAATTGAAGTTTTGTCAATTAGATTTGAGCAATTTTCAGAAGTTTTTTATGCTTTTTAATTTTGCCAATTTTCATAAGATGATCACAATATTTTATCTCAATTTTAAAATTATACTTAGTCCTGTAGATTATCTTTCACACGATGTAAAACTTGTCTAAGTATATTAAATGGTTCGCGAGATATGAGGTTTCAAAGTTGCATACCTCTTACGGGATGCGAAAGCCGCTAAAGCGGCTTTCAGCGTCAGAAGACTTTCTCGGGAAAGCCGCTATAGCGGCTTTCAGGGTTCAAAGAGTTGATCGATAAGTAATAACTACACAAGTTGAACGGACGCAATGTTTAAGTCAATACAAAAATCAAGTGAATGCGATTCTCGATGTAACAATACGGCCTTCGCTCCGACCCCTGTAAGAGCATATTAAGGTTTTATCTGAGCATTGTGCGTGTTTGTGCGATATCCGGATACTTATACATGTTGTTGGCAATGATAAATGCAAGTAGTACACAGATAACTGTCTGTGACAAAACTGTCAGACAATATTACAATATTCAACTACTACAAAACCAGACATAGTTTTATTGGTTAGACATAGTTTTGAGCCGTTAGTTGGCAATGGTGAGTCGATTAAATCGGATAGTTGCAAATTTGCAATAATCGGCGAACGTAGCTGGCATATTGCATCTCAAATGGATAACCTGAGTTATCATGCGATTCTTATATCAGAATCGGTGTCTTGCCTGTCCATATTTATCTTCGTTTAGTTTCATGAATATGCCAACTAACCACTAACTACATTTTATTATATTCTTATAGATTTTTGGTTTTTCATCAGCAATCCAACAGACGCAACTGAATGGAACAGCGTGACAGGTAAAATTTTCACAGTTGGCACTCCTAGTTTTACAGTGCATTTCAATGATTCATGCCACATTCCTGTATTTTTTTCTGTGTGTTATCTTGTCTAGGCACCAGCCGGCATTTTTCTGTTTTAGGTGATCTAAAACAACATGTCCTTCATTGTTAAATCACTAAACACTAGTTAAAAATCTATTTCAGCTATCAAGTACATTTCGATACTAGATCTGACTGACTTTGTCTTATTATATTGAATAATAACGTGTGTGAATTAAAATTTTATAAAGGAAGCAATGCTAAAATAAATGAACACGAAAATCACGCATCGACAGCATCTCGGTGTGTATTTTTTGGGGTTTGTATTCACATATTGTCAAAATGTTCTTGAGTTCAAACTCCGATTACCAATTATCTCAGTTCCTACAATTTTAAAAAGCGATTAAAGAGTAACTAATTGTGTTTTGTTTATTTATATACTGTATCACGTCCTGAGATTGCCTATGTGGTACATTTAATATGATATATAATATATAAGATATGTGTTTGAACCTCGTTCGAAGTTTTGACAGCTTTTCTGATTTTCCGTCCCATGTTCTTGTCTCCTGAATTGTCATTTTTTGTACAATGGCGGAGTTCGAAATAAATTTTCTCATCATTTATAGTAGCATAAAGTTGAGACCGATGAGCAGGGCACCGACTTTGCCGAATAATTTGGCGGACAAGGGTGACAATTAAGATAAAACTTAAATATCGGGCTCTATAGGGCAAACAAATAATTCAAAAATAAAGATCTTACTCGCGGCTTATTCCGTCTCTGAATACCAAGTAGTTGAAACATGTTTTTCTGTCAAACATCTGCCACCAGAGGCTGCTATTCAGCAACGTAAATCATAATCATACATTCGCAAGGGTCGCCGATTTACTATCGTCAGTATCGATCGCCATTTTGTATTTTGATGTTCCTCATTTTTCAGCCTTTTCGAACCATTTGTAATGAATATTTTTGCTGTTAAATTCAATATGATAGGTCATATTATCAGAAATAGCTCATAAATTCGTGAATGTTAGGAGATACATAGAATTATTGGCAAAAGTTTGGCGTATAAGAGATACCGGTATGCAGAAAATTTTGCAAATATATGAGGTAGGCAGTACACGTGATAATGGATTTTATTATCTTTTTCTAGTTCCCTTTTGTGTAAAGCAATATCCGACAGTCGAGTTAACGATTTATTCTCTTCTCAAATTGTCACAGGTTGCTTTATCAAGTAAAGTGATATCGGGCAGTCGAGTTAACGATTTATTCTATTCTCAAATTCGTCAAAAGTTGCTTCATTAAGTATTGTAATATTGGACAGTTGATTTAACAATTTATTCTATTCTCAAATTTGTCAAAAGTCAAAAGTCAATTTGAGGTGGCGGTCTTGAAATTATGAATTTAATAATATTAAAAATTTTAGCCGGACTTAGGCCCATTCTGTTCTTAACTTCTACAGTCCTAAGTCCAGCTAAAATTTTTATTATTGAGAATTTCAATTGTAGAGCATGGCTCAAAACCCTAAAATACTGGGAAAATATAGTCCCAAGTTCCAATATGATGGGCATGAACATCAGAAATGAAATGTCCGAAACTTACATTACTTTCCTCAGTGCAACTTAGGCCTAAGTCACCTTGTTTTACCTTGCATACCATACAAAAAAATTCAGAAGTTGTTGAGAACAGAATGAACCAAAGTCCATTATGGGGTTAAAAATGCGGGAAGGAATTGAAGCTGAAGTGCCAAAAAATATTGATTACATAGATATTCACATCCACATTAAAATAACCAGAGCTCAGGTCTTTACTAAGAGTGAATATCTAGAAATTCAAAAATAAAAAAATTTCAAATTGTTTGTTGCGTTTTTCTCAAAACTCAAAATTGTGACTTAGGCCTGTTCTGTTCTCATCCGGCGGTATGGCTACAAAGAAATATATTAGGACGTAACAATGGAGTAATCTCTCAAGAATAGCGCAGCATTCATTTGGTCGCATTCTTACATAATATAATTCGTCTGTGCCACCCTTTTTCTCCATTTCTGCTTGATTTGTGGAGTTGTAAAGCTCATGTTGATTAGAGTTACTTGCTAACTTACTGTTATAAATTGATTTCGAAAGAAAATAAGCGATAGGGAAGGGAATACAAGAGAGAAGTGCAGAAAACGAACTATTGCGTGATTGGGATGCCATTCCCGAAAATTTTTCATGTCTTAAAAACTTGCCTTACTCCCCATGTTTTCATCTACATATGATTGTGAATCTATGTTCTCAGTTATGAACTTTATTAGGTCTCGTAATAGGGGTAGCCTGAAGATGAAACTAGTAGTTTGTGTATTTCTCTGAATGTTACAGAATATATACCCAATGTAAAATCTCTATCAACGTTAATGCAGCAGCAGAAGTCTCACAGATATAGAATAGGAAAAATAATGAAATCTATTTGTCGGACTGATATTTTCTCGAATAGTGAATCTGTCTGTACATGTTCAAAAGGTTTATTATTGTGTATCTTTGTTTTGAAAGTAGCAAAGAATTGTTTTTAATTTTGGTCGGCACGCGGTAGAATTTTGTCGTTAAATTTAACGCGACACGCGATCCATAAAAGGTTGCCCACCCCTGCCTTAGAAGCTTTGACATTTATTAAACTATAATTCAGTTTTAGTCGCTTTTAAATTCTAAAGACTTCTTTAAAAATAAAATGGTTGAAAAAAATTACAAAACCGATATTCGTTTAATTCTATATTCAGGTTAATAATTCTTCCCGACTGGAAACGGGTATGACGTCGGGTTTTCTATTCCTCTAAAGTTTTATCACAGCCTCGAATTGCTGAACTAAAATTTTGTCTTTCACGCAATTGGGTAATTTAGGGAGTAATGGCCCACAGATTGAGCTATTGAATGGCAGTGGCAAAAATGTGGCAACTCTAGCATCTCTATTTACTCCAGTAGTTTTTAGGACATTAAATTGTTTAGATTATATTCAGACGCGGAGCAGTCCAAACGAAGAAATCTACCCAAGGGGTTAAATTCAGGAATCTAAGGCTGCAATTGCGTGCCCTGGGTATGTGTGTCTCAATCCAGCTTAATTTGTATTAAACCGTAATAGTGGTCGTTTTATGCGTAATCTACTTTAAAATGATAAAACTTTTGTCATCTTATTCAAGAAATAACAAAAAGCGAAGTATACTTACCCCAAAAGAATAATAAACTTATCTATAAATATATATAATGTTCCAATTTGCAAAAGATATGAAATATTACTAATTTGACCAGATTGATTTTCTATACCTCGCCCAAGATATGTTTGTTTTAACATTTGGGAAGAAACTGTTTGTAAGGAAGTACTGTTTCTCAATTAGTCTAGAAACAATACGGCCGATAAGAATATCAAGAGTTGGCCTTCTGTTCTGCAAAAAATGTTACTGCAATTCACATGAATCTTATATGGCTTAATCAAAACTGATGAAGGATAAAATGGGAAAATTCATCTGATCAAAATTCGATATAAGTCAGCCCATTATCTCATATCATTCTGTATGTTCATACACCTTTGACATTGAAAAAACTGGAACTATATCAACCATTTTCATGCCGAATTAGGTTTTTTTGAAAAATTGCTATCTCTTGATGTACATTAATACCTATCCTATCTCTCTCTCTCGACGCGTGATAGCGAGATGTATTTTCACGACTGACTCTTTTACGTTTGCACTGGGATACAGGCGGAAGTGTCGTCGTTTCCTGACCGAGACGCAGGGGCGTGTCGAAGATCTATTGTAATGGTCAGGACAAAAATGCAGTATGCAACTTATGTATCAGCGTTTTTTTTTTTGTGATAGAAACATCTCAAGCAGACAGGAAGATCTATGGACATGAAATTAACGGGGTGCAGAAACCGTACAATCATTACGCCTCATTCAAATTAGCGATATTCTATCTCATTTCTTTTGCAAATAGAACGAACATATATTCTTTGAAATTCTGAGATTACTGTGTTTTTTAGTAAAATAAATGCAAACATGCCATGTCGTGAGATACTGTGTGTCAGATAATAACCTATCAGGGTTTTCATATTAATTTAATAAAGCATTTGTCTTGATTTATAGGAATCACACAGCCACATATTTCATAGTTAACCCCTTTTTGATGCTTGAGCACAGAAGCGGCTGTGACGGTGCAGTTAGGGACGGGAAGTGTTACATGAGTAAAATGTTGTTCTAAATAAGAGCAGAACTGCTAAACACTAAAAGTGAATTAAACATAAAATTGTGTTTTACTGTATTTATGCAACATAAGAACGGACGTCGTCAATCCACTGTCACGTTTTTATACTGACTTAGCATCCAAATCCAGGACACAAATTTACAGCCTCAGCTTCCTGTATAGAAATAATCTTAATTTTAATCTCTTCAACGCTCTTCACGGACTGGGCAATTTTCTATATTGATAAACAATACAGGTAAAGTTTTTAACCATAAATTGAGCGAAAAAATTCGTTTACCAATTGCCGTGCTTCACCATTTTACTAAGATATAAATGAAATAAATTACTGATTAGAATGTATTTGAGATTGCGGGTGAATACTATGATACGCTAAAGGCTTTGCTGGTAATCAATGCAAGTTCATTGCATTAACCACTCGGCCACATCATAGTAAAAACAAAGTAACAAACTTAGTAAGTAAAGTACAGTTTCAAAGCTAAGACTGGTCCACTGCTTTCAGGGCTCAAAAAATTACACGAAAAATTTGACAAGAAAAAGAGGCTCACAAAATCAGGGATGTACATTATTTTATCTATGGCCAGTCGCATCGCGTCTTTGTATATGCAGTACGGTCTCAGTGAGATCTTTTCATGACTATGAGCCATGGTTTACATTACAGAACAAATAATTTTTTTTAATCTATATATCTTATTTAGTTCCTGATAATGATGGATGGAGTGTTGATTTTCAACGAATTTACCTATTAAAAGTTTGTATCGAATCGTAGAAGGTATTGACTCCAATGAGCTTGCTTTTTTGCAGATAATTATGCGACAAGAATATATTGACAATAAAAGTGGCGTTTACCGTCATCTTTCCTTACAATTTCCCTAAACCACATATAACATACACATGCGCTGCTGTCTCCATCCTGAAAAAATCTATATCCCATATAAAATTATGAACATTTTTTTTTCTATAACAACAATATTTCCCTTTTAAAGATGTGGAGCAATGTTCACAGCTACGGTATGTGGTACCGGTAATCTATTTCCAATACGTACTTATTAATGTTCATAATTCGTAGAAAAAGGGAAATAAATATGGGATTTTATAGTTGAGGGTATTAGAGCCTATTCTATTTTCCATTTGCAATTAAAAGACACAATTACTGCTTTGATTTGAATTACCGCAGTAACCTCCAAGCACCCATACCCTCAACCATAACGCCCCCGTGAGATCATTAACACAGAAAGGACAATTTTCTGTACCTTCAACTACTAGGAAGGTTAGCAACCCACTTTTTCCGCTGTTCCAAGTAGACTTTTGTACCCATTTTATAATATGTAATAACTAGTTAATCAAACGTACAAGAAACGCCCCCAATATCCCGCTGGAAAGAGTTTTTTGTCGCATTTTACTAACAGTATTCAAAGATACGACACGCAATTTCTCCCTACCGTATGCTGCGTATAAAAGAAAAATTTCTGCCTGTATCCCAGTGCGAACGTAAAAGAGTCAGTCGTGAAAATACATCTCGCTATCACGCGTCGAGAGAGAGATAGGATAGGTATTAATGTACATCAAGAGATAGCAATTTTTCAAACAATGGGTAATATAGGAGGTTACGGTATTATTTAATTTTGTATGTTCGTTTGTTACGCTTTTTGATTTTAACCGATGATATTAAGGTATAGCACAAATCGATATTAATGGGGTTCCCTTATTTCTAATCTTATTATGTATGTGTGTTGTAATCTCTGATTCACATGATGAATTTGAAAAAAGTTAGATACATAAACGCTTTCATCGTGGTGAAATATTGAGAGAAATCAGTAATAAAATCAAAGGAAGTGGATGTGGATCATGTGTAAAGTTAGTGTGCATAGATACAAATAGTAATACCTCTCAATTTTCGTTCTATTTTATTCATTAAGTGCGCCTTTGTATACGACTGCTTAGGGATGGGCAATATAGAATACCGAATCCGGAGGATTCGAATCCCAAAGTATTCGAATCCAACGGGATTCGATAACAGGATTCGGTTTCCGTCTCTCCGGCGCCTTGCGGCAATTTTTGTATTTCGGCTTTCTAATTTAACAATTATAGACGAGCGTTTTTCTCGCGTGGAAATCTCTCTCGTTATCTCTCTCATATTTTACAACGGCGCTTAGGTTGCAGTGGACACACGCTGGTTCTGCATCTAATTAATTCTCATCGGGTGTGTTTCAGTAGGTTCCATTACATTTGAACCCACGTACATTTGAACCCATGACAATTGCACCTGTATGCTATTGCACCTATGGAATTTTTTTGTTACACGGATAGTTAAACCCATACTAACCCTAACCCATGGGTTTTAGCACCCGCATATAGATTGAACCCGTGGATATACGCATGGGTTCAAATGTACATGGGTTCAAATGTACGGTCACCGTTTCAGTACACTCGGCAGACTTACATTAATAATGATTTAACGCCGTTTCATGACTATTTTTGTATTTAACCGCTTACTATTAAAGTGTGTAAAGCGTGTCTTAATTTAGGATATCAGTATTTAGGGATTACATACATTTGGAACAATTGGAGGCAAAAAAGATTGTAATATTTCTCAATTTATTGTCCTGGGAAATGCCTGTTTACTATCAAATGAAATCCAATGTTCAGGACATTTCCAAATAAATTATACATTCATAGTAATTAGTAAGTAATATATTTGCAATTTTACAACATCTAAATCCAGCAATGTGGAAATTCCCACTATTTGAACAAATATGAAAATAGAATAGGATTCGGTATTCTGGATTCGATTTAACTATTCTAGAATATTCTAGAACATAGGTTCTCAAAGTGCTCCGTACGGAGCCCCAGGGCTCCGCGAGAGAAACCCAGGGGCTCCGCGAGCTATTCGATTACTTTTCAAAATACTGACTAATTTTGTAATTGTTCAAAGAAGCAATAACAGCTTTGATAAAATCTAACAACAATATAGCCTCGAAATATGGCAAAGAGGCGGAATTAAAAAATGACATTATTTGTAAGCAGGAGCGCAGCCAGGATTCTTAAGAGGGAGGTGGTTCGAAATTAGAATCGGAAATTTCCGCGCAACATTCGCGATTAAAAAATGGATAACGAACGTTTCGGAATGAAAAAAGGTACATCGCCGATCGCGCGCACAATTCATTGGTGCGGCTCCATGGCAGTTTCAAAATGGGAAAAAAAAGTACATCGCACGCACAATTGACGATTTCGCAGTTACTACGATGAAAATCCAACATAACAGCAAATTTTGTGATCTCCCATTTTAAGTTTTAGTTTTATGATTTTGGAATGCCGCTTTTCAATCAAGAAATTTGAGTTGCGGTTCTCTTCATTAATTATTATTTTAAGCATTTCGTCGCCGATGACTAAAAAAAGGTAACATATTTTTCACATTGAACTCATAATTCCCCACAGAACAAAAAAGCAATTAACGTCGTCATTGTGTAACAATACATGTATATGCTGAGGGAAATTTTTGATTAAGGGAGAATAAACACCGGCGTAAAGATTGTAGATTCAAAAACACGCCGCCGTGCTGAGAAAAAAATCGGCGATTGTAACAAAATGCAATTGCGCACATTATTAGCGGCCTTTCAAGTCTTCCAATAATGTCAAAAGGGAAAAGATTCGACCCCTAATATATTAGTATGTTTGTCAAGTGTCAAATTTACAGCTTTAGTATATATAATTTATGTTTGAAATTTAGATATATTTATGACTTGTATTAACCCTATTTAAATTGAGTAAAGTACTTTTAACTTGCTCAAGAATATTTCTGAAAGCAACAATTTTAAAATTTATTTTGGGGCTCCGTGAATAATAGTCAACAATTTCGAGGGCTCCGCGACACCAAAAGTTTGAGAACCCCTGTTCTAGAATAGTAAATTATTCTACATTGCCCATCCCTACGACTGCTTTTATTTTTGTTTCAATTCAAAAGCTCAGAGCTAATTTTTATTTTTGGAAAATTTTACTGCAGAAAAAAAAAACAGATGTTGAGTAATATGGTATATTATAATGAATTGCACAGACTTCTTCCACAAACTGCATGCTTATGGGTTCAAATGTAATGGAACCGACATCAGAAGCTCTACTATTCTACCATGTTAATAGACACAATAAAACATGCGTAATGTGTAGCTGTACACTGATGATATTTATTTGACTATGCTCTTATTGAAAAATTGATTGTGTTTTTTGTATAATCTGTGGACGATTCCTAATTATTCAGATTCACAATTTACCTTTAATACATCGATTTAATTTATAAGTTTATTATTATTTATAACTTTCGTTATAATTTCAATTTCTTATGAAGTACGTTTTCGACATATACAAACCAGTTTTATTTCATTTCAATCAGTGTTATTCAAGCTCTTTAAGAAAGAAAATCAATTTTTTATTTACATTTGGCAATGGCAATTCTCTATTTACTTTGCAATGTCTCTAGTAGTAATATGGTGATTAATATTCAAGTCGGGTGATTATATCTACCAGAAATATCACAGTAATCGAAACGCGACATACGCGAAAAAATGTGTAAGTGTGTAAAATGTAGCAGGGTAATATTTATCCTTCTTTCTTTTGTAATGCGCATGAATTACATTGCAGAATGATATTGATTATACTAAATGTTCAAAAAATATTCTGATATGTTTACTTTGAGAACAAAGGTAGTAATACATCCGATAACACTAGTATTGCAATATAAAGCTGCAAGCTGTCACCACACATGTTTTGTGAAATTGTAGCAGAGTTTGTGAATTTTATTAATTATTCCATACTCGAAACAATGTTCTTCATAACCAACACAAATGCATACAACTTTATGTAAATTTCCAGTACAATCACTTTACATTCTAATCTTCATAGAATATATTTATGTAATTTTATTGCAATACATTTGGCAGAATTTAACTGGCTTCTCCAGTATAGAAACGGGTAATGCTCTGGGAATCTCAAAATTGACATCACAGATTCATTGTTTACTTAGAGCGAAATTTTTCTCCAGAAGACTATTACTTTTATTTATTTCAAATATTTCTGTTAGCTCTGTGAGATTTGTTTTTGTTTGCTATGACGCTGATCGACGGTACGGTAAACCGTACTGTACTGCGAACAGACGTGTCAATATATATGGGCGTATCACTCTTGTTTTAGTTCTATTACGAGTTCTAAAACAAAATCTATGGTGCCATTGTATTTTACCCACGACAGTGTGATGACTCGCAGTCAGTGGAGTGATTTGGTAAAGCGATTCGAAAAAAAATTGTTGAAAACGTAGTTTAAGTGGAAAAGACTGTTGATCGAACGCACCATTTTCGAGATGTTGGATCAATGTTAAAGCATAGTGAAATTGCTGCTTGAATTGAACTTTCGGGCGTTTGCTGGTATGACTTCGTGTACGAGTTTGATCATTCTAGTTTTTCCCAGGCAGGCACGCAGATTCCGGCACTATTAAGTTTAATTGTGTTATGTGGAAAGTAGAGAAAAGTGCGTTTAAACAAATAGATATTCCACATGCGAGTGAAAACCTTATATAATGCGTAATCTGCATTTTCTGCAAACAGGATCTAAAACTAGTAGATGGACATCGTTACAGATATGTTTGTTACACATTCTGGACTCGGAGAATAATAATTTTATTTGAAGAATGATTAATGCGATATAGCAGTTAATGCGGTTTATTTATTTTCAACTTTCTTATATGTGTTGTAATCTCTGATCTGCAAGAAGAGTTACAGAAATTGAAAAAAAAAATATGTGTGTATAAACGGTTCCATCGTGGTGATATATTGGGAGAAATCAGCCATAACGCGTAAGTGTAGCGGTTGTAAGCCCATTTTTGGGCATTGGAACTTAAACTTAGTGTACGTACATACATGTAGCGTAAGCTATAGTAAAAGCTCCATATTTTTGTTCTATGTATCATGAATGTTAGTTATTGTGAACAGAGGCTCGCAGCATTTTTCGTTTCATTCAAAAAGCTCAGAGTTCATTTTTATTGCTGGAGATTTTTATAACTGGAGAAAACAAAAGTTCTGTGTTATATTATGATGAATTTACAAATTTGCTTTATACAGGGTTGTAGGTTTATGTTAACACATAGATAACAAAAAACACAAAAAATAACACAGAAATTAAAACTATCCTCAAAATGTTCTTGCTATTTACAAATGAAATAAAATAGCATATCACTAATTTGAATGAAGCGGAATGATTGTACGGTTTGTGCATCCCGGTAATTTCATGTTTAATTTAATAATTTGGCACAATCGAAGCAATCATCTGTTATTGTAATAGCATTATTTCAATATTAACGCGAGCCATTCACCTTGCTTTTTCACAATTTACGGTCTGTTTGAGATGTTTTTAACACAATAAAAAACGTTGATTTCAAAGTTGCTCAGGTCTAAACGCAGAAGGGAAATTGTCATTTATAAGCATACCGCTTTTTTTGTGATGACTAATACGTAATACCATGGTTCTCAAAGTGGAGGTCGTTTTTAGCGGATTCGCACCTGTTTGACGCGCGTGGAGTCGAAATGGGTTAAATATTAACTTGTACTGCAGAAGTACACAATAGAAATAATTATACTGAACAATAAATTCTGAAAAGGAGATTCGCAAGTAGTCTTTGGATTTCGTTTGATGATGACTATTTTTCCTTTTATTGACATTTATCACGGGGTGTCACAATACAAATAAATTTGCAAACCACTGATATATCGACACTAACTGCCGCAAAACTTTCGTTCATATGCCAGCAGCCTTTAGCAAACGTATATGACGTGTGACATATTTGAATTTCTTCACGCATCGTAAGAGAGAATAGGTATTAATGTGCATCAAGACATGATCATTTTTTAAACAACGGCGAATATAGCAGGTTATTATTAAAATTTGTATGTTCGTTTGTTACGCTTTTGGACTAATAGATACTGATATTGACTGATTATATTGCGGTATAACAAAAATTGATATTAATGAAGTTCCAATATTTTTAACTTTTTTAGGTGTGTTGTCATTTCTGATTCACATGATAAATTTGAAAAAAGTTACACCATGTGTAAACTCAGTTGTGCATACAAGTAAGCAAGCCATAGTACTGCCTCTCAAATTTTGTTCTATTCATCATCCATGTTAGTACGCATCTGTATTCTGTATATGAAGGCTTATATTTTTTGTTCCGTTTAAAAAGCTCAGAGTTAAATTTTATTTCCGAAGAAAACGAGAAGTTGAGGTTAGGTGTTATATTACAATGAATTGCAACTCAGCTTTTTACATAGACTGCATGCTTATGCTGAAAATTATAAATCAACATAATTAATTGAAATAGAATTTTGAAATTTGTTTTTATAAGACTGACAATTTTTCTTATTATAGTTCTATTACGAGTTCGGAGACTAGCCAAGTGACTCCCGTAGTATGTCCGACGTTCAAAATAGCATTTTTAATCTGTCGCGACACTCGCATAAGCGTAGCAGATGTAAACCTACCCTGAGCATTGGAACTTAAAGTTCGTGTGCATATAAGTAGGCCATAGTGTCCTCTCAATTTTTGTTTTATTTATCATCAATGTCAGTTAGTACTTCTCTGTGAACAAAGGCTCGCGGAGTTTTGTGTTTTATGTAAATAGATCAGAATTCATTTTTATTGCCGGAGATTTTCATAACCGGGGAAAACAAAATGGTAAGTTCTGTGTTATATTATAATGAATTCACAAATTGTCTTTATACGGGGTTGCAGGTTTATGGTAAAGAAATCGACACTTATTTATTCAATAATTTATTCAAATATCTTTTTATAAGATTTTAATATATAGGACGTTTCAAAATAAATGAAACCAACAAAATTAGTAATCGAATTAATGGGTTTCATTTATTTTGAAACTCCCTGTATTAGGTAGTAAACTCGAACGATATAGTTCGTATCTTATTAGATCTCCGTCTGTTGTAAATATATTATTGTGGGGTTTCCAAACAAACTATCAGGTCCAAACTGTATTATATTGGACCATTCACAAAATTAATTGATTTATATATATAGTATGACCGACATATTTTACATTTTTACTTTTAATGGTGTCTACCCCGTACCGGATCATGCATTTTAGATGCACTGAGCACTTGAACTTTGGTTGGTGCCCTATATTTAAAATTATTGAAAATGAAATTGTTGTTCTATGTTAATGAAATTGAATATGTAAGTTTTTCTGTAATCATTTTTAATTGAAGGCTAAGCTAAATATAGTTTTTTTCGTGATTTTTGATGAGAACAATTTATTTTAGTACAATGGAAAATTTATTAATTAAACATACTTTTTACATCGATTGATCTACCAACTTACGAATTAAGGAAGAAAACATACTACCATTTCAGTGACAGAAATCGGTAATAAAACCAACTTTATTCCAGTCTGACAATAAGGGAAACCACCACTAAATTACCGGTATATTATACTGGCACGCAGATACTGCAGTTACAGCGATTATGACATAACAATACAATACAATTGATATTGGTAATTTTTCGCCACTTCAGTGACTGCGGTATAGTTCCAAATTCTCTGTTAAGGAGGTGCTGAGTTTGCCTTACTAATTTATATGCTTCTTGCAAAGTAGCAATTTTGCACCTCATTTTTGTCTTAATAACCTTGTCATTCTGTGGGTTGATGAAAAATGCAAACGATACCTAAATTTTACTGCTTATCCATATTATGTTCCTTGAAAAAATTGATGAGTATCTGAAAAGGAAATCAAATTTGTATACCTACTTTTGAGACACCCTGTATTACAAAAAAGAAAGAATTTGCAACCGATTAGCCTCCCTGAGTTGCTCTGTCATAATTCAACATCTTTTGTCTGAGTTTTCATTTCAATTTCACATTTCAAGTATCAATCTAGTTATTCTAGTATGAGGATTCAGCAAATGTCTCTACTTAGTTCATATTTAGCAGAGTGAATATACCAGATCAGATATGACACCGTTACACAAAACACTCAATAGGCATGCAAAAAAATGTAATACTGGCACGTAAACAGCGCAACTATTTGAAAATTGTACAGTGTGTCATTTTGCTTCCGCCATCCATAATATAGGTATATATATATGATATAACATGTCTGAAAGTGAAATTTGTGTTTTTACACAGACTATCCCGATCTTCCCATCCTTGAAAGAATTTGCTTTGTATGCTGCTGATTTGAGAAGAAATAATTATGAACCAAGGTTTATCAAGATTCTACTGGTAAGTGTCGTTATTTTTTCGAAAAATATACAAAAACTGAATTTTATTTTCATCTGTGCTGTGGAGATAGTTATAGTCAACAACATATTGAGAAAATAAAATTTAAAAACACACATATATATATATACAATGTAACTCACTCAGATGTAAATCACAATGCAACTAAGTTGTCTCGCCAAAGATACAAAGTTAATAATTGTTAAATTACATGATCCAGGTTTTCGTTGAAAATGTGCGAAATATGTGCTTCTTTTCATACCAAAAGGGAATAGGTTTTAAATTGTCGCTATAAAATATACGAGTTTACAATCATTTATTTTGTAATTGACATATTTCTAATTTCTGTTTAGTCTTTGTGTACAAACAATAAATCAACTGTCATATCCGTCAATTCACCTTGAAAATGGATGACGAATTAAATAAGTGAATAAAATAAATGAGGCAATGGTATAATATTCACATTATCATCTAACCCTAACGTAATCTATCATTTTGTATTCAGAAACAAGCATGGTCGTTGATAAGTAAGTGTCTATCTTTTCATCAAATTCTGCATTATTCTCCAAAGCTGCATTATTCTACATATGAGCATGACGTAATACGTGATTTCCGTTTCACGGCGGAAAAGAAAGTCGGGCGAAACATTTATTCAAAATTTCTATGTGCTAAAGTGCAGGGACGGGCAGAGTTTTTTGACCATGGGACAAAATTTTTCTACAACTAGACTAACAGGCCGTGCTATTGTGAAGTAAAATGTTATATTTTATGTAATTTTATTCAACGTGCTATAAAAGAAAAAGTGTGATACATAAGCCTCGTGGCAAAACTACATTTAATCTGCAAGTTCAACAAATTCCCTGAGCTATTTTTTAGCTAAAACATCGAAATATAGTTTTAGTTTGGTTGTTGTAGCATCAGGCGGGCCAGAATGAATTATCCAACGGGTCATGCAGCCTCAGTCCTGTGTGATATGAAGTATAATATTATACTGTAACATGAAACATTTTCTTATTTTAGGTGATAATGAAATAAAAAGCTGGTCATCTCATACTGGAATGCCTATTCTACACCCATCTTAACCTACCAGAATTTGCTCGTGTAAAAGACATTGTTAAATATAAAAAATCAAATGAAAGTTTCACTTCAGCCTAATATCATTATTTTTGAAAATTTGCAATAATGTATATTTGCAATATTGCAATATTTGTGTTACTAGATAACTTAATTTCGGTTTTTTAAGTATCATTCTGATACGAATTTTGATAGGTATAATACAATTACTGCTTTAAAAATTAGATTCTGTATCTTCTTGTCTTTTAAATGATTTTACAACTGAACGGACACAAAACCACAGGGAAACACTGTTTCTGTGTACTTTGCTTCAGTTTCATGTTGCTATATATTTTTAATGATCAACGTTTCCACAGACTGCCGTGTTTTTCTGTTGGATTTTGAAGATAATTGTTTTTGATTACATACACCGTCACACTTAGTAGGTAAAATATACACATTATGATGGGGCAATGCATGATCTGCACCTTAACAGCTTTCAACTCCTGGTTCTAATTTTTTTTTAAATCATCGATTGAGATGCAGTTACTAGAAATGATGGCAATTTAAAGATTTAGGATTTTTTTTGTCAGTTTCAAGCAGAATCTTTTCACACACAAATGTATTTCTCAGCCATTCACACTGGATTACGGAGTTCTTATTTTGAGAGACCAGGTTGCAACTATCTAAATGAATGAATTGCTATTGGTAGAATTAATGGGCCAATTTACCATAAAATAAATCTCTTTTCATATTTTAATTGATGGATGACGAAAAAAATTTATTGAAACTTTTACTTTGGCATAACACCTCTCTTTAAAATATTTTATTAGATCGGGATGTATACAAGCAGTAAACGAATTTTCAAAAACCGTTTTATGATGTTGCTTAGAATGTGAATTCCCTATTCATTTTATGCATTTTCTCATGAGTTACAACATGGGCCGTATGAATGCTTATTTTTCCAGATGTACAATTTTCAAATTTCATGGTTTATTTGAAATGTTGTTGTGAAACTAGTACACAGAAAATCTCAATTTTTGCATGTTTGCAATGTTGCTATATTTGTGTAATTAGGTTACTTTTAAAATAACTCGATTTGTTTTTTTTATTATTATAATTCTGATAGAAATGATACAAGTATTACTTGGTATTTTTAACATGACAATTTGAATCTGTATACTTTATAGTACTGTCTTTCAAATGACTTTGTACCCAAGAGGTCGGATCATTTAAAAGGCAAAATAAAATAATACGACTCGAAAGTAAAATAATACGAATATTTCTGTTTAATTTACGGTCACTTGTTCCAATATAAGTTTCATGTTGCTGCAGTTTTTCAAATATGGACATTGCTACAGATTGTTATGTTTTTCTTGAGGACATTTGTTGGATAATTATTCTTTTTTCCATAAGTGCATGATATACACATTGACAACTTCCAACTGGTTTGAACTTTTTTCTCTAGCTGTATCTTTTTGTTACAATCATCTTCAACTCATATTTATGATTACAATAAATTGAGTGAAAATTGAAAATGAGAACTCTTTATCTACATCTAGCGCCGATATTTTATCTTAGAGTTTATTAGGGAAATTGTAACCATGGAAACAGTTTGTTGCGAGAGAATTTCACAAAAAGAATGTTTGATTGAAGTTTATTGCAGAAAACTGCTAATATTCTTCTTCAATTAACTATGGACTTTTATAAGTGGTGAATTGTAATCTCTGTTGGGACACATGACATTGCATTCAGGAAACTGTTGCTGTCAACACTGTAAAAAAAAAACTGACTGGAACATCACTGCGAAAGTTCTTGAAAACACAAGCGAGAATATATTTAATTTTGTTGACACGACAAAGCCTTATCGACATTATAAAAACTATCTTCCATATCAACTGGAAACGTTTATTGGACACGAAATGAATCCATGAATCGTGTTGTGATGTTGTCGTTATGTATTCTTGTTGTTACCGTATGAAAAAATCGCCTTCCTTTTCATCTACAGCTCCAATTGCTTCGCGATTCAATTTTTCGCTAGAAGGTTATTACTTTTATATATTTCAAGAGTATCTGCGGGCTTTAAGACATTCGGTAATTTGTTCGAGACGTCATTAAAATGAAAAAATTGGCGTTCCGCGTTCGCGATCTGGTGGTCAGGCGAAGTCGTGGAAGCTGCGTTACCGGTAGTCTACTGTGGAAGATTGCATACCCATACTACTTCGTTTTCGCCTCGTACTTTCTTACTTTTTTAATCACCAAAATAATAATGTATTTGAATATACATTTTTTTTATTCGATCCTAGTCCAATATTCAATTTTAATTTATTTTTCCTATTTCAAGGATAATATTACAAATCCCTACTAAATGATGTATACATTTGTCGTTGATTTATTTGGGTATGAAAGTTTTAGACAGCTCTTTTTATTTTTACTGTTACGTGTGGAGGTTTGACACGCTTTGTTATTTTTTTTTCAAAAAAAGGAAACTTTAAGAATTAAATAAGCTAAAACCACGAACACTAGAGGTGATGTAGAGCAAACTTATATGCGCTAGTGATGATTCTCTTTCTATTTGAGAATTTTATTTTTCTCCTTCTTTGAACACGTTCTTTTAAAATATTGCAATTAAACGTGTATTACAGAATGAGGATTAAAACTATTGCAATCAAAATGGGATGAGCATTGGTAAAAAAGTCCCATGTAACCGATGGCACGATGCTTTAATGCGATCACTTTCACACATTAACAGAAACAGATTTTCATTTATAATTACTCATAACTATACACAACTTATTTATTTCATAAAATATTGAATTGGATAGAATTAACAATAACAATTTTTATATGATTGATAACGAAATTGTAGTTTCTTCCGATTTCACAAAGAATGGACCTTTCCCCGACCTTTATCGTTTTGAAGTTGGTCGCTCAGACAAACATTGCAAATATTCAGGTTTGTGTAGGGCGATAGAGTGGTACGTTGCTCGTTTTAAAGGCCTTCGAATGGCATTTCTCTGGTGATGGCGAGAAATGGTTGAAGAATGTTAGAGGACTGGGAGACCAGCGTGACTACCGGTACCGTACCGGTATCCCATGGTTCATAGACTAATAGATAACGTCCAAGTTAGGACTGAATTGGTGGGTTTAGTATAGAAACAAATAAAATGCAGGGGCAGGTTAAAAAGTCTTTTGAATGCATTCTTGGATAAATTGCACAAGCTACAGCAATCTGTAATTATGAACAGGTGAATATTTTTTTCAGATACATTCATGATGGTTCAACGCTAGATTTTAAAGACAAGTGCTATAAATAAGTTCAGGAGTCTCTGCCACCACATCATCTTCAAATAGTGGTGTCGCTGGATAGTCACCAAGTCTCTGATGCAATTTGTACATGCTAGGCATGGTGAGGGCACTTAAGTTTATGTCGTATCATAGAAACACAGATTTATTAGCTCAGTGAGATGGGTGCAAATATACTATCGAAACATTAAATTCAACAGGTTTATTGATGTATCGATTACATACCACATAAAATTACGAGACCAATAATGTTATAGTGATAAATATGGTTTAAAAATTGTTACATATTCATCAGAACTACTGGTGCTTGTTTCCATATCGTTGGACTAACCAAGACTATCCAACAGATGAAATTGAGGGGAATAAAAGATTTTCCGCTGAGCCAAGCATGTACAAGAGTTCCCCAGCATTGGTAACAACCTATATGGAGGGAACAAAATAGATCCAACAGTTTTGTCGTCTGTAGTTGGTGCTAATCCCACAAAGTTAGATCGAGCCAGAGTTCCAATCATACCGGTTCAACCAAAAACAGTCGGGTATCTGATAGGTTTTACAATATAGTTTATTCATTCAGTGTAGAAATAGAATATAACAGATTATAAAAAATATATGATGAAGGAACAAGAAAGAAAATTACTACAAGTTATACAGTTTTCCAGATATTGTGTTGTATAGGTTTAAAATACACACCAGATATATGCTTTTGGGCACAACAAACAAAAACCATGAAACGTCAAAATGTTAGAATTAAATTCATTTCACAATTCCATTCACAGACATAATGTATTACAATGATTTTACTGCTGAGTTATTTTATTAAAGCTGTCTAGTTTCATCTTCTGATAATATGGAAGAATTGCGCTCACTGAGCCATACCTCATTGTTATATAGTCAGATGGGCAAACACCCACCACTTGATTCGGTTCTAAAGCTATCAGGTGATCATGAACAAGTTGTAATTTATATGACAGTGATAAATGCAAAACAACCTAACAAAATAAGGATATTTATCACACACCACAGTTACTACCAAGAGCAGGGCCAACTTCTGGTATCAGGAGCAGCAGACTTTGCAGTTCGCACAAAAAATGATATTGCAATCACCAGGGTCACACCGGACATGGCATGCATGCGAAGCATCCTCCGTAAAGTAACATCATTTTATCACCAATGGACTGTAAAAGATTCTGCATGAAGACCTAAGTCTTCAATATTAATTTTCCTTCTTTATTCATCATTTTTACAGTCGACAAATATGACAACAATTCTGTAAGAAGTATGTGTTTTCTCATTTTGAATTACGTTAAAAGTGTTGCCCGTTTCTGAATCTTGTTAATTCTTTCGTGCCCTTTTATTTTTTCTTTTTCTAGTAGGTAGCCGCGTCCTTTTTGAAATCTATTTTAAGTTATGCTCGAGTTCCAGTTTTCTCTGCATTTTGTTTGTATGTTGACTTTTTATGTTGTTTTATGCCAGAGAACCATGATGATGATGATGCTTGCTTACATTTTTCTGCTGTCTGACAGAGCGCTGTCATTTTCATCAGCGGCACTTGAGGTAGTTTCAACTAAAGAGTCTGGGGGCAGACCTGGTTGGATTCCTGACAATTCTTTCTCACTTTTGTCAGATTCGCATGTCTCTGTATCAAACGAAGTATCTGGTGACAGATCCTATTCAATTATGATACAAAGTTAAATTATGGTATAAGTAATCCTTACCTTACAATTTGATGGTGCTTTTTTGTTGGGCGACAAGAATCTGATATAGGGTCAGGGTATTCATCAGTTGGTCCATAGCCTCCATGAAAATGCATGATGGAACACATTGCTTGTATGAAAATTTGTTTTATGTAAGAATTAACATACTGAATATATCATTGGTATCGAAAACAATATTTATGTTGGTCTACTTTGGTACACACGTAGGTATTTCTGGTGATTTTTTCCAAGATAAAATTGACTGTGAGGCCTGTTGCATATCTTTATCCATCTCATTGCTTTTTGGCGGTCAATATGTGGCTTCGGAAAAGTTACAAATCTTACTCCATTTGAACGACAGGGGTACCGTACAGGTTTTCAGGCGGGCAAATACACAAATACCATATGCGCAGCGTTTACACATAGTTGGTCTACCAAAATAATTCACTACTACAGTAATAGATTCTGTTTAATAAAAATGCAGCATCGTATCGAAGGCGAATTCTTCCGTACTGACATACGGTTGGCTACCGGTACCCTTGATTGCATCAACATGACTTTCTACTATTTTTGGTTCGAAATAGCAGTTGGTTGACCTGTACGGTACCTGTACTGATGTAAGGTGCCTGCAACGGGTACAGCCTTTTAGTGTAGATATATAGATTTCGTGAACGTGATTTGCAACAAGTAACATACAGTATTACAGCTTTCTAATTTTCGCAGCCCTGTGAAGAAAACAAAAAGCGAAAAAAAGGACAAAGATCTGCCTAAACCACCAGCAAACTGTGCGATCGCGTCCAAAGTTGTCTGAGCGACATTTCAGCGGAGAATGTTTGTTTACATCTGCTCGCTTGTGATTGGTTGAGGATGCGGATGTTTAGATGTCGGGGAAAGATCCATAAGCACTGATTTCCTCGCTAAATTTTTGCGATATTGGCAATACATGCTTAACTGTTGAAAAAAAAAAAAAAAAAAAAAATTTGAGCAAGGTAAGTATTGCTGCTAATTTAATATGACATCGAGATATGAATATAAAGTGATGCTATGAGTCTTATGCCATCTAGAGCGAATTTCAATCCGAGGTCGTTAATGAAACGCAATGCGAGTCTGGTAATTGAGCCTTGTGGAACTCCATATTGCATATAGAGGGCGCTATGAAGAATACTGGTTTTACAATCGGAAACGACCATTCGATGAAAGAAAAAGTTTGATCAGATATTTTACAGTCTACAAAATATATGTATATATAATAGGTATGCGCAAGAGTTCTATCCAACCCGAAACTAACAAAAAAGACAGTAATAACGAGTTGCTCCAATTGCATTCAAGCATATTTATCACAGAGAGCAATTTGCTGCAAACATGTTCTCATTGTTCAACAGAGCTTTAATCATTTTATTGCAACCTGAAGATTAAATTCAATTTTAACAAAAATGCTTCAAATTTGTAATGGCCAAGGCTAAGTAAACGATCAAGGTAAATTTAAAAGAAAGTGCGCTTTTTAGGTAATCGGTTTGGCGGAAAACAATAAATGCTAAAGCATAGGTTCAAAATTGTGCGAGCATTAACAGCCTCCAAAATTGAAAACTATCATGCAATTAAGCCATATGTGCACTTCGATTTTTTAACATTAGAATTAATGATGTCTATCTCATTGATGAAAATGAAGCAAAATAGGTATTATGTAACTCAAAAAAAGGACAAATTTTAAAAACAACACAAATTTATTTTGTAATACGCAATTCCAAAAAATGATATAAAGTTAGGAGAAAAACTGTATGGGTATAACGTATGACCAAATTACAGTTGTAGGCTACACCCAATTTGTTAAAATTTTTTTAGCAATAATCAAAGTACTCGTATATTATAACTTCATAGCACTAATTCATAGTATGCCATATAATTTTGATTGTCGTGATCAACAAACTATTCAAGTAGCCTAGAAAAATTGATTGAGACTAACATTTATTGTATAAAGTTGAATAGGGACAAGATAAAGGATAGTTTAAAAGAGCGTGGTCACTAAAGATAATAACTGAATCATAAACAGCCTATGACTGAAGTTTTACAATTGCCTCAGAAATAAAGAAGAAATTATCACCAGTACATCATTCTCAAGTTCGATAGTATTAGAAAATTCGGGGGAAACAAGCCCTCAGAAATCAAAGAAGAAATACTAGAGTTAAAGCTTATTTAACACATTAATACTATTTTTTAAATTTAGATACACAGTTTTAGTTTAGGTAAAAACGAGGTTGATTATATCATAGCTAATTGATTCGTTTGGCAGTGGGAGATAAATATGGGAATTACCCATTTGAAAAAGGAGATAAAAGTTAGTAATTACCCACACCCAGTGATGTGAAAGCATGAAGCCGAATCCTGGAATCAATATTTTGAAAATAATAAAATGATTTCATATTGAACCGATACAGAAATAATACTTTCAAAAACGCTTACGAATATTTTAAAATTGGAATCTATGATTTATTATAGCATCGTTGTCATCACGTTGTCCTGTTTGCAGCAATAATCTATGAATAGAAGATTCAGTTTGAAGATAGCAATTTGGAATGCTAGACTTTAATGTGCTAAAATTGTTTCTACAGGAAAGGTATTATGTCGGGTTTTGTTTCACAAATTTATGCCCAAAACAAAGAAAAATGGTCATATATAACACGATTATAGCTAAAAATTACATAAAATGCTCTATACGTTATGGAAATAATCTCCACAACCGAAGAAACGCCGTTTCTTTTATTACCCAAACTGAGCTGGTTCATCTTTTGACCTTATCTTGAAGTGTTTTGTCGTGAATTGTAAATGATTTTTGAAAAAGAAAAGCGTTGCCTTATTTCTAAAATATTGAAGTTTTCAAATTGAGAAAAAAGTTACATTGATCAGACTCATAATGCACCAAACTTCGACGTTCCTCGCATTGGTTGTTGTATTACAAATTTCAAATAGTATATATGTCTCCCTAATGCAGCATTTAATTTTCATGTTTAATTAGGCACTATAATTAACATTAAATCTTAAGCTAAGAATAGCTACTGAAAATCAGATATCTAAAATCATTAGTGTATGTGAAGATAATAGTTGTACATAAGAATAACCATATGATTCAAATTAGGTATTCCAAATGAAATGTCGGGAAACCTAATCATTAATCACCACTTAGCTCGTAAGTGTAATAAGTATTTAACATCCTATGAATCATTCTATTGGGTTTTCCAAAGGAAGTAATCATTTAAAGACGACACACAAAATTTCAGCTTTAATTAGCATGTGAGACACGCGACAAAATTGCAAAACGCCGTAAAATGGTTTCATGCATCTGCTTTAAACAAAATTTTGTCACGAATCGAAATAACCTTGAACGTCACATTGAGATCAATAGAAAATGTGTTGCCCAGCGTAAATCAACGCATAAATCTATAGGTCATACTCGGCAAAGAATGATCTACTAGTGCAACATTTGACAAATCTATTTTTCGTAGAATTACAAGCAATTAAAAGACCACACATGTGTAGAGATTTCAGATACCATGATATATGTTGCAGCTGGAAAATCTACCTCAAGAGGGCATATTTTGAAAAAAGGTTTATAACTAAACTAAATGTATCCGTCGATCTGTGAATATCTAATCTAAATACAGCAAAACATGAAGAGTAGAAATACGCTGGCTATCCAAAATTGAATAGAATAGAATAGCAAATCTGAACAAAACACATTTGTATCATACGTGCTCTTAGATATTTCATCGGACAAAACATTTCTCATATTATATTCCCAATTACCATACAGCAGTGTTGATGCAAATGACAACTAGTTATTGAGGTTAGAGCTTGTCTAAGCTTGAAGGAAAATTGCCTTCCGTGAACACGTTAATTATAATACTTTCAATAAAACGTTGAGACCGTGTGAACGTATTTGAACCGCACTCTTTCAGCATTTCTCATTAGGCGCCTACATTGGCTGAGACAAGACGTTTTAATTAATTACAAGGAAAATCCAATCAATATTTGTGTGTATTTTATATACGGTACGACAGTACGTGATGTGTGTGATATCATAAATATCAAATTCGTTTAAAAAATGATTTACGCCGTCATGACGTCACAAAACTTGAATTTCATATTCAAATGTTGCGTGACGCCCCAATAATTCACAGTTATTTTTAAATCTTATAATTTTATATACATGATGTCACATAGCATGTCCGGTCGAGTTGTAATCCGGGAAAGGAAACAGGACAAATTCATGCATAGTTTAAAAATGTATAGCGAATGACGTGTTTTGTAAAAAAATTTAAAGCCACACCCATCATCAACGTAACTTACATAGCTAATCCACAGCATATTTAAATCTAAATGAACGATATTTTCCCGAATACGCTTATTTCAATTTAGTAGAATTTTATATTAAATAAATGGGAAATGGGAAAAACAACATCGTAGGTAAATTTCAGGTTTAATTTGGTATTGTTACAATTTGGACCAATAATTTGTACTGAGTGGATAACTTGACGGGATTTGTATTTATTCCATTTCACAATAATCTGTAATTATAGCATGAAATCGATATGATAACGATTCCCCAATTTTTTGGGGATAATTTGGCGTTAATCCCCCATAATCTAATTTTAATATGTTGCTAATTTTCCTTTGATTCCGGATAGACGAGGAAAACAAATGCAATCAAACTCTTTATCCAATGATAGAATGAAAATACTAAATTGGTTAAATTTTGTTGTCAACAAATATTGCATTTTCGGATTATTTTTGGCTTCCCCGTCTGTTCCAACGAAATTTTCACTATAGTGATAAATACTGTTTACACACGCATGGAATTATACGCCCTTCAACTAATTTCAATAAGCTTGTGATAATGAATTGTATTGTTATGTGAGTATTGCGATACACAGCATTTCCTATTCATGGAGTCCGTGCACGATAATGCATCAATACAATCAACAACGGAAAATGGTTTGATATAAGTTGGGTGTCACGATGGCGATAAAGTATGACTCCGGAGTGTCAATGATTTTTTACCCTATCTTAAATATATATATATGAGAATTCCCAGACCGCGGATCTCCAAATCGATTATTATCCTGTTTCTTATAAACTTCGACAAAGAGAAGATACATTCTCCCTTTAAATTAAACGCGAACTTATCTAAGTAAATCTCGTCAGACTTGACCTTACGGAATCGCTATCATGAAGTAATCGTTATATTTGTAGATTTTATAATTGATGAGATTTTTATCTAAATTTCCACGGTTGACAAGTACAACTGCTCATTTTGGAAACTATTGATAGTAATGAATATGTATTTCTAGCCATTGTTTTGATTGGATAGCGCATGGTCCATTCATAAATCACATTCATGGTTTGATGATTCATAAATGGAGTCATCTGAGAAAATGTTCGATTCTTCTTTATCAATTTATAATTGGTCGATTACGCTATCCAATAGTATTTAAGGCTTACAAAGCTCCGAGTACTTGATGTGAACTTAACTAACATATCTTCTGTGGTTGTTTTCATTAAATTTCAATTTATACCTAACTCATTTAAGCATTCAACATGTAGATGATCTTTAGGTAAAGATTACATCACAAATATGTCAATAAATTCATTTCGTTCTGACTAGAGGTGGTACCAAATAAAAATTACTGAAAAATTCTATCAAAATAAGTCGAATCAATGCGTAAAGAATTATTTAACCATAGTTGTGTGTTTGATTTCTATGATCGTAATCTATATTCTAAGAACAGTCATATTAGGTCGCTTGCTCGTACAAGATTGATAGACGTCACTCGACCTCAACCAAACAACACGATTCAATGATGTCGTTCACATATAGAGTTCGATGTCTTATCACTTACAAAAAAGACGTAAATGGTTTATAATTTCACTGCAATTTGACTGAAATATAGAATATTTACGGGTAGTAAATGTATACTAATATTTATAAATTTTGTTTTTAAAAACAGCCATACTAAGTTGAATAAATATTTTTTGGAGAGATTCATCCATCTGTGTCCAAAATTGACTGTGATTAATTGATTCATGCTTCAGTCTTTTTATTACATACAGTTTATTAAAATCCATTAAAATGAGTTAGATATTCGGAATTGTAGACGTCGGCGATATATGCATGGTTTGAATTATTAGAAAAACACTGTTGACTTAGTGGCTTATCTGCCACATATATGTCTGAACGCCATTGTACAATTTTCGAGTTTTATAGAAATATATTATACTTAATCGGATGAAAATTCTATTATACTTGGTCTATCCCAGTTAGCAAAGTTATAAAATAGCCATTATCGCTCTCTTGAAACCGATTCAAAATTAAAAAGGTGTTTTGTCTGTAATTAAGTGAACTCATTACCTGTCCAGGCTATTAAAAGTTAAACTAATTATACGCCGAAACGATACGGATGCTTCAAACTATATTTAGTGTGTCAGACGCAGATAATATTAAAATAAATACAAATTGACGCAACGACGTTGCACGTACAGTAAAATAAAGTAACACGTAAAAAGATGCAAATAGTTTGACGTAAATAGTTAAACGCATTGCAAGTATTTATATCGCGTATAGTCTGGATTTCAGGTGAAAATGTAGATAGACCTGAAATGTTACAAATAGAAGAAATTGTGCTTTTAATACTATTTAATCATAAAGCATCAGTGGTAAAGGATTTAGCATAAGTTGTCTATATAGGTAATTTAAAATAAACTGGGTGTATTTAGAAATGCAGAACTTTAATAGCATAATAAAAATTAGTGCGTTGCTTAAAACGCTGAAAATGTAATTATAAGTTAAATTTATAAATTTGGAAGTATTTTGAGTAATTATAGTCAAATGGTGCCAGAAGCCGAATGTGTGGCTTCAGATATGCCAAAGCTGAAGTAGCGTAATAAGAATTCAGAAGTGACTCAGTGAAAGGTTCTGACGATTAAAAAGGACTTACTATGATTTTTCTGCATTCGTGTTTGTGGAATGAAATGTAGATTTTTTCAAAGAAAATAATAATAAGAAATGCTGACAGTTGAAGTTGGACTCGTAAAAACAAGTTGAAGCAATAAAGTTGACGTTGGCAAAATGACCATTTTCTTGGAAATTCATGTTGATGTCACAATATCATTCACGTTTATTTCTTGTTCGGCTTGAAATCGATGAGTATTGTTTGCTTACGCTCAGCAAAATAACAAAGTAAATAAGATTACAATCAATCCAGTTTAAACATATTAATATGAATCAAAGATATACGTTATATCGATTTAACGCTGTGAGTCAAACATCCGATCTCCCGCATATTCCTTTTTTGTAAAATTTCTGAGAAACACTGCTAACTGTTTGAGAGGTTATGATGATTTCATATATATTCCGAGAATACTCTGGTGATATCGATATAATCATAATTATATCATTATGTTCATTCATTATCAACTATCTAGTTTTATGTAGCTTTTAAAACTGATACACATTATGAACTGTTTCTTAGTCGATTTAGGAACATACCTCTTGTGTGGCGGATATAAAATAAAGGCTGCAAGGACCGGGGATCTAGGTAGACGGTTTTGCCAAAAATAGAAATATGAGGTCTTATCTATGAGGTCTTATCAATTGAAAATTGGGTTTATGCGAAGCCTATATATTCGTATTTTGCGCACAAAAATGTTATATTATAAAGACAAGATAGGAGTATCAGTATCAGTATTTTCATAACATTCATCAATGCGATTGAAAGTGTGTTTCGTGATATTTTTAATTGCATTTAGACTGCAAAAAAATTGATTTTTATACGTAGAATTTATTGATTCATAGATCGTTTGCAGAGATTCGCTAAAAAAGTTTCTACCCTTGGGTAAAGGTGTGTGACCTTGTTTTGAGAAAAGTATAAACGTCAAAATCTTCTAATAATTTACAACACGCTGCAGACGATCATAAGAGTTGAACCTACATTTATTTGAAAAAAAAAAATAATTTTAACGATCGAAATTCATTCTGATAGAAGCAGTAATATATAAGTTGGTACTGAGTATATTAAATCGGCCACTGATTCGAAAATCGAGATAATCTGTTTGATCTGTCCAATTATACCAACATTAAGTTGTCAGATGCGTTTGTCCGTCGTAATCCGGTAATCGCTTTTGAACATATGTTTAACCTTCCATACCAAAACAAGGTATACAAGATGTAAAAACAGGTAGACGAACCCGTGCTGACTTCCGGACTTTTCGATAAAATGGAATTGATCTGATTCGACAAAATAGCTTGTCCAGAGCGCTATGCAAATAAATAATCAGGAACCCAATGCCTACAAATCCCATATTCAAAAATTACAGTGACCAATTGTCAAAAGCGAATTAGAAAAATCGTGTCTTGTCAGTTTTATAATCCGCAAGCTCAATTAGGTCGTAAAATCTTATACCTTATCACATGTTGGCTTTAATGTCGTCGGATAATAGTATTTCAACACCCAATACAATAGTTTGAAAGGAAAGGCAATTGTTATGTCATAATGCTGCGAAGTAAACAGTGAGTAAAGATTGAAAAACTTAATGTTTTGGATTTGATCTAAATTTGGATTCAATGATATAATTTTGTGAATATACGCTTTTATGAAATTTCCGCGTGTCTGATGACGACTTTCGTAAGCTGAATTTCATTAATTCGTAAAATTTTTTGTCAGTGGGGATCTATATACCACCTTAAAATGGATCGAAACCGAGATTTATAACATTACTCATAGAAGTAATTGTCATATACGTCACTTATATAGTAAATGGTATTGGAAATGGAGATAAATTCTTTCTGAGATTTACAAGTCCCGGTCTAGATCAAATTGCTCAAGATGGTGAAAAAATGGTGAACACAAATCACCAATGTTACACATTATGGACAATACTGCGTGCTTCTTATGTTCGCGTAGTCATTCTAAATAAAATCGGGTAGCAAATTTCCATACATACAGCTCAGGAAAACATTTGATTGTCGCCACAAGTATTCCCCGACTTTTATATATATAATATTAATACAGCGTTTCACAAATCTATGTCATGAAAGAATATCTACTTGTCGGCCTCGGCATGTCATAATTTAAAACGCATATCATTCATGGCCCTTCTTTGGTCGTGTATAAGTCGTTGTTATTAAGCGCTTGGACATACTATTTAATAATCATTACAGCGGTTTCGGCATAACTGTATATTATTTAATTACAATCTAAATATGGACAAAATCCAACTTTATTAAAAAATTAGACTAAAGATTACCAGAATGTCCTATTTTAGCACATTATAAATCGATGTACAGCCCAAAATTGGGCCATGCATGTATATGGAGTACGAGTGTAATTTAGCTTTGGCCTAGTCACTACAAACAGTATTTCAGAATTGAGGATAATTTACTGTATAACAATAAAATAGTATAAGCATTGTGATTACCGGCCAATAATAACCATATTTGAGTGTAATCTAATATGACGGATAAAAATTCACAAAAATATTTGTAAGTTTTAATGGACTTTATAGTAAAAATTGGTATAATCAGACTTCGAAGCATCGTGCATTTGAGGCGAAAAATGGTATCTATATACCATTACTGTTTGTATCGGTGTTATGGCCTGATATTTCTTAGCATCAAGATTCGATTACAGATAGTTTTCTTCGGCAAGCAGATATAAAAAGCGATGCGATGTGTTTCAGGCAGGCAATGGTTCGTGACAGAGAGTACGGCCTCAATAGGCTTTGTGAATGTTGTTATTTTCCTGTTACTACAATAGATAATATGACAGTACATCGACAGTTTGTAAAGCTATTTACACAATGTCAGTAAATAAAATGACAGTTAGCAAAAACTGATTAAAACTATGGTTTGAGTATCAGCATTGGAAACGAAAGTGGGATAGATAATACTGCAATATAACCGGCTTTGTTTCAAATGATTTGTCAGCTTTAAAAGAATTGAGTCAATCTAGATCTAGCAGTCAGCAAAAGTTGTGGAAATTTTCTTGTCACGATTTTCGATAGATTTATAAATCGAAACACGCCTTGACCGCAAATGTTAGTTGACAAACCAGGTGACATTCGCTGTAAACTTTGTTGTTAAATTCATGAGCATTTGTGGGTCAATGTGACAGCTTTGTTCGAACGAATGCGTCAAATATAATCACTCGGCCAATGCATACGTATCGTATATGAACTTTCCATCCTTCCGCACTTGGGCAGGTATTTCAAAAAAGAGTTCGACGTAGATCGTTCAAGATACCCTCATTGTTACGCTATTATCTGTGATAGACAAATGATATATCAAAAAACGTCGTAAGTGCCCATATGAGAAAAAAAATGAAAATTAAAAATCTATTTATAAATATACTTAATCTTTACTTTTTATTTTTACGTTACAGTTTCTAGTGCATACGATTATAACGCATAACGAGCTATACTTCAACAACAATTTCAAGATAACTTAAACGAACCAAACGAACTCGTAATTTTTTCTATTTGTTGCACCAACGGTTTTATAAATCAACTGTTTTCACTGCTCAGCAGCACTGCTCACACGACGGCGGTGATTATTCCACAGAATTTAAGAAGAACGGAGATAGAAAACGAATATTGACTTAAGATGTACTTTGCATATGCGCATATATTTATTATCACCTTGTCAATTTTATTGAGAACAACGATTTCAAGCGACCTTCAAGGTCATCAAGATTTTAGGCCAACGATGTATGTACCTACAAAAACTCCAGTCGACAACAATTTTGAATTTTTACTAGAAAGAGCAAGTAGTCAAATTAGGAGTTTGCATGGTGGAAGATATTACAAACCATCTACATCAAACTTGTTTCAAGGTAACACTTTACGTATATATAAATAAAAATGCTAAATATAATGTGGTACTCTATATCAGCAATTACACTCGTTGAACGTTGATGACTGGTTTTCATACCATTCCGCGGGGAAATGTATCAACTGAAAATTGTTAAAAAATTCACTGATTGTTGCAAAAAAAATTATAAATGCGTAGGTTGGTGCGCTGACCACGGTGTTATCTACTCATCTACACGTTACACCTATAAAACAATTATTAATTATCATTCAATGTGGCAACAATCCAAAGTACCAATTTCAAAGTACAAAAAGTTTTTTATGTTGTTTTCCCTTAACATGATTAATCGGTGATTGTGATAACTTGCCTGGTTGTCAAGATTGTGTCATGAACTAATCTTGTACACTTCACGAGATGAAGTAAATCATGACTTGTGACGAAATGAGCTTATAGTAAACAGCGTTTCCGATAATAAAAAATTATTAAATATATAATTAATTGTAGGGGTAATCGAATTCGATCGTTATTCTATCGTTTTATAAGTTATGAAAAAAATTGTCAGCTCGGCAATGTTATGAATATATATATTAACATACCTGAAACAGTGTTAAATCTGAACCTGAACCATACAAAAATGTCAAATTTGTGTTCAATGTATTAATGAATGCGTAATTCGTATATTGATTTACACGTTACGCACGTGGCAACCCCCATTCATAAAGTCAAGCGTCTGACAGACATCAATTAAACGAAATCTGTCTTGTTTCTGCAAAAAGTCGTGTTTTCAAGTTATTTATGACGTAAAGTTTTGCTAAAAAATGGGGCTAGACATCTAAGCCATTTTAGTGAAGTTCTTATGGTGAAAATTCCTATTAAATGTCGTGAGAAATTCTGCCTTTTGATTACATTTTCAGGTCGAAGTGCGATCGTTTGATTGATTTGATCTATTTGTGGATTTTATCCAACTTGTCTAGACAAATTCTATTTAATGTAATTAACGTCATGTTTGACGCAAGGTGTTCGTATCCATATTTTCCATCCGTGTTACGTTTCAAATATTCAAATGGTTCAAAATCCCAGAGTAATTGGGGTTTCCCATCTTTGAATAGACTAATCTCTAGGTATATCATACAAAATATTTTGTCAATCACCTCAATCATTTGTGTAAAGATTGACGCCCGTGCAACATGGTGACTGTTCACCCGTACTTCTATTTGAAAAAATAATGTATACATTTACACTGACAGGGTAAATAATTTATGTGTCAGGTAATTTGTCGGGAGCCTAAATCAAACATACTTTGTAACATGTTTGAACATTCTGTTTGAAGTATTTCATCTCATTTTCTCGTTTCCTCGTGCGTTAGCACGTTAAACTGGTTAGACCAATATGCATAATTTTACGTAGTTATGATTAATAATCAATTGGCTTCATATTTTCGCAATCAACCTGAAATTCTGATTTTGATGTTGAAAATAATTAGACGAAATTTTAATGACGCATCGTTGCCCTATTTGTCGCGACTATTTGGCAACTTGACCGGTTTGTTATTTGAGGTCAGACGTTGTGAAAGATACGAGTAGTAATAAATAACCAATCGGTATGCATGCACATATATTGGCATATATTTGATCCCATCAATCCGCAAAGTCAAAATAGATATATATATACTTCTGTTTTTCAAGCATGAGTTACTTATAAACCGTCTATAATGTCGATTGAAAATGATTTTTAACTTCGATACATCAGTTGGTTAACTGCTTACTGCACGTTCGTAGGATATTATCCTGGCTGCGTAGGAGTGCAATCGTTATCTATAATTTAGAACATTTAGATAAATTACTATGTGTCAATAATTGCGTTATAATTTAACCATCAAATATAGATATGCCACAAGATTGGACAATTTACAAAATCTTGATCAAATATTTTGACAGACCGCCTTGATCTGGGCAAGAATGCTGATGCTATTGGTTAAATGGACTGTTCGTATAAAATTCGAATAATGAAATAAACGGACGGGTTCTTATTTATCGGTGTTACAGACAAAATTTGAGTTTGTGCCGAATTAAATGATATGAAATATTTTCGTTTTAAAGTCATACCTCTTATTCACAAAACAAACGGTACTTGATATTAGTGTTACATTTCGAAGATCAAAACAGCTTGAGACTCGAATAACATACAATTTTCATTTTTAGGATCATTTTTCGTTCGCCGACACTGTAAAACCATTGAAACAGCTGAAAAACTTTGGCTATACAACGGATATGCAGATCTTTATTGTGTTCAGAATGATAACTATTTAATGTCAGTTTTTTTCCAACTTCTTCCACAAGAAGGACTTCAGGGCGAACCAACAACCGGCTGGGTGAGCCTTTATATGGATTATTTTTTTACAGGTTTCAAGTTGAAATTACTTTTATTTACATAAAGCAACGATGAATCTGTTTGAACTTCTGTTCAAATGACTGAGAGTCGTAAATATGCCTAACATCTACCAAAATAGCAGAAACAAAAAATTCGGTTCACAAACACATTTTACTGTTTTCGTAAAAATAGTTTTCGAAGTAGTATCATACTGTGATCTTGAAACTGTTTACTATTATGTTAAAGAATATTGAACAATTTTGTACAGTTTGCAGCTCGAACCATTATGGAAGCTTATGGAATTGTTCCAGTTTGTGGTACGCACTGTGTCGCGGGAACAAAGCCATCAGTACTACCAGGAAATTATACCATGCCGACTTCAAAATCATTCTTTAGTGTTGGATGTGCGGACGTTGTTCTTGCATCGTGCAGAGGTGATTCTACACAAACTCTATTACATTAAATCGTATTCTTCAACGTAAAATAGCATTCTTGGCTTTCATAATGAAACATCAACTCCATTGAGCGTGGATCGCATAATAATTACAGTATAGTAAAATACTGACATCTGCTTTCACAAACATTCTCCCTATTGATTATTAGTGTAGTAAGGCTATTATGCAAGAGAATGGCTTACTACTAAATATACACGAAAGTGCATCGTTTCCGTTCTGGAGATAATACTGTATCATTTGAGAAAGCACGTATAATTATCATCAACTGTTAGAACAAATTGGTAAATACAATAATAATCACAAAATAATAAAAGTTTTTAACGAAACAGACTCTTGTAACCATTGAGTTTTTACAAAATTATTTGAAGTAAAATATTTATAACCACAGTGCTTTCTTGCAATTTAGATGTTTGCCCAGATGATATTTATACGTTGGATAACGGAATAGTGTCATGTGTATTGGACACTCAAGTTGGCAGCAAATGCACAGCAAAGTGTAATAAAGGCTACGTTTCTGTTGGACCTGACTCGCGATCATGCAATAGGTCAAAGAAGTGGGTTTCAAAGGAACCATTCAAATGTTTAGGTAAAATTGTACTTTGTATTGTAAAATTAGTTATTAATTAAGAAGTTATTAATTGTATCCTGTAGGTTTTATACGAATCCAAAATCGTTATAAATCCGAGTACCATCATCAAGTATCGCTTTTAGTATATATATTTAATAAAGAAGTAGTGTTACTGATATTAGTAACACGGAGCTCCAAACAAAATAACGCCGAAAGTTATATGAAACGTCTCTTCGTCATTTTAAAAATACAAATATTATTGTGTATAGTTGAAAACGTCGGAAATGCCGTGAAAAGCTTGATGGAGGATGATAATCTTACCGTCGATGAAGCTATGGCAGAACTTCGCAAAAGGCTCGAACGACATGTAAGCAAGAATCGAGCGTCTCCATCGACAAGAAGACATGAATCTACAGTTTCAGATGAAGAAAAGGCAGATGAAGAGATTGTAAAACTTATGGAGGAAATGCTCATAAGTCTATCTGGTGAGAATAAAATTGTTGACGACACACATAAATAATTCACAAGAAAAATTTTATAGCAAATTACTGAGGAAATGGAACGAAGATAAATATAATATACGACTTGGTATTGTTTGACCTAATCTTCATTCAGTTGATATTTTGAAAATCATTCCAGAATCTGTGCCTATTACGCTCAAGTATATCAGCTTTTCTGAATGTTCTGTCAACCACAAAGAACGAGTGGATTGTGGATATGGAGGCATCCCACCAAATGAATGCAAGAGTCGAGGTTGTTGTTGGGATGCATCGGTCCCAAACACGAAATGGTGTTTTCGCAAAAAGAATCGTCGACCAACTCCCATGAATTATACAACAAAGGTGAGGCATGTATAACATGATGAACTATCAAGCCATGATCGAAAACTAGAGCCTACATGAACACTGTATTAAAAATTCTGTGTTGCATCTATAATTCTTCGAGCATTTTTTTTTTATTTGCGTGGCCTGCAGAAAAGGTGGCCGATTACATGACACGCTACTGGACTCGAACATTCTATATTTTTTTCAGTCGACTACCAAATATCCGGTCACCACATTAGAACGTTTGAATACTCGCGGAATGCGACCTGCTCCAACATTTGAAGAAGTAATACCCACTCCGGGATTTCCTGCTCACGGTATAGTTATTTTTACTCAATAACATCAATGCATCCCACTAAATCGAACGTTGAAAATCTCTTTATATAAGATTACTATCGGCATCTTTAAACCAAAGCTTTTTTCGTATATTGCAATCGAGGATGCAATTCTCCGTATTCAAATTCGTTTCCAAAGTTTTCATGAGACTTCAAATGTCCCCGACCGACCTTCTACGAATTTCACCGAAGAGTCATTGGAACACATGCATATATATACATCAGATTTTTAAAATTGAAACCTATGTTGTCACACTACGCATAATTTTTGGCATGCAGTGATAAAATGAAAATATTTTCTGACAGATTACGTCAATCCGTTCCGATTTCCGTCTATTGACATACTGACTCTTGGCAAACCGGATTCAGAGGAAGAATGCGGATGTGTAAATCGTCAGGTAGCCAGATGTGGGCTTATGGTGAGCAAATGACGTCATTTCTCATGATATCACGTCATTTTTATTATCAAATTCATACATCTTCTTGTACTTCATTCACATTTTTAATAATAACCCAATTTCTTACAGCCTCTTGCACGTATATATTGCGGACAAACTACGTTCGCAGAAACGTGGCCATGGCATGCCGTTGTTTATCATGGCGAGCGCCTTTGTGGGGGGACAATCATTTCCAAGCAGTGGATTCTAACAGCTGCACATTGCCTCACGTAAGAATACTTCAATGTATTATTTTAAATTACATCTGTCATATAACAACCCCAGTAACGAAATAGTTATTTTATATTTAAAGTTTGATCGACGGTGTGACTGACAGTGATCCATCAAATATCGTGTATCTTGGTTTGTCTCGCCGTGACCAATCCAACCCAACAACAAGAAAAATGAAAAGAGTTGTTCGTCACCCACTTTTTCAGTAAGTATTTGTCAAAACCTCCTACATGCAAACGTTGTGGAATTTTAGTTGTAATATCATTCTCAATTTTTCTACCAAAACTTGGTTTAAAAGGATAAAAAAAAACACAAATACAGTTATTAGACAAGAAACGTACCTGTGGATTGTTTTGTTAAGTTGTGGCTGTTGTTCTTGTTGGTATTCTTCTTCTTGTAGTTATAAAACTATTTTCTCTTTTTTTCTTCACTGACGGGACAAATTGATTTAAAAGGGCGCTACTAAGTTTATTTGTTTCAAGTAAGTTATGATGTGCTCTAAGGGAATAATTTTTTTGTATGAGATCAAAATTAAAAATTGCGCAGCCTGTGACGGTTTGGCGTTCGCTACAATCTGATGACCAAGCGAAGTCGCGAAGACTGCGGTACCGGTATTCTAAATAAATATTAAACCATCGCTAAAGAGATTCTGGTCGAAATATGAGAACAATATGAAATTTTTTACATTGGTTCGCATTTGAGCTATTACCAAACAGATGACCCCAATTGGAAATTAGCACATTCGCATTTTGAACCCAAGAAAAATAATCAAGTAACTGTTTTGTTTTGTACTACGGATAAAAACCAAATGATAATAAGAGACCACAGTTGTTGGACACGTAGTGGACATAACGATTGTTTCAAAATTTTGTTGTTATTGTTATTATTTGTCTCCGACAACACGTTTTGAAGAAATCGCTTTTATCTTCGAATACTGGACCAATTGCTTTGAAATTTTTAGTGGTTAAAGATAATAATTTTCTCCAAGAGGTTTTTACTTTTTTTTTCGCTATGACTTCATCAAAATTATGCGACTCTACGTGTCCATATATTTGAGCATAGCTCGCTTGTTATAGTAGAGTTTAAAAAACAATCAATTTTTCTATCAAAATAATTTTATTTCATTTAGCTCCCGCGGAGATAACTTTATTCAAAACGACATTGCATTGATTCAATTGAAAGAGCCTCTCGAATACAGCGATAGCATCCGCAAACTCTGCCTTCCGGGGAAGAACAAACTGCTAACTGCTAAAAATTGCCACATAACAGGATTTGGAAAAAAAAGTAAGTACAACTGTAAGTTACTAATGCTTGTTTCAGAATGTGGTGTGTGGTGTCATTCTCTCGCTAGTTTTTGTTAAGTTGTGATTTGTAATTTTATGTTTATTCGCTTTGTTCATTGTACATGAATATACCATGTCTAACCATTCTACTCCAAACGCAGCTCCGGAAGGTGAACCATCTGTGACCTTGCAAACAGCAGAACTTCCGATCATTTCAACCGAAGAATGCGCGTTGACTTATGGCGATCGAGTAAATCCAATACAAAATATTTGCGCTGGAAGTTCTGAGAAAGATTCTACCGATACTTGCAAGGTATATATATAGCATATGATTTTCTAAAATAAAATATCGAATGTTCTCCGACAACTTTGAATACGAACTGTATTATTCTCTTCTTTTTTTATCTTGTTGGGCACGAAGTGAACCTGCTTCAGTGGGAATAGGAAACTTAAAAAAAACTTACTTGGAATCACATGATTTTTTGTTCCGGAACTAAAAAACGCAGACTCTACTGTTCAAGACTTATTTTGAAAGGGGGGTTGATATATGGTAGCAATAGCGTTTTTAATATTTCAAGCATTACTTTTACAGGGAGATTCTGGCGGCCCACTTGCGTGTCAAGCAGAAGAGGGTAACGGTTGTTCCTGGTATCTGGCTGGGGTCACATCATTCGGAAAAGAACCATGTGGAGGGGGTTGGCCTGGAGTTTATGTGAATGTCTCTCATTATGAAGACTGGATATTAAGTTATATACGACCATTTTGGGGGTGATTCCACTCTACCTGCTAGGAGAAACGCCCACAAATTAGCACTTTTGTGTCATGATTGGGGTGTTGATCTTACACAGAAGGAATGGACATGCTTCATGTACGATGCACCACGCGATTCTAACTTAATATTTTCAATATTTAAACGTAAATTTTGCGTGGGATTCTCGAGTTACGTTCATTACACCAACTACAGATTATCAAACAGCTTCAGCTTCATCAAGTCAGTCAGCTTCATCAAGTTCGAACTTAAACAACAACTGTATAAAATCATTCCAAATATTCTTTCGAAGCTTTCAAGCTTTTGATGTCTTTTATTACTTATTTTCCATAGCTTCCAATACACTGTTTTGTGTCTTTTTTACAATATTTTATGCTATTTATTATTATTCGCTAAAATTGTGGTTTAATATTTGTTCTTCAAATTCTTATTTTTATACACTTATAACTCTGCGCTTTGGTGGGTATATTCTCGCATGAGGAAAAGAAGCAATAATATGAATTGATGGTTTATCATCATCTACACCCAATATCACAAACGACTTGTGAAAGTGACTCTTTTACAGCATCATCATTAAAAACGAGACTAAGCATTTAAACATGCTCAAAAATATTCCATTGGCGATTCTTTCATTTGTCTTTAGTTGGTAAAATGATACTATGTAGGTTATCGTTTAGTAATAGTTGATCGGAATGCCTGATCGCGTGTAAATATTGCTGACAAAAAGAAGCATTCAGTAATATTCTGCTAAATAATAATGAAGAAATGTTACTTGTTATCATTTTGCATATTGTATCTGCTGCTTTCACACTTTTTTGAGTCTGTAATCTCAGATAAAACATCACGACGACTGAATATATATTATTTAATGCTATTTAATAAATACTCCAACCGAAAAACAGGTAATTTTATCAGCACAGAGAGTCGTAAAACAACGCTAAACAAAGGGGCCATCTCTTGTAGATGCCACCTTAGAACACAACGTTTCTAGTCAAGTGATACTCGATTACGCGACTAATTTTCGACACTATTTGAATGTCACAATTCCATAAATTATCCAGCACAATTCACGTTAGATAGAGCGAGTCTCTGCAACTGCTGATGTCGATTCCGACCTGGGATATGTCCTTATAGAAATGATTCACAACCTTGCTTTTTCGTGGCCCATTTCCGTTGCACAAAAATTTAGTGGCCCATATTGTTTTTGTAGGGGAAAAACCGGTATGTTAGTCTTTGGGAAAAACTAAAAGAAAAACATAAATCTTTCTGCGAAAATGGAAACTTCCACTTCAATAATTGAAATGAAAATGAGCATTCCGCAGCGGAAAACAGCATCATCATTCATTGTTACCACAATAAAAATTAACTATAGTGACAAAAATAAAAACTTTTTATGGGACTGTGGCCCACCTCAGAAAGTTTTCGTGGCCCAGCAGTAGGCCATGGCCCATTGGTTGAGAACCGGTCTTCTATAAAGTTCCTGATTGCTCGCAACGCAAAAACCACAAAGCTGGAACTTATTGCCATTATGTTGGGCGTTTCATAATACCTTTAAGTTGATAGGCGCATTAAGGCAATGGGCCACCCTCTCCGAATGCACGTGCTACCTTCCCTCATTCCAGCGTCTACCTGCTGCTTTCCCATTCTGTTCCAAAAACCTGTCTCGCAGTGAAGACAGTGAGCAACGGCATATCGGTACGCTCAAGGCAGGGCAGTAATGGTGTTGACTTTCAGAATCGCTCCCCGGACAGACCCCCGCCCAGGCACTGCCTTACTTATTTTGTAGAGAGGTCTGGCGGTTTGCAGAATTTTGTTCCCAGCAGATCGCGTTTTTACGTTTGCCTCTACGGAAACAAAAGACGACTTTCCATCAAATCGCCGCTCTTTTTTTTCGGCGTTTGCTGGTGATTTTATTTTAATAGTGGCAGCTTTTGTCCCTCCTGCTCCTACGGGACGGAGAGAATAATTCCGTCTTTTTGCGTAGATTTGTGAGGTGCTAACGATGTCCTCTCGGTTTCAAAAATGTTTGTCAATTATGTTGGCTGTGTGAACTATACAGGTCAGAAAAGGCACAGATAGATGCTCGAAGACGCAACAAATGGTATGTATATATTAAAAAGTTGTCGCATAGACCGGTTTCTCTTAGCCACCATAAGCCGTTTCCATAACTTATCATAAGCCGCTATGAGTTTAGTAGTTGGCGTTTGGTGTTGGCATGAACTACGACAGAATCAGTGAGACTCATCGACCGTAAATAAGCCATAAAGACATATTTTCCGCGTTATGCTGCCAACATTTCCTATAATAATTATTTGTCCTAATATCTACTACCTAATGCAGACACAAGATAACTGAATATCAGACCAAATGTAACAAAGTACGTAGCATGGGTGTAAACCAGGATATAATAATTCGAGACAATAAAGAAGGCGAAGAAGCCGTAAGATAAACGAAGAGAAAACACAAACTAAGTTTGTATCGTTTACTTTTTGTCAATATACAAATATAAATTCACCGACTTATGTCGGCGAATCTCCGATGTCGAGCATTCCGTGTTCGATTGTTTTGAGTGAGTCCACACTCCTTGTTGGACACGAAGTGGACATAACGATCGTTTCAATATTATGTTGTTGTTGTTGTTCTTGTTCTTGTTCTTTGACACGTTTTTAAAAAGTCGCTTTTCTCTTCGAATACTGGACCAATTGCTTTGAAACCGCCAAATTTGGCACGCCATGCGCTCAAACGTGGCACGTGAACGGTTTTGTAAAAATTTTAGTTTATTTATGATAAACATCAAAATATCACCATTATATCGAAAGAAACTTTAATGATCATATTTATCCCCACATTGCTAGCTCGTGACCTGTTTCAGAAGGTAGTTGCTGAAAATAAGTAACACCTGGATTCGCACTGATTGCAGCAATGAGTAAAATCATTCGCTGCAAAAGAAAAGAAAATGAGACTCGTGGACAAGCGAATATCTCTTTATCGAATATATATAAGAAGAAGCCCTTATTCTTGTTTGTGGCACAACTCTTTCTATTTTAAAAGCCTTCAATGTGAAGAGACACCATACCGCGCTACATCAACACAAATGTGATAAAACTGTCGGAAAGCCGAGAGAAAGTTTGGTGTTGAAACTAAAAAATTCTCTGGGGCTGCAGCAGGACGTATTTAAAAAGTCCATCGGGGAAAATAGAAACGCCATCGCTGCATCTTATGTTTTACCAGAAAAAGTTACAGGCCATTCCAACAGAAAAAACTCTTCCAGACCATTCACAGATGGCGAGTTTGCTCGAGAATCAGCCTTTCGAAGACTACCATTCCTAGAAGAATTGAAGAAAGTGGCGAAAATCGTAATTCAGTTCAATTCGTTTATTACTCCAAACCGGTTCGGTCCATATAAAAATAACACAAACAAATAAACGTAAGCAAAAATACATAAAATACCTGATACGACAATCAGATGTGCAACTGCAATCGAAAGTAGATCTTCGAATATTTTTCACTGGCTTTTGATAAAAGCTGTGATATGAGTGATACTGAGCAATTATCAGTCCGCGCTGTAGCAAAAGACCTATCTGCTTACAAAGATCTTGTGGACTTCATGACACAACACGTGGGGTAGATATAAAAAAGCTGGGTTTTATGCGTTTCACTATAAAATTAGTTGGATTGACGACGGGGCAGCTTCTATGACTGGAAAAAAACGGTGCGGTGACGCTATTGAAAAAGTACTTGCAAGAATCTGATTTTATTATTACTTTTCACTGCTTCATTCATCAAGAGTCTCTTTGTTCTCAATGTATAAAGATGACTCATGTTATGGACGTTATTGTAAAATATGTGAATGAAATTCTGTCGAATAGATTGAAGCACCGCCAATTTCGAGCATTCTTGTTGGAGATGAATACACAATACAAGGACTTAGTGCATCATTCTCAAGTTTGCTGGTTAAGTCGATGAAAAGTTTTGCAGAACTTTCTTAGCCTTTTTGAAGAAATTGAAATATTTTTATAGGAAAAAAGCTTGGTTCCTGACTTTGAGAAGTATGCTATAATGTGCAATGACCTTCGTCAAATCTTTTCAAAACGCTTTCAAGATTATAATGACCGGAAGGGGCAAATGAATTTATTTCAAAGACCATTGAGTGTGGATGTTGAATATATTGAAGATGCTGACGCTCAACTGGAACTTCTGGATTTGAGGTCAAACCAAGTTTTGCGGGATGTTTTTCAACAAAATTCAATACTTGAGTTCTACTCTCGCCTCGAAGAAGAGAATTATCCAGTTTTGTTGAGAAATTCAAAAATCTGGATTTGTTAATTTGCAAGCACGTACAGTTGTTAATTAACAGGCATTCTCAATCATGAAAATAAACAAATTCCAGCTACGGACTCGTTTATTAGATGAGCATATAGATTCAGTGATGCGAATCGCTATTTCTCCCTTGAAGCTCAACATTTCAAATTTGGTCCAACAAAAACGTCTTCAAATCAGCGGTTTTTCACGGGATCAAATCGTTTCAATAAATAGCTATTCGTTATTGGACACGAAGTGGACATTAAGAATAATTTTTTCGCTAGAAGGCTATTACTTTTATTTATTTCAAAATTTTGCGTGAATTCTATGAAATTTGATATTTCGTCTAAAATTTTGCTGTATTGTTTTTTATCCATGGGAACACGGATTTTAGTCAGTGTCATGACTGGCTGTACGTTTTGATTCTGCAAAACTCTTGCTACTGGAAATTCAGAACTTTTTTGAGGGTACCGGTAGCGTCAAAGGTACCGGTACAGACTGATTCGCTCTGGTCTAACGTGTCCATATATTTGTGCGTAGCTCTCTTGTTATTTATTATTATTGAAGTTTGTTTGATATATGGTATACGGGAGTTTACAATACCAAAAATTGTGCGTGGCACGCGACAAGAATATTTTGAAAAATTTGGCACATATCCTCATTTGAGTTGTGCACCACTGCTCTACACAACTTGATGTAAAGTAGGGGGAAAAAATTAGTTACCTCCACATCGGTACACATACTTTCTCCGAAAGGGTACTAGTGCAATACTGTATAAGTTTGAGAATACAGTTATGAGTCGAATCATTTAGTATTTTGATTCACTCTGGCGCTAGACGCATGAATCCTCGTCGTCACAGGACCTGGTTAAGCCAGGACAGTAGGGGTACTGGTAAGTTAGGCAGCTGTTCCACAGTTTCAGCTTCGTTCAGGATATGATTTTCGGGGGAATTGTGGATAAATAATTCGTTTTGGCCTACCAGAATTCTCTTATTTGACATTGACACGTTTCTTTATCTGGCATGACAGATGAAATCACCCGAGTTCATATCAAATTAGCAAATGTCCTGTAATCAAATTAGCATTAGCTACACAATTATCGGAACTATTTTAATTCAATCGTTGAAATCAAATAAAAATAGCACAACACTCTCGCACAGCATTCCTGGAATAACGGGATAAACAAATGGCGCTGCTCTACAGCGCCAAAAGTGATCACCATGCTGCCGCAGGATGGCGTTGGAGCCCAACATTTACATTAGAAACAACTACAGAAATATTGCCCCCTCTTATTCGCATACGATAAAAAAGTTTCCTCTATCAAAAGAATATGTATTATGTATTTGTTGCTAAATTGTTGTTGTATATATATATATATATATATATATATATTTAAGGAAGTGATTGATAATTCGTGACGTCATCCCCACAGCAAAACGTGATATCATAATAATTGTTCCAAGTGGCGAGGAGGGGGACATGGACTGATTATCTTATAAAAAAAAAACTGTTAATGAATAAGAGGAAGCGTGTATAGTTTCAAAAGTTCTTCAACCTGAGTTGTTTACGTTTTATGAGCTATTGTAATAAAAATGCTATAATTTCATGATACATATAATTAGGTATGGTTAAAGTAACAAGAGAAAAACGTTACTTACAAGTTCGAATAACGTTTATTTGCTTAATATTGTAAATGTCAAATATTACAACATAGCATCTATTTTCGACTCACATCTCTATTACTGTAATACAGATACTGTACAATAAATGTTATTGGGGATTTCAATTTCCAATCGTAGGTATATGATAGCAATTGAGTTAGCGATTTTATTTTTCGTATTCTTCATAACAAAATTTTACCATGTTTTATTCAGGCTAGAGACATTCGAAGTCATTTGAAAAAATACATGAAACCAAGCACTTCATTGACATCACGGGACTGCGCAACAGTCCAAAAAACCTGCTCTAGACAGCCTTATACGAAAGAGGCCATTTAAAACGTGATAATTTATAGTCATGTCTATCGCTAGCTTGAGCAGCTGATCAAGTTCAGTGGATGACATTATAACAAACAACTGCTCTCCGGCGCCAAGTTATGTATTATATACAGTGTTTCAATTTCAAGGGTTAAAACCTGAAAATGTGTCGAGGGAAATCATTTAGGTGATTCCCGTAATTGAAGTTGCACGAAACATCAAAGAATTTTTGCTTCTCATATACAAGATATACAATAGTGTAATCATAGTTAGACCAAACATGTATGTCTGTTCTAATATAATAATACTTCGCAATGGCTAGCTTGTGACAGAATCGTTAGCTGCGTCTGGTGTTTGTCACAGCATGTTTTCTTGGCATAATGCTCTACGACGTTAAGTAAAGCGCTGTGATCCCATTGTGGCCCTCCTTCCAATTTCCGCCCAGTTATCAACTCCGATTGCCTATTGTTGCAGGCATCGCAAAGTTAAAGCAGGAAGGAGGAGAGTAATATTGGTTTCGCTTCGAGGCTATTGTATTTTCCGAGGGCTGCAAGTGGCGAACGACGAAGTCCTATTTTATTGTCTGTTAGCATTTACATATCGAAACGGGAGTTATCACAGTGACAGGCAAAGAGTACAGAACACAGGAATTGAGGTTGAGGTAATTTTGTCAGATTTTAACTGCGTTTTTGCTATATAAATATAATATTAAAATGGATTTTCTGATGTTACTGCCACTGTTTCGAATAAAATTCGAATAAAGCACTCAAGCGTAGATGAAAATTCTAGCACGAAGGGGAAGTTAAGGGCAAAGTGAAATATAGACTGTATAATTGTTCGTCAAAACGTCTTATTCGGTCTGTTCGTTTCTAAACCTTGACAGTGTCAAACTTGTATTTGTTACGTTTTAATATGCTTTATCGGGCTTGTCCCTGACGTATCTTCTTTTAGGCATGTACAGCGCGTATTCATCTCTTTTAGAATGCGTGAATTGTAGTTGCGGACAACTTTCTGGCAATTTGTTGATAAGGTTGGCTAAAAATCATACGCGATTGGCTACTACAGTTATGGCGATCGACGTATGGTCGTACGTGATCGACATGTATACATACCCCTTCCCTATATAAAAGACCTCGTCATAACGAGAGCGTCACATAAGTAAGAAAGTTAAAGCGTTAAATTGATTGATTCCGAGTATTGGTTTCCAAGCTTTAAATATTATGATAAATTGTTTTGTTACCAACGTTTAATATTAGCTTAATGACTTGTTTTGATGATAAACTCGAAGATTTGGATACAATGTTGATTTGATTTGATACATTTTGATTATGGAATACCACGACATCGATTAACGAATTTTATTTACATGATGGTAATGTCAAGCGTATTCATATTTACGAATATAAAACCATTTTATAGATAATTCAGCGATGTCATACGTGAATTATGATTTCCACATGTACAACATAATAGCAAATTGTCAATATTCTCCTTCGCTTAATTCGGTGTGTCACTATGTTCTTTCTTTCACGTAATTTTAATGTTGAGAGCCATTATCGATCAGGTAGGGCCACATTACAGTAAGATGTTTGGTTTATGGTGTGCAGTTGGCAGTCTGCCACAACGCAAGATATTTGAAGTCTACATTTTTCATTTATTAAATACAATACACCCAACACCCGAGGAGTTAGAAAAATCCTTGAAAATTTTCCATAGAATACTGCTACCTGTGGAACTTACATTTGGATATTTACATATTCTTGTCTCGCAATCCTGATATATGTTATTTATATTCACGAATGAGTAAACACTCAAACATAAACATTGTGTTTTTCAAACACACTTTGACGCGTGTTGCGATTCTGCGGTACGGGAAATATACGCGGACAAGATTACTCGTAAGAATTGTGATATTGTACTCGAATTTGGTATTCAAATGTTTTTTTAGTAAGATTTGGTGAAATAAATTTGTTCTGCTAGTACGCTTTAAAATTATACACAAGGTGGTCCCACTTGTCACTGTACGTTTATCACGCTTGAATATGAATATGCAGATCATGCTAACTCTGAAACTTTTGCGTGACCAGAAAAAACACATTACTTGGTATCATATGCACGTTCACACAATCAGAAAGAATAATTATGCCTAACTACCATTTCTGTTCCCAGGTCACAAAATACTTCAGTTATTGAAACGAAACTGTTGTTCGAATTTTTGATAGTGGGCAGCCACACAAGAGAAAATGCGTAGTCGCTGATTGATCAGTTGTACAGCATCGAGCCGTGCTCTTACTCTCAATATAGTTGTGTAAAACCCATGTCCTTTTGGGTGACCAGAAAAAACACATTACTTGGTATCATATGCACGTTCACACAATCAGAAAGAATAATTATGCCTAACTACCATTTCTGTTCCCAGGTCACAAAATACTTCAGTTATTGAAACGAAACTGTTGTTCGAATTTTTGATAGTGGGCAGCCTCTCAAGAGAAAATGCGTAGTCGCTGATTGATCAGTTGTACAGCATCGAGCCGTGCTCTTACTCTCAATATAGTTGTGTAAAACCCATGTCCTTTGTATAAGAAAATGTAAGAATATAAGTGTCGTGGCTTGACGGTTTCGTTGTTCGGTTAGATATAAAAGTCTGCAAGAGCAGGTCATTAGGCCTGGTCACGCCAACTGTTCTAAATAGGCTTTGACCCGAAGAAATTTATTTTACCGATTTATTTTACCGAAGAACATCGTGGTATAGAGAAGCATGTATTGATACATGTTAACATATTAACGTCATTCCAAATATGCGACAGCTATACTCATTGAGGTATTTATCAGCGACGGCCATTCCGTTATTGTGAGGTGTTTGTTAGTTTCTCCAATGACATTAAGCAACATGATAGGCAACTCTGACGTCACTCCATAAGACTACAGGCAAAACATTGTATTTCATGATACGCTCCAATGCACATATTTCTCGTCGCCTTTCGCGTCCGTTTTCCGCTCGCTTTTGCTACTCGGCGTCGTTTTTACGTGTAGTACCTGCCTTTTTGCGCCTGTAACGAAACAAAATAATCTCTATATCTAAGAAGTTTTGCTTACTTGGAAAGCTGGAGTAACAGGCAAGCTGTAAAGAGCAATTCTGGACATCATAGACGTTTTTTTTATCAGAGAAGATTACAAACGCGATAGCGGAAAGATTTGTGTGGAACATTTTGCAGATAATGACAAAGTTCAAAGTTGGTAATTTTAATGTTTGCGCTTAATCATTGAAATTTCATTTAAAGAGGGTGTCATACAAAACTGTGCTGCGATACAATTCCATAACACAAAGTTTGCACCCATCGAACTTGCTTTTGTAGGTGAATTTATTAGACATATTACATATTCAGTTAATCGTAGGTAACATTGCTGGTACATAATGCATCGTAGATAGGTTTGTTTAAATTTAGGAATTTAGCTCATAGCCCACTAATTAATATTATCTTCTATGCAGGAGGTTGCAGGGCTGAATTCAACTTGCAGCCTTACCGATCACCTGACGATGCTCATTTAGTTTGGCTCGAGCAAGTCTTCTTGAAATGCTTGTGTGGATGGAAACTACCTATATTTTTTGCCTTCCTCCGATTTTAGACAAATTTACTCTGAGGGATTTCGCATATAATTCTCACTGATTGTTGGCTGTTTATAATTTCTATTGATTGTGAATTCTGATTATAACAAAGAGCTGAAAATTTTTTTACCTAATTTACTGGCACCTTTTTCTTGTCAATACTCCAAGCTGAGGTAATAAACATGACAATACATTTATGTCATCTGGAAGCAAAATATGCACACTAATTAATAGTTTGGCACATTGAGATAATACATCATGACAGAAAATACAAGTTAAAGATATGTATGACCATCACATGGTAATTGAAATTAGAAAAAAATTAATAGGGGCTGTGGAGTATGGAAAGTTCAAGACGAAGAAAAGAACAAATGTTCATAGCTCATGAACTCTCAATTTTGCCTCCATTGCTTTGTGAAGGCCAATATATTTCGAGTGGCTGAATTGGTTTACCTTTACGATAGCAACGATTTTGTATTTAATATAGCGAGATTATTTCAATTTAATTGAAGTGATATAATTTCCCAAAGCAATGCTTGAATCGTCTAGAATAGATCAGTGGTGTCAAACTCATGGGTTTTCGAGAGCCGCATTGCATTTTGAAAATTGTAAAAAGAGCCGCAAACAGTTTTTGATAATGTATACTTAAAAGATATTTTTAAGATAGTTTTAGTTTGTGACATATATTGTGATGCAACTAAACAGTTATATTAAGTTTTATTATTTTCTTCAATTTCAAATGCAATTACATATTAATATTTGCATTCCACTATTATTGCAACATTTGCAAGTTACAGTATTTATTATAAAAAATCGTAAAATTCTATGTACAACCATCAAAATCATTTTTGAACAAGCTTTGAATAAGGAAAGAATAATACATACACTAAAAATAACTTAATCTAAATATATGAACCTAAAATGAACAAAAATACTACAGTATAAACTCAATGTTTTAATAATTACATTTGTCCTGGCGTTTGGCATCTTTTTTGTGTCACCAGCATACTAAGGCCAGTCTGAAATGATTTTATAGTACCAACTCTAACTAACGAGGCCACATGATCATGGGTTTATCTGGATCTTTACGAATGTTTAATTAATTCCAGTAATGCAGAAAAGTTACTTTTATCATTTCATGTATAGATCAGTAAAAAAACAAATGACAGATTTTTTCGACAAGACATTTCGCACTACATTGCGTGGCATAGGATTGCTTGAATTATTATTGATTTTTAGTAACTAAGTCGTTGTATAATTATATTAATATACAAACACATGGAAATTTTCTGTTCGAAGTTGGTCTTCGAATTTGTCATATTGACTGCTGAGCTTATTGTGTTTTTTGATTGTATTGACGGAAATATGACAAATTAAACAATGTGCTTCAGAATTTTGTGAAGAGCGGAAATGTTACAACTCCCATTTTCTTCGAAAATGCCACCTTCTTCATGTACTTTGCGTTTAATTTAATTACTCAAGTGTTTTATTCAAGTATTCTTTTGCTAGCTTGATGTGTATTCTTAATTGGGTCAAAATGTGGACAAAAAAATTAATATTCCTAAACTACTTTCAGTAAATTGTTTTCTGTGTGAATAATCAATTTCACTTTAGAAGGTTTGAAAAATCTATTACATTTAGATAAAAAAAAAAAACTTCAAAAATACTATTACAATTATTGTTAAGCGTTCGAGGGCCGCACTGGAAGTTCTCTGGGGCCGCGAGTTTGAGATCCCTGGTCTAGATTGAAGTTGTTCAAAAAATATATGATAGTATTTTATCATGAATGATGATTATACCCCTTCCGGAATTTCTTCTATAGTACTACCAAAAGTTGATGAACCAAATATAACACAGGTGCAGTGAGGTACCCGTAATCCTCATTTCCAAAGCTGTTTTAAGTATGTCTGGCGTGTTTTGTGCCTTTTTACAAATAAGACCGCTTATGCAATCTTACACTTTGGAATTTTTAGTTATTTTCCTCAAGCCCTGCAGAATGTGGGGGCCATACACAACTCTACCGGAGGGTCAAATGTCTTTGCATGCCTCCATAGGTTGTTTTCCTATTGCAATTTTCTATTTTCAATTGCAATATATTTCTTGGAATCACACTGTCACTGATATGTCGCCAGACTTCGGATATCTCCCCGTCTGCTATAGTTGTCCTGTGAATAAATAATAGGAAATTGAGATTAGACGAATAGTTGAAAGTTTTGCTTTATGTCGGCTTAATTTCTTGATTGATATACTTACTATTTCTGCTATTGCCTCTTGTGCTGCAAGAGTCTCACAATGCTTAGACAGGTTTGTCCACAACTTTCACATCTGAAGAAAGAGATTTATTAATTTTCGTTAAGAATAAATAAAGCAGTCTATATGATTCAGAATGGAAAAGCTAATAAATCCAATATCTCATGTTTTATTTAAAAAATATTTTACTGAATTTGGTATATAAACCAACTAATAAAAGGGTTTAGTCAGAAAATTACAAGCATTCGTGGCTCCAAATACTTGAGAAATCAGACTATACAATATAGACCGGTATGAGTGAAATGTTAGGTGAACTTGTTAACACTTTGATTCAATACGCAAATAAAAGTGAATGCGTAATAGTATGTTACAATGAGCAGCAATCAACAATGAGTATATATCCTCACTGATTAAAAAAATCTAACTGGAGGTGCATGAACTATTTGAAACTATAAGGGGTAAGTAAATATGTAATTTCGGCAAATGGGCAACTACGTGCCGTACTGAATTAATAACTTCGTAGTATTTGACAAAGGCTGGCTTTCCCACATGTACTTAACAGTGCGATGCCCGGGTGTGATATACAACAATAGTATTCACCTTACCTTTTACCGATTTCTTTTTACCCCAACTTTCAAAAATATCATTAAAATCGACAACAACTGTCAAAGCAGGCACGAACACCATTCGTGCTACGCCTTGAAAGCAGCACACATCCGCTCGTTTTCGTCTCGTCAAGTATGTGCATTGGAGCGTGCTATCGAATACGATCTTCGGACAAAAATGCCGGAGTTGCGCATCATGTTGTTTAATGTCATTGGTTTCTCCTAACTGTCCATAGATATTAAGGTGCATTGCATTGCGTGAATATTGCCAGAAGTGATATGGATATTCAACCAACATATTGTTTAAAATATGTGAATAGTTAATCCATAATCCATAGTAATCCATAAACAGTCTGCAGTATTCATCTTTGACTCAGTTGAATGTTATTTCCCAGCCGGAAATTCCGGCTACTGCATGGTAGCAACGGAAATGATCTGAACATTGCCCGAAGCCATAATCGAAGGCTGATATTTATCAGTGCAAATCAGAGTAAATTAACTTTCTATGTATCGGTTGTATTTTCGATTGTGTTTACGTGATCATTTGCTACTGTGTAGGAGCTGTGAGGCAACGTAGGTAGCAAAAGAAGCGAAGTAATTATGTTTGTGGTCGAATGATTTTAAACTAATCGAGCAGCGATCCATTTACTATTTCACCACAAAAATGACTGTACAGCCCTGATCGTGTCGAGAATAAGAGTTAAACTTCAAACCGACCACCCTGTGAAGACTACCGTCCGGCGATTGGACGTGAATATTGCGTGTTATCGAATTTTGCGCTTCTCAGTTTTTGTCCTGCATATTCTCTATATATATATACTATTAGATTCCGAGCAAATGTAGGAGAAATATTTTTATTAGTACTGTGTTGGGCAGGCAAAGTTCGTGGACAATAGTATGTATGCACAAAACGTTGAATGTGCGAAACGACATGACAATGACCCGGTGTTTTCCTTAGTTCAGAATTTCCTATTTTAGGTAAAACGCTTTACGATGATACTTGAGTTAATCCGTAAAATATTGGCTTGGGTTTGCTAGAAATAGAACTTGTTTTTTCATATTTTTGGCTACAGTAGAAATTGAGGAATTCTATAGCATATCACAACTATTTCCATTACTTCTTGGAGGCTTATAAATTGTATATAGTTCGGTGATCTGAGATGACGATAAGCTTTTCATAAAATGGGATTGTTTTTGTTATATCGCATATTTTGTTGTCAGTCATACTGGATAAATAAAATTAAATTATAAAATTAGTGGCACCGAAGATATATCGTCTTTTTTTTTAAATACTTTTATTCAATTTATTTTGCATGGTAATATTTAATACATAGGAATTTATGAAGCAAAGACATGAACAAATGTGGTTTGAAAAGTCCACAGCAAGTTATTGTGCTTTTATGCGTTGCTGTATGTGTTGGATACATGATATTCGAGGCTAGAGTTCTGAAAGCTTTTAGATACCCGCAAATGCTGAGAGATTACGATTTTGTCTCACATATAAGGAAATATACCCCGCCAAAAATCGGGCAGGACCTGAAATCGATCAAACTACGTAGCACAAACAGTGTTCAAACCCAATACGACGGTGTCGAGTTATCCGGAGTTTTGGACGATTATGAGGCTCAAGACCAAATGCCTAAAAAGAAAATGCGAGCTGTTGTCATAGTTGCAAGTTATAGGACCGGGTCATCTTTTATTGGCCAACTTTTTAATCAACACCCTGATGTGTTTTATCTGTTTGAACCTCTATTCTTCAGTAACTGGTAAATATGATCAATTTGTTATCGATCTTTTCTTCTGCTTTATCAATCAATGGTTACAGCAGGATTATTACGCTCGAGTGATTCATGACCTATACGTATGGCAAAAACTAATCGTGTAAATGAGTGTTGACGATCATCGACTCACAATTTTGTTTTGAATTTTTGTTTTGATACATATTTGATGACTGCCAATAGGAGTAGAACGATTATTTCCGGTTATCCCACGTGACCGAAGTGCATAGCATTCAATTCAAATGTAGACCGAAAATATTTGTTATCCATTCAAAATATTTTTCATCCATTTACTGAAGTTACTTATTGTCACTCGGAAGGTGGAAAATTTGTCAACCGAATTTTCTCCAATATAAATATTCACCTCACCACGCTTTATATCGAATTTTTTTCAGTATTATATTATATTACAGGCCTCGGATACAGGGTCATCCAGTTGACAAAGTGGTGGAAGATCTACTTTTATGCAAAATGAATTCTATGAGAGATGAGATACGACATGCTCATCTTGACGCATTACAAAATTTTAGAAAACAACCAACATTTATCTTGCGTAAACGCTTGAGACAGACCGAAGTTTGCATGGAAAAATCACTGTGCTTCAGGTGGGTGTGTATGTTCATAAAAATGAGTTAAACAATCTTTGCTAATATGTAATCATAGCGTAAATAATCATAGGAAGTGTAATCAATTGCGAATCACTGGTCGACGCTGACTAACATAACATCACTGGGCTTATTTGGCCAAATTTTGTATTGTGGATATCATGAACTTTATTGCTTGTTTCCAAATAGATTCACTCATAGTTTGCAATATATTTCAAAAGATATAATTTACACTTAATATAACAATGGCAACCCGTTATTTAGAATGATAATTTGGTAAACGTTTTTTTTTTTTCAAAAATCACGAGTTTCTTTCTATCAGTCAAGATTTTCACTTAGATCAAGTAAGATATATGGAAGCAATGCGTCTCGTACTTGAACTGTATATATTTTTAAACATTTTCATTCAAAGTTATAATTCCACTCAATTATTCAATTCCCTGGTGATTTGCACAGATTTTGAGCCATCAAGTTTTTTTCGACGACCTTAATTAGGGTTATTATCGAGACTGAAAACTGCCAACAACTTGAGTGGATCAATAACTAGTATAGGTCACTCACTACCATGAAGTGCCGAAGCAATTTAAATCAACGAATGGGAGCATGCGACCCAGAATGTTTTTGTAAACAATAGAACCATTGGCATTGGTGCGTTGATCAGTGTAATCGGTCTACGCGAGACCGCATTTCACCGCGACTGTTCATCGTTGAAAAATAAAATTTGTATCACGAGAAAGATATTCATTTTCCATGTGTTCCAGATAAATTAGGATCCAATTAAATGAGATATCGAAGGATATGGGCTCAGTGTTCAACGACCAATTCTAAGTCGATGCAGGATGTTACAGATGTTGCATCGAAAGCATTAATTCAAATTTCATAATGCCATGTGCACTTTGTCACATGTTCTTATTGCTCGGGTCGAAGTTAATTGAGGTTGCGACCCACCCATTTCACTAACGTAACCAGAGGTACGGATAATGTTAAAAAAGCATTTAAAGATGAACTGGTTTTTGTTAGCAATCACCTCCCTTTATTATCGGTTGAATTTTTATTATAATGAATACGTATATCAACTCTCTTTTGGTCTGCGCCGTTCCGCATACATAAGAGACAATATAGGGCGATGCCGTTTTCGTTCAAATTAACAGATTTCTTAATAGCCATATTCTTATTCGATAGCAATTCACCCCCTTGTAGCGTGCCAAAAAATGGGACTCTAGGACAACCCTTTGTATTATAAGCTATCTATAGAAGGTGAAATACCGAATCATTTGGTTGACATAAAAGTAAAGAAGATAATTAAAGACGATAAATAAACACACAATGAAAAATTGATAGTTGTTTATTCTATTACAATAGGTTGTACATAGCCTCATGATACATTGAGCATAAAGCAACCTGAGAGTAGAAATCCATGTTGGTCAAAGATGTTATTTTCTGACCGTCGCCACCAACGAACTATCCCACCGTTGGCTTGATGAAGGTTATTAAAGCATTGTTGTTTATCAGGGGTAAAAGTAAAGCGATATGCACCAGAGAAATGTGTAGAAATGTTTCATCTACTGACTGCCAGTCATGTCCCGCTCCTTCGCCAGACATGATGAGAAAGGCTTGCTTGAATGCTGAAGTTCGCGTGATTAAAGTCATCCGTATCGAAGATTTGATGACTTTGAAAAGGTACGAATAGCATGAACAATTACGGCATGATAATTGTTTTTCAATCATGGCTGGTAGATGTGAGATCATCGTTGGCATTGATAAAAATTCATGGGATAAATTTACTAAAAAATGATTGTTGATTTCACATCTTTAGGGCCATATCTAGCAAATGCTGACTAAATGTTTTGCTAAATTTTCAAGACAAAGAATATGAATTTTATAGTCGTCAAACTGCTACTTCAGGCAAATTGATTCAACGTACTTGTAACATCTTGAAGAAGCGCCTCATCAATAAGTGTAGTATTTGATTAAAAAAAGATCGCAAGCGGTCGATTAATGAGTGAGGATTTCGTCTACGGAATTAAACAATATTCACTTTTCATGTGAGGTTGCTTATTGAGTGCGGTGGAGTCATGCACAATGGTTTTCTTGACAAAATAGTACGACAAATTGTTGCAATGTTCGATGTCTGCGTTTTGGTCGTTTGGTTTTTAGAAGTAAACGTACAGTATCACAGTTTTCTTATAACAAATAAATGGACAATAACAAATTACACATTGGAGATATTGGGTACCATTTAAATTGTTGTTTTACCCTGAAACAGAGCATGGAACCACCCTGATATTGATTTGAAGATAATTCATCTCGTCAGGGATCCAAGACCAACACTCCTTTCTCGACTTAGACTGCGCAGAACAGAAGCTACTGGTAAAATCGTAGAAGCAACTTGTCGAAGAAATGTACGAATTCAAAAGCAATATTTAACGAATGAGACAGAATTTAAATGGCTGGAGGGAATCTATAAATTAGTCAGGTAAAGTGTCTTTTGATTCTGTCTGCATGGCGTTGTTATAAATTTCTCATTCGAAATCTAAAATCACGCACGCTATAAGGTTGGCCTGGTTGGCTCGAAAATTGCCATCTCGCATTTTCTGCAATTATTTTATTTTTTTCCTAATTCAATCTCAGCTAAATGTGATGCCCATTATGGGAAAACAAAATTTTCCGGTTTCACTACTTGTGTTATATCCATCACGATGCTATTTTATAAGGTTATCATGCGTATGTATATTCAAATTTTTATTTTTGGTGTAAAAAATAAATATTTGCATCTCATCTTTGCTAGTTGCATATATTATTTATTTGCCTAATTTCACCATGGCCAAGTAAACTAATTATATATATACATGTTTTACTTAAAGGTATGAAGATGTGATTGAAAATCCTCTGCTCTTTGCTGAAAAATTATATGACTTTATAAATTATGAAAGCTTCATTGTCAATTCTGAACTCAAGAAATGGGTACAAAGTAGTACAAAATCAACGGATCACAACCTTTTTGGAACAAGTAGAGATGTAAGCCAACAGAAACTCAAGTGGAGAACACAGTTGTCTATGGCAATATTAAATGACGTTCAAGAAACGTGCAAAGACATGATGTCTTTGTTTGGTTACAAATCCATTGGATCGAGAACACAGTTGTATAATTTTACAGATTCGTTACTGGTGCATTGAGTGAACGCGAAAATAATTCTTTGTGACATAAGATTTTGGAGGTTAACACTGTGAAACACAAAATATGACGGTTCGTGCATTATGATTCAAGTTACGTTCCTCGCGTTACTACGCTTATTTGTACATGTGTCGTTGCAAATGGTATCTAATTAATATTAATGAATTGTTTGTTATGCAAGTAGGAATCGAACCCGAGATATTGATATAACGTTCATCCGCCAATCTGCTCTATTTATTATCACGACCACTGCTCACCAAACTATTTTTCTTCTGGTTACAGGTTAGTTCCGACTTAACTTTGTTAAAATTCACTGTAGTATTAAATACAGTTCAATACGACTTTCTCAACATATAGTTTCATTTTAATGAGAGGGTTAGAGTCTGGTGACCTTTGTATTCAAATAGATACGAATCGTTTCTCACACAAATTATTCATATCGTTCGTAAGATTACCACGTGTTGTAAGCTGTGTTTATAGCGTGCTTGATGAATTGCTTTGAGATAGCATTCGTAAACGATATTTTCAATCTATAACAACTAGGTTAGGAACAAAAATTGCCGATTGCATTGGAAACCCCGAATTAACTGTTACAAAATTTGAATAAAGTCCCCAGTGATTTACTTTCACGGAAACAAAAAGAGTTAAGGTACTGTATATGGCAACTGTGGGCAAACCGCGGCTCAGTGGAGTTCTTATGCGGCTCTTCTCGCTACCATAAATAATTATCCAAATTTATATTAGAGAAACTGTAGTGTAACAGTACTTTTTTTAATGCATTGAGCGGTAGAGGAATTTTTCATCCTTGATTAAAACAAATTATGTTTTTAATATTGTATATCTATGTAATAATTATCCAAGTTCAAAATATCTTCCAATATGATCTGACGTCAAGTTTCCTCCCAATATTCAACTTCAGTTTATACTATTTTGTTCTATTTATTAATTACAATCCAAATACAACATATAACTAAAGCCGCAACGATACAGCTAAACGTCGCGCACTTTCGGGCGCTACACTCATCCGGCCCGCGGCCAATAAAGTCTGGACCCCTGACCTAAGTGGTCTGACCAAGTGTGCAGTTGGCCATGCACTAACACTGGACGTCTGCCGCCGGTGCAATCTTGCTTGTGACCGGTTTTTTACCCCGTTTTGGCACCTCATTGCCCCTTTAAGCTAAGCCTCTGCGTTGAATTCCGAATTTTAGACTTAAATGGCGATTGTCGAAATCCAAATTCAAAAAAGGTTATTTGATTTCCACGGGATCTCGGAGACGGGGTTGAAATTTTCAACAATATGAAGACGAAAAAAAAAACGTAGCAAAGTAATGAAGACTACAGAAGCGTGATAACCGTTTTTATTGCACTTGATTTAAGGATTATGAAATTGTATACATAACTTCAAGTTTGCCTATCTATTATTTTTGAGTTAATTATCCTAATTACACAAAATATCTAGGTGTGACAACAGTTTCCAGCGTGAAGAAATTGCATTTTCAGCATAGTCTGAATACTGCAAGAGCATGCATAATTTTTAGTCAGTAGTACTTAATTAAGAAGAATAAATTTAATTTAATTGTACACAAATATAAAGAAAATAAATGTAACAAAATACCTTTTTGAATTAAAAGGTTTTAAATTAATGTATTGTTAATGCTGATATACTTTATAGAATTATCTGAACCATTTTCAGAATGATGACTGCATAAAATTGATGAGACAAAAATTTAAACATTGCTTCATTATTTGAAAACTTTTTTAGTAGCTAAAAGAAACAGAAGTGTAGCTTCATGATTTGGGAAACACTTTCTAGAAATGATGAATTAAAATCTTGATAGTGCCTTCACAATTTCGACATTTGGTGTCGTTTGAGCAGAGGTCGGATGTGTTTTTCGTACGCAGGAATGACCTAAAATTTAAAATTAAGAAGCGTTTTCGTTAGATACACATTAATAGAGTACAATAGTCAAGTGGTTTAAAGCTTTGAAATAACTATTTTGGCATCGCAGTTTAGAAATCTTGGGTTCTAATCCCATGCTCGCCGCCCTCACCCAGGTTGAAATTAACCAGGTAGACTATGCCCAACCGGAAAGATCCTGTTATTTTCAAAATCCAAGTAAATCCTTACATAGCGTCTGCTTATACAAAGCAAATCTATTACTGAGCCATTTGACGAAGAGTTGGAACAAATTTTAAAAGTTCATACATATTCACATTCAATCAAATAACCTGATATAAATCAGTTATACCGATGCGCTACCAGGAATAAATACCTATTACAGTAAATTGTTACTTGTTCATAGTAATGCATCTGGGTTTATATAAATATATCTATACAGAACGTCTTTTATTTTACATTCATTGCCCTGATGAAGTTTGTCTGTGCAGCACAGACATTTGAAACATTGGCCAAACTGGTGCATGTATTACTATGAAATAACTATAATTATACAAATACAAAATATAGCAAATATGAAATGTATCTTATGAATTAATATGTACAATTCCTATATTGTGTCAGGTGGGATTACACCGATAATACCTAACAGGCATCACATCTGAAACATTTTATATAGATTACTTTTACTTACATCTGTTTTATTCAACTCCGACTTCATTGCCCATTCCAGAAGGTTAGGATAAACATTTCCATCATATCTTCCCAACACTGACATAAGAATTTTGTCACTGAAATGAAAATTACTAAGTGTTAACAGAATGAATGAAACTTGTATAATGAGGACACGAAGTGGACATATTAATCATTTTTTTTCTTGTTGTTGTTGGGAAGAAACATCTTTCTCTGCAACTGATTTCTGATTTCAAGACGACAACTATACAATGGTTGCAAGTCGCTAGATTGTTTCAGATGCATGAACTGGATGGTGGAGGAAGCTAAAGTGACAAACGATAACATGAACAGAAAGGAACCCAGCAATCCTCTCACACATAATTATCCCCCGTAGTCTGTAATTCCAGCACAAGCAAATGTATGATATAACCGTAATAAAGATATACATACGAGAATTCATATGCGTCTACAAGAGAAACTGCATTTGGTCGAATCTTTGGCAACAACTCTACAACAAGTTGATGACACTGTTTCACATCTTTGCCTGACAAAAGTCCTTCCTGAACAAACACAAATGTAAATTTAAAAAAAGGTAATGGATAGATGCAATCATTTACAAAAGATAAAGCAATTCAAATTAAAACACTGAATTTGACTGGATTATGGAATACCAAATGATATATACTATCTTCAAATTACCTCCATGAACTCTCCACTGTTCTTTGATAGACCGTCAAGTGCATACAATCGTGCCAAATCCATGAGAACTGACCTCAACCCAGGTGATAATTCCAAAGTCTTGATTTCATCAACAAAGTTTTTCACAACAAAGTAGTGACAATGGGCCTGAATTGAAATACAAAATTGTTTTGAACATGCAAAAAAACTTGGCCGCTGGTCAAGAAAGCCACCTTACAACTAGACATTCGTTTTTGTTTGTAGCTAAAACAAGAAAATAAATATCAAGATATGTCCTTAAATAGATCAACAGCTTCTTGCGACACCGTTAAGCAAATACTCCTCACGATAATGAGCGTGCATTGTTGCAATGCAGTCGGAATCATAATTTTTTTGTTGCCAACTAGGACGATTCGACTGCATTCCTCTGCCTATTATTCAAATCCCGCTAACAGTGGACTTGATCCATCGCTCTGCATATTCATAATCCCTAATCAAATTAAGATAACAAATAAGTATCATAAAGTATTATTAGTGATTTCTTACGTTGGCAGCACGAACTGAATGTACAGATACTTTATTGAGAGCACCAACCAAATCTTCACCATTCCTCACTTCCTCTTCAACCTTGTTTGCAGCAAATTTCACCAATCTAAAGCGAAAATGAAAGACAAATTTGATTAAAATAAGGTTTCACTAGTGATAGTGACTATTATATTTATCTAATTTCAGTGAAATTGAAAATTTGTCCAAGTATTTCTAAATATCTCATATACTATACAACTGATACGCATGACGAAAAAGAAAACTTCATGAAGTATCAAAAAAAAATTAAATATTTTAGAAATTCACAATTTGACTCAATATATTGTATCAAATAACATAGTGGCAAATAAAAAAATGTTTGACAAAGAAAAATGTTTGACTATAGGGAATTTATTTTTAAATGAAAAACATTGAAAAATACAAAATACATCCTACCCTCTGGCTCTTTGCTCATACAGCTTACAAATTGTATCAAGATCATTGAGATCAACATATTGTCTCATCTGGGGAGCATCTTGATGAATATAGGCAACTGACTTAGCTCCATTGCTGCCTTCTCTTGCACATTTGATCAAATACCTGCAATAATAAATAAAGAATACTGTTCATTTGTTTGATTAGTCAGGTGGGTGTGGTGAACTAGTGATTAACACTTTCTCCTGTCTATGTAAACATCAGGTTAATGATCTTAGAAATTTAGTTTTGGTTAGTGCAGTTTAAAATCCATTTTTGACATGATACCAATAAAGTGATAAATAGTGAAAATGCAACACACTCTTTGCATCTTTACTTTACAAATGTCTTATTTTTAGCAGAAGTGTGAAATATACTATAGGTTCTAGGGCGGGGGTGTGCAACCTTTAGTACAGGAGGGCCAGATACAAATAACTGGGTGAAACCGTGGGCCGCACCTTTTTAGGCACAAAAATTTAGGGCATTCTTATGTCATATGCATAGATAATAACTGGACTCAGGTATAGGCTTCGCCTTGCAAAAGAATTAGGATTATTCGCACATGCCAGATTAAACTAAATTAAAAACTCATTTCGCGGGCCGCAGACAATTCAAAATTGGCACTTTTCTGCTGCCTGCACATTTTTTCCTTGTGGGACGCAGGTTGCACATCCCTGCTCTAGGGGATCATATTAGAAATCGTGATTCGTGAACACCATCAAGTCAACGTTGAGTGAACACGCACCACCTTTTTAGACAACACCTTTGTATTAAATTCCGTTCGTTTAAACTATGCTTATTAAGTTTTTTTCTGCACTCCCGACTCAGTAATCAATCAGTTTTTATTAATTATTTGATGGTTTGAACTGGCTGATGAATATAAAAAAAAGTTTTCTGCAAAAGCTGTTTAAATATACCTTGCATTTTGCAACATAAGTACTGTGTTTTCTCCTTCATAAGTACAGTTGGGAGTAAAATATGTATAGAGTTCAGGTAATCCACTAGCTAATGAATAACCATGTCCTCCACATGACATTCTACAAACTTCAATCCCACTGTTTGTTGTCCATGTTGTAAAAGCTTTTAACCCAGATGATACTGAGTGAAGCTAAAAAAAGAATGTAGATGATACTCATAGAAGATTCACACGAATGCATAAAAAACAGGATTAATAAAGTACTATTATTATTCCGGTTCCGGTTTTACTTTTCAAAGAGGCCACTGTTATATCAGGACATATATATATATAGAGCCTCAGTACGCAGGGGCGGACACTTTCCATAATTTTGGGGGGGCGAACTTGGATCGCCTACCAAAAAACACCGCGCCGTGTATCGTCACGTAACAATAACCTGTCGATGTCATTCTCTAAGTATTAGCATGTCATTTTGCTACTCATAGATCGAGTACCTAGGCTGCTTTGCTCGGACAGGACACGGAACTTGCGCGTCAATTGCGATTATTGCCGATTTATTAAATCATCATTTGAACTCGAAGTAACATTCAGGATTCACGCAATGACTTTGTAGGGTTTTTATTTATAATTTAATACGAAAATAAACAGGCACAAGATCTGGCGCGCAGCCAGGATTTAAAAAAAAGGCGGGGGGGGGGGGGGGTCAAAGTCGGAACTTCCCATTGCCGTCTGCAACAAGCACCGCGATTACGCGCTCGTTAAAAGAGACGCCTATTTAAGCGTATACTGATTTTTCTGTCGATCCATGAGAGCCACGAGATTCTAAAATGTTCTTACATATTAATTTAATAGTGTGCAACGTAACTCGCGGTTGCGACTTCTTACGTCAAAATGAAAATATTACTAAACTAAAGTACTACGAGGATATGTGGACATAAAAATATGAGATAAGCTGCCTGATGTATTTAATTTTGATACCTATTTTTGCAATTTTCCGAACTCGTTATCGCCGTTGCAAAAATCTCGATATCTGATATAAAATCCCATATAGTACAATTTTAATTTATACAATGAAAATAATTATAAAGTATACTAGTAAATCAAAAATACAAATTCACCGCCTCGAAATCCACGCGGAAAGGTCGCCGCGATTACGCCACTTGTTAAAAGAGCCGACTTTATCAACGAAAAATGATTTTTCACTTGTGCAAAGTAATCAATCAGAGACCGATACGGGCAAATTCAAAATGTCTTGATTTATTAATTTAATTGTCTTCAATTTAAACTGCGGTTGAGTCGACAAAACAAGAGCCACTCCAAAACACAACGGCAATCCGCGGACATAAAAATGTGTGAAACTGCCCGTTTATATATTGTTTTGATCCGTATTTTTGCTATTTTGCGAATTCGATAAATTTGAGATGTACTTGTCACACTGGCTCCGCTCAATCGTAATGTTGTCACTCCGATTATTTTTAAAGATAAAACCTTTCGAAAAATCCGTAAATTTTCTGTCAATTCTCACGTAGTAAAATTTATTTCAGTACAATAAAAATACATAAAAAAATACAAAAAGTGATCGAATATACTTTAATTATCTTATATATAAACACAAACCGGGGAAAAGTCGCGTTCCCAGCTTTGTTTGTTAACACGAAAATTTTCTACGTCAATTTAAAAGTAATGGGTAAAAAGGCAAATCCCGCTCACAATTGACCGTGTTTCGATTTTAGTGACGATTTTTTTTTAAAGGTCAAGCAAGCATAATTTGTGCCGTAGGCACACGAAATTTTGCGATTTTCGATGCCTAGAAAAGCGTTTTTAGACTGTCGCGGGCCTCAGCAAAACTTATATTGTTTACAGTTTTATTTTTAGTATTTTATAATGCCGCTTCTCAACTTTTCGACATAGTAAATGCTTTGATATTTGCCCACAAATTATGCTGGGCCTTGCACGAAATCCATAACGTGAAAAGATACGTCCAGCGGTGAAAATTGTCATTAACAACTTTAGATCTAGTTAATTTTTTAGCGATAATAATTTACTGTTGTAATGAAACACAGTTCGCCTCTTTCACTTCTCTCGCAAGTGCCAACAATAACACTATTGAAAGATTTTGACAATGAGAAAATCATATTAAATTGTACAAAAATGAATTAGTTGTGCAAAACCGTGGCGCGTGATCGGCGGTGCGTTTGAAGACGGAGTATTACCCGTGCGGGCGCGCATGTTTTACGAAAATGTGAGGTGCTCCAAGGCGCTCTGGTCCACATTATTGTAAGAAAACAGTTATAATATCGGTAAGTATCAACCGTTTAATTGCTTTTGACTATCGGACTTTTCGGAAATGATAATTTTGTAAGGCGGAAACAACATGTATTTACTTTTTTTTATCAAATTATTGGGGGGCGACCGCAACCCCCCCCCCCCCCCCCCCCACCCCCCCCCCCCCCCCGGTGTCCGCCCTGAGTGAGTCAGTAGAGATATTTTCGTGACAGAAATGTCAGCAGATACTGATTCACACAGGTCTTAAATAATGCTCTCTAACACTCTTATTTATGAGTCCATGTTGGGTATCACCCACAGGCAACAGCCACAGTATTTGAAATGGTAGATGGCAATCAAAAGTGCAACAAGTGAATTCATAATGCTTTAGCAGAATGTGCTAACTACCGAGCATACTATAGGTAATTTTAGTCGTAAATTGATTTCACTCATTTGTATTCATTACAAATTTGCTGCAAATCTGCAGGTATTGTGTGAGGAACTAAAATTTATGTCCACAAGTAATTATAATATTTACCTCCTGCATATTTGAGTAATCTCCTTTTCCAACAGCTTCGTTAACACTTCCATACATTTCAACCATATGTAATTGAGCAAAGAAAAATGCGTAAGATGTTGCAAGAAGTGGAAACAGTTTATGCTGCTGAGTTGGATAAGAGAGGATCTGCGGTTCTGGTTCCCTAAGTAAAAATACCAAAACTATGGTTATCAATGTCATTTTCAACAAATGTGGATGAGTAATAATTTGTATTCCAGTTCAGCACCAACTATCAGAAAAATTTAAAATCACGGGTCATTCAAATGATCATTTAAACATGTGAAATAAATATTCACCCAAAAGTAAGTTAAACACCAATTCTACATAAAACCCTTCAATCTGATGGGCAATAGTTCGGCTGGCTATGGAAAATAGCTGGATATCATATCGTGAATATCGTGCATCGAGAAGCATAATAACATAATAGAAATACATTTCTAATGTCCATGTATGAAAATGCCCCTTGGATATATTTCACAGGTTGTTTTGGCCCAAGGGGAAGAATTTTTAAGCCTTTGGGCAGTAAACCTAATGATTTGTTGTTGCACCTTCGAGGCAAATGAGCACTATTGTTGGTAGCAATGACAAAATTAAATTCTTGTAATACCCCTAAAAATGAGTTTTTAAAACACATCAAAATACTTCATCAAATAGGATACATACAAAATAATTTGCATTCAAATATTAGTTATGTATTCACACATTTAAAAATATATGATGAGTTAAAACTGAACAATTTAAGGGAGGAATATTTACACAAACTAATTGCTAAATCATAATAAAATGATCATTTAAAATCATACCCTGGTCTCAATTCACTTTGTCTCCTAACAGCACTGTATCTGATAGCAATTGTACAAGCACGAGCAAGTGCATAAGCAGCATCACGAACGATAAAACTTCGTACCATTGTCATTGTACCATAGGTTAAATTTTTACGAGGAGCAGCAACATAGGTACCATCTTCCAAAACCTAGCATAGCAGAAACAGAAATAGAAATTTAATCTCTGTGCAAAATAGAATTTTGTAGTGTTCATCATAATAGTATACACAAAAAGGTCGAATTTATAAAAACCTTCTTTTGACAATTCGAATTGCTTGAAAAAAGTGAGTCATTTTGGCTACTGAAAAAAGACAGGACTGTGAGCTGCTCCAAGCTGTATGTTGATTTTGAAAGACAATGTTGGTGCGACAATCGGAAAAACAGTGCGCCAGATTAATCACCAAAAAAATGTCATTTTTAAATAAATTCAAATTTCATAAAATTGAAAAATTTTGAAAAATCTTAGAATACAGGATACCTTTCCTTGAAAAATTTGTCATTGAATCTATTTCACACAGTATGGTTACTATGGAAATGTATTTGTTTGAAATGTATTAACTCATGCATAAAGGGAATTGAATACAATTTAGAAAACCATATGAATACCTGCGAATGTTTCATCAACATATTATCACGAGGAACTCTGACATGATCAAGTTTTAAAAATCCATTGTCGTTTTCATTGTAACCAAATTTAGGCCCAATATCACCGAGAGTAATACCTATAACAAATAAATAATGTGGAACCTTTGAAATTTTTTTATTCTTCTAAATTCTTCAAATTTTCTCAAAGAACCTAGTCATTCTGTCTTGTTGAAAATATATTTTTGACTTTCTTATTTGAAAACCGATATTTATATCTAAGGAAAGTTGTTAATAGACTAAATTAGAAAAATGATTGATAAAAGTTCATTGATCCATCGTTATTTGACTAAATCCAAGTAGGCTACAACAGATGTCATAAGAATAGATGGCATTTGCAATTTCCTAGAAAGGTGAAGCTAACGCATAATATCCTATTATTAATTTTCGTAAAGCTAAAAATATAAAATGGATGGTATTTGTACGACATTAATAAGTCATTAGTAATTACAGGTATATTCCTAAACGCTCATAATATTGAACAAATGAATTCTGAAAATGAACTTTATTTGAATATAACACCACACAATTAAGAGCAAGAAAGTCACGAAACAGCTCTGAACATATTCCTATGTTCGGCAAAACGTGCATTAGAAAAAACTTTGGCGCTCCAGAAGTGTATGTGCAAATATGTTATATTATATAAAGAAACGATACTCGGGGAAATGATGAGGAACTAGGAAAAAGAAAAGGTAAGAGAAGGATGATAACAGCTTGCTAATACTAGTGACTCGTGGATTAAACCTCTTTCATGACATGACGTAAAATAATCTTATGACTCAGTAAAGTAAAATATATCCCTCATATATTTTACTTTATTGAGTCATATTTGGACAGTCATATGGTGTTTTATGTAACAAATCCATGCATCTGGTAATAAAAAAACTTGTCATCTGTTCACCTAGCCCAAATGGACTGGCATCCTGATGAGAGACCGTGGTTCGCCATACGTTTATCTCTCTCATTATCTTTTCTCTCCCTTGGAATAAGTATGTAAATCCTATTCTATCTGATTTCGATTACACATATTGCTAAGCAACCTATCTGGTAGGAAATGGATTATTATTCTGAGGTATTTGAAACCTTCAATCTAGAAAAATATTTAGATACTTTTGAAGATGCAATCATAAAATAAGTAGAACGATGATAAACACATTACCTGGCATTGATGTATGATCTTCCATATTTCTAATCTGTACCATAAATGCATGAATTCCATGACAAACTCCCCTTGTATACAATTGAGCCATAACAATAGCATGATTGCAGGTTTTCCCCACTGAAAAAAGAATAAGAAAAATATTGTTAATCTCATGTAAAATTTATAAAACAAACTTCAATACTACAGTGTAATGAACACTGATATAACAGTAGGTGTTTACTACAAACTATGATATTCAAAACCGGTATGGTTTTTAATTTGAAGTAATTCTACTACAAATTACTTCAAAATTGAAGTAATTCTACTACAAATTACCCATCATATGACAATTTGCTTGAATGTAAATCAAGACGCATATTTTTTCAAATTTATATACAGAAACTCAATATGTTAAATAAAACAAAATATACACTTTAACTCACAAGTTCCAGGCCACCATTTAATAGATGAAATTGTCGGTGAATGAATTTCAAATTCTTCGGTTTCTGGATCATAATGAGCCGTAGTTTCAAGTCCACGTAAGAAAGTACCTGATAAAATGATAATACTAAACAAATGCTTTGGAATATACCATGAAACGTGTTGTATGATCGAAATGATTGACAAGCAATACAAGTAGTATTGATTACTGACACTCAAATTCTATGCAATTTTCAAGCACGTCTTCATTTTTATACCAAGTTTCATTATCTTCAACAGCATATTTGCATGACACTTTTCTTATATGTCTAATTGTAAATTTTGATCTTTAATCTATTTAGTGCAAGGTAAGAATTTTGTAAAAATAAATCAGTTGGAAGAATTGTATACTTCAATTTAAACTCATCAAGGTTAAGGAAATATTTGATTTCATAAATACAAAATACAGATTACTTTTATGTAAGCTTTAATAGGGCACGAATTTCGCATTTGTATGTTCCATAGAATAAAAATTTATAAAAAAAATATTGATTTGAGCAGAAAAGTAATGTGTTTTGTGCCTTATGACAGGACAATGCGATTAAGCAGATGGAACGCAGATGTTGCAGTTGAAGCAGAAAGTGTATAAAATTTAAAAATAAACTGAAATGGATTTGATCATCCCAACTATAGGAACTGAAGAATAAATTTCAAAATATAATGACATGAAAAACCTTATCAATAACCTCAGGGCACAATACAAATTCTCCTTGAATTATAGAATATTGCCCTGTCATTACCTTCTTATGAACCCATGACCTGGCATAATTGTTAAATATTGGTATGTAAATGATTAACTTTCTAAAATATAAAGAGCCTACGTGAGATGTTGCATCACAGTCTATTTAACTACAACATAGTTAACCACAAATGTTTGCACAAGGGAGGTTGTACATGATGCTTCAAATATGGCATGACAAAGCAATATTTAATTTTCCAAAGATTTGAAAAAGGCGATTAATGTCCTACAAAAATCAAATAGGAAAGCCTTATACGGGGTGTTTATAATGCTTTGATACAAATAAAATAGTTTCAATATATATTGACCATTTTTTTTATTTCAATCAGTGTTTAAGTGCGTTTTTTACTTCATTAACACATCTTTGCATGCCGATTGCCGGCCATCAGTTCCACGAAGAACACTAAAGTTTTTATACCTTATTCAATACAGGACTTTATAAATGCTATGTATATAAAATATATACCGGTAGGTATATTAGAATCCAGATATAGCATGATGCTAGAAAAACTTCATTTAATAAAAGATGGTAAAGCCCAATTCATTTAGAGGCTTGTCAACAGTGTTCACTATTAGCGCACTTTTTTGCGAAAATTGCGAAGCACTTTCGCAACTTTTTTTAGGGACTGCGAAATAGCACTTTTTTCCGATTTTGAAGAAAAATAGCACTTTTTTTTGATTTTGAATGGAATAAAAATTCAAAGTTAACAAATATTTTCGAGTATTAAGTCGACAAATAAGCAACATACTAGTACTTTTGTAACTCAATTCTGCATATCATAACGATATTTACCGGAATTCTAACCTATGAGATGCAGACATAGGAGATAAAGCTTTTGCATTAACGGCAAAATTCTTTTTTATAATATGATTATTATACAAGCACACCGATTCCGCTTCTCCCGCAAAAAACGCTCTCGGGTGATTGAAACCAGATGTTGGAATAATACGCAGTGCGTTTCTTTGAAGAGAGTGGTCATGTGACTATCAATGATATCGATGAATTCAAAATGACAAAAGTGTTATGTGTTATAGTCACTTTGGATGAATTGTGACCAAACTGCACGATTTTCAAATCAGACGAAACTTTTAGCAGCATGTCACAGATTTGCGAAATCACCAAATTCACAAAATACAATTAAGTGCCATTTTATTGTAATCACAATGTTGAAAGGAGTGGCATTTTCCGTAATTTTGCGATATTTACACAACTATTTCTCATTGATATGCCAGGACGGGTGGGCAAAATTCAATATTTTTTGAAGGAGTACCGAATAAACGTGGTGAATACATTAAAAAATCGGCAACAAAGCCTTTTTACTGGTTAATTCCGTTGTAATCGCTAATTGTTCTAGTCACCGATCGTTTTGGCGGCGATATCCAGGTTTTGGGTAATCTATATTCCCGCCCTCTCTTTTTTACAAATATGAATTCTTGTGGGTCGGCGGACATCGAAGTTTTATATTTCGGGTTTACCCGTTCGTTCACATCGGCAACAGCTGTTGAAGACATTGAGGACTCAAATTAACATTTACGTTAATATTTAATATTATTAATATTAATTTGATATTTAATATTAATAGGCTTTAATATTACCTATCAAGATTTGTAAATTTACCGTCCCAATTTTATGCGAATGGTAATATTATTGTCCATACCGTGATGCAGATATTTATTAAGACGATAATTAACTTTCTCATGTATTTCTATGGTGATAAACTTCGCAAATCTGAAATTGTACCAATCCTGAATGTTGATTTAAAATAGTGATTGAATAATTCGGCAATGAAGGCATTTTTGCTGGTCATAAGACGAGATGACGTTAATGAACAGCACTTCTTTTACAGGATATTTTATGTATGCGACTTAATGCTAAAAAGATTGGGCTCGAGTGCTTTTTTTTTGAGTGCTCGAGTGCCTAATAGAGGTCAGGCGCTAATTGTAACTAATTCCCTCAAGTTTGAACGTGTTTTCAACAAAACAATACCCGGCGATAATTATAGCTAAAATGTTACCGAGCAATTCACAATTTTATTTATGGAATTTGCAAATTCCCCAGTTTCTTGACGATTTTAATATTGTCACGCCCTAATTATTAGTGCAAAAATATTCCCCTTCTTCCGCGGCGGTTTGATGGGTTCTTTATTCCATTCTTCAGAAAGTTCTGACAGGGGAGATATAGAATACTGAATCCGGAGGGTTGAATCCCTGTCCACTTACTGGTGATTTTCCGTTTTGAAATGCGTGAAACATTCCCTATTTTAAATTAAATGACGTTTCGCGGGCTAGAGTTCTCCCCGAAAATGATGTGTTCCAGACGTTAGTTAGACGATAGATAAAACATTAGATTAATAATTTTCGTGACGCCCCGTTTTCGAAAATACAAAGTTATATCGCAAAAAATGCGTTATGATACATTTGGAATGAACATTATTTACGGTTAATTCAGATCATATTTTACTCATCATGACACCGGGTATCCGAAAATACAGTTGTATCTCGAAAAATGTGTTTTGTTACATTTAAAATAAAACATTTTTGCGTATAATTTAGATCATATTTTTTTCTTTTCAGGACACCCGTTTCCGAAAATACAAGGTTATATCGCGAAAATGTGTTTTGTTACATTTAAAATGAAACATTTTTGCGATTAATCTAGATCATATTTTACTTTTCAGGACACCCGTTTTCGAAAATAGAAGGTTATATCGCAAAATGTGTTTTGTTACATTTAAAATAAAACATTTTTGCGATTAATTTAGATCAAATTTTACCTTTCACGGCAACCCGTTTCCAAAAATACAAAGTTATATCACGAAAAATGCGTTTTGTTACATTTATTTTGCATTCCCAATAAAATACATATTTTCCCTAATTAAGGTCGTCGATGAATCTGTTCCTGTCGTTCAAGCTCAACACACGTTTGGACGAGTGTGGGGCGGTTTTTTGGTCGACGATAAATTAAAAAGTTGCCACACGTTATTTGTATAACGATAATAACTGAAAATTAAGATTTTATAATAGAAATGAATTTGTCTCAAGATGGTATTTTACGATTCCTGCCAACAGAAAATAAACACGCTGACAGGCTTGGTTATAACTGATATTCGTTTAATTTATTTTACACTATTAATAAACGCGCCAGACCAATTGCGACCATATAAATTGCAGTCGCATCGGTATGGACTGTATGTTTTTGGCGCTCTCACATTAATAATAATTTTCAACAAAACAATACCCCGACGGTCATTGAAGCTGAGTTCGTTACCGAATAATTCACAATTTTATTTACGGAATTTGCAATTTCAAGATCTCACTTGACGATTTTGATGATGTAATTATTACTGCTTAAATGCCTCAAAATACAACAAATGTAATCATTTTCGACGATAACAGGCGCAACAATTCGTAAACGAGCCGTTATAACGAAATTCGCGATTGATTTTACCTCTCTCTTGTTTACAATTTTAACATCCCGCCGGCCACGTATGGTCGCACCCGGCTGTTTGTTGGCAGAACAACGATACGCTAAAGTTAATTGATCGAATACAGGGAAGTATTTATTTATCATTTCACTTGCGAACATCGAGGTTTTGGCGGAATTGTACATCATGTTGTCTTTCTGAAATAATAACTTTTTCAATAAATGTTCATTTTACTTTTGCGTCTTTATTATATGTCGGGTTTTCATTTATTTTAAATTCGAAATTGTCCGAAATACTCCAACAGGTGTATAAGTACAATAATAATAGTACTTACCAGGGAAGTTTAATACACACGATGTGTGAAGGGCGTCGTAACTCCCGTTTATTAATTATAAATTTTGTTTACATTCTGCTTAGAAAACAACGGCAGTCATCTCACGTAACTCTCGCAACCAAATCTTTTTTTGCAGCATTACAAAGAGTGCTATTTATGAATGCTGAAAGTACATGACATTACTAAACATTTTGCCAATATATGAAGTTTTCTGCCCGATTTAAACTAACTCGCACACAAACCAAGGCATGTCGACATTTAAAAATTACTTGTCTTTGGGTAAGCTCTGAAATAGTATAATATAAATGTAAAAGATAAATTAGGTCACGCTAGCTCACGAAACGGGAGGATTTTCAAAGTGATCTTGTGTAATATTTCGGAGAAAAAGGTTTGAAAGAAAAGTAGGTCAACCTATCTCCTAAAACAGGGGAGTATCCTGCGTAATATTTCGGAGGGAACGTAGGTTAACTTATCTTTTAAAACAGCCGGTGGCGACTTTCAAAGTGGTTCAAAATCACAAATTAATAATTATCAGATTAGGTTTAGGGATAAATCGAAAAGTTGAATTTCCAGCGCACCTAACCCTAATTAGTTGATTGCTATTTATATTTGGAGGGGGGGGGGGGGGGGGGAGAGATTATTTTGCACGGGATTTGTACAAACGATCCACCCTGTAATTAATATGGTTTCCAGCCTGCCTCGTATCTGTTAGATGGAAGGAGTAACAAATGTGAAAGTCTTTGCTGTTTACGCGAGTAAGCAACTGACACCGCCAGTAAGCAACTGACACCGTGATACATTGCATGAACGTTTTGTCCCGGAAGGTGTTAGCAGATGTCATTTCTTTGCCGATGAATTCGCTCGTTTTAATTAAACATGAATTCGCTTAGAGGGAACTGGGTTAACGAAAAGGCAGGCTTCTCTTTAATTCATAATATTAACCGGAGGAGCGCTTTTTTGAGTATCTATGCCGTTTTAAATGGGTTATATGAAAGGCTAGGGCACCTAACTTGTTAAAATCGGCAAAAGCACTTTCGCACTTTTTTTTTCGACTGCGAAGCACTTTCGCACTCATAATTTGCTTAGAGTTAACACTGCTTGTCAATACAAATGATTCGATTGGTTGTCACTTCTGGGCCAATCACATTAACCCGCATACTAAAGTCAGATCTACTGACAGGATTCCTTTAGTGGTGTATTATTTGTAAATTCATGATTTTGATTATTGAGAGATGCTTATTGAGCATCGTTTCACATTCAAAATACCCCCATGATGACTTGATCACTGCTGTACAAAACAAAATTGCCACAAGCTTATTATTACGATCATTTGACTTACCGTGGCCCATTTCCGTTTGAGCATAGGTGCCCAAAATCTCATGATTTATTGCAGGTATCAACCACTTTGCTCTTTGTTCATCAGTTGCTTGGCCCATCAATGTAGGCACAAACATTCCATAATGAAGATCAAAAAAGACATTAGGCCTTTTCTTGGTGACATTTCTGTAAGTGATATTGAAAATAAGACTTGATTTAAATAAAACATGACATCGGACAATACACACATTTTGGATGCCAGGAAAATTGTAATTTACAAAAATCCTATAAATGTGTGAAGAATAAGCTTAGTATCATGTAGCTAACTGTCTTTTTTCACTCAAAGCAAGGTCACATGCACTCACTGAGGAATAGAGGATTCGATCTCTGAGAGAGGTTATACACAATCACCAAAATATCAAGAGCTACTGTGACTATAAAGAACTTATTAACTGAAATCCTTTCACCCCAAAGTACCATTTTACTTCTTTTTGTATTGTTTATTCACAAAGTGTATTTTAGTATGGTAGAAAAATACCTACTGATTACTGAAATGCCCAATAGAAAATACCAATTGAGACATAAAGAAGTTCATGCGAATAAGACCGAAAAACAGCTATGAGGTAGTTAAGAATGTTAATGATAGATTTTATTCTACAATATTCAGTATAGTTATTTAAATAAAGGTATTGGAGGCCCTGAAATAGTTTCTAACAAGAGATAATAACTACAATCATACAAGTTATAAAACATAAAATCCTTGTGATCTTGAACCAATTCGCCCAGTTTTTCTTTCTTCCTGACAAGAAGAGACGATTTTCTCATCCATTCTTCAAATCTGTCCATTCTAGACATGAAAGAAGGATCTGGTCCATCGTAGTCCCTATCCGATTCAACAATGGATACTGAAACATAAGAAAATTACATGCATCAGAAAATAGTATGCAGGAAAATTTAAAACAATTTGAATGCAAAATTAAACTTGAACAATAAGAAAATAAGTTAGATGGAATGTTTTGCACCAGATATATGGAAGAGCATATCATCAAGATCCAAATCTACCTTTATCAACTATTCATATGAAAAAAATTATTTCAGTTATCAAGAACTTTATATTACAAAACAAACGAGCATATAAAATATAATGAAACTGTGAAGATAAATCTGCACAAATATTTTACTCAATCTCATTATGCTAAAAAAGTTCTACATTTTATTATATTTTATTTATATGATAGGTAAATGATTTTTAATACGTTCTCATAGTTTCAACACCAATCAAGACCTTCATTATATTTGAACACTAAGTACAACTGTAATTAAGTCAGGTTAATTCCAATCTATTTATACATACATATTATAAGTATCAGTATTATTTACAGGTTTTAATGATATGAAATCCACAAATTTTTGAATCACTCTAACTTCAGTTACTGGAGAAATGGATGACCTACCAATTTTCTTTCTTTTTTCTCTTTCCTCTTTACCACCATTCAATAGCATCGCTAGTTCCTCATAATCAAATGTTCTTGTATCTCTCTCTTTTTGTATATCTGGATTTATTTTCTGCTCCTCACTTGATGCCATTGTTAATCACAAATTTCAACTAGTTGTATAATTACTGAATTATGGACACACTAATAGCTTTAAACAAAATTAATAAAGTTGTTACAATAGCTGACACAGACTGAAATGCTAAGCATGTACTGGTACCGGTACAGAAACAAATGGATATCGCAAATAGATGCCATCAAAACAGATTACAGAAAGAGGATATGAAAAACATGTTCCTGTATGAATTGCAAACTTACAGCTACAGCCTGGCACAGCCATAGATCAGAAAGAAATAATAACCGGCTGCCTAATCCCATACAGTACCTGACATGGATTAGTAACCGGATGAGAGGCCTTTCTTCCACCCGGCCGGCCGGCCCAGATAAACGTGAAAATCCTATCCTATCCTGCCAGCCTTCACTGGAGTAAGCCCAGTTTAAAGTCAGATTCAGATACAAATTACAAAGCCCCCAGCAACACCTCAACCGTAATTTAAAACCATCTTGGCATCTTCAGATCTTTTACAGTTTTATAATTCTACTCCCCCATTCAGCCAGTCCAAAATGATGGCGACAACACAAACCCCACTCCCCAGGCGAAAAGAACAAAGTTACCGTACCTAGCAGACGCGCCGATCGGCGATTGCCAGAACTCAAATTTGATTCGAGCGATGCGAGAGACGACGAGAAAGGCATCGGTGGAAAATCAGCTGATGCCTAATGCGTTGCCAGATAAAAGCATATAAATTGTGAATAATAGGATAGGATTTACAGATTTATCCCGGGGGAGAGGAAAGCCGATGAGACGGCTTATCCATATGGCGAACCACGGCCTCTCGTCCGGTTACTATTCCAAGTCGGGTATGGGATTAGTTATAATGTTATGTTCGGAAGCATGGATTTGGTGGTGGAGGAAGCCATAACCGACCAGCGGTTACGTAAACCACCCAACGGCGGCGAGGAGTCCAGCAATCCTCTTGCACATAACCATCCCTGCATGGGATTTGAACCTGCGAACCCACGCAGAGTAATTAGAGGTGCGGTGGCAAGCGTATTCCTAACGCTTAGCCCGTTGAGCTACACCGCCGCGCAATTGCAAAAAAATCATAGTTCTCCCCCAAATATAAGTGTCTTACAAATATATCCGCCTCTTTGAAGAAACACAAAAAGACCTATTTTACCCCAAAAGATAAGTGTCTTACAATTTCTGCCCCCCTATTTACACAAGACCAGCATTAGTACATATAATAAAGTGTTTATACAACGAGTTTGGAAAAGTTTGTATGTGGGGAAGATTGAAACCTCGTTTAAACCTGGCTCGATAGTCAATTCATGAAAAAATTTGCAAAAAGACCAATTTTGCACAAAAGAATAAGTATCTTACAATTACAACTACTTATGAAGTTGACACTACAGCGATCTCATCAAGACGTTTAAACCGCCTGTTGTTGAAACGAGTACGCTTTAGCTCCTGTTGACTTTTCTCCATGATTCCCTGTGTTCGATTATCTTTTGCTAAGTTCTGTTTGTTATAGACCGAGGATTTTACGTAAAGATGCCCATACTTTTCATAGCCTATTGTTGTATCATACCTGCCTAAATCCCTACTAGCAAAGCCCCCACAGAGAAATTTTGGGTACATAAAATGTTTTAAATGCAGTCATCAGTTCCGGGCAATAAAAACAGTTTGAACCACATAAACCAGTATCTGAAGCAATTTTTGCCAATTTTGTATAAACTGACGACTGGGCCATGTTGAAATAGAATAAATATATTTCCCCCCATATACTCCTTTTCAAACTCGTTGTGTAAATAATACCTTAATATAATTACTTTACTGGTCTTGTGTAAATGAGGGACCGTACATATAAGACACCTATTTTGGGAGTCGAAACATGTCTTTTTGCCAATTTTAGTATAAATAGACAATTGGGCCAGGTTTGAACGAGAATAAATATATCTTCTCCCCATTCAATCTTTTTCAACCTCGATGTATAAAGAGCCTAATGCCCTAATGTCCTTTACTCCACATCCGAGTATTTACGCCAGAAATATCTATATCAAATTATTAAAAAAAAAATTCGCGATGACCGATCACAGAAGATGAAACTTCACTCTCAGCTTTAATTGATGTGGGCTTTCCAGTTAACTTTTCATGTTATTTTGCGTTTTTCTGTATTGCAGCATTTGTTTCGATGCGACATTGAGAGTGACACCACTAGAAGACACCCTGGCGACATATAGGCTTTGATAGGATAGACTCAAATATTAATACCAGGTCCTACGTCAAGTCCGACCAACGACTAACGGTCCGACGTATCGTAAACGTTTGTTGGCAAGAAATACCACTTTTGAAGTTGCGAGTCTCCGCGTATACCCGGGTACTCAACTAAATTCTACCAACAATCACGTACTACAAAATGCATTGTCCCCCACTTGTCTCGCTCACGGTTAATAAAAGAATATATCATGATAATATTTATTTCAATTTATTGAGAAGAAAGCTTTGGAGATGTTATATTCTGTGAAATTGAGTAAATATGACGCTGCCACAATTTTATAGTCTCGCAGCCATCTTGTATTGAAAACTATTCGAAAATAAAATAATTCACACAATATATCATTATATTCTCGAGACAATGTAAAAGGGATTTCGAATTTTTTTTACACGCTGTTCTTGATATTTTGCTAATTATCCAATGTTACATAAATGAACAATGTGTCAAAATGGACCTTTCCCCGATCTTTGACCCCCGAAAAATTCTTCTTATACTTTACCATTACAAAATTTTCGGGGCTATTTTAAAAGTGCTTTTGCGAGTTGGCGCCTGTAAAATGAGGTATGTGTTTCACAGCATCATTATGATTTATCGCATATAACAATCTGTTTTTTAAAAGTACCGGTAAAGAATTTTAGCCTAGTCTATCCCAGCTAATTCTACACTAATTTTCTATTACTGAAATTAAATTAAAACTCCTAGGAAGACAGAGTGATCTTTGAATTGTCTGATTTATATCTTAGTTTCCGAAACACAACTGAAAACTAACGAATAGAGTTCGAAAACGAGGTAATGTTCACGACCACGCTTGAAAATCTGTCTGGGCGGAAGCGAAAAGGGAGCATTGTTACGTCACTTTTTGCATCTTGCTGATTGGCTAATGTCACAAAATAAACAGGGAAGTCGATGCTCGGGGAAAGGTCCATAAGCTCGGCGAAACTTGTTTTTAAGATTAATCACGTGACTCTCTAGGGTAAGTCCCTGAATTTCCCCTGATATATACAAAGAACACATTTTGCGATCGCGGCGTGTTACGCATGTCTATGTGCGGACAGTTTGATAGGAATAAGATATATATCAACATGTAAAGACTGAAATACGAAAAGGACATTGTGGCATTAAGGCAACATACAGACATCATACTGTCATAACAGAATCGAAAGATAATAAATCAAGAATATTAAGAAAAGTATGGAATTGAAATGCGACTGTCTGCAGATAGCCTACTGCAAATACTAGGCTATTACTAGAGATTCTACTTGAATACTAAATGAGATTTAACTATATATGCACAAATAGTTTGTAGTGTATCTTGAAATGACCATACCAATGCTCAACGTTTTTAAACATTCATTTAATGGCATATTTTTGTTTTGTTCTCTTTGTGTGTAGATATATTGCTTTAACAATGCTGGTCAATAGATATCAATTAGGCTACAAACGTGTGATTAGTGTTTTTCCTGATAATTTATTTTACTAGTGTCCATACACCGAATTTACCTTCAGAGTTTTGAGTTTGTTTGTATCTTAAACCTCTTTATCACCTTTTCAGCAATGCATAGTCTAGCAATCACTAGTGTAGTAGTTCTCGTGGCTTGGTTTTTTTTAGCTTCAATGACCATTGTCGTCACTTTATTGCATTGCACTCCCCCTATTATCTTTGAATGAGATTGTATTGGTTATTATCAATGTACCGGTAAGTGTTAAAAGTACAACAGTCCGAAATACTATCGGGTATTTTATTTGTTCAATTCTGGCCCAAGCCTCATTTATTTGGGTTTTTGTGTGGGTGTGTGTGCTGGTGGGCAGGCACATGATTTTCCTCATGTTTTAAACTTTTTTAAAGGTTGTGCTTCAATTCGTGTGTGTTATGGTGTTTTCGAAATAATCCATCTACCGATATGGGTAATATGCGGAAAGGCTCGTCACTTAAATACGGATACCGTTTCCGTATGTAAATTCAGAAATTGGCAGAAACCCGTTAGAGAATGGGGTAACCAATTACAGGGTTATTGTATTATCTCTTAGTAAGTTCAAAGCAAAGTCTCTCTATTAGGGCTGTCCAAAATCGAATAATTTTTTGATTCGAATCGAATATTTTTGCCGAATCGAACCGAATAATCGAATATTATTGCGCAATCCTAAATCTGTCTCTATTTTACAATAAACGCCTGCCCTTCGATGTTGTGGTGACGTATGTGCAGTTACATCTTACTTACTGCTGGTATTTTGCAATACAATGTTTTCAGATTTGTGAAAGGAGATCACACGCTTGTATGAACTGGTCAAAAAAATTTGAGGACTCCAAAATTTGGGTCTCGAAAACTGTTGAGTGTTAGGGGTAAAAATTGCAATCTCAATTCTAATGGATTCAGTTTTAATAGGACATGTAAAGCCTGTAGATGCTATTTTAATCCTATCCACTAGGTTATGTTTTTTTGTGTAATTTTCAGCAAAATAATAACAACCATTAATATAGATAAAACTGTTGCTCAAATTCAAAATTGCATTTAACAAATTCGAAGCTAGTTTGATGACTTTAATATTGTTAGTGTAAAACAGCCATCAAAAATCAAGAGTGCAATTATTTGTCTTGGTATATTGATGAATAATACAGTATTGCCATCATAAGGATCCCAAAACACCTGTTTCAGCTTTGAGTTGCCTTTACCAAGTTCCTATGATAACTAACTTAACAGCTTCATATCGATTCTATTTATAGAACTATCGTTTTCTAAATTGTCTTTTTCTCCTTGTTCTCTCTCAAAAACGTCATTACCCGATAACTTTTAAGTTATGATGACCATGCATGAAATGGCTAATCACGTGCCACCGGGCGGGCATTAGGAATGACATGTTTATCACAAAATGAAGGCAAAAGAAATATTGGGAAACCAATTAAGCCAGGAGCGAGAGCGGTCTAAACTCGAAGCGCCGCCGCTTGCCCGATAAAAAACGTCCTGCAAAGGTGGTTTCCGCTTTATGTACCTAATCTTAGCGATTCGAAAATTAGCCGAAAAACGATTCGAATAATTTGCGATTCGATTCGATTATTTGGTTCGCTTGGACAGCCCTACTCTCTATTAGCTGATTGCACCCAGATACATTTATAACATCCTATTTGATCAAAAATTTCAGACTGGCTTCATTGATTCTCATTGCTGCACTAGTCACTAAAATAGGTACCATATTTATACAGTTATATGAATATTTCGATTTACCGAAAAAGCATACACAGAACAAAACAATGAACACGCAAATGATTAAGAAAATTTGAAAAACTGACAAAACTTCTAATAAGGTTAAAAACACATATTTCGAATGTGAATGGTGTCAAAGCTGTAATCTTTGTCATACCTCACAGTTTGGCTGTATTTCTCTGTATTCTGTATTTCTCTCGGCAAATATTGATAGGAGTCCTGCAATCCTTCCGCACATATTTATTTCCCCGCAGGATTCGAACCAGCGAATCCAAGCAGTGTAATCAGAGGTGTAAAGGCACCACACCGACGAGACCATTTTATACTATGAGTTTTATACTATTTTCAGAGCATATACCATTAAACTAAAATGAGAATTGTACATATTTTGTTGGTTGCTCTTGTTGCAAAATCCTTCTATTCTATTGTTCTTCATATAGAAACACCACGTAGTGTTGTGTAAGTATGAAACATTTTGCATTCATATAAGTATTTTACCTGAATACCATTTTCATTTTAAATTATTTTAACAAGAGAGCAATTCGCAAATACACAAAAGTTGTGCAGCGGTGCCGGTTCAATAACTTGGCTAAGCACCAAGTTTGTTGAGAAGATTGGTAAACAACCACAATGAAGACTGTTAGGTGTAACAGAATTAAGTGTCATCATATGATTTAAAATGAAATAGCATGTTGGTTGAAATGTTGTGAGAACTACATGGGCAATCTTGCCTCGTGACATAGACTACAAGTGAAAAGTACTCTGTGGTCAGGCCTTAAATTTGTAATTTGTAAGCATTGTTATGATACATGAATACTCATGTACTCGTTTTTTTACAGGTTTGATGAAGTTCACTACGGTAGAATATGTAAATTTTACCACCAAGGCCAATTTCATCTTGATTCTGAACCACCTGGTGCAAAAATATTGATGCAACTATTTTTACCGAAACATTCTGATCAAAATATTTGGAGTAAAGTTGGAAAAGGTGATTAATTATGATTAAGATCAAATCTCTTAATAACTTTTGCAGAAATATTTTGCTTCAGCATTGCATTTTGGGTATTCAGTCCTTTATTTAATTTTTCGACTCTTGAGCTGATGAACTTGAAAATATCTTAATATTGAAGTAGTAGGAGTCATCAAAAGTCACCTGGTTATCGATCAACAGCACACAAGAAAATAATAATACGTTAAAAAAATAAATAAAGGCTGTTGCAAATGTAAAACTCAAATCACTTAAATTTGTTTTATGATTTGTAGACTTTCCAGATGATTATCCAGCATGGATAGCTCGTCTTCCAGCTGCTATATGTGGTGTTCTACTTCCAATCATCGTCTTCAATATTATTTTATCACTGAAGTTTTCTGCTTTTGCTGCACTTATTTCATCCTTTCTTGTTGTTTTTGGTGAGTTTAGTTGCAATATTAATTAGCAATTAAATTTAGTATTGTTTCATTTTTTAATTATTAGCAGAGGGATCAAGAATTTTAGCATACTGAAAGTGTTTGGCGTATTTTTAACCGCTGTAGGATTAGAATTGTTAAATTAATTTTTTTCTTAGTGTATGATAGTGTTTACAATTACAATTCCTTTTCTTCTAAAATTGACTTATCGGTAATATATATTTTTTTTCAGAATTGTTTTATTTTATCTCATTACTTCTTACTTTTTATGCTGTGATCGGCAAACGTTATGTACCGGTAATAATGGGCCACATTAATTTCCGCCTTTAAGCAATGTGCTTAGTTAATAAATTTATGAGAAATATTTGTTTTTATGCATTGAAAGTAAGGTGGTTCGAGGGCCACAAAAATTTCAAAAATTCGCGGGCTGGAGGTTGCGAACCACTGTTTCCATCGATAATGTGTTTTTTTATTTTTGAATTCTGGGAAAAAAGGTTTCAATGTTTCACTAAAACTTGTGTGGTCCACTGAATCAGCTGGAACTGGCAAATGGCCTGCAAAGATGAAAAGGTTTGTATGTTACCTTGGATCTAAATCAATGTATATTCATTTTACAGATAACGCACTTATTGTCCAGAGCAAACTGTTTCTTCCCGATTCAATCATACTATGTTTTCAATATCTTGCAATATGTTTATCACTTTCAATGACCAAACAAAACGGAATAGTAACTGGAATAATTCTTGGTATTTCTCTGAGTTTGAGTACTTCAAGTTATGTAACATGGATTGTTATACTTTATATAGTTGCAGAAGAATTGTGGAAGATTATTACGAACGGAAACATTTCATTGGTATGTCTTATGGTAGTTTAATAGTTCTGCTATTTGTACTACTGGTATATCAAAACTTCTTCAGTAGCCTATGTCTTCTTTAGTATAGAACCGTGAGATGAAGTTTTATCAGTGTCTTTTTTTCATTACACTTGAAATGTTATGCGGGTTAGACATACGCTTATCTGAGACTGATAAATGTACATTGACTATATTATAATTTCTAATATGATTTTCTAATTTCCTCATTTTCTATCTGCAAACGTTTCTCCAACTCTGGATCATTCAATTTGGGACTCATCTAAATAAACAATGAAACAATCTATTATTCGTATATTGAGTGGAGAGAATACTTTGTGTTTGTAACATTCTATCTGCTAATCTATGTAGTCGATTAATATCCATTGTTAATTTATGCCATGTAAATTTTCAATTTTTATCATATTTTTTAAAGGAAACATATTAAACTGAAATTACAAGTGTGTACAAAATATAATTCCTTTTCAGAAATCTGTTGTTTTCTCGTCTGTGACATATTTCTCTTATGTTGTAATGACTCCTATACTAGTCTACATTCTGATATTTTACCTTCATTTCGCATTGCTGCCTCTACCTGGTCCCCATCAACAACAGTTATCTCCTGCATTTCAAGCATCCTTCTCAAATAGTCCTGATTTCAAAAGCAAGACTGTTGTTTATGGCAGGTAATAATTTTTTCTGGTAAGTACGGTAACTTTAATAAGCACCGTACTGTGAGATGTGACTAGTGTATATGTCAATATGTTAAGACAGTTGTTATCTCAGACTATTAACTGGTCATGGTTCATATGATCAAGCTGTCTTGTTGGGTCTCCTCGCCATGGAATAGATATGGAAATCCTACCCTTATATTCTTCAATTCCTAATATGTAAATCTTTAATCCGTTAATTCATGTGGTATAAATCAATGTGATTATTTATTCTATTTCAATAAAACAGCCAGTTCACAAAGTCTTTGCACCCTTATTTCAATACACTATACTGCATGATGAATCATACATTAATATATTACAGTAATTTTACTTTTATGGTTATCAATATAAGTCTAATATTACCGAATTATTTCAGCTATGTCACATTAAGATCAGTGTCTAAAAAATGCTACTTAACTTCATCCAATAAGAGATATCCAGTGCAATATGAAGATGGAAGATATAGCTCTCAACTACAGGTTGTACCTACTCGGTTGAGAACAAGACATTGTATTCTTGAAATTTCTCTGACATTGTAAAATTTCACTAGTAATTGAAATATTTGAAATTAAAATCTGTTCTCAATTGTAAATATTCTTGTTTTGTAGCCCGGTAGTGGTTACTTCATGTGATTTCTGCAGTAAATCCTAATTTAATAACAATTTTGTTGTAAATATGCATGAAATTGAACTATTTGAAAGCAGATCCGACATATATTAACTCGATCATTTATAGAGGATGTATAGACACTCTTTAGTCCCAACATTACCATTTCCTAATCTAAACAGATGGTGAGCTGCACTCCAGAAAAAGAGGCTCGTAACTGGTGGTTGGTGTCACTGCCTTATGAATCTGCTTCAAAAAACAAGAAATTGCATAATGATGATCAATTACAGCTGATTCATTCCAGAACGAACAATAAACTTCAAGCAAATGAGGCTGCTGGACCTTTATCAATTTATAAACACGAGGTATCTACTACTTCATAAATAGCTATTTTCAATTCCTCTTTGCATTAACAGTTCACCTGATGTTCGTTAGGATGTCATTGATTGCCTTGTATTTGCATTTGATCAATTTGATTCCTAAAATTGGCAATATCTTTATGAATTTCTATATGTCTAAATAACCATAATTTTAATAAGCCGAAAATGTGTATAACTGTGTGTATTTCTTAATTTGTAGTATCGTTGATAAGGTGTTGGTTTATTTGATCAGTTTTAGTTCTAATTGTATTGTGTGAAAGCACCTATTCTGTTTTGCTATTCCAAGGTTTGTTGTTACTCTGAAGATTCTGACCTTCCATATGAACCTTTATGGACAATTAAACTGAAGACATCAAAATACAATGACAAGTGGAAAACTTTATATCACAAGATTCAATTTATCCACAATGCATCAGAAACAATGTTGCGTGTTAGTATTCAGTTCAAACTGTTCATAGAATTTAAGCACCAACTACTGACAATGTTTACGTCTGAAATATTTACTGGAATAATGAGAAGATTCTTTCATTTACGTAAATACACTATTGATCCTTTGCAACATGTAGCGCTCTCTACAATTTAGTACCTCCTTGATGTATGAATTCAAAATATTGCGTTGTTTTTCATTTTACAACTTGATGTGAGATTATTGCTTGAAATTTGCAGGCACTCACCTTGTCTTCTATCTTAATGGGCTTCCCAAACTTTTAAGTTATAGATATCCTGCAAATATTTGATGTAATTTAACTGACTATTACGAACTTTTTAGGGAATAACATAAGGCGATGATTCTCGAACTTATTCAGCTTTCTTAGCACTGACAAAAATTCAAAATATTGGTGTGATTGTTGGTGATCCCCTGACCTCGAACTAATAAACCCACAGTGAATATCATCTTCTTTATATTTGCTTTTGAACGTCTGCCCAACTGAATCTTTCTATTTGGATAAACGATCTTATTCAAAATACTTTTGTATGATTATCAAAATTAGTTTCGAAAAAAACACAAAGTTAATGCGCTTCAATAACTGAATAGCAAATAGAGTTAGTTAAATATTGAGTGGATTTATGCTATATTTAAACACTTGTAACACAATTGCTTTCCTGTTAATTTAAAACTCGGTGTCTCACCTGACAAACTCTCATGACATATTAGTGTGCAGTTTAAGAACTACTGACATAAAGTTATATATTTTAAAGGTTACAGACATGACATATTCGCAATCAGGACACTATGAAGTTGTGTCCGATGTTCAGAAAAGCAACTGGGCTTATGGTGATACAGAATGGATAGCGGAGGAATTATTCCATGATGATTTTACCGATGAAGAAAGAGATGATGACAATATGGAAATAGGCTTTTGGGATAAATTCTTTGAAACACATGTAAGAGAAAATTTAATGAACTTTAAAAATGTCTGTCTGGTTTATTGCAATGATGGGAGGAAGTGTTGAGTACAGAAGTGCCTGAATCTCGCCCCAGTTTTATATCTTATTTTGGCATTGAGAAACATAAAAATTTCACATAATCTGTAAAAGCGGGAAACTAAAGAAATATCAATCATATTTAAACTGCCTCAAGTGCTCATTAATATAAAACTGTACAAAATCTAAACACAGTAGCCTTCATCATTCATTGTCGTCTTGTACTATTAATTCAAAATGATCAATTTGAATCATTAAGTTATACTTTTTGTGGCATCGTGAAGGACGCGATCACCTGATGTAGCCCCATTTGCAGATTGACAAAATTGTTTTAAACTGTGCCACTGGTATTGACATGTTGTTTCTGAAGTTTTGTATTAAATATTCAATCTTAAACCCTCTGATCGGAAGTTCACAAAACAATCACTATACTCTATCTCGCCACAGGATTTCTAAAATAACATACAATTGATTTTAAGTATGGACATCCGCTTCATAGATATCATTGTATTGTGTACATCCTCGTAATCAAATCCTGATTGATGTTTTCAACAGTTTGAAACAGGAATCTTGTTCAAATCCAGGTTTTCAGTATCACTAGTAATCTCTTGTTTAGATGCTGATGTATGAATTATCTCGATCAACAACAACTGATCACATACATGCTTCATCACCGTTCACCTGGCCTCTTGCACAATCAACAATCCCATACTGGCATAATCAGACATTTGATTTTCAAATACATTTGGCTGGGAACCCAATATCTTGGTGTACTGGGATTTGTTTCTCTGTTCTCTACGGATTGATGATTACTGTATGGGCAATGAAGATGCAAAGAAAGATGGTCACCATTGATATAGGTATTTTGATGTTAAACTGATTGCTTATACTATTTGTTGGGGATCTGTCATTAGCCAGCTTTATGAGAGTTGCCATTCTTCAAAGTCAGGAATCTGTGACATCTACTGTGCTTGCTGGTATGGTATTACGAATTATCAGTGAATCCTTGTTTGTATTTTATATTTTCAGAACTGTGGACCAAGAATGCATATGCCTTTACAATATTGTCATCAGGATGGTTATTGCATATGATCTGGTGCCTATCATGTGATCGCCCATTGTTTTTATATAACTATCTGCCTGCATTGCCCTTTAAACATATGTTACATGCATGTGCAGTGGAATCTATTACAAAAGTCTGGTAAGCTCAAAATAATAATAATAAATTAGAAACATAATAGCCTAAACTAAAGGTTAAATCAATGCACTTTATTATTTGTTTTCAGTGGGAAAGCAGTATCCATATGTTACATATTTTTGATGGTGATGATAATTTTTACGTTTGAAGCCTTGTCGTCTGTAACTTTTGGAGTGATCCGTCCCGATGATGAGACTATCAAACTATTTCGCTGGTGGAATGCTTGGGATGTTTTTCTTCATTCGAAATGGAGTGAATAATTTTTCAGCACTACCCCAGAGCAAAAAATAATCACAAATTTTATCGTTGGTGTTGTGTTTTCTAACTTCTTAAGTATCATTATACTATTAACACTTGTGAATTATTTGGTTTTTTCATTTGATTAGGGTTTGAAACGAGCGGAAATGTCTTAAGTAATTGTGGCATTCTGAATATATACAGTGTTTCCCCGAAAATGAGACTGGGTCTTAAGGGCTTATTTTTGGGTGATGTACAAAACAAAATGATGTACAAAATATGAAAACCGATATCCATTTACTTATAAATAACACGTTTTTATTCAAAACAACTGCAAAACATAGATTATCAATCATTTAAAACGTGTAGGAGAGATTTCTTGCTATCGACCAAGTCTAAACAAATATCGAGTTTTCGACTAGGTCTTATCTTAAGGGGAAGGCTTGTAATCCTTTTAAAAATTCAGGCTAGGTCTTTTTTTCGGGAAAACACGGTATTTATAAGCACTCGGCGTATTCAGTTAGTTAAAAAGTACCGCAAATAGGTTATTAAATAAATATGTAAAGCCTATCCCAAATATATAGCGAGTAATCAAAGTAAAATGAACAAGTCATAAAATTTATAATAAATTTATTTATTATAAAATACGTGATGGATGGAATATCGGGGTTTGATTGGTATTTTTTGATTCAGAAATTACGATGGACTCCGGAAACCTTTACGTTCACAATATATACAAAGTAATTATGTAACAATCGAGTATTTCACATAATAAGGTATTTTAAAATATTAGACTATTTGTTTCACTAATTTAACAATTAGTTGAATAATTGGAACATCTTTTTGAGCATATATATATATATGAAAATAATATTTCTGAATATTTTACCCTATTATGATCAGACCTTGCGAACAAGTCATCGCAACACGGGCTTTAACTAAGAACAGATCAGCTCGTGTAACTACGTTTAACATCTCTTTGTATTAATGTTTACTTTGCTTGTCACACGAGAAAAAGAAAACATGTTTTATATTGTGAATAAAATGTCGCTTACAAATTTGAATCGTGCCAGACCAGGCATAATCACTTGTTCCTGTGCAATTTCACTTTTCTACAGAAGATTTAATTAATATAGCGAACGCGGTATATCACAGAATGCCAATGGTTTTCAAGCCCGGCCCATCGACTCAGCGCTTGTTGTCGGATTTTTTTTGCTTAACCGTTATCAGCGACGTTTGTGTCACTCATCACTGTATCAATCTCGAACACCATATATTGATTGGCGGGTTGAGAATAGTGTTTCAAGGTATTTGAGGTAATATTGTCTCCTCCCCCAAAATAAAACATGAAAGTTAAAATAATACGAGATCGAGGAATATCACTCTTTGACATCAGGAGACGAATGACACTAGGTATACGGAGCCATTGTCAATTTGCTTAGTCTTCGATCGTATCCGTGGTGAGTAATATTTAACTTTTCGTAATCATCGTTTAGGTATAAATTAATTGGTCGTTTCGTTCTCCCAGAAGTTTAAGATGCATGAAATTGATGGTTAAAATTCTGTGTACGAGTTAGTTAGCGTCAACTCACGAAACCACTCTCAAAATGAGCATCAAAAATCGCGTAATGGTCGAGTTTAGGTAAAAGGTACCAGTAAAATAGAATCCATGTCCTCGATTAATAAGGCGTAATCACATGGCCGCCTCTCGTCTTGTTTCCAGTCCATATCGGATATATATGGCAAATTTTAACCAGTTCCTCGCTTCAGATTCATTGACTCTATGATGAAAGGTGCTGTAACTAATCAGCGGTTATATAAAGTGTAACCCACCTTACTACAGCTAGAGTCCAGAAATCCCCTCCGCATAACTATCCAGCACAGAATTCAAAACTACGCAGAATAATTTTGATGCAAACGTAGTTATGCGTCTAACGCAAAGAACGGCATAACCATATGGCAAACCACGGCCTCTCGTCCGGTTACCAGTCCAGGCAGGGTATGGGATTAGTTAGTTATTAGTCTTCGGAAGCATGGACTTGATGATGGAGGAAGCCGTAACCGACCAGCGATTATCTGAATCACCCTACGGCGGCGAGGAGTCCAGCAGTCTTCTCGCACATAACCTGCGAATCTACGCAGAGTGATAAGAGGTGCGGTGGCGAGCGTATTCCTGACGCTTAGCAAGATGAGCCACACCGCCGGCAAAAATCGTGCAATAGTCGAGTTTAGGAAAAAGGCTACAGTGAAATGTTGTTCGGTCTGTGACGTAGAAACTATGTCGTCCTCAATTAATAAGGCGTTATCACTTGACGCGTCACGCGTGGCCTCCAGTCCATACCGGGTGTGGCGATTTTTAATCAGTTACTCGCTTCACATTCACGGACTTTATGGTGAAGGTGCTGTAACCAATCAGCGATTATGTGAAGTGTAACCCACCTTACTACTACGACTAGAGTCCTGCAATCTCCTCCGTATAGCTATCCAGCACGGGATTCAAAACTACGCAGAATAATCTTTGGTGCAAAAGCAGTTATGTGTCTAACGCAAAGCACGATTCGCCAACCATCGGATAGTATACTGACAACTGCACACTGTGAATTATTTGCTATTGTGGGTGGGTGGAAATAAAAACTTATACTCTTATAGTATATATATAATTCTTTGCATGAGAAAAACTCAAGTCATACTAAACAACCAAACACAACACTAATTTATAGATCTTATTCATCACGATATATATTATGTAAACAAGGCAAACATAATACTACTGAAAAAAATATTGGATTAATCCATATGTAGTGAGAGTCATAAATTTTGGACAAGTGTGGAACAAAACGTTTTCGACACACCCCATTTTTAAGTTGAATATCAGTCACAGTTACATGTAGGCATTTTAATTATATGCAAATATTATATAAATTCCCTGTTATTTTGAGATGTACATTTGGCCACTCAACAGGGCCACCTATGGTTTTAGTTGATATATTAATATAACCATGGCAACCTGACCAGAAATTCCCTGAATACCCCAAATTTTACTGATTTTTGAAATAAGTAACTGGAAAAACAATGATCTCATAGGTTATCTCAACTTAGGAGAGTGAATAGATATTAATTAGAACATTGTAAAGTGTGATTATCTATGCATTGTATACCAGCAAAACTAAAATACTTTACAATAGATTAGTCATGGTTTGGACATAGATCTTACAAGACCAGCAGCCAAGTACACCAGATTGCAAAAGTCATTAGTAGCTAGAAATTGCTCAAAATTACAGATTTAATATTTTTTCTTAAGACATAGAAAATTAGCATTTTTAAAAGATGTTTTGCTGATTAGGTAACTGTAATTTCAATCTCTACCATAATCGAGTTCACTCTTTAGGCGGACTATTTTCATCAACTTTGTCTGTAGATTGATTTAAACCTGACATGTCACTGAGGCCCAGTAATGTCCTCGTACCTTGAACCAGTTGCAACAACTTCATGCTTTTTTGCCGAGTGTCAACTGCTGGTGAATCATTTGTCACATCAAGAAGAGATTTCTCCGTAACCTGAGATGTGTTTAAAAATGATTCATTATTCTGCAAGTGCATTTTTTGCATATGACTGCATAGATTATCACCACAAACTGGACTTGGAGGAGTTTGAAGGTCTGCCTGTTTATTTTCAATCACTGAAATTTTTGAGTCGATAATATCTAGGCGAGCAACGATATTGTTGGCAGGAATTTGTTGTTTATGTCCTATGAAAATTTCAAAGTCTTTTTTGAGTATTGTTTGTTCTTTTTTCAACTTTAAATTCTCCATTTTCACCTCCTCGAGTTCACTTTTTAATTTTGAATTTTCTTGAACAACTTTCTCCAAAGTTTTCAATCTTTCCTGCAATTCATTAATCTCGTCCCGAAAATAAATTTCCTTTGACTCGTATTCCACATTGTCACTTTCACCAACTCGCCCATTGTTTTGAATATTATCGCTTGCATGACAAACAACAGTACTTCTGAAGGATTGTGGCTCATCCTCATGAGACACCGAATGAAGAATTTCCATTTCAGAAACAGAATTTAGAGTAGGTACAGTTTTACATCTAGTGACACTTCGCGCAGTTGACTGCATTATTGGCGCAGTGCTTAATATGCTATGACTTGCAGATTGCAAGTGTGATGAATGGACTAAAGTAGCTTCTCGACTCGAAGCAATGGAACTTACATCTGGTACTTTCATGTTTGCATTAGATATACCACTTGCTCCCACCATCGCAGCGATACTAACAGCTGTTTTGGCCCTTGGTTTGGTCTTACCATCATTCGCAGCTAGTTTTGGACTAGTACGAACAAATTCTAATATGTCCTTGGTGAGGATTATTTTTCTTTCTGCAAATCCTTTTGACATGAACTGCCCAATCTTCAATGTTAAATTACACTTTGGATTATGTTCTCGCATAATTTTGAAAATAACATTGACAAAAGCAGAATCCCTTTTTCCCGCCAAACTGTAATTGAGTTTGGTTATGTTTTCAACAACTCGTGAATTAAAGTTAAAAAAGGCATGATAAAGGATAGGCAGATGAGCTGATACATCGCCCTTGGAAAGTCCTTCAAAATCCAGCTCATCAGGGTATTGCACAAAAGAAACTTGTTTCTGGAGTTTTTTTAGATTGTTCCTGATGTCACCAGTAGCCATACGGGTAGACTAACGTTATATATTAAATTAGAAAACCTTTAGAATTTGCGTTTTCTAATCTCTGAATCTTCTTAAAATAAATGAGTTATAAACTTCAAGATTTTGAGGGTCAGGGCAAAATCGTTATGCCACGCCCACAAGAAGTACTTGAGGTACAGGACAGGATTTTAGTCAGTCAGTAGTTTATTTTATCACATACCGAAAGTACACAGTAGACACAAATAAATACGAATCACATATAAGACAATACTTTCAGTGTGAAGGGAGGCGCGATAAACCAGAAGAGGTTATCGAGCAGCGTCACCCTGGGGGAGTGAGTCTAAAAATTAAATCATAGTGAGAAAAAAGTCAAACAGGATACTAGCAAAAGTCGTGAATAATGAATAAAATAATAAAGTCGAAGACGGCCTTTTTACACATTTAAGTGACCGATATCACGGTGTCACTCTAGTTAATATGAGAAAGCGACTCCCGACACTACTGGTCGAGGTAGCCATGGTAACAGCAGCTGGTTATTGAATAACAAACATAAAGATAAAGTCGAGTTAGTTATTCCAATCGACGCGGAAATAGTGTTATATTTTGACGCCGTACCGAAGTACGGCATAGGAGGGTAGAGACCGCCGGAAAGTATAAGTGAATTCAGTAGCACTCAGAATTTGAGTGATTTTCAAATATAAACTTGTAGGTCTCTACCGAAGCTGGAGGCAGATGTATACATGAAAATGTGACAAAAATGGGCAAAAAAACAATAAAAGGTAAGCATTATTCTGGTAGATGCTAAGCTAGTAATCGTAGGATAGATCCAGTACAAAAGCGCATGAGACAACAAAATGCACTAGAAATATACAAATAGGAAGATGAGAACCACTATAGTACTGGTAAGGTATCATGCTATATTAGTTAAATAAATAAAGCTGCACTTAGTAAATACCAATAATTGATAATAATATCTTAATAAATAACAATAATACGAGTTAACGCTTGTAGTATTAAGAGATAGTTGTTTATTAAGCGTTAACCCAAAGATAGGCACTTGTGTGTGACTGTATAACCACGGAAATTTGAGTAAATTGGAGGTAAGAAAGATTTTAAGCTTTGCCACTAGCAGGATTTGTTGAGGCATAACAGATTAAAATGCCCTCATTCTACAGTTCTAACCTAAGAGTGCTCATGGTGCAATTGTTAATGTCGACCAGTCCCGAAATTTCTCAGTAAAAAAAAAACAATGAAATATCTACCCCATTACGGTATCCGATTATTAACCCTACCTGCCTACTGACTAACTGGAGTCTAATTCAGTAATTATTAAATCTTCGGTAAACATACTCACCTGCCAATGCTAAGGGAAGAAAGAATGGCAATGAAGCTTCATGAATCATGGGTCACGCGAAACCCCACTGAAACATTAGACACAATAAGGGATCACTCACCGAAATGATACACATAAATCCTGCCCGCAGCAAACCTCACTCACGAAACACTAAATTGAAAATACCCGCCATTCCAATTGATGTTTTGCGACCTTTGACCCATTGAAATTACCGATGGGTGGCATTGAGTTTGCATATTTATCCCATGGGAGAGGAAAGGCGATAGGATTGCTTAATCCTATAGCAAACCACAGCCTCTTGTCCAGACCGGCTCAGCGGTGTGGCGCATCGTGATAAGCTTCAGGACTAAGCTCGCCATAGCACCTCTGATTACCCTGCGTGGATCCGCAGGTTCGAATCCCATGTGAGGATAGTTCTGTGCGAGAGAATTGCTGGACTCCTCTCCGCCGTAGGCTCTGCCACCAGCAGGATTTCGGCTTTTCTTTCTCCTGGGTTGAATATGTAAATCCTATCCTATCAGTCAATTTCTGGCCGCAACCGACCTGCGTAAAGTGAACCAGCCTACGGTGGCGAGGAGTCCAGCAATCCGCTCGCACAAACTTATACCCTCATGGGATTCGAACCTGCTAACCCACGCAGGGTAATCAGAGGTACGATGGCGATCGTATTCCTAAAACAGGCACTACACACCACATCGCCAAGCTTAAGATATTACGCATTCTAGAAGATGAAGTATATCATTTCGTGGCCAATTACGTTAGATGAGAACAAACTGCTGAAATGTACGAAAGTCCCAATTCCAAGCTAGCTCGTAAATCTTAAAAAAACAGCAACCACAATTAAGCAAGCGTCATTGATACATAATTGCCACGAGTCAAAATGTCCTGGTGATTTAGGTGAAATAATTCTATTGTGATATTATTTAAAATTGAAGTAAACATTGTAGTCTACTGACGACATCTACAGCACTTGCAAATTATTGAAGACGGGTTATTTATGCGACCGCGTTATGTTTGTTGGTGGAATCATTGCACAAAATAATATTATATGGCGATCACATACGGGATTCGTTATATAGGTTTTGCCTGGTAACTTCACAGCCCGCAAAAATTATAAAGTGACCTATTTTCTTATGACGTTGCCTCGAGTGAATTTAGAACAATAACATCGCCTTTGCCGTCTTAAATGAGCAAAACGATTCAGCGTGAAATACGATGCGGTTAGCTATCATTTGTTTAAAACGTTAGGTAGCAATCTTGAAAGAACGAAGTGAGTTTCAGTTATGTGGAAGTATTTCGATGACAGCGCCTCGGGCGATGGATGGAAATCAACGGGCGTGTACAAGTTTATAATAATTTGTTGCCGTTCAGCGGAAGAATCTAATTTTACGATTTGTAGTGCAAAGTAAATTGCTACTATTCTATATTGTATTGTTTATGCAGTCGCTTTGTTATGTGGTTGTACTGAAGTCTTCAAAAGAGTCCAGTGACGGTATAAACTCTAAGCGATTTGTGCTTGGTTAAATGAAAAGGGTAGATCTATGATGGAAGAAGAGAAACTGATGCGAGGGGACCAAACGTCGTTTTACAGTTTAATGAGAAAAAGATGTATAAACCAAAAAGATTTTAGTGATATAACATTTGTGGTGGGATCACTAAAACAAACCATTGCTGCTCATAGGTGCATTTTGGCAGCTAGATCAGAGGTATTTCGCTCCATGTTTGTACAACAGTCGATACACGCTACTGGGGATCAAGAAGTGCCTTACGTTCTTGCTGACGTACGACCTGAAGTGTTTTTGACCACTCTTGACTACATGTACACTAATTGTTGCACATTGACCCCTAATCTCGCACCTGATGTACTTGCAATGTCAATCGATTACGGACTAGATGGCCTGCGGAGATTGTCTGTTCGGTATATGCTTGACTCAATGGTCGTTGATTCGGTTTGTAGCGTTCTGCAGAGTGCTGTCATACATGGCCAGGAGGAAATTCTTCAGAGGGCATTATCTTTCATAGAAGCGAACACACGTGAAGTACTGGCAACGACGCAATTTCTGGAATTGTCAGAACAATCCCTCAGTGTTATACTTAGAAGCGAAAATATCGAAGCTGACGAAATTGATATTCTGCATGCAGTCAGGCGTTGGTCAAGCGCGAATCACGTCGTCTCAGGTAAGCCTATGAGTCAATTAGCTGCACCCATTATTGGACTAGTGCGACTTCCACTTCTCTCCGCAGAAGAGCTAAGCAAGGTTGAAGACGATAATCGTGAGGAAAAAGTAATTCCTGTCCAACAACTCGCCGCAGCATGGAGATTTCATGCTCTGAAAGAAAATGCACCACCAAGCGTAATGGTTAGACCGAGGAAAGGAACTAAAGAAAGAGACACACATCAATATTTGGTTAATAATTAATTGTATGAGTTCACAAAACTTCTACATGTTATGCTAAAGGAATTATTGGAGTTGAATTACATCTTTTTTTATGTTATGCTTTAACATTAATAAACAGCTGAAAATGGCTCGTTTGCTTAAAACTGGACTATCCAGAAAATAACTTACAATTATCATATTAAATGGACAAGTGATTTTTTGCAATAAATTACTCAGGGCTTCATTTTTTTCAATTTAATATTCTGGGTCATTGTCAAGTTTGAAAGACTTTACCTCCTCTGTAGAATAAAATTTTAACTCTTAACCACGCCCGATGTTATCTCTGTACACACTCTTTAGTCCTAAATTGAGATACTTAATGGGTCTTTTTATCATCGTATATTCCAAGTAGTTTTAAGTATTGCTTGATGCTTTAGCTGTATGCGCAACAGTTTCTATAACAGTTTTAAGACATTAAATAACATAACCGTGTTTCTTTCGTTTTTGTGCATTAGTTTGATTCTGAATTCACGTTTAACTCACATACTATGTAAGTGGTGCACACCACTAAATTTGCGTCACACATATTTTGCAGGTGTTATTTTTGTGCCTATTCCGACGTTTAATAGACCTATTTATTGTGCCGATGGGATCGGGACGATTTTTTTTTCTTGTTTATAGCTTCGTCCTTCGTGAAACGTTTTAAACTGCGTGGCCCCATCTAAAAACAGTATGCAGCATTGTTTTGTACTCATCCCTTGCGGTTCATTAGAAAGGTAGCGCGCACAAAATTTTTATTTTTTTTTTATTGTCGTCTTACATAATCTCTACATAGCCTTCAATCCATATGTGACCGTAATCAGTACACCAGATAATTGGTCTCAATAAGTGTAGTCATACAAGAAAAATATTTTTTTATTTTGCATCAGCATTGCCTTCTTATTCTTGGCATCAAGAGGGTTGCCAGAAAACATATTTTAAGGTGGTCTAGCGAATCTGAAGATTAAGAGGTCAATGTTCAAAGTACTTTTAGAGGCTTCATAACGTTTTCATATTCGGAGATATTGCGTACTTGAAGAAATAAATCCTACTTGTCGTTGGCACGTCACCCAATTCAGCTAAATATAATAGTATGTTTAAGCGAAGCAAGCTTTTTGGACAAAAATGTTCATAGTTACATACAATTTACCATTATATATATATTTTTTTTCGTGATTGGGCTTTGCGTAAAAGAAAAACGTTGCGCAAATAATGGTTATACCCAATTCACGGTAGAATATATTTAAACGGATATGTGTAAAAGCCAAAAAGGGATTTGATATTTATCTTGGTAGTGAGTAAACTGAGAAATAACAGTTTACCTGGCACATATACTGGTAGTTCTATTTCACCATTCACGTATATATTGCTCTGGATGTCCGACAGGTCCGAATTACTGATACTGATATATGAAGGTAAATTTTGTACAATATACTTGTGTCAAAGGCCATATCGTTACGCATGTCATAAAATAAAATACTATATTACGTTGAAAGTTTCAAGTGCCATGGAAAACTTGTTTGAAGTATTGTCCTGCGCCGCATGTTTTCTTTACCCGGACTTAGCGTAAGCGCCGCGTAGTATTATCAATAGAACGTCATTTTGCCAGTGTTTACAATTGTATATTCCTGAGAAGGCACACAAAGGTGTCATTTAAAATCTGTTGTTAGTATTAGGCGATTTGTCATAGACGGCAGATAGACTCGGTGGATTAGATAATTAAGTAGCCACGCGGAAAATATTATCGTGTTTCAATCCCAGTCGAGTATAATCGTCTGACAAAGTATGACGAGTGGGGCAGGTCACTTTTTTCAGCGTTATTCCAATGTTCTAGTTTAGATAGATTTACGTTTACGCGTGATTTAGGCCAGGGCTACTCAACTGGCGGACCGCGGTCCGAATCCGGACCTTTCGAGTATTGGATTTGGATCGCACCTAATTATTTATTTTGGATCATTAGCCCCACTTTTTGAATTTCCTATTATAAAATGACTTTCATAGTTTTGAATATATACGAAAAGAACTATAACACCATAATAAACAATTTTAATTTGCTACTAATCATTAGTCGGTCGAGGAAGTGCTCGTTTAAGGATGCCGAAACATCATTTCTGGAAAGACCGGACCCAAATAATTTTGAAGTTTTGTTTGCGGACCTTCAATAAAAGAAGGTGGGTAGCCCTGATTTAGGCAACTCGTTAATTGAAAGACGATACGAAAGAATATAAGAACATTAGGCACAATACACTCAGTTTTCTAAACAAATTTGATAGTTTCAAAGCCACCAAATTTTCCTTTTTCCAGGTTTAGGTTCCTTGCTATGCGTAAATATTTTAATATGACTTTTGGAAAAAATTTCATTATGAATATTGGTTATATGAATGAAGTTTAACTGCATAATGAATCATTCGTCTTTCAATTTTAAAAATTAGTGCCCCATCAGCGCTACGTATATCATTGGTATTACGTGTCTAGCCTTTTAGTGACCACTCATCATCCAATACTAGAGAGATTACCCATAACGCGGCCAACCAAAACTTTTCTTTATCATGAGACTATACTAGACAAACAAATGATTGAACGTCTTACAATGTACTTGACAAAATACTTCACCACTCTTTTCCTAATTTAATTTTACGTTTGATGTCTGACATGTTTGAAAATACATCTTTTCATGCTAGAACAAATAGTCTGGGCAATGAATGTGTAACGACAGGCAAAATATTTCAGATTGGTTCTATGACAGTGCAACGAGATTATCATAGGATGCAAATTAAGATTGGTTCACGCACTATCGCTCTTTTAGTTTCAAAGTTTAACATACGCAGATGCGTAGAAAAAGAGTGGTAGTTTTGTGAAAGAAGTTTGTTTTCACACGTGTCGAATTCTTTGCAGATATGCCTGCGCAACCTAAAAAAATTGTTAATTGCATAGTGTGCTTTTATAATTGTTGCTATGATTTTAGTATGTTACAAAATAGTTGAGAAAAGTTTTGATGTTTAGTAAAATGACAAAATCAAATCACTTTCCTAGTTCAGATGCAATTTTTTTGCAATAAATAATTCGTGTGTTACTGAAATTTCTAAAATACTCTTTGGCAAAAAATTATGTTCATGTTTACTAAAGGCGCCTCAAACATAGGTTAGTGTGAAGAGAAAATCTAACGCGAAAAACGTGAACGCATAAGGAATATAGAGAATGAAGCTCTGTTGATTGTCTCCGCACAGTTTTCCGCAAATGTAAAAACTTGATCTTAAATAGGATTGAAATTTTTGTGTTGTCAATATATCATGCTAATATTTTGTATCAATATACTATTGTTCTTTTCTTCGTATTGAAATCAAAAAAACTCATAAAGCGGCTAATACATCGACTGTTAAAACAACAAAGACTTGGATTTGAACGTTGAAATGTCATCCATATTGAGCAAATTGTACACAAAAACACTGACGTTATAACAACAATTTCTCCACGGGGCTTCACCCAGAAGTTACAACAATAGAACTTCGTGTTATTTGTGTATATGGCTGGATACCGAATCGGATTTAAAATCAGAAATTGTTTTTATGATGACGATAACTCCTCAAAGCAATTGTAAATATTTTTTTCATTCTGATCATTTATGAATTCGCGTGTGAATTTAAAACTCATAACCATCACAAGCAGTTAGTTACAAATAAAGACATGTGAACTAACGAAAAATTCTATTAAAAAAATTATTCAAATTTTAATTATTATCGACGAGCTAGACATATGAGAAAATGAGCACCTGATCTCATCCTCATTTTAGGAAATAGTTATTTAATTGAACAATTTTTCGTAAAATGTGTGTGAGAGTTGCGGGGATAAATACCCATCAAAGAGGGCGGACGTGACGTATAATGAATCCAACCGGTCGTAGACACAAGAACTGAGTAATATATCACGGAGAGCATAGGAAAGATAAATATTCGAGCAGGAATACACCACATTGGGCAGTATGCACCATAAATGCAATGACATCGGCCGGTGTACTACATCATTATTTCTAGGAAAGGATATGCCTGAAGAGGAATAACGCTTTCTAAAACTTACATTCACTTTATTGACCGTGAAATAATTTTCTATTATTTTTGGAAGAAATTAAATCAAGGGCATCTATCTATATTACCAGGTCTTTGGGCGTGACATATTGGTATTTACGTCGTGCAGATATATAACCATAACTCAATTTTGTGTTTCAGTCGTAAATATTAATCAGCTAAGATGAAAAATTCACGCACAGCAATAACGACTTTAACAAGAAGATCGGAATTGGTGACCTTGGTACCTTCTACGGCTACTGCAGGTAAATACAATTCTAAGTACGTTTTGTCATGTGAAAAAGTTATTCTATTCAAGATTATTTAATTTTATGCTTTATTAAGCTCGTGCGAATTTAATCAAATGTTGTTATGTTGTCTATAATCACCAAATAAATCATTTATAAAACAACGAACAAAATAAGGGATCGCTCGTCCGCAACTGCTCTCAGAAAACAGTCAGCCTCAAATGATGAACATTCACGAGCTTCGACATCTACTTTCCTAGCGTGCATGTCGTGAGACTTCTGCTTGTACAAAGTATAGTTTGCGATTTATTAATAATATTTTATAATTTGATTCGTGGTTTTAGCAGAGCAGCTACCAAATTCTAACAACTTTCTAATTTCATCTTCTCGCCCCTAAAACAAATATTCCTGACCATTTTTTATTACCCAATATTATGAATCTTATAAAACTTTCGATTACAGCTTTACAACTTGCGTTTTCATAATGTTAGGAATTTTTTTTTTAAATACTTTTAGACATAGTAATGTCGTACGGAGTGGCAGAGTCAGGATATAACATAATAAGTTGGCTTAGAAATTAGGATTGAGTTGTTTAGGTAACTTTGAATTAGCAGAGGATACTTTATGTAACTCCGGGTTCATTTAAAATTTCTTCACGTTGAGTAGATCACGATGGTGCTGTAAGCCCTTTGTTCGGCGCGGAGAACACGCTGTGGGTTTGTAGGTTTGAATCCCGTGAAGGATACCTGTGAAGGTATTGCTGTGCTACTCGGCGTTATTTTATGCAATGAATGATTACGCCAACATTAACATTTTTCCTGCTTCAGGATAAGGTGTCTTCCGCACCTGTTGTAATTTGTAAATAAAAAGACGAAGTTTCAGAATTATTTTGCCAATTTTATCGGCCTATCTGCAACAAGTTTTGATTGACGTTACTTGACGTCTGATTGGGTCAAACTCTAATTCTAACTCTGGTGTGAAACGCGAGGGTGTCGTCATAGCTACCACCACTAAAGAAGTGATAACAGACTTCCTCGAGACGCACCAGTAACTCATTAACAAGTTCAGTTCATTCAGCCTAAACCACTTTCCCATTTCTGGAAACCGCAGTTTAAGATGACTATGTTTGCATATTCTATTTACATTGTAAGGTCGGTTCTAGGATGATGCCGTTTATAACTCAATTCATTCATGTTAATAATACGGCCCACGTGTGACCATTTGTATCGAGCAATCATCTATAAAGACGTTATATCGTGGTATGCATGGCCCATAATAAAAATTTATACTAATTCAGAAAATCACGTTGTATATTTATAACTGAGATTAATTGAGTAACGTTAAACTGACCAACGCAGGTTTGCTTGGTGTACCCATGGTAATTTATAGCCTAGTTTTTTTTCCCGAAAGAAAGATCCTGATGAGTTATTGGTTTGTTCAACCGTGTTTCATATAAGCATATTTACGTTATCATTTTTGTCGAGAAATATCTCAAAAGTTTGGTGAGCCGACGGGCCTTTTCGAAGGTTTATATATACACTATTGTACAAATTTGCAGTTGGTTTTTGTTGTTGTTTATTGTTTCCAGTTTCATGAGGTCAAACTTTCTATGTAAATGATCTGAAAAGTATTCGGGTACAAGATTATGCGAGAACGTGCGAGGACCTGAATGAGTTCAGAGTCTAGTTTATTCGTAGCTCTCCTAATATTACATTTAAAAAAAACTGTGGTGAGAGAACACAAGAAATATAATATGATATGAATGTAATTTTGAGCAAGGTCAACGATGGATCATGAGAGTCCGTACGTCGATCTCAATTTTGCTCATTACAGATGAATTTTAGGCATTCGATAAACAATTTATTATTTATGGCATTATTTGGGGTTCTGGTCAGCGTTGCTTTGAATGCCCAACTGTTTGGATACGGCGACAAACGAGAAAGTAATTACTGTCGGTGTCATGGTGATATTTACCTATATACTCCTTGATGTTTGATATTCTCCACACTCAATAACCCCCTCTACGATTAAATTATGTGGACTAATTTATTGAGTATTGGGTGTAAATGAATCAGTACATAGAGAGATGTTGTAAACCTTGAATCGATTTTTTTGCCTACCTAATAACACTACACTGGACATTGCATTTTAGATCTAAACTGTTTAGCTATACAGAATTAAACTGTTTAGCAATTTCTCTTCTGGAATTAGCATGTATAGAATATACTAAAATACGGATTAAGCAGATATATATTGTAAAAAAAAGCACACTGGTTGCTATTGTGAGGCATTCAGACTAGGTATCCTAACTGTAAAAGGTAAATTATCATTAATCACACATAGTGATCACGAACACGTACGAAATAGAGTAAATGGCTTGGTCTTTATATACTTATATTTAGAAGGGTGCTCCTGAAGTATGCGCACCAAGATGTCGCACAACCTGAACCTTGTACACAACATGAGTTCAGGTTGTGCGCCATCTTGGTGCGCATACTTCAGGAGGTCCCTTAGATGTATATTAACTAAAGAGATAGCTGGAAATTTAATTGACATATATAAAATAACAGTAGCAATATTTACGGATGTTACCTATTTGGTGTCTCATTTGTATGTTTACACATTGAGGGTCAGAAAACAAACAAATATATATAAACTTCGGTTTAATACAGTTCAGAAAAAAGTATATATGACGTGACCGAAGAATTTCAGCCAGACATTGCATGATTCGAAGTTATCGCGAACCTGTTTATCGTAAATATATATATTGTACTGTACCATATAGCCTACTTATTCAAATTACAGTTGGCCCAAATTTTAGAAACTTTTAGACGATAGATAGATATAGTTTATCGCATTCCAGGGTGAAAGGAGACGTCGAAATTCAATACTGGTTATCGAGCGGCGGCACCATTGGGGAAGTCTAACAGAAACGTGCTAAATATAATAAAACCAAAAAAACTATGTTATTCAATAAAGGAAATAAAAAAAGCAATAGGTACGTCACGGCGACCTGGTACATACCAAGCATATATATATTTTATAGGATAAATTCACAATGGCCAGTTTCATATGTTGTTCTGCCGCTACGATGCAAAAGAGAACAATTTTTAGACAAACTCGTTAGTTTGATATTCGTTTATTCACCCACCGACCATAGATAGATTAAACTTGGTATTGTTCTATCTAAGTGGGCAAAACACTGTTCAACATGGTCATACTCTAGTCTAGTGTGGTTTGAATCATATTTTGACAATCACGCCATCCATTGTTGAAAGAATCGACGTGTCAATTTATAGATGTTTACAGTTTGGGGTTTGTGGGTTTGTTATCGAAAGAAACTTCACCACGTTCCGTTGAGGAATTTTTGAGTGACAATAGCGATGATGTATAAGTTATCAACAGAGGTATAATATTTGTTGAAAGATTTAGGTGTAAATGAAAACGAAACTACAGCATACATGGCTCGACACTACTTGAAGCAGTTAAATTGTACTTGTGCATAAACGTGTTTGGATCTGCAGCTTAGCCTATGATATGTGCGATCGCTAATGTGATTTTATTTGGCATGGTTATTTTGAATAACTAGAGTTATAATTGTGGTAAGACGACCGTTGTCAGTAATGTTTAAACTATAATTTTAACCGATTTTTTCCTTTAAAAATTATGTATACAGTCACGAGTTCAAATTCGGTGAATCAATGGAGTGAAGGAAGAAGAAAATTTCTTCAGGTGCATCAAGATCGATATTTACAAAGATTGGCAATTCTCAGGGAATCATTACTACGAGAAAACAAAGATTTTGTTAAACTCAATTTGCCGAAAAACTCCGACAAAAGCACTGGATTTTGGGAAGCTATTTTGTCGGATTTTAATGACGCTTCATTATCAAAAAAATTTCCTCACACAAAATCCCACCGTTCAATACATGCATCGCTTGGCGGCGGAATGAGTGACGAAAAACAAAGAAGGTAAAATCAGAGTTGCACAATTTGCACACATTCTATAAGCATTACCGTGGCACGTGTGATGTCATTATTGAAATTATATTTTATGCTATTTTAGTTAGATGTGAGCACATTATAAAGCTCCTGATGCTAAGTAATATTCAGTTGAAACAAAAAACATTCAAAAAGATATTTCTTGTTTCGACATATTCAAAATTGATATGACGACCTAATAGAAGGTTAATGGGTATGCATCGAAAAAATTGTACTCGTTACATAGCGTGCACAATGCCTAATATGCTGAAACAATGAAATAATCCATTATCATGCCATTATTAGGGGACATTTGGAACGATTGCGACGAATACGAATTATGCAGATGCAACGAAGATTGCCTCCTCAACTTGAACCGTTGCACGGTATAGGATTGGGTGCAAAAAAAGAGTCAAAGTTAAAAGAGAACAAGCAAGTGTCTCAAAGGATTCCCCCAACCGCTTATCACGTTGATTGGATGAAAGGAAATCACGCGATTACGCCCATTGGCGACCACGAAAAAGCAATAAACTCATGGACACTCAAGCATTTGAGGTTTGTGTGTGTTTATCGTTTCATTGGCTCGGTGGTAGGACGCGTCGTACTAAACGTTAGGTATACGCTGAAACCGCACCTCTGATTACCATGCGTGGGTTTGCATGTTCTTATCCCGTGGGGGATAATTATGCACGAGATGATTGCTGGATTCCTCGTCACTGTAGGGTGGGTGGTTCAAGTAACCGCTGGTCTATGCGTCTGAAACAAATAACTGGCTAACTATTCCCATACTCGGCATGGACTGGTAACCGGACGAGAGGCTATGATTCGCCATGTGATTAAGCAGTCTTATCGACTTTCCTCTCCCCTGGGATGAAAATCCTACTCTATGCTCACTCAAAGCAAAACCCCTAACCGTTAACTAAAAGTAAACTTATGAACGAGTTTAATCCAACTCCACTGAGTAAGAAGCAAAATAAAGATTGTGTGTAGATACCGATGGAATACAAATCTTAGGTTTTATAGAAGGTTTTAATGATAACAATTACATCTGATGATGTTTTATACCATCGATAGTATCAGCGCTTGAATATGTAACTATCCATCCATTATTGGCAGTATAATAATACCGTTCATCGCCGGTTTTAACATGCCAAGAACTTACTACGTGCGCTCTTATAACCTATGACATTTTATTGTACAGCAGGCTTACGAGCTTTAGATCACTTGAGTATCCTACATATATATAAATGCGACTTATGCAAACAGCGGCATTAACACTCATTTCAGAACCTAGAATCATACATGACTAAATATTGTTAAACTCTGAACGGTATTTATGGAGATCATAATGATAAATTAATAATAATAATCTATGTTTTGCGATTGCTATTGCCGGGGCAGTTTAACATTTATAATTTATTAGAATTGTAAATAATGAATTGAAGTCCGTACATATATATATATTTGTACTAGATAGTGTCGAATTTTATACATTGATACAAAAGTGCGATGCTATGGGACATATAGGATTCAAGTATATATATGTTATATAGTTAGGACGGCCAAAAGCAAATGGTAAGCAGGCGACCTATTCACGCAAAACATATTTTATTTCGTTATTATTCAATTGGCATTTCTTATTACTTGCATAGTCTGGTAACCATCTGATTGCTAATCACTGATTAATCCTTCCAGAACGGTAGATGTGGTACCGGAAAACGAAACAGCAGATAATTTTCCAAACGATATTCGAAGTCTTCTACGCCGTACAAGACACTCTTCAAATGTCAGTGTGAAAGAAACCTCGGAAGAGAAAGAACACATGGAAGTCAAAACCACTGCGAACACAATTCCAGAGGCCAGACAAACATCACATTCGAAGCGAAGTAAAAGCACAGTTTCCCGAAATGCAAATACAGAACCTGAACCGCCACCTACGCCTCCACCTGCTCCGGCTTCGACTCCATCTCCGCAATCACCTTTCATGTCCGAAATAATTTCCCATCATTCGGCCTCAACCTCTCGTTTAAACACCGCCAGTACCAGAAAGGGAGAAGAGAGCGACACTGAAGATATCACAGTTGGCAGTCGGAATTCCAACCTGGTTGATCGATCAACTTCACCTATAGGTTTCAGATTGCCACATCTCAAATCGGCCGAGAGAAACTCAGCAGAAGACAAGCCAGACTCGGCAAATTCGAAAAGACACATTGTTGTTAAAATCCCTCACGGTACTAGATAGTCCAATACCAGTCTCGTACGGTTCCATTACATTTTTGAACCCACGACAATTGCATCTATACGGATATTTGGACCCATACTAACCCTAACCCACGGATTTTATCACCCGCATATAGTTTGAACCCGCGGATATACGGGTGCAAATGTACGGGTTCAAATGCGCTGTCACCATATCGTACACATATGAGACTCCGTAATCGCGTCTTCTTCCTGATATTTCAACTAGGAAGGCGGAATTTGCTGGCGTACTGGTGTTTGTCCGAAGCCGACCAAAAGCTAATTACAGCTTTCAATGTGCATATAATTTTCTTGCTGAAATGTGCGGATTTGCATTATATGATGTTAATGTTATACCATTGCTCACCTAATAAAAGTAATCTTTTGTATTTGAAGTTTAGTGCAGTTATATATATTTAAACAAGAAAAGAGATCAATAACGGACAAATCATTAAAAATTATTGACAGAGAAATTGAAGAACTAATACAAGAATAATACACAAAAGAATTTCAGAAAATCACAAAAATATAAGTTTTTAAATTTAGCAAACGATTCCAAAGTTGTATAATATTTCGAAAGTGCATTGTTTTTCACTATTCTAATGCTGCAACTTCACCTTTTTTATTTCAATATTACAAACATCCATGACAGAAGCATTAATCAATACTGGTGCCATATGGATAACATAATACTTACCGGTTATAATAACAAATATATAATCATATGGAAAGTATATTATGAAGGAATAGCAGTATTATTGACTGAACTGGCTTCTTTAACAATGTGTCTCTCCCGTCTATCTTTATAGAAAAACATCTTATCTTTGACATAATCATAAATCGCGGGACAAAAGAATATCTTTCGAGTATAAGTTATAATCTGAATTCAAAAGGATTTGCGGACATCAAAGAACATAGATTAAGGCAATCCGTGTTATATAAAGTAATATGAAGAAGTTTTAAAAATTTACATCTATTTGCAATAAAAGAAAAAATTAAAACCAAACCCAGTCAGATAACCGCTTCAACAGAGTAAGAAACAAATATGAAACGACATTTACAGTGTAGCTCGTCTATAGAACACCCTAAACTGCAGAAAATAAGGAATATTTCAAACATAATTAGAGCTATACATCCTCCCGCTTAAAGTAACTAAAAAATCTCAATAATACAATTCATATGCCAGCAGCACCAATAGTCAGTGCCAATAACGGTACTTTTACATTGCCACAAAATAGGGGACTTAAATGTAGGTTTGTTTTTATTAACAAAGTAGCCATGTTTTACAGGCCTATAAGTGGCAGTGTGGGGAGCTTGCTCTGCCAATTCATTCCAGAGAGAGAAATTCTGACTGGGTGAGGTGTTAATGAACGTAATATTTAGTAGTTTCAATTTTCAACAGAATGAAAGATAAATAACATCATGAATTTGCTATAATCTCAAATCATGTTTTCTTGTGAGACTCAAGAAATTGCATGATTATGGTGCGAAGAGCTTGGTTTGGAACAAGATTCCTTGATGTGAGTTTTTTGTTTGTCATCGGGCTTGTCACACTCCCACGTCTGAACCAATTTTCAATTTCTGTTCGTTCATAGGAAAATCCATCTGTAACAAAAATAAATCAAGGATCAATAACACAAAGGCATGTGCATGAATTATCCATTAACGCTTTCTTTTATAATCAGTTCATCTTTTAAATTTTTTTTATGTATAAAGCAAAACATGTGTGCCAGTATGCCAGAGTAGCAGACAGGCGTTTTCAAACCCAAGTTTTGGACCCTAGAGCAGAGAGGCTAGTCAAGAAGCTTTCGAACACTAAACTTAATATCTCTCTTTCCTCTAATTTAAATGATCTCATATCCAAGCCGATAAGTCACTGCAGTCGTGATATTATCACATGATAGCCGTATACATGCATATTAGTCCCAGAGTAAGCAAATTTTTTTGACCTCTATAAATATGAGATAGATTTCAGCCTGTGAAATACCTCACTGTATTGAAAATTGGAATGGATGGAATGAATAATAATGATTGAATAAAATAATTCGTGCTATGATATAAAACAGCGTCCTAACATTTGCGGCGGAACGAGGGAGTGTTTTTGAAATTTATGCAAATTTCGGTGTTTTTTGGGTGGTAAGAGAAGACATATTATGCCTTCCATCTATCAAAGTATTTTGAGTTAGATCACAAAATTGCTACAGCAACATTATGCTATTGTTTGCCAACCACGAAGCGGTAACAGTAAAGGATTTAGCGAATATTTCTATTTTTTATCACGGTTTGAAGTTTCAACTCCCAGGAAAAAAATGCCTTTTTTCTATCCGGTTTGTGACTCAGACCACCACTTTTAAAAAAAACTTTTATTTTCAATCGCCAATTGCAAGCTCTTTAAATAAGCTTTCCAACGAGCCGTCAGTGGGCAGCAGAGGATCATTAGTTTTTCGCTAGTCGATCGATTAGTTGTGGGGGTACAAATGCATAAAATCGACGTAGCAAATACGATTATTTAATAAAAAATAAAAATCGCATGGAAAGGGTTAAATATAATCAAAAATGTCAAGAATAAAACTATTTCCAGAGCAGGAACCAGAAATGCTGATTTAATGAAACGATAGTTTAATGAAAATGCCATCGCAAATGATGAGCCTACAAATTTGAATTTTTTTGCGAAAAGCATAAATAAAACTATTTCCAGAGCAGGAACCAGATGAAATGTGAAATGCTGATTTAATGAAATGATAGTTTAATGAAAATGCCACTGCAAATGATGAGCATACAAATTTGAAATTTTTCGCGAAAAGCATAAATAAATCTTATTGTAGTACCCATATTACACAATGGCAAAATTTATGTTGCAAACTTACCAGGTGCCAGTACCGGATCAAGCATGACCTCTCTTGATATTGGACAAAGATATTCATCAGGAATACTGCTGTCATCTGAAAAAAAACACAATGAACATTTAGGTATTTTCCAGGATAAAAAAATTTTCTGGCAAATTGTGAAAGATGTTTGCAAAGATTTCAGGTCACCACAAACTAGATACATACAAAAACAGCATGCCAGAACTGTTAGGTTTTGTTTTTGCCTCAATTCAATTTCACTGAGACCTTATTGGAAGTATGTTCCCCCTATGGCAGACCAACCTGCTGCCAACAAAATGATAATCTTTCTCATGCTATTTTTCGAAGAAGGCTGCTAGTCAATAGTATTTCTTTTTCAGAAATAAACACTAGATGCATTGAAAGTTCATTTTGTGATCATGAATAAACATCTTTAATTCTTTAGCATAGATATATAATCTATTTGATGCTACAAATGGATTAATAGCAGGAGGGGTGGGCAAGGTTTTTGAATCAGGGGCTAAAAACTTTACCCACCTAGACTGGCGGGCCATGTAAGTGTAATGTAAAAAGTTACATTTTATGAACAATATTTACAGTGTTACAAAGTAAAAGTGGAAAACATCAAGCCTTGGCCAAAACTAAATTAACCGCAATCTCAACAAATTCCTTGAGCTATTTTTAGCTGAAACATCAAAATTTGATTTTAGTTTGGTTTTGGCAGCATAAGGCGGGCCGGATTGAATTACCCAACGAGCCGGATTTGGCCCGCGGCCAGTACCTCGCCCATGTCTGATCTAGAATCATAAAAAAAGATTCACATACCTATATTAAGCTTTGGCGACGCCCTTACTGAAGGTGTGACAGCAGGAGTGGTAAAGATCGGTGCAGTCGTAGCTTGTAGAAATACAGGATTGCCGTTCTGTACAACTGGAAGTAGATTGGCATTGAGAAATTTAGCTAAGAACAGTCTCAGAATTAAAAAATCTTAGAACTTAATAATCATGTTCAAATAAATACCTGGGTTTGGCTGTACAAATGTTGTAGAACTGGTTGATGTATCTTTAGTCTGAAGTGTTTTAATTCCTCGTAATATCTTGTTTCTATGTCCAAGGGGAGCTAAAAATGATGGGTTCTGCTTAATATATCTTTCTATTTTTGATATTTAAATAATGATCCAAAGGTGTAAGCAATTCTGAAGCAAAACCGACACTGCAATAACACTATCAAGGCAAAAAAGACTTCAATGGCATAAACCAGTGGGTCACAAACTTTTCAAAATTGTGACACAATTGTTTCCCGTAATGGAAATCATGATGCATTCAAAAGAAAACTTCACTTTATAAGCACAGAATTACAAATCAAGTCATAAAATATAAGCATATTTGGGCAACATGATACTCAAGCTTGCTTTAGCACACATAAATAATTTCAACGAAACATTATACTTTTGTCCAACATTAAAATTAAAAGCTTAAATTATTTTATGTCAAGTCAAAATGCTTGCAGATAAGAAATTATTTGAATATTTGATTTATATTTAGCAGCAAACTGGAATTTCACTCAACAGCTTGTTTGGGAACCATTGTCGTGATACTTCATAATTTGAATTCTCCTTATTAATTTTTCTCTATAGCTCTGTATGAAAATTAGTTAAAATCGTCACTCACCAACACCAAGATCTTGAGATAATACTTCAGTTGTTAAGTTGATAAGTTCATCACCATCAATTTCATTTTCAGAAAATGCTTTAGAATACTGTGTTAGTTTCAGTTCTTTGTCCAGCCATTCAACAACATCACTTGTCGTCCATTCATGAAGTTTTTTTGTCACTGCAACTGGCGCAGTAGGTGTTACACCGCTTGTTGAAGGTTGTTGTTGTTGATCAGTTGACAAGTTGATCAAATTGCCAGAACTCTGTGAAAAAATTGTGATGAGGTTGGATTGAGCCCAATAAAATTAGAATCAAATTACATAGTACACACTTATTGGTGCAAATATAGTTCTAGACAAAGTCTAGAGTTATGGTCTACCTTTCTGAATAGGGTTTTGAATGATGACAACCAATAATTCACAATGACTATGCATAAATGGTCATGCAAACACCAATAAAAAATATTATCAACTCACTTGCCCAGGTGTTGCCAATGACACAGCACCTAAGAAAAATAAAAGATTCCAAGATTTGAAATAGAAGATTTGGAACTTTTTTACATGATATATTCATACACCTCTGAACCAAGCTCTACACAAGTTGCCACTGCTGGGTAAGGAGCTATCATCTTTATGTTCAACACTGCCTACCCAATTTATTACACCCAGAATGAGGTGGTGGGCATGATATTTGAACTCAAAATTTTACCTTGCAATGCCACCATAGTTAAGTCTTAACGCTGTGTTCCCCAATCAAGTTTAAATTACTATTACCTCTAGCGTTGATATAGAAGAGGTTTTCAAGAAACAATCAAGTTATAATTCTCCAGTATTTTTGTATAATATATTATACAACCAAGCCTACCATCATTTTCATCATCTGTTGTTAATCTCCAAACAATCGTTGTTTTATCGTAAGACGTTGATGCCAAAAATTTCCCATCTGATGAAAACGCAACACAAGTAGCAATAGCTGAATGTCCATCCAAAACTAACAATTGTTCACCAGTAACCTGAAAACAACAAATGTAAAACATTTTACATTTTGGGTGTCATGAGATGACATATGTCAGATATTACCAGAAATCATATTCATGGATTTTTAAATTTTCGCTTTTCGGCCGTTCGTATTCAGAAGTATCTTTCGTTATTCAGAGCAATATATCGTATTCGGGTTCTTTCAGTGGTAGTTAAAAATAGATAATGTAAATCAATAAGCAATAGGATCATTAGACAATCAATACTAATCATTTTACCAAAATCAAATTTTGGGTTCATCTGATATAGCTGAAAAACAAGGGTGATATGTTGTTTTGGATACAAAATGAAAAATAAGCATCTTCAACTCATCCATCGATTTTACAGTTCATCCAAACTTATGATATATGGATGTTATCGCACAATTATACACATAACTAAAGTGCAACTGCCTCGTTAATCCAAATATATTTTTTCCGTATATCCTCGCATATAAGCAGAGTTTGAAACTCAGTTTTCAAACTAGGGGTTGGCTTATGCACGCATAACTCTGATCGCACTAAAACTCTGATTTTTATAAATTCACAGTTTTATGGCTGTTTTTAGGGGGGCGGCTTATATGCGATATCCGCTTATACATGAGGATATACAGTAATCAAACAGGGAATATTTACAGATTTGTGATAACAAGTTTTACACAACGTACGTATATATAAGACAGTTAACATGACTATATCATACCGGATTCCATATGATAACAGTTTTATCAAATGAACTGGAAGCCAATTTCAATCCATCAGGAGAAAAGCAACATTGACTTACAGGACCATGATGGCCCGATAACTCATGTAAGGGTTGAAGACATTTTGCTGTAGAGGTTAAAATAAGTATAAGTTTATTTTGACTCCAAAATGAGCATAAAGGACGATAATAAGATAATTGATAAAAATAAACAAGTGAAAACTGATCACAGAATCAGGAGAGCATAAAAAACCTTCACACACACTCACTCGCACACACACACACTCACTTGCGGACACACAAACAAAAAAGAGAAGTATTATAACATACTTAGTTGACATGAAAATAAAAACAGAAAAAAAGAAAAAAAATATTAGCCACACGGATTTTCAGTTAAAAACAGACAAATGCATGATGCATAAGACAATACTTGACAGTTGGGAAAGCAATTTTCAATTTTTAAATTCACACTGTATTTATTGACTTAAAAGTACATAAATAAAACAGCTGACAAAACCAGAAATTGATATGAAATGGTTTTACCACAACAGCATCTAGTACTTACATGAGTGGTCTTTCTTTACTGCTGCCGTAGAGGCAATGCTTCTTTGAAATAGCCATAATTTAACCTGGTTGTCTTGACCACATGTTGCCATCAGATAACTATCAGCTATTTGGCCTTCATCTGAAGAATAGAAAAAATTTTAGTTATAAAAATGATCAACGCAAATTTTGTAAGTCTCAAGAAACAGATGGACTATGTATCGGATTACACAAAAACATGGCGGAATATTGAACAAAATATTAATGTTACTTATATATTTGATCTAAAATCTACTTTTTAAGATTCACTTGCATCTGCCACTCAATACTGCGTGATTGGAGAGCACGAAATTTGACCAAAATGTCTATGTATATAGTTGTTATTAATTCTTATTAAGTGCTGATACAAAAATAGAATGTTACCTATGATATGAAATGTAGGAGAAAATACAATGCAGTCGACTCCACATCCAGATACTCCTTTATCGTGAGCTTGAGTTTGTAGAATGCACTAGAAATACAAAAAAAATTAAGATTAGGATAGATACAGTCGACTTCAAAGTGCAGTTCATACAGTAAAATTACGTCTCTGGGATGACACTAGCATAATGAAGCAGAAGAGTAAGTGAACTCAATTACATTGATAGGCAAGTATGTCTCGTTTATATATTATAAATCAAATATAATAAGGCTATAGGGAATAACTGAATATTACAAAATTAAATTTGGCTCCTTTGCATATTCAGGAATTTTAATTATTTAGTCTAAAGAAAAACCCATATTTTGGTTTAAATGAGCATATTTTTATTCAAAATGCTAATGTCTCTACCACATTGACTCGATGGCATTTGGTTCATATCCACGTTTCGTCAATATTCTTCGCCTATTGGGTTAATTGTGCAGAAAATGCAGCATTTAAAAGATGATTATTCTAGCAACAGTGCCCACTGTTTGCTTGTTCTACTACTATTAAAAATTATAAGCATATGGGTTTGATTTCGAATCAAAATATTAAAAAAACTGTTCATCAACCGAAACATATTTAAACAGTTTGGTTTGTAACCTTTGGATAAATGTAAGGATATTCATCACTAACAAATTCATTATATCGAAGATCCCACACTCTAATGTCTCCTACTGCAGACCCAGTAACAAGATAATCATTGCAAGGAGTGAATGCAGCACCATTAACATTGCCTTCAGGATGTCCTATGATTTGGCTGTAACAAAACAAATAATATTCAAGATATGAATACAAATGCTGGTGAAACAAATGCTATATATTATTTGGGCCATGTGTTACATGTGCAAATTGGGAATCTTCATGTTATTTAAATATGCCTGCCCTCAACTCGGTTGCAGCACAACACAATGAAATTTCCAATGAAATACACCAAAACAAAAACACAAATTAACATTTGAACATTGCAAAAGAAAAAGTGCAATACAACGATTCGTAAAGTACATTCAAGTAAGAAAATTGAATATATGAAATCATACTTACAATAGTTTAAGATATCACTAGGTTGACTGGGGATACAATATTTCAATTTACATTCTTAATTACGGTGAATACAATAAATCACATCCCTAGAAATTCAATTTCACTACTCATGGATAATGGCCTAGTGGAGATAGCGTCAGACTGAACTAAGCTGGTATTGAAGACTAAAAATCAGTAATTTAATTATCAGTAGCTGCCTGAACGAAGCCTTCAATGATTTTGTACTTAACGTATATGCTCGTTTTACCGCCCGATCGTGATTACGGGCCCGTTTGAGATAAGTGGTCGAAAAGACTGTGACAGTCAACAGGTCAGCGACAGGAATCAAAATTAACAGAAAAACAAAATCACAACATATCACAGAGTAATTATACAAGCGACAGCGCCCTCACGGGGTTCAACTGTGTGTTCATGGACTGTACCATGAAGTTTGTTCGGTGTCTGATTACCAGGGGGTTTGCGTTGATTGTTTTGTGACTCGGGGGGTACTTGAAAAAAAAAAAGGTTGAGAACACCTGATTTTGCAGATTTGTACCTGCGGTGCGTAGAAAAAATTTTCTCGTTTCTCGTTCAATTCTCGTTTAAATCATACTTGAGAACTGGAAATAACAATATATTAATTATTGTAACGATCGAAAATAACAAGCCCCGTGCTTGAATGAGGGCCGGTTTGAATAGGGGTCCAGTTAGTGAGTTGGTTGAAATAAATATGGGCCCGGGCTACAGAACGAGCAAATACGGTAAGTTATAAACTTTAAATTTATTAAATGAATAACATAAATTTCTTACAAAAGCTTTTTCTTTTGTTCAATATTCCATACACCGATTCCGCCATCAGAAGAACCAGTGACAAGCAGAGCAGAATTTGGAGAAAAACTGCAAACTTGAACGGTATTGGAATCAGAATGATGAAAAACTGTCAGTATCTGGAAAATAACAATACAACAATATAGAAAGATGAAATAATTATAATATCTTGTTGCGGTTTAATAAAACACCCAAACTTCGCCAGGCATAGGCTAACTGAATGCAATTGAGAAATAATATTTTGACAATCAAAAGATAGACACAAAAAAAGAGGAATCCATAATAACTTTGAAAAATATTCAAAGTTCAGGCAATTTTAATTTTGTATATTCTTGATTAAATAAAAAATTCTCTTTATTCTTTCTAATATTGGCCTTCGAAATTCAATTGAATCTTCAAAATTCAATTCCTCATGATTTACAATTACAATGTTGACATATTTGATTTCAGTCACCTCGGATCTCAAAACAATCGTCTTGAACTCATAGGAAAAATTTCAAATTCATTTTAAAAATCACAAATTTGAGTTTAACGAGGCTTACCACATTTACATTGGATTTTGGAACTCAGATAAATATTGAGTTGAATGATACATAAAATAGAAATCAAGTGCCAATTTCACCCTTTCACTTAAAGAAGTTAAATCATACCAATGCGCTATCTTCACTCAAACTCCAAATATTTGCTGTGCCATCGGTCGATGCAGATGCCATGAGACGACCAGTAACATCGAATGTAACACAATTAACTGCATATTTATGAGCAAGTAAAGGTGAATAGGCTTTTTCTGTAAAGTCTATAGCAGAAAAGACTCGAATTGACTTGTCACCTGTAAAAAGGTCAAATATTTAATTCGAGACATGTATTACAGAATGACCTATATTGTTGAAAGATGCAATGATCAACGAGCCATTAGTTTGGTTTAGAACAGAGCTACTCAAATATTTTCACCAAAGGTCCGTTTAGAAAACTTTAAAATTACTTGGGGTCCGGACATTTCAGAAAATTTATTTCATTAATTAAACAAAACGCCAAATGCAATATTAAATTAAATACAAGAGCAATGAATGGCTCGCAAATACCAGGTACCGCACATCGGTACCAGTACGACAAACTGGAGCGCTGCTGTACGGGGGTTCACATAACTGTTGGTCGGTCACGGCTTCCTCCACCATCAAGTCTATCTAAAACTTATAACTGACTAACTATTCCCTAAACTAGACGAAGCCGTGGTTCGCCATATAATCAAGCCATATTATGAGCCTTTTTCTCCTCCTGGATAAATATGTAAGCCATATCCTATGCAAAAGTTTTGAATCCCAATACCAGAATAATGCATGTACCTAACGCTGTAACACTTACCTAATTATAATAGCATGGATAATATCAATGATCAAAATAATCAACAAAGATACTACAAACCTGAACAAGTGACAAAGAATCGATCATTGAATGCACAGCTGCTTACTTCCTTCTTATGGCCTGTAATTTTACAGAAAGATGTTCCTGAATCTATATGGTTCATCTCCAATTTTATAAATCAGTGTAAGTTTTCAAGATTTTCTTGGAGCGAGTCACTATTTCCAGAATTCAGCAACTGTGGTGAACTATCGAAGCTTTGATCATTCTCTGACTGGTTTGCAAGATTCAGTAGTGAGTGTAACAGTGTAATTTTTAGACCTCCACACCTACAATCACAATTTTAATTGTTCTTTTAACCTTTTTCCGCAAATTTCATGAATTGGTTAATATACAGTATAAATTACAGTGTAAATTAAGCTTAGCGGCTAGGAAAATAAAGAAATATTTATAGAGTACCGTAAGTCTATAAGTCATTAGTTCTAATGCAGCACCATCGATCATATCGGAGAAAATATTAAATCGAGTTCTCTAGTGAAACTAGGATATTGTCTAAAATCCAAACCTTTCTACATTTTTTCTAGCTATGCCTATAACATAAGGGATTTATTCATTTTCAAGTATGTTAATTTTCCAATATAAGAAAATTAGATGCCTCTAATTGGCCTGAATAATGATTTTACAAATTATAATGATAATAAAAGGTGTTTGAATTTAGTATTTCCTAATGTTCATAAATCAACGTAAACTCAAACCTTTATTGTATTTATGTTGACATAAAATCCTACATCCTATGCTATGCCTGAATGGCAAACTTGCATTTGCAAATGGTTCTGATTGGCCTTAATACAGTAATAGAGATTTTATCCCTAGTGATAAATGTTATTAATTACGTTTACATGGTCAAATCATTGTATAAGTTGTTATAAAAATCTACGACCTATTTTCTACATTCTGACATTAAGCTACACTAGATTTAAGTAGTTTTTCATTCTGTTATTCATAAAACTTGAGTCTAATTACCAGACAGTATTTGCATTGCAGCATTGTTGTTCATTGAGCTTATGTTCAAATTTAGACTATATATATTCAGATATTACTGTATTAATGAATGTTTTTGTGCAGTCTCGCTTATTTTTCAACTACATGTACAAGTCACCAAGTAGGCCTACTGAAGTAACATTAAATTGAAAATTTTCACCTCTTTAGCATATTTAAACCAACAATCTCTCATTGACATTCATACAAAGCTGTATTGAGCACAAGGCTCTTCCAAACAAATTCCGATACAATTAATATTTCGAACATAACCCTTTCTAATATTAGAATATTTCACTCTCCAACTTTTTTTGCATTCTGCTTGCCCATCATTATATTCATATATCAAATATTCACATTTCATATACAATGTCAGAATGTCCTGATGTATGAATGAATTTTCAAATGTAGAGAGAGTTAAAAATACCTATTAATTATTCATGTATTGGGTAGTAACAGACCATGATGGGCATATAGGTCGTATCGTTACCATCCAGTCATATACCGAAAACTTACTTTTTTATATACTGGTACCTTATGCGTATGTTCATTTTCTGGTTTGACAAAAGAAGTAAATTCTCTCTCTCTCTCTCTACTCTACCATTATTACATTGCTACATTTTGAAAAATGACTGCATTCCTATATAATCTAATTTTATGTCTTGCAATGCACAAAAATAATATAATGTCGTTTCACATTACCTCCATTAATAAATTTGCTTTGGCAACGTGCAAAAACACTCAGAGTCCAAATCTGACCGACCTGAACAAGCTCAAGAAAGTCATGGGACTAATGGACGTAGTGGTCTCCTGTCAGAAGGTTTATTATGGATGCTTCCGACCCTTGACCCCGAGAATCGACTTTCCGTACTTGTTGCACGAAATGGACCAACAGATTGTTTTAAAATTATCGTGTGTTCTTTTTAGAATTCAGCTTCGTCAAGGCAGGATATTACAAGTGCAGTTTTAAGTATTCTGTGGCGTCTGCAGCTGCCGCAAAACCATGGCGGTATTTTCATACCATGGCCGCTACGGCCAAACCTATGGCGACCATTGAGGCAGTTTATACCGTACACCTCAGTGATGGCGACTGACTTTTTAGCTGCCACAAACCAATGTCGAGCTGCCGTTACCGCGGCAGCAAATTGAAAACCAATGGCAGGTAAAATTTTGCTGTCAGGTGGGCCGTAAAGACAGGGCTGTCCCTTATGGTGACAAATATTGGGTAAGTTTGAGCGTTTTTCTTATGGATACAGTTTCGATGGATTTGGGGTTAGAGTTAGGGTTTAAGTAGCCTAGATATAATTCCACATGATCAATTAAAATCTGGTACCGGTACATTAATTTGTGAATACACCGTTAATACTGATTACCGGTACTGAATAGCGCTATAAAACCATGGCAAGAACTGCCGCGGTTCGTTCGTGGCAGTAGCTGCCATGAAGTGGTAAGAACTGCGCCTCAGATACGGTCTTACTACTTACTGAATACAGCGCGAAACACCGCAAAGAGCGCAAAACAGCGCGAAACAGAGGGAAACAGCGCAAAACAGTGGGGAAACAGCGCAAAACAGAGGGAAACAGCGCGAAACAGAGGAAAACAGCGCAAAACAGAGGAAAACGGCGCAAATCAAGGCGCAAAACAGAGGGGAAAAGATACTTGATAGTTACTGTATTTATTTTCGGAAACATGGACTTGATGATGGAGGAAACCGTAACCAACCGATCAGGGTTAGGTGAACCACCCTACGGCGGCGAGGAGTCCAGCAATCCTTTCGCACTATACCCGCATGGGATTCGAACCTGTGAACCCACGCCAATGACATTAAACAACGTTGTTTAATGCCATTTCCCACACAGAGTAATGCGGTGCGGAGGCGAGTGTATTCCTGACACTTAGAACGATGAGCCACACCGTCTTATTACTTATCGATCTCAAGATCGGTATGTTGATAGGTATTTGTCTGTCTGTCTGATGAACGCGATACCTCACGAAGGCGAGGTTAAATCTGCTACAAATTTTGCATGTGCATTTTCATCATATCTGGGACCAGAAGCCTATTGATTTTGGATGAATTATGTCGTATAATTAGCGAGTTATTAATTAATTAGTGATGGGACACGCGGTGTCACTATGGAGTCATAAATTGAAACCGCAGTTTCATTTCGATCGATAAGTCTTCCGTCTCCGACCGATATTCTCGTTATTTGTTTACAATGTTTTATGAATGACGAAATGAAATATCTGAATCTGAAAACGGTAAATAATCAAGGACTTACTTCTTGTTCTTATAATAAAAAAGTAATGTATATCGCGCCGTCTACAAATATATGAACCTACATTGTACGAGTAATTCGTGTCTGTTTATCAGAAAGGCATATAAATATTTAAATGTCAAAAAATGCTATTTTTACGACTGTAAATAAAAGCATTGAATGTCAAATATTTTGCAATATACGCCTGAATACAATGGCTCGCTCTTTTTACGAATGCACGATACAAAACAACCAATTTCGCTTTTTTTGATCACCCTCAAATAGGTAAAGCACAATGCTACAAGAAAATTAGTAGTATATAAATCACATTTCTACGACAGTCAATTTCCGATTATTTTGTTTTATGTGTTATAATATAATGTTATTCTTCATCGCATGACTGTGCAAAATATGCAAAACGCTGGAGAATGTCCTCATTTATGCCCGGTTTCAACAATTTTGCGCGGTTTTTAGAACATACTGATTAAAGTTTATATTCGGGAATATTTTTAATAGTTCCACACGATAAACATCATATTACGATCCACGCCGATATCAAGATTATAAATGAAACTGTATATTGTATTTGCAGCGCCTTAGGATGATGAGGCATTTTATTTTTATAACGCGGCGCATTTGATAAGAACCTTTAAGTGAAATTATTAATCACTCTCGAAAGTCTCGACTATATGCATCCAGGAAGCACAACATTTTTTTTTTATTATTTATTAACGTCAGTGAAATTTTAACAGTACAGTAGGAAACGATCACGAGTTTACATCAGCAATCTTCAACAAACTAAAATAACGAAATATGTGCACACTACTAAGCAAAATCGAAGATATTTTTGTGAAGAGAAACTTCAACAAAATATACTAAATAGTATGTCGTCACAATACATAATAAATTTGACAATGAAATTGTGAATAAGTAAATCATTCAGCAAACGAAACTTTAAAACGCGAATAGTTTATAACTTGTTAATTTTTTTTCCAAATTTCGATAATTTACTTCTAACTTTTTCTGATCGAGGTCTACGCTTCTGGCCCGGTTTCCTCGCAATTCCTCGGACAGTGGCTGTTCTAAATTTAGTTATACTGGATTTTGTTGTTTTTATAGGGGTAAAATTTTCTTGCGTGCGAATTATTTCTTTCATAAACTTCTCAACCGCTTGTCTTTTTCCTCAACGTTCATCGAGCACCACACTGCATGAGTTCTGAGATGCTTTTGGTAAGATCCTGTTAACGAATAATTACCTTTCCCATGAATTGCCAACTTCTTACCTTTCCCATGAATTGCCAACTTCAAGTCTGCGTATTGAAGGTTGACAGCATTTTGAAAGTGTCTTATCAAATCTGGCAATTTATGTGGTTTCCACTGCAAATCCAGCTTTATAATATTGTTGATACTTTCACAATTATTGTTAGTCCACAGTTTTTCTAAATGTTTCATTCTAAGCGGCTTGATTACAAACTCTTTAAGTGCTGGCAAAAAATTCTCTGATAAATATTTCTGCAGGTCTTCATGATCAGCAATCTTATTGTTTATAATCTCCACTTTATTGTTGAATGTTTTTAATGAATCAGCAAAGACGACGCCGTTTTCGGAAAAAAACAAGTCGTACACTTCGGATCTCTGTTTTGAGGACAGAATTGTTTTTTCTCGAAGATGGTGCCGTAGGTTTTCCTTTAGATGTTTTGTACATAGAAATCTATTAGCATTGGGAAAGCAGTGATCTATTGCTTTCGTTAGAGCTTTTTCATTGTCGCTTCCAATATTTATACGAATTTCAGAAGTAAACTGCGAGTTAGACAATCTAGCACTCAAATGCGAAAAGAATCGGCAGTAAGTTTCAAAGCTTGCATCCCAATGTAGATAAACAGGTCCCAAAAAAATTGGGCTATCGTCCGTGTCATTTTTTATTACCTTGTAGTGTTTAAATACAATAGTAGTGGCATAGCATGCTGCTATGTTGAATGTACGATCTACTCCTATAATTGTTTGGTCAGATGACTGAATGGATATAGATTGCAAATCCGCCAATTGATATCCTGTATACAATATTATACTTGGCGGTTTTTCAGGGGTCAGTATAATTTCTTTCACATAAGGATTTGTGTTTATCATGTTTAGTACATCTAGAACTTCATCGGCAATTGCGAACTTGTTTGAAGTCGCGTGGCGACGATGTCGAATCATTTAACACCATTTCTCGGTAAATTTTTCTGGTTGGTTCGTTGCAACGTAACCTTTCGTCGATTGTTTCTGTGACATGTTTCGGCGTGCGAACATACTCTCTACCAGAAATATTCGCGTAGTGAGACGGTGTTGATGGTTGTGATCCCATATACTCTACCACTGTTTTTGACGCACCAACTTTCGTACCTTGAATGGTGTCGCATGAATAATATCTGTAAGAACCACTAAATCATCGTCAGCCAGGTGTATGGTCTCCTGCATTTTTTCACCATTTTTCACACGCTGTTTAAAGTACTTCCCCATTTTTTGCCTGATATGACAAAATTTTCCGTTTTTTATGTAATATATAGATCTGATTGAGCCTGACTTTTTGCTATCCCAGACTCCGCAGTCATCAACAACAAAATTCCTCGTGTTGGATATTTCTCTCGAATTGTTTGCAAAGAAAGCGTAATTGCTCTTACCACCCAGAGGTATTCTCCCGGAAAACACTTTGCTCTGGTCTGTAACTCGAAAATACAATTGCTCGGGAGTAAAGAATCGGCCCATTACCCGTTCTCCCGTAGCAATCTTCAAATTATCTTCGATAGATTTAACATGTACAACATTTGGTTTTCCATTTTTTCGCTTTATTTTTCGTGGATGAAGATCAGTGTCATCCTGGGATTCTGAAGTAGTTTCTTCGCTCATTTCAATTTCATTCTGCATGAAATCGTGTTTTCGTTTTCTCTCTTTATTGTTAAAATCTATGTCGCCTTGAAAATCTAAAGATTTTTTTTTGACTACCTCAGTTTTATTTCGTCCCATATTTAAACTGTTCTCTTCTGGATAGTGGAATGTATTTTCATTTCGGTCCGAAAAATGGCTCTGTAAATTATCTTCAAAAAGTTTTTTGTCGCTCGGTTTTCACATTTGTCGGGAGGTCTAAATGATTTGATAATTTCGTCTCGCTCGGTTTTCACATTTGTCGGGAGGTCTAAATGATTTGATAATTTCGTCTGTAGTTTCAATTCCATGCGTTGACATGCACACCACATCTATAAAACTGTCAGTGTCATTGGAGGGTCTAATCATTGACACTTCTTTAGTGCTGAGAATTTCACAATGGTTTGCAATTTCAAGTTTTTGAGGAGTTGAGTGAAACAACCTATTACGGTCTTCGACCAAGGGAACAAAATGATCGGGTATCCAATCGCCGATTGGACTCTCACATACCCGAGTCCACAGTAACCATATGTAATCATCGGAATTTGAAACTAGTGGTTTTATAGATTTGGTCAAAAGAACTGAATACAAATCTCTTGTTCCATTTACGGGAGGATCTCAATCCTTCTACAAACAACATTCGCTAAAGCCATTACAGTCCAGGCCGACGAATAACACCCCACAGTTGCACAATCTTTGCATGCTTTGTCATAGTCAGGAGACACAAGATTAAATACGTCAGAGAGTGGATGAGTGGTATAAAACTTTTTGTTTTTTACCATCTCCACACATGTTCTAAGTCTCAGTTCAATGGCTCGGGCTTCCGTGCCCGTCAAAACAATTGATACTGCGTTAAATAAGCAGCTCCCATCTCCTGTAGTCACCAATGGCCGTTTGTTTTTTTCTATACCATTTTCATCCATAATTTTTTTCGAATACCAATGGGAGGTTTGACAGTAAGTGGATGGTTTGTTTTCAATGTTAAAATTTTGCCTTAAAAAGTGCTCCTCTCAAATAGTACATTCCACAAAATGCTTATAAGAACTTTTTGCACTCTGAAATTAAATTAATCTAGTTTTTAATATATTTCTTAAAAGATAAAAAAAAACAACTTACAATGATAATAAAACATAATATAATGCATTATCAACATACTTGGGCAAGCCTCATTACTGCTGTTCCATAGTCATAAATCTCTCCTCCACTCTCGCTTCGACATTGTTTACAAATATATGGAGCATTTTCCAATTGTTCTAGTTTGGCAGCAGATTTTTCTGATATACTCTCACATTTTGTGTGATACCAGCGGACGCAAATTTCACAAAGAATTGAAAAATCACTTTCAGAAGACAAGCCGCAAACACCACATGGCCACTTCGTAACTTTGTTTTTATATTTTGGCATTTCCGATATTTATGGTAATGGAATCTGTTCAAATTGAAATATATTGTTAGTTAGCCTACACCAGAAGGTTTGCCATAATTTTACCTCTAAAAAACAAGCGCCAAGTGAGGTGAACCATATAAATATCTGTCTAAATATGTATCTCTTGTGCCATGGGCTATCTATCGGTATTTTTTCCCCCAGCGAAATAATGTGTACTGTGACAAAAACGCATGGGGACGTAAAGGATAATTAAAACAGTGAGGTGAACCATATTTTATTAGTGACTCCGGATTCAAGCATCAAAAAAAATTGTTTTATCGCCCGCTACGGATAAAATTCAACGCTGTTTTAGATATGTGGATGGCAAAAAGTTCTCGTGCAGTTACAAACGGAAAAGAGTTGCAGTTACCTTTGATACGTTATCGGTTTCAAACGTTCTTCCTGAAAAACGCCACCGATAATTACCAATACCATCAAAAAGGTTTATCCACAATGAAGCTATATATCATTTGTCTGATTCTACATGTGAACTTCTGTCACTGTTTCCACCAAATACTCAATCATATTTTTTCAATTTAATGGGTGGAAATATGTACTATTAACGTTAGGTTATACCATGGGTCTTTACCGGTACCGTAACAGCATCTTCTGAAAAATTATGCGAACTTGAATCAACCAGTGCATAATTTGGTAATTGCAATATAAAAACCCTATAAACCTTACTTATCCTGATTAATTTAATAGTCTTACTCAACGACTAACACCTTACTGCACACCAACACAAATATATCAATGTAACGTTTTGTCTGACCAAAGTCAAACTTCATCAGACATACATATTTCAACTGAAGCAATTGCTATTCTTGCTTTAACATTGTACTCTGAGCACAATTTACTTCACATGCTACTTCGCAATACATACATGGACCTTGTAGGCTACTGAACTACTCCGACGAGATCAAGATTAGGGTTGGGATTTCGGGACCAGTTTTCAAAATCTCGGTATCGGGATATCGTGGGATTGAGCCGTATAATCCCGGGATTTTTTCGGGATTAGTGAAAGATTGAAACATCTTGCATGGCAATAAAATTACGCATTTCTTTCATGCAATATCGACGTAGAAATATTGAGCATCTAGGCCCTAGGGCATTGGTTCCCAACCTTTTTTTTATATCGCGGCACACTGTTTAGCTCTTCAAATATTCGCGGCACACCTATCACAAAACACGAACATTCTCTACCCATCGCAACAAATGGTTAATAGTTACCTACATTAGAACTCTTTTCTTACATCAACGTAAACGAGAGCGTATTCGGAGCACCTCACATAAGTCACATTATTGTAAAAGTTGCACGGCCGCAAGGGTAATACGTGGTCTTCACGCGCACCGCCGATCACGCGCTTCGGTTTTGCTCGCCCTTCCCTGTTCCAAGGTACGCCCTTATTATTATCACATGTATTCTCACAATTCATTTTTGTTACAATTTAATATATTTTCCCCATTGTCAGAATCATGCAATAGTGTTATTGTCGGCACCTGCGAGAGAAATGAAAGTGGCAAACAAACTGTATTTCATTGCAACAATTAATTATTATGACTAAAAACACTAAATAGGTTTAAAGTTGTTATAAACAATTTTCACAGCTGGACGTATCTTTTCATGGTAGGAATTTCGTACAAGGCCCGAGCATAATTTGACGGCAAAGATCATGGCATTTACTATGTCGAAACCTTCCAGACCGCAGAAACTACCCGAAAAAGATGACCGTTTTTGTGTTCGAAATATGGAATAATCGTCAATTCCACCGCGCTTTAGTAAAGTAGTGCAATTTATTAAATTTATGAAGGTTTTGCTAAGTTTCATTGCATCAGTGTTCGGGAAAAACAAGTTTCGCGGATTACTAGCGTGATTACAGATCGCAATTGTAGGAAAAATAGTATATTTTCATCGAATCGAATAATTATCGAATATCGGGTTGAATTCCGGATTTTATTCCGATTTTTAACTGTTGCATCGGCTTCGATCTTTCTTGTCGCCGTTTGTGAATCAACTGTACTAATTTTAAGCTAAAAATATTATCATTTCTGACACCGGAAGGCAGATATTTATAAAGACGATAGTTGACTTTCTTGATTTTACTTTTCAAAAGTTTGGCTGTTTTATTTTTGTATTGAATAGTGAATAAATCCCCCTGCAAAGTCATTGCGTGAATCCTGAATGCTATTTTGAGTTCAAATTATGATTAAATAAGTCAGCAATAATGGCAATTCTACCAGTCAAATAATAATTCCACGGTATAATTTGATAACAACTTCGCACAATAATTCCACTTCCACTCAAACTGTAAGCGTGGATGGCTTTTTTTTACAATAAGTATTAAATAAAATAGTATAATCTGCCGTTTGTGGGAATATGTATATGTGGATAACAAAGCCTTAAAATCCTGGGATTTTTAAGAAATAATCGCGGGATCGGGATTGACGAAAACAGTCTAAATCCCTGGATTTCGGTATCGGGATTTCCCGGGGTCCCAACCCTAATCATGATCCATCGAAAATTGTAAATAGCCTTCATGAATGTTGCCAGATGATGGTTGAGATTTCCGTTTACTTTTCGGGAATTCAAATTTTGAAAATTTAGCAAACTTGACACCAAGGGTACCGTGTTTCCCCGAAAATAAAACTGGGTCTTATTTCAATTTTCTTTCGAAAAATAACACTAAGGCTTATTTTCAGGGGATGTCTTATATTTTTATTTATCCAAAACAAAATTTCAAAGTACAGAATTACGAGATTGTCAAATATATATACAAAATGTGAAAACTGTTATCCAATAAATAATACGTTTTTTATTCAAAATAACTGCAAAGCATAAATTATCAATCATTTAAAAAACGTGTAGGAGAGATTTCTTGTTATCGTATAGGACAAAAAATAATTCGCGTTATTGACTAGGTCTTATTTTCGGGGAAACACAGTTGATGATTAACATATTATATACAAAAACATAGTGTAAATACCAATATGGAAGTTTTGCGGATATTTATCACAAACGACAATAGCCTAAGAATAACTTTAAAAGGAAGTCTTTTGATTGAGTAAAAACCTGCATTTTCAATAACCGCAATCTCTTCAGGAATAGTGAATATTGGTAACAGCATTCTATGATTTACTGATTTAATTAATATGAAAACTAGAATTCGGTTGGAAACGGAAGACTTATCGATCGAAGGTTAGGGGATCTCCCAAAACAGTGGTCTTATTCCATAGCGACACCGTGTGTCTCATCACTAATTAATTAATAACTCGCTAATTATACGATAGATAATTATCCAAAATCAATAGGCTTCTGCTCCAAGCTATGATGCATGCACATGCAAAGTTTGGAGCAGATTGAACCTCGCTTTCGTGAGATATCGCGTTCATCTAACAGACATACAGACAAATACCTATCAATATACCTACCGATCTTAAGATCGATAAGTAATAACTCTCCTTTTCAAGTATTCAATACGTAATTGATAATAGCAGAAGAACCATCTATTGTGGACCGTATTATATACCGTATTAAAGCCAGTACCGGTAATATGTTTCTGTTACGCGCTGTTTTTTTTTTGGCTGTTCCCCTCTGTTTTCTTCTGTTTCGTGCGGTTTCCCTCTGTTTTCCTCCGTTTCCCTCTGTTTTGCGCTGTTTTCCTCTGTTTCCCTCTGTTTTGCGCTGTTTCCCTCTGTTTTGCGCTGTTTCCCCACTGTTCTGCGCTGTTTCGCGCTATTTTGCGCTGTTTTGCGCTCTTTCGCGCTGTTTCCCCACTGTTTTGCGCTGTTTCGCGCTATTTTGCGCTCTTTGCGGTGTTTTGCGCTGTATTCAGTAAGTAGTAAGACCCCCTCAGATATTGTTTTGGGGAAAATGTTGGGTGAAATATTATGTTGCTGTGAGATTTCAGCTTCGTCCACTATATGATGTTTGGGGAAATTATGGGTGAAATATTATGGTGTTGTTAGAATTCAGCATCGTCCAGGATATGATGAGATTTTTGAAGAAATTTGGTGTGAAATATTTTTTTTGCCTTCTCATTATTTTTGTATTTTGAATCAAAATAATAGTTATGGAACAAATAAACCAGTCTACTGGTTTATGAGCACGAACTCGAGAAAAACCCTTGAAAAAATAATTTAACAAAAATTTTGCAATCTTATTGAGGTCCGATTGTAGACTAAACTGATTGGTGCTGATTGAGTCGTCTAATCGACTTTCCTCTCCCAGGGATAAATTTGGTAGTTCAATAATTATGTTTTACTGGCATGGAATTACAATTGCACATAACAGAAAATAGCTCCACTGATGAAGAGAAAGCGAGAAACCAAACCAAAAGAAATCAAACAAGCCCATATTTTCGAAAGAGAAAAAGAATATTAACAACTCAGCCGATAACCAAAAAATTGCTGTGGATTCCTCCCAAGTCTCCATTTAATCTTATTCAAGAAACATTATTTCATGACCCATGGAAATTGCTTATCGCAACTATTTTTCTGAATAAGACAAGTGGAAAAGTGGCCATTCCCGTTATGTGGGAGTTTTTTGAGCGATATCCTTCTGCTGCAATTACTGAAAAAGAAAACTACAAAAAAATTGCATCAATAATGCAGCCATTAGGCTTACACAATTTAAGAGCGAAAACCATAATTACTTTCTCTAAAGAATACCTGAGAAAGAATTGGAGGTATCCAAATGAACTTTATGGGATTGGCAAATATGGCAATGATTCTTATCGTATCTTCTGTGTTAATGAATGGAAACACGTTAAACCTCGAGATCACAAATTGAATCTTTATCATGATTGGCTGAAATCCCAAATGTTATGAACATGTTTGTTTTCATACCTCAAACCTATGTAGTGTAATTAAAAAAAACATCATGGAAAGAATTCATATATTTCGTCAGGGTTGATGTGGGAATTAAAGTGATGAGTAAGGTATAGACTTTTTTCTCACTTTTCACTGCCCTATAAGCATTCATTATTATATTTTTGCTGTTTCGTGTTTTCGATTTATTGAGAAACTTGCTATGTTGTTGTCAAGCTGCCTCAAAAATGATTATTTTCTGTTTCTTTATTCGTTAGTAGTGACTTATATAAGTGCAATCTTCCTGATTTTTCACAGTTACCGTAAATTACTGTAGGCCCATCCTGTCATGCATTAATTAGTTCTAGATTTCTCTGACAACTGAAAATCAAAATGCCTGCTGATATTGAGCGAACAAGTTTTATTGGTGTATCTGTACCAACAGAAGTTAAAGTAACCTTGAAACATCTCAATAAAATAGAGGATGCTGCATTTTCTGGTGTTTTGGAAGGTAATGAGAATTCATTCTGCTATGAAGGATATATATTGATATACAAAAAAAAATTACTTCATTTATTTTTGGGTCCAGAGATATTTGTTGAAACTGAATTTAAGTTAATAATATCTGCAGATATTTCAAGCTATTTATAAATTGCAACCGTATCATTGTAGGCCTGTCAAATTATGCAATTACGATTTCAATACTAAATATTCTGGAACTATTACATTGGAATTAGATGCTCTTTCAATCATTTTTACGGTGCATATTTTCCACAAATCTGACTAGTATGTTCGGTATTTTACACATAATCAACTATGATTGTAATATCAAATCTATATACGTCCGTAATTTGACTCATTCCTACTCAAGGTTCTTCCATATTATTTAATTGCAAATCTATAATAGGTGATTATTTGATCATTCAGAGATACTTTTGTGTTGGTGGAATCTTGTATAAAACAAATGTTATATGTGTTAACCATTGGATTATAGAACTAAAATATTTAAGCTTCATTGACAGCATTTTTATTTCAGTCGTCAGGCTCCATCTCATAAATAATAATAAAAACATTGAAGAAGAGTTTGAAAACTGTTGTCAGAAACATGGTCATGCATTGGTGATGGAAATTTATCCTGGCTTACTGAAGCTTGTACAGTCTGCTGTGAGACTTCCCCGGTATTCACTTACCACTAAAGATTTCTTGAAGGATTTAACAGATCTCAAGTGAGTGGAGCATGGTTTTAAAGGAAAATTTCAACAAATATATTGTGCATTGTTTTGTTTCGCAAAAAAGTCCATATCTCAATACAGATATGAGATTGGGCTGCTAATTTGTATGAGCCATGATTGTAGCCTAGGTATCAATAAGATCAATAGACACGTGTACTGAGAAATCTAATTGGTCCTAACCTTTAATATGTCCTATGGAAGATTTCCAGTCCTATGATTCAAAAAGCTCTTATGAAAACTACAATCTTGTCCAATCTTGAGGTGTTCAATTTCAACCCAATTAGTCTATTTATGACCTAATCGAAGAAATCTGTTGGAGTTCAATCACTTATAATTGCATGAAACCCTATTTTTCAGTGTACCAAAGAAGTATCACAATACATTGCAGGATATTGTGTTTGGCTGTGACAGAGAAAGTATCGATGACATGTGCATGAAAAAGCGACCTAGGTTTGTTTCAAGCTAAATTCACAAATAGATGCTTGAATCAGTGCGAACAATCAATCATGCATCGGATTTGTGAAAGAAATCTGTGATAAGAATCATTCCTAAATATATTATTGGTTTTACAGAAGTTAGTCGATTTCAACACTTTCACTCTGAAAAGGACTCTGTATAAGCAGCCACTGATGTTTGAATACTATTTCTGAAATCTTTCTCATGCACCATGCCCAGTTTTTCTCACCCTGATTGAAGTGATGGGTATGGGGTGTAAACTCAAGATTTTTGTCTGCAGCACCGACATAGTTATCTACAATGTTCTGCCCTTTAAGATATCTTTATATATTTATATGTAACGACTCCAAAACTTTACCTCTCTACATGATTAAGAAAAACAAAAATAAGTTTTAATTATTTTAGATTGATTAACAATAATTTGTGCATGTGACAGGTATCCTACTTTAAATTCTTTCCGATGGAGAGTGGATGTTGGTATATCAACTGCAAGTTTGAATAGAGTGCTCGAACCTACAATATTAATGGAAATGGATTTAAAAGACGGCAAAAAGCAATCATTTGAGGTTAATGGGTATAAATTTGTTTCTTGCACATGCGGACTATCCATCTTCTAATAGCTGCTTTATCAGGATTAGTGATCTTAACTGATTGAAAAAACAAAATAGTGGAGGATTAATTGGCTGTTTTTTTTTCATTCAAAATCCGGCAATTTACTGATTCTGCACCTCTGCTCTGACCGGTTAAATATTTTGATATCAAGTCTGATGTCGAAATTATTGTGTTTTCACAGAATTTTTCATCATATTCACCAGCTATAATAATAGTATTAATGTTTGCAATTCCTCAATGGATTTTTCAGTATTAGTGACTTGAGACTTCAAGATAAAAATGAAGATCAGTTATCTTGTTTCCATAGGTATCTAAAGAGAAATTCCATGAACTTCGCTATGCTGTTGCATATGTTCTGAAACAAATGCAACAGTTGGAGAAAAGATCAGTTTTACAGATAAAGTCTTGATTTTATATCATCTTACTATTACGCTGTGCAATATATTTCATTTCAATCTTTATTGTTTGTTGGGGGAAGGTAGGTTTGGGCAATTCAGAATACCGAATCTGGAGGATTCTAATCCCAAAAGTATTTGAATCTAATATGATTCCATAGCAGAATTCGGTTTCCGCCTGTTTGAAGCCAAGGGTTAAGTTTTGTATTTCGGGTTTATATATCAATTTAATAATCAAAGACAAGCCTTTTTATTCCTGTCAAAGTCTTTCTCTTATTATACGTGCACTTGCTCTCAAGGAACCAGTATAAGTGGCAGCTGCCAAACACGAATATCGCCGACATATTCGGAATAAGATGACGTCGATGAACACCTCACAGGAAGGCTCATTATTGCACAATTTTTCCGTTTAACATATAATAAGAAATCCGGTTACGGTTCGAAAATTATTATGATTCGTTTCTGTTCAAGATAGTGATTTAGGCATACCAAATCGCTTTAAAGTAAAACTGGCAAAGCTTTTAGCTCTTTTTTTATTAATATTGTGAATTATAAAAATACGATTTCAAAACTGCAAATCCAGTGTCCAATCATTTGCTTAAGCAAAATACTCCAACTCAACATCTGTCTGGCAGTACTGATAAAAACGTTACTTACAGCATTTAACAGCTACAACAGATCATTCAGTTACGTTCAAATTCCATTCAAAACTTGAAAAGGTTTTCCAAGAAAGAAAATTGTTTTGCAAGTTGAACGCAGGCAACGGAACGATAACCTTTCCAATCGGCGCGGCGGTGTGGCTCAACGGGCTAAGCGTTAGGAATACGCTCGCCACCGCACCTCTAATTACTCTGCATGGGTTCCAATCCCATGCAGGGATGGTTATGTGCGAGAGGATTGCTGGACTCCTCGCCGTCGTTGGGTGGTTCACGTAACCGCTGGTCGGTTACGGCTTCCTCCACCACCAAGTCCATGCTTCCGAAAACAAACAATATAACTAATCCCATACCCGACTTGGAATGGTACGAACCGGACGAGAGGCCGTGGTTCGCCATATGGATAAGCCGTCTTATCGGCTTTCCTCTCCCCCGGGATAAATATGTAAATTCTATCCTATCCTATTTTGGTTCTTTCAGAAGTTGTAGCTATTTGTACATCAGTGCCTTCATATTCTGGATCTTATTCGCAGGTTTAAAAAAAATTAAATAAATCGTTCACGAAGGTGGTGGTATTTGAAGGTGGCTCAGATGGTTTCGGACACGTTGGTAGCACATTCTCAGAATCATCTTCGGTTTCCGTCTCCGAAACAGTGTATGTGAATGTGACATTATGATCTGCATTCGGCAGCGTTTAATTTTACTTCAATGACATCGCCTATTGAAATGGTATACACAAACACCAGATCACTACACGACCGCTCTTTAGACCGTATAAATGCAAGTTGAGGAATTTTTTTCAAACGCTTTTCCAAGTTGGAGTTTCGATAACCAGGAGAATCAAAAAGCTCAAACTGTTTGATGCATCTCTTAAAAGGGTGTTTAAAAATGTTAAACGAAATATCTCCTTGTTCATAATTATTTTTCGTACAATGAATTCTTCGCAAAACATTTTTAAAGCTTTATCATACCGCGTATCCACAGACCTTGACTGTTCTTTCTTTTTCCTCGTGAATCGTACATAACCTCGGTAGCGACTTGAATGATACCGGACCTCGGATGCAACCTGGATCAACACCTCGTAGTTGGAGTAGTAAAAACCTGAAATTGGTACAATCAACGTGAGCAAGCGAGGAATTTAAAAGGTTATCAATGACACATTATCCAGTCGACTACACCACAAATATAACAGACGAATGTGACGGTTTATATTACGAACTCACCTCATCTTTTTTCGCTTTGCTGCTTCAAGAAGGAATCTTGCTGCCAATGTCTGACACCGAGTCAATCTCTTCAATGCTCTCTTCTGCGTTACCTTATTGCTCCTAGATCTTGCAATTCCGCATATTGCACACTTCATGGAAAAAATTATGCAGTCGTTCAACTGTCCAAAAATCCATTGTGGGTATGGAAGAGCGTAGCATCTTTTTAGGCAGTGTAAATGTGCCAGGATCAGACTGCTCGGCTGAAACAAATTGAATATTTGCAGTAATCAAATTGTCGGCCATCGTCTGTAATCACATTTCTCAGCGCACCTTACCGGTACACGATTTCAATTACAGAAGGTCTTTTCTGTCGCACAATATTCAATTCATGACAACGACAAGAATTTAAAATGTGTTTTATTTCAATTCAATTGTGTTCATGGTAACTCGCAATTGCGTCGATTTAAGACAATATGAAAGCATCACTTCTTTAATATGCCACGGCAATCTGCGAACATACTAATGTGCGAATATATTGCCCGATTATATATATTTAGTTTTGATACATATTTTTTGCGATCTTGCAAATTGGTTATCGCCGTTAGAAAAATCTTACTATCGGCTATAAATTTCCAGAAAGTACAACTTGATTTAGTACTCATTAAAAATACTCTTTAAAGCAGGGGTTCCCAAACCGCGGCCCGCGGGCCAATTACGGCCCGCGAGACGATTTCAAATGGCCCGCCGAACATTAGTGAAACTATAACCGTAAATAAATACTTACACGTTTAACAATTTAAATGTGTTCATCCTTTTATGTCGTAGATGCCGCCAATTGTTACGTCATTATCACAATTTAAGCACGTGTATATCGTAACAATTCTGGCATTTTAACTTACGTACCGGTATTAGGATTGCGTACGGCAGTCTTTTAGGTATCACGTATCAGCCCTATATTAAAGAAAGCTTGAAGATGTCACAAAAACGAAAACTAGACACTGAAAACAGGCGTTTTTCGGATAAATGGCAGCGTTCTTATTTCTTTATTGAAAAGAATCAAACTTCAGCGATTTGTCTTCTTTGCCAACAAACTATTCTTGTTCTATTCCTGTTAAACTACGGTCCAGACTGACAGATAATCACTTAGAGTGCGGTATTGCAAATACAATGTAACAAATTGGAGCCACGTTTTAAACATCAGTTTTCGAGCAAACCCCAATTACACGTATCTACAAAAATGCAAGTAAATCATGTTGGCTATTCGTTTTGTTTTAATATTCATATACATTGAGACGCTTTTTTGTTTAACAAAAAAAAACATGAGTCGCTATCTTGGGTCATCTCTTATCTATGGGGTCAATCTCAACTTCTGTGTCAGTGGATAATATTGGTAGTACAACTGCAACAAGAGAGCTATGCTCAAATATATGGACACGTAGAGTCACATAATTTTGATGACGTCATAGCGAAAAAAGAAGTAATAGCCTTCTGGAGAAAATTTTTATCTTTAACCACTAAAAATTTCAAAGCAATTGGTCCAGTATTCGAAGAGAAAAGCGACTTTTTAAAAACGTGTCAAGCGGTACTGAGTTAGCAGTCAGGCAGCATCTTACCTGTACACTGTAGGCCATATACGGTAATTGATCACAGAACAGTTGTTCCCTTGCAAATTTTATGTTGTTTACACTTTAGGACAGATAATTGATCACAGAACAATTCTTCCCTTTCAAATTTTATGTTGTTTCCAGTAGACTCTCATCAAAATAAACAAATATAGTAGGCTACAAGTGCTACAACGCTTGCATTACTGCACTGGTAGGACCGTGAAAGAATAAGTTACGGTAATTTCATTGTGGTAAGACACCGGTACCGGCACCAGTACCAGTATCGTACTTACGTACTGAGCTACCAGTACCGGTTAGCAGTCAGCCAGCATCTTACCTGTACACTGTAGGCCATATACGGTAATTGATCACAGAACAGTTGTTCCCTTGCAAATTTTATGTTATTTACACTTTAGGACAGATAATTGATCACAGAACAATTCTTCCCTTTCAAATTTTATGTTGTTTCCAGTAGACTCTCATCAAAATAAACAAATATAGTAGGCTACAAGTGCTACAACGCTTGCATTACTGCACTGGTAGGACCGTGAAAGAATAAGTTACGTTAATTTCATTGTGGTAAGACACCGGTACCGGCACCAGTACCAGCACCGAACCTGTAGGTCTGATATTCCGTTCCGCATACGATAGGCTATAAAACTTGCATTGCAGCATTAGTAATACCGCGGAAGGAATAAGTCAATTTCACTGCGTTACGGCACCGGTATGGCAACTTACCAGTACCGACCTACAGTAGCTGTAGTACTGAGCAAGACAATCGATCGCGAAACCGCTTGAAATAAGTGTAAAACAGTGTTCCCATGAGTAAAAATAAATACCGCGAAATTTTGTATGAAATATCATATCTCATAGGATTCATATAAAATTTAAGAATAAACAAAAGTAATAGCCTTCTAGCGAAAAAATTAATCTTCAACCACTGAAAATTTCAAAGCAATTGGTCCAGTATTCGAAGAGAAAAGCGACTTTTTAAAAACGTGTCAAAGAACAAGAACAACAACAAGAACAAGAACAACAACAACATAATATTGAAACGATCGTTATGTCCACTACGTGTCCAAAAACCATACTCACCAGAGATAACAGTGTTTTATAAACTTCAACTACAAATTTAATTAGATAACAAACCTTGGGTGTCGCTGCCTGATAATCAGTTCCCAGCGATTTCCCTTCCCAGTAAAATGTGTGTCCGAGCTTTCGCCTGGCACATGCGGCCCGTGGGCCGTACGTTGTGCAGGCCTGATCTCAATTAATTTAAAGTTTGCGGGTTGTCACAGCTGGGGACAAATTTGATACTTTTCTACCAAAAAGGCTGAAAAACGTTCCACATTCGTCTCTTTTTCTATATGTATATATTCTATTTCACGATATTGAACACGAAAAAAATATTTGAGAATATAAATTTCTGAATGTTTGAATGCAGAAATATTTTTGATTTTTCATGCACAAACCGAGTAGCCTGCATTTTCTCATAAAATTAATATGAGGAGTTGCTTTAAACTTTTCAGGGCGTGGAAACGATGTATGTGCATCGGACACCTTGGTGGCTATTTTTGATTGAGCTATTTAAAAACCGGTTCGGCGGTGTGGCGCATCATTAGGAATACGCACGCCACTGCTCCTTTGATTACCCTGAGTGATTTCGCAGGGTCGAATCCCATGCGGATAATTATGTGCGAGTAGATAGCTGGACTCCTCGTTGCTGTAGGTCGGTTCCTGTTATCGCTGGGCAGTTTTGTCCTTCTCCACCATCAAGTCCAAGCATGAAATGAATAACTGGGTAACTAATCTCATACCCGACATTTACTGGTAACTGGGCGAGAGACCGTGGTTTGCAATTTGATTAAGTCGTCTTATCGGCTTTTTCTTCTCTCGGATAAATATGTAAATCCTATCCTATATTGAATTGCTCAACTTTATGTTTATATGCACATAGGAAAACTGTGCGAAATGGCGCTACAAATTGTGAGAAGCATCGGAAATGAAACACATGTAGCCTACTCTATAGTCTATTATAGTCGAATGCAATCTCGACTATAAAGTGTATTGGTCGCTAGGGGCTTACACGGTCTGCATATATCATAGTCACGAACCGCATGCGACCAGTGTACCGCAATTTGCCCACCCCACTTAAAGGCATTTATTTACATTGTAGTTCTGGCCAGGCTGCATCTTGTTTTTTCAGTCCAATTTTGAAAAATAATATATCAAAAAGTATAGAAAGAGATAATAGGATAGCATATTGAAAATATATTGCTATGTTCGGACGAAATAATTATTCTAATTTTAATTTTACGGCGCTCCAGAGGTGCGTGTACCAATATGAAGGCAGACCTACGGTAAATAATTTTGTTCGCCTACTTTACATCAAGTTGTGTGTGGGGGGGGGGGGGGGGGGACTGAAACCTATGGGCGGGGGCAGTGGTGTGATTCAAATTTTTTGTCAGCCAGTTTCATCACAAAAGTCATACTTTTCGGGCGGTTCTGTTTCATGTTTTTTTAGTACTGCTAACCGGTTCGCTGATCTCATAAAATCCCGTGAGACGGTTCTATAGAACCGGTTGAATCCCACCACTGGGCAGGGGGTATATTCACTTGGCTAACACAGACAGTCCCCGAACTCGTAATAGAACTAAAATATAGAAAATCTTAATAAAATATGGCCCAACCCTAACCTGGTACACACATTACGGGAGTATCCATTTTACATCAAATTAATTATTTATTTGGGATAACTACACAAATGACAAATGAAATAAACAAGAATAATGAAAACAAGAGAGCTACGCACAAATATATGGACACGTTAGACCAGAGCGAATCAGTCTTTACCGGTACCTTCGACGCTACCGGTACCCTCAAAAAAGTTCTGAATTTCCAGTAGCAAGAATTTTGCAGAATCAAAACGTACAGCCAGTCATGACACTGACTAAAATCCGTGTTCCCATGGATAAAAAATAATACAGCAAAATTTTAGACGAAATATCAAATTTGATAGAATTCACGCAAAATTTTGAAATAAATAAAAGTAATAGACTTCTAGCGAAGAAATTAATCTTTAACCACTGAAAATTTCAAAGCAATTGGTCCAGTATTCGAAGAGAAAAGCGATTTTTTAAAAACGTGTCAAAGAACAAGAACAACAACAACATAATATTGAAACGATCGTTTTGGCCACTAAACGTGTCCAAAAATATATATACAGTATATAATAAACTTATCTCGCGACCTGGAGATTGTTTTTCCGTATGAATAACGATATCGTATAAACGGCTGAGAATTGACAAGTGGCATGATTCTACTTTGTAGTTGATGATTTTTTTTGTGGAAAAGCCTTATATGTGAAACTTTCTTCTGATTATAACCGAGTGCAATGCCTCGTAGTGGACATTAAGATTTTCGGCTTTGTCACCAACCTCCGTCATGTGATGTTTTTGGAACGACGTTTCTAGAGTATTATAATCTAGTTACTGCTGTACTGGTAGCCTATAACTTCATGGAGTTTGTTCACGAACAGTAGCTACTGATACCGGTACCGTATACGGTACTACTGGCAGATTAGTCTAACTGGATAAGATAGAATAGTACGGTAGTACCGGTACCGGTATTTTATTCGGTCAGCAATTAAAATACTGAAATAGTTCATTTCAAAATGAATATTAAAGCATTGTGACGAAGCGACCGTTAGGTTATGAGTCAGTTCTGCAGTTACTGCCTTTTGAAAAAATTACTAAAATCAACATTTAACGTTAGTCAACGAAATTGTGCTAGAATAACCATATTGAAATTAAATTAAAACAGAAGGAAAACAAAAAACAACAAAAAAACTCTATTCTGCAATTGGATATAATACAATGCCTAATGCTGTAATTCAGTAATCAGGTAATGGTATGGATAACAGTTAACACAGTCAGACAGTACAGCAGTACCGGTAGTTCCTTGAAACTCTGAAACTTCATTATGTTAAAATGTTGAAATGGCTTTATGTTTTAACTTGAGCGTTTTAGCAGGGTTAAGTACAGTACCGGTATCCAAATTGCTTAAAAAGGCACAAATTCTGGGTCTCGTGTAGTTTCGGGGTCTCGTGTAGTTTCGTATTCGTACCTAACATACTTCTAGACTTCTAGTGGGCGTAGCATAACAATCTTTTGACATGCCAATCCCAACCCTCACCTGACTACGCCATCCAAAAATTACGTCACCAAGACGTCCCAATCATGTCATAGAGCTTGCCAAATACTCGTATGATAGCCCGAAATGGCATCGGCGACGATGATAAAGAACTGACTAACGTCGGTGATCTTTCTTCTATCGGGATCGTTGCGACGAGAAAACGAGAGGGCTGTTCGATTTCGGGTTCTCGTCTGCGCGTCTTGGATGACAATTTGCATAGTTTGAAGGGCTCTATTACATCACTATGACGCCGTAGTGACATAATTTTTGGATGGTGTGGTCAGGTGGGGGTTAGGATTGACACTTGAAAAAATTGTTATGCTACGCCAACTAGAAGTGCGTTAGGTACGAAACTACATGAGACCCTTGTATCGGGATCATTGAGACAAGAAAACGAGAGAAATAGCTTGCTCGTTTTTAGATGATCGTCTGCGGGTCTTCGATGACAGTTCTTATAGTTTTTATATGGTTCTTATTACGTCACTGTGACGACGTAGTGACATAATTATCGGATGACGCAGTCAGGTGGGGGTTAGGATCGACATATGCAAAAATTGGTATGCTACGCCCACTAGAAGTACCTTAGGTTAGGTATGAAACTACACAAGACCCCAAACTCTTAAATTCCGGTTGTAAAAACCTACCTTGCAGTTCTGCCTGAAACTGTAAAAAGTTTCTGTATTTATTGTTTCATAAGGCTTAACCGCATAAGGTAGTGTTTCCTGCAGTTCACTCACCTCACTCATAGGCGAATAAAAATTTGTAAATAAATCTATAATTATTCGTGTAGTTGTGTCACTTGTATATTATTATTTTTTTAATAACTTCCAATGTGACTGGAAATCAAAGACATATCTCAAATCATTATACAATCATATGCCACCACACGACTGCACGATTGGATAGGTTTGAGGGGCGAATCATCCATGGTGCGAAATGTTGCTGTGTTGTGTGAAGCGCAGAACCCCTGAACTCATTTCATCTTTTGACATTTAGTGTGCTAGAAAGAGGCTTTGATTTGTTTTGAACTGAAAAAAATCGGTTTGAACTGACCTGTGTAAGTGTATGTAATGGTATTTGATTAAAAGATTTTATGATGATTGCACCAATTAAGGTGTTCTGGCATTTGAAATGAATCAAATTGTTATTAGACTCATTCCAGCATATACTTTTAGGCAGAATCGTCTACTTATTATACTTGAATTCCAACCCATGCTGTATGGCAGTTATGGTATGTAGTTCTATTAGTGAATATTATACAATATTAAGTGTAGTTAATTATGTGCTGAATAGGCCTACCATGAATTCATCATTGCTTGGGTATACTTGTATATTACTGTGTGATGTTATTGTAGAGCAAGATATTTTCGTGAACATGGGATTGATAATGATAGTGTAAGGATAGCATAAGATCTGCCTATTCATCTCTGAGGGGAGGAAAGAGAAAATGGAGGCACAATCATAGGTGAACCCCGGATCCTGTTACCAGTCAGCCATGATGGTGGTGGCTTTGGTGTAAGAGGAAGCCATAATTGACCAGCTGTTACATGAACCACCCTATGTGTGGTGTGGCTATATTACATTGTGATGTGTGTGTTTAAATATGTGCATCACAATTTTAATAACAAATAATGAATTTATAACAAATTATTAGGTATATTATATTGTTAAATTGTATGGCATATTTTCACTATCAAAGTATCTAGCTGAATTCATGTATAAACAGAGAGAAACCCCCAGAAAAAATGAAACCAGGTCATTTGGAACATATTCTAGTGAGAACATACCTTTTCTGCGAATTGACCCAAATTACTGAAACCATTGGGTATGCCTACAAAGTATCATACACAACCAGAAGTTTGAGTATTAAATAGATTTGGAGATAAAACTTGAAACAAAATTGCAACATCTGAGGAGAACATCTCCAGTTTAAATTTAAAATTCTAACATCCTATCACAATTATATAATCTGACTTATATAATGAATGAGCCAACTGCCAAGTTATAAAACAACGCTTTTGCTTCCTATTTATTCATCAGTATTTTTTATTGTTGTGGATTACAGTTGTGAACAGGCCATACTTTTTTTTTTAAATTTCTATATGGCCCACTTGATAATCAGGACTTTTCACTTTAATTTTGAATATATATATACATATAAATGATCACTGTAATAGATATTCGGACGCAGTATTCCCGAGAATTGGTACAAAAGTATCGCAATCTCATTTTAACATATTTTTCTTTCAATGAATGACTTCCAGAATAAAATTCCATATTTTCGTGCTTGTACCTTCAATTTGAAGCTAAACATGTAGGTATTTTATTTTAGTTTACTATTGTGTGGTTTTATGATACTATAATATTGATGACAATGGACAATGGATAACAATTGGTGCAGCTATTATATTCCCGTCCATCCTCCAGGCTATAAATATTTGATTATTACATACAGTGACAGCATGACAAAGATTTGCAGATCTGCTGCATCTATATAATAAATGAATTATTTGCAAAAATTGTTAAAATTCTATGTTTTATTTATTGATAGTGTTTTAATTGAACTCTGAAAGCTGTATAGTTCCAATCATGCAGCTCTAGCATATTATTTGTAAATTTCTTTTTCAGTTACTATTATATTAATAGAGTATACTGTAGTATATATTGTTTCTATAAGAAAATCAAAGACATTAGTTTGAAAGGATATATCACTTTGTTGAGTATAGTTGTATAACACCTGGTTTGAAAAAATGGGGATCTTTAGTGCTTCTACAACTATATTTGACCAGCAGCTCGGTAAGAAACTTTTTTTTCACATGAAGCTTACCCATATGCCTGTTTTCATCCATTTTACATTCAATTTTAATTAATGCTAATGTTCTTTTTGTCAAGCATTTGTTCAAAGCAAGGTCTCACTGACACTAAAAAAGTAACTGTAATAGACCGATACCACTTGTAGATATCCACCTACCTACTTCTTACATATTCGAGTTGATTTTTTATATACCTTTTTTTTTGAAACAGAAAGGTGAAGTAAATTGGAACCCTTTGAATTCATTGTACATAGCCTACCTAACGATTGTTGTTATTTTTTCCAGACAAGGCAACTGATGAATGTAATACAGAAGAAGATTGGGGTTTAATAATGACAATATGTGATAAAGTTAAAACTACCACGGATGGGTAAATATATCTCAATTCTCAATAAAGCTTTTTATTATATGTCATCATTCATCTACAATATGGCTGACTATTTCCTCGGATTTATATAATTAGAATACATCACTTCCTATTCTGATCCATTTTTCTGACCTCCTGTATATATCAATCGGTTTGCCTCTTGTTTAGACTGAATAATGTATACTGATTTCGTATTATTCTTTGTGTTGCCATAATTATTTTCTTTGTGTCAGTCTCCACAAGGTAGCTTGACCCTAAACTGTTGCAATTTAAATAGGTTCAAAATATGCAACAACATTCCTTAGTCTTCAAGTGATATTTCAACGAGTATTTCAAAAATTTGTTCAGCTTTCGGTCTTATTTTATCATTACTCATTTGAACAGCCTGTCTCTATAATTTAGTCCCAGCTTCCCTTGTTTTTCTTCAAGAATCTTTCCTGACCAATGGCAACAAACATATAATTAGACAGTGAAACAAGCATTAATACAAATAAATATGTGAATAGTTGGTCACTTTTCTTTAAATTAATGCTTGTATTTTTTTTTGACTGGTATTTTATCAACTGTTGTCCAATGAGATATTGTATTACTGTTTTTTGCTATTCATGTCTAGCTATTAACAACCTGTTTATTGCTGTTTATAACATGTTTGTATGACTAATTTTATATACCTTTTGTGTATTTGTTAGTATGTACATTTTGTTTGGTAAACAGACCAATGTATTTCATATAAAAAAATGTAATTTTTGGTTTTATTCATTTAATAATAAGTAATCATAATTATGAAACATTTCATGTATCAACATGTGTATTGGACAATATTAAAGGGATGACTTGCCTTTTTTACCAAATGTGTTTCCAACTTTTCAGGTCCAAAGAGTTCTGCAAAGCAATATTGAAGAAAATCACACACAAAGTTCCCCATGTTGCACTACAAGCACTTACCATTATGGATTCAGCAGTGAATAATTGTGGAATTGAATTCAAAAAAGAAATAGCATCACAGGTTTTTTGAGCATATATTATATAAGTCCAAAAGGCAAAAGATCAAACTTCTTTTTTATCTCTGACTGATTTTCCATTGAAATCTAGAAAAATCACTCATGCTAAACTCGTTTCAGCAGATAAATCAACTGCAGCATGCGAAATTTCAGCAAGTAGTGTCTACCTCTATTGTTATGTAACAGTAACCTACATAACTTTATATGCAGACACTGCTTAACAGAAAGTAAACAATACAGGAAGATCAAATGCATTTATTGATTCATATACGCAGCATTAAAATTTAAAAGCTCAAAACATTTAGGATAAATTCAATATGTAAAATATTCAATCATAATATTAGTTATGTTTAACACAATTCTATTACGTTTCGGGGCGCACTCAGCAAATCTCCGCAGCCCTTTGGGGGCTGCTTATGTACAGTATCCTTTGAAATAAAAATTTTACCAGATTATCAAATATTCCAACATACCTAATAGCTATATCAAACATATTATATTGATACTGAACTTGTTTATATTTTGATATTTTTCTGGGGTGCTGTTTCAACTGCAACTCCACCGTAATCAAGGCATGGTTGAGATGTACATATGAATCGAACCTAACTAGAGCAGTCGTTCTTTCCTTTTTTGAATATATCCTCCCTTAACTTATTTTGGATCTGTTTATTCCTTCCTCACTTCGCATAAAAACTCTGTTATTTGTTCAATCCTTAGCTAGTGTTACGAACAACCTGCACTCTATAGCTTTTTTATAGTTTGAATAAAATGATATAGTGTCTTTGAATCTGCATTAGAATAATACTAAATTACTATAAGATTGTTGGCAGGATCTAACTGTGGTTAAACTTGATATAATCAACATGTGATGCCAAATGCCAATACATGTTTGTTTCATTTTTAAGGAATTTATTAGTAAAATGCGTGACATCATGGCTAATCCTCCACATCCTAAAGTTGGTGCTCATTTAAAGATGTTAATAAGACAATGGGCTGAAGATTTCAAGGATGATCCTCAGCTGAGGTTAGTATGTTTATTCAGGAAGTCAGTAGTATTTGTATTTAGTGTGAAAACTTGAGTTTTAATTATGTGTATACCTTGAAATTTAGTGTGAAAACTTGAGTTTTAATTATGTGTATACCTTGAAATTTTAGTTAGTAACAAGAACATACTGACGATAACGTACTGATATAATAACTGTTAAATTCTTCCTAGTGCTGATATTGAGATTTCACAGATTCTTTTTAAAATTTAAATAGGCAATAGAGAGGAGATTTTTTATCATTCATTGTTAACTAGGCTGTAAAAGTACAGCAGGTGCTCAAAGCACTCCTACGAGTGACTTGAGTGGGGCCCCTTGCCGGTCCATATCAGACATAAGTGATTGCTGATATAGCTTTCTAATATTTTTTATTTTATTCAGCCGCTTGACATCTTTCTACCATTTCATGAGAAGTGAGGGTACAGAATTTCCTACACCAGAAGAATTAAATCCAAAGAAAAAAGCTGCTCCAGTCAGCAAAGATCCCAATGTTGTATCAAGTCAGCAAGAAGCAGATGACATTGCGAAAGGTGGGAACGATTGCTTGGTATAACGCGATCGACTGCTGAAATGCCAAGATGCACCAAAAATATAGATTTACAGAGTTTTATTGTTCGCTAGCAAATGCTGATTTGTTGTATTTTATTTACATTGTATATAAAAGGCCTGAGGTTCTCATAATTTTTCAAATCAAGGATGTTTATGATTTATACAGAGTGTCCTGAAAACAACCCATGAATTTCTTGATTACTTTCACAAAAATGAAGAAAATTATATTAGCTCTGGAACTCTTGAATTTCTGTATGTGTATAATTGTACCCAAAAGTTTTAGTATCCTAAGGATGCTTTGTACAAAAGTTATGTTCTCTCTAAAATATGTTCCAAATGACTTTGGTTTTTTGGGGATCATCGTGTAATTTATTTATTATGTTTTTATTATGTGCGAAGTTATCCATTTCATTTGCCTTTTATTCTTGTTAGCTTGCGTCTATCTTTGATTGAAATTGACGGCTTGATCTTTAGATGTTAGGAGTAACAAACATTCTAAACTGAAATGAAATATTAACTTTCAGCGATTGAAATGTCGTTGAAAGAAGACAATCAGAAAAAAAACTTGTCAAGCAGTTTAACAATGACTAGTTCCAGTACCGCCGCATCATCAAGTTTATATCCGACTATGCTCGGAGGATCTTCATCCACATCAACTCAACAATCTACATCTTATACGTCGGGTTAGTTTATTAAATTATAATTATATCTATCAGTAAATGTAAGCGGGCAAGTTAGTGGTGTTGGTGAGATTTTGCTCGGGAATGTAGGATTGAATGATTCAGATTACTATCAACGGGAATATTAAAAATTAGGGAACTCAGTGCCTGCAAATGACTTACCTCTGAAAATCCATTGACAAATAAAGCCAGCGGTATGTCTAATGGTATATTCGAAAGTTGGAATGGGTGATATATAGGGCTGGGAATGGTTAACCGATTAACCGGTTAACCAATTTCAGATGGTTAACGGTTACGATTTATTTTAACCGTTAACTGACATCTCGGGTACAAATCATTTTTATACTGTACAATTTATTCAAAAATGATTACGTCATCGCAAATTCATCTCCTGTGGCATTTAATTTAAAAGAATATCACTAACTGTGTGGGTACGGTCTCAATAAATGTGAAAAATAATTGAAGTACCAAGATCGCTGATTATGAAAATTTGACAATGATAAATTTAGAATCAGTTTTCGGTCAAAATATATTATTTTCCACAGTTTTATTGCGCAATCGTATATTCAATGTCATCCAACAAGTGCGCAGATGATGCCGTTTTTCTCTATGATATCTCGAAGTAGAATTTGTACATCGAACACTAAAACATTGTACACAAATGGCGTTTGATAACAGAATCGGGTTTTCTAAAATACTTTCACCAGTCCGAACAACGCTGCATATCTCTTGCAGCAGAGCAATCATGTCGTATGACGAATCGTGAATAATTTTGAGCGATATCGGGATAAGATCACGCGAAATTGCTTTCTAACCATTGTCACGTAACACGCTGAAATTATAAATTATTACGTCAAACGTCATGCTGCGGTTAACCAGTTAATTTTACCCTATTAACGGTTAAAGTGTTTTCACTGAAATTCCCAGCCCTAGTGACATATGTATTTGACTTTCATTACTGCATTGACTGCATTATTTGCATTCACATACTTTCTATAATACTTTTATGGAATTCATTGCTAAACCCAGTAAGTTTTCCAAGCAGAAATTAATATTTTTTTCTCTTAAACACGTTCTTATTAGTTTATACATAAGATTGGGGATGGGCAATTAAGAAGAATTTGAATTCCAGGCTATTCGAGTGTGATCTGACCATTGACTACTAAAACGGAATTTTTTTTTACAAAGTTCTCTCTGGTTGAACATGCATTTTTTCTTAGTTGTTATCTGGCGCGCAAAGGCGTTTGATTGATACTCTTCAAGTGTTTCAAATTTATTCTGAACTCAATTACCTTTGTATCTTATTCTTATTCAAATCTAACTAATTCTTTTTCAAAACTATTGTAATTCATTTTTGTAGTTTTAGTCCGAGTCGAAAAAATACTGCCAAAGTAATAATTTCACATTGTTGCACAAATGATGGCAATATATTCATTTAAACACATATTTGCACATCCTTTCACTAAAAGTTCGCATTTTAGAAATTGTAATAAGTGACCATCAGTATTTTAGATTGTCATACAAAATTCCAGGGGAACTGAAAAACCTTCAATGTTCTAGTATAATCATTGTCCTAGTGTCATTCATGTTTAACTCTAATAATATATTGTTGTTCAGGTCACATGAGTGGAGTCAGTAAGAAGACAGTGAAAGCAATATATGATTTTGAAGCAGCAGAAGACAATGAATTAACCTTTAAAGCTGGTGATTTAATCAGTATATTGGATGATAGGTAAGTAATGGAATTCATTCCTACTTTTGTATAAATTTATGTATTATAAAATGCTGCGCACTAAACGAACCGTCCGACTCATACAGTTTCAAACAGAGCTGCCAGGCTGGAAGTGAAATTTATGACTGGCTCAAGCTTCAGACCATTTGAAAAATGGCTACAGGTTGAGGGATATTTGATTGTATCTTCGAATTCCTAGAGAACTGAATTTCGATAACTAGAGCTTTCCTTAAAAACTTGCCTGTTGAGAATACTAAGTCAACTAGATGCTCTTTGAGTTTCTGTCATTTTGATTTCGACTATCACTGCCTTCACTGGTAATAGTAAAAGTCTAAATTTCTGAATCCTAAGAATTGAAAATTTCGAGTCTAAAATGATGACTCTGGATCCAATTCTAAACTCAATACAAACATGTAAAACTCTTAACTCCAGACTCAGACTATATCAATGTCATTTTTGTTATAACTAGTAAAAAATAGTAAAACAACATTTTACTTACATTTCTACAGATTTTTAGTACACTCCAGGTTTTTCTTGTAAATTATTGATTTTTATTCTGCAATTGCAAACAATGAAAATCTCAACAGGATCTGATTTACTCAACAACAAAAAAAAAACAGTTTAGTGTCCCGAAGCAAGGTTTCTATTTGCATCTTTGGCCAATGTTGTGTTTTCAGTTCTTATAAATGATACCCTGTTTTCAGTGATGCTAACTGGTGGAAGGGAGAAGGTGCAAATGGTCAAGGACTTTTTCCTGCTAACTTTGTTACATCTGATTTAACTGTTGAACCAGAACCTGAATTTGGAGTTGGGAAAGCAGATGAAGAAGAGGAAGGTAATGGAATAAATGATCCAAAGATGGATGTCTATTCAGTGAAGCATGCTATGAGCAGGGCTTTTGATTCTGGCAAAGTTTTGCAATCGACTCAAAACTTAAGGCTGAGACAAATTTTGACGTTGACTCCTGTTGACGGAGATTTCGATTCCGTCCCAAACTTTGAACTTTCAGAATATCAAATAATTTTGACATTGGGAAATTCAGAATTTGGACTTTAGCTACAGACTCAGATCCCTGACTTCAGATAAAATATGCTTCGATTCCACAGTCCTATCTATCAGCAGCCCTACTTGTTCAAATAATGCAAGAAATATCATTTTGTATAACAATTTTGCTCTAAACAAGGGTTTGAATCCCCAGCCACTGGTATGTAAGGAGCTTCTATTTTTTGGAGCGACCAGGTTCGTTTCGTTTGGCATTGCTATCTAACTAGTTACACCCTTGGTGAGGTGAGGAGCATGACGTTTAAATCCGGAGATCTATATTCTATGATGCCAATGCACTTTGATTTGTGATAGATTAATATTCAACTTCAACCAACAGGAATTCAGAAAAAATATTGAGTTGATTGTGATTGGATAATATATTTTTGCTTATATATATATATATATATATATCTGTACAATCTATTAAAATATACTAATTATTTTTCATGATGTAGAAAGAACAGTTTCATTCAATGAAGAAGTTGAAGTGAAAGAAGTTGATTTATCAGAACCTGTGTTGGAAATTGATGAGGTACTTCATTTCTTGTTTTTTTTATGACTTAACTTACAAAACTGCAGCCAGGTTTTCTATAGCTCTTATCATTTACTAATCAATTACAGAGCTTGATGGACAAAACGCTCGTAGATCTACAAAATACAGATCCAGAGAGCGGAATTCAAGATACTAATGAATTATTACAGAATGAAGGTATTTTTATAAAACTAATCTCATTTGCCTAATTTGAGCTTTGCAACTGGAAGCTGTTATAGTTTGATGGACTATGTATTTGTGTTATTTATTTTATGTTGAGCATTTTTTATTTCAAATTTATCATAACATGCTTCCCAACCTGATTTAGTAGTAATGTATACCTGTGCATATTTCAGTATATTTCTACCACATTGCACCCAGACTTCAATAAGCCTGATTAAAATATATTTCAATCATGTTCTTCATATCTCTCAAGGGTGGATGGTACTTCATGTCGTGTTTTGGCAACTTTTATTAGTTTTAGTCCGATTCCTATGTCTTGTATGATGTCTTTTTTGTACGATGGCGGAGTTAACTTATCTGTTTATTTATCCTCTTGCTCTTTGTAGATTCATGTACGCAAATGGGACCATTAATTGATCAGAAACTTGAAGAAATAGATAGAAAGCATTTAGAATACACTCAACTCAATGAAAAAATACTCGAAGCATTGAATATGTATGACAAGTAAGTTTGAGATTAATATTAAATATGTTTGTATGAATTACCAAAAACTATGATGCAGAGAGAACAGAGAGTTTTTGGACAACTTACATGTTTTCAGGATGTGTTTCATACATGTCGCTCCAAAAAAATCTACTGCAAGCTCGCCCCTACTCCGAGACATTCAAGAAATGATTGCAGGTTGAAGAACATATCAACTCTGACATTAATTACAAAATCAAATTTTCATAAAAGAAAATCTTGTGCTTGTTAAGAATGCTCATTCAATGAGTTTTTGTCAGAAAACAACATAATATAATAGTTTTTTATTTGTTATTATATTTGGGATCTATCTAGTTTTCAGGTACAAATGTACTGTATTTCTTTCATTTATAGACTGATGAATGAAATGCCGGCATACAATCCAATTCATGCGGCATATATGAAAAATCCAGCAGCAGCTATGTCTACCATGAATCCATATGGTCAACAGATGGTGTCAGCGCAACAGGTTCCATCTTTTCCTCCTCAGGTTAATCCAGCCATGTATGGCCAACCACAACATCATATGCGACAGGTATGAGAATTTGAATTGTATTTGTGTGGCTGGGCTTTGTGCTTTTTTCGGTTTTTTATTGGCTATTTTGATATGAGCATATCCTGGCCTATAATTTTCAGTTAACTTTGATGTATTTTCGTACATATATACTTACTGCCTTTTGACTTTTTCTGTGCTGAGATTGATGGAGTCGGCAATCTCTCTCAATAACTTTGAAGTTAAAAAGTGTTATGTTGCAGCGGTATATTATTGAGTTCTTCTGTATTTGCAGTAGCTTTTAAGAATAACAACCTTGATTTCGTATCAAAATTATCCGATTAATGTAAATAGTTCCTGGATTGAGATGTTTTGAAGTTCTGCATAATTGATTTCCAACAAAAGTGAAAAAATTTGGCAGTGTTGCTCGGTTGATGTGGTTTATTTTCGGAACACAATCTACTGGAAATAATTGAAGGAACGCAATATATTTATGATTTTGATAAAGAATTATGCCTGTTTATGTGTTGATACGTTATTCATACTCTTTTCATCACAACCCACTTGGCACGACCAAATTTTTTTGCGACCTTCAGGAACTAAAATAATAATAAAGTAAAATTGGATGATTCAGAAAATATTCAAAAGAATAATGGAATTGACAATACCTCTAATGAGACCGATATGCTTTTACATTCATTCTCAAAAGAATTTACTTTACTGCATTTCGATTATGGGGGGGTCTCAGAACAGGTTCCGAATCTTTCAAATTTGATCAATATTTTGCTATAACTTAATTTAGTGAGGAAAATATTTTACAGCATCTACGATTTGACCCCTTTGAGCCGCAGGGCGGTGGGGACCCCCAGTTTGAAAAGTCTGAAATCAGAGGTTACCTTCATCAGTCATTTATCAAATAATACTTGTATACTTTTAAGTTCTTTCAATAAGACTCGGCGAACTTATCCATAAATTCCTAGACTAAACTAAAGGCAATCTGAATTAATTTACCTTGAATTGGTGAAAAAGGAAACATGAGAATTCTGTGATGAAATTACGTATACAACCATAAGTTATAGGGTATTCTTATAGTATGTGTAATAACTTATTCACAGGCTGAAACGGCACCAAGTAGTTCAAATCCTCAATTAGCAGGAGCCGCTAATTATCAGATGTATCAACAAGCACCGGTAAGTGTGTTCGACTTAAATGCATATGAATTCAGGGTTTTGTTTTTCAAAATTTTTCCAGGTTGTCATGCAGTTCTTGCTTTTATAGGTATTACTTACCTATTTCTGCTTAAAAATATGAGTTGAATTTTGATTTTGTAATCTGGCATAATAGTATTTCTGTTTATGGGCTAAAAACTCTTTTATTGAATACTTCCTGCTTAAATTGTATTGGTAATTGTAAATTTCTTCCACTCTAGCCTGCTCAAGCTGCACCTACGACAACTTCATATGCCGCTCATAATGGTATGACACCACAGGGTATGAACCTTTAATATTATCTATATTGTGTGATTGTAATGTTTAAACTTATGGTACAAAATCAATTTAACCATTGGGTAATAATTCAAATTAGATTTAGCTTTTGACAATTCTTCACGATAATCATACTAAATTATTATTTACACCTGATGAGATTATCAGTCTATAGGAATTATTCAATGCTTTTTCTTCTATCTATGTTCATATTTAAATTTGATTGACGTTATTTTTCTAGTACATTCACAAATCAACTAATAAATTGCAATTAATTTTAAGGGATAAGCCATTCTATTCATGCACCTAACAATCAACCATCACCACAAGGGTAAGTATACTGTCACCATTACCCCTTTTGGAAAAGTTTTTTCACTAAATCTATGAAACGCTTAGCTAAATATGCCTCAATATTGCTTGTGGTGATCACTTCGGCCAAATTCTGCTTTCATGTTAATGTGTATTGATGAGTGACTGTTGTGTCCATATATTAGATTAGAGCATTGCTCTCTTGTTGATGTACAAACTGTTGGTATCGTTGTTAATAAGTGAAGCAAAATTACTGTATGTTTGCATAACCGTTTATTAAAACTGAACTGTCAGTTTTTTACAATTGTAAGTTCTTATCTCGGTTTCATTAACTGGTTGTGATTTTTGGCCTATTTAGGCAATAATTTATTCTAACAGACAGGTAGCAGCAATAAATTGTTTCATGCATTTATTGTTTTGCTTTTTATGAGTTCACTAATACACATTCTATGATTTTTATCATTCAATTCAATATTTTATCTGGCACTATAAAATAGAGATAAAGATAAACGTTCGGTTATTAATTATTTGTGATTAATTCAATAATTTGTTAATTTTGGCTTCTAATCTGATCTGACATCATTAGCTGTGGGATAATGTCTGGTTTTGTTTTGTGAAAGAACTATGCAAAAATTGTATTTGTTATATTATTTAGAAACTTTCCACAACAAGTATACAGAGATACAGCAGTGAGTAGTACAATGCATACAAATCAAATGTCATATTCTAACCAGGTAACTTATCTATTCTAGGTATTCTGATCTTCAGTTCAATTTTCGCCATTTTTTCTACAACTCTGTGCTCGGCGGCGGGGTGCATCGTGCTAAGTGTTAGAAATACGCTCGCCGCTGGCATGCTGATTTCCTTGCGAGGGTTCGAATCCCATGTGGGGATAATTATGTGCATGAGAATCGCTGGACTCCTCGCCGCCGTAGAGTGTTTCACGTAACCGTTGGTCGCTTACGACTTCATCCACCATCAAGGCCATGCTAATCTAATCCCATAACCGATATGAACTTGTAACCGATAAGCGGCCGTGGTTTGCCATTTGATTAAGCTGTCTTATCGGCTTTCCTCTCTTCCAGGATAAATATCTAATTCCTATCTTAAGGTCTTAACCTTAACAGATGTGACATGCAACGGCAGTGAGACTTGGTTTGTAATTTTGATTCAAAGCTTCGAATGATCAGATAATAGATCTCTGTGTAGGTTGCACAGGCGACAGCGGTTGGTCATTCAACCTTCATGGTCATTATCTTTCAGCATTTCTCTCTTTTTAACAGACAACATTGCCGCAACATCATCAACAACAATATAACATGACTACAAGCTATTCTTCTCAACCAAATCATGGACAACAATATTCAACGACAGCAGTTCCATCAATGCAACCAATGATGTGACATGGGAACAAGATCAAAATGCTGCTGTCAGTCTTTGGTAAACAACTTGCTTTGAAGAATATATACATTGTTTTAACATTCTTGCAGTGCAATTCAGCCAGTTATTAGCCCAGAATGAAACCGTCTAATCTACAATTTCAGAATTTGACTGAAACTTTTTTGAATGGAAAAATGAATTATTCAATCTCATAACATCACTGCAAAGTTGAAGTTGACTTCAGTTGCCAGTAAAATTATTTCCCCATGTTAGTGCTACGTTATAAATTTATATAATAACGCATATATACTAAGTATTTCGGTCCTGATGTATGTGCAAATTTCTTTTTATATAATGTTTTTCTTTTGTTATTTGTCTTTATAGTCATCTTTTTCATGGATTTCGTGCATGGTGGATCTCGACTTGATATATATATATTTTTCTGAGGGTAAATAGCTAGGATAAGTTGCTCTGGGATTTTGAAGCATGGATCTACATCAGTGGTTCTCAAACTTTTTAAGCCCTTTTTAGAATTTGTCAAGTCTCGCGCCCCACCTCGAAAATAAGCTACAAATGACAAAGAGTGAGACATAAGTATGTTTTACTCAAAAAACACGTTGAAAATATGTGGATATAATGTGAATAATGAAATAGATGGAAAGTTTTAAAAACAAATGAGGCGGGAAATATCAATTCCAACAAATATTTTTATATTCAACTATCCTCACGTCCCCTCTGGGGCGCGCCCCTTCGTTTGAGAACCACTGCTCCAGATGGATTGAGAAATTTGACAAGTAGCATAATGAATTATACATAAAATTGTTAGAATAATATGGCAATGTCTTTAACTATAAATTTATAAGTAAGACTCATGAATGTATCTTTATTTTGTTGTTATGATAACCAGCATTATTGGTATTATTGTTTAGAAATATTCATTGTGAAAGATTCTAGTCTTAACAAAATCGACTTCTTGCCTAAAAAGGACAGTCTATACAGAGTGAAAGATGTACAAAACGTAAAAAAAATAATATTTTCAAGTTTTCGAAAGTCTCGTCATGTTTCAGTTAATTGATCCAATTTGGTTAGTTTCTCACACTGCTGCAGAAAACTTTTTTTTTGAGTTGACTGTGATACTTATATGAAGCACAATCAAAATGTGAATTATGATTTGTCACTGGGGTTCACTTCTCTTAACTTAGTATCTTATCTTTAGCACATGGAAAATTATCTTGAATGTTGACTTCTTTTCATTTGCAAGTGTATAATATTTCAGGCATACCAAATTCATGTCATTAAAGATTTTCTTATATTATTATTGTACTTTACTATTTCGATGTTGTTGTGATTATAATATTATTCTAATGTATGTATTGTATATTTTTCCGCGAAAAAAGTGGATGGCCAATCAAGCTTCTGTTTTTCTTTTGCCTTGTATTTCGCAGTGTGGCTTTCGGATTTGAAAAGTAAAATGCGTGCGATATGCTATCGCGCGCTGCTCTGGGATTCTAAACAGGGGTGCGAAATTGAGGGAATCACCAACTAGTCTTATATATAATAAACATCAAGGACCGCTAAAAATAATACTTGGATTCATTTCTTTATCCAGGTCGCTTGTGAAAATAGGAAATTGCAAATTCAAGCCTGCGAAAATTTCCAGAAAAGCGCCGGAATCTGGCTGAGAAAATGTTACTAAATGATATTGTCAAATCCAAAGTTAGAAATAAAAAGCGAGTGTATGCAAAACCTCAGGCAATCTGTAAGGCTTTTGTCGTCTACCACTAGTCAATACTAAAGGACATTAACACGGTGGCAAAAGTGTTGTTCAGTGGTGAATATTATTATCCAGCAATAAAAACACTTTTTTTTACAATTGTGGCGACTAGAAAGACATGTCGTTCGTTCACGGGTACTCAAGGTTCAGTAGTTAATAGTTGCCACCAATTCCCCAACGATCGTTGAGAATGAGCACCCACTAAAAACGACACCGGACTCTCAACCGTCGACCAGGGAAAATAAGTCGTGCGACTCCATCCACACCCTCCGAACCGATGCGCTCCCGAAGAGCAGGATCCATCCGCCTCACTAACTCTAAATGATGCAAGTTCCACAGGCGTGAGCATATTATTTCCCAATCACAGCGTATTTTTCCATATATATATATATTCCGTATTGTGATTTGTGATCCTTAGAATTGGGACCCGTAACTTTCTACTTCAATCAAAATTCTACTTCAATCAAAATTCTTAATTTATTTTCGATTTGCCTCATTCAGACTTCTTGGTAGAGGAGGGTGTCAATTCTGGTCGTCAAATATGTTAGGTTACATGTACCGCACAGCTCCCGGCGGTGTCAACACAGCATTTACCGTATATGACAGTGGTCGGCAACCACTGAGCCGCGGCCCATCGCCGGTCCGCGGAAAGAGAACTCCGGTCCGCAGAAAGGGAACCTAAAAACGTACAGGGTTCCAATAATACCTTTACAATCTAACAACCACAAACTCTACGACTAAAAAACAGCAAACCAGACAAACGCGACGCAACAGGATTGACTTTCCAAACAATTGCCTTGTCACTTGTCAGTATGTCGCAATATTGCTGCGTCAATTGCATCCTCTGCATCTGAGTAAGAAAATTTTTTATCAGTCCGAACAATGAGCATATATACATGCTCATTGGTCCGAATAAGATCTTTCAGACAAAATGATTCTCGTTAACAACGTGACTGCTGGCTCGCAGCTAACTTAGCTTTTATTATAAAGGTGTTTCAACGCTACTTTCCTCGCGCAAACTACGCAAGAATCGTAAAGGTACGAATACGGAATCCCTTCGTAAATGAACCTAACGAATCTACGATGAGGTCATCTTATAGAAGGCAGTTGACTAAAATTTCAAATGATAATGAGTTGAAAAGCGTCTTTGTGATATATACCTTGCAGTCGTATGATCAAAACTCCCAAATGCATACCCAGACATAGAGCTACAGAAGCTTTACACTTTACAGCAGGGGTGTGCAAAGTGCGGGCCAAATGCGGCCCACGAGGGAAAATTGTGTGGCCCGCGGAAAAGTGCCAATTTTGAATGGCCAGCCAGCTAAACTAGTTTTTAATTTAGTTTGATCTGGTTCCCTTTGCGTTGCAAAGCTTTTATTCAAGTCCAATTTATTATCTATACCTATAGCGTTACAACGCCCTAACAGCGAACAAATGAAAGGAAAATGCGGAGCAGACGCTAATGAATTTGTAAGGAAGGGGCAATTGAAGATTGGGCAACTGGAAAGCAGTTTGAAAAAATTTAATATTGAGAGATACAAAAGCTAAATGAGTTTTGGTTCCAGCTTATCAGTTGATTTTGTTTAAATCTAATCTAGAATGAGATTTGACAGCAAAGTGTTTAAAAAGGAATCTTGCCGTATTATACCGGAAACATCTCAACGAAGATAACTTTCCACGTTTGAAAAAAGTCATGGCTTCAAATTTTTCTCTTTTTGGTTACATATTTTATTTTTAAAATGGGCGTCATATCGTAGTAGTATATATTTACGGTCATATCAAATTGCTAGCACTTCCATTTAAGCAAATTTGGATAAAAGTAGTTGGGAAAAGAATCCAGCAGCAAATTTCTCACTGAATTCGTTTAAATTGGGTTTGACAATATATTTGAATTACAGTTTTAGGAAATTTATGCGTTTTCTGCAAGGACCCCGAATGATGACGACATGAGATCAATAACAAAAAGACACTATTTTGTGCCTGCAACTAATAGAAAGTTTATGTTAAATGAAAGTGCGGCCCGCGGTTTTAACCAGTTATTGATATTTGGACCGCCTGCGGAAAAGGTTGCACACCCCTGTTTCACAGAAATAGTTAGTTACCTTTCCCGACATCGTATTTATGTGAGACCGGGTTTTCAATAATGACAACTACAAAAACCAAACATCGAAGTAGGCTGAATGTAAGAAACTCATTACGTATGTCACTGTCGACCATATCTCGGAATTAGAAACAGCTAATAGACAGCAAACGAACGCAGATCTCGCATTAAATAGCATCACCTTTGTTTTTTAATATAGTGTCAACGTAAATTTTCTGATTCGTGTAATTTATCACATAAGCTTAGTTCATTTGTGTAAAAGTGGTCTGCCAAAGTTTAGGTCAGGCTATACTGGTCCGTCACTCAACGACCACTGGTAGCTCATTGCCGTACTGTACAGGCCGAATCGAATCATAGGTCCTTTTCAATCGATAAATATTATGGTGGTATTCCAGTGATCAACCATGAGATGGGTCACAGGTGAGCGTCATTTTCATCTGAGTGAGTGCGCATGCTTGAGATGAAAATTTTATATAAAACGATTACAGACTCATTGTTGGTCGTAAATGCCGCATTAAAAAACCGCCGTGCAGACGTGTCTGTTGCAGGTAAAGCACGTGCATGATGCGCATCGCTAGCGCCCGTCTGCCATTCTGTCGAGTGATTAGTGATGTCCGTGGTTTTGAATCTTGAGAACGCGTCGTTTCACAATTTCAGGTTTGGTACGCGCCTTCCGTCTGTCCGTAGGATTTTTCACAGGGTACCAGTACAGCAGTATGGTTTTCAATATTTGCTTCGCACGGAATACTATACTTCTGTACTCTGAGCGGAAGTTTTAGTCCAGAAATGAAGCATATCAAGTTGGATTTATTCGTGGATATTTACAGACGGGTACCTATAATTTGCGACTCTGTTACAACCCTAAACGGAGCATCTACACCAGGGGTGGGCACGATTTTTGGACCAGGGGCCAAGAGTTTTGCCCACCCAAATGGCGGCCCATGTGATTGTGATGTAAAAAGTACATTCTTTGAACAATATTTCTGTATTTACAGTCTTACGAAATCAAAAGTGAAAAAAAATAAGCATCCTGCCAAAACTAAATTTAATCGCAATCTCAACACATTCCTGAATTCTTTGAGCTATTTCAATATTTTTTAGCTAAATCATCAAATATTAAGTTTGGTTGTGGCAGCATCAACATATCAAGTGGGCAGATTGAATCATCCTGCAGGCCTGATTTGGCCAGCGGGCCGTAGTTTGTTCATGTCAGATCTAGACTGCTCCATATTATTTTCAAAAGACTCTGCGAATGTAAAACAAAATTATAACTCAAACCGTCTTCTGGTCGTAAAAATCTGTGGGGCTGAATGTTCGCGGGGAAAAACATCTGAACATCTGGACTGAAAGTCTTCATATCTTTTCTGCTTTTTGGTTCAGCTGATTTTTGAAAAACATGATGGTTAGTTTGACAGGTTGATGGGTGGCTATTGAGTAATGAACTAGCTATATACAGATAGACTATATGAATATTTGGATTTTCTATAACACATTTTAATAACAAAATATTCACAATAAATCTTTAAAAAGCATCTTCAATTAAGTCAAAATTGTAAAATATTGTGACACAAAACTTTTAATATTCAAGGCATTTTAGAAAGAAGTGAATTCCACCCATAAACCTCCAAGTTTACTCTTTAAAAATAATCTGTGAAGTCAGTCCACAGTGGATAGAATAGTATAAAAATGTCCACTAAGCAATTCTGAAAAAGAGTAGCGCTAAAAACTCAAATGTGGACGCATGATTGCTAGTGCAGTGATGTAGTTCACCAGATATTTCAGCACCAGCACAGTTTGGCAATGAAATAAAATTTACAGTGTTTTATCATGAATTGTGTATAAGGCATTTCCATGTATTCCAGAGATTTGGCTCTGGTATTAGAAACATGCCATCTAGCCATTGCACCTGAATTTTTTGGGCAGTCATACTTTCTTGTCTTATAGTTCGATAGTTCTACAGGTATCTGAGGGCTAAAGGGGTGGTGACTCCTTTACAGCCCATGAGCCGGGGCCACGGCCCATCTAATTGGGCCACATAGGCCATGGCCTATCAACCTATGGGCCGCGGCCCCATCAGCAAAAATTAAATTATCTTACCAAAATTTTCAATTTTTACAAAATTGTCGATATTCAAACCAAAAAAAATCGCGGGATCCCTCCAAATATTTTTCTTATGATAAGCATTTATATAAAATTAAATACCAAGCTACATAGGCCTACTACTCCTGTAGTATGTGTAGGGTACCAGGTTAGGTTAGGGTTAGGAGTTGGTCACTGTCTGTGTTAGCCAAGTGAATAGTCCCTTTAGAAAACTTGATGGGCCGCGGCCCATAGACTGATGGGCCGTGGCCCAATTTGATGGGCCGTGGCTCCGGCCCATGGGCCGTAGAGGAGTCACCACTTCCACTCTCTGAGGGGGGCTCAAACAAGTTTGAAAAAATCGAACCATGCCTAGAAACTTAGCTAGATTAGAACAACAATTGCTGAAACTAATCCCTGAATCCACAGAATATCTTTTAAAGTCTTATATTCTTTATTTATCTGATTTGCAGACAAATAGTAAATTTTTATCTCTCAATGCACCTGTTTTAGACGGTTGTATTGTGAGTAATATTTGGGGCTAGTCCCGTTTTCAACGTCTAGCCGCAGTAGTTATAGTTAAAGGAATCTAGTTGCATAATAATCAAGTAGAATGGCAACCAAATCCAGTCAACAACAACCATTTGCCTTTGCAAATCCTGGAGCAATAACGTCTTTAATTACAGTGGTTGTTCTTGCTCTTTGCTGTCTTGTTGGATTTGCTTCTCGTCTGTTTGCTGTCATTAGATTTGAAAGCATTATTCATGAATTTGATCCATGGTAAGTTATGTTTAGAAATATTACTGGAAATTTATCATATTTGTCATCATAATTTTGTTGGTTTTTTTTCTATGTATTTTTTTTTAAATGTCGAAATACACCTTGATATCAAATATAAAAAAATTGTAGAATATTCTGACTGATTTTGCCATAAACATTCCATCTGAATCTGGAAAACCTCACTGATTGCAGTATGGCACACTTTACAGATCGAGAGACAATCTCTCGTTTTAGAGAAACCTATTTTAATGGTGATCGAATATCCCTCCTTCGATGTACGTCTGGCGGATTTTGTCTCCCGATATCGATAAATTGAAGCAGCGCAGTAAACTAACAAAAAGCGCAATCTAAAACCATCATCATTGAATTCCTCGTGAAAAAATAATCAGATCTACCGATGTAAAAAAATTTTTACCGGTGCGTTCGAGAGAAATGAGCAAAAAACGATTGACGGCGTGTGACGTCACTGAATTTCAATCGACGCACGCAGGCACGCATCGGCCGTTCCTCGACGTAAACCTTGGCGTGCCGTGTTTCTCTCATTTTCAATGTAGATAGGATGGCGTGTTAACGATAATAAATGGATCAGAGATAATAAAAATTACATTTTGATAACACACAATCGATAAACAGTAAAATTAATGCCTCGATATAGCATTAGATGAATAAGTTCATAAAGCAATAATTTAATCTAATGCCGCAACGAGACATTCATATGCCGCAAAATGTGCAACTTGCGTAATTTATACAAGAATAGATCGGCGAAAAACGAGAATCAAATTAGCAAAATAACTTAATTTAATGCCACATCGATGTATTCATATGCCGCAAATGTTCAGTTTGCATAATTTATACTAGTATAGATCGGTAAAAAACAAGATTCAAAATAATATAATGTCCCATCGATACATTCATATGCCGCAAATGTTTAACTTCCGAAAGTTACGGTATACGAGAATAATTTAATTCAATGCCACATCGAGGCATTCATATGCCACAAATGTTAATCTATACGAAAATAATTTAATTCATATGCCGCAAATGATCAACTTGCGTAATTTACACAATAATAGATCGGCAAGAAACAAGAATCAAATTAGCAAAATAATGTAACACATGCCGCATCGATGTATTCATATGCCGCAAATGTTCAATTTGCGTAATTTATACTAGTATAGATCGATGAAAAACAAGATTCAAACTAATATAATGCGGCATCGATACATTCATATGTCGCGAATGTTTAACTTCGAAGTATACGGAATACGAGAATATTTTAATTCAATGCCACGTCGAGGCAATCATATACCGCAAATGTTAATTTGCGTGATTTATGCAAGAATAGATAGGTGAAAAACAAGAATCAAATTAATATAATGCCGCATTGATGCATTCGTATGCCGCAAATGATCAACTTGCGTAGTCTGTGAAAAACAAGAATCAAATTGGCAAAATAGTTTAATCCAATTAATCATCGAGGCTTTTATTTTACATTTCTGGAAGTTTCAGTTCTAAATAACCGAAGATGCTATGTTAAATTGTTGTAATTACAGGTATTAACGGGCATACAAAGTTTCACTATCGATATTAATTTAACTATTGAAAAAAAAAACTTCGATATCGTGCATCGTTTTGACTTCGTTATACGACAATTCAAACGATGTCATGTAGTCACAAACACTTATAATAAAATTAGTTGGACTCGTAGACGTATTAATCGAAACGCATAATTTTGTAATCTCTTGATATTATTTAAAAGTAATTATTTTATTCACAGACAATTGCATTTACGCGAAATTATTTTAATTAGGCACTACCAACAGTAGACTGAATATAATGATTCAGAAATACATCGTATATCTAACCATATAGGTCAGTATACATCGGTAAAAAACGAAAATCAAATTAGCAAAATTCGAGAGCCGTGCCGAACTGCCGATCTGTGCGTGACTTTCTTTGACGTCATATCCAGACATCTGACGTTCTCACGCATCGAGCTCGCAGACGACTCGACGCCCCCCGTTTCACAGACGCCTATTCATATTTTGGCTCTTCCGGAATGTAGACGCAAATCCGGATTCGGGATAGTGTGCCGTACTGGATTGTATGTATCTTTCAATTTTATTAAAAATATACGGATTATTTTCTGTATTCGATATAAATTATACTTGTGCCAAATTTCAAGATGAAATTAGGATTCTGTCACCATGAACAGTCTTTTCTTATCAAAACATATTTATTTGAAATTTATAATTGGATTAATCAAAATCTATAATTAAAATGCATCGATAGTCAAAATCAGCCTCTCTGCATTGAAATGAATATACTGAAAAACATTTGAAATTGAAATATTGAATCCTGGAATATGAATCTTTTTAAATGAAGTCTGTGCATCTGAAACTGGTTAGCTATTTCCATATCCGACGTGTACTGGTTAACGAGAGCCGTGATGTTCCATCGACTTTTTTTCAGCATCGTATTAATAGGCCTATTTATTGAAGATTAATATTATTATCATGCTACCTCAAAATTCAACAGGTTTAACTACAGAGCCACACATCATCTGAGTGAAAATGGTTTTTATGATTTTCTGAACTGGTTTGATGAAAGTGCATGGTATCCACTTGGAAGAATTGTTGGTGGAACGGTGAGTCTTTTCACCCTCTTTGATAATATTTGGTTACAAGTCATTTAATTGGACATTTTCATATTTTGTGGATTTTATTTATACTGCAATTTCTTACAAAGAACCTCAATCCTTTTTTCAAAATTGAGTTAATTTGAATATTTGTCTTACCTTTTGCTACTTTTCAGTATAAAGCTACTGTAAAGAGATGATTTTGAGATATGAGAAAATTGAATTATATTCCATTAATAAAAAATTTTGACAAACAAAATCAATTTGTAAAATTTTACAGAAAGCATTTTCTAATCATTTGATTCAACAATTGAATAGAAAAGGCAAGGAATTTTATTTACAAAACTGTTTAAACATTGAAACATCAATCTAGTCCCCAGCTGTCTGTTTTTAGAATGAGACGCAATGAATTATTGAGTGATTATTTTTTGTATAAAATGGAACATTGTTTATATGTTATTGTTGTATACTTATCAATGTGATATTGTAAAACTATCTTTATCCATTAATAAATCATTAATTCTTTCCTGAAGTTAGGCCTTAGAAATTTGAAAAAACATTTTTAATGATCTGCCAGTTTGATTAGGGAATGCAGATATGTCTTGATATAGATTTTTCTCACTACACAAGTAATCATTCTTATTACTGATATATATATTCCTAATTCGATTTTAATCGGATTTGTTTGAACTATTTTTTTTTGGCCAACTCTATCTATTACATTTACGAGACTAGAATATTTAAAAAAAAACGTGTGGGCTCACAAAATTGTCAGGCTTCATACTATATTATTGAATACCCTAATGTTAACAATCACTACGCGGAAGAAGCCAGTTGTATTTATGCTGCACAAAATTGCACATTATACTCTTACATCCTTCCTGTCTTTATGGTGGAATATTAAATGTAAAAATCAACCAGCTATAATATGATGATAACGAACTGTTCATGTTTCAGTTGCCATCTGTATTAGGTATTTTTCATGCAGTAAAAATACAGATATTAACCTCATAAATTTGGTTTATAGGTAATGGCCGTAAGCTTATTCTGTGTGGAAATTTCATTGAAATCTCCTGATTTCATGATTTAATCTGCTTGGCAGATCAAGTTACCTGAATATATTTCCATATCTGAAAATATATTGTAACGATGAGCAATGATCTATATTTAACAAATAACCCAAAATATGTTAATAAATCACATAATTCAAGATTGAACTCTGAAAATCTGCGCACTCTAAATTTTGAACTAGTTTGAACAAAATTCATTTCAATTTTTTTTTTACGGAAATTTCCATTCCCCATATTAGTCGGGTACTTTAATATTTTGTTCTTGGTTCTAGGTTTATCCTGGTCTCATGATTACAGCAGGCGGAATCCATTGGATTTTAAACGCACTTCACCTCACTGTTCATATTAGGGATGTTTGTGTATTTCTTGCTCCCTTGTTCAGTGGTTTGACAGCTATTTCAACATTTCTTCTAACAAAGGAGTTATGGAGTGCTGGGGCCGGACTGTTTGCAGCATGCTTTATAGCGATAGGTATGGATTGTACTATCATGATGTACATTTCATATGTTATTAACAATCTATGATTGTTCTATTATATGGGACATTATTTCTACCTATTCTGTATTTTCTGAGTAATAAGCTAATTTTTTGGATTAATTTTTTGGCCTGATTTTCTGGGGTCTGCTTATTCGAGGTGTTAGCTATTTAGCAAGAAAATGATTGTATTCAAATAAAACTTTTTGAAATACTTCATTTTGTAAATAATTAAGTTATAATTCATTTACATATTGAACAACAATATATCTTTGTCCAAATTTCATGACCCTGTCTTTATTGACCTAGTATAGTATTCAAAAGGTAATGCATTGCTTGTTTCATTTCATTTATTTTATCCAATATTTCATCACTCTTTCTTAGTAAAGCTTAATAATCTTTATTTGGGGATAAAAGTAAAATCTATCAGTTAGGACTGTCTTGAATGCATTGTTACAAAAAGAAATTGTATTAGTATGCATGCAGCAATTAATCACTTGAAAAAATAAAAAACCAAAAAATTCTGAGATCATTTGCTATTGAGTAGGCTAGTTGTTAAGTGTGTTTCATCCTCTTGTTTATATGATAGAAAGTTATGAAAATGGAATATTTCTAGTGGTTCCCAACTTGGAGGCTTTTAGCACTCGTGGCCCCATTGTTTATCATTCCAGTTGTATTCATACTCAGTGTCATTTGGATTGGTAGATTCCAAATCCCATTATGTTCAAACAATTCATGCTCAACAAATGGAAAACATCATGTGGAATAACCTTATTTTGCGATAACACTAGGAAGAACAGGGAGTTTTCTTGTAAAGTAAAAAGTAAAACCATTTTTGTGTGTAGCATTGTGACCTCCCGGGTTGGGAGCCGCTGTATTAAACCATTCATATTAGAGATAAAAATTCTAATGTACTGCTGTATGCCATTGTCAGCCCTTTTTTGACACATTTATTTTGATGAGACTTGAGTAATTTTTATGGCTTTTTTCAATGCTATAATATTTTAATTACACAGTTCCTGGGTATATTTCAAGATCAGTTGCAGGAAGTTATGATAATGAAGGAATTGCAATCTTTGCATTGCAGTTTACTTATTTCCTCTGGATTAAATCTGTCAAAACGGGATCGGTTCTTTGGTCAGTGTTTGCCGCCCTGTCATACTTTTATATGGTAAGACTTCCAATTTCTTTCAGCACTATATTGAATTAGTAGGTTTATGGTATTGAAGCTGTGTAAATCACTGACAAAACTATCATTGGCACCAATTAGATAGTTAGAGGATGTGGGTGGGATGTTTTAATAGGACTTAGAATTTTTGGCTAATCTGTGTAAATTTGTCAGATTAAGCCACTTTGATTACAGTGTTACTGGTGTACCTTTTGAAGTTTTCATATTTAGACCAAACTTAACATGAATCTTATACACTGTTTCATGTATGTTTGCTGCGATCTTATTCAGATATCTGACTGTTTGCTAATAGTATTGATTCAGAAACCCAAAAATTCATTTTTTAGGTGTTGTTTTTGGGAAGAGTGAACATTATTTTAATGCCAAGGGAAAAAATTGGCATGTTGGCATGCCATTGATATAAATTGTTCTGGGTAGTTTGCTTATGATTATTTGTAATTTGATGCTGTTGTATCAATTAGTTTAATGTTAATAATAAGATTGAATTTACTGTTTGATGGTTGATTTTTTCTATATTTTAATCTCAGTTTTTCAAATGTATTGAGGGACTTTTTTTCTTATAAAATGGTAGTTTTCTGTCTGTGAATGACTAGTTGTTTATGCCTTATTAAGTGGAAAATGTAAACACGTGAAGAACCTAAGTATTGGTTTGTTTCCAGGTATCGGCATGGGGAGGATATGTTTTCATCATCAATTTAATTCCACTTCACGTATTCGTGCTTCTACTTATGCAAAGGTTTTCAACAAGAATTTATGTCGGTATGTTCTTTGTTTCGTTTTGATAGTTGTAAAAACGCATGTACAAGTTGCAGTTCATAAAATATTGATGTCATATTTGCCCAACGATTTTATCCCAACCCCCATTGAGTGATCCAATCCCCGGTTTGAATAAACTCAATTTAGATTATGCCACCACTTATCTCCCGGCATTTAGAACTTGACATTAAATGCGACATTATCTGCGACTTATATTTTCTTTTATTCCAATCTGATATTTTATACACTGTTTCAGCTTACACAACATTTTTTATTCTTGGTCTACTGCTGTCTATGCAAGTTCCATTCGTTGGTTTTCAACCAATTCGTACCAGTGAACACATGGCATCTGCAGGTTTGTACATTTTCCAAGTTATTTTCCATGTAAGTTTTCCAAGTTATTTTACTATGAGCTGAAATTTTGTAGTAAAGCTTTAAAATGCAAATGGATTCATAATGATAACTTACTAACGTAATTTCAATAATCATTATTACCATTTAAAGTCAATTTAGCAGTATCAAAGTATACTAAGTTATGTTTGCTGTTCGAAAGATCTGATTTACTATAGCTAAATGTACGCTACTTACTTGAAGAGTTTAAAATTGTTATGATTTTGAACACAGTATTTTGGATTGATGATTGTGTGTACTAAGATGCCAGTGTTTGTAAGATATTTTCTATTTTTTGATTTGTTCGAAATGTTATCAAATCTAAAGCTTTTCTTATGGGGGGAACATGCATTAATATTTCATACCTTTGTAACCAATTAAAATCAATGACATTTTAAAATGCTGCAGGAAGAGTTGTAGTGCTTCCTAATTGCTATCTACATTTCCGTTTTTACAAAGGACTCACAAAATATCGATGCTTAGTGTTGAGTAGCTTTGATTTCGAAAATAAAAATTGTAACTCTGTTTATTTAGGTGTATTTGTCTTGTTGCAAGCTTATTGTTTCCTCGACTACATTCGTTCGAAAATGACAAAACAACAATTTCGTTCATTATTTTTCTTTGCTGTGACGGCATCGGCTGGAGTGGTGTTTTTAACAGTAGTCGTTCTGACATACGCAGGTTAGATATTACCGGTACATAGTGTTTAGTGGATCATCAATGTCATTGTGCATTTCTATCATTAGCTGATGAAATTGAATGGAGTAAACGGTGATTTCATCGATGGCATAAAACAATCATGACTTGCTTTTGTTCAATATATTGAAAAAAATAATATTCATTTCAGCGTTTTCCATTCAGTCAGTCAGAAGGCTTTTGCTTTTACTTATTTCAAAAATTTCTGTTGTCTCCATGGAATTCGTTTTCGTGTATGATGACTGATGACATCATCAAAAATTAAAAAATGCTATAGTTTCAGGACTGATTTTCAGCGATCTCCTCATCCGTCATACCACTGATACTATGATTTGATGCGACTTCGTTTTGCCTTCATTTCCATATATTTAAGCATTATTCTCTTGTCTATATTACAGGTATCATTGCGCCGTGGAGCGGTAGATTCTATTCATTATGGGACACAGGTTACGCTAAAATACACATTCCAATTATCGCATCAGTGTCTGAACATCAACCTACAACTTGGTCGTCGTTTTTCTTTGATTTACACATTCTCGTCTGTGCTTTCCCTGCTGGATTGTGGTTTTGCATCAAGAAAATCAATGATGAACGAGTTTTCAGTGAGTGCACTTTTTACATTTTTTTTTATCAAACGGCACCAACTCGATTGGTCATGCAATTTATCTTCGTTTCTGATATTTGAGTAGAAAACCGTTCTACTGCTACTTTTCTATAAAGTTTTGAACTAGTGTAATTACAAGAAAAAACAGTTATTTTGCTATTTTTGGCTTAACTAATGCATGTTTAAAAAATGTGACTATATATAAATGTTCAGTTCCAAACTATCTGTCTTTAAATTTAGTTCATGTAGCTTATTTAGGGCAATTTTTTTTTATTTGTTAAATACGGTATATCAACGCACATTAGTAATGTAATAAACTGTGGTTTATTTGCAAATCATTTGGGAAATACACAATGAAGTAGATGCTCAAGCAGATAAGACATTCCCATCTATGATGTAGCCTTTGTGCTGTGCTTAGATATTATCATATTGGTTCAATCAATCTATTGGTTCAGGTATTCAAGTAATTTCAAATCAGAAGCTTTGCTATAGAAATTGGCTGCCCGGAATTTTTTTTTTATTTCAAGTAATTTTTATTTTCATAAATTCAATTAAATCAAATATTAATACTTCTGAGAAGCAGACATTTTTACCCATCATGAATTGAATCAATCTTCAGCCAAATGAAGGCATGTTTTGACATGATCCATTATTACACTTCACAGTCATCAATTTCCATCCACCTCTTTACTTTATGATTATCTGTTTTATTTTGAATTTATTTACATTATTACAATATTCATTTTTATACACCAGTGTTTGAACTATTTTAATAAATATCCAACTTAGCTCTGCTTTTTAATGTATGCACGGTCTACAACCAAATATTTAACTCAGCTCAGCAGCAGCACCTGTTAGGTCTGCTTCAGAATAATCATACAATGTTTTTTTCTTTTTCGCAGTTATACTCTACGCCATTTTTGCGGCCTATTTTGCTGGTGTGATGGTTCGACTTATGCTGACGTTAACTCCATGTGTTTGTATGTTGGCGGGTGTTGCATTTTCCAATACATTCTCAATATTTTTGAAAGTAGGTATTTATTTTTGGTAGATCTTAGGTACATTTTCAAGGTTATTTTAAACACTTTGAAAATCAGGATATGGAGTAATGATTCGAATTAATAGTGTATTAAATCCGGGGTGCACAACTCAAATGCTGGTACATGACAAAGTTTTTAAAATATTCTTGTCGCGTGCTGCAACACAGTTGAATAATTTGTTGGGAATTGAGATTGTAAACAAACTTCGGTAAGATACATTACAACAGACTTCAATAAACACACCTTTTTCAACAAATAACTATTGACTAAAACAATAAAATGTCCTGTAAAACTACTGCTTTGTGGACGCTTTTGATGAACGTAATGGAAATATTAGGCTTCAAAGGAGGTGAAGTGATGCGTGTTCGAACTTATGATGTGCCAAATTTGACATGCATACGCTGTATCATGCACTATTGTTAGTGTAATTTTAGGTCAATTTAAAAATACCTTTCAATATAAATATTGTAATATTCATAATTGTTTTCAACAAAACACAAAATTTGCATTTTAATAATTTTTCATTTTTTTTTGATTGCATGCATTATGATAATAAGTATTTGTACAAATTTATTGTTTTGATCTTAGGATGACGTCGAGACTAATGAAAAATCAGAGAAAAGAAGATCTGTAAGTTCATTTTTAATTTGAATCTCACTATAAAATAATTTTATATTTTATTGATTGTGGTATGACAATCATTTATCGATACAAGTGAGCAATGCCTTTGGCCTTATATATGAATACGAATTGGGATTGAAAGAAAAAATAATAGTAATATCACTCTTGCAATTTCTTTTTTTTCAAGTACTGAAAATCCGAAATTGATCGTTTCATTAGTTGCACGAATGAGCTATTTTTCCCAACAAGAATGTAGCAATACAATCCATATGTACACATGACCAATATTGTAAAGTAGATGTAACATTATTCTGTTATCTTCAATACATTTCCGATTCTAAACTTGAGTTATGAAAATCAATTATGTTACATGTTTTGAGATTGTTGTATTAATTCATTAATTTCAGATGAGAAATCTTTAAAGATCAAGTAGGCCTATTATTTATTAAAATAATTTGCAGTTGACTGTTATTTTTATCACAAGATTTCGAATGGTAAAGAAGCGGGTGATGGTGAAATTGATGAGGAAACTCAGGAAGGGAAATTGTATGATAAAGCAGGAAAACCTAAGAAAAAATCTTCAACTTCTGCAGGAACTACTGGAACTTCTTCATCCAAGTCAAAGAAAGATGAAGACAATACATTGGGCTCAAATTTGAAGGTTAGTAATAAAATGTGAAAGGATAAATATACACAAGTAACATTCATTTTACTATGATTGACTGGCAAGTTTGGTAACAAACAGTAAAGGAGGTTTCCCTCAAAGATGGATTTCTTTGTTATTTCCATAGCAATTACTAATCAGCCATAAGTTCACATTGACATATCAATTGCAATTTGTTCAGCTGCCCAGACAATTTTTTCACTCAGACATATATCAAACAATACGTCGTTTTCATAGTTTTGTTATTTGTCAGTTTTCAGTTGTGTTTCCAAAATTAGTTGTAAACCAAATAATCTACCGTAATTGTTCTTATGCCTTCCGAGAAGCTTTAGTTTTGTCGCAACTCGCAAAGTTCAAATAATACCCCTGGAAATGCTGCATTAGGCTAGGATGAAAGTAGCTAGCAGTACCAGTAAGCGGCATGTGGTTGAATATTTTTATAAAATTGATGGTTTTGAACAGGTCAACCAGTTTGTGAATGCCAACCCTCGAAAACTCTCTCAAAATGAGGGACAAAAATTCTGCAAAATTATTTCTAGGGTCAAGGGTCTTGTAAACATCAGTCCTATTAAGCTGCCAACTAGGAAAATTCATATCTCAAATGTCGATTTACATTTAATCTTCATTCTTTTCAGGATGTTCTTGGTGTAAATATTATATACAGTTTTTAGTACTAACTTATACCTCATAAATATGATATCAGAGAAATAAATGTTCTATTTAAACTGTTAAGTATCTGTATAACATAATATGAAATTGAGAAAAAAATATGGCTCTAGTTACTGTACTTTGCTTAAATATTGAAGCGTCTGTGATACTGAAGTTTAAGAAATTACCTAATAGTCTATCGCCTCAGGAGTTTTTAAGTATATTGGATTTTACTATCATAAGTAGCTTCACTTAAGTCTGTTGTCTATGGTTGGTATCAGATTTCATGTTGTAATTCTCTTGCCCTCATTTAATTCTAGTTAGTGTAAAGATTTCCCCATGAGCTGTCTGTAATACTCTTGTTGACTTTTCAGTCTAGTTAGATTGTTTAGATATTCTCAATTGGGAGCCAAACTACTTATCCCTTCATAAAATCTTTTTATCCTCATTTAAATTCGAATGTGGTTACTCAAGTTGTATTTATGAATTAGGAGTTAATTTCATTATTGAACAAGTATGTTGTAAGATGTGTATTGCTTTTGTGAAATTGGAATATTGATCACCCTTCGTCGGTTTGCAGGTTTGAATAAGTGGCGTTACGTCTTCCTCCACAATAAAGTTACTCACATATGAGAAAAATAACTGGTAAATATTCCTATACGCAACATGTACTGGTAACCAGACAAGAGGACTTGGTTTGCCATAGGATAAAGCCATCTTATGGCCTTTGTTTTTCCCCAGGAGAAATATAAAAATCCTATTCTATCCCATATCAATAAGAAAAGAAATGCAGAAAAGAGAATTGACATTTTTTCATGCTTCCCATTCAGATGTTTGTGATCATGCTGATGTTAATGATGCTCATGATGTTTGTTGTTCATTGTACATGGGTTACGGGAAATGCTTATTCATCACCCAGTGTTGTGTTGGCTTCCTATAATAATGATGGGTGAGTTTATTTGGCATTAAAGTATGCTTCCTAAGCTTTTTTATTTCATTGTTTTCAAATATATATAATCTGATTTGACACTGATTATGAATTTTTTTTTATTTTTCAGGACTTTTTGACTATATTATGTAATAAAGTCTAGAATTGTGAAAAGAAGTACAACCATTCTAAAAATTGTTGTTTTTACAATTCGAGATCCTTTTCTTGTAATTGCGTTGTTTTGTGTGCAAAATTTGCTACCTGTTCCGGTCTGGATTATAGTAAAATTCGGGATAAAACTTATTTATGATCTTTTTTCATAGGTCGAGAAACATTTTGGATGATTTTCGTGAAGCTTATTATTGGCTGCGTCAAAATACACATGAAAAGGCTAGAGTTATGTCATGGTGGGATTATGGATACCAGATTGCAGGAATGGCGAATAGAACAACTCTTGTAGATAACAATACTTGGAACAACAGTCACATAGCATTGGTATGGATTAGTGTAAAAGTCTTTATGTGAACATTGCAATTGAATGGCAATACACTTTTTGTGTAGCTATCCTTAAAATCAAACATGCTATCAAATGGTAGCACAATATGCTCAAATTTGTACATATTTCAAGTGTGTTGTCAAAATTTTCAGGTTGGCAAGGCTATGTCGTCAACAGAAGACAAAGCTATAGAAATTATGAGAGCGTTGGATGTCGATTATGTTCTTGTTATTTTTGGTGGAGTTATTGGATATTCTGGCGATGATATCAATAAGTTCTTATGGATGGTGAGTTCTACCTGCAAACCAAATTATTTGAATAAAAATTCTGGTTCTCCTGTAGTGTGTACCAGGGTTAGGTCATAATTTTATTCCGATTTTCCTTATTTTAGTTCTATTACGAGTTCGGGACTGTCTGTGTTAAGGTGAATATACTCCCTGTCTATAGGTTTCAGTCCCTTTACACAACTTGATGTAAAGTAGGCGAACAAAATTAGTTACCTCCATATTGGTACACACACTTCTGGAGCACCAAAATTCGTTTTAACAACATAGGAAGATATTTCTGAAATGAAGTTTATTCATTTTTTACACGACATTATACGTTATTGCCCACCATATTTATTACACCCTGAGTGAGGTGGTGGGCATGGGATTTGAACACTAAAATTCAATCTGCGATGCCATTATTGTTCATATAATGCTTTAATAACCGCTAGACCATGCTCCAAAATTTACGAATTTATGAGTTGGTTTTAAATTGCATTACCTGTAGTTGAGAAACATGTTTACATAAATTGTAATTTTACCTTGAAGGTTCGTATTGCTGAAGGTGAACATCCAAAAGATATCAAAGAGTCGAACTATTTCACCCCTCAGGGTGAATTCCGAGTTGATAAAGGTGGTTCGAAGACCCTTCTTAATTGTCTGATGTATAAAATGAGTTATTACAGGTATTGTGGAATTTTTTTTAAATTAGAAAGTTTTATCATGTTGGAACCAGGATATCAATTTGATTATTTCGATTGGTTTTGCACTGGTTTTAAATCGATCCCAACAATTTGGAATATCAATCCAAGTAGAGTGAAATCTTCCGCTCTTTGAGACTTGTAGCCACTAAAAGTACAGACCCATATTGAGTCCTATTCTTAGTAATTATGCGACCTTTTTTGATGCATTTTTCGATTTGTAACTCGTTATTTCTCTTTCTCTGTGTATATGAACTTTGTTTTCATTTCGATATTTGTTCAATCCTTAATGAATCTTTAGCTAATGGTAACATGTAAGCAACTCGCACCCTGGGGCCTGTTTGCAAGGTTTGAATAGACTATAATCTGTTCATAAATGTGTAATAAAATAGTACTAAGTAAATAAACAATATTAGTTGAAATACACTAAATACAAGGTAATATTTTCTTCCTTAGTTGAAATGAACCGACTGTAACATGACTTTTGCTGGATCACCTTAGTTGAATCGAGTCAAATCACTTAATCAATCCGTTTGTTTAAAAAATGTATTTTGAAGTCAAAATATAAATATAAATGCTATTTTTTACACCTATTTTTACTTATTGCAAAAATACATTTTGTTTTTCTTGATTAATAAATGAAGCAATTATCTTCTCGTTTTCTAGGTTTGGTGATGTTCAGCTGGATTTTCGCAATCCCGCAGGATATGATAGAACAAGGAATGTTGAAATTGGAAACAAGAATATCAAACTTAAACACTTGGAAGAAGCATATACATCAGAACATTGGCTTGTTAGAATTTATAGGTAATTTTTCCAAATAAATGTTCTTGTGTATTCTCAATCTCCGTGAAACATCTTTATTACTTATGATTAACGAATATGTACAAACAAGAAAAGACTGCAAGATTTTTACCATTTTTTGATATTTGGGTTTTTGAGTATAGACTTCATGAACTAAATTTGAATGTTTGTTTTATAATTAATATTCGAGTTATATTGGGGAAACGGAATATCATATCTGTGGTTGCTTAGATAGAGCCTTATTCAGAGTGAAGACATAAAGTGTGTCATAAAGATGAAACCTAAAATAAGAATTTTTTTCTGTTGATATTTTTGAATTTGTGACAATGAAATGGAGTAATAGAATTGCCAGAGGAGTGTTGGATATAACTGATTCATCATCATTTTCTTATTTGACATGAAGTGGAAATATGTATCATTTTGCCAGTTTGTTTTGTCGGAAGAAAATTGCTTTTCTTGATGCTATGGGCCAAGATTTTTAAATTTGAAGCTGATAAAAAGATTTTACTTTCATTTTGTTTCAATTTTTTTTCTGAGTCGTGTGGCTTTTTACATTTTTCCACCATGCGGCAATATGTCATACCAATTAGAACATCTTTCTGACAAAGGCAGTGCTTACTGCTCAGTTGCAGTCTTAACCAGTATCTATGTCAGTTACTATTACAGTGAGACTTGATTTGCATAGGCTACTGATACTGCAGTTAGTAATTTGGGCATGTATATATGTGAGCAATTGCTCTTTTGTGCCTCTGTGGTATTGCCTGCTGACACTGTCAGTTTATGCAGTGATGTACGTTTTAAAGGGTAGATTGTTGAAAAATGTATTAACATCATTGTCTGTTTTTGTAGGGTCAAGAAACCAGCAAATCGTGAAAAGATGTCTCGTCCACTGACTCATAAACATTATAAAGCCAAGTACATTTCAAAGAAGGTATTTTAATATTTATTCATTTTGAATACAATTTGACTCAAACAGCAATACTTCTAGTCTACGAACAGTTTACTTTAAAATACTTATGCTTTTCGGGCAGACTGTACTTTTGAACCATCCACTGTCTTCCTTGCTTAATATTATTGGATGAAAAATTTAGAAGGGATCTTTTGTTTTCAGACGAAATCTAAGAAACGTGGCTACATGAAGTCTAGGGATAACAAAAAAATCGTCAAAGGAAAGAGGAATCGTGCAAAATCGATTAAGAAATCTACGAAGAAAAATAAAGCAGCATCTTAGATGATATTCCTTCCAAAATAAAGCTGCTAATCATATTTGATGCTGATAAAGAAAGATTTCACTGACATGTGCAATCAACCGTATTTAGACACAACTTTGGAGTAGGCAATTTCTGACTATTTACTCCAAAGGGATTTATATCAAAATTTTAGTAAATTTGTCATGTGATTTTTTTATTATATATGGGGTAAAAATATTGTAGATGTTCAGGATTGCTTTAAGTTTAAACGGTGCTGTATGTAAGAAATGTAGTTAGTTGGAAACACTTTTCTGATCTGGAATTCTGTCGAACCAAGTTTTTTTTTTTATCTTCGAATGGGTTTGTAGATTTCTCCTCATATTTGAAAATATTTTACTTTACTAAAATAGTATAGGCTTCAAAGACTTGAAATGAAAAGTACTGGTTCCCAACTCATTTTTGATAAATCTCTCTCTGCTTATTTTGGATCTTTTTATTCCTCCCACGTATAAACTCCGTTTCCGTTATTTGTTCAATCTTTAATAGATCCTTGGGTATTGCTACGCACAATTCACTCTGCACCAAACTCGTATTTCATTAATAACTCACTTGGAGGAAAAGAGTCTGATGTCAGAATTTAAAAAAATGACATAAAAAAAAAATTGAGGCATTCACCAAAAAAAGAAACAAAATGGTGACGATTTGAAGTTTGTGTCTGAACAGATTCGCTTAAAATGACCAGCCCTAACCACGATAACATTGATTTTTTAATATACATCTTTGCAATATATCCAGCCTTTTTTTACCCATTTCACCAAGAAGTTTTGATAAAACAGCTAGGTTTCTAAGAAATACAAAACAAATAGTTTCAAAGACTGATAGAATATTTTGAAACGTTTTTGAATGCTGCTTAAGAATGTTGTAGTCGCTCGTATAGTAATTATCGTCCTTTATTTTTTTTTATCTTATCCCATTCAAACACAGAATTATTACAGATACTTTGATTTTCCAACATGATAGTTCAAAACCAAGCATTCAATTTAAATTATCTTATCTGTTCAAAATACTGAACAATTTGGCATTTACTCTGTTTGTTAAACAAAAATCACTGTGGTCTCCTAGTGGGTATTCTTTCAAAATGAGACTAAAATTTAGTGACAATAGTAACCTATATCTAATTAGATTTTGAAATTTCTTCAAATCCATAGGTAAATAGAATTCATTAGGGTATATATATGTCTGTTAATTTACCATATCTTAGTTCCATAACGCGTACTTTAAAATCAACTTTTATTCCCAAAAATTGATTATTGATTGAAAACCCAATCTTGAGTGATTTCTTGACAATCTGCCTCCTGGTCCCATCAAATGCTGTATTTTTCGTCATTGATATTAATTTTAAATAAATAATTGTGTGTCGTGTATGAATAAAATTCCAGTCTAAGCGATTTCTTGACAATGCGGCTCATAGTCCATAAAATATTGTATTTTTCGCCATTGATATGACCAAGAAATTAATTTTAAATAAATAATTAATTGTGTAGTCACGTCCACGTTGATGTAAATGCAGTCTCTCTTATCTCAGGCCATAACCATGATGTTGTTTCTAAAAGAAGTTAGGTGACACATTTAACAACCTGTGGCTACTCATGGTTTCGTTATGAGATTCATTGTTAATTGCAACATGCCTGTCCTTATTATTATAGATCCTATTGTACGCTTGCGGAATATGGTGTGCTATTTTGATATAGGGAAAAGCGGAAATAAATTTTCTTGAATAAATGTCAGTCAAATTTTGTTGTGAGCATGATAAGATGAGCATGATGCCTATGCGTCTTTAATTATGATTTGTTGGGCCTTGTTTGAGTCGAGATACAGAAATATGTGAAAACTGTCGTCTTGAGAGCCCTGTTAATGGAACCAGGGAAGAGTACCGCACTTTAACCACTGCAATTCTACTAGACTCTGCTGTGTGGCGCAACATGCTAATCGTTATGACAAGAGGCTATAGTTTGTCATGATGATTAAGCTTTCCTATTAGTTTCCTCTCTCCCGTGATAAATATGTAAATCCTATTTCTTGCTACTTGACTGGAGTTTGCTATTGCGTTGGGTAGTCGTTCTCTGTAATAGTATACAGAAGGCATATTAAGATTATTTCGCCATGGTGATGCCAATTACAGACCACAGAGGTTATTCGCCGTTTATCATCATCTTTTGGTATGGACTATCCTATAGTACTAAATTATTTACCAACACTTGAGGCTACATGTGCGTGGAACAGGGATGGCTAATCTTTTTTGAACAATTTTGTTTTGAAAAAGAAGACTGGCTCCTAGATCAGCGGTTCCCAAACTATGGGTCGAGACCCACGGGTGGGTTGCAAAAGGAATCTTAGTGGGTCGTGAAAAGATGTGGAAAGCTTTGATTAACTGTACTGGGTATTAGGATCGGTGCCGACTCGAATACGTAAATCTTCAAAAAAAAAATTAAATTCTAATCTCTGAAAGTTTCCTTTTTCCGATCTTCTCAGAGGAACAAAATTTGCTACACAAAGAATGGCCATGTGAATTTTTTTTATCAAAAGAATTATTTTTATCAAAAATAAAATTACATTGTAGAAAATCACGAGATTTTCTAATGAACATTATATGAAAACCGAGATCCATTGTTTTTATCCCATACAAAAATCAAGTGACAAATATCATAATTGTGATATCACACAATCTTGAATAGTGGTGTGATCTTCACATTACCTCAGGTAATTGAACCTTTCCTCTCCCACACATTTTAAATTTATTTTATTGGTAGGGTTTAATTAACATCATTTTGAAAATTCGAATTAGGTATTTTTTTCAAGCCAGGTCTTATTTTCGAGGAAACACGGTAGTGTTGCGATGATTAGCCATTGCTAATTTGTTTCCTCCAATGTTTTATTAATTTATTAAAGTTAAATGGGTCGCCATAAGCTGTGGTAATGAATAGTGGGTCGCAACTCTAAAAAGTTTGGGAACCACTGTCCTAGATGTTTAATGAATGTCTGCATCAATGAGAAACTTGTTGCTGCATATTCTCTGGGAGTTTTAGAATCCTTTGTTGACGCACACAGTGCTTATATCATCAAGATGGGGCAATTTCTGATGCTGATTAGCATATGCTCCTAAATTACCAAAAACATGCTATGGCAAAACTATTCACAGATTTGATAGAGTTTAGAATGAAATTCCAGTCTGAGAATCTTATATTTTTTTATCTGCACATTTTTCAAACGCATTACCGTCACTAACATCTGACTCCATTGTAGCATTCAATTCATTCTTTGATTAAAGCACCAAAATGTCAGTACGATTTTTGCGGATCGTGACTTCAAGGGTTATCAAAAAAACGTGGGTGACAAAGGGTCAGTGGTTCGAGGTCTCTGGCATGATAGGAAATGGTTTTAAACTCCGGTCAAGGTTTTACCTGCAACTCAAATGAATGGCTTTTTGTGCATGATTTATTGTATTCATAGTTGCAAATGAAACTAGAAAGAAGTTGAATTGGAAAATACAGAGTGGTTGAAGTGATTTACAACGAAACTTTTTAGAAGCAGATTTGAAAAAGGTAAATTGGTCAGCGGTGCAACATTTTTCCAAGTGACACGTGCACACCAATTGCTTGTATTTAAGCCATACTACGATTGCTTTTGGCGAAAGAATGCTCATAACGGTTTTATATCCACATGGCAACGTAACTAGTCATGCTGAAATATTAATTAAAGTCAATGAGTGGTAGTGAAATGAATGACTCACGAAGTTTGTACATAAAGGTCATACAGAAAAGACTCGTAAACCCATTTACATAAATTTTGCAGACTTTCAGACCACAAGTTGGTTTGAGTTACGACTATGCATTACAATTCGCCTTGGAAGTTGTTTGAAAATATCAATATATGAATACATGTGGATTTATTCAGGCTTATTTGGGCATAGTTATGGGGTTGTAATGGTGTTGCAAGTTAACTGTATGTGTCGCTACCGTTGTAAATAAATCTTTGTGTATTTATATATTATTATTTCTATACAACTCCCAAGGCAACTGAAAATTTATACCTCAAACTGTCTTGTAGTCGGATAAGTCTGTAAACCAAGTGTATTCATTGAGTGGCCTAGGTGATTTCTATACTGAGAAATTTGAAAGACAGAAAAAGTGTTTTATCATGCGCAAAAAATTAAAAAGATCAGCAAAGTAATAAATAAAATGTTCAGTGGTAACTAGATTCACGCTTGCTAATAGTGACAAGCATAGTCCATTGGGGGATGCAGATAGCCAATGCTTCATGTCAGAAAATATGGGATTCATTCATGTTTCATATGATAACAACGCTACAGTCATTTCACATTGCCTTGTTATTTGGTTGAGAGGATCTGTAGTGCATAGTAACTTTTGACGTTTTCTCATGCTTATTTCTTGATACCCTGTAAAGAAGAAACAAGGGATAAAACTAACCACAGTGATTTTTTTCTACAAATTTCAAGGTTTTGAAAATATATTTTTATAATATTGACAAAAAATTTCCTTTCAAATACTTAATATTCATATTGAAGCAGGGAATGTTCCTTTGGTAAAAATCCAAAATCGCAACTGGTTACCAGTCCATGTCGGGTATAAGAATAGTAACCAGTTATTCATTTGAGATGCACAGACTCGATGATGAAGAAAACCATGGCCAACTGGTAGTCACATGCTTAGCATGATAAGTAAGCCAATTGCTGAATCGTCATTTCAGAGTAGAGAATATTGGATATAAATGTTTAAATTTAACTTACGTGATGTAATGGCTTGAATTCTTGATGTGATATAAATCTTTCGATACTTTGCTTACCAATCCAAATGCCTTCAGTTCACTGGCCCACGAACTCTCCAATGGATAAAATCCATTCAATTTAATGTATTCAGCTTTGCTTTCTCCACCAGGGTTACAGAACCTAAACATGACAACAAATAAGAGTTATGATTCACTTAAAATGAACCTTGTAAAATATGGCCCAAGAGAAGATATTTCAAACTGTATGGAAAAATAGAAGTTTCTCTTGGGGACACTTTTCTTGTAAACTTACCTATAAAAGTTTTCCTAGAATTAGGAAACTAGTGTACAAACACAAAATGAAATAGGTACACTAATCCTTTTTTTCTCTTATTTAGTAGTCCCATGTAAAATTCCCTCCTATATACTGGTAACCGTTTTTATTACAAGCACCAAAATTTCACACAAGTAAACCGATATTAACTACAATGAATCTGAAACAACACAATTATTAAAAGTTCACAATTTCAAGTGTTTATTAAAAGGGTGTCTCAAAAATGTTATGTTGCACTTGTATGAATCTCACTTGATAGGTTTACTTTATCGTTCTATTCAGAGTATTATAATCTATGCAAACCCAGAACATGGCATAAATCCCACTTCATTAGCTTACTTTTGATCATTTGTTCCCCAATATATATCAACCCTAACTCAGAATTGTTTAGACACCATACATTAAGCATGATTTGAGAAAGTGGTAAAGCTGTATCTATTTGAAACTGCACATACTTACAATATATAAACAGAATTATCTTCTTTTCTAAATTCAAGAAACTGCAAATCAAGGGGAGTGATATATTGTCCTTTCTTTAACATTTCCATCAACATCTGCTGTTTTAAAATCTTGTATATTCCTTTGTTTTTAAGACAGACAGCTGGAAAAAAACATAGAATCAGATTGAAAATACACTAATATATGAATATTTGTCACTGGTCGACCAAATTATTTATAATAAATATATTCTATCTCTATAGGAGGAAGACATTCAATTAGCAGAGTCCTATATGAGTATATTTCCAACATACTTAGTATGAAGGAAAATATGTAACTAGACTCTCGGTGTGTATAAACATAACAAGCATGCAAAGTATGAGATGTATGATTGACTAAACCAAGTTATCAACCCAACCATACCATGAAAAATAACACTAATAATCAGTGTTTTGAAGATTTTAGAGACTTGTACTCACCATTACTTATGATTCCTACTAACCTAATCCCATCAAAAGTTATTATCCTTTATGTAGACTGTGAAGTTTTTGCTAATATATGTATAAAATAAACTTTTAAAATCTCGAAACTTATACGAACCTAATGTTTGCATGAATATATTATGATATGGATGAAGTTCATCAATGTCATCATCAGATTCATCAGTGCTGTCGTCATCATTTAACTCATCTTCAGAGTCGTCATCATCTGCACTACTGTACACCTCACTTGTTGTACGCTATTCAATAATTTATAAAAAGATTAATTATCAGCGTGAGTCACAACCATGTCAACCCATCCTCAAAGGTTACATTTGGTCTATTGTTCGGTCACAATACCACATAATACATGGGAAAAGCTAAATATATAAATAATTTGGATGCACGAACTCAGATGGGGTATTCACAGGCAATCAGAAATTCCACGAACCATCCCGCCCTGTAGCAAGGGTCCAGCAAATCTTCCGCACAAGATTATCCCCAGGATGATTAAACTTTGGTGTAATGTCGAGGTCTGGGCTGAATTTTGGTTTTATGATTGTGGTGAGTCAAAATTTCCGTCAGAAATTAAAAAAAAAGCATTAGGTTAACAAGACTCTAGAGTCATTTTTCAAATGGTCAGTGTTTCCCAGCCTTGTTGAAAAAACAAGCGACCCAAGATATTTATCAGGTGACACAGTTTCGGGTCGTGACCTATAGGTTGCGAAACATTGTTCCAGGTAACTGTATTTCTTCACTGTAATAATGTTTATGAAAACCAAACTTACAGATTTCTGCAGAATCATCTCATCATCCGATGTTCCATTAGATACTGGAGTCAATGCTAAAATATGCACTAAATGTGTTAGCAGCTGGTTTTTGACATGGAAGTAAATTTTTTACAAAAGTAAATGCTATAAAATCCATAAAAGATATTTAAAAATTCTAAACAAACCTTGTCCAAGTCTACTTTGATGCAACTGATTGATGGTAACAGGACTACTGTGATTAATATTTGGAAAATGTTTAAATACATGATCTTTTATGTTCACTCCAGGTTTCAAAGGTGTGGAATGATCACCATCACTTGGAACTGTTGCACCTATATAAAATCATAAAACTCTAAAACAGTGTTCTTTAATAAAACATTTCATTGCAATGTTAGGTAATAAAATACCGTTTTTTATTTGCCGGAAATAAATGGATTTGTATTAAACTTAAAAATGATATTATCACTTTACTTCTCTTAGAGATTAATGTGAATACCTATTTGTGAACTACCAAACTGTGACAATATTTATTGAGCATAATGATTACGATACTCGAATTGAGAAACATTTACAGCATAAAAATTGACTGAAATCTTTTGTTTCCCCCATATTATACAACCAAGGCTGGGTTGTAAAATACTCCGACTCCATTTCCAACCCGAAAGAAAAAATGTTGATAATGAAAGCTTCGGCATATGCAAGCCTTCTTCATAGACCGGTAAATTATTTTTTTTTAAGTTTTAGTATCAAGTTTTACCTTATCTCATCAACATTGAAAGTCTGCAATTCAGAGATATTCAGAATTTCGATTCTGAATTCGGGTTTGAAACTTTGCAAATTCGAATCCGACTCTGACTTCAGTGAAAATATGCTAGACACTCCTGTTAAGACTCCCGAATATATAGCTCTAGTACCAACTTATTAAGTTTTGCGAAAGGTATCATGACCAATAAATACACTATAGATTCTTCAATCGTGCTGATTTCGCAATGATTTTTATTGAATCTATAACCGTATACTCAATCATACCATTGATTCTTTTATTATGGTTGACATCAACTGAACTTGAATCGAATTGTTTTCTGGCAGATGGCATTGGAACTCGCAATTGTTCTTTTGTAATAGGCTGTATTGTTTTGATGTTACTGATGATGTCAGTTAGCTTGTGAACTTTTAGATTTTCTTTTGATGTGGTAGAATCTTGAGAAAGGCTCATTTCTGTAAAAACAAAAAGATCACATTCTGAAATACTACTTTTTAATATAAAATATGTTCCAAAATGGATCCTATTCAATAAGAAAATTTATATTGTATCATGTTATGATACATTCACGGAGATATGGCTGTAGTACAGAAAAGTTAAGACAGGCATTATTCTTATTGTTAGTTATGGTTGCCAAAGTTATACAAGTCTGGGCTTGGTTTAAACATATGACATCAGTTTGAATTGAATCACATAAATTATATGCAATATTATAAATTCTTCCGAAAATCAGTAATTTAATAAATTTTTAAAATGAAAATAAATTTCTTGTGAGAGTAATAAATCTAATTTCAAGTCTTGTCAGGTTTTCTCTGACTATATCATGATATGATTTTCAATATGTTTGGTTTGGATTGTCTGTTGAAAAAAGTTTGTGCTGACAAAGAAATCTAAGCTTGGAAAATCAAAGAAATTAAAATAGAATTTGGCTATCTAACCTTGGAAAAATCATAAATTGCTGATACGCATGAACAAGAATCTTACAAATGGGGTGAAGGCTTCAAATATTGCATGATATAACGACAATGCAACAAATAAAATACCAAAACAATGTCCGTCATTATTTTTTACCAATTACAATCCATGATAAGCTAGTTTTAATTCAAATATTATTTTAATTAAATCACCTCTTGAATTTAGTGATTCATCAGAATTTTTGCTAATTTCTGCCAAAGCTCCAAATTGTCCAGATGTTATCCCTTGATACATTGGTTCTGACAAAATATTATGTAAAAATTTGAGAAAACATCAAATACTACTCACACACATGTACACTTTTACAAGACAACCCTTAGCTTTATAATAACAACCATTTACTAAAGGTGTCTGTCAGTAATTCTTCAATGAAAATAATATTATTGTTCCATCTGATTTATCCACTCAGATATTTTCCAAGTTATAATATATTTCCTATAGAATCTTAATATGTTGATGTTGCAGATATTCGAATATTCATCATCTCACTCGAAGGATGGGGATATGCAATACCAAACCGAAAGGATTATGGTCATTTCCAACATACCGTAATAGCTTCTAACAAAGTCAGTGACTGATTGTACCAAGCCTTTTTCATAGAAAAAACACCTCATAAAAAGATATAAGCAAATTTGAGCAATACCAAAATAAAAATACAACACAAACAGCGAATAGTACCAATCAAGGTTTGAAAGTTAAGATGAAAGTTCATGTGAGAGTCACTCAACCTCACACATAGTTTAATATTAATTAAGTCCATGCTTCCGAAAACAAAAAATCCCATACGGGACATGGACTGGTAATCTGACGAGGGCCGTAGTTCGCCATATGATAAAGCCGTCGTATAGACTTTCATTTTCCTCCCCGGGATAAATATGTAAATCCTATCCTCACCTTCGATATTTTTCACTTTTTGCTTTCGATTTAGTACATTTTTATTTGGAATTACTTTGAATTGGTCAGAGGACACGGGACTCATTGCTCCTCCAATATTGTTAACTGAAAACCTAGAATGAAAAAATTACCTATTCTTATGAGCAAGCTATTTATGCTGAGAAAATATCTTTACGACATATAATATTGCACAAAGTATCATCACCCGATATACCAAGTGCTGAGGTGTACCCTTTGAAACCATAAAATTTATCATAATCAGTAATCAGTTTATTTTTTCGCATAGGCCTGCTGAAAATATACATTTCAAAGTGAAGGGAGATGCGATAAACTAGTACTAGTCATACTCACTTCCAAACATGGAGTGCTCTGTATTTAGCTTTTACACCAGCAAAACTGGGTCCACTTTTAAGGGTATAACAAACCTAAATGAAGAATTAAAAAAATTTGGATAAAAACAATGTTGAACTTGAGCCCATATAACACAACAAATATATTATGAAAAATAGTTTCAAGAAATTATTCTTAAAAAGAATGTGAGAGAAACATGAAACCATTTGAAAAATGCTGGACTTTCCAACTTCATAGATCATTTGATAATCAAAAAAAAGCCTATGAAACGTATCTGAATACTTATTAGGATTTTCATGTTCAGTATTGGAAGAGAAAAAGTGATAATACAATCTAATAACATGACGAACTACGACCTCTCGTCCGGTTACGAGTCAATGGAGATTTACAATAGATTTACAATTATTTTATTCAGATATATGGACCTAATGGTTGAGGAAGCTGCAATCGACTAGCTGTTACATGAAGAAACACAATGTGGTGGAGTCCAGCAATCGCACATCATGCAGTGGTGTGCCAAACTTTTCCGCTGCCCGGGGCGAGAATATGATGCCCGGGGCGAGTTTCTGATAATGCTGCCCCTTATACCTTCAAAAATATTTGGGGAGTAAACAAATTATAGATGTTGTTAATTGTTATACGTGAAAATAAATAAATTGAAGGTCGAGTAAGGGGTGAAATGTTTGTAATATTTTTATTCAAACCATCGAACTAAGCAACAAACTCACACCTATAACGTGCTGCCCAGGGCGGCTGACCTTTCAGCTCCCCTCTAGGCAGGCCACTGACCACAGGATTTGGACCTGTTATCCCCTTGCAAGGTAAACAAAAGTGCAATGACAAACGTGTTCCTAACGCTTATCACAATTTTCCTGCATACCTTTTCACCTATGCTCAATACTTTTGTTAAGTCATTAGTAAGAGGTTCATTCATTCCAATCTGATATGCTTCAATATTGAAATACACATTTTCGGTAAATAAATCATTGTATCTATCTTTCTGAATAAATCCAAAATCTGGCCTCAAATTTTTGTGAACGTATCCAATATCTATGGAAAATAAGAAAGAATTTTTTTTAAACCCGAATAAAAAAAGATTTTCATATTATTAGAAGCCGTAAAAAACATACATACCGAGTTTCCCCGAAAATAAGACCTACCCTTTAAATAAGACCTAGTCAATAACGCGGAATTTTTTTTTGACCTGGTCGATAGCAAGAAATCTCTCCCATATGTTTTAAATGATTAATCTAAAACGTGTGAGATAGGAAAACGTGTCATTTAAGTAAATGGATATCGAATTTCATATTTTGTATATTTGAAAATCTCGTAATTCTCTTCTTCGTAATTTTGTTTTTGATGAATAAAATATAAGAAATCCCCCGAAAATAAGCCCTAGTGTTATTTTTCGGAAGAATATTGGAATAAGACCCAGTCTTATTTTCAGGCAAACGCGGTAGCAATATCGAGTATAACAACAAAAAATTTGAATCATAGTTTATTGTCATTGCAATAAATTGTTAGCTCGCAAAAGCAGAGAATCGTGTATTTACATAATGAAAAGGAAATTGATCAACAATGACTATTAGAGCATGAATGATTAACAATATTTTAGAATGAAGTATAGTATATTTATGACTATGGAACTGCATACTTAGTTTAAAATAAATAAATCTAAGAAAAATTTGGAAATACAGGAATGTTAAGATAAATACTTATTTAATCATTTGTCAATATTTTAAAGATTATCAGAACGTAAATAAAGACGAAAATAAAATTTTCCAAATAAGAACTACGATATAACAATTTTTTCTTCATAGCGCAAATGTAAAATATTGAAATTATTTAATTATAAATTGATGTTCAAATCAATTTGATTTGTTTTAGACAACCCTGCATATACCAATGCATACCATAACTAGATTTAGGTGATGGAGGTGGACTCGGAAACACCATCGCATTCGTTACAGTCTTAGCTGGTTGTTTGATAGGAGGATTCCTTTGAGTCACACTAGCCCAGCTGAAACAAGAATAAGATTTGTTACGAGTGCAATAAACTATATTTGCTAGATTGATGAAGATAATGCTCTAGATCTAATTGTATAACATTGTGGGCATAGGAAGAAAAACTAATATAAAAAATTTTGAAATTGTTTTAGAATTGAGGACATTCCAACTCAGACAAAATATTTTTCTGATTGGATTACAGTGGAGAAAAGTTTTGGTAAATAAGAGAGTTATATAAAATTGGTGAGATTTATAATAATAGCAATTACCAACATAAACATTTTACAACTTCAGTTTTATAGTTATTATTTTCATTTATTCAATTTAGAGAACGCATCCAAAAACAAGATATGAGTTTTGACAGATACTGCATTTCATTCATATTCTAAAGCTAATTCTGAAAATCAGATGTCTGAAATTATTGGACACTGGGTGTAGCTATTGTTCTTGTTGTCGTTCTGAAAAGTTCTTTTCCTTCAGTACTTGAAGTTGGCAGTAGTTGCCAGAAGGCTATTTATGCTTCTGCTTTTATAAAAAGAAACACTGGTTCGATATTTTATCCTAATGTTTAAACATATTACACCACTGCATGGCTTTCTAACTGCCATTCTTCGACTTCCTTGTTGTGAATAGCTTTGGTGGTGACAGCCAGAATTGAATCATAAGCATTTTAATGATCAGATAACAGATATCTGTGTAGGTAGGTCACACTAATGTAGTACGGTTAGTCATATGACGACCGTTTCCATATATTTGAGCATTGCTGTCCTATTGGACACGTAGTGGACATAACAATCGTTTCAAAATTTTGTTGTTATTGTTATTTTCATTATTATTTGTCTCCATCATTTTTAAAAAAATCGCTTTTCTCTTCGAATACTGGACCAATTGCTTTGAAATTTTCAGTGGTTGAAGATAAAATTTTTCCCCAGAAGGCTATTACTTTTATTCATTTTAAATATTTCTGTTAGCTCTATGAGATTTGTTTTTGTTTGCTATGACGTCATTAAACGTTCTGCGGACATCGGACGCCATTTTGTGTCCTACTGTACTGCTTCACTTGGTGTGAGTATATTTGTAGACTGTGATCTGGCGGTACGGTAAACCGTACCCTACTGCGAACAGACGTGTCCATATATTTGGGTGTAGCTCTCTTGTTTCTAATCTAATACAGAAGATTGGAATATAAGTATTTACCCTGATAAAGTAGATGTTGAAGATTGAGCAGGAAATTTAGATGCCAATGATGGAAATTCATTAAAAGATTCTTCTGGTATTTGTTTCACACTGTCAAAAAAGAGTTTTTAAATAATAGGATTCAAGTTTATTCCAAATTTCAGACAACTTTGAAGTCGGAAATTATATTATTTATTTATTCACTATGATTGCTTATTTTATGACATGCCTAACAAGTTTTACAACTGATGTAAAATAAATCTGAAATTAATTCTATTTTAAATTTTTATGTAATTTTAGGAATAATTTATTTTGAAAATTATCATTTTTAGCGATTAACTAAAAATGGCTTCAGTTAATTTGAAAAAGAAAATCAGACCTCCTGAAGTATGCGCACCAAGATGACGAACAACCTGAACTCAGGTTGTGTACCAGGTTAGGGTTCAGGTTATGCGACATTTTGGTGCGCAAACTTCAGGAGTACCAAAAAATCAATTGAGATCGCTCAGTAATTAAAGTGTTAGACTTGGCATCGAAGATTTAAAAACCTATACCCACCACCTCACCCAGGGTGTAATAATTAGGTAGGCGATGACGAAAAGTAAAAATTCGAACTCTAAAATTCTAATACATATCATTGGCTGCTCGTAAAGAGCCTCGTTTAGACCAAGCAATATTTAAAAAAACGAAATGTCATTTCACTTTTCTGTATTTTCATATTCAAACTCATTGAAGATACAGAGACAGAAAATGATAAAATTTAGAATATATTAGATGCATTCAAAAATATTACTTCTGGGTTTTCCCATCCCCATACTGAAAAAATCAAAAATCATACTTACACAGAAGCATCTGCTAAATTATCTTCATATTCTACATCATCATCATCAATTTTTTCTACCTCAAGAGCTCTCCATTTGGACTTAATATTTGGATTAGTAACTGGCATTGCATAAGCACTAACCCTGTAAACAATTAATTTGAATAAAGGTAAAGAATACAGGTACTTCAATCTGAATCGCTACTGCTAATTTTGGTTGATCTTTCTGTAATTCACGACACAATTATGTAGGTAAATATGTATTAACCAAATACAAGGAGAAACAATGACAACTAAACATCTTATTCGACCTAGGGAAAAGCATAGATACCATGTTCGGGTGGCTGTAATCTTTGCAACAGATGGAAGGAGCATAAATTCAAATCCTTGGGTAAAAAACGCTCTGCCGTTTATATAATATTTTACCATAAAAAAAACAATGATTGTCAAGACTAGAGGAATAAGTCAGTTTTCAGATGCCTCAGTTGCAAGTCTAGATGAAATATTGACTATGCATGATTACCTATCGAAATTTTTAAAATGCTTTCTTATATCATCATTAGGTTCGAGACCACAAGCTTCCAAATCGAAGAAAACATTTTCTTCAAATCTCGAAGGTTTGTCATCTCTTTCTATAAATGAGTATTCCTTCTCTATACGTCGAGCTATAAATCCTGAAATGTGAATTGAGTAGAAAAGTTGAGTAGAAAAGCTTTTAATTTTACAATGCTGTGCTTCTGAGGTCTCACCTAATACTTTCAAGCTATATGAGCAACAAAGTAGACATACTGGTATGGGTGTACTGAAGTTAAAAAAAACAGATTTCAGCGAAACGAATCTAATTTTAATACCCAAAATGAGGTAATGGACACATGACATGTTTATCACATAATAAGCCGCGGATCAAACTTGGAGAGTATTATTTGCCTGCTGAGATTATTTAACTTTCTCCAACTGTACATCATGACGCAATTTTCCAAAGCACAGTACAATAATTTCCCAAATAGATTATAACAAAAAGAAAAGTTTGTGAAGCACTGACCTAACTCATGTACAAATCAATATTCATCCATAACATTTCTTATCCATGAGAATTCATTGAAATAACAAACAAATGAAGTCTTGAAATTTAGCTGCGCTCATTATCAAAAGATTAAGACTCAAATAATGCTCACCAAAGATGAAAAACTTGATTGTAATTGCTTTTTCAAAATGAATTCTCAGGACTTTCAAAAATGATTTAACATTTTGTGATTTAACATTCTAGAAAGTTACCTGTAATATGTATTCCACCAGCAGGATCAGGTTCAACTTTTAATATCTTTTTTTGTTTATCTATAAAATTTACAAATTATTCATATTAATTCATTAAACATACATATTAAGCTAAGTGCTGGAAGCATGATCATTATAGCTTTACAAATTAAGATATGATTAAAATAGAATTTATCATTGGTGGAAGAATGGTAAGGTGACGTATGGAAATGGATTTTGACTGATTAATCAGTAAAAAGTTTTATATTGCTCTCGAGATATCTTTGAGTCATTTTTAGAAAATGATTGTTGAATTCACTCATGTAACAACTAACTGCTAATACATTTATAGAGTGCATTGAAAATGGTGTTATGGATAGTTACCACCAAAACAATGTTCAAATATATGAATTTAAAGGTCAAAGGCTTAAAATCGGTGATTTCTCATTCAACCACTGAATTTATTCACATGCCTACCAGCCAGGCCTCAGCTGACCACTAAGTTTGCTGAGAAGAGTGAAAGAATAATCTGGCAGAATGCCAAATAGATGTGCAATATAAGACAAACCGGTAATTTTTGGTGTGATATTTTAGGCCCTATCAGACCAGAAGAAAATTTGAGAGTGAGACTAAATGGAAGTATAAGGCACCTAGTAATTTTCGTTGTAATCTTCTAGTACTTAAAGTTTTATATTATTTGGTCCATTACTTGTACAATTTATTCACAACAACGAACACCTCAACAGGTACAACAACGATGAATATGTGCTTAGCTGGATATGCCTGTAATAAGAAAAGTAAAATGAACTTCACCCTTTTTTCTTTCATACATAAATGGAACACTAATTCTTTGCTCTGCTTTCTTTTCCAATTTACTTTTCTGTCCACTATGCTTCTGCAAATTATGACCCTGACAATATAAAGAAAACATAATAACATAGAAACGCTTTTAAACTACTGTAATAAACTAATTTAGCAAAATAGGAAATTACCTGTAAATCTATTTCATCTCTATAGACAGGAATGCGATCTGATTCCATGCATTCAGGATGTTCACATGGAAAATGATTTTCACGCTGATGTTCAAAAAGTGAGTTCTTGTCTCTAAATAAAAATATTGAGCATTAGCAGGAAAGTTGATGCCATCCTCGCTAGAAGCAGATCTCGCATATAAGCCAACCTCTTGAAAAAGGCTCTAAAACGGTAAATTTATACAAATTTGCATATGTGACATGTGTGTGACAACCAATCACAGACTGTTATCACTGTCGTAGCATACAGAGTGCTGCTTCGATCTTATCATGATTCGAGTTGAATCTGTTTAAATTACCGGCAAGTTACATAGTATAATGTCATTTCGTTTGAGTGTGATCAAAGTTATGCGTGTATAAGCCTAGCATTTTATAGAAGCCTAAATAAAAGACATAACATTGCGTAATCATGTGAAACTAGAGTATCATTGACTTCTGTACACAACACAAGGGGTTTCCTAACCGAGTATATTGTATCTACAGATGTGGAACTATTCTTTCACCTGTATTATAATAATTTAAACAATGAAATACGCTAGACATAATGTCATGCCTGAACTATCATAAAATGTGAGAGTGTGTTCAGAAGCATAAAATTGAGCTGATAATAAATAGAGCATACAAAAAGCAGAACACAATTAAGTATGTGTGGAACAACACACCTTCAAAAGTAAATAATATCTAATATAATGACAGGCAGCCTATACTGACATAAATGTATTACAGGAATGGTTGAATGATATATATTGCTATTCGAGGTTACTTTCACTTTAGGCATATTTACGTATAGAATGACACTAAACATGGATAAACTCCTTTTAATAAATATTTGCATCATAGAAAATCAATTATGAAAGCTTTTGCTGTAACATCAAGACAAATCATTTTCACAAATCTCTAAAAAATTGAATATGTATAATTTAAAATTATTTTTTAGTTAAGTGAACATGCACCACTTCTTAAAAGTCTTTTTATTTAAACTTTGTTTGTTTTTAACCTTACTTTTGTTTGCTTTCCTGGTTCTATAATCTGTTTTTATTTGTTTTATTTCTATCAAATATTTTATCACCTATGCTGATTACGGAGTCGAAATGAACTTATATTTATTTGTAGACAACTGAGAACACACTTTTAAGACCTTGCCTTAAAAAGTCCAGTATTATATTCAGGACATGCATTTTTATAATAGAAAATCTATACAGTGTTGACTTACGCATAAAACTCATAATTCTTATGTTCTTCATTAACTTCATCACATATAATACAGGAACAATGATGAAGTCGAAGATGACGTAATAATTCATCATTATCCAAATAACGATAATCACAAAATCTAAAACGAAAGACATATAGTTTATAGATTTTACCATAGTTTTTTAGCTGTCCAGATACATAACAGCTTCAGGAAGCATACTCACAAGTGACACCATTTACATCTATATAGTGTTGCATTGGAGGGAATTTAGCATATTTGACTCATAAATTTGTGGTGAAAAATTTTTTTGGCTCTGAGAGATCAAAAATACAACTCTGACTCCAATATAAACATGCCGACACTACAGCCTAATAATTACATTTTACTGGAATAAAAACAGGATATACATGCTTACCTACACAATGGATGGCCACCCCTTGCTGACCCAGTTTCATCACCATCTTCAATATGTTTCTTTAATTCCGACTTGGAATATGTTTTTCGCTCTTCAGTAAATATCTGAAAACGAATGTAAAAATCTGCTTTTTTCCTATAGTTTCTCAACGTCAAAACATTTTGTATAGCTCATTTCCTTGTTTGGTACCCAGATTCATTATGGTACTTAATGGGAGAGCTATAAAACGAATTTATCCAATATCTTAAAATAAATTATGCAAACAATTCTAGTAATTTCAAAAAATCAGCTTCTTCCATTTTCAATGGCTGCTTTTGCAGAGCCTCGTACAGGGTGAAAGTCATATCAAAGAAATTATGTTTGAATAAAAATGCATTTTAGTAAGAAAAAACTTTTAAAATCAATATCACTCGCCGTTTCATTTGCTAATTAAAAAAAAACACTTTAACATACCTTACATTGTCTTACACATATTTCACAATAATACAGTTGATGTTTATCACGAGCATGAGCTTCTAATCCAGGAAAATTATCGAAAATGGCATTCGGACATTTATTGCAGACATGTCGCAAAAGAGCACTGTAGATTATAACAGAATATAAATAGCATAGGAAAATATAATTCGGTTAATTTAGCAATGTTTCGTAGGCACTGAATAGTTTCAAAGAAAATGTGCTACTGCTGCATATTATGGTATATACAGACCTGACTGTTTGAAAAAAGACAAACAAGAATACCGGAAATTATAAACCAAATAAATTAACATTCAAGTATGCTTATTCCTATAATTATTGTCACATGTAAGATGTAACCTCTGTTATACAGTCTAAAGCAGGGATGGACAAACTACGGCCAAACAAAGCATTTTGCGTAGCACCCTGTTCTTGGGAGAAATTAGTGAAGATTTCTTAGAACTACATACAAAATTTAATTTTATTGCTTTGCTTCATCTTCAATTTAACAATACCATAGCGAGAGTCACAGTCAATTTTTCAATGCGAGTCTTTGCAAAAAAAAAAAGATTTTCAAATAATTCAAACCTCTTTTGTTCACAGACTTTGATGTTTTCAAATGCAATCCCATATTTTTTATCCTTGATATAATCGTCAACCTTATGCTCATTTAATGGAAGCAAATTCTTAGAAAATACAACCTAAAAAAATTTTTTTGAGAGAAACTTTGATAGGACAGAAAAACATTGATCTAAATAGTCGAGAATTCTGTAACAATATATTATAGTATCAGATTCATTCAGAAATGGCCAAAACTTAATCATTTTCCCTAACATACACAATGAGTAAAATCTAAACAGATCATTTTAACAGAGAAATTTGAAGAAACAAAATTGGGTGCTCCCGAAGTATGCGAATCAAGATGGCGGACATCGGAACGTAACATGGATAACAAGTTAGGGTTAGGCGATAATTTTTTTCCAATTTTCCTCATTTTAGTTCTATTATCAGTTGGAAGACTAGCCAAGAGCCTCCCGTAGTATTTAAAGCTAAAATTATGGCCTAACCTTAACCTAGTACACATATTACATTCCGATGTCCGCCATCTTGGTTCGCATACTTCGGGAGCCCCCAAAATTGAATTTGAAATCAAATGATTTCTATAATGAAAAATTAAAATCAAAATTTTTCAAAATTTTTCGTTTCTATAAATTCCATGGTAATCAGAAATGATAAAATTAGAGCTAAATTAAAATTGGAGTCAACTGTGTCGAAAACTATTGAGTGACTCAAATATCGCTGACTTCTATCTTTAGTCAGTTTCTATGACTTACCAGGTCCAATGTTTGTCTGCATACTGGGCAGTTCTTATCTTCACATAACACCCGTAATTTAGTACTGCATCTGTAAAAAGGAAAAGCTTTAGAAACTTGACAAATTGATCATTAAAATCTTTAAAATAACAGCATTTTGAGAAATAATAAAAAATGCTCTCTAAATAAGTGAATGTGGCAATATAAATAAAATGCAGGGCAACAATTCGAAGTTTGGCATGCTTCCATTGAAATCGAATCGTATTTTAAACTCTCCGAAGTCAAAGTAATTTCCAAAAGATGGAAGTCAGGATTTCAGACTTTGAATGGTGATAATCAAAGTCTCAAATTCAAAATTTTGTGAACGAACCGAAAAAAAAGCAGTCTCCATTCTTATAAGTCTATCAAAGATGCGTGTTCAAAATTTTATTTTTACTAGAGTTCGGTGCAGAAGCTTGAGTTAAAATTTCCATCAATCTTAATTTTTTGGACTCAGAGCAGGGAGTGGGAATCGATTGTGAATTTCCATGACTACACAACCCTGACAAAATGTTTTGACAAAAATTAAATTATAAGAACTGAGCTAACCTGTAACAAATAGGATGTCGACATTCACCAATTGCAAATATTTCAATAGGATCGGAACAAACTGTACATGGATCATCCTCTGTAAAATAAAATTGCAATATTTTCATACGATAATTGATAGTTTGTAAGAAAATAATTCCCAATTTAGTATAATACAAGCAAATTGCGCACTTGAGCATTTATCATCTTCAAAATTTTTATCATCAAAGATAAATCGATTAATTTAAAAAAATTATTTTGAAATTGAAAAATATTAATTAGATAATTTTTTAGCAATGATTCACTAGAAACTGAGTATGAAATCCATCTTTAAAATATTTGTAGAGAAATGAAAAAAATTGGTCCTCAAATTATCCGACAAAATAAAATTTAAATTACATCTTATCATTTGCAGAAGAATCGAAGAAATCTTATTCCACGAAATTTGTAAAAATATATTGATTACAGAATTAAGCAAAATCGAATCACAAAATATAAAACACTAATTTTAATTTGGTTTAACCTAAAATAAAAAATTAATCTGATTGATCTATTCAAAGACTTAAAATAATAATGGTAATATTATTGTATGAACAATCGCTTGAAAACAATATCTGAATCTAAGAATATTCTGAGAAGGAAAGCTTCAGAATGTTTGAAGTGAGCGTTACTGTAATAATAATCAAAAGAAATTAAAAAATGTAATTTCACACACTTGCACTATCCAAATTAACTGATGATTTTTTTCCTTTGGAATTCATGACACCTTTTATGTTGTGCTCGTCACTAATTTTTTTAAAAACATCAGAATCTTCCTTTTTCTCATCTTCCTGGATGCTATAAATTTCCTCATCACATAAAAGAAACAAATCTGGATATTTTGAAATCAATTTTTCCAGTCCAACTTTCTGAAAAAGTTATTTAAGTTAATTAAAATACTGTTTACTCAAACAAATAAATTAAATCAACATATCGCACTGCATATACCAGTGTTGAGTAAAAGTTCTTCAACCCCACAGGGTGAGGTCAAGCCACAGTTTATTCAAGTCAAGTCAATCATCGACTCAAATTTCACACAGCGGTGTCCGACATGGACTGGTAACTGGAGAAGAGGATGTGGTTCCCCATATGATTAAGCCATCTCATCAGCTTATATCTCCTTGGGATAAATATGTAAATCCCATCCCACTAGGGTGGTGTAGCCAGTCTGCGGACAATTTCATTCAAACTGCTATAAAACATAAACCAATATTTCTAACCCGTTAATTTTTTTACCGTAGGTGCATTGGCATTTATTCTACACGTTAAACCTCGAATTAACTTTCTACAACCAGGGGTTGAAGCTATACAAACCAGCAAAGTACGACACTCTGAAGACGTATTTGCGACCGAACGACCAGTGTGCAACCACGGATTTCAAGCCTTGAACATCGTTTCTGCTGCGCCGAAACTAGGGCATACGTAGCCATGCGTAAAAAAATAGGCTTCTAATTGCATTTCTGACCATCATATATTTTAAGAACACGATTATTTCGAACAAAACTCGTCAAATTATAAACAAAGCACCGCATCATAGCAATCAAACAGACAAAAACACGGCGCAAACTGGTAGACAAAGCTATTATCGACGTATTGGAAATGCGCACCCCTCTATTCTTCCTCTTTTAAATGTAGAAACGCGAAACTTTAAAGATGGTTAAAAGAAACACAAGTTTCATCTCTTTATCTCTCATATTTGTATGGATTTTCAAGCTTTTTTAAAGGAACAATGGGTAGTTGGCGACATGGAAAAATTGTCCGTTTTTTTTTTTCGGTCGGGTTTTCGGTTGTAAGTTTTTTGTTTGTGGCTGCATTTTAATGTAATTTCGCAGGACTACGAGGGATAAGTGGATAACACGTGAGAAATATCGTCGCGGTTCGTTAATTTTTTCATCATTAATTTAATCGATGAAGTTGATGGTCGCAAATAGGTCGTGGCCGCAAAGTGGGTAGGTATAAGTATAAGTTTATTTCGACTCCATAATCGGCAAAACAATAAGATAAATGATAAAAATAAATAAATAAAAACTGATTATGAAATCAGGAGAGCGAACAAAACCTTAGATAAGGTTTAAAACGTACAGAATGTATATAAGATGGAAGGTTTTGCCAAGAAGATGTGGTACGTGTTCACTCACCTAAAATAATTGAAATATTTCACACACGCTCACACGCACCCACACACACAACCATATAGAAGTTATTAAGTAAAGGGAACATGAAAAATTACATACTGGTAGTTAATAAAAAATAAATAAATAAAAATTACTTGCCACACCATATTTATAAATTTATGATGATTGCCACTGCCAAATTGATCAGTTTATTAAATGGGAGTGAACAGTAACGATAAACTTTTTTAAAAAAAATTATATAATTAAGCCACCCTATAGCATCAGCGATTAGTACGAGTCCAAGTTATTTTGATGAGTCTAGTCACTTCAATTCCACAATTTGCATCAAAAATATCTGAATACATATAACAGTATAAGCTACAATAAATCAGTAATTTTAAATATTTACCTTTACATATTTACGTTCTTTTTGACTTAATTCAGCTAAATGACCCTTGAAAGAATTCATGCAAAGATGTCCATTTTTGTTAAGCAGGACTTTCTTGAAATAATCAATAATATTCTTTTCCATGGTGGTCAACAGAATAACTGAGATAATTTGAGGCTACACTGTTTAACAATGATAAAAAAATTAATTAATTTCAATGATCTGACTAAATTTTAGGTAAATTACATTGTGTACATCAAAGAAAGCTTTTTTTGTCGATTGCAATTTGGCGGAACAGACATAGACTACATAAAAAAACATCTCGCTATAAAGACAATTGCGCAGGGGAATCCCCAGTGGGAAAAATATCATTTCGACACGAAACCACAGTAGTTTGGTCAGATGGATGTTTGATAGATTTTTGTTAGAGCCGGTGTAGAAATTTATATGGTTCTATCAAATGTGAAATTGCAAAGTCTAGTCTCGAGTATTGGCATATCGTGCTAAGCACCTGATATATCACCGCGCATATTCGCATGCTAGAATCTCGACGGATTGTTTACAAGAGTCTGTGGCATCTTTCTCCATCATCCCAGTCCAGTAATCGGAGACAAATAACTATTGTTGTAGCGGCCATGATTGTAAACAGTGACCGCTCCTTTTGTTTTACCTAGTAACTAAACTGGCAACGGTAACTTTGGGTGTTGAACCTTAACCATTTTGACATTGGCGCGATCTCTTTCGGCGTGAGCCACTTGGAGGTAGGACGTGTAAATTTGTATCCTAACCAATCAAAGGGGATTTGGTATTATTAATTAGGCTTAGTTTTGATTTACATCTAATAATTCTGTTTTTCTTGTTTCGTATAGTATAATTGGTCCCTCCTGTGTAATAGCACTGTATATTACCGGATTTCTGTTTGACAACTATTTCACCAACTTTTGACTCAACAATAAACATCTTTGGACAATCATTTCGAGACTTTGGAAGAAACTCAGTCAGAACTGCGTCATCAAAAATAAAGTGCCTGTACAATCTATTTGTTCCAATCGCTCTAACGAGCACGTCGTATGGTGGCTGAGCTGTTATAATCGTCATGTATCATTTCATACCATATCCTTATTATTATCTCATGCTTTAAACCGTAAATATATACTACTAAGTTCAAACATCATTTAAAGGCAAGACCAATTTCGTAATTTCTGGACTGCGTCCTTTTTGTGTCATGGTGAAGTTCGTGAAAATTTCTGATTCTGAGTAAGATGTATCGTATTTAAAACGGGATAAATAAAAAAAAATACTGATTTGTATGGCGATAAACGCTAATGATATTTTCCAATCCTGATTGACTGACCAATTTGACATTACGTTTCTGATAAACAGAAGACTTTCAGAAATTCTTATTATAGATAACGAGGATTTTTACAATCTAGTTTTCTTACATTGCTCAAAGATTTGGTATAAATAGGGTTACCATATTTTTGTGACTTCAGAGTGGGAGCTTATAAATACAACGACCCCTTAGCTGTGATTTTGTAACTTTACATTTTCCGATTTTACTACATAGGCCTACATTTAAAGCTATCCCGGCTGTCTTCATTGACCATATTGTCATCGAGATTTAATGCGCATATTCTCTGTCCAAATATCAGGTTCAGTTCGAAAAATGGCAAGGAATTGTCGTTAACGATACCGGTACAAATAATTCGAATTTAGACTAATTAGTATTGGTTTTACATGCGATGCGTTTTCTAACAATGTTAGCGAGAAACAACGAAACAAACGCATTTACCTACCCAAAGCGGGACTTTTGGCTGACATGGCGGGACAAGACGCTAAAAAGCAGGAATGTCTCGCCTAAATCGGGACGTATGGTAAGCCTACGTATAAATATAGTGCAATCAGGCAGCTAACTATCGCATTAGTAAAGTAGTCTTACTCTTCATTATGAAGCAAATTTTCTGTTTGGGAGGGGCGTGTCCTACGGTAAGTCCATACCAGTATTGCAGCTCAGCAATTCCATCGGATTCCATAAGTCTTTGTATTCAATGTAGAAAAATTTACATGCAAATGGTTAGAAGCAAAGGTTGCAAGGACAGGATATTGATAGGCCTATGTGTTCGACTGCAAATCGAAATTAACCGTGTTTCAATGTTTTATAAAAAAAATCATTATTTGTGTGTCATGCTGTAATTGCCTCATCGTTTTTGATAAGACCCTGAGTTGGTATAGTTATATTTAAAAGCAGAATATCCAATCAAATGGACGTTTTGGATGCATGAGCATGCCTGATTGGTAGAAATGACGACTGTTGGATTTTAAAAAAAATCATCGTGTTACGAATATTGGAAAAACAATCGTGCTAATCGTAGGATTACCTAACATAACTTTATTTTGGATAAGCGTTTTAGTCTTTAGGTAATTTATAAAACAGGTTTCTGTTACAATTATAGCCATTTATTGGAGGAATCTCAAAATCAAACGATAACGAATTGGACAGTAATGTTTCTATTTACGCAACTTTGTTTGAAATCTTTCATACATCCGCATATTTCGTATTAATCTGAAACGTACACTGTGATTGATGAGCTTTACTTCGAGGCTTTGGGTCAGATTGCCTCATTTTTCTATTCTGCAAGGTGTTGTTGTAGAATCTTCTTCCTTCACACTGCATTGTTCAAATACTTAGTATCGTTTTCTAGCCGCCATTACATTGCACACGATCCACAGCACAATTAAACAATTTGAAGCAACTGGGTTTCTTCAATGGTACGAGCCACAGCAAATGCAATGTAACAATGTTGAATAAGAGATGAAAGCTAATATTTTGGCATCATCATGGGAGTTCTCTGAAGACTTGAATGGACTTGTTTAAAACACAGTTAGGCTAATCGACGCGATTTTAACAATCGCATTGGATTTGAAATTTTTCCTATTGACACGATTAACGATTAGAAACCATTAATTACAGATATGAAGACTTCGCTGAATGAATGCGGCGCGGAGAAATGGGCATTAACAGAGAACCGTTAAAAATAATAAGTATGAAGCAAGTAACGTTTTATACTCCTTTTTTAAAAAAAAATGTTTATTTGATTATGAGCAGATACATGCGACAAAACATAACAGTTCGAGCTCATTATTTATTTTTTACTGAACGCCGGAGTTTCCGATACCATTAAATGTTAATTTGAATTTTGGTATAGCGAAAGTTTACAATTTATCTATTATATAAACTATTTGGATTTTATGTTTAGCAATTTTGGTCATATGAACATGAGCGTTTCGCAAAACAGAAAGAACAGAAAAATTTGAGGTGAAATATCGCGCCAAGTATAAAATTAAAAAATATAATCATGACAATACCCTTCCAGTGACTTCGCCTATCTTGGAGTAATGAATATTTGAAATTGATCTCCTCGAATGCCTGTGTTAGCCTACTATTACTATGTACAAAATGCGCTTTTTATTCATCTTGTCATTCAGAAAAGGATGAGACTTTTTTTTATATATATTTAAACGGATTTTAATTGTTATTGCAAATGCACATCCAAAAGTTTAATTCCGAGTTAATAATTTTGTTATCGCACTATGATGCTACATCTCTGTGACCTTTCTATGATTTTGTTTACGCCCTAGTGATCAGTATTGTACTTGATCAAAGTATAGTATAATATGTATACATTTTAACACATGCCCTCTAAGTCTAAACTATACAATAAATCTGATTTAAAGTGTCGAATAGGGGGAATTTTTTTTTATATTTATCAGCCGACTCATTTTTGTCTTTATTTTATAATTTCATATCGTAATAATCCATACTGACAGTTTGATCACAGCGTAAATAAAATGGTCAGGATCTGTATTTCTGCACTGTATTTCTATAAAAATTTGTACTATTGCCCTTTTTTAACATTGTTTTATTTAAATAAAATCTCCCTCTCTCTCTCTCTCTCTCTCTAGTCCTACGGCGCATTTATAAATAGAGAGATCGGACTTTAGCTTGCGCCATAGAAAAAGATCTGGAGCCTCAGATAGATTATACGTTACTAACTGCACCAGTTAAACACAAAACTCAATTCCCTTGTCATGTAAATTGTAAACCATTAATGGTTCTAGAATGAAATAAATCCTGTTAATTTTATAGTTCGGCCGTTGGCACAGTTGATCATCATACCGTAAATATATACTACTACGATGATACACGTTTGGCACGATTCAAATGAATATATTTCTCTGGTAAATTTAACGAAATGATTATATTTAGTCAATATATATATTTTAAACTTCGGCTGATGTCGCTAATTGTTAGGGGATTTGTTTAAAATTTAGAAAATGGATGAAATCGTGTGCTGTGCATTGAACTAGAACAACGAACATTAAATGAGGTCCGTACTTGGTATGAAAATCCTCATTTCACGCTATTCCAAAACTTCGTGTGCGTCAAGTTCATATCAAATATTTGAACTAAATTGCCTTCGAGACAAGTCCATGCTTAATGGCATCTTACTTTGACACGTATAAGTCTTTTTCCAAGATTGTTATATCCTGAAATGTATGAGGTAGCCGACACATAACTTGCAAAAAAATCCGGACGATGTCACCACAACTATAAGGAAACATAAAATCAAACCACGAGAAGCTAACAACAAACGTAATAATATGCTGAAATTCAAATACATATCTTACTTTTTAGCACTTTTTAAATAAAAATGTTATTACATTTTATTATTTAAGTTATACATTGACAATTCTCATTCTTCGACGAGAATACTTGAAAAAAAAATATACTTCATGACGACAAATACAAATGTGATAAATTTTAGTTTTATGCTTCTCGTTTACGACGAGGCTTTCTACAATGCCAGTTTCTCGCTTTGGAAATTTTTTAAGCTTAGTATCAACTTTCAGGAATCATGCAATAAATGTTTTAGCTGTTTTAATCTGATAATCAATCTTCAGATGATAGTTGTACGGGCGTGGAAATTTATCAACATAGACAATTGGTTTTACTAATCGTGCAGTCGTCGCGAATGATTCAGAATTTCTACGATTTGAACAAAGTTTGTTTTATTTCAACTGAAATGTCTTGTTTAAAAAATTTTGCAATGGTAGTGTAACATATTCGTAGGAACAATCTATGTTTGAAATTTTGTATCAATATAGATGTCTAATATTTTCTCGTGGGCATGAAAGTAAACATAGGAATAGGCTTAACACAATAATAAAGAAAGTGATCAAAAAAAGATTTATATTTTAATCGTGTTTTTTTTTCATAATTATATTTTTATCCGTAATTGCTGAATTTAAGACACCAAAAATAAATCTGCCTAAATTTTTAATTGATCATTTTACGTCAAACCTTGACGTCCTGAACGTCTATTGTTAACATTGCGTCTCATGCAGTAAGCTTTAGGAACAACAACTTGTTGATATTTCATGGTTTAATCGCGTTTTGTATATTTTGTTTACCACTCGCTTTATATATTGTTTATACGCACTCTGTATTTTTGTATTTAGATTGTCCGTGAAACGTGACGATTTGGTCACACCTGTCATTCATCTGATAGATTCATCTGTGACATATCAGATAAAGGGTTTATCCTCGCTGTAACGTTTATAATATACTCTCTTAAGTATCAGAGTTATTAGAGGCTGAGCCGTAGTACGAGAATTTATTACTTCAACCAAATCAGTCCGAAATGTTTTCATTAAATAAACAAAGGATTATAGAAACGATTTAATTTTAATTACATTGAAAACGATATGATAATCAAACAGTTGTTTAGACAAAGATTCACAACTTTACTTCTTTCATTAATACTCTTCGAATATTAAAAATTCAAAACAGGGAGGGTTTTGTATTTTCTTTTTTAGAATGCCTGATTTTTATAAGATCGCTTTTCAGTGGCGTTATTTTTTTTATTGTATACCCTCTTGTAATTTTGGGAAACTGAAAACCGTCCAGGGCCACGCTCGGGGATTAATGATGGGCTATTACTAATCAACGAGAGTAGTGGACACTATATGATTGGATGTTGATTTGAATGCAACCATTCACATATATGCTTGAAAACACAGAACGCTAACCGTTTTAATATTTGGACACTCTATTCGAATGTCCAAAATAAAGACAGAACCTGAAAATTTATATTTGTATAAAAATATATATAGAAAAAATGAATAATATTTTGTCCACTCTAGACTGGTGGTGCTGTTTGTAACAAATTAAATTCATTACTGTCAGAGAATACTTTTTATATAAGGTCTCGTAACGACTAAACAAGAATAGAATCCGTCGGATTTTAACATGGTTTGCAAAGCATCAACACACATTACCGGCACTGATCCACACATGATGAGAGAACAGCACTGCTATGACCCTTAAATACCACACCATCGAACAAACAAAATTGTGAATTGAGGCATAGATACAGTTTATAACCATGTTGCAATATAAAATTATTTCACACAAGTATAGAAATATTGCATGGAAACGAAATGACAAACGGAAATATTTGTAAATCTTAGATACAGTATACGCAATATATGCTAGCACGTATTAAAAAAATTGTCACAATTGTCAAAAAAGTTCTTGTGGTGTTTTTGGATGTTAGAAAAAGTGTAGAATAACAATTTGTTATATATTAGATAAAATAACCGTCGTCATGCAATTAAATAACGTATCGTCCTATTTTCTATGCACCAAGAACGTTGTATATTTTCCCGAGAGTGAACACCGCTTTCAGTCACTATTCAAAATCAAAGAACGGATCTTCATCTGTTAAATTAAAAATTTGTTTTTGTAATTTATATATATTTCCAATGCAATGTAATGATGATTTGATTCAAATGCTTCGCTGATATAAGTTGAATAAATCGGGCAGCAAAGAACTTAATATTGCGGTCTTACCTAATATAATTGATCCTTTCCTTCGTACGTCCGTGGGCCACCACGATGGAGGCGCTGAGTCTATTCTGAAAGTGAATTATAAAATTGTACATAATAATTTAAAATTTTCTTTACATTCCACTATCTTGAACTAACTTTCAATTTTACTAACCTTGAACTCCGGCCTTTTTCAGGCTCTGAGGCTGAGATTAGGACGATACTAGATATCAAACAAAACAATAGAAAAATTGCTTTAACTAATCCCGCAATCATCATGAAAAAATTAGAATTTTTAAGATTCAAATGATTATTCTAAATACTTCTGTCGTGAGTGTTGGCGCCGAGAATATGATTCAATTTTATGTACGATTTGCTGTTTATAGAAAATCGCATCCCCGTCATATGGTTCGCCACCAGTCTCCGACGGAAAAAAAATCTAAATTTGCTGATGTTGTATTTTTATAATGAACCGCATTGATAAGTTATATTTATATTGTGTTTGATTCAATGTCATTAAGCTGGGAGGATTTAAACCACACCTACTGTAGAAAATGCACAAGCTTCACAGAATTTTCAAGGTAACTTCTGATGGCACGAAGCGTCTAATAAGACCATTTGCATGGTTTAAATATAGAAATGTTTCAAACTGAAGAATTAAGTCCCATGTCACATTGCCGAATTGAAGTGCAGTAGAAACTGGTTTCATATTAAGAAACTGTTAACAATTCAGACGTTACTCATAATTCCAAATGTATTACCTAATAACTGTCTTGTTAGGTACACCACCAGAACGTGTACCCTCAAAAACTGGTACCTAAACGCCGTTCCCGAATGGCTTTTCCAGTATGACTGTACCCAGCCTGCTGTCACTGTGCCAAGGTGATATTCCCTTTGGTCGTTGCTATGCTGTTTGCTGCCCATGGTTACCCCTCTCGTACTTGACGGTGCCCAGAGTCTCTTTTCTGTAACAAATTTGGTTTTTGGACTTGATATTTGATATATTAATTTATATATTGTTCGTCTTATTTCTATTAAACTTGTATCAAAGTTAGACTCCTATCACAGGTATCGCTGATCAATAACCAACTTTGGTTTTTCGCGTCACCTTTCACCATGAAATGTCATTTTCAACTTTTTTTATGTTCACTGTGAGTGCATTTTCATTTTGGTGAAAAATAAACTACTGACTGACTATTTTCCTTTTTAAACTAAAAATAAACATTTAACGTCATCAATTACACGATGATTAAGAGATAAATACGCCAAGGCAAATATTTAAAACAGAAAGATTCTATATTTGAGTACATGAGCATAAAACAATCTAAACATAATTTACTTGAACTAAATCTATGTAAAACTAAATTGATGTTCAAATTTCCAGGATAAACACAGACTCAGAAAATTTACATTAGTACAAGGAAAATGAATAATATTTTGCCCACTCTAGGATGGTGGCGCTGTATGTGACAAATTAATTCATTGTTGTCAGAGTGTATTTATTATATAAAGACTCGCAACGGACAAACGATAACAAAATCAGTCAAAATTTAACATGGATTGCAAAGCATCAATACACATTACCGACACTGATCTACGCATCATGCGAGAACAGCACTCTCATGAGCACAAATATCATACCCACAAAGAAAACAAATTGTGCGTCGAGATATAGGTTTAATTTATAAATGCAAAATTATTTCGCACAAATGTAGAAATAATATACAAAAACGAAACGGCAAATATTTGTAGATCTTAAATACACTATATAAGCATTATGAGCTAACATTTTCAGTTCGTCAAAAAAGTTGTCACAACTGTCAGAAAGTTCTTGTGGGGTTTCTGGATGTTATAAATAGTGTAAATTTGTTTATATCAGATAAAATAATCGTTGTCATAAAATTAAATATCGTATTGTCATATTTTTCATGTAGCAAGAACGTTGTATATTTTCCGGGAGTGAACAGCGATTTCAGTCACTATTCAAAATCGAAGAACGGATCTTCATCTGTAAAATTAAGGAAAGTTGTTTTTGCAATATATATATATAAATATAAGGCCATATAATGATTATTGGATTCAAATGCTTGACTGATTCAAGTTAAATAAAGCCGGCAGCAATAAACCTAATATTACCTAATATAATTGATCTTTTTCTTCGTCCCCACGATGAGTTCGGTGGAGACGTTGAGTCCACTCTAAATGTGAATTATACATATTAAATACATATACGTTATTTTACATTATAATTTGAAAATTTTCTTTACATTGCGCTATCTTAAACTAAGTTTTAAGTTTACTAACCTTGACTCGCGGGGCCCATAGGCTGAGATCAACACGATGGTAGATAGCAAGCAAAATAATAGAAATATTACTTTAACTAATCTCGCAATCATCATGAAAAAATCAGATTTTTCCGGATTCAAATGAATATTCCACTGAAACCTGAAACACTTTTGTCAAATCCTTTTTCCGTGAATGTTGACAACGAGAATATGATTCAATATTACGTACGATTTTTCGTTTTATAAAAAAATTCTCTCCGTCGGATGGTTCGGTACCAGTCTCCAAAAAAAAAAAAACTAAATTTGCTGATGCTGTATTTATATAATAATCCACAATAGATAAGATATATTTCAATTGTGTATTCATTCAATGTCATTAGGCAGGGAGAAATTGTATTCAAACCACACCTACTGTAGAAAATGCACAATTTTCACAGTCATTTCAAGGTAACGTGTGATGGCACGAAGCGTCCAATAAGAACATTTGCATGGTTTAAATATAAAAATGTTTCAAAACTAAAAATTTATTGTTTTTTAAATTAAACATAAACATTTAACGTCACTAATTACAATATAATTAAGAGATGTAGACGTCAGAACAAATATTGAAAACAGGAAGATTTGAGTGCATGAGCTAAAACAATCAAAATATAAATGGGAAATTATATCAGGCACTCATTGTCTAACATAAATGTGAAAACAAACAAATCCGTCAACGCAAAACTAATAAAAAATTAGTCAGTATTTTTGTCACAGACTCTCATTACTTCGTTGTTTACATAACAATGATTTAAAGTAAACAACTTACTTATTATTGGACACGAAATGGACCTATGGATCGTTTTATTATTAGACTGTTGTTCTTGTTGATATTTTCCTTCTTGTTGTGATCGTATGAAAAAATTCCCGATATCATATAATGCTAATCTAAATTTTGGTATATATATATATATATAGTACAACCCATCTATTATATAAACTATTCAGGTTTTCTGTTTACCATTTTTGGTCGTACTTTGGACATTAATGTAAATGAACATGAGGGTTTCGTAAAACTTATCATCATTCTGATTTAAATTGGCTGTAAACATGGGCACGAAAGTCAAATGACTATGATACAACGCAATGTAAACAAATTTCAACTGAATTTTAATTGAATTGTCTCTATTTTCATATGAAGGTATGTCTAAGAATTAAAAAAGGCAAACTTTGGGGTGAAATAACTCACAGGAAATTGATAAAAAAATCAAGGTATCTGTACTCACTATAACTAATACAACTAATATATGCAAAATCATCTTTTTGTCCATCTTGTCATTTTAAAAAAGATGAGTCTTGATTCCGAGTTGATAATTTTGCTATCGCACCACAATGCTACATCTCTGTGACCTTTCTATAATGTAGACACATTGTTAAGCCCGAGTCCTACGGCGCATTTATAAATAGAAATATATATATAACTTTAGCTTGCGCCCTAGAAATAGATCTGAAGTCACAAATAGATTATAAGTTACTAACTATAGCAGTATAACTACCAGTTCAAAACACAACTCAATTTCCATGTCATATAAATCATTATGGGGTTTAGAATGAAATGAATCTAAAAATGAAAATGAATGCGATGTACTAACATTTTCAATTGAAAAGTGCTGGAAAGTATGATATAATTTGAAGTTCAGCATATTCTTACGGTGGTGTTAGCTTTTCGTGGTTTGATTTTATGTTTATTTATTGTTTATTTAAAGCTATCCCGGCTGTCTTCATTGACCATATTGTCATCGACATTTAATGCGCATATTCTCTTTCCAAATAACGGGTTCAGTTCAAAAAATGGAAAGGAATTGACGTTAACGATACCGGTACAAATAATTCGAATTTAGACTAAATAGTATTGGTTTTACATGCGATACGTTTTCTAACAATGTTAGCGAGAAACAACGAAACAAACGCATTTACCTACCCAAAGCGGGACTTTTGGCTGACATGTCGGGACGGCGGGACAAGACGCTAAAAAGCAGGACTGTCTCGCCTAAAGCGGGACGTATGGTAAGCCTACGTATAAATACAGTGCAATCAGGCAGCTAACTATCGCATTAGTAAAGTAGTCTTACTCTTCATTATGAAGCAAATTTTCTGTTGGGAAGGGGCGTGTCCCACGGTAAGTCTATACCAGTATTGCAGCTCAGCAATTCCATCGGATCCCATAAGTCTTTGTATTCAATGTAGAAAAATTTACATGCAAATGGTAAGAAGCAAAGGTTGCAAAAACAGGATATTGATAGGCATATATGTTCGACTGCAAATCGAAATTAACCGTGTTTCAATGTTTTATAAAGAAATTATTAGTTGTGTGTCATGCTGTAATTGCCTCATCGTTTTTGATAAGACCCTGAGTTGGTATAGTTATATTTAAAAGCAGAATATCCAATCAAATGAACGTTTTGGATGCATGAGCATGCCTGATTGGTAGAAATGGCGACTGTTAGATTTTAAAATAATCATCGTGTTACGAATATTGGAAAAAACAATCGTGCTAATCGTAGGGTTAACTAACATAACTTTATTTTGGATAAAAGCGTTTTAGTCTTTAGGTAATTTATAAAACACGTTTCTGTTACAATTATGGCCATTTATTGGAGGAATCTCAAAATCAAACAATAAAGAATTGGACAGTAATGTTTCTATTTACGCAACTTTGTTTGAAATCTTTCATACATCCGCATATTTCGTATTAATTTGAAACGTACACTGTGATTGATGAGCTTTACTTCGAGGCTTTGGGCCAGATTGCCTCATTTTTCTATTCTGCAAGGTGCTGTTGTAGAATCTTCTTCCTTCACACTGCATTGTTCAAATACTCAGTATCGTTTTCTAGTCGCCATTACATTGCACACGATCCACAGCACAATTAAACAATTTGAAGCAACTGGGTTTCTTCAATGGTACGAGCCACAGCAAATGCAATGTAACAATGTTGAATAAGAGATGAAAGCTATTATTTTGGCATCATCATGGGAGTTCTCTGAAGACTTGAATGGACTTGTTTAAAACACAGTTAGGCTAATCGACACGATTTTAACAATCGCATCGGATTTGAAATTTTTCCTATTGACACGATTAACGATTAGAAACCATTAATTACAGATATGAAGACTTCGCTGAATGAATGGGGCGCGGAGAAATGGGCATTAACAGAGAACCGTTAAAAATAAGTATGAAGCAAGTAACGTTTATACTCATTTTTCTCAAAAAAATGAATTTAATTATGAGCAGATACATGCGACAAAACATAACAGTCGAGCTCATTATTTATTTTTTACTGAACGCCGGAGTTTCCGATACCATTAAATGTTAATTTGCATTTTGGTATAGTGAAAGTTTACAATTTATCTATTATATAAACTATTTAGATTTTATGTTTAGCAATTTTGGTCATATGAACATGAGCGTTTCGCAAAACAGAAAGAACAGAAAAATTCGAGGTGAAATATCGCGCCAAGTATAAAATTAAAAAATATAATCATGACAATACCCTTCCAGTGACTTCGCCTATCTTAGAGTAATGAAAATTTGAAAATTGATCTCCTCGAATGCCTAGCAAGATAACTGTGTTGGCCTACTATTACTATGTACAAAATGGGCTTTTTATTCATCTTGTCATTCAGAAAAGGATGAGACTTTTTTATATATTTCTAAACGGATTTTAATTGTTATTGCAAATGCACATCCAAAAGTTTAATTCCGAGTTAATAATTTTGTTATCGCACTATGATGCTACATCTCTGTGACCTTTCTATGATTTTGTTTACGCCCTAGTGATCAGTATTGTACTTGATCAAAGTATGGTATAATATGTATACATTTTAACACATGCCCTCTGAACTATACAATAAATCTGATTTAAAGTGTCGAATAGGGGAAAATTTCTCTTTATATTTATCAGCCGACTCATTTTTGTCTTTATTTTATAATTTCATATTGAAATAATCCATACTGACAGTTTGATCACAGAGTAAATAAAATGGTCAGGAGCCTCGGTGACCTGTAAAGGTCTTGCATACTGACCAACACGATTCAATGTTTAATTATTAACTGCACTGTATTTCTATAAAAATTGGTACTATTGCCCTTTTTTAACATTGTTTTATGTAAATAAAATCTCTCTCTCTCTCTCTCTAGTCCTACGGCGCATTTATAAATAGAGAGATGGGACTTTAGCTCGCGCCACAGAAAAAGATCTGGAGCCACAGATATACGTTACTAACTATACAACCAGTTAAAAACAAAACTCAATTCCCTTGTGATGTAAGCCATTAATGTTCTAGAATGAAACAAATCCTGTTAATTTTGTAGTTCGGCCGTTAGCACAGTTGATCATCATACACGTTTGGCACGATGCAAATAAATAAATTTCTCTGATAAATTTAATGAAATGATTATATTTAGTCAACAAATATATTTTAAAATTCGTCTGATGTCGCTAATTTTTTTAAAATTTCGAAAATGGATGAAATCGTGTGTTGTTCATTGAACTGGAACAACGAACGAACATTCAATGAGGTCCGTACTTGGTATTAAAATCCTCATTTCACGCTATTCCAAAACTTCGTGTGCGTCAAGTTCATATCAAATATTATGAACTAAATTGCCTTCGAGACGAGTTCATGGTTATTTGCATTTTACTTTGACTCGTATAAGTCTTTTTCCCAGATTATTATATCCCAAAATGTATGCGGTAGCCGACACATAACTTGCAAAAAAATCGGACGATGTCACCACAACTATAAGGAAACATAAAATCAAACCACGAGAAGCTAACAACAAACGTAATAATATGCTGAAATTCAAATACATAACTTACTTTTTAGCACTTTTCAAATAAAAATGTTAGTACATCGCATTCACTTTCATTTTAGGAGATTAACATGGTGATAAGATAATTGTGGAAGCCGTTCGGATAAATGTCGCGATATAAATTTGATAAACAGGTCATATCTTTTTTACGTTGTCCAAAACACAACACCAGCTCTTCTCATATTTAAGTTATACATTGACAATTCTCATTCTTCGACAAGAATACTTGAAAAAATATACCTCATGACAACGAATAAAAATGTAATAACTTTTAGTTTTATGTTTCTCGTTTACGAAGAGGCTTTCTACAATGCCAGTTTTTCGCTTTGTAAATTTTTTAAGGTTGGTATCAACTTTCAGAAGTCATGCGATAAATGTTTCAGCTGTTTTAATCTGATAATCAATCTTCAGATGATAGTTGTACGGGCATGAAATAAAACAACACAGACAATTGGTTTTACTAATCGTGCAGTCGTCGCGAATGATTCAGAATTTCTACGATTTGAACAAAGTTTGTTTTATTTCAACTGAAATGTCTTGTTTAAACACTTTTGCAATGGTAGTGTAACATATTCGTAAGAACAATCTATTTTGACACCATGTTTGAAATTTTGTATTAATATAGATGTCTAATATTCTCTCGTGGGCATGAAAGTAAACATAGGAATAGGCTTAACACAATAATAAAGAAAGTGATCGAAAAAAGATTCATATTTTTATCGTGTTTTTTTTTCATAATTATATTTTTATCAGTAATTGCTGAATTTAAGACACCAAAAATAAATCTGCCTAAATTTTTAATTGATCATTTTACGTCAAACCTTGACGTCCTGAACGTCTATTGTTAACATTGCGTCTCATGCAGTAAGCTTTAGGAACAACAACTTGTTGATATTTCATGGTTTAATCGCGTTTTGTATAGTTTGTTTACCACTCGCTTTATATATTGTTTATACGCACTCTGTATTTTTGTATTTAGATTGTCCGTGAAACGTGACGATTTGGTCACACCTGCCATTCATCTGATAGATTCATCTGTGACATATCAGATAAAGGGTTGATCCTCGCTGTCACGTTTATAATATACTCTCTTGAGGTATCAGAGTTATTAGAAGCTGAGCCGTAGTACGAGAATTTATTACTTCAACCAAATCAGTCCGAAATGTTTTCATTAAACAAACAAAGGATTGTAGAAACGAGTTAATTTTAATTACATCGAAAACGATATGATAATCAAACAGTTGTTTAGACAAAGATTCACAACTTTACTTCTTTCATTAATACTCTTCGAATATTAAAAATTCAAAACAGGGAGGGTTTTGTATTTTCTTTTTTTAGAATGCCTGGTTTCTATAAGATCGCTTTTCAGTGGCGTTATTTTTTTATTGCAATCTCTCTTGTAATTTTGGGAAACTGAAAACCGTCCAGGCCCACGCTCGGGGATTAATGATGGGCTATTACTAATCAACGAGAGTAGTGGACACTATATGATTGGATGTTGATTTGAATGCAACCATTCACATATATGCTTGAAAACACAGAACACTAACCGTTTTAATATTTAGACACTCTGTTGACTTTATTTTTACTTTGAAAACAGCGCAATATTATACGATTTTTTAAGAATTTCGGTTGTTCACCGCTTCAAACGGAAATAAATTGATATTCGAATGTCTAAAATAAAGACAGAACCTGAAAATTTATATTTGTAAATAAATATATATAGAAAAAATGAATAATATTTTGTCCACTCTAGACTGGTGGTGCTGTTTGTAACAAATTAAATTCATTACTGTCAGAGAATACTTTTTATATAAGGTCTCGTAACGACTAAACAAGAATAGAATCCGTAGGATTTTAACATGGTTTGCAAAGCATCAACACACATTACCGGCACTGATCCACGCATAATGAGAGAACAGCACTGCTATGACCCTTAAATATCACACCATCGAACAAACAAAATTGTGAATTGAGGCATAGATACAGTTTATAAACATGTTGCAATATAAAATTATTTCACACAAGTATAGAAATATTGCATAGAAACGAAATGACAAACGGAAATATTCGTACCTCTTAGATACAGTATACGCAATATATGCTAGCACGTATCAAAAAAATTGTCACAATTGTCAAAAAAGTTCTTGTGGTGTTTTTGGATGTTAGAAAAAGTGTAGAATAACAATTTGTTATATACCAGATAAAATAATCGTCGTCATGCAATTAAATAACGTATCGTCCTATTTTCCATGCACCAAGAACGTTGTATATTTTCCCGAGAGTGAACACCGCTTTCAGTCACTATTCAAAATCAAAGAACGGATCTTCATCTGTCAAATTAAAAATTTGTTTTTGTAATTTATCTATATTTCCAATGCAATGTAATGATGATTAGATTCAAATGCTTCGCTGATATAAGTTGAATAAAGCGGGCAGCAAATAACTTAATATCGCGGTCTTACCTATTATAATTGATCCTTTCCTTCGTCCGTCCGTGGGCCACCACGATGGAGGCGTTGAGTCTATTCTGAAAGTGAATTATAAAATTGTACATATTAATTTAAAATTTTCTTTACATTCCACTATCTTGAACTAACTTTTAATTTTACTAACCTTGAACTCCGGCCTATTTCAGGCTCTGAGGCTGAGATTAAGACGATACTAGATATCAAACAAAACAATAGAAAAATTGCTTTAACTAATCCCGCAATCATTATGAAAAAATTAGAATTTCCAAGATTCAAATGATTATTCTGAATACCTCCGTCGTGAGTGTTGGCGCCGAGAATATGATTCAATTTTATGTACGATTTGATGTTTATAGAAAACCGCATCCCCGTCATATGGTTCGCCACCAGTCTCCGACGACAAAAAAAACTAAATTTGCTGATGTTGTATTTTTATAATAAACCGCATTGATAAGTTATATTTAAATTGTGTTTAATTCAATGTCATTAAGCTGGGAGGATTTAAACCACACCTACTGTAGAAAATGCACAACCTACACAGAAATTTCAAGGTAACTTCTGATGGCACGAAGCGTCTAATAAGAACATTTGCATGGTTTAAATATAGAAATGTTTCAAACTGAAGAATTAAGTACCATGTCACAGTGCCGAATTGAAGTGCAGTAGAAACTGGTTTCATATTAAGAAACCGTTAACAATTCAGACGTCACTCATAATTCCAAATGTATTACCTAATAACTGTCTTGTTAGGTACACCACCAAAACGTGCACCCTCAAAAACTGGTACCTAAACGCCGTTCCCGAATGGCTTCTCCAGTATGATTGTACCCAGCCTGCTGTCACTGTGCCAAGGTGATATTCACTTTGGTCGTTGCTATGCTGTTTGCTGCCCATGGTTACCCCTCTCGTATTTGACGGTGCCCAGAGTCTCTTTTCTGTAACAAATTTGGTTTTTGGACTTGATATTTGATATATTCATTTATATATTGTTCGTCTTATTTCTATTAAACTTGTATCAAAGTTAGACTCTTATCACAGGTGTTGCTGATCAATAACCAACTTTGGTTTTTTGCGCCACCTTCCACCATGAAATGTCATTTTCAACTTTTTTTAGGTTTATGTTCACTGTGAGTGCATTTTCATTTTGGTGAAAAATAAGCTACTGACTGACTATTTTCCTTTTTGAACTAAAAATAAACATTTGACGTCATCAATTACACGATAATTAAGAGATAAAGTCGCCAATGCAAATATTTAAAACAGAAAGATTCTATATTTGAGTACATGAGCATAAAACAATCTAAACATAATTTACTTGAACTAAATCTATGTAAAACTAAATTGATGTTCAAATGTCCAGGATAAACACAGACTCAGAAAATTTACATTAGTACAAGGAAAATGAATAATATTTTGCCCACTCTAGGATGGTGGCGCTGTATGTGACAAATTAATTCCTTGTTGTCAGAGTGTATTTATTATATAAAGACTCGCAAGGGACAAACGATAACAAAATCAGTCAAAATTTAACATGGATTGCAAAGCATCAATACACATTACCGACACTGATCTACGCATCATGCGACAACAGCACTCTCATGAGCACAAATATCATACCCACAAAGAAAACAAATTGTGCGTCGAGATATAGGTTTAATTTATAAATGCAAAATTATTTCGCACAAATGTAGAAATAATATACAAAAACGAAACGGCAAATATTTGTAGATCTTAAATACACTATATAAGCATTATGAGCTAACATTTTCAGTTCGTCAAAAAAGTTGTCACAACTGTCAGAAAGTTCTTGTGGGGTTTCTGGATGTTATAAATAGTGTAAATTTGTTTATATCAGATAAAATAATCGTTGTCATAAAATTAAATATCGTATTGTCATATTTTTCATGTAGCAAGAACGATGTATATTTTCCGGGAGTGAACAGCGATTTCAGTCACTATTCAAAATCGAAGAACGGATCTTCATCTGTAAAATTAAAGAAAGTTGTTTTTGCAATATATATATATAAATATAAGGCCACATAATGATTATTGGATTCAAATGCTTGACTGATTCAAGTTAAATAAAGCCGGCAGCAATAAACCTAATATTACCTAATATAATTGATCTTTTTCTTCGTCCCCACGATGAGTTCGGTGGAGACGTTGAGTCCACTCTGAATGTGAATTATACATATTAAATACATATACGTTATTTTACATGATAATTTGAAAATTTTCTTTACATTCCGCTATCTTAAACTAAGTTTTAAGTTTACTAACCTTGACTCGCGGGGCCCATAGGCTGAGATCAATACGATGGTAGATAGCAAACAAAATAATAGAAATATTACTTTAACTAATCTCGCAATCATCATGAAAAAATCAGATTTTTCCGGATTCAAATGAATATTCCACTGAAACACTTTTGTCAAATCCTTTTTCCGTGAATGTTGACAACGAGAATATGATTCAATATTACGTACGATTTTTCGTTTTATAAAAAAATTCTCTCCGTCGGATGGTTCGGTACCAGTCTCCAAAAAAAAAAAAAACTAAATTTGCTGATGCTGTATTTATATAATAATCCACAATAGATAAGATATATTTCAATTGTGTATTCATTCAATGTCATTAGGCAGGGAGAAATTGTATTCAAACCACACCTACTGTAGAAAATGCACAATTTTCACAGTCATTTCAAGGTAACGTGTGATGGCACGAAGCGTCCAATAAGAACATTTGCATGGTTTAAATATAAAAATGTTTCAAAACTAAAAATTTATTGTTTTTTAAATTAAACATAAACATTTAACGTCACTAATTACAATATAATTAAGAGATGTAGACGTCAGAACAAATATTGAAAACAGGAAGATTTGAGTGCATGAGCTAAAACAATCAAAATATAAATGGGAAATTATATCAGGCACTCATTGTCTAACATAAATGTGAAAACAAACAAATCCGTCAACGCAAAACTAATAAAAAATTAGTCAGTATTTTTGTTACAGACTCTCATTACTTCGTTGTTTACATAACAATGATTTAAAGTAAACAACTTACTTATTATTGGACACGAAATGGACCTATGAATCGTTTTATTATTAGACTGTTGTTCTTGTTGATATTTTCCTTCTTGTTGTGATCGTATGAAAAAATTCCCGATATCATATAATGCTAATCTAAATTTTGGTATATATATATATATATAGTACAACCCATCTATTATATAAACTATTCAGGTTTTCTGTTTACCATTTTTGGTCGTACTTTGGACATTAATGTAAATGAACATGAGGGTTTCGTAAAACTTATCATCATTCTGATTTAAATTGGCTGTAAACATGGGCACGAAAGTCAAATGACTATGATACAACGCAATGTAAACAAATTTCAGCTGAATTTTAATTGAATTGTCTCTATTTTCATATGAAGGTATGTCTAAGAATTAAAAAAGGCAAACTTTGGGGTGAAATAACTCACAGGAAATTGATAAAAAAATCAAGGTATCTGTACTCACTATAACTAATACAACTAATATATGCAAAATCATCTTTTTGTCCATCTTGTCATTTTAAAAAAGATGAGTCTTGATTCCGAGTTGATAATTTTGCTATCGCACCACAATGCTACATCTCTGTGACCTTTCTATAATGTAGACACATTGTTAAGCCCGAGTCCTACGGCGCATTTATAAATAGAAATATATATATAACTTTAGCTTGCGCCCTAGAAATAGATCTGAAGTCACAAATAGATTATAAGTTACTAACTATAGCAGTATAACTACCAGTTCAAAACACAACTCAATTTCCTTGTCATATAAATCATTAGGGGGTTTAGAATGAAATGAATCTAAAAATGAAAATGAATGCGATGTACTGACATTTTCAATTGAAAAGTGCTGGAAAGTATGATATAATTTGAAGTTCAGCATATTCTTACGGTGGTGTTAGCTTTTCGTGGTTTGATTTTATGTTTATTTATTGTTTATTTAAAGCTATCCCGGCTGTCTTCATTGACCATATTGTCATCGACATTTAATGCGCATATTCTCTTTCCAAATATCGGGTTCAGTTCGAAAAATGGAAAGGAATTGACGTTAACGATACCGGTACAAATAATTCGAATTTAGACTAAATAGTATTGGTTTTACATGCGATACGTTTTCTAACAATGTTAGCAAGAAACAACGAAACAAACGCATTTACCTACCCAAAGCGAGACTTTTGGCTGACATGTCGGGACGGCGGGACAAGACGCTAAAAAGCAGGACTGTCTCGCCTAAAGCGGGACGTATGGTAAGCCTACGTATAAATACAGTGCAATCAGGCAGCTAACTATCGCATTAGTAAAGTAGTCTTACTCTTCATTATGAAGCAAATTTTCTGTTGGGAAGGGGCGTGTCCCACGGTAAGTCTATACCAGTATTGCAGCTCAGCAGTTCTATCGGATTCCATAAGTGTTTGTATTCAATGTAGAAAAATTTACATGCAAATGGTAAGAAGCAAAGGTTGCAAAAACAGGATATTGATAGGCATATATGTTCGACTGCAAATCGAAATTAACCGTGTTTCAATGTTTTATAAAGAAATTATTAGTTGTGTGTCATGCTGTAATTGCCTCATCGTTTTTGATAAGACCCTGAGTTGGTATAGTTATATTTAAAAGCAGAATATCCAATCAAATGGACGTTTTGGATGCATGAGCATGCCTGATTGGTAGAAATGGCGACTGTTAGATTTTAAAATATTCATCGTGTTACGAATATTGGAAAAAACAATCGTGCTAATCGTAGGGTTAACTAACATAACTTTATTTTGGATAAAAGCGTTTTAGTCTTTAGGTAATTTATAAAACAGGTTTCTGTTACAATTATGGCCATTTATTGGAGGAATCTCAAAATCAAACAATAAAGAATTGGACAGTAATGTTTCTATTTACGCAACTTTGTTTGAAATCTTTCATACATCCGCATATTTCGTATTAATTTGAAACGTACACTGTGATTGATGAGCTTTACTTCGAGGCTTTGGGCCAGATTGCCTCATTTTTCTATTCTGCAAGGTGCTGTTGTAGAATCTTCTTCCTTCACACTGCATTGTTCAAATACTCAGTATCGTTTTCTAGCCGCCATTACATTGCACACGATCCACAGCACAATTAAACAATTTGAAGCAACTGGGTTTCTTCAATGGTACGAGCCACAGCAAATGCAATGTAACAATGTTGAATAAGAGATGAAAGCTATTATTTTGGCATCATCATGGGAGTTCTCTGAAGACTTGAATGGACTTGTTTAAAACACAGTTAGGCTAATCGACACGATTTTAACAATCGCATCGGATTTGAAATTTTTCCTATTGACACGATTAACGATTAGAAACCATTAATTACAGATATGAAGACTTCGCTGAATGAATGGGGCGCGGAGAAATGGGCATTAACAGAGAACCGTTAAAAATAAGTATGAAGCAAGTAACGTTTATACTCATTTTTCTCAAAAAAATGAATTTGATTATGAGCAGATACATGCGACAAAACATAACAGTCGAGCTCATTATTTATTTTTTACTGAACGCCGGAGTTTCCGATACCATTAAATGTTAATTTGCATTTTGGTATAGTGAAAGTTTACAATTTATCTATTATATAAACTATTTAGATTTTATGTTTAGCAATTTTGGTCATATGAACATGAGCGTTTCGCAAAACAGAAAGAACAGAAAAATTCGAGGTGAAATATCGCGCCAAGTATAAAATTAAAAAATATAATCATGACAATACCCTTCCAGTGACTTCGCCTATCTTAGAGTAATGAAAATTTGAAAATTGATCTCCTCGAATGCCTAGCAAGATAACTGTGTTGGCCTACTATTATTATGTACAAAATGGGCTTTTTATTCATCTTGTCATTCAGAAAAGGATGAGACTTTTTTATATATTTCTAAACGGATTTTAATTGTTATTGCAAATGCACATCCAAAAGTTTAATTCCGAGTTAATAATTTTGTTATCGCACTATGATGCTACATCTCTGTGACCTTTCTATGATTTTGTTTACGCCCTAGTGATCAGTATTGTACTTGATCAAAGTATGGTATAATATGTATACATTTTAACACATGCCCTCTGAACTATACAATAAATCTGATTTAAAGTGTCGAATAGGGGAAAATTTCTCTTTATATTTATCAGCCGACTCATTTTTGTCTTTATTTTATAATTTCATATTGAAATAATCCATACTGACAGTTTGATCACAGAGTAAATAAAATGGTCAGGAGCCTCGGTGACCTGTAAAGGTCTTGCATACTGACCAACACGATTCAATGTTTAATTATTAACTGCACTGTATTTCTATAAAAATTGGTACTATTGCCCTTTTTTAACATTGTTTTATGTAAATAAAATCTCTCTCTCTCTCTCTCTAGTCCTACGGCGCATTTATAAATAGAGAGATGGGACTTTAGCTCGCGCCACAGAAAAAGATCTGGAGCCACAGATATACGTTACTAACTATACAACCAGTTAAAAACAAAACTCAATTCCCTTGTGATGTAAGCCATTAATGTTCTAGAATGAAACAAATCCTGTTAATTTTGTAGTTCGGCCGTTAGCACAGTTGATCATCATACACGTTTGGCACGATGCAAATAAATAAATTTCTCTGATAAATTTAATGAAATGATTATATTTAGTCAACAAATATATTTTAAAATTCGTCTGATGTCGCTAATTTCTTTAAAATTTCGAAAATGGATGAAATCGTGTGTTGTTCATTGAACTGGAACAACGAACGAACATTCAATGAGGTCCGTACTTGGTATTAAAATCCTCATTTCACGCTATTCCAAAACTTCGTGTGCGTCAAGTTCATATCAAATATTATGAACTAAATTACCTTCGAGACGAGTTCATGGTTATTTGCATTTTACTTTGACTCGTATAAGTCTTTTTCCCAGATTATTATATCCTAAAATGTATGCGGTAGCCGACACATAACTTGCAAAAAAATCGGACGATGTCACCAAAACTATAAGGAAACATAAAATCAAACCACGAGAAGCTAACAACAAACGTAATAATATGCTGAAATTCAAATACATAACTTACTTTTTAGCACTTTTCAAATAAAAATGTTAGTACATCGCATTCACTTTCATTTTAGGAGATTAACATGGTGATAAGATAATTGTGGAAGCCGTTCGGATAAATGTCGCGATATAAATTTTATAAACAGGTCATATCTTTTTTACGTTGTCCAAAACACAACACCAGCTCTTCTCATATTTAAGTTATACATTGACAATTCTCATTCTTCGACAAGAATACTTGAAAAAATATACCTCATGACAACGAATAAAAATGTAATAACTTTTAGTTTTATGTTTCTCGTTTACGAAGAGGCTTTCTACAATGCCAGTTTTTCGCTTTGTAAATTTTTTAAGGTTAGTATCAACTTTCAGAAGTCATGCGATAAATGTTTCAGCTGTTTTAATCTGATAATCAATCTTCAGATGATAGTTGTACGGGCGTGAAATAAAACAACACAGACAATTGGTTTTACTAATCGTGCAGTCGTCGCGAATGATTCAGAATTTCTACGATTTGAACAAAGTTTGTTTTATTTCAACTGAAATGTCTTGTTTAAACACTTTTGCAATGGTAGTGTAACATATTCGTAGGAACAATCTATTTTGACACCATGTTTGAAATTTTGTATTAATATAGATGTCTAATATTTTCTCGTGGGCATGAAAGTAAACATAGGAATAGGCTTAACACAATAATAAAGAAAGTGATCGAAAAAAGATTCATATTTTTATCGTGTTTTTTTTTCATAATTATATTTTTATCAGTAATTGCTGAATTTAAGACACCAAAAATAAATCTGCCTAAATTTTTAATTGATCATTTTACGTCAAACCTTGACGTCCTGAACGTCTATTGTTAACATTGCGTCTCATGCAGTAAGCTTTAGGAACAACAACTTGTTGATATTTCATGGTTTAATCGCGTTTTGTATAGTTTGTTTACCACTCGCTTTATATGTTGTTTATACGCACTCTGTATTTTTGTATTTAGATTGTCCGTGAAACGTGACGATTTGGTCACACCTGCCATTCATCTGATAGATTCATCTGTGACATATCAGATAAAGGGTTGATCCTCGCTGTCACGTTTATAATATACTCTCTTGAGGTATCAGAGTTATTAGAAGCTGAGCCGTAGTACGAGAATTTATTACTTCAACCAAATCAGTCCGAAATGTTTTCATTAAACAAAAAAAGGATTGTAGAAACGAGTTAATTTTAATTACATCGAAAACGATATGATAATCAAACAGTTGTTTAGACAAAGATTCACAACTTTACTTCTTTCATTAATACTCTTCGAATATTAAAAATTCAAAACAGGGAAGGTTTTTTATTTTCTTTTTTAGAATGCCTGATTTATATAAGAAAGCTTTTCAGTGGCGTTATTTTTTTATTGCAATCTCTCTTGTAATTTTGGGAAACTGAAAACCGTCCAGGCCCACGCTCGGGGATTAATGATGGACTAATAATAATTACTAATCAGCGAGAGTAGTGGACACTATATGATTGGATGTTGATTTGAATGCAACCATTCACATATATGATTGAAAACACAGAACACTAACCGTTTTAATATTTAGACACTCTGTTGACTTTATTTTTACTATGAAAACAGCGCAATATTATACGAATTTTTAAGAATTTTGGTTGTTCACCGCTTCAAACGGAAATAAATTGATATTCGAATGTCTAAAATAAAGACAGAACCTGAAAATTTATATTTGTATATAAATATATATAGAAAAAATGAATGATATTTTGTCCACTCTAGACTGGTGGTGCTGTTTGTAACAAATTAAATTCATTACTGTCAAAGAATACTTTTTATATAAGGTCTCGTAACGACTAAACAATAATAGAATCCGTCGGATTTTAACATGGTTTGCAAAGCATTAACACACATTACCGACACTGATCCACACATGACGAGAGAACAGCACTGCTATGATCCTTAAATGCCACACCCTCGAACAAACAAAATTGTGAATTGAAGCATAGATACAGTTTATAAACATGTCCAATATAACATTATTAAACACATGTATAAAAATATTGCATGGAAACGAAATGACAAACGGAAATATTTGTACATCTTAAATACAGTATACGCAATATATGCTAGCACGTATCAAAAAAATTGTCACAATTGTCAAAAAAGTTCTTGTGGTGTTTTTGGATGTTAGAAAAAGTGTAGAATAACAATTTGTTATATATTAGATAAAATAACCGTCGTCATGCAATTAAATAACGTATCGTCCTATTTTCTATGCACCAAGAACGTTGTATATTTTCCCGGGAGTGAACACCGCTTTCAGTCACTATTCAAAATCAAAGAACGGATCTTCATCTGTTAAATTAAAATTTTTTTTTGTAATCTTTCTATATTTCCAATGCAATGTAATGATGATTTGATTCAAATGCTTCGCTGATATAAGTTGAATAAAGCGGGCAGCAAATAACTTAAGATCGCGGTCTTACCTATTATAATTGATCCTTTCCTTCGTCCGTCCGTGGGCCACCACGATGGAGGCGTTGAGTCTATTCTGAAAGTGAATTATAAAATTGTACATAAAAATTTAAAATTTTCTTTACATTCCACTATCTTGAACTAACTTTTAATTTTACTAACCTTGAACTCCGGCCTATTTCAGGCTCTGAGGCTGAGATTAAGACGATACTAGATATCAAACAAAACAATAGAAAAATTGCTTTAACTAATCCCGCAATCATCATGAAAAAATTAGACTTTTTAAGATTCAAATGATTATTCTAAATACTTCTGTCGTGAGTGTTGGCGCCGAGAATATGATTCAATTTTATGTACGATTTGCTGTTTATAGAAAACCGCATCCCCGTCATATGGTTCGCCACCAGTCTCCGACGGAAAAAAAATCTAAATTTGCTGATGTTGTATTTTTATAATGCACTGCATTGATAAGTTATAATTAAATTGTGTTTGATTCAATGTCATTAAGCTGGGAGGATTTAAACCACACCTACTGTAGAAAATGCACAAGCTTCACAGAAATTTCAAGGTAACTTCTGATGGCACGAAGCGCCTAATAAGAACATTTGCATGGTTTAAATATAGACATGTTTCAAACTGAAGAATTGGGTCCCATGTCACAGTGCCGAATTGAAGTGCAGTAGAAACTGGTTTCATATTAAGAAACTGTTAACAATTCAGACGTTACTCACAATTCCAAATGTTCTACCTAATACCTGTCTTGTTAAGTACACCACCAGAACGTGCACCCTCAAAAACTGGTACCTAAACGCCGTTCCCGAATGGCTTTTTCAGTATGACTGTACCCAGCCTGCTGTCACTGTGCCAAGGTGATATTCACTTTGGTCGTTGCTATGCTGTTTGCTGCCCATGGTTACCCCTCTCGTACTTGACGGTGCCCAGAGTTTCTTTTCTGTAACAAATGTGTTTTTTGGACTTGATATTTGATATATTAATTTATTTGTTCGTCTTATTTCTATTAAACTTGTATCAAAGTTAAACTCTTATCACAGGTGTCGCTGATCAATAACCAACTTTGGTTTTTTGCGTCACCTTTCACCATGAAATGTCATTTTCAACTTTTTTTAAGTTTATGTTCACTGTGAATGCATTTTCATTTTGGTAAAAAATAAGCTACTGACTGACTATTTTCCTTTTTGAACTAAAAATAAACATTTGACGTCATCAATTACACGATAATTAAGAGATAAATACGCCAATGCAAATATTTAAAACAGAAAGATTCTATATTTGAGTACATGAGCATAAAACAATCTAAACATAATTTACTTGAACTAAATCTATGTAAAACTAAATTGATGTTCAAATGTCCAGAATAAACACAGACTCAGAAAATTTACATTAGTACAAGGAAAATGAATAATATTTTGCCCACTCTAGGATGGTGGCGCTGTATGTGACAAATTAATTCATTGTTGTCAGAGTGTATTTATTATTGAAAGACTGGCAACGGACAAACGATATTAAAATCAGTCAAAATTTAACATGGATTGCAAAGCATCAATACACATTACCGACACTGATCTACGCATCATGCGAGAACAGCACTCTCATGAGCACAAATATCATACCCACAAAGAAAACAAATTGTGCGTCGAGATATAGGTTTAATTTATAAATGCAAAATTATTTCGCACAAATGTAGAAATAATATACAAAAACGAAACGGCAAATATTTGTAGATCTTAAATACACTATATAAGCATTATGAGCTAACATTTTCAGTTCGTCAAAAAAGTTGTCACAACTGTCAAAAAGTTCTTGTGGGGTTTCTGGATGTTATAAATAGTGTAAATTTGTTTATATCAGATAAAATAATCGTTGTCATAAAATTAAATAACGTATCGTCATATTTTTCATGTAGCAAGAACGTTGTATATTTTCCGGGAGTGAACAGCGATTTCAGTCACTATTCAAAATCAAAGAACGGATCTTCATCTGTAAAATTGAGGAAAGTTGTTTTTGCAATAAATATATATATATAAGGCCATATAATGATGACTGGATTCAAATGCTTGACTGATTCAAGTTAAATAAAGCCGGCAGCAATAAACCTAATATTACCTAATATAATTGATCTTTTTCTTCGTCCCCACGATGAGTTCGGTGGAGACGTTGAGTCCACTCTGAATGTGAATTATACATATTACATACATATACGGTATTTTACATGATAATTAGTAAATTTTTTTACATTCCACTATCTTAAACTTAGTTTTAAGTTTACTAACCTTGAATCGTATGGTATTTGGGCTGAGATTAACACGATGGTAGATAGCAAACAAAATAATAGAAATATTGCTTTAATTAATCTCGCAATCATCATGAAAAAATCAGATTTTTCCGGATTCAAATCAATATTCCACTGAAACACTTTTGTCAAATACTTTCTCCGTGAATGTGGACAACGAGAATATGATTCAATATTACGTACGATTTTTCGTTTTATAAAAAAATTCTTTCCGTCGGATGGTTCGGTACCAGTCTCCAACGAAAAAAAAAAACTAAATTTGCTGATGCTGTATTTATATAATAATCCACAATAGATAAGATATATTTCAATTGTGTATTCATTCAATGTCATTAGGCTGGGAGAAACTGTATTCAAACCACACCTGCTGTAGAAAATGCACAATTTTCACAGTCACTTCAAGGTAACTTGTGATGGCACGAAGCGTCCAATAAGAACATTTGTATGGTTTAAATACAGAAATGTTTCAAAGCTAAAAAATTATTGTTTTTTAAATTAAACATAAACACTTAACGTCAATATTTACAAAATAATTAAGAGATGTAGACGTCAGAACAAATATTGAAAACAGGAAGATTTGAGTGCATGAGCTAAAACAATCAAAATATAAATGGGAAATTATATCAGGCACTCATTGTCTAACATAGATGTGAAAACAAACAAATCCGTCAACGCAAAACTAATAAAAAACTAGTCAGTATTTTTGATACAGACTCTCATTACTTCGTTGTTTACATAACAATGATTTAAAGTAAACAACTTACTTATTATTGGACACGAAATGGACCTATGGATCGTTTTATTATTAGACTGTTGTTTTTGTTGATATTTTCCTTCTTGTTGTCATCGTATGAAAAAATTCCCGATAGCATAATATGTCAATCTGAATTTTGGTATATATATATAGTACAACCCATCTAATATATAAACTATTCAGGTTTTCTGTTTACCAATTTTGCTCATACTTTGGACATTAATGTAAATGAACATGAGGGTTTCGTAAAACCTAACATCATTCTGAATTAAATTGGCTGTAAACATGGGCACGAAAGTCAAATGACTATGATTACAACGCAATGTAAACAAATTTCAGCTGAATGTTAATTGAATTGTATCGATTTCCATATGAAGGTATGTATAAGAATTAAAAAAGGCAAACTTTGGGGTGAAATTACTCACAGGAAATTGATAAAAAATCAAGGTATCTGTACTCACTATAACGAATACAACTAATATATGCAAAATCATCTTTTTGTCCATCTTGTCATTTTAAAAAAGATGAGTCTTCATTCCGAGTTGATAATTTTGCTATCGCACCACAATGCTACATCTTTGTGACCTTTCTATAATGTAGACACATTGTGTTTACGCCCGAGTCCTACGGCGCATTTATAAATAGAAATATATATATAACTTTAGTTTGCGCCCTAGAAATAGATCTGAAGTCACAAATAGATTATAGGTTACTTACTATAGCACCATTTTGAAACACAACTCAATTCCCTTGTCATATAAATCATGAGGGATTTTAGAATGAAATGAATCTAAAAATGAAAATGAATGCGATGTACTAACATTTTCAATGGAAAAGTGCTGGAAAGTATGATATAATTTGAATTTCAGCATATTCTTACGGTTGTGTTAGCTTTTCGTGATTTGATTTTATGTTTATTTATTGTAGTATCGGTGACATCGTCCGACCTTTTTGCAAGTTCTGTATCGGATACCTCATCTATTTCAGGATATAATAATCTGGGAAAAATGCTTATACGTGTCAAAGTAAGATGCAAATAAGCATGAACTCGCCTTGAAGGCATTTTAGTCTATAATATCTGATATGAACTTGACGCACACGAAGTGTTGAAATAGAGTAAAGTGCGGATTTCCATACCAAGCGTAACACTCAACAACTAGCGACATCAGCCGAATTTCAAAATATAAATATTGACTAAATAACTTTAATCATTTTCGTTAAATTTACCAGCGAAATTCATTCTTTTAAATCGTGCCAAACGTGTATGGTGATCAACTGTACTAACGGCCAAACTATATATTTAACAGCAGATTAACACTATGATAAGATAATTGTGGAAGCAATTCGATCAACCTCGACTATAGCGATAAATGACGTGATATAAATTTGATAAACAGGGCATCTCTTTCACGTTGTCCAAAACTCAAACCAGCTTTTCCCATATTTTGAGTAAGTCATTGACAATTCTCCCTCTTCGACGAGAATACTTGAAAAAAAATACTCATTGACGACGAAAAAAAAATGTAATAACTTTTAACTTTAGTTTTATGCTTCTCGTTTACGATGAGGTTTTCTGCGATGCCAGTTTCTTGCTTTGTACATTTTTTAAAGATTAGTATCAACTTTTGGTAGTTCATACGATAAATATTTCATAGTTCTAATCTGAAAATAAATCTTCAGATGATAGTCATACGAAATTGGCAAACAAACGTCACAAGACAATTGGTTTTACTGAACTTGCAGTCGTAGCGAATAATTCAGAATTTCTACGATTCGAACAAAATTTGTTTTATTTCAATCGAAAAGTTTTTCGACTTTTAATAATGAGTGCTTGCAATGATGATGTGACATATTGAATGGAACAATCTTGCCCTTATTGAAAAAATTAAATCTTGGGCGGATCGGTTGCCAGTAGTTCGTAAAGAAAATATCGTTATTGAAATTACGTAATAGATATATGTGTATATTTGAATTGTATTTTGATTTAAAATGAGATATGTACCACCAGACCTTCGGGTGAACTCACAATTCAGCTGATAACTTGTCTCCAATAAAGTCATTTAATTTGCATCTCCGTGCCTGACACGGAATTAACAATGAGGGTTCAACTTGAGGGCAGTGATTGCGACATCGGTATACAAACATAGATTGGAATCTGGTCACAAGACTGTCAGCAGCCACACGAATAATTAGACTACAGTGACATAATGTGTAAATAGTTTTATTAATATGGATGTCTAATATTTTCTCGTGGGCGTGAAAGTAAACATAGGCATATTTAGGATTAACACAATAATAAAGAAAAGCAATAAAAAAATGCGATTTTAATTTCAATCGTAGTTTCCTTTTTAATTATATTTTTAGCAGTAATCGCGAAATATAGGACACGAAAAAAAAATCTGAATAATTTTTTAAATAATTCGTTAAGGTTTGACGTCTATTATTAACATAGCATCTCTTGTAGTAAGCTTCGGGAACAACAACTTGTTGATATTTCATGGTTTAATCGCGTTTTGTATATTTTGTTTACCACTCGCTTTATATTATGTTTATACGCGTTTTTTGTGTTTGTAATTCGATTTACCGTGAAACGTGACAACTTGGTCACACCTGCCATTCATCTGTGACATATCAGATAAAAGATTTGTCGTCGCTGTCACGTTTATAATATACTCCCTATAGGTATCAGAGTTATTAGAAGCTGAGCCTTAGTACGATAATTTATTATTTCAACTAAATCATCCCGAAATGTTATTTTTTTATTGTAATCTATCTTGCAATTTTGGGAAACTGAAAACCTCAGGCCTACGCTCAGGCCTACGCTTGAGAATTAATGATGGGCTATTACTAATCAAGGAGAGTACTGGACACTTTATGAATGGATGTAAAACATCTTATTTGAATTCAACCTTGTACAGCACCGTTTCCCAACCTTTTTTGGTAACGCATAACTTTGATCACACTCAAACGAAATGACATTTTATAAATCAATCAATACCGCAAACCTAAACTGAACGATATTATCATTGACGACGCCAGGCATAAAATAAAACCCGCGGTAGATAATATTTAAGAGCTATTTCATACGCTGTAAATTGCAAGAAAAGCCAAAATTCCCGGTTATGCTCGGTCGCACTATCGCAACTGAAGATGAGAACAATTAATTACGACACAACTTGCTTTTAGATTTATTGCCGAGGTCGCCAGGATATCTCGACTATAACAATATAGGATAATAATTGTGAAATATTTTCAATCAAAAACATCCTCGACGAGTTATAAGTACTTCAAGTCAGCGCTGATTTAAATTGTTTCATGTTGGCAGTAATTAACTATCCCGCTACAATAGACTGTCTTTGATTACGATAAAATATAATAATTGCAAGATGCTTCCAATAAAAATGGACGGCGGCGCTATAGGATATGTGTGCGATATTCGATATTACTATAAAATAAACACTAAAAACTATATTCAAAGGTAGCGATATTTGAATAATAAATTCGAATTGGACATGACTGTATGGCGTGTTACGATTGTTGGGGTCGGCTTATATGCGTTTTTTCATCAAAACCGTTTAATTAAGACTGATTTTAGTGGATCGGCTTATATGCGTGGCTTTACGGTAGGTATCTATCGAAAGGTTTTATAGTCTCATCGCGGGCGTTATTGCAAGAGATATATAAATATGGATTCCATTTTATTGTAGTCAGACTCGAAATGAAAATTTCCGCCGCTGTAAAGTCGTGTGGCCTATAGTGGAGAATTGCTCGTTCTGACAAACTCAAAAAATATTATGCCATCAGTGGCGACGATTCACTGAGGAATATTATAGAAAGAAATTTGCAGCCTAAATTTCCAAATTAATTGCATTCCGATTATTATCCTTCGTATTGGCTTTGATTGTCCTTATCGCTATCGTAAAATCAAATATATGAACAATAGCTTTATGGCCGATTCCGGGTTCCCTGTCTTTTTTTTTTTGTATTTTTCTATCGTGCTTATGTTATTTTTGGTTCAAAATAAAACCTCTGAAATTTTGTTACTGCGTATCCATCGAGATCTAATAGAATTCAGGAAATGATAATATTTATTCAAATTAATTTTGAATGTTACTTTATTGGTGATTCAAATTTTACCAAACGGCCCACAAAAATGTTGTTGCAAATCAAGCGACATTGGCGCACAATATGATCATTTAAAAAAAATTGGAACAAAGGGGATTTAGCGAGGCCATTAAATCGATCACATTTTATGTGAATAAACTTTTTTTTTGTTATGTTTCATCTAAATTCTAACGTAAATCGTAACTTAGCTATTCATCAAGTTCGGTAAAAACGTTTGCGCCCGAAATAATTTTTTAAATGTGAAAGTAGCCCGCGACACTAAAAAGATTGGTGTCGAGAATATGATTCAATATTATGTACGATTTGCTTTTTATAGAAAATTTACATCCCCGTCGTATGGTTCCACCCCAGTCTCCAACGGAATAAATCTAAATTTGCTGATGTTGTGTTTCTATAATAAACCGCAATTGGTAAGTTATATTTAAATTGTGTTTGAATTTTTTACAGCGTCATTAAGCTGGGAGAAGTTGGATTTAAACCACACCTACTGCAGAAAATGCACAAGCTCCACAGACATTTTGAGGTAACTTCTGATGACACAAAGCGTCGTACAATAAGAACATTTGCAAAGTTTAAATACAGAAATGTTTCAAGAATAAAGAATTATTTAATTTCTAAACTAAATATAAACATTTAACGTTATCAATTACACGATAATTAAGAGATAAGACGTCAGAACAAATATTCAAAACAGAAAGATTCCACATTTGAGTACATGAGCGGAAACAGTCTAAAGATAGCTGAAAAATTTTATATTGTTCTATTAATATCGGCTACACAAACTTTTTCCCAAAAGTTAATTGAAACAACATTGTTTATTCACCCTTTAAACTGACTGTACTCATATATAGAAACAGTGTATTATGAAATCAGTTGATATGACATTAAATTCGCACTCAAACACTCATTATCTAACATGGATATTAAAAAAAACAAATTTGCCAACGCTAAACAAATAAAGAATTAGTCAGTATTTTTGTTACCGACCCCCATACCGACGACAAAAATAAGTCGGGGGATAAACAGATTATAGATATCGTTATACATGAAATTGAATGTCAAGTTATATAGAAACGTTTGTTTTATTGAATAAATGGTCAAACTAATCTCACATGTGTAAGATAAAAATCATTTATTAAAAAAAGCAACTTATTTCTATGTCCAATCGCTACTTTGCTGGCAACAAATGTCGGAACGACAGCCTCTTTCAGTTCGCTCGTCAAGAATTTCTTTTCGATGCTAATCATAGATAAATTTGACAGTCGCTAATTTGATATCGATCATCTCAAATACATTTTTATCTGTTTCAACTTTAAAAAAGATCGTTCGCAACTAGCAACTGAGTAGCCGATTGTGAGTACTAAACAATACGCAATGCACAAAGTTAGAAAACATGCCAAGCTCAACCAACAAAGCAAGAAAATCTTTAGCATTTCTTGAAAAAGCACTGTTCCCACTTCGGGAAGGGGCGACGTAACAGTAGACGTTTGTTTTAGCAGTCGCACAGACAGATTTTCTGGCGTGGTTTGAAATATTACCTCGTTTTCGCATGCTATTTGTTAAGTTTTGGATGTGTTTTGGAAATTTCAGAACGAATCAAATAACTCCATGATTAGGTGACACCATATTTGCACCCGGGACATTTTCCCCTGCATACTTTTAAATATAACATTAGGATGTCCCTATTTTTGCAAAAATGGAAATGGTATCTCTTTTAATTCAAAGACTGGTATCAATGGGTGTAAATGTTTCCCGGTGCGAAATTCCATGAGTTCAAGTGTCCATAGTTGCGAATATCCGTGGGCGCAAATGTTCATGAGTGCAAATTTACGCGGGTTCAATTGTACGTTGGCGCAAATGTACGCGAGTGCAGTGGTACGTGGGTGCAAACGTACGCGGGTGCAAATGTCCGCGGGTGCAAATGTACTAGGAGCAAATGTCCACGGGTGCGAAAGTACATAGGTGAAAATGTCAGTGAGTTCAATTGTACGTGGGTGCAATTGTCCGTGATGGAAAAGTAAGCAGATACAATTGTTCTGAGTGCAAATGTACGTGCGTGCGAATATACTGTCTTCTTATATATATGGTTTAATTGCGGTAATCAAAAATCAGTCAAAAATAGCTGTGATAGACGAGGCTAAACTTTCCTACCGGTACTTTTAAATAACAGGGTTGAATATTTTAAATTGAAATGATTGTTTGAAACATATAAACCAGTTCAAGGCGCTAACTCGCGAAACCACTCTTAAAATGAGCACCAAAAAATGTTGTAAAATATGATAGGAAGAAATTTTCTGGGGTCATGGTCGGGGAAACATCCATTGTGGACTCACCACAGACACCACAGTTAGTCACACAAGATTGAACGCATAATGTCAGCTGTTAATTAAATAGAAAACACATATAGAAACACATGTGTAATAACGCCAACTCTACAGCTTGGTTCTGCTGCCCTCTACAACGTGCTGCCCGGGGCGGCTGCCTCTTTCGCCCCCCTCTAGACACGCCACTGATACAAAATAATTGAAAACCTCTAAACTTATATTGTCTCTTTACAGAGTTTTATTGTTTGATTTGCCATTTGATATGAAGTTTTAAGTCTATAATTCTGCGCTAACGACACTATTGGGTTTTATAAAATCTGTGGACCAATGAATGTCCAAAAAAATCAGCGAACAATGAGTTTACAGTCAGTATGCATTTAAGTTATAACATTGTTATATCGTGTGTTCGAAAAACGGAAACTCTATTGATATACCAGATAAAGAGTATTTTTCCCACTTTAGGGTGGTTGCGTTGTATACTATAGATTGAGTTAATTATTGTCAAAGTATATTTCATATATATATATACAATAACAAAATCGGTCAAAATTTAACATGGCCTGCAAAGCATCAGTACACCCAACCGGCACTAATTCACACATGATGCGAGAGCATCAGGCAATGAGCTTAAACATAATACCCACAAAGAAACAAATTGTGCATCGACATATTTAATTAATAAATATAATGCAATGAAAAATTATTTGACACATGTGTAGAAATATTACATAAAAATGAAATGACAAACGACATTTATTCATCTTAGATTCGCTACGTATTATGAGCGCGTTGTTTCAGTTTGCTTGGATACGGTTTCATTACATTTGAACCCACGTACATTTGAACCCACGACAATTGTACCTGCATACTATTGCACCTATGAAATTTTTTTTTGTTTCACAGATATTTGAACCCATACTAACCCTAGGCCTAACCCATGGGTTCTAGCGCCCGCATATAGATTGAACCCGCGGATATACACAGGGGTTCAAATGTACGGTCACCTTTGAATACGAGTTCTTTTCGCAACTGTTGGAAACGTCCTCGTTTTCCAGTTAAGTTTCCAATATACCGTAATGATATTTAGAATGATGCACAATTGGTAAAAGACATTATGCTAATCCATATTTACATATAAATTAACAAATGTCAATTTTCTTCGAACAATAGATTTGGGGATGTTAAGATGTTATAAATAATGAGGAATAATAATTTAATATTATATCAGATTAAATAATCGTCGTCATAAAATTAAATAACGTATCGTCATATTTTCTTGAAGCAAGGACGTTGAATAGTTGTTCTGAGTTAAACATCGATTTCAGTCACTATTCAAAATCAAAGAATGGATCTTCATCTGTAAAATAAAGAATTTTTTTTTTACTTTTTGATATATAATTTTTCAATGCCAAATAATAATGATTTGATTCATGTGCTTTGCTGATATAAGTTAAATAAAGCGGGTAACAAGAAGCTTAATATTGCGGCCTTACCCAATATAATTGATCTTTTTCTTCGTCCATTCGTTGGCCACCAAAATAAAGGCGGCGGAGGTGTTAAGTCTACCCTGAAAGTAAATTGTAGAATTTTATGTACTTATTTAATTTTTTACATGCTATGATCTTAACCTATGTTTAATTTTACTAACCTTGAATTCCGAGCAAAAGAAGACGGAGAATCGTCAGCTGAGATTAATACAATAGTAGATAGCAAATAAAACAAAACAATTGCTTTAGTTAATCTTGCATTCATCATAAGTTTTTATTTCAGATTTAAACAAGTATCAACTGAAATATTAATGACAATTTCTGCTTCTTTGTCGTGAGTGTTCGCACCGAAAATATGATTTAATATTTTGGAAGATCTTGCCTTTTATATAGAAAATTCACGTTCGTTGTCGGATGGTTTGCCAGCAGTTTATAACAGATAAAATCAATCTAAACATGCTGATGTTGTATTTTCTATTATAAGCCGCGAATAATAACAAAGCTACACGTTAGAAAAATTATATTTAAATTGTTTTCGCGTTGATGGCTTTGAGAAGAGACTAAAACAACACCTACTGTAGAAAATACACAGTTTTACAGACATTTTAGGGTAACTTGATATTACACGAAAGCGCAAAGTACAGACAGACACGAGTTTTTAAACAAACATTTAACTTCATCGTTCATGCAATAATTAAGAGATGAAGATGTTAGGACCCTTATTTAGAATATTTAAAATAAATTGATTCTATATTAGAGTGAGCTAAAACAATTAAAATATAATTGAGGGATTTTATATTGCTGTGTTATCAGCTACACAAAATATATTGTACCGAGTGAATCGAAATTTTGTGAAACAAAGTAGTTTGAACTAATGAGTATAACTGACTGTGTTTATATATTGAAATAGTTTATCAAGTCAGTAGATATGCCATTGAATTTGCAGTTAAGAATCATACGATAATGCTGGAATAATTACAGTTTTGACATATAGTATATAAAGTAAGATGTAAAAAAACACATTTTTAGATGACAATTCAATATTATCATACGTGAAAATGTCATCGGTGTTTATCTATTACCAATATTAAATATAGCTCGCTACTATTTTTTGCAATTTATTGTTTGCATAACTTACCATTTTAAAATTTATCTGCATTTTTCGCCGTTTTTATTTTTAGCTGTTACTTATTGTGTGACATCGATATTGAAAACAAACAAATCCATCAGCGGAAATTTTTTAAGGTATTAATCGATGTTTATATTCCCCACCCTCATGTCTCGCGTAACAATGATTCGACGTAAACAACTTGTTTGAAATTTATCATGAAATCTCAAAAGGCAAAAATTGGATTTAGAAGTTCATCGCGGTACGTTTAGTGGCAAAATAGAAGATCGTGCTAATCTCACGATTAATCACTCTGTCATGTCTGAAAATGAATTACTCGCAACTTATAAAACGATTTCTGCCAAAATATTTGATGGCAAAATTATGAGGAGTGAACATCGGATTTCAACCGGGGTTGGTTCCGCGACACCCCACCGTGCCAGTACATGGGGTTCCGCAGGTTTTCATTCAAATCCTAGAGCATATATTAATATATTCATATTGTTTGAACATAATCATTGTTATTAAACTTTATACACTTTAAAAATCATTTTATTTCAACAGAATTAGGTTCTTATAATTATATAATACATAAATATTGTTTACACAATTCAGACAATAAACGACAACTGAAGATGGGTTCAAATGCGTGCAAATGGGTTCCTCGGGCCTATGGGACGTTTCATTGGGGCGCCACTCAACTAAAAAAATTGAAAATCCCTTATTTCGAGATCCAAAAATGCAGTTGTCCATTTTTGTTCTTTTTATCGATATGTTTCATGCAAGCTAATGTAAGTGCTTCGCTATATAAAGCCTCTTTCAATAAATGCGACTCAGACAATGGCCATGACGCGACAATGTCAAATAGGAGCTGAAGGCTATTGTTTTGGGCGTTGTCGAAGACAATGTGTGAAGAATTGATTGGATATGATCACAATTCACAACACGATCAAACGATGCCAATACGATGATATCGTATATTGCATGGGCTCCTGAAAAGAACGGTTAACGACCGGCTACGATTAAAGGAAGCTCCAGGTAAGGCCATATTTGTTTATTACTTGGCAGGGCGTTTTTTTTTATCTGTATCGAGCGCTATCGCTATCGTTACGGGTTCTTGGACAGCACTAGGCCGAGGCCGAGATAGTATTTGCGTATTGAGGTTTTCTTTGCAAATTTTGAAATTAAGAGCCTACAACTCATTTAATGCCAGTAACCATGTAGATTAGTTCAACTTCAAATTATATATTGCTTCAATTTAAGTTTTGTATCCATGTTATGGTTTTGTATTGATCCTAATGGACACCAAGACGTAAAATGACGAATCTCCACGACTTTGCATAGTATACTACCCAATAACACCAGTAGGCCACCATTTGCTCGAGATCACTTTTCCTTTTATATTAAACTGCTTTCATAAAGAATGTTAATGTTAGGTGAATCGTTTTGATGATTTGTTGCTGTTGAGGCGAAGGTAAAACCGTAGCTAATGCGTCAATCGGTTTCAAATTTATAGTACATGAAAGTAGTAGCTAAAAACTAATATTCTTATATTAGAGTATTAATTCATTTACATTTTCTCTGACAGAGAGAGGGAAGGGAAATAGAGAAATGGAGAGGTACAGAAAGATTATTTAAACCTCACCCTGAAAACAAAAGCAAAACACAAATCAGAAAGGAAAGAATCCATGGTAATGATACGAACGTGCGCCACCGGGGTAATTGTGACAGTCCAGACAAGAGATGAATGAAGCTTGACACTTAATCAATTTCATTATTCTTCGTGAAGCATTGGTCACTCTCTACTTATTTTTCAGTAATTTACGACACGTTTAGCAAGTGGAAGGTACTGCTGCATAGAGGGGAATGGGTTTCATAAGTAGACCTTGATTACGACAAAACAAGAAATAAACAATAAAATATATATATATATATATATATATATATATGGAAATATACATGGCACGATAAGGATAATCATACTTCCGTACTCCTAGAAATTATAAATAAATATTTTGTATAATCTATATAAAAAACCTATTTAAAGCCTGGAGCAACAATGCTCAACTTATTCGAATCTTGCAATATGGTGCTATGTAATATAAGCATGAAATTTGGTGAAGGAGTTTTGGCTTACATGGTTCACGTCACGGTATATATTTTTCAATATGGATAAAAAGTAGGTTTACAATAATAAGATTTGAACAATACCCACTAGAATGCAGTCTTATGAACGGGGAATACCCTAACTTGCTCTCTGATGGATGCGTGACTCTTCGATACAACCTAGTGTCGTCATAATTTCTCGCCAAGAACAATATTGAATAATAACAAGAGAGATATGCTCAAATATGTGGATATGGAAGGGAAAACGAAATATTTTATCATCAGTTTCCCGAAAATCATATGCGGTGATTTTCCAGTAGGCCTACCTGTATCGCAGTATCGGGAACGTGTGTGAGGACTGTCATAGCTTTTCCAGTTCCTGGGACGATGATCCATTGTTCAAAATTCAGTTTCAACGTAAATTGAAATACCAAGTGATCCGAGTCACTTTTGTTTTACCAGATCAGGTACCGCAGTCTACCATTCCCCATAAAAAACTTCCCAAAACCATATGCAGTAACTTATCAGTAGGCCTACCTGTATCGGGGTACCGGTAGCGGTACGTGGACTGCCATAACTTTTCCCGGTCCTGTGACAATGATCCATTCTTTATGATTGATCCGAGTCACTTCTGTATTACCAGATCAGGTCCCACAGTTTACCGTTCCCCATAAAACTCTACACTTTCACGAGATCCGCCGGCGTTTGTTGAGCACGATATGCGTCCGCCACAAGGTGCGCACATTTTGGTGACGTCAAAGCACACAAAAAAACGAATCCCATAGAGCTCACAGAAATATTTGAAATAAATAAAAGTTATAGCCTTCTAGCTAAATAATCAATCCTTGACTAATGAAAATTTCAAAGCAATTGGTCTAGTATTGAAAAGGAAAAGCATAACAACAAAATAACAAAAACGATCCACAGGTCCACTATGTGTCTAACAAAATATCGATCTTCTAAATTTTAATTAGATAGCCGAACCTTGGATGCCGCTGCTAGATAACCATCTTTGGTTCTTCGCGTCTTCCCTTCCCCAGTAAAATTAAGTTCTCAACTATTTTGCATTGTATCTGTTTGTTATTTTATTGGTCGGAAAAAATAAACTTGACTATGACTATGAATGAAAGATTATGGATTAAGTGTATAAAATAAAAATGGTGTATGACAAAATAACACAGTGAATAATCTCAGTTTTTAAAATTGAAATGTGTTCTGTTTTTTATAATTTTCATAGCATAGTTTATATTATATATAAATAAATAAAACCAATACTGCTATTATTAAAGCTTTTTTATGTCTAGGTGGATATCTCATGTCTTTTGACACGGTAGAGTCAACTCACTAGGTGAGTATTTTCAAATTTCATTTGTCGCTTACAAAAAGGTACTATACCATTCTCATTGGAAACAAATATACCCTACGCTAAGAACGGACTTCCAAATGAGAGGTTTTCCAAAATATAAATCAGCGTCGGCATGTTCAAACAGAAACGAACAGATTGTTCTTGAGCAAATATATTTGCTGTTGGTCAACTATTTTATATTGAGGTTGACAGTCAGGGTTTAAGCGAAGTATAAAGTGTACGAACATGCAGTTTGTCACGTATAGTTTTTATTTTTGTCCAATTCTAGGATTATTGGTAAACAAATTGCGCTTCTGATCTTACATAGTACAGAAAATACTTAGTACAAAAAACATAGTCGCTGCAGCACGTCAGATAACTGGATGGTAAAAGGTACTAAGACCGGTGTGATCTAACTAAACACACGCTATGGTGTTGCTACTCATACACGTAGTTCAGGATTTTGTTTATTTTAATTTTTGCTTATAGTTTGTAACTTGATTTTCTAAATTTCCGATATATGTCTAACCGGCTGTTGGCGCTCATTTAATACCGACAAACATTCCATATAATGATAATACGAATTTAATTCATATTCAAACCAAAACCTACTTCAAATACCTTGTTATTACTTATTTGCGTATCTCATGACATTTACTAAGCTCATAAATGTAGTGGATAATTATAGAAATACCGCATTGTATTGTAACTCGAAAAATGCTACATCACTCGTTCAGAATATAAATTGCGTAGCCAAACAATATATCCATTTCTAAGAAAACCGGTCTGCGTTTTCAAGTGTACAAGTATGCATTATGCTACTGCTTGTAAAGACTCACGGGTCAGGTATTTCGCGAGGAAGCTCGTAATCAATCAAGTGAGAGACATCGTTGGGAGATACAGTTGAAGACATAAATTGTATTTATCGCAGACTCAATAGTGAGTGATTTGCTATCGTTTATCCGAATTCCTCGAATTGTTATATTTGCCAACAGTACATAATACCCTGAGAAATTGAGTGCTAGTCGAGAAGTGCAAAGTTTGTTGACAGAGGGTTATCCTAATGATAATTGAACTTAGATATTATTATATGCTACAGAATACAGATTATTTTGAATTTTTATTTATGTTCATCATATTTCAACTCTTATGAACTTGGATGTAACAGTTCATTCTTGAATGCAAGAAGACTAATTCCAAAAGCAACCAAGCTACGAAGCAATTGCGGTGGCGATGTCGAGGTAATTTTTGTTGGTTTTAGTTACTTTTCGAGCAGATGAATCTATTCAGTATCACCCAAGCATATACACGCTTTGATTTCGTTATTGGCTAAACGTATGCGCTATTTGAGCTGGAGTTTAGCATAAAAGGAGTAAGACTGTCAGTAGTCGTTTATATCAGAACGGATAGCAAACACGATACATATTCCTACCCACGTATTCAACAATTTTGAAATCACTATAGGCATTACGATTGTGACATGTAGCAGTATCCGTGAACCCAATTATTGTCAGCAGCTTGTTGATTAGAAGTTACATGTATTTTCAAACAATTAATTTCTTCGAATAATTGTCTGAAGATCATTTTGCGAATTTCATTTTCACCTTTTCAGAAAAACTTATGTCAAACTTTGTCGTGGGGAGGATGATTGGAATCAACTAAAATTGTGTTTTGTCAGAGCGTTTTTTGGATACCCTTTGTTTGAATATGTGATGCCAGAACTAAACAAACGAGAAGAGTTTCTTAGGAGATATTTGGAGGCTCACTACGATGTCACTGTTAGAAACGGAAACTCACTGCTTGTTTGTGTTCACTTGATGCAAGATAATGAAAGTAATTCAACCAATGCAAAACAGAAGGATGAGGTGAATTTATGATATGCATGTATAATTACTACTTTTATAATTTATATATGAAGAGATCTTGAAATTAGAATCAATGTCTTATGCATTTATGTTACACTTACGTTGAACGTAGTTTGATACATAAGGTTTGGTATAAATGTATTTGTTCCCGTGTTAATTAACAGATCTGGCACACACACACACACACTTAATTGCATGGTAGATGATGTTTAGAGTTGAAAATATTAACTATGAAACTTGTTTTAAAACTTCCATTCTTCTCAAATAAGACGTCATCTAGAACGAAGATAATTGGTGGTGTTCTGCTTACTGCTCCAGCAAAAGATGGTATCGGATGGGAACATGAAGATGATGACGTTTACGAACAAGCCTACAGAAAATTCCGACTGCATGAAGTTGATGAATTTGCTTTTGAAAGATTGATTAGGTAATTTTGGAAAATTAAAAACATCAATATTAGAATCTACTTCAAGGTGAATATACCTAATTCAACATAAATTAAATTCCGACTAGTAGCGGCGTAATAGCGCCCGTTTGTGGAGAAATTCTCCATGACGCTAATTTGATTGAAGCTTGGTAATCAAGATTGAAAAAACATACGCAAAAAAACATACGTGTTAAATTGGAAGGTTCAAGCAAAATGTTACACCCTATTTATTTAAATTTGATGTGTGTGGTGCCCTTTCTGATAAAAATAGTACATAAAGGGTTCTGTCACCTGCTTCTGCCTGTTCCTTCCATGTGTACTTTTTCTGATAAGAAGATGCGGACATGAAAAGTGATTCTTAAGACGACATTGCTTTGTAAAAAGTTTTTATCGCATATTATTAACATTCAGTGACAAAGGGTATTTTAATTTACGAAAACCATCCATCTACAAATTATGATTCTCTACGATGTAAACTATTTTTTCGATGAAAAATGAAAAATTTTAAAAGATTTGAAAATGACATAGCAGCATAAACATAAGATTTTCAAATTCTCATTTAGTTTTGAAGCCTGGGAGACGAAACACATCATAAGCAAATTATTTGCTTTACATGTTCCAATTTGGAATGGAGTATTCTGCGCCATTGATCCTTTGTACGCGAATGCTGGTGTGGGAACAATGAACTATGCAGACTGTATGCAAATCGTTGTTCAAGCTTATATGAGAAGCCAGGATAGAATTCAAATGCCTGTAATAGCGAGAAAAAGAAACACGACGGAAACTGAAAGTTGTACTTTACGTGTAGTTGATAAAGTGATGCCTACTTGCGACAGTAAAGAACAAGCAAAATACATGAAGCCCACAAACTCCATGTTCCAGAACAATAAATTTTGGGCTTCAATTATTCACAGTTTATCATTGCTCAGCCATCACCATCGTCCATTACAAAGTAGGTTTTACGAAAAGGCAAAACATTCATCTATAACTTCGACGAAAGTATGCTGTAGGAAGATAGAAAATGTTCCCTTGATGATAATGCTGAGTCAAAGTCAGCGTGCTGTTGAGTTTCATAAAAGAAATGGGTTTAATTGTGTTTTAACACAGCAATTTGAAGAACCAGTTTTATTTGACGATTGCGCTGTTCAAACAATCTTAGCGGAATACGTACTTGTGTGCGACTTATTTGGCAGAGGTAAATTATCAGAACTGTTCCACGAATTCAATGATAATTAAAAATCTTTGTTTTGTACGAGACAGCATTTTTGTCGTTAGGTGATGCTAAAGAGAAGTTCGTCAACCAAAAGTCACATTCCTCTAGTAGTGACAATGTTGCGCATACTATGGGAGATGGGACTTCGATTTTTTGGTAGCAAAAATCAATTGTCCTAAAATCGAACCTTTATAGTCTTATATATAAGCATGGCCGTAAGAATTGCTAGTCAAAATCGGATGCGTTATTGAAATATCTTAACAAACGTGCACAAAGTTTGATCAAATTAACCCGAACCCGTACATTAATAATTAGGCGCAATATAATAAAATTTCCTATCTTGGCGTATCGGTTCTAGTTAAATCTAATAAACTGCACCACTAAACGAATTTCCCTTTTGATGTTTGATACAAACTTGCTCGAACTTTTTATTAGTTCAATTCCCAAGCCCTCATTGTTGCGGTCCATTGAAATTCTAAGACTACGTAAAATTGACCTTAATACATGCAGGAAATCTGACGCTCTAAAAAATGGAAATGAAAATATTGCAATGTGAAATTATTATTGAAGAACACTATGGAAAATCAACGACCCATACCCCAGACTTCATGCCGATTGACCTCTTAATAGTCCATTTTTAGAACACATCAAATTTTTGTTGCACCAATTCGTAACTTGGCATCTTTCAGGGATGCATATTATTTACCGTAATAAAATAGGAGTAAATTTTTTTTCGTTTCGTTGTTTTTTAAATCTATAGACATTTTTTATACATGGGTAGGTGCTTGGCCGAATGAAGGCTTAGGTGACTTTACCGCATGATATCAGTGAATTTGTGGCATTTTTAACATTGTATAGAAACCTAAATGTCAGTCACCAACTTATCCGATTAGGAGTGTTTGATATTTCATGATATTTTTCACGCTTACTTATATTTCCATAATCTGAGCATTGAGTTTCAATTACCCATGCACTGACCGCAAACAGCTTTGTTGTGGATTAAGAGACGAGGATAAATGTGACTTAAATGTTTCGAGACAAGCTTTCTGCAATGGCAATCGAGCAAAACCAACACACGGACTTTTAGTGTAATTTCCTATTGCAACAAAGGCAGGAAATTATACTTATTATGTGTGAAATGAAGGAAATAATGTCTCATGTTGTACCATCTCGCTCAATCGATGGTACACAGTGTTATAATGCTATACTCTCATAAGATATGTTTCATCAATTTTGCTCAATGACATTTTAACTAATACCTTTTCGTCGACTTTGCAAAAAAAAAAAAATTTATAAAAAGAATCTGCTTTTGTGATATCAGATGGGGAAGTGGGATGTTGCATTTAACAGGATATTATGTCTAAAAAATATGGTATGAAAATTTACTGTTCGTTTCGGCTTGTGCGTACTGATATTTTGTAATATATAGCCTTTACTGCACATCCAATTTAACGGAATGGCGTCGTAGTATGAAAACACAGGCATTAGAGGAAATGTGACGTCATATTCTTTTTAAAGGTGAAGTAACCATTTGGACATTGTCCACATATGGGAAAGCTTGTAAAAAACGATAATACTATTTTGTTCTTTATTTTTTCTGATGCTTTCGTGGTACGGGGATAAATCATGCAAGATAGCATGTGGGAACATACTACGTATATAGAAGCAGGTCATTGACACCAACATGACAATTTTGATAAAATCATACTTTTATTACGACGTATTGACGGAACATGACACCCCATTTAGAACGTGAATATAATCATCCAAGAAAGCGATTTCCATATTTATTACCATATTAGGTAAATCATGTGAAGTGGTAAGCAGTGATCCATCACTTTCATTACAGGGTATATTTCACCCGAGTTAAAAGATTCAAACACGTAATTTGGGTCAATTTACACATAAAAAAGGTAAAAATAGGACTATGACAACCCTGAGCACACGATTGACGAAACACGTTACTTTGTGTTATAAATGGATGTCTAGTGTCTACATGCGCTCAAGACAATTTATAAAAAGGTGCATAAACTCCCCCGTTTTATACTATTTCAAATACATTAAGCTATAAATAAATCAATCTTAAACCTATTAAAAGTTTTTATGTGACAATATTGGTTAACCTACATGTCTGTGTAATATCAGATACAATAAAACCTCGCTAGAAATCCCCGTTACTTTATCCATCCAAGTGGAAACAGGAGAAACGCACATGTTCACGTGTTTACTTTTCGTATTGGTTTTCCATTATGAAGCAAACAACACAAATTTTTCACTTATTTACATGTCGATTATGGTGTCACCGATTCATATTATGACGTTATTTATGACCGTGACGTAATGATCGATCAGTATTCAATCTAGAGTCAGAAAATATTTATGTAAGATATGTTGCGATTTACATATGGCTCACACTTGTCTTCTTATGATAATATACATATTTTCAAAATATTTTTTGAAAATTCAGGACTCTTATGATCGCTTGTTGAACACAATAGCTTGACCTCATTGCAACCTTTGGTATATATTTGGTGAATTGTGGCATCAACTATAAATTGGTTGAAAATATCACATATGATATTGAATGAAATATCCCAACAGTATTTTTTATTTTTTATTCATTTACACTTGAAATGAAAGAAATATAAAGTAAAGAAGTATTTTGTTAAATTGTCAAAAATAATGGTAATCTATTTATTGCAGTAATGAATTGAAATGGAATAAAATTTCTTCGGATGGTATATTTACTTATACGGTGACAAAAGTTGGGAATGTGTATAAATATAAACTTTTACTCAATAACACAGTCTTACACACACGCATGCGTCAAAATTTTTCTATGGCGCAAAACACATGTAGTACGTAACTTTATTCAGCGTTCTTACGTGACGTTGCTTTGAGCGCACCATAGAAAAATTGCGTCAATAATTTGGTTGGTTTTTGTGGAACAGTAAATGCTGATGAAGGTATATTTGAAAAATTCTAAATTCTAGGATGCCAAGGTTTAGGATGGGGATGGACGAACTACGGCCTGCGGGAGCATGCGCCTGCCAAAGTATTTTATGCGGCACTTGGAGAAAGTTAAGAAAATATCTTACTACATACTACATACAAAACTTCATTTTGAAACTATATTCAATTGAAGTATCTAACTAAACTATAAATTGTTAAAACAATATTACAAAAATTTCATCCTCAATTCAACAATGTCGGCCACCATTAAATGCGACTGAAGATTTTCTGAATGCGGCCCTTGCGAAGAACTTTGTCCACCTCTGGTTTACGAGATAGTTCATCGATTGATAAACTCAATGTTCGCGATATTTCATTTTGTACGTATAGTTTTTCAAAATGCCGTCTACCTAATATAAACAATGCCATTGCACCTGATCAATTTAATAATGAAAAAAATCAAAATAAAGTCAAATTTATTAAAAGTTTGCATTTGAAAATTTTATTTGAAATAAAAACACTTTTTTAAATTATATCCAAAATGAATATACTTTTTACGTCTTATCTGGCCCAAACGTCAGATTTTCTTTAAATACTAAGTGAAACCTATCAAGAAATTGAATACTCTCACTTTTGTCGCCTTTATCACAGTATAAATAGATTTTTTACTCCGTAGCGTGATAAAATCGTCAAGTCTAATATTCTCAATACCATATTAAGTATTTTAAGAATTTGTTACGGTAATGATACGGTAATGCTCACAAATCCTGAAGTTAAGAAAACTTACACTCGAGTAAATGACAAGGACTAATGAGAGCATGCACGATATATTCTACATAACTGAAGATATTGAAAAGCTTTTGGCACAAATTTTGTTTTGCGTATTTGCTACTGACAGCCTTGTAATAATTTATATGCCTTCGACGAAAATAGCAATTTAATAAATCTGCTTGTGGTATTATGAAGAATAATACAGAACGTTGTGGTTTTCTATTCGCGGAATTGTATTGAAAACAAATAAACGTGACAGATATCGAAAAAACTTAAAAAACTCTTGTTTCCTATAAATGCCTCTAGAGTATTATTGCAAAGAAGAAGGCGTAAAATGAGTCATGTGATTGATATATAAAAGTAGCGGAATCAGAGCAAAACTTATATTCAGGAACAGACAGCGAGTAAAGTCATTCAAAAACCAGACGATTGTGACGTTATTAGGAATCATATTTTTTCCAATATCTAGGATACAGTCAGATGACTAAAGAGAAGAAAATGACAAAGTCAGTAACTTTCATTCAAAATTTTAATTTAATTTTAATTCAATCAATTTTTTTCATTGAATTTTTAATATTTTTTTAGAATACAGTAATTTATAATTTATTGAAAATGCATGTATCAGTAGCCTATAAAATATGATTATTTTTAGCAAAACCCGTATTGAACTATCACATGGAGAACAAGATTGGACAGAAGTCAGGGAAAGCTTCGTTCGAGCTTTTCATCATTATTCTCTGTATAAATACTTAATACCAAACGAACAAACGAGACCAAAATTTTTAAGAAAATATTTAGAAGCAATATATGATGTCACTATACGTAATGGAAACTCTATTCTTTTAGTAGGAAGAACAGCTGAGGATGTAAGTGTAGAAAGTAATTTTATTATGAATGATTCATATTACATTTTTATTAAATAAATACTTTCCTATATCATATACAGAACACAATTATCGGAGGAGCTATGGTTGTTCCTCCAGCTAAAGATTATGGAGGATGGGAATGTGAAAAAGCTGATAATTTTTACGAAGCTTATGAAAAATATAAATTGAGAGAAATCGACCATGAAGCATTTGAAAGAATGGAAAAGTGAGTAACATTTCTTATAACTTACTGTTAGCATTGTCTGAATTTTCAAAAATGAATAATGATTAACATATATATTCAGATATGAAGAATGGGAATATGAAAATATATCAAAGCACGTTTGTTCAACTAAAGTACCGTTATGGAATGGAATATTTTGTGCGGTTGATCCCAAGTATGCAGGGAAGGGACGTGGAAGTCTAAGTTATAGTGAATGTCTGAACATAATAAATAATATTCGAAAAAACAAATCCTGCAAAGAAAAAGAATTTAGGAAAAGTCGAGTCAAATCAGAAGAACATTTACATGGCATCGTCCAAAAACTTCGCAAGTTTTATGAGAACCTAACTGATTCAGAAAAATTGATTAATCCTGTAGAATATTTAACAACCTCTCGTTCGTCAACTACCCGAAATCTTCCAGTTCACATCGGAACAAATAGAGATAAAAATGGTCCAATACATGGAGATGAAAAATTTAAAAAAACTTCAAAAAAATCAATGAGATCCATGATATTCATGATCAGTCACAGTCGACAAGCAGTTCATTTTCATCAAAAGAATGGATTTCAATCAATTGTAGATATTCCGTATTACGAAGAGCCTGTGCTTGGGATTGGCGATTCACCATTCAATGTTAATGTACTGTTAATGGATCCCCTCGAAACCGGAGGAATCGCTAAAATTAGTCACGCACTTTCGCATTGTGGTCGCATATCGACCAACCATGGATCTGAACAGTCGTACTTGAAGCGCATCAGGGGATTTTATAATTTAGCGGAGAAATGCACATTATAAATAAATGTATCAAAACATCCATTCCACATATATCCTACATCACCTTTTAATGTCTGCAACTTTAATATAATTTTTTATGATATCTATTTTGTAGTTTAACGATATTTATTTAACATAAAATTATTTCGTAGTTTTATTTTGTGAACATTTCTAATTTATATTTGCAAAGTGGACGAATTCATTTTTATTTTTGCAACACCTGCGTGAAAAAAAATTTAGTTTTTAATTTTTTTTTATTACTTTTATTATTTATCAATATACCAGTTTCTAATTAGGAATATTATTGTTGCTGAATTATTTGCCCAATAACCAATTAGGAATGCGCTGGCTTAACTTCTTTGTCACCAACTGGTTAAAATAAAGGGGTTTGATCTTTATTCAGTCCATGGTCCACTCCTAGTCATGCACTGTTCTCTGGTATATAACATAGGAAAGTGAAAATTGAATCAGAAAGAATAAAATATCCAAAACAAAAAAAAAATCGTTAGTTATTTTCGGGAATGAAATTAGTGAATGATTAAAGACTTAGTGAATGGTTCAAAACAATGAAAATGTGTAATGTGTCACAAATATGCTTGTGAGTGTAAGATTCACTATTGCTAAATAACATAATTAGAAAAATTACATATGTCCATCAACCAATAAAGATTTACGAACAAAATATTGAAATAAGCCGAATGAAAGTAATTAAAGGGTTGTATGAAAATCACAAAATGAATAACGATGGAAAAGTTTTAGATTTCAATTTAAGATATAAAAACGATAATAAACGATTGCGTTAAATGGGTAACTTGCACCGCAGCTGACGACTAGCGTTATAGTTGGCGTTTCGAAAGTTATGTGTTAAATTTATGTAAACTTTCTCATATATAGTGATTTGGATACAGACGAGAACACTATTTCAAAATGTTAAATCCCACCACTGAATATGGCTTCTATCGCATCGATGGTTAACAATCCACAATATTAGTTGAAGACTCGTGGCCTCACATCAAGCAAGTAAAAATAAATATTATTAGTATTTGAGTATTTTCAATCGAGCAAGCTATAATATACATCTGATTCGTTAATGAGTTTGTTTGCTTCTGCTAGGTTTTTGTGTAAATTTTTCTTTGATAATACCGAAAAATGAAGAACAAAGTCCGGATTGAACACTGATCTCGTGAATCGATTGGGCAGAATATAGTATAAGTAGAAAATAGTCAGTTGACGGGATATACGCGCATATGCCATATTTTCCATATAAAAAATTCAATTATTTCAAATTCTAAATTCAGTCTTTTTGTCGCAATTTTGTAATTATACGATACATCAAAATAAGTAGTGATTAATTACTCGAAAAATAAAAACGTTCGTAAAAAATAGGTATAGGGAAGTGGTTCTCAAACTTTTTAGGCCGCGCCCCCTTTTGAGAATTTGTCAAGTATCACACCCCACCCTAAAAAAAACTGACTAACTAACAATAAGCTACAAATAACAGATAGTAAGGCGAAAGTTATATAACAGATAAGTAATAAAAAAAGGCACAACAGCTCTCTGCAATATCTAAACGATAAAAAATGTAAATATTTAAAATAAGGCGGGCAAAATCAAATCTAATAATATTTTTATTTTCAATTAGCCCCCCCCTCTTCAAAATATCGTCTTCGCCCCCTTGTGGTGCGCGCGCTCCACCGTTTGAGAACCACTGGTATAGAGCAGGGCTACTCAACTATTGAAGATCCACATACAAAACTTCAAAATTATTTGGGTCCGGTCTTTCCAGAAGTCACATTTTTTGGCATCCTTATTCGCACACTTCCTCGACCGGCTAATAATTATTAGGCTAATCAAGATTGTTTTTTATGGTGTTACATTACTTTACATATATATGCAAAACTATAAAAGTCATTTATAAAAGGGAACTTTAAAAGTTGGGCTAATGATCCAAGCTAAAGAATTAGGTGCGGTCCGAATCAAATACTCGAAAGGTCCGGATTCGGACGCGGTCCGCCAGTTGAGTAGCCCTGGTATAGAGTATTACGATCATTTCAGAATATTATGAAATTCCTATATAGGTAATTCATTGTGGTTAAAATCTGAAACTCAGCAAACTATATCGAACCACATTTGCATATGTTTACAACAAAATTGTTGACAGAATGGTAACTGATATGCCAAACTGTCGTCATCTCAGTAACGCATACGTAGATTTAAAATTAATTTGATAACCTGACCCTTCAATGGACAATCGAAAATGATATGTTTACAGTTTCACAAGGTGCGAGTTTAAAGCTTGTTGGCGGTAGTAGGCAGCAGTCTTTTATATCAGACAAACAAAATATACCAGAAAATCAGAACAAAATATCAGAAAAGTATCAAATCGTTTCCGATTGTAGGACGTTTTGTGGGAAAATTGCTTTTAATGTTTTAAAGTCAATTATATCGTTATGACCAACCGATTCAAAAGCAGGTTTGAAACTTAAATAGAGTTAACGGATGTCGCATGTGGGAAGGATTGAATTTGATATTGATCACGGCGAGTTTATCTTTAGGTCATCTCCATTTTCGGATGAAATGATGATCGAATCAAAAACTACGTTTGTGCAGCATCAACTACATGTTCATGTTTTCAAACAGGAAGTCGAAAAATGTGACGGCGTTTGCTGCGTCTACCACCCGCATATTATTTTGAACAACCTTGATTTCGACGTTTGGTTGGCGTTCAAAATAAAATGTCCATTTCCATGTCGAGGCATGAATGCTGACATGCTGCTCAGGATTCCAATACTTCTCAGCAATTTCAGCAAACATTATTAAAATGATATTACTAAAGATAATACAGTTGTGAGTCGAATCATTTAGCATTCAATCAACGTTGGCACAAGACGCGTGAAATATCATTGTCACGGGACCAGGTAAAGCTATGACAGTCCGGGAACCGGTACTTGTAAGTTACGATGGTCCACAGGTTCAGCTTTATCCAAGATATGATTTTTGGGAATTTGTGAAATATTTCGTTTTGGTCTACGTGTCCATACATTCGAGCATTGGTCTTTCGTTTTATCGCCAAACAGCTTTATTACTTCAAAACTTGCTTGAAATACAAATTTATGTCGAATCTATAAGAAACCTCGTCGAAAATGTTTTAAGTTCTCCAACGAGGGATAAGTTTACGTTGTCAATGTCCGTAGTTGGAATCATCATAGTTTACTTCTGCCATCCAGACACAAGTACATAATATTCGTTTCTGAATATACCGCTAAGATAGGGAAGAGATATTTTAGGTTTGCGTGAAATTGGCAAAACCATGATATAGACTTCAAATGTTTCCGGTTAAAATCAATTTGTGCAAAGTTGGTAGTAGAAGATGAAACGTTGTTTTTTTGTAGAAAGTGCATATGTTGGTGACATCATGTATAGTATAGGTATACAATGCATTTCCTCAATTATTATTTTAGGCAAAGCTTCTTATGTTTTCTAATCGTTTTTTTTTCAAATTGATTTATATAGTCCATGAGTGAAACTGAAAGTCTTTTATTTCTAGTTTCAAATTAAATCTTTTATCTGTTCTTGCCGCATCCTTATCTACAGCCACTGCATCCTTATCTTCAATTATATTTTCGATAAAATCAAAAGTAGTGATTATATAAATATTGCACTATACTATGAACTCGATGGATAATATTTTGTCTAGTTTAAATTATTTTTAAAAATGACATTACGTATGATTGAACCTTGTGTATGGAATTTATCAAATTGCAATAAACATAAGTTAAGAATTAATCCAACATCATACTGTTTTATTATATACTAACAATACTAAAATGATAATTTCTTCATGTAGTATGTACTCGTTTATTTTGAAGATAGAGATAGGAAAATTATAATTTTTCCTATTCTTAAAACAAATTTGCAATGAAATGAATGACCACGTACAGACGCATTTGCAATCATTATATAATCATAATAGTTCAATTGATCAACTACCAAAAGAAATATGGTTTACCAACAAAACAACAACAAAACCCGCGTGTAAATTGCATATTTGATTTTAAGTTTCCAGTATTTATCAGATGAATCTCAAACTTAACAAACTGTAGCAATTACTACTAATTTTACCAATGTAAAGTAACAATGATGCACACCCACTTCAACTAATACCGGTATAAACTACTTACCATAAGTGTCATTAAAATGACGCAGCTGCATGGAATGGAAAAATTACATAGCGGCAACTTTTATATATGGGTGGTTGATGTAATTAGAATTATTTATAACAAAGAATTTTTTCAGAACCATCCACTTTCAGACGCCGTCACATTGGTATTTGACGATTACCTAATGTACTTGAAGGTATCTGCTTAAAAAATGGCAGATATAAAAATAAATTGTCATCATTGCATTTAAAAACTACAAGATAACACGACCTAATAGGAATTATGAGATTTTAGCTGCACGAGAGCACAAACCACCACTCTTCTGTGAACTAAACGTTTGTTTTAAAGTGACAATACTTTTACCACACATATATATATATATATATATGAAAAATGTAATAAAAATAGAAACGCTGAAGTTGAATACAATTTATTAATTTCTATTATTGTGGGAATTTCGTTCTCCTGTATCTTGTTTGTATTTGTGTAATTATGGAATTACAAATTATATGTTAAAAAATATCAGCAACAGGAATTTTTAGATTGTACTACTTACAGTGAAAGAAATGCGGTATAGTCTCAAAAAATTTCTCAGATAATTTGTGCATGGCTTGTTGTGATAAATAAAATTTCACTCAAATGTTGTCATGTCGCAATATCATGCTTACGCCTTTATATTTCAGTTGCAGAAACGAAATGTATTTTATTCAAGCTTCTGAATTCGATATCAGTTTTATTGAAATGGTAAAACTCATTTTGACATGCTTGCTTTCAAACTAGTTTAGAATCTTGAACGAGAGTGAAATGAGAGAAATATATTGTTCTGTCATAGATTTGTCATTATGACATGTATTTTGCATTTGTTTAGTTTCAATTTCGATCATATACTTCCGGCATGTTTTATAAATTAGTACGCAGTTTCACGTTTGCGACATCCGGATTTGAATGTCTGCCATAAAACGTGTCATTTATCAAAAGGCACCGATTGCAGAAATCAAGTGATTGCAGGTGACAGAACTTGCAACAAAAACGTAATCTCATGGAAGCTAATCCGTAACGCTAAACTCAGTACCGCAGGGAAAAACGATCACTTCTTCCATACTATGCGGACTTCTTTTGCATAGTACTTTACTTGTAAAGTTAATTAGGTATTGAAAACGACTTGTTTCGTGTCTGATATAACCACGATTATTAACAGTTTCAATATTGCTTTATTAATTAGAATTTAATTGGATTATTTATTTGAAATGGTACTTTCCAAGCGCCCTTACATCCATCGCCTATCAATACATGTACGTGCATAGTAAGTTTAAACTTCATTGAAGTTAATAAAGTAATAATAAAGTTAAAAATTGATCATAACACTAATAACAATTTTAGATATCTGTAACAGTGATGTAATTGGTGAACAGATTGAACGTATAACGGTAACGGTTCAATTTTTTCCTTTTTCCAAAAAAGGGTGAAATGTTATATCCGTATTGCTATTTGTACAAAACCATAATTTACAATTCAAAACTGTGTTAATGTAAACTTATAGTTATTTTTCAGCCTTGAATTTTGGGGTCATTGGTTATTGGTCTGGGTTTTGGTTATAGCAGGACTAAAGTAAAACGTTTTGCAAATACAAATTTGATTTTGAATTTTCATTCATGATATCCAGAATAGACGAAATAATTATCGATACTTTATGACAATCAGAAGCTAAAAAATAAACGCTGCCCTAACAACATTGCTTTGTATCTATAGTCACCGAAGCTGAGCCATTCAATTGTCTTTACTTAAATTACAGCTGGGCTGCACTCGACTTTTCCTCGGATTATGATGATGATGTCTTTTACCAATACTATTTCATTTTGAATTTTTGAAATAATTAACATAAAAAGACATAATATAATGAATGGTACTAAGCTCTAAACTCCATTCTCTAAAATTGAACAAAGTTCTAAAATCATATCAAACAAATATAAAATACTTCTCAAAATACATGCCGTGTCATAATATTTCTATCTTCTACTTTTATTTTGTTTTGTTCGTAACTAATAAATAGGCAAATGTTTTGACCCCTTCACCAATGGTCTTTGAAGAAAATACTAGCACGGATAAACTCTAGCAACGTGGTATGGTATTTCCTCGTTATTTTACTTTGCATATGCGTATTTTTTCGAATAAATGGTATGAAGTATTGATGACGCAAAAACTAAAAATAGTTAACTTCTTAAAATAAAATTGGTATTATTGTTAGCACAAACATCGTATTTTTCGTAAATAAATAATAATTTGATAATAAAACTATCACGGTTTCAACATTTCTACGTCATTTTTGTTACAGTTACGTTTCATGGTTATGTCCTACAAATGTTATACACTGAAGTTATAAATTTAAACGTAAAAGGAATTCAAACGTCAATTATTGCTTATGAAGTGAATTTTTAGAAGTCATACAAAAATATTTTTTATGAATTATTTGTACGTAATTAAAATACACTTTTGCGATGTACAAATTCTGATTTATTCAGATATTTTTATATTTGTCTCGACTCTAACTAAATTTAAAAATATAAAGCATGCGTGTCAGCATCTAAAAATCATAAATAAAGAACTCCCTGACTCCCTGATATAGGTTTATTCTTACATAGGTTCAAGTATCATTAAAAATGAATATAAATTGAATAAAATCAGTTCTCGGGTTATCAAAACATCTAACGTAGGAATAGCGTGACAAGGGGATGATTGTTTTTGACCACAAGTTAAGTTGAAAATGATTTTATCAGCATTCTTATCGATTGACTTCAAATTGCATATTATAAAATATATTCCGCAATAAACAATATCCTAAAATTGTACGAATATTAAGCGTTTTAAAAAGGTGTGTTGCAGTGAAGTTACCTAATGAATATTTATTTATTAAATATTTTTCTTCTCACATAACATTAAATCTTGTGTTTACAGTGTATATAGTAATGCATAATAGTTTACCAATTTAGAATAAGTAAATTGAAGAAACTCTGTTAACCATTTGACATATTGCAATTTTATATAATATGAGCATAAGCCTACGCAATATGACCAATAAGTATAATAGTATATGTAGTTTTATAAATATTTTGCAAATATCATGAGTCGATGAAATGTTGCAATATGTTGCTGTTTCTTTTATGAACAATTGTTGGACATTCAAGCGTTGATAAAATGATTGAAACAAAATGCCGGAAACTACATTGCTTAAACGCAGTTTTGAAAATTACATCTTCTGTACAATAGAGTTTCATGAGTCCTTGTACAAATAGATTACGTTGAACAACAGTTTCATTACTGATCAAGTATATTCGAGGAAGTCATATTTAGTTAAATAAAAATATAAGCTTTACTTATCAGAAACCGAAGTTTTTTCCATAATATTTTTGGGTTCAACTTTTGTACTAAGATATGCCCAGTGGCTCTTATTATATAGTTGAAAACAAGATGTCATGTTTAGCTTTATTACATTTAATCGACAGAAAATAATTAAAATACATTTTAAAAAATCCGAATATTTTCGTTGTCAATTTTATTTGAAATATTCAATGCGTGGAGTCTGCCAGACAAAAAAGAATTTAAAATTCACTGTTCGAACGCGGCAGAATCAAAACTCGTAGTCATAAATTTTGAAGACACGAATATCTATCGAAGTTTTATATGGAAGGCTTGGTGTATCATATTGCATATAAACAAATTATTATACTACTGTATGCCCATAAAGATATTGCGGGCGCACGAAATTCAATATCTTAATTTGTTGTGTTCAAAAATTGAGGAAAAGATTTACAGATATTATGTTAAGAATAGTTTCCCCCTATATATATACGACTAGGCCAATCATACACTGTACAAACGTTTGTAATACCGTGAGCTTTCTCATCCAGCCATAATCGAAGTGTAGTTGTTTGTCATTATTTACCGGCATTGCAGTCAGTGATAATTTTATTTGGGTTATTAACCAAGATTTCCAACCATAATGACACGATAATAATGACTTTTCACCCACAGGGAGAATTTAAAATACTCTGACAGTCTAACATGTGATCTGCTTTCACTTTGAATAATATCAGTACGCAATGTTACTGAATATAGATTGGTTTTTCAAAAAACATCAACAAGTTTGCGCCATATTTCGTTTCATGATCCGGCTTATAAAAATTGCAACGAAAGTTTTAACCCTCAAAAAACCTTAATATTAGCAAATTACTCCAACCAATCATCAACGTAAACATTACAGCTTATCATTCGGGGCATTTGGACTGCAAATTTAAAAGCAGTATCGTATTCTTAGATATTGCTTAACCGCCAATCTGTTGACAACTTGACTTTGATAAATACCAGAAAATACATTTCTAAGCCAAGTCTGTAGCTTGTGATACTTGGACACTATTTTGTTACTTTTAGCATGTCAAAAACTGAAATGTCATTTCTTCATATAGTAAATGTCAAAGTTCAACTCGTTCAACTCTTTGTGATTTAGCTTACAAAACCTCATTTATATACAGTGAGCATTTACACAGGCATTTTACTCCACTTCTATATCTTTAAGCAAGAAATTTGGTGTTCCCTAGTATGTGTACCAGGTTAGGGTTGGGCCATAATTTTATTTCGATTTCCCTTATTTTGGTTATATTAGGAGTTCGGGGGCTGTCTGTGTTAGCCAACTGAATATGCCCACTGTCCATAGGTTTCAGTCCCTTTACACAACTTGATGTAAAGTAGGCGAACAAACTTAGGTACCTCCATATTGGTACACATATTTCTGGAGTGCCAAAAATGTTACACAAAAGTTCCAGTGCTATTGATTTTTCACATACGGAAAATATGACTCCACTTAGTTCATTTCAACGATATTATAACGGCTTCTGCTCGTTTGTGCATCTTTCTTCCATCTCCGCCCAATTGTTTTCTGTAATTCTACTAGATCAATCCGAAGTTATCATTCATAGACTGTTGAAGTTTCCGTTTGTCAAACAAACTTTTGTGCCAATTTTTTTGCCGAGAACATTTGTCTTATAAATCTCAATTACTCTCAGTTACTTCCCTGACCATATTTTATGGAATTTTTCCGAGTGTCCTGTTTTAACTGATATCTACTGCCGACTGTTTTGAAAGGATGATCTTATGTTGTTGTTGGTCGATTGCAACTTTTTTTTGATGATTGCCTGGAACTTTGCCTTGAGCAAGTTTTATAAAAAATACTCTTCAGTCAGAGAATTAAATTTGTATATTACTTCTTCGTAATTCTAGATATATAAATGAAAACCAGGATGCATTACGTTACTCTGTGAAGCATAAATTCTTACTTTTCCGGAAACATGTGATTGAATAATGAGAAATTTTGCTCTCCGTTTCTCAATTACTTCACACAATTTAGTCATTATCGCGAAGTAATTTAATGACTAGAAATTAAAGTAATTTCTTTAACATATGACATCATTTTTGTTTAAAATATATTATGAAACAATGCCGTTAAATCGAGTTTAGTAGAATAAAAATATACGTTCACAGCATGTTTTGGGATGTTAAATTAAAAAAAGTCCATTCATTTTTAATAAAGACGTGTATTAAATATGTATCTAAACTTGACTTTAACTAACCAAATTGAATTATGTTTTAAACCATCCATTGAATTGATGATGAGCATTAATCAATTCACTATCATTACAAGCTTTTGTTAAAAATTAAAAAGTCCAACAGATATCCTTTAGTTCAACAATACGAACGTTGTTGAAAGTACTACCTAATCCATACCTAATGTTGGAATGATGTCGTCAAACAATAATTTGCGTAATTTCGAACAGTAACACTTGAAATCGTAGCGTTTAAACTACTTTTGAGTGGTAGTTTAGCTAAATGGTGCATAATTACAACCAACAGCGACAACTTTCTCATGACCCATCCAACATAGATATTTACATATAAGAATGTGATAATGCGAACGACATGATGAAATCTTCATATTAAAATAAAATTAAAACGTAATTGATAGTAACATATAGTAAAGTTATTTTATTAAAGAGCGCCACGAGAAATGCATTCGTTTAAAAAAGTAGAACTGATCCAGCTTCTTGATTCCTGCTCTTCGTGGGTATAGGAGAATGCATTAAGACAACAAATGATATCCCAGCAACACTATTTGTTTATTTCTTTATTTTGTTCAGACGTTTTTATAACTCCATGTGGTAGAATTAGATTATGACACATTTTGTGGGTACAATTTTCTGTTTAAGGAGGTAGAATACAATTTATTTAAAAACAAGTATTTCATAATGGTTGATAGTTAGAATTACCTAACATAACGTACTTTAATATACAAAAACGTTAGAAATATATTTTTAGATTTTAAAGTTTACTAATATTTAAATAGAATTCAACGGTAACAGTAATTGAAGAATATTTCACGCTCTCGTACTTAAAAACGCGACTTACGTCTGTCGAGACATTTCGTTTTGGAGAAGAAAAAATGCGTCATGATATCGTGATATAAAAGCTGCGGACTTAAGCACTTTTATTCAGTATCGAGCGCTCTCGAAACTATCAATACAATCGAATTTTGTAAATATCAACGTGTTTTGCAAATCTCCGTACAAGTTGCTAAAAAGCTGAAAGATATAAACAGTCTCAAACGAAAGTTAACATGTGCAGGTAAGAACCATATTTGTCTACCATAGGAATGCTGATGTCAAATAAATGTATATTGTTCATGTTATTTTACTTCTCTTTCATTTATTTCAGTAAAGTTAGAGTTGAACTATCACGCGGAGAACAAGATTGGACAGAAGTCAGGGAATGCCTTGTTCGAGCTTTTCATCATTATTCTCTGTATAAATACTTAATACCTAATGAACAAAGAAGACCAGAATTTTTAAGAAGATATTTAGAAGCAATATATGACGTCACTATACGTAATGGAAACTCAATACTTTTAGTTGGAAGATTATCTGACAATGTAAGTTTACGAATGATTACAAGTATATGTAATTCACAATAATATTATACCTATTAAATGTTTTTCTTATCATCAAATACAGAACACAGTTATAGGAGGAGCTATGGTTGTTCCTCCATCTCAAGATCATGGAGGATGGGAATGTGAAAAAGCTGACGATTTTTACGAAGCATATGAAAAATATAAATTGAAAGAAATCGACCTGGAAGCATTTGAAAGAATGAAGAAGTAAGTTTTAAAATTTTACATACGTTTACGATTGTCATTGTCCAATTTAGAAGCAAATAAAAATATCATGTTTTTGTTCAGATATGAAGAATGGGAATATGAAAATATATCAAAACATGTTTGTTCAACTAAAGTACCGTTATGGAATGGAATATTCTGTGCTGTTGATCCCAAGTATGCAGGAAGAGGATGTGGGAGTATGAGTTACAATGAATGTTTGAAAATAATAAATAATTTTCGAAAAATCAAGATGACCGAAGCGAAGAAAATGGAAAATCAATCCAAAATAAATATTCGAAAAACTGCCCAAAAATTACTTGGGTATTACAAAAATCAAATTAATTTCAAAACTCTGACGGCATTTTTTCATAGTCTGTCGATACTATCACATCGTTCACCACCAATTCAGAGTGTTTCCGTCAACAACACCACAGTAGAAAGCGAAAATACTGAAATCCAATTAAAAAAATCTTCAAAGAGATTGACAGATTTTAAAAAGTCACCAATGCTTTTTATGATTTGTCACAGTAGACAAGCAGTTCGATTTCACCAAAAGAATGGTTTTCAGTCAGTGGCCGACATTCCCTACTACGATGAAAACACATCGATTGATGAAGAAAAATCTCTATTCAACGTTAACGTATTGATGATGGATCCTTTGGACGCCGATAGAATTACTGACTTTACGCAAAAATTAAATTGCGCAATGCCGGGAAAACAAAAAATGCGATTCGGAATTAGTACTCAGATACATATTTTCACCAGATTATTAACGACATTCCAAAACTACCAAATCACAGCAAAATTAAAACAGTTATCTATCACTGCTATTCTACATTCCTTATTTTATTCAAATGGAAATTTATTTTATAAATGTTTTTCAGAATAACTCACTGTTTATGTTTTTATTTTTTTATTTAAACAATTTTTTTATCGTTTTTGAATCTTTCTTACTAGTTTGATTTTGTTAGGTTTGTTGATTATTTTGTTAAATATATGATTTTTTTTATATTGTATGCTGGCTTTTTTGTTACATAACATTAGGATTCTTGTTATACTATTTTGCAGCGATAGTTGTCCTCAGCGTTTGAAATACCATGGGTATTCGAGATAATTTTCGCACATTTGGGTCGAAATTGAAGTTACATGCTTTAATTAAATCAGTTTTTAGGTCTAAGTTTAATATACTATTACTTGGAGTGTCTGCCTCGCTTTTTGTGTTAGTCATGGTTTGTGCATTTCACTGGTCTTTCTTTCTTCGACTCCAATAAAACGATGCGTGTGCAATAAAGTTAAGCTTGAATACGTAATCTTTTTTGGAAAATCTGCTCTGACCGCACTTCTTTCTATTAGGGGTCGCCAATTTCATGCTGTGACATTATTATTGCCATAATCAAAAAGTTTCAAGATTTGAAAAACTCCGAATGTAGTTCACGCGATAACATTGTTGCAAAACAAGCTAACTTAACGCTGAAAAAATTGTGGATGAAAATTTGCTCTTCTTCAGGTACAAATTTACAAATTTATCATTAAAAATGAACTTAAATTGAATAAAATCAGTTCTCGGGTTATCAAAACATCTAACGTAGGAATAGCGTGACAAGGGGATGATTGTTTTTGACCACAAGTTAAGTTGAAAATGATTTTATCAGCATTCTTATCGATTGACTTCAAATGGCAGATTATAAAATATATTCCGCAATAAACAATATCCTAAAATTGTACGAATATTAAGCGTTTTAAAAAGGTGTGTTGCAGTGAAGTTACGTAATGGATATTTATTTATTAATTATTTTTCTTCTCACATAACATTAAATCTTGTGTTTACAGTGTATATAGTAATGCATAATAGTTTACCAATTTAGAATAAGTAAATTGAAGAAACTCTGTTAACCATTCGACATATTGCAATTTTATATAATATGAGCATAAGCCCATGCAATATGACCAATAAGTATAATAGTATATGTAGTTTTATAAATATTTTGCAAATATCGTGAGTCGATGAAATGTTGCAATATGTTGCTGTTTCTTTTATGAACAATTGTTGGACATTCAAGCGTTGATAAAATGATTGAAACAAAATGCCGGAAACTACATTGCTTAAACGCAGTTTTGAAAATTACATCTTCGGCACAATAGAGTTTCATGAGTCCTTGTACAAATAGATTACGTTGAACGACAGTTTCATTACTGATCAAGTATATTCGAGGAAGACATATTTAGCTAAATAAAAATATAAGCTTTACTTATCAGAAACCGAAGTTTTTTCCATAATATTTTTGGGTTCAACTTTTGTACTAAGATATGCCCAGTGGCTTTTATTATATAGTTGAAAACAAGATGTCGTGTTTAGCTTTATTACATTTAATCGACAGAAAATAATTAAAATACATTTTAAAAAATCCGAATATTTTCGTAGTCAATTTTATTTGAAATATTCAATGCGTGGAGTCTGCCAGGCGAAAAGAATTTAAAATTCACTGTTCGAACGCAGCAGAATCAAAACTTGTAGTCATAAATTTTGAAGACACGAATATCTATCGAAGTTTTATATGGAAGGCTTGGTGTATCATATTGCATATAAACAAATTATTATACTACTGTATGCCCATAAAGATATTGCGGACGCACGAAATTCAATATCTTAATTTGTTATGTTCAAAAATTGACAAAAAGATTTACAGATATTATGTTAAGAATAGTTCCCCCCTATATACGACTAGGCCAATCATACACTGTACAAACGTTTGTTATACCGTGAGCTTTCTCATCCCGCCATAATCGAAGTGTAGTTGTTTATCATTATTTACCGGCATTGCAATCAGTGATAATTTTATTTGGGTTATTTACCAAGATTTCCAACCATAATGACACGATAATAATGACTTTTAACCCACAAGGAGAATTTAACATACTATATCATGTGATCTGCTTTCACTTTGAATAACATCAGTACGCAATGTTACTGAATATAGATTGGTTTTTCAGAAAACATCAACAAGTTTGCGCCGTATTTCGTTTCATGATCCGGCTTCTAAAAATTGCAATGAAACATTTAACCCTTAAAAAACCTTAATATTAGCAAATTACTCCAACCAATCATCAACGTAAACATTACAGCTTATCTCGGGGCATTTGGACTGCAAATTTAAAAGCAGTATCGTATTCTTAGATATTGCTTAACCGCCAATCTGTTGACAACTTGACTTTGATAAATACCAGAAAATACATTTCCAAGCCAAGTCTGTAGCTTGTGATACTTGGACACTATTTTGTTACTTTTAGCATGTCAAAAACTGAAATGTCATTTCTTCATATAGTAAATGTCAAAGTTCAACTCGTTCAACTCTTTGTGATTTAGCTTACAAAACTTAATTTATATACAGTGAGCATTTACACACGATTTTTACTTCACTTCTATATCTTTAAGCAAGAAATTTGGTGTTCCCTAGTATGTGTACCAGGTTAGGGTTGGGCCATAATTTTATTTCGATTTTTCTTATTTTGGTTATATTAGGAGTTCGGGGACTGTCTGTGTTAGCCAACTGAATATGCCCACTGTCCATAGGTTTCAGTCCCTTTACACAACTTGATGTAAAGTAGGCGAACAAACTTAGGTACCTCCATATTGGTACACATATTTCTGGAGCGCCAAAAATGTTACACAAAAGTTCCAGTGCTATTGATTTTTCACATACAGAAATTATGACTCCACTTAGTTCATTTCAACGATATTATAACGGCTTCTGCTCGTTTGTGCATCTTTCTTCCATCTCCGCCCAATTGTTTTCTGTAATTCTACTAGATCAATCCGAAGTTATCATTCATAGACTGTTGAAGTTTCCGTTTGTCAAACAAACTTTTGTGCCAATTTTTTTGCCGAGAACATTTGTCTTATAAATCTCAATTACTCTCAGCTACTTCCCTGACCATATTTTATGGAATTTTTCCGAGTGTCCTGTTTTAACTGATATCTACTGCCGACTGTTTTGAAAGGATGATCTTATGTTGTTGTTGGTCGATTGCAACTTTTTTTTGATGATTGCCTGGAACTTTGCTTTGAGCAAGTTTTATAAAAAATACTCTTCAGTCAGAGAATTAAATTTGTATATTACTTCTTTGTAATTCTAGATATATAAATGAAAACCAGGATGCATTACGTTACTCTGTGAAGCATAAATTCTTACTTTTCCGGAAACATGTGATTGAATAATGAGAAATTTTGCTCTCCGTTTCTCAATTACTTCACACAATTTAGTCATTATCGCGAAGTAATTTAATGACTAGAAATTAAAGTAATTTCTTTAACATATGACATCATTTTTGTTTAAAATATATTATGAAACAATGCCGTTAAATCGAGTTTAGTAGAATAAAAATATACGTTCACAGCATGTTTTGGGATGTTAAATTAAAAAAAGTCCATTCATTTTTAATAAAGACGTGTATTAAATATGTATCTAAACTTGACTTTAACTAACCAAATTGAATTATGTTTTAAACCATCCATTGAATTGATGATGAGCATTAATCAATTCACTATCATTACAAGCTTTTGTTAAAAATTAAAAAGTCCAACAGATATCCTTTAGTTCAACAATACGAACGTTGTTGAAAATACTACCTAATCCATACCTAATGTTGGAATGATGTCGTCAAACAATAATTTGCGTAATTTCGAACAGTAACACTTGAAATCGTAGCGTTTAAACTACTTTTGAGTGGTAGTTTAGCTAAATGGTGCATAATTACAACCAACAGCGACAACTTTCTCATGACCCATCCAACATAGATATTTACATATAAGAATGTGATAATGCGAACGACATGATGAAATCTTCATATTAAAATAAAATTAAAACGTAATTGATAGTAACATATAGTAAAGTTATTTTATTAAAGAGCGCCACGAGAAATGCATTCGTTTAAAAAAGTAGAACTGATCCAGCTTCTTGATTCCTGCTCTTCGTGGGTATAGGAGAATGCATTAAGACAACAAATGATATCCCAGCAACACTATTTGTTTATTTCTTTATTTTGTTCAGACGTTTTTATAACTCCATGTGGTAGAATTAGATTATGACACATTTTGTGGGTACAATTTTCTGTTTAAGGAGGTAGAATACAATTTATTTAAAAACAAGTATTTTTTCATAATGGTTGATAGTTAGAATTACCTAACATAACGTACTTTAATATACAAAAACGTTAGAAATATATTTTTAGATTTTAAAGTTTACTAATATTTAAATAGAATTCAACGGTAACAGTAATTGAAGAAAATTTCACGCTCTCGTACTTAAAAACGCGACTTACGTCTGTCGAGACATTTCGTTTTGGAGAAGAAAAAATGCGTCATGATATCGTGATATAAAAGCTGCGGACTTAAGCACTTTTATTCAGTATCGAGCGCTCTCGAAACTATCAATACAATCGAATTTTGTAAATATCAACGTGTTTTGCAAATCTCCGTACAAGTTGCTAAAAAGCTGAAAGATATAAACAGTCTCAAACGAAAGTTAACATGTGCAGGTAAGAACCATATTTGTCTACCATAGGAATGCTGATGTCAAATAAATGTATATTGTTCATGTTATTTTACTTCTCTTTCATTTATTTCAGTAAAGTTAGAGTTGAACTATCACGCGGAGAACAAGATTGGACAGAAGTCAGGGAATGCCTTGTTCGAGCTTTTCATCATTATTCTCTGTATAAATACTTAATACCTAATGAACAAAGAAGACCAGAATTTTTAAGAAGATATTTAGAAGCAATATATGACGTCACTATACGTAATGGAAACTCAATACTTTTAGTTGGAAGATTATCTGACAATGTAAGTTTACGAATGATTACAAGTATATGTAATTCACAATAATATTATACCTATTAAATGTTTTTCTTATCATCAAATACAGAACACAGTTATAGGAGGAGCTATGGTTGTTCCTCCATCTCAAGATCATGGAGGATGGGAATGTGAAAAAGCTGACGATTTTTACGAAGCATATGAAAAATATAAATTGAAAGAAATCGACCTGGAAGCATTTGAAAGAATGGAGACGTAAGTTTTAAAATTTTACATACGTTTACGATTGTCATTGTCCAATTTAGAAGCAAATAAAAATATCATGTTTTTGTTCAGATATGAAGAATGGGATTATGAAAATATATCAAAACATGTTTGTTCAACTAAAGTACCGTTATGGAATGGAATATTCTGTGCTGTTGATCCCAAGTATGCAGGAAGAGGATGTGGGAGTATGAGTTACAATGAATGTTTGAAAATAATAAATAATTTTCGAAAAATCAAGATGACCGAAGCGAAGAAAATGGAAAATCAATCCAAAATAAATATTCGAAAAACTGCCCAAAAATTACTTGGGTATTACAAAAATCAAATTAATTTCAAAACTCTGACGGCATTTTTTCATAGTCTGTCGATACTATCACATCGTTCACCACCAATTCAGAGTGTTTCCGTCAACAACACCACAGTAGAAAGCGAAAATACTGAAATCCAATTAAAAAAATCTTCAAAGAGATTGACAGATTTTAAAAAGTCACCAATGCTTTTTATGATTAGTCACAGTAGACAAGCAGTTCGATTTCACCAAAAGATTGGTTTTCAGTCAGTGGCCGACATTCCCTACTACGATGAAAACACATCGATTGATGAAGAAAAATCTCTATTCAACGTTAACGTATTGATGATGGATCCTTTGGACGCCGATAGAATTACTGACTTTACGCAAAAATTAAATTGCGCAATGCCGGGAAAACAAAAAATGCGATTCGGAAGTAGTACTCAGACAACATTTTCACCAGAGGCAGAACAACCACAGCTGAAACACAATTTCGATAAACCTTGTTTGATAAATAAATATGATTGTCCTAACATCATTAGAAATAGAGGGTGAATATTATTATATCAAAGTTTTCAATTTCCGAGTTGCAATAAGTTCGTCTGCGATAGACAATTTTCAATAAGTAGTTTTGTATTGAATAATATTAATCCACTCTGCCGAAATGTGAATTGTTAAATTGTTGTAAATACATCGAAATGTTTTAGGTTTTGAGAAAATATCACATGGAACAATTTCGTTATACTTTTTACGTTTGTTAAATTATTAACGACATTCCAAAACTACCGAATCACAGCAAAATTAAAACAGTTATCTATCACTGCTATTCTACATTCCTTATTTTATTCAAATGGAAATTTATTTTATAAATGTTTTTCAGAATAACTCACTGTTTATGTTTTTATTTTTTTATTTAAACAATTTTTTTATCGTTTTTGAATCTTTCTTACTAGTTTGATTTTGTTAGGTTTGTTGATTATTTTGTTAAATATATGATTTTTTTTATATTGTATGCTGGCTTTTTTGTTACATAACATTAGGATTCTTGTTATACTATTTTGCAGCGATAGTTGTCCTCAGCGTTTGAAATACCATGGGTATTCGAGATAATTTTCGCACATTGAGTCGAAATTGAAGTTACATGCTTTAATTAAATCAGTTTTTAGGTCTAAGTTTAATATACTATTACTTGGAGTGTCTGCCTCGCTTTTTGTGTTAGTCATGGTTTGTGGATTTCACCGGTCTTTCTTTCTTCGACTTCAATAAAACGATGCGTGTGCAATAAAGTTAAGCTTGAATACGTAATCTTTTTTGAAAAACCTGCTCTGACTGCCCTTCTATTGGGTGTCGTTAATTTCATGATGTGACGTCATTATTGCCAACTAAAAAGTTTCAAGATTTGAAAAACTCCGAATGTAGTTTACGAGATAACATTGTTGCAAAACAAGCTAACCTAACGCTGAAAAAATTGTGGATCAAAATTTGCTCTTCTTCAGGTACAAATTTACTAATTACGCAATTTAATCACAATTTTGTTCATTGTGTGTCAGATATAAGCCTAATTCTAGATATCACTTTTTAAAAAAAAATCTAGGACTATCGCCAAGCTATCAAAAAAATATTAGAATCTTTCTCAAACGTTTAAAGACATATCAAGTATGTCATATGTTAATGAGATAACTGATTTTGTATTCGGTTTTGTCAGTAAAATTAGTTTTGAAACTAGTGCATTCACGTTAAATTTAAGAAGCTGATAGCATTGGTTTATCTTATTCAATAACTTTAACGCTGCTGACAAATCAATCACATCTATCTTATCAACTCAAAAATTAATAGTAAGATAGATGTGATAAAAGTGAAATTACCTATAAACATGAAACAAGTCGGTAGTCGCCCAGTATTGATCTCCGCCAATACAGAGGAATCCCCCAGCAATATTGTGCCAAGAAAATTGTACCAAAAGTGCCAGTTTATTTTGGACTCCGTTGCATCGTAGTTATCTTTGCGCGGAAGTTATCCTGTAGTTAATAATTGAAACATGATCACTGAAATTCCTAGAGCTTCCTCAGTTTATGGACTATTGAGAGACGGCTTGTTCGACAGAGTATTTTCTTCCGCAGAGGTTAGTATTCTCGGAATTTCAATAAATATTATGGAATATTGGACATGTTTCGAACAAACATGTTATTTTGCTGCTGCTATGGAAAAAAAATATCAATTTGGATTTTGGGCGAAACGCACATTACCAGGGGACAGTCTAACCCACGTGAGATTTCAATCAAATTGTCCCAGCCGTTTAGACGCTACAGCTAAACAGACAGACATATACACAGACAGACAGAACGACTGAGAATAAGTATCTCCTAGAGCGGAGATCTAATGGTTGATGATTGAAATGATATCTCTTGTAGTGTAATAACACGTCGATTTATACAGAGTCTGGAAAAATAATGAGGCAATTTATGATGGAAATTTTTCTTTGCACATTTCGAGTTGCTTCAAGTATGTCAATTTTTGTACTCCCACTGACTGTTATTTGTAATATACATGTTTAGAAAAAAAAAAAACGTTTTATTTAAACTCTCGTTTATGCAGCAAGGAAAAGAACCTCAAAAAATATCGTCTTCATTTATTAATCCATTTCTTCACTCCAACCCCAACTATTCCATTTGGATAATCTTTGTTATTAATACCTGGCTGACATTTGGTTGACAGAAGCTGAAAAAAGAATAGACTTGATTTGTATATGAAATTCTGTGATACCTAATACATGATCCGTATTAAAACTGAAAATGCTGATCAAACATTAGTGAACCAATACATTAAACTTCTCTGTGGCTTGTGTGAGTTAATATTCGACAAATTCTTATCAGAAAGATTCTGCTGATAATGTGGGATTTATTTTAATCGTTATCAGTCCTTTTAAGGCTGAGATCTAGTCGTTGATCACGAAGTCATGCAGGCGACTTCTGTAACTCGAAACTGCAAAATTGTCATACTCAGTTATGTGTATTTTGTTAGCCTATCACTACGTAATTATTAACACGATTTGATAAATCGCATAATTGTACACAAATGCTTACATCATATATCATCATGGTTATTTTATTATTGATATCAGGAAATTACATCATTTAAAATATCTTTGATCAAGCCTAACTTTTTGGAAGTTGTCGCAATGTAATTTTCAGTCTTGGCAGCTGCGTCTGTTTAATTATTATAATTTGAAACCACCACTGAATTACGTAAGTGTGAAATTGTATGAATATACGTAATATATCAAACAGTAGATAGAAAATCTACATTTCTCATAAAAAAATGTTAGAACATAAATTAAAAACGAATATCTGATATATATTTAATTTTTATTAGCTATTTTACTGGGATGCCTCGTTACAAGTACTATATAAATTTTAAGGTATTTGCTTTTTCAAGATAACTATGTATTTTACGGAAGATGAAAAAAAAATATATATAAGAAGATTAAAAAATTCATATTTGAATTTCAGTGTAATATTGGAGACATTTGTAAATAAACTATCTTTGATTCTTTTTAAATAAAGAAAATAAAGCTAAAATAATTTTTAAGGTCAAGTTGATAAAATTATATTTTAAGTTAGATTCACACTTAACGTATTTTTAAACACATATATGTATAACATACTTGATGAAAACTCATCCTTTTCTAGTAAATTGAAAGGTAGTTTAACTTATTTTTTGTGTCTATCAAAATTTGTTTGTGGATTGTGTCATATTGCCATCTAAATTATCCTATAGTATCTGTTCAGAATAGATACAGTTTGTACGTTTGTATTTCAGTGTAAATTATTTCTACAATTTATCAATTGCATATATACAAGTAGCAGTCACGCTTTGTAGTATCATTAAGTGAGTTTCAATACAAAGTAGATCTCCGGATATGTACGTGCTTGGAATTATCTATGTCGAATAAACATGCTCATGACATATTAAAAAATTTAAACCACTACATCGATATCGCATTACAAAAACGATCAGTCACATCAAAATACAGATGAAGATTGAAAACCGAAAAAACATTTCAAAAAAAGCATATTAGAATGAAACGAAATGGTATGGCTATTTTATTATAATGATAACTTCTCACACGAATATAATATTTAGTCATCCAAAAGCAAATATAGCAATTGAAAACCTTAAAAATTAGTTAATAAACGAAACATGATTTGGTTATTTTTATTCGACGTTAATATTGAAAGATTATTTATATACAAGGTTCATACGAAAATCATTCCAACCTCAAATATATATTAGAAAACTTGACAAAATTGCTATTTTGATTCATTTCATTGAATATTAGAATAAAAAATAAGATCAAAAATTATCATTTTAAAAAGATTTAATAGAGAATTTGCTCATGCCAAAACCATTGAATTACCTATATATATTAAGAAAAAAAAAATACTGCATCAATAGAAATGAGTGAATGTCTGATCAAATGACTGAATTAATGCCATGGTGATCTAAAAATTCATTTCGATTCCAATACGGTTTCCTTGATCTGAATACTTTCAAGAACCTTTATACAGAAATTGATGATAAAATGGACTGATGATAAAAAAAAACAGTGGCTGACTTTGAAAGAGTTGGATATTGCCCAGTGTGCTGTTGTATTTCACTAAGTTTCGGAAATTTATTGCTAGGTTTTGAAAATACATCACTTCGTTTAAAGTTTTTACCTCAATTGCCTTGTTTCCCACAAATGAAAAATATTTTCAACAGTTTGCAACGGCGTTTGATAGAGTTTTGTCAGAATTCAAGTATAAATTTTTATGGTCAAAAATAGCTATTCAGATACACGAATTGTTAAAATTTGCATTTATTCAAATATTAGTAATTACTTATTCAATTTATTATAAAATTTGATTCAAGACTGATCTTTGTGATGAATTTTATTAAAAATAAAAATATTTTATGCCCATGTACCAGAGAATTGAAATAAAAAAAGTGATCGCAATGTTCTAAATCGATCCTAAAAGTAAAAATTTAATAATTTCTATATTACGGCATTTTCTCAAATATATACGGAGTGACCTAATGTTACGCTTGTGCGATTGATATAATTTGTACGTTTATAGAAATCCATGATTGGATAATGAGAAATGATTGCCCAGCTGACTTCACACCATTTATACACGCAAGTAATTTTTGAGAGAAAAATGACCGATTCATAACATGACATCATTTGTTGTGTATATGAAATTAAAGTTTGAATCTCAAATTGTAGATTGAAGTTTAATTGAAATAAATTGAATTTCCGTTTTGCCAATATATTTCCTATTCACATCATAGTTATTATAGGACATAAATATATGTTATCGAATATAGCAATGTTGTAATACGTGCCGTGTCAGTAAATCTGTAACTAATTTTTATTCAATTAAAGGTTTTTAGTTTTCATGACTCAATGCTAAAACTTTGTTCCATCATAATAAATGTTAGGAACATATTAGACATAGACATAGATAAATAACATTTGGATCACGTGAAGATCATCCCCCATATATCCAACTGAATGTACACTCTCTTCGCACTCGTATGAAGATCCTCCCGCCAGTTTCGATCATAGGATTAAGGTTTATAACATAAGGATTCTCCCTCGGGCCAGATCATGTATAACCCCCCCCCCTCCTTCCATAAAAAAACTACATGGATGGTGGGATCTTCATATAATCCTTGTTATTCTTTACGAAGCCAGTTCTGATCCTTTTATTCGATTCTACGGGAAAAGAAGAAATATATCGATATTTATATGTTAATTATAAGTTGAATGTCCATAGTCTGACTTTAATGTACATACCTTAAACGCTACATGATACTTTTTATCGAGTTCTATTTTACAGCGTTTGGTATTTGTTGAATATCGGTTATTACCCAACTTAAAACAACATAACACAGCAGTCGAAGCGCCCTCAAAATAGCGCCCTCGAAGCGTCAACAAATTTCGCTTGACTAAAGTTGCTGTAAAAACTGAAGTTAAATATAGAAGATTGGTTAAAACGTATTGTAGAAGAAGCATAATAATAAATATCTATACAATTATAGAACAAAAAACATATTTTGTTGAAGATGGTGGTTTATTGAAAATTTCCACCAACATAAGTTGCCGCCACATTTTGTCTTATTTGTGTTATAGTTTGAGAATATTTAATAAAACGTGATAGAAATTTTTTGTACAAATATTGAAGGTCTCAACTAGGACTAAATTTTAAGTTATGTCCGAATTATAAAGAAAAAAAATTTCATTTTGTTTGCATTCAATTGCAAAATAATTTGTACTCGAATGTTGTAATCAAATGTAATTTTCATCGAATTAAGTACATAGTTCATACTAAAATACAGTTTATCTGTTCATTTACTGATTTCCTGGCATAGTAAATGCGTAATTTTAAATATTGTAAAGACTACTTACTTCTACGTCATTTGCTAAATGTGTGAAAGGTTTTAAATGTGTTGACTTTGGAAATATCATTCGCTCAATGCTTTAACATACGTATGCAACAATTCATCTTCTAGATTGTTGTTTTCATATTTTGTTTCTATTTTTAAAGTTTTATAAAAATAGCTCTATATTTTATATCACTTTTGCTCTCCGCAAAAGCCAATTGCGTGATATAAAATTGTCCTACAACTGATAAAATCAGATTATAGCACGCTTACAAGGTACGGTGCTCAATTGCAAGTTGTCTCTTTTTTAGATACACGAACTTAACGTGAACTTACTTATACGGTCGTTATACTTCTGCAAAAGCAATTGTTTTTTCGAGAAAAATGTTTGAATCAATTGTAATCGTCGGAAATGGTAAGTGATTCCCAGTGACGAATGGTATTGGTATTGGAAATATTTGATTATGACTACTTGGAGGAATAAGTTTCCCGTAGTCAAGAGTGAACTCCAATTTAAGTTCAATTTTTTGAAACATTATTTTAATAATGATTTGTTTAGTCTAAAAAGGCACGAAACATAAAATTTCAAATTTTACGACACCTGAGTTTGCGTTATAAGAACCTGCACCTCCACCAGTCTTAGAAATTTATATGTCAAGAATATATCTGAAACATAGTTTCCAAAATTAATTTAAATATATATTAATTAATAAAAAATGTTTGGTGACCCTAAAATTATGAATAGCGTTATAAACCTAATTATTAAAATACAATAACTTTTTTATAGACGTAAAAATAGCACGTGTTTATTTAATTTGTATAATTGTATCTTTATTATACATGTACATGTAACAGTCAGGTTATATGGACACGCATTGGTCACATATCTTTTTAATTCGAAACGGTATTTAAGGTCGAATTTTAGCTATGGCTTCATCTTTGCGTCATTTCATTTTTAAACGAAACGGTTGGTAATATCATGACCTACGTTTTACATCAACTGGTCAATAGTTTTCCAAGCATAACTTATGTTGACTCACAGAAGTACGCTAAGGTATATGCAACAAATTATGTATTAACCTGACCTTCCAAAAATTTATTTCAGTTTTTATGTTTAAATGTTAAGCATATCATATTCTCGTCGAAATACGATTTGTTGTTAGAGTCGATGGGTATGGGTTACTTTCATAAATACATTTTTTAACATATAAATTGTATTCAAAATGTTTAAATGCTTGAAGCGGGATTTGGTGATGAACATTTTCGTCTTAAACATTTATTTTTGCATACGACGTTTTCATGCATTTACTTGAAAACAATCGGTCACTAAAAAAAGGGGATTTACAATTTTTGGAAATGGGATCTGGTCGGCTCGATATTGGGAGCGAGATTTGGTAACTGGTCAACTTGGTATTAGTATTAGAGATGGACCGATACCACTTTTGTCGCCGATACCGATACCAATCCGATACCAGCTAAAAACGCCGATATCGATACCGATACGCCGATACTACAAAAAGGCCGATATTACCGATATTCCGATACCAATACTATGTAATTATTACTTAATTAGGTATGCTGTGTAGGGCAGACGGGTTAAAACAATGGTCTTTAAGCGTTGTTCATAGTACACATTATTTCAGATCGAAAAAAAAGATATATATATATCACATAATATGAAATTAATGTTTGGTATCCATATGCTGTAACTGATTAAGATACATTGTACAGTAACGCTAGTAATCTCGGTGTTTAATTAGAAAACTCATAAGCCGAGATGTCCAATTTGAATTTAATGTTAATATTGCGAGCTTCGAATATCGTTATTCGTGTTTAAAAGAATATCGAATATCACCCACACATTCTAGCGCCGCCGTCCTACATCCAAATTAAAAGCATTTTACAAATATTTAATTTAGTGGCTAATCGTAATCGTCGACGCAATAAGTCAAAGCCAACATGAAAGAATATCAATCAGCACCGACAAAAAGAAGGCCCACCGATAACCGTTGAGGATGTTTTTTTACTTCACTATTTTATAATATTTTACAATTGCTATCTTATATTTTGAGACAGTCTAGGGCTAGGCGGTCAAGTCAATATATCTATAAAGAAATCGTGTAGTTAAGCAGAATTAAAATTAATACCTGTGTAGTGGGATAATTGTGTCGGAATTTAGTTTATCGATGTCGACGGACTAAATGACACTCGTACTTGACGACAAACAGTCAGAATTTATACCCGTGCCAAAAGTCCATGTGCCGTTAATAAGGAAGGACCCCAATTCCACTGTATGATTTAAAACTGGGCGCCTAGTTGCTTTTTGTTATGTGCTGTGTTGATATATTTCTTCATAAAAACTATGTAATATTAAAAATGTCAATATAAAAATTTGACAGCGAAAATAGCCAAATTAGTTGAGCTAGTTTAGCTGATAAATAGCTAAAAACAGGTGAATCCTATTCTCTCGCGGGGGTGGGGACATGTATGACTCATAGCTCACGATCTCTCCAGACAAAAATAAATTAAAAAGTAGTATTCCAACTTATCTTTTAAAACATTCTGGACCATATCAAAAAGGTAAATATATCGGTAATATCGGCCTTAATCTAACCGATACCGATACATGGCCGATACCAAAAAAATGGCCGATATTGCCGATACCCGATACCCGATACCGATACATCGGTACATCTCTACTAAGTATTGCATATCTGTTCAAAAAATTCTGTATGCCAAAAAAAAATATTTGCGTTATACTCACACATTTTATTGCGAGTAAATTAGTTTTGCAATTTATTATAAGAGCAAGATATACCATATTCAAAGTTTTTTTTCATAAAATTTTAAATTCAACAAATAGATACAGTGGCCAAAGTGAATATTAGCACGGGTCTGTAATAAAAATGAACAGGTATCTAATCTAATACCGGCATCTAAAACTTATAGCAATGATACTTGACATGGCAGCTGCTTTGGGTGAAAAAATTATACACAGCGTTCAGTTTCCTAGAAAGGTTGTTGACATAATTACAATAATTTGTGACAGAGGATTTCTTTCACGACCAACAGCTTTACGTTTTCATGACGTTGGGATTTGAAAAGTATATAGTCTACGAGTACTTTTTGGTAGCTGATAAAAAACTCGCGAAAACATCTATTCAAATAATGTTGAAGTACTACTTTAAAATCTGGTTTGACAAGAGCTAACCCATAATGCTGAAATCTGTAATGAAGATTGAATAATGAGAAATAAACTTCTGCAGTATAATTATTTAATTTTGTTCCCATTTTTGCCTTCTTCTTAGATTAGTTTTTGACTAATATGCAAAACCAATTTAGTTACTGATATAGTTTGAACTATTTACCTCAGCTTTTATTAAAATAAACGCTTGTATTCACATTTGACAACGTTACGCATCATTTTCACGTTATTTCAATTTGGCTATGCGACATTTAGCTGAATATCCTTTAAAGTTACAATGACGTAACACTCAGTAGCATTTCGATCGAGTGTGGTATTACTTGTTGGTGGCACGCTGTTGATGACTTTGACTCGATCATCACATTTAACGAAAAAAAGGAAAACGTCACGGATATATTTCTAATTACGTCATTTTAATACAGCTACGTTTTGCTATTACGCTCAGAGTTTCATATTTGAAAGTTTAAACTCTAAATATATATATTACAAACTGGCCTTAGTTTCATAATTCCGTTTGGAAGAATAAGATAATGACTAAATGCTTCACATTTGGATTTAGCCATCATGTTCATCTCATCTCTGATAACAAATAAATAATATATTTCCCATAAACATGCATAGTTCTACTATTTCAAATATTCAATAAATAGGTATCTTCAAAGTAAACCTCTAAACCAGGGTGGTCCAAACCCAGGCCCAAGCATTCGGAGAGTAATCAAAAAATCGCTTTTAGTGTTGTTTCGTCATTAAATTAACTAGAATAATCTTTTGACATATTGTTACATCACTAATGTAACTGAATTGACTAATGTTATGGCTAGCTGAGGCAACTAGCAAAGAGGAATGGTGTTCTTGGCAGTCTTGAAGTTATCTGGCTTTCTATCTTTTTGGTCGAGAATATATGCTAACAATTTTGGTATTGTAGAGAACTTGAAATTGAGTGCGGATTCTATTAGCCTAGATTGATTACGCCTAGGCTTACCATACGTTCAGTTTTAGGCGGGACAGTCCCACTTTTTAACGTCGTGTCCCGGCGTCCCGACCGGTCAGCCAAAAGTCCCACTTTGGCGTTCAGACAGTCAGCATAATATACGAATATTAGCAATGTTCTCGATGCTGTTGTTACTGTGTAGCTGTAGCATACTTATTGAAATGGGATGTGTGGTTTTGTTTGTTAGCGGATAATTGCTACAATTTGTCACGTGTGAGCCCCGTGCGACAAAAGGGTGCTTAACATTAAAGTAAATTCCTTTCTATTTTTCGAACTGAAACCGATATTTGGACAGGCAGCGCATGAACTCGCAATGACAATATGGTCAATGAAGACCGCCGTGATAGTTTTAAATATAGGCTCCTATAACGTAATATCGGTAAATTTCCGATTTTTAGAGTCCCGATTTAGGGTCACAAAAATATGGTAACCCTAGCTCTGCCTGATAACTAAATATTAATGTTATGGTCTAACAATATAATTCATGTTGGGTGTTATTTTGCAACCAGCCTAAACAGAATTACAAAAATGCTGCTTATATTAGTAATTACCCTCGATGTTCGGAAGAACTTACATTTGCGGAAGCAGTTTGTCCGTTACAAAGGTAACACTAAAAGTAGATATATACAGTAAGACTTTTGCAGGTTTTAGTTAGTTTTTGCTTGTTTCAGTTCGATAAATTGATCAATGCGTTTCCACAATAAAATGGTTTGTTTTGTATTGAACTGTTTACCTATTCCTCGCACTATTGTGGCCCGCGAATGATGCAAAAATTATTTTGTGGCCCGCGGAGCCGACAAGCTTGGACCACCCTGCTCTAAACCATTTATTTGATGATAAAGAGATCAGTTTGCAGAGATGGATTTTGGGAAAGATTATGTATATTATTAGATTATGGATTTTAGATGAAAATACTTTTGTAGATGAAAATGTGACTACGATAGTAACTACTTTAGTTATCATGAGATATCTTGCGCCATTGCTCCAACCGTGATCCTAATAAGTAAACTGATCCAGCATACAATGGCACACAATTTTGAAATAATTTTGAAATTTCCATACACCACTAATTTTCTTAATTCAGATTCAGATAATTTATTTTCGTCGTGCAAGAAACATTATGAACAACACAAGCATAGTAAATCAAGGCAAAAGAAAACAACAGACACATAATGTTTCGACTGCAATTAACGAGGAGCCGCGAAAGACTATCAAGTCATCGTGTCAGCGACACCATTAAAGCTGAATGACGTCAAAAAAACGTCAAATGTTTAAGGTTGAGTTATATATGATCAGGGCAAAAATTTGGAAAACGTAAATCGAATCGAGAGAGTAAGCCAAATGAGAAAAGTTTAAATAAAAAGTATGAATGGAATCAACAGAGTCGGGGAAGAAATGATTAATCTAGAATTAAGTTAGCTCAGGGGAAATTTAAAAAACGTAAATCGAATCGAGAGAGCAAGTCAAAAGAGAAAGGTTTAAAAAGAAATGCGAATGGAATCGAGAGAGAAATGTTTAAATGGGAACAAATATCCATCGTGTCGAGTAAAAGTCAGAAAAAACGCGTTTACGATAAATCAGTATGTCAGTCTCGCAGCGTCATGCTCGGGTGATCGCAATCACAATATGAAATTGTTGACTGGCAGGACGCTGCAGAAACTTAGCAACTGAAGGGGAATTCCCAGCAACCATAACAGGGGAAGCCGGGTTGGATTAAGTACCGGTACTGATACGGCAATATATAAATAAATAAATATATAAGTACAATTCAGACAGGAAAAACAGTTTTGATGGGAAAAGTTCATTCCACATGTACTTTGGGCAATGATGCAAACTCAGTGATAATGGTCGTGCTCTGTGAGGACAATAAAGAAAAATGGTGACAATGCCAATGGTATTAAGAGGTGAAAAAAGTCACGATCGTTTAGGTAAAATAGAGATCCTGGATCGAATGACCAGTTATAGAAAAATCGAGCCACACAAAAGGTGGGGGACATGGGTTGTATACGGTACACTACTATACTTATAAGGGATCTATACCACTTATTGAAGCAGACTAAAAGGATACATAGGAATCCAGGTAAAAAATTTTCAAAGCTTGTTTGAATGAATTGTAATTCATAATTCGAATGTTATCGGATACAGCATTCCATAATTTGACGCCTGTATATTTTATCGAATTTTGAGTACGTTTGGTTGAAAAATGAGTTACATAATAGGAACTACTGGCAGAGGATCGTGTTCTATAAGAATGCACGCTGCTTTGTTTCAAGAAATAATCAGTGAATGTAACAGGGAGTTTTTTGTTGTGATGTTGGTGCATCAATTTCAATATCTCTAATTTATAAATATCCACCATTTTAATAATACGAAGTTTATAACAGATTGGATCAAGTTGGGCATAAGGTCCACTGCCAGAGACAGCACGAATGGCCCTATTCTGCATTATTTCAATTTTGCGTAAAAGAGTTTTATCAGCGGAGCCCCATGCAGAAATACCGTATTGAATATGGGCTTGGAATAACGAGTGGTAAACCATACGTAAAGTTGAAATTGGTATAAAATGCCTGAGTTTGTACAGTATTGCCACCGACTTAGATAACTTAGCAGCCAAGTTAGTTATATGAATATCCCATTTCATTTGACTGTCTAAATATATGCCCAGATATTTATAAGAATTGACTTTTTCTAATGTAATGTTGTCAATACAGATTAATAAATTATGATTGGCTTTATGTTTATTTGGTGAAATAAGCATAGACTTAGATTTATCGATATTTAATGTCAATTTGTTAGCCTTCATCCAATTAACCACTTTTACAATTTCAGAGTTCACTCGTGACTGTATAGCTGGTAGAGATTTGTCACTATCTAGAAGTATAGTGTCGTCAGCGAATAGTTTTGCGAAGAAAGAAGAACAGTGGGTGAGGTCATTTATATAGACGAGGAATAATAATGGACCCAACGTCGAACCCTGTGGGACCCCGTGAGTCACTGGTAAGACTGGGGAGCAGTGGGTTCCTACTTGAACGAATTGAGTTCTGCCACTCAAGTAACTGTAGAGAAGTTTATTTGGTATACCTCTGATACCATAATGCCATAACTTTTGGGTTAGAATATTGTGATTAACGGTATCAAATGCCTTTTTGAGATCTAAAAATATAGCACTAACAAATTCTTTTTTTTCTAATTTGTCATAAATGTAAGAGATGGTGTCTAAAATTGCATGAGACGTAGAGTGATTACTCTGGAAACCAAATTGATGTTTATTTATCACGTCATATTTTGTAAAGAAATTACTGAGCCTATTATGAATTAAACGTTCAAATATTTTATTAATTGACGAAAGAATTGAAATTGGCCTGTAATTTGACACAAGTTTTTTATTGCCAGATTTAAAGAGAGGAATTACACGAGCAACTTTGAGGGATGAGGGGAAAATTCCAAGCGAGAGCGAGCAGTTGAACAATTTAACTAGAAGCGGCGCAAGCGGGTCAGCAACGAATTTCAGGAAGCGGGGAGGAATGTTGTCCGGCCCAACTGCCTTTCTCTCCTTCAAGTTTAGAATTTCCACTATCATTTCGGATTCTGTGACCAAAGTCATAAAAGCTGATTTACTAATACGGTTACGAAGAAATGGCTTAAATTCACACATGTCATTAGAAAACTTGGCTGCCAAGCTAGATCCAGCAGTTGAGAAATACTTATTAAATTCGGTTGCGATTAAGCAACCGTCTTTAACTGTACTGCCATTTTCAAGACATACTTCAGCTATCGAATGCTTGGAATTATTTTTTGTGGTTGTGATTTGATTAATGATTTGCCACGTAGACCTGGGGTTACCCTTGGTCTGGGAAATAAGATTTTGGTAGTGAATTTGCTTCGCTTTGTCTAATACGGAAGTAAGTGTGTTGCGATACTTTTTGAAGTATGAGCGTTGCAAGGGGGTTCCACGTAAAAAATGGGTTTTAAACAACTTATTTCTGTGTTTCATACAAGTGATTAACCCTTTGGTTAGCCATGGCTTTAGCCTCAGCCTTTTTTGACGACGCGATAGAGGTCGAAGTGGGGCATGCCGGTCGATGGTACTAACGAATGACTGTATGAATTCGTCAAATGTGTTGTCAAAGTTCTCAGCAGTTATATTAATTGAGGAAAATCGATTATTCATAATGTTATGTACCTCAGATCGAAAGGCATCAATTGAGAACAGTGACATATCTCTTGACAATACACACTCATTCGTTTTTGTGGGTCTAATGCCTCTTAAACAACAAAGTATGGGGAAATGGTCAGTTATATCGGAATGCACGACAAAGGAGTCAATTTCTAGATGTGTCAAATTGGTGTACATGTGGTCAATAAGAGTGGCTGAGGTGTGGGTGACTCTTGTGGCTTCGGATATTAATGAAATAGCATTGTGTGACACAAGCATATTAATATAATTTGCAACTTGGGTGCTGTTAGTTGCTGAAAATAAATTAATATTAAAATCACCAACAATGAGGAATTTTTTATTAGCCAATTTAGACAGGGATTGTTCGAGTATGTTCGTAAAGTCGTAGATGTCATTGCGTGGGTGTTTGTAAATAATACCGATTACCAGGTTATCTATAAAATTTTCTAAAGAAATTTCAAACCATAAATTTTCACAATTAGAGTACCGAATGCTATTTTCTATGGTTACAGTATAGGTAACATCATTTCTAATATACGCACCTACGCCTCCTGCTTTAGTAAGAGATGGTGCATGGATGAAAGTATACCCATCTATGTTAATATTTGAAGAATAATTATCAACTAGTTTGGTTTCACTTATAGCTATTATGTGTGGCGGTAATGAGAAACAGGATAATAAGAAAGTTAGTTGGTCAAGGTTTTTATGGAGAGAGCGAATATTAGTATGAAAAATAATAAGATCAGAAGACATACGAATAGAATTCAATTTCGAAACTTCAATATTGTTGCAGACAATGTTAAAATTGTTGGACATTTACGTTAAGAGAATAACATCATGAATTTATAGAGAATCAATATAAGAAGATGCGAGTAATAAAATATTATTGCAACTGACCTATTTGATGAATGCTAGGTCATTCTCATTTCTGATTTGTCTTGTTTTCGTGTCATCGTTTTTCTTGACAAAAATTCTCCCATTGTTAGTCCAAAGGTATTTGTATCCACATTGTCTTTTCAGTTCCCTTGATTGAAAATAAAGCGATCTAGCTGTTTTCGTTAAGTTCTCCGCAATGAAAATTTTGGAGAAGTTGAAGAATTTATTAGGGTCTTTTGCTGTTCTCAGTTTTTTTCTATTTGTAATTATGTTGGTTCGGACTCTCCTAGAGGTGAAGCGAGCAATTATGGCAGAAGGTTTATCTGAGTTATCATGTGCTAGTCTATGTGAGTTGTAGATATCTGCGGTGGTAATGTTCACTCCAATGATCTTTGACAGTTTACATACAAGCAGGTCGGTGTTTTCGTTATTATTATAAGCTATACCGTGGAACTCGAGACATTCCAATCGTGATCTTCTCTCTTGGTCTTCAACACGGTCTTCCAGCTGGTCGCATTCATCCTCAAGGTCTTCCACGAGTTCTTCTAGATCTTTAATCTTTTTCTGCTGTTTTTTCACCATATCTTGTGTGGATTTAAGAGATTTATTAATCGAGTCAAATTTATCTGATAAGAATTTTTGGCTGTCCCTGAGGTCACTTTGAGCTTTAGCAATCACACTGAGTTCGCTTCTCATATCTTTCAATGAGGAGTCTAGTGAACTCAGAATGTGTTGAAAACTAGACTCGGCAACTCTTGAAAGATCCGATGGACTGGATGGTGTTGTTTTGGTGGTCAAACATTCATCAATCATTGATGGCAATTGTATCAGTACTTGGCGAAGAATAGTGCTTGTTATAACCGCCATTAGTGCGCTATCTTCCTCCTGTGATGTACTTGACGAATCAGGAATTGGACGCTTGGAAGAATCCATACTCTACAAGTCTACAGTATATTATCCTTAAACAGGGAATGATTCAAGAGTCACTTGAATCACTTAGGATAGTTATATTTACTCTTGCTACAGCATCATTGCATTATATGCATACGGATCCTCCTGCACAAAAGCCCAGGAAAAGGAGAAGTATAGTCAGTCTCGCAGAAACCAAATAATTAACCCTCTGTTTTTTTTGGCAAATATCACATAAGTAAGGCGGTAATAAGGCCAGATAAATCGGATTACGTTTTACAAATCAAGTTGGATGCGATCTGAATATAGTAATAAATATATAAATTACATATGTATACTTATTTACACATAAAAATATAAAAGACTTTGATTTTGAATTTCAATCTCAAGTCGATGTCAGATATTCCAGTCTCGTTAACGTATTCTTTCAGTTTGTCTCCCATGACTTTAAGAGGAGCAACATCAGCATCGAAAAGATCATTGAAAACTTTGTAAGTGGGCATGGAAACAAAATATTGCTTCATTTCTGCCAAAGAAACATTGTGTTCTAAATCAATATCGCTGGCCTGATATTTTTTCAATCCAGTTATTTCATTGTAAAAGCCACGGTAATTATCACAACATTTCAGATATGGATGATTAACTTTAGAGTGGTATTGATGCAATGGTCTAAGAAAGTATTCCTCAAGAATGTGATTTCCTGACACTGATTGAGACGACTCTCTATTGCTTGGTGGAAGCAGGACGTCCACTCCGGAGACAGAAGCAGAAGACAATGCCACCAATCCATCGTCTTTAAGGACTCTTTTACATTCCGCTACGAATAAGTCAATATCCATATAGTGAGCAGCTCCAATACTAATCAACAGGTCGACAGAATTATTTTCTGCAGGAATAGCATTTTCTCGAGCGACGAAATATTTAGTCTTTGCTAAGTCGGTCATGGTTTTAGCCAACGTTATCTGTTCCTCACTTATATCAAAGCCAATAGCTGATTGAAAATACGGAAGAAACTTCCTGAGAGCTTCGCCATTTCCACATCCAGCATCCAAAAGAACATCAAATTTATTGTCTGAAGTTAATTTTCGCTTTTCTCTCAAATGTTGCATCACAACATCATACACCAAGTCTGGAAAATGTATTGGATTCGTTGCATAAAGTTCTGCTGATCCTTCCGACAACCAGGGTTCCATGCCGATCTTGTTTTCAAAATTCAGCTAATGAAAATAGCAAAAAAAAACGGAATTTATATCTAAAATGTGAATACAACAATATAAAAAGATAATATATTTTATTTGAAGCGGTCTAAAATAATTTTCGTTTATTCACGTCTTGACAGTCTCCACGCTGTAAATCAGTGATTCCTAACCTGGGTTCAATCGAAACCCTGGTGGAGCTGTTTCATGGGTTCGACGAAGGTCCTCAGAAACAGTTACATGTTATGAGACGTTTTTATTACCTAGTAATTATGCAAAAAATAACTTTGGTTCATCGCAGATATTCAAACTTCAACAACTAATATATCAGCTTAGTTGTGTGTATAGCTTCCTGCAGGACCTGTCGACGTTACTCCTTAAATTCCAGTACATTTCATTGAAATCTCACATCTGCACAGATGTTGCACGCTTGGGTGTGCGTACCTTTTAGATTCTTTTGGCCTCCGAATATATTAGGTTGTTATCAGTGGTGAGATTGAAATTTTTTGTTAGCTGGTTTCATCACATGTGGCATATTTTTTACATGGTTCTGTTACAGACGGAACATTGACAGAATTCAGTAAAGCTAACCGGTTCGCTGATCTAATAAAATTCAGTGAGACGGTTCTATAGAACCGGTGCGAACCGACTGAATCCCACCACTGGTTGTTATGAAAAACCAAGGGGTATATTTGCGTGACCCTTATTCATATTCTACCTTACTAATAAATTTTAACTCAGTTTCACAGATAAATCGAAGATAGACAGTAAATGTAGGCTACATAAATGAATGCAAAATGTGTTTGAGTGTATAAGTATAAGTATAAGTATAAGTTTATTTCGACTCCATAATCAGCAAAACAATAAAATAAATGGTAAAAATAAATAAATAAAAACTGATTATGAAATCAGGAGAGCGAACAAAACCTTAGATAAGGTTTAAAACGTACAGAATGTATATAAGATGGAAGGTTTTGCCAAGAAGATGTGGTACGTGTTCACTCACCTAAAATAATTGAAATATTTCACACACGCTCACACGCACCCACACACACAACCATATAGAGGTTATTAAGTAAAGGGAACATGAAAAATTACATACTGGTAGTTAATAAAAAATAAATAAATAAAAATTACTCGCCACACCATATTAATAAATTTATCATGATTGCCACTGCCAAATTGATCAATTTTATAAATGGGAGTGAACAGTAAAAATAAACTTTTATAAAAAAATATATTGTCAAGCTGATTATAGATGGAGTCAAATGCCAAAATGCCCAACCAATGTTGCCAGAATTGGGTGCATGAAGAGGTGGGCTAGACCACTTCATTGCCCAAACTAGAGCCTATTATTGCCAAATTATAGTCCAGATTGCAATAAGTATTTGAATCTATCAGTAACTTTATAAGTATGAGTAATTATAATTAATTATGGTAGAAAGACAGGGTATAGGAATATGTTGGTTGCTAAGGTTATAAGGTTTTTTTTTTCATTCTTAGATATTGACTTCTGCAAGGATAAAGGAATTAGGAATAAAGGAATTAGTATTGTTATTTCACAGGATCATATCTTCATTTAATTATTGTGGCGTAATAGATGTCAATTCAAGTTTATCGTGGATGAGACATCAGCCTGCGAATTTTGTTGTTGTAGACACCATTTATATTCAATAAACTAGCCATTGTATTAATCATCACAGAACGACCTGAAAAACAGAAAATAAATCTGCGAGTAGGATATTCAAGGGTTACATATTTGGAAACAGCACTACCCTACACTTTTGTTTAGAATTAATTATTATTTCGAGTAGATATTGATTATTAGTTATCTATCTATAAAACGCTAGTTCAAAGACCAGAGTTGAAATATGGTTGGGACACAGGGTGAATTCCTCGCAAACCATGCAGAAACTCTCAAACCACACTGACCATTCGTATGTTGGCCTTCACATTAACTTCACAGCAGAACCTCAACCTAGGATAAAATTTTGTATACACACAAAACAAATCATAGAATACCACAACAAATTAAAATGAAGGGGAGAATCCAATATATCTCCACTGGTCGCCTAATTACAATAATAGGTACAGGAGCTAAACTATACGGTCTACAACCCTCATAAGGTATCACACCACCCATATAGAAACAAAGACCATGCATGTGTAATGTCAAAAATCCAACGTTAAGCAAAAAGGGAACATGCACATGCAGATGTCAGAGTGTAAACAGCCATTTGAAAAATAAATAAATAAAATAATTTGCTGTGCATGCTACAGAACCCGACACACCAACATTAGATGTAGAACAGGTGGAGAGAGATTAACTGCCGGCTCAACAACAATCAGCAGCTGCAGGGGCAATAGCAATATTGTAGCTGTTTAATATTTTCATGAAAATAAGTATGTGCAAGTGAAGAGTGTCCCAACTTTCTATCATGGTCATTCATGAAGGTTCAATATTTTTTGTGTCCGAGCTATCAAAACGTTGTAGCTAATTACATACGAAAGAGTATATATATCAGTGTGGTTATGGAAAAATAACTTTTAATATTTGGATACCAAGTACGACTTAACTTGTTTCTGGAATGATTTTTTGGATTTTAATGACTTCAAATTCAAGGGGAGAGAGTTCCATAGCTTAGGTCCATTATAGCATAGGGCATGCTGGCTCACAGATTTACTCATAAACGGTATAAATAAATTGGAATTACTTCTTCGATTGGAGGTGGTTTTGGTTAGAATGTCATCAAAGCAGTTTGACAATGAGTTGTCATGAAAATCATAAACTAATGATAATACTTCAAATTTCATTATGTCTTCAACCTTGAGTATATTTAGCGATTTATAGAAATGATTTACGCTTTCACGTTTACTTTTCCTAAAGACAATTCTTAAAAAATTATTACAAATGCTTTGCAATTTCGAGACAAGTGTTTTATTACCATGGAGCCAGACTGAGCTACAATATCGGATATGACTTAGTAGTAGAGATTGAAACATTGCTAGTAAAGCTGATTGATTAACGCACTGGGATACTTTGGCAGCAACTGCCAAGTTCCTTTTTGTTTTACCAATAACATGCGACATTTGTGATTTCCATGACAGATTTTCATCAAAGATAACTCCTAGAAATTTTATTTCTTTCACTCTTTCAATTTCATTGTCATTGAGCAGTAGTGGTTTTGAACAACTCACACTTTTATGCTTGCTTGGGTGGAATAATACAAATTTAGTTTTGTTAGCATTAAGAGATAATTTGTTAACCAACATCCAGCTATGAATGTTAGTTAGTTCTTGGTTTGCAACTGTGAGTAGATCTTCAAGGTTTTTCCCATGAAGAATCAAGTCAGTGTCATCAGCAAACATGATCGACTCAGAGGATTTCAGACACCTGGACATGTCATTAATGTAAGCTAGAAAAAATAATGGGCCAAGTAAAGATCCTTGTGGAACTCCGTGCTTCATGACACAAATATTTGTAGAGAATGAGTTGTCATATTGCACAATTTGTTTCCTGTCTTGCAGGTAGCTCCTGATCCAATTGAATGGGACGCCTCTAATTCCATAGTGATAGAGCTTACTTAAAAGGATGGAATGGTCAATGGTGTCGAAAGCTTTTGAAATATCAAGAAATATTCCAATTGCATGTTGTTTGCTTTCAAAGGCCTTGGTCAGTTTGTGTACCAAAACATTAGCAGCCATAGCAGTGGAGTGATGCTTGCGGAAACCAAATTGATGAGAGTGGAAAACATTGTTAGTTTCAAAGAAGTTTGACATTCTACTATACATTATTTTCTCAAGAATCTTAGAAAATGATGGTAAAAGACTAATAGGTCTATAATTTCCAAGATCTGAAACACTACCCTTTTTAAATAGAGGAAGAACTTTAGATGTCTTGAAGCTTTCAATGAATAATCCACTAGATAGTGAAAGATTAAATATATATGTCAGGATGTCAATGATATGTTCTGGAACGTGTTTCAATACTTTGAATGGAATACCATCAATACCAAAACTTGACTTGGGCTTCATTTCGCGTATAATATTTTTTATTTCTAATGATGTAGTTGGCCTTAAAAACATGGATGAGGATTCTTGCTTCCCAAGATATGAAATGTAATTTTTGTCACAGCCAGCTGGTTGTGGCATACAGTCGAGCAGGGTTTGTGCCACTTGGGAAAAGTGTTCATTAAATTTATTTGCAATTTGTGTATTACTGCAATCGAGTCCAATCAAAGGACAAGAACCTGTTTTATTTTTACCAATAAGTTCATTAATTGTTTTCCACACTGCCTTGATGTTACCTTTGTGAGAGGCAAATTTAGATTTGTAATAATTTGATTTCTTTTTGTAGAGCAATCGAGTATAAAGGTTCCTGCATTCATTGAACTGTAATTTGTGCTTGTCATTTATGTTTTTATTGTTTATTAATTTCTTATAAAGTTTTTGTTTGACTTTGTTTAGTTTACGTAACTCAGTATCATACCAAGGTTTGTTTGAACTGTTTGTTTGTTTTTTGTAAGGAAAAGATTGAGAGTAAGCAGTAGAGAATTTTTCAAAAAATTTTTCAAAGCAAGTGTTGGGATCCTGGATGCTGCTGAAGTCATCAATATCAATAGAATTCAGTTCGTTCATAAAAGTATTCAAGTTGGACGAAGTAAACTGGCGGTAAAGCGTTTCAATTCTGTTCTGAATTTGCTTTTCTAGAAGAGAGCATTGTACAATTGGCAGATGATCAGAAACACATTCTGCTAAAACAGCACTATTAACTTTTTTATCATATACGTTTGTCCAAATGTGGTCTATACAGGTAGCAGAACTTGAAGTTATCCTGGTGGGGCAGTTTATCAGAGAATAATAGGCCATGTTGTGCATAATATCAACAAATAGGCTGGTATTCATACTGGACTCATCAATAAGATTATAGTTGAAGTCACCCATTATATAATTATAATTCAACTTGTTCATCTTTGAGAGAACTTGGGACAAGAGATTTCGAAAGTTAGCATTGTTCAATTCATCAGTTAGTGGTGATCTATAAATAGTACCGCAGGTTATTGTTTTATTTTCCAATAATATGTCAATAAATATAGATTCGAAAACCTTTTCACACATTATAGTAATATCCTTGCGGACAATGTATTTCAAATCATTTCGAATGTAGAGACCAACACCACCACCTCGGTGATGAGATCTACTGTTAGTGATAAAAATATAGCCATCCAATGTATTGAAATGGCCATTTGTACCAGATACAATCCATGTTTCATTTACAGCAATTACATGAGGCTTACAATTCAGTGAATTCACTAGTGCTTCAAATTTTGTGTAGTTTTTGAAAGAGGCTAAAGATCTGATATTGAGTGAAAGAGTCATGAAACCACTTAGTTTAAAACTATCATTGAATTTGAGGTCATTGACATCACTAGAGCAAATATACTGATTTGAGCTGTTGTACATGAAAACACTGTTTATGTTGTTGAATTCATCATTGTCAGTATTGGCTGACTCCAGAAACATTTGGTTTAGGTATTCAGGATCAAGTATTTTAGTAAGTGCCTGGGTTTCAGCTTTTTCTGAATGAAGGGAAGTACATGATTCTAATAATTCAGAATCAGAGAGAGAAGAGAATGGTATGCAATCTTTTTCACAAAAGAAACAGCACCAAGGCATATCATCAGCTTCAGATTGCAGGTTTTCATACTGCTGGTTAGAGATATTGGTGCATTTTAAATGTATCCAATGTGAGCAAATGTTGCAAAAAATAGCTTTCTGATTAGTTCGGACTGATTTGTGGCAATTTCTACAGGGATATTTTAAATTATGTTTCATGGTGGTGGCAAAGTAATGAAATAAAAAAAGTATAGTGAAGTAAGACAAAATCTAAAATACAAAGCTTGAATACAAAGTTTCCAGGTGCAGAACTTATGGTTAAATAAGTACTAGCCTAATTAGCATAAAGAAAATAAGGGTGAAAATAAATTGAGTTAAATTAAATTATATTATCAACCCTGTGCTAAAGGCCACCACTATACCAATGAGACCAAGTTGCAAACAGTGTGCCTATTTGCTAGGTCCCATTGGGCGAGCAGCAGCCCTGGAGTACAGGGGACGAGAGAGAGTAGTGATATCGTTTAAACAAGATATAACTCGCCTTCTGTCCAAGTAAGCGTATATAGTCCCATTCATTGTCGACACCTTATGCTTCCCGAATGCTTCCTTGGCAGCGGCGAGGAGCTTGAGCCTATTCCGGGTCAAGGACTCCGTGATGGACAAACCGCTGCCTTTTAGATCTTTCTTCCTACCATATATTAAATTTTTTGTCGATCTTCGGACAAATTTAATAATGATGGGGTTCTTCGGGGACTTGGATCGCAATTTATGGGTTATATCAATATCCGTGTTAACAATAGGCTGGTCAAGATTGAAGTTAGTGTTCAGGGTGTTAACAACAAAGTCTTCAAACTTGTAGTACTCAGATTCTGGAACCGATTTGCAGCCATGAAGAACAACACAGTTCCTCCGGCTGTACTGTTCCTGATCATCTTGCTGTTTTTCACATAACTCCAGTCTTTTTATAATCTCCTCGATCTTAAGAGAGATTTGAGCCACATCATGCTGGAACTTCTTAACAGCTTCAGACTTGCTGCCATGGTCTTCAGTGGCAGACAGTTCATCTGAGCGTTGCATGAGCGCTTTTTGGTTGGCCTGGAGGGATGTAACAGCAGCCAGAATCTGGTTATGAACTTCGGTATTCATATTGATTTTCCGTGGAGTTTCGAGTTGAACAGGTAATTATTTCAGCAGAATCTAATGTAGTATTATAATTAGACAGGTATATTCCGTTTGTTGATATAATCGAAGGTAGCAGGCTTTAGTACTTAAGTTAACCAAAGATTAAACTATCATCTGCAAACTTAATTATACAGCGAATAAAATGTGTGTGTTTGAATTCTCTAGGACCTAGGTGATAAATTTGCGAGAAAGTATACTTAATTGCAGTGTTTTGCCCGAAGTTATCATCATTCGTTCCGGACAACTCGATATGGCGCCGAGTCATATACTATATTTATTTCTTTAATATAAAACAATTGGCAAACGCTTTTATCCGCATTTATTGCATTTTAAAGTTTGAGAAACAAATGATCTGAGCTACTAACGTTTTTGAGGCATATTACCACTTTTCGGATTTTTAAAGATATATTTGGAAATCTACTTGCGTGTTTGATTAACTATTCATGTCATATTATAAAAGGGGTATAAAAAGTCGATTGGGACCAACGTATATAAGTAAAGGGAAACTTTTTTTTATCAGTTTTTCGTCTTTTCACCCGCATAACTTGAACAACAAAAAAACATCAGCTACCCCTGTCGCCGACACTATTGTTATAAAATTATGGCTATTTCCTCACGGGGTATTGGTATCTTAGGTTATACCACAATACTCATTTCTATAACCTTGCACGACATTAGCTTCCTCTTTTTAGAGTTAGGATTGGATTCTTAGTTTTAACCGCTAAGTACGGCCGGGTTCGACGGGAGCTTGCAGAGTAGCGCAAAGAATCATTGCTGTAAACAAACTTTTCGTAAATGAAGTAATATTATCATAACGCGAATTGAACATAACAGGATCCCCATCCAAATTATTTTTATGTAATGCACTGTCATCCTTTTAAATCATATATTTCTTTGCCTAACTCAATCTCATCTAACTTATACATAATGAAGCCTCAACGTTTTGTCGCTGAGCAACCTGCGAGTCTGACATTAGCTCACACGTATTCAGACACTCGCATTGCCCTATTTCACTTGATTGTTTAATTTAGAATAAATTACCAACCACAGTAAAAATAAATAAATATAAGTTGCTACTTTATAAAAGTAACTACATTTTGGCTTTATATCACTGTCACTAGAATACCTGTCACAGATATACACTGGTTGTTGAAATAATATTTCACATCCCGACTTTCATCATCATATATATATATATCATTACATAACATAAGTTAACGCAGAACACTAACCCTCTGTCCATGGACCAGTGCAATAATCTACAAATCTGCTTGTAATTGCAATACTAATTCCCAGCAATTGTTGTTTGCGCAAAAGCGTCATTTTCGCCCCGATTTAGCTTGCTGCCAAGCGGCAAAAATGCTGAATAAGTAAAATAACAAAAGCCTGAGTGGCAGCATAAGTTGCCACTGTCACAGTCCATCGCTTCAAAACAATTGTCTGAATAAAAGGCCTTCATATTTCGTAACCAATGATTAGTACCAATTTTCCCCGGGGATTAAACTAGAAACGGCGTTGTATTTCTGGTGAGGTATTTCTGCTATTAGACTGAATAGCCCAAAAGGTTAATTTAACAAACAAAAAGGATGACGCAATAAATTTAGTTTGCCACATACATCAAATACGGCACGTGCATACAGTAATATGAATCTGTTGGAAAATATGGAAATCCCGTATAGTTCAGAATCAATCGGAAAATCATCCTTAAAGCCATACTTACAATAAACCGGAAAAATTCTTGAATTTAAAAAAACGAGTAACATTTTAATTCAGCAAAACCAATTACACGACATTCATATGGCGATGAAAACCAAATGACCATACACCTATTAATCGAGATATCTCTTAATTAATGAAATAAGTAAGCAATGCAGCTGGGCCATCAAAAAGCGGCGCCAAATCTTTTCTTACCAGATCAAATACAAAATCTAACGGATCTGGGACATTGTCATGCAGTTGGATATAGTGAACAGATCAAGTATATAAAATAATGAGTCTGCGGTATATGATAACTTCATATAATTCAAACATGCACACTGGAACCAATTCACTATTCAAAATAGAGGGCTTTAGATCTTTTATAACTTTATTAGTACCATTGTTTTGCAATAATGCCTGGTGACAAGTACTAATATAATATATTCAAATACAGACAATACCAATTCAATGACCCACAAATCATAATTTAATATAATTTATGGAAATATTTCAAACTTGCAAATTTATTGACTATCAGTTTATTTGATTTGCCATAAATTAGGCTTTGATAAACAAAAGTGAACAGCTCAATCTTTCATCTTATATTTAATATCAAAACATTATCCAAAATCGCTCCTTTATTCATTTTTGAAAGCGAGCCTTATTTACGCGCACCAGGAAATTATATTATATTTAAATATGCGTCATGTTAAAAACGCTTAAGTAATATTTTTTCTATAGTTCATCTTCAATTATATTTTGACAGACGTTGGAAACGGAAAACGGAAACCTTTTCTCAAATGTTTGATTGAACGGAATTATTTTTGCAATGTTTCGAAATCTTACACCTATATGTGGATTCACACACTTCAAAACAATAAGTGTTTGAATTCACTTCAATATAGCTAACATAGCCAGTGAATAATATTTACGTGGGAGTCAGAAATATTATCAACTCCAAAAACTTGAAATAAAATTTAGGAATCTAAAACATACTGTCTTGAAATTTTTTTTTATTTTTTTTAAAAATCATCATTAGCACACAGTCGACTATTTTTTAGTTTGGGTCAGATTGAAAATAAACAATAAGAAAATTGCTCTATTGTCGCGACCACTGAGAAATGAATATCGTGATGAGACAAATATTTATTCTGGTCACCAAATACGTACAGAAACATAAGCTATACACATAGAAACAGTTACTAAAATTTCAGTTATTGACTACTTCGCAAATTGTATCGTTGACCGATAGATGTTGCTTTCTGGGTATATATTGAATATGTTACACGTTGTATACTATGTCATACATACTATATAATATTCTACAAATGATACGTTGGGAAAAAAATAAAGAAAAGACATTAGCTTCTTCTTTTTAGAGTTGGGATTGGACTCTTAGTTTTAACCGCTAAGTACGGTGGGGTTCGACGGGAGCTTGCAGAGTAGCGCAAAGAAGCATTGCTGTAAACAAACTTTTCGTAAATGAAGTAATATTATCATAATGCGAATTGGACATAACAGGATCCCAATTCAATTTTTTTTTTTGGTAATGAACTGTCATCCTCTTAAATCATATATTTCTTTGCCTAACTCAATCTCATCTAACTTATACATAATGAGGCTTCAACGTTTTGTCGCTGAGCAACCTGCGATTGTGACATTAGCTCACACGTATTCAGACACTCGCATTGCCCTATTTCACTTGATTGTTTTACAATAAATCAACAACCACAGTCAAAATGATTAAATATAAGTTGCTACTTTATAAAAGAAACTACAGTTTGACTTTAGATCACTGTCACTAGAATAACTGTCACAGATATGCACTGGTTGTTGAAAAAATATTCCACAATCCGATTTTCATCATATATATATCATTACATAACATAACCTGTGTATATATTATACATCATGACATAAGTTACCGCAGAACACTAACCCTCTGTCCATAGACCAGTACAATGATCTACAAATCTGCTTGTAATTGCAATACTAATTCTCAGCAATTGTTTCTGCACAAAAGCGATTTAATAAAACAATTGTCTGAATAAAATGCCTTCATATTTCGTAAGCAATGATTAGTAACAATTTGCCTCGGGGATTAAACTAGAAACGGCGTTGTATTTCTGGTGAGGTATTTCTGCTATTAGACTGAATAGCTCAATAATTTGATTCAAAGAACAAAAAGGATGACGCAATAAATTTAGTTTGCCACATACATCAAATACGGCACGTGCATACAGTAATATGAATCTGTTGGAAAATATGGAAATTCCGTATAGTTCAGAATCAATCGGAAAATCATCCTAAAGCCATGCTTACAATAAACCGTAAAAATACTTGAATTTTAAGAAACGGGTAAAATTTTAATTCAGCAAAGTCAATTATACGACATTTATATGGCGATAAAAACCAAATTACCATACACTTATTAATCGAGATATCTCTTAATTAATGAAAACAAGTAAGCAATGCGAATGGGCCATCAAAACGCGGCGCCAAATCTTTTCTTACCAGATCAAATACAAAATCTAACGGAGCTGGGACATTGTCATGGATATAGTGAACAAACAAATCAAGTATCTAAAACAGTGGTTCTCAACCTTTTACCGACCGAAAATGAATTAACCATGTGCCGTTTGCGGATTCTGGTATAGCTTTGTTTAGCCTTGTACATCGCAGCATTTGCGAGATTCAATTTTGATTACTAAAACTAAAGTAAAGCTCCGCGGAAGACATAATGATAATTAAGTTAATTAATGCACAATTAATTTCTTGAAACACAACTGAAAACTGACAAATAACTCTAAAAACTACAAAAACCAGCCAATGTTTGCAACCATGCTTGAATATCTGTTTGAGCGAAAAAAGTGCCTGAGCGGCTGGGTGCAGAAATTGCATTTGTTATGTGTTGCGTCATTATTGACTCCTTGGTTATAGTTGAAAGGAAACTGAATGTTTGGGGAAACATCCGTTCAGCGAATACACACAGTAAGGAAGATGAAGCGTTGCTGGCATATTTTAGCCAACCCAAAGGTTAATTGTTGCAATAATTCAAATCTGCTCGCGTACCACTCAAAAAGATCCCGCGTACCAATATGCTATGCCATACATACTATATAATATTCTACAAATGATATGTTGCGAAAAAAAAAAATAATTATGTATGAAAGATACTGTTCCAAAAAGTACAAGTAATTTGGCAAGTATCAGGCAGTTGTGATGAAAAAGTCGTTGATATCATCTCTACAACATTTAGTTATCATATGCACTGTTTCCTTCTTTTACTTTCTGCAATTTATGCAAAGTTTGGAATGTGCTGGAAACCAGGTTATTGAATGTAGCTCTGAAAAATTTCAACATCTAGATAAATTCTACAAAAGTTCATGCATCAAGTAACTACGATAAAGGAAATTTGTGATTGTTTATGAGAGTTTAAACTGAAAGTAATAACTTTCAGACTTTCACTCAGAATTTTATTGCTTTGTCAAAATTCGTCAAATAACTTTTACGACGTTTTGCTATATTTCACAACATATACACCACGGGAATTACTAAAACTATATTTTTCTATTTTGGCCACATTTGAGTATTATTTCTGTAGCCAATTATTACTTCAAATATTCCATGGTCTGTATTTAAATAAAAAGAATATGAAATAAATCTCTGAATGTACCGAAGCTGTAACAATGTTAGTCGGCTATAGTAGACTCTTTTTAAATGACTGGAATGTGATTTTAATGATTACTTAATTCTTAAATCACGATTGTTGACGCCAGATAAAATGTGAAGCTCTCAACATATTTTAGATTTATTTCTAAAAATACTTTAATCGAGTTATAATAGTTAATACTATAAAACTCTAATAATAATAGTTAATACTATAAAGCTTGTGGTATTAATCTAAAATCTACAAAAAGAGATTGTCGTTTTTCGAAAATGCAAAACCATGCTAAAAGCGTCACGAAAAGTGAAGTAGAACAGATGTCTGAAGTGATCATTAGTTTATAATTTTAAATGCTCAACTAATCCTATTAATTTATATTTGTTAAGCTGTCGAAAATGATCACAGGAGTAATTACCATAAGCAATTTCATGAAAAACATTCTTCAATAGGTCCACTCGGTGTCCAAAAATCAATTTACGCTACCAGGCACTGGTAGATTGCAGCAGTATCAATTAAAATGATATTTACTGGTACTTAAGCTAAATGGTAAGCAATTACAATCAATAACAGTAATTTTCACCAAGATCGAGAAGCGGAATATAAATAAAGAAATGCAGTAATGCTAGAAAAGATTCAGCAGTATTCTTAGAAACATATTTTCAATTTGAACTGAGAATAAAGGTGTATGATTAACCAAAAATAAAAATGAATTTTTAATCAAAAATATTTTGTTATTATTATTATTATTATTATATAATGTTATTTGTTTTATAATGAATCTAAACCTTACTATCAGTTGGAATTGAACAAGACTAACTACTGATCCTTTGTCAGTGCCTTGGCACTGGTGGTTACGTATGCGCACATATGTTGTAGAAAGAATAAAGATGACTCTATCATTTGTATTAACAGTTTTGCTGCACTTTAACACAATTCATTTCTGTAATGTTTTGTCTGACCGACCGAGGTCAAGCTTACCCAGACAGTCTTACGACAAGAAAGGCGATAGCGTGTGCATTAAAAATGGTTATCCCGCAGTTCTGTAAAAAATATTACTAAATGAAATGATCATATATACTCCATTCTTTTAGAAATTCGACAATGGCGTGAGCTCATGCTGGGTGAAGACTACGATGTCTGCTGACCGTGGCTATAGGATAACTTTGTCCAACAGTTATCCGAAATTGTAGTCTTGACGCTTTTCTTGTCATAGTTGAAATATACTTGTCTGTTGATGTCTGACTTCGGTGATAAAAATCATTTGTATAAGTGTGCAGTGCGACTTTTGAATCACATGAGAAATTTATAATATTTAAATTGATCAATTCTGGCTGAGGAATAATGTGTTTAAAAACTAGAAATATTGTTTTACAATTCCTCCTTCCATTTGTTTATATTACAGGTATTTTGTTCACGTATATTTGAAAGACGTGATTAAAGAACATGGCATGTGGTCTGTTGCGAAATATTTCGACACAATTTTTTTCTGATAAGCAAGTAGAATAAAAACAATCGACGTATGTTTCAATTATGTATGGTAGATAGAACTATCGTCAGAAATAACATTAAGCATATTCTGACTCACAAAAGTGTCATGTGGATATTTTTAGAACGCAAAGCATTTTAATAATTAAATAGAAATGAACGGTAACAGTAATCGAAGAAATCTTCAGGCTCTCGTTTTCGGAAATGCAATTTACGTTTGTCGAGACATTTCAATTTCACGAAGAAAAAATACTTCATGAAATCGATATATAAAAAGGTCGGAATCAGAGAACGAAACATTAAACATTTTGACGCGTTGTTGCGAATCTCGAGCCATCGAATTTGGAGGCCAAAGTGTTTTACAGTTTTTTCTCGCAGAATTTACATTGAAGTTTAAAAACTATGAAGTCTCAAACAAAATTCAACATGTGCAGGTATGCAATATAATTTATCTACTATTATAACTTTTTGTAATTATAACCTCATGAAAAATATATGTATGTTGGTAAGTTGTAGTTATTTCCATATTAACAAATTTTTATTTTTTCAGTGAAGTTTTAGTTGAGATATCACGCGGAGAACAAGATTGGACAGAAGTCAGGGAATGCCTTGTTCGAGCTTTTCATCATTATTCTTTGTATAAATACTTGATACCAAACGAACAAACAAGACCAGAATTTTTGAGAAGATATTTAGAAGCAATATATGACGTCACTATACGTAATGGAAACTCAATACTTTTAGTTGGAAGATTATCTGAAAATGTAAGTACCGGTATACTAAATGAGTTTATTCGTATCTAATTCAAAACAAAATTATACCTATTAAATGTTTTATTTTTATATCAAATACAGAACACAATTATAGGAGGAGTTATGGTTGTTCCGCCATCTAAAGAATATGGAGGATGGGAATGTGAAAAAGCTGATGATTTTTACGAAGCTTATGAAAAATATAAATTGAGAGAAATCGATCTTGAAGCATTTGTAAGAATGGAAAAGTAAGTTTGGACTTTTCAAATAACTCTATGATTTGCCAGCTTTCTACTTGTCAGAGATAGAAAAGAGAAATTAATTTAGATATTTCATTTCTATTCATTTATATTATTTATATTCATATATGAAGAATGGGAATATGAAAATATATCAAAACATGTTTGTTCAACTAAAGTACCGTTATGGAATGGAATATTTTGTGCGGTTGATCCTAAATATTCAGGAAAAGGTTGTGGGAGTATGAGTTATAATGAATGCTTGAAAATAATTAAAAATATTCAAGAAAGCAATAAGAAGAAAAAACTTCAAATTAAACACGAAGAAAATACTGGAATAAAATCAAGAAAATTAATAAAGAGATTGACAGATTCAGAAAGCTCACCAATGCTCTTCATGATTAGTCACAGTAAACGAGCAGTTCAATTTCACCTAAAGAATGGTTTTCAGTCCGTTGCCGACATTCCGTACTACGATGAAAACACATCGGCTGATCAAGATAATTCTCAATTCAACGCTACTGTATTGATGATGGATCCTCTTAACGCTGATAGAATTGCTGACTTTAAGAAAAAAATAAATTTTCCAACAGAGAGAACAAACAATATCGAAACTGGTTTACAAATGACACATATTTCTGTAACAGCTGAATCTCATTTGATACACAACAGCTCAATTACTAGCATAATAAATATGTATGATCGCTTGAAAATCACTAGAAATAGAGGGTAAATAAAAAAGTTATCAAATAAGATAGCTTTCTTTAGAGTTACTTTGAGATCGGTACTAAATATTAATACACTTCCAACGTGTCTCGTTGACTAAAATTTGTTTTCAGTTGAATAATTAAAAATACTGTGAGACTTTTAGCTCTGAAAAGTATATATATATATAAGTAAAATGTCACACAAAACAATCTTTTTTAAATTATTTAATCTGTTTGTAATGTTATATCAAAAATTAGCAGCTGTGAAATGTTCTTTTCCTTTCTCATTTATAATTTTTTAAATGGGTGCTTTTTACAAATTTGGCTCGATTATTCACTGTTTAATTTTTGTATATGTTTTTATTACATCTTATACAATTTTTCCTATTTTGCTCAAATTATGTTTTATATATACTTAATAATACACTGACCTATTTATTGATACGTTGTCTTGTTTTTCTCTACTGCATGGGAATTCAAGTAATTCTCTTATAGGAGTGATTATGTAGTGCTGTCTGACAGATCTTTATATAAGAAGACGTGATTTACAAGTAAAATTCTCAGCCGTTTTGATAACAGACACAATATATTCGTTAATATGTTGAGAGGGTGTGGAAAACCAGGTAATCCGTGAAAATTGAGTTGAATATTCCGATATTTGACTGATCTGAATTGAAATCTTGAAATCAGTCACAAATTATTAGGGTTTTTCAATCGTCAATTTTTTTTACACTAGCATATCTATATCATTTAATTAAGATGCGACAGGAAGTATTGTCTGTCTTTGGAAATAGGTTCAGATAATGCTTAGTTGAACAACTAACACATGAATCTTTTATATATTAGAGTTTGCCACTTGAAATTAGTAATTTTGGTCATAATTTGGATAGACCAACAGTAGACAGAGTTATAATATTTTAGGTAAAGTCAAATGCTGTCAGATCGCGTTTTAATGTTTTATTAGGAAGGTAAGTTCTGGAAAATATATATAACACTAGAAAAATTTGAATACATCTAACAGTTTTAGTCATTCTGTGGTTAACAGGGAATACTTTTTAATGTTATTATGTAATGTTTTTACTTTGCGAAAATATAAGTTTGTGATCAATCATAAAGTTGTGATAAACTCAGTAGGTTTATTGGGTAAATATTAAGTATTCACGAACAAAATTATTTTTTACCGAAATTGCAAAATATGTTGAATACGCATAATATTACAAATTGCCTATCGGAAAACAAAAATAAATTCAGACTTATAATTGCGTTTCATGTGGTGATTCATCAAGACCTTAGAAGATCCACGAGATTTTACGTTGTGTGTCACTCATTTCATCAATGTGACCATTTCTTCAGGTCTTGTTATTAAACTAAACTTGTTAATAAAATGTATGTTGAGCAAAAACATATCGACTTGTCTCTTTTTCTATTACATCCACATTCTTATCGATTGAGCAATAATCTTTTAACAACATTTTTTAAAAAGACACAATTTTTTACAAACATATTGAAATAGTTTGCTAAGATGAAATTATCTAGTCTGTTTATTTTGCTAGACTTAAATTACCTAATACCATATATGGTTGTAACAGTTGGAATAAATTTGAGATACACATAAAAATTATTACGTCATATATAAGATTGCGGTTTTAAGGCTGAAATCATAAAATCAGGAAATTACCTCATAAACCAAAACCAAATCTTTCTCAGATAAAGTACTTTTCTTTTGAGTTACCGAAAAGTGATTCTCATTTCTAGCAGGTGCGGGAGTTTAATGACTTCATTTACAAATTACCATGAGATTGAGTAAGTTTTAATTTATATAATTAGATTTAGAAAGTAACCACATCGTAGTTATCCAGCCTACATTTTAGTCAGAATCTGGTTAGGGCAATGGTATAATACAAACACTACTAATACAACAATTAAATTGTTTATTTTACAATATTTTAATGTTTTTTAAACATATGTGGTAAACAGATTTGTTACTTAAAATTCAAAAGTTTCTGAAAAAATAGGTTAGAAATGAAGTTGTGCTTTGATACCCAACACTAATTATTATTTACGAAACTAATTATGCACGAAACTTATTTCACACACTATAATTTAGTCACCTTAAAGTAATGATACCAATAAGTAGGTATTAAAATCCGTATAAGTCGTATCAAATATTTTTCTAATTGTTTAATATCATGCCATACACTTACTTTCTTTTTCAAGAAAGCTTCACTAGTTTTAGCTTATGAAAAATATAAATTCATAAATTGAGTCAAAATCTAAAAAAAAATTTTTTTTTTTTGACTGCGATTAGTGCAATATTATCCTTATATATTTCGATATATTATGGATTGCCTAATTTACAACAAAACAAAAAAAAAATGGGTGAAAACGCGTTTGTGTATTCTAAGCCCAAGGTTGCAAAATATGTAATTTTATATTTGTTTCTTATCTAATAAATTTCTTATCTTATTCAGACGTACAAAAATTCTGTTTAAAATAGATTAAGAAAATTTGATTTTGTATTCATTTTTGAAAACGTGGGCTAAAGATTCTAGTTTGTTGCATTCACTGTTCCTATTTTTAAACACATTGTGATAAAAATATCCTCGTTTCGATATGATAGTTTTTGTTATACGTATCAGTGGTATCGTATGACATAAAATAACCCCAAAACCGATAAAATCGAACTACAGCTCACTTACATTATACTGTTGATCAATTGTGTCGTGCTGTTTCTATTTCATATAAACCAAATTATTTTGAACTTCAGTGAGTTAATCCGATAATGAGAAAATCGTCTAACATTTTTGAAAGTTTCTGTTCATGTTCACCAAAAATGTTAAGGAAATTACATATTTGTTTAAAAAACGCATTCCATAATAATGGTGAATAGAAATAGCATCAAAAATCTTTATTATAATGGGTAAAATTGGTGTATAACAGCTCATCATGTCGCAAGCATCATTATATTTGGAAAGTGTAGCCTCTAAAAGTTACAGCATGTCAAAGTTAATATTCAAGTAAATCATAATGTATTTTATTATTAACACATTTGAAGTAACTTAAAAGTACGTTAAAATTATATAACATATTTATTAGACAGGAAGTGGAGCAATCTACAGTTTAGCTAAATTGTTGTTGTTGTTGTGTTAATGTTGTAAAAATCACTTTACACAAAATTTAATACTTAAAGATAAACTACCTTGTTAGAAGGCTGTTGGCAAACTTCGAATATCTTGTATTCTTAATTCTTTTTATTGCTCTTCTCTATTTTTTCTACCACTCCCAATATTTATGGCCAATAATATATAATATATATAATATAATAAAAAAGCTATTTAAAATATATATGATTAAAATTTAAATATTTCTGCAAACAATATCAATAGAATTATGTATTCAATTGTTGATTTTCTTAAATGTTTCCATAATCTTTTAATTAATTTATACTCAGAGGCACATTTTCTAGTGACACAGCTAAATTTGAAAGCTTTTTGATTTATATCAGTATTGGTAAACGATTAAATTGTGTACTACCTAGTTTAAAATATTCTTTATAATGAAAATCAAAAGTTCTCTGACAAACAAATCAAACAAAAACGGAAATTCAATTATAACAATTAACTTGAAATGCCTTATGAGATTCAATTTCAACCTTATATGCCCAAAATATGATGTCACGTTATCAATCCGTCATTCTATGATCAAAAATTAGTTGCATATTAAATACGAAGCTGTGTGAAGTCATCTGAGCAATCATTTGCCATTATCCAATCATGGATTTCCAGACACGTACAAATTTTATCAATCACGCAATCGTAACATCAAGTCACTTCACGTGAGAATACAATTTCATGTTTGAGAAAATGCCACACAATAGAAATCATTAATTTTTACCATTTACCAGTATGGTTGAATGTTTTTGGATTGAGTACGGTACATTTGGTTTGTCTAATCATTTTTCACATTCCCATGCTCATAGTTTTTTTTTATTTACTTTTAACATATTTGTTTAATTAACGAAAGAGATTGAATCAAATGTGCTGCAGTTAGGCAAGGGATATCAAGTTGATACCTAAGAATGAAATTTCCCAAACTAGAAGTGATTGGAATTATTTGATGGAATATGTGTTTTTTTTGAGAAAATATTTAATTAAAAAATTGTTGTTTAGTTTGTGTGAACCAAATTTAAAATACCCTAATATCTTACCATTTGTCTGTAGTAATAATGTCACATCGTTAAATAAACGTCATGAAATTAAAGTGTGGTTAAATCAGTTTACATATTGAACCCATAATGATGAATTATGTTTAAGAAAGACCAGCAAAATTAATAAACAATACTGAGTAATGTTGAAGTTGCTCAAAAAGACCTCCAACAACTTCAGAAGGCAAGTAAAATTTTATTGTGGAAATTTCAAGTTTTATTTTAATCCTCTCTGTCTATACTTGTAACTGCATTTAACTTTTACTTTGACTCAATGAGAAAAATAGCTCGGAGAAGCATTTGAGATCTGATTTAAAATTTAAATAACTCTTTTGTAGCAACTCGCAAATCTCACAACAACATCAAAAAGTCGGCATAAAGATTTGTATTAAAAATTAATAAACATAATACAGGAAAGATAGAAAAAAAATGAAACATAAGATATCAAATAATTTTTGAAAATATATTGACATATTATTAGAAAAAAATACCCATTTATATAAAAAAGTTGTGTAAAATAAATCAATTTTAGCAGATTTCACAGTAATTTGTTTAAATATCTTCCCAATAATATAGCACATATATGGAGTATAAAAGTGAAAAGACTGTTATATGTGGCATTTTCTCTGAAGTAATATTTACCCGGGACTAAAACAACTCACATTTTGGATGACGCGAATTTAAAATTGATACCGAAGCATTTTTTTTTAAATTACCAATTACAACATATCTAATTGTGGATTGGAAATTAGAACGTGATTTCCACAAGAATATTATTCAACCTCTATTTCTGATGATTCCATGGTGATCATATGTATTTATCATACTAGAAATGGGAATGTTGTGTTTCACCTGAGATTTCTCTGCTGTAGCCGAATGTGTTGTCGGAAAACTGATTCCGAATTGGACATTTTGTTTTCCCGGCATTGTACAATTTATTTTTTGCGTAAAGTCAGCAATTCTATCGGCGTCCAAAGGATCCAACATCAAAACGTTTACATTGAAATGAGATTTTGCTTTATCAATCGATGTGTTTCCATCGTAGTATGGAATATCAGCAACTGTGCAAAAACCATTCTTCTGGTGAAATCGAACTGCTTGTCTACTGTGACTAATCATAAAAAGCATTGGTGACTTTTTAAAATCCTTTTTTAAAGATTTTCTTGATTCGATTTTGGTATTTTCAATTTTTGCTGCAGAGTTGTTGACTTTAACATTCTGAATGACTGGTGAACGATGTGTTAGTATTGCCAAACTATGAATAAATGCCATAAAAGTTTTGGAATTAATTTGTTTTCTGCAATACTCGAGTAATTTTTGAGAAATTATTGAAAAATTCCCGCTGTTTTTACTCTCCATTTTCTTTATTTTGGTTATCTTGGTTTCTTGAATATTATTTATTATTTTCAAACATTCATTGTAACTCATACTCCCACATCCTCTTCCTGCATACTGGGGATCAACAGCACAAAATATTCCATTCCATAACGGTACTTTAGTTGAACAAACATGTTTTGATATATTTTCATATTCCCATTCTTCATATCTGAATATAAATAAATATGAATAATATGTCTGAATTAATTTATCTCTGACAAATAATACGATGGAAAATCATAAAGTTATTCGAAAAATACGAACTTACTTCTCCATTCTCTCAAATGCTTCAAGATCGATTTCTTTCAACTTGTATTTTTCATATGCTTCGTAAAAATCATCAGCTTTTTCACATTCCCATCCTCCATGATCTTGAGATGGAGGAACAGCCATAACTCCTCCGATAATTGTGTTCTGTATTTGATAATAATAAAAACATTTAAAAGATAATAAGGAAAACATTTAAACATTTTATTATGAATTACATATACTTGACAACATTCGTAAACTTACATTGTCAGATAATCTTCCAACTAAAAGTATTGAGTTTCCATTACGTATAGTGACGTCATATATTGCTTCTAAATATTTTCTTAAAAATTCTGGTCTTGTTTGTTCGTTTGGTATCAAGTATTTATACAAAGAATAATGATGAAAAGCTCGAACAAGGCATTCCCTGACCTCTATCCAATCTTCTTCTCCACGTGATACTTCAACTTTAACTTTACTGGAAAAAAATTGAAAATATGAACGATATAGCAATAAACGTTTATTGAACATCAAAACTATAATTATAATATGTTAATATCGTAATTCTTAAATTATACGTAAGTTTCAAACCTGTACATTTCAATTTTTGTTGAAGTTTATAACTTTTATCTTCCTTAGAAAATTGTAGATAATTTGCAAAATACTTTGATCTCAACAAAATTCGATTGTTTCGATTGTTGTATCAGCGCTCGACACTGTGTAATAATATGTGTTGAACTCCGCAGCTTTTATATACTGATTTTCTGACGCATTTGTTCTTCTCAAAATCAAAATGTCTCGAAAAAGATAATGTCCAAACGTGTGTCGCCTTTATGAAAGTGAGAGCATGAACTTTCTCCGATTCTTTTCACCGTTCATTTCAATATTGACAAATTTTACAATCTAAAAATTTCCTACTATCACTTTTATATATCAAAATAAGTTATTTCATGTAATTCTGCCGTATCAAATAAACATCGCTTGTTTCAAAAATAACCTGACTTCTACCTATACTGAAAACAAAAAATTGTCGCCGATATATGTGCCATAATCTGTTTTCCCGTAGAAATTTTAAAAGTATATGTGAACACTTGCTATTACTGATTTTTAAATAATAATATTCGTCTTAGTTCAATTTCGCCAACGAAAAATGATATAACCCGAACTAGTATTGTTTGGAATTAAAGTATTTCACTATTGTTCGTGCATTTCTTATACCGCTATTTTAATAAAATAACGTTTTATATTACAATTGACTAATTAATTCATTTAAATTTGAAACTTTCATCAATTTCTGCGCAGGCCTACCATCGCGGATGACCTCTATTGTATTTTCATGTTTAAATCTCGTTGTTATCTAAATGTGCAATAGGTCATGAGAAATTTGACGTTGTTGTTTGTAATTATGCACCATTTAGATTAAGTACCACTCAATGGTGGTTGAAACGCTACAATTTCATGTGTTCGGTGTGTCAATTACTTTTTGGCCACATTATTTTCACTATATACTTGGAAAGTGTAAATTAAGTTGTAGTTTTAACGTTGTTACGGTTGAAAACAAATGCCTAGATTTGTTGAATTCGTTTAATAATATTGGATTAATGATTTTAAATAGGTCATAAAATGATTTATAGGACAAGTCTAATGTTAATCATGAAATATTAGGTTCCTTTCACATCAGATTCTGATATTTTGTCAGAGTATTATTGTAACGACGGATGTACTCTTTGTGTTTAAAAAAAATCGAATTTTCAATTCAACATTCTAAAACATGCCGAAAAGTATATTCAATTTTATTCTGATAAATTTGTTTTACTGCAAAGCGTTGTTTTCTAGATGAAAATGATGTAATATTTTAAATTTCTGATTTTCAAATTACTGCGGGATAATTACTAAATTGTGTGAGGTCATCGAGAAAATGTAGAGCAAAATTTCTTGTTATTCATCAGCCACATGTTTCCGGAAAAGAAGAATACGATTCACACACAGGTAACGTAATGCCTCCTAGTATTCATTTATATATTTAGAATCGATATTAAGCAATAACCTAATTCGATTGATCATAATTTTAATCACCAATTGGAGAGAATTTATGCAAATTTTCTTGAAGTAATGCTTCGAACACTCAACAAAAAGTATGTGTGTGGTATGGTCATATATGGCGCTTTAAACAATTTGAGTCTTTTGCGCCAGACAATTTAAATCAAAATTTTGTATATGCCTATAGTACTCTCTTGGTAGATTTCACAAAATCAACAAGAGCAGGGAAAATGCTAGGGTCGCGTAAGATAGCTTTGAGTTGAAATTCAATGCCATAATCGCGGCATTTCATCTTTAGTATGCGTCTTTCATTTCTATATGCACGACAGTTCATTAGAAAAGTTGAGAAAGCACTGATGAAATAGTAACAAGCTACGTACGACGCGCTATATCAGCTTACTCCTTCAACAGAGATGCCAGTCGATAGCAAATAAAACAATTCAAGTCAACACTGTCAGGGAAGCAGCTAAGAGAAAATGACTTTCAAATTCAACTGTCAAATCTTACGCATCGGGGACAGCTTCGTTTTACAAATCAAGTTGAATGCGATCTGAATATAGAAATAAATATATAAACTATATATGTATACTTATTTCCACAAAAAAATATATAAGATTTTGCTTTTGAATTTCAATCTCAAGTCGTTGTCAGATATTCCAGTCTCGTTAACGTATTCTTTCAGTTTGTCTCCCATGACTTTAAGAGGAGCAACATCAGCATCGAAAAGATCATTGAAAACTTTGAAAGTGGGCATGGAAACAAAATATTGCTTCATTTCTGCCAAAGAAACATTTTGTTCTAAATCAATATCGCTGGCCTGATATTTTTTCAATCCAGTTATTTCATTGTAAAAGCCACGGTAATTATCACAACATTTTAGATATGGATGATTAACTTTAGAGTGGTATTGATGTAATGGTCTAAGAAAGTATTCCTCAAGAATGTGATTTCCTGACACTGATTGAGACGACTCTCCATTGCTTGGTGGAAGCAGGACGTCCACTCCGGAGACAGAACAACCAGACAATGCCACCAATCCATCATCTTTAAGGACTCTTTTACATTCCGCTACGAATAAGTCAATATCCATATAGTGAGCAGCTCCAAAACTAATCAACAGGTCCACAGAATTATTTTCTGCAGGCATAGCATTTTCTCGAGCGACGAAATATTTAGTTTTTGCTAAGTCGTTCATGGTTTTAGCCAACGTTATCTGTTCCTCACTTATATCAAAGCCAATAGCTGATTGAAAATACGGGAGAAACTTCCTGAGAGCTTCGCCATTTCCACATCCAGCATCCAAAAGAACATCAAATTTATTGTCTGAAGTTGATTTTCGCTTTTCTCTCAAATGTTGCATCATAACATCATACACCAAGTCTGGATAATGTATTGGATTCGTTGCATAAAGTTCTGCTGATCCTTCCGACAACCAGGGTTCCATGCCGATCTTGTTTTAAAAATTCAGCTAATGAAAATAGCAAAAAAAACGGAATTTATATCTAAAATGTGAATACAACAATATAAAAAGATAATATATTTTATTTGAAGCGGTCTGAACTAATTTTTGTTTATTCATGTCTTTACAGTCTTCACGCTGTAAATCAGTGATTCCTAACCTGGGTTCAATCGAAACCCTGGTGAAGCTGTTTCATGGGTTCGACAAAGGTCCTGAGAAACAGTTACATGTTATGAGACGTTTTTATTACCTAGCCTACTAATTATGCAAAAAACAACTTTGGTTCATCGCAGATATTCAAACTTATACGTTCAACAACTAATATATTAGCTTAGTTGTGTGTATAGCTTCCTGCAGGACCTGTCGATGTTACTCCTTAGATTCCAGTACATTTCATTGAAATCTCACATCTCCACAGATGATGCACGCTTGGGTGTGTGTATCTTTTTGATTATTTTGGCCTTCGAATATATTAGGTTGTTACCAGTGGTGGGATTTAAAATTGTTGTTAGCTGGTTTCATCACAAGAGTTATATTTTTTTAACCGGTTCTGTTACAGACAGAACATTGACAGTAATCAGTAAAGCTAACCGGTTCGCTGATCTAATAAAATTCAGTGAGACGGTTCTATAGAACCGGTGCGAACCGGCTGAATCCCACCACTGGTTGTTATGAAAAACCAAGGGGTATATTTGCGTGACCCTATTCATATTCTACCTTACTATTAAAATTTAACTCAGTTTCACAGATAAATCGAAGTTAGGCAGTAAATGTACATGAATGAATGCAAAATGTGTTTGAGTGTGTTCGAATTCTCTAGGACCTAGGTGATAGATAAATTTGCGACAAAGTATACTTAATTGCAGTGTTTTGCCCGAAGTTATCATCATTCGTTACGGACAACTCGATATGGCGCCGAGTCATATACTATATTTATTTCTTTAATATAAAACAATTGGCAAACGCTTTTATCCGCATTTATTGCAGTTTAAAGTTTGAGAAACAAATGATCTGAACTACTAACGTTTTTGAGGCATATTACCATTTTTTCGGATTTTTAAACTTTTTTTTATCAGTTTTTCGTCTTTTCATTCGCATAACTTGAACAACAAAAAAACATCTGCTTCCCCTGCCGTCGACACTATTGTTATAAAATAATGGCTATTTCCTCACGATGTAATGGTATCTTAGGTTACACCACAATATTCATTTCTATAACTTTGCACGACATTAGCTTTCTCTTTTCAAGTTAAGATTGGATTCTTAGTTTTAACCGCTAAGTACGACGGGAGTTTGCAGAGTAGCGCAAAGAATCATTGCTGTAAACAAACTTTTCGTAAATGAAGTAATATTATCATAATGCGAATTGAACATAACAGGATCCCCATCCAAATTTTGGGGCTCCAGAAGTATGCGCACCAAGATGTCGCACAGCCAGAATCCTAACCGGTACACACATACTATGTTCAGGCTGTGCGCCATCTTGGTGCGCATACTTCTGGAGGTCCCAAATTTTTTTTTATGTAATGAACTGTCATCCTTTTAATTCATGTATTTGTTTGCTAACTCAATCTCATCTACTTATAAATAATGAGGCTTCAACGTTTTGTCGCTGAGCAACCTGCGAGTCTGACATTAGCTCACACGTATTCAGACACTCGCATTGCCCTATTTCACTTGATTGTTTAATTTACAATAAATTAACAACCACAGTGAAAATAATTAAATATAAGTTGCTACTTTATAAAAGTAACTACATTTTGACTTTAGATCACTGTCACTAGAATAACTGTCACAGATATACACTGGTTGTGTAAATAATATTTCACATCCCGACTTTCATCATATATATATCATTACATAACATAACCTGTGTATATATCATACATCATGTCATAAGTTAACGCAGAACACTAACCCTCTGTCCATAGACCAGTGCAATATTCTACAATCTACAAATCTGCTTGTAATTGCAATACTAATTCCCAGCAATTGTTGTTTGCACAAAAGCGTCATTTTCACCCCGATTTAGCTCGCTGCCAAGCAGCAAAAATGCTGAATAAGTAAAATAACAAAAGCCTGAGTGGCAGCATAAGTTGCCGCTGTCACAGTCCATCGCTTCAAAACGGTTCCATTACATTTGAACCCACGTACATTTGAACCCATGACAATTGCACCTGTATGCTATTGCACCTATGGAATTTTTTTTGTTTCACGAATAGTTAAACCCATACTAACCCTAACCCATGGGTTTTAGCACCCACATATAGATTGAACCCGTGGATATACGCATGGGTTCAAATGTACATGGGTTCAAATGTACGGTCACCCTTCAAAACAATTGTCTGAATAATGGCCTTCATATTTCGTAACCAATGATTAGTAACAATTTCCCCCGGGGATTAAACTAGAAACGGCGTTGTATTTCTGGTGAGGTATTTCTGCTATTAGACTGAATAGCTCAATAAGTTGATTTAACAAACAAAAAGGATGACGCAATAAATTTAGTTTGCCACATACATCAAATACGGCACGCGCATACAGTAATATAAAACTGTTGGAAAATATGGAAATACCGTATAGTTCAGAATCAATCGGAAAATCATACTTAAAGCCATACTTACAATAAACCGGAAAAATACTTGAATTTTAAAAAACGAGTAACATTTTAATTCAGCAAAGCCAATTACACGACATCCATATGGCGATGAAAACCAAATGACCATACACTTATTAATCGAGATATCTCTTAATTAATGAAAATAAGTAAGCAATGCAGTTGGGCCATCAAAAAGCGGCGCCAAATCTTTTCTTACCAGATCAAATACATAATCTAACGGACCTGGGACATTGTCATGCAGTTGGATATAGTGAACAGATCAAGTATATAAAACAGTGGTTCTCAACCTTTTACCGACCGCGTACCACTTTACTCTTTTTTACTATGGCCGCGTACCACCGACAAAGCTCCTTTTTTGGCGTGGAGAAAAAGACACAAGAAACGTGCTATGGAAGTATTCTATAATGTGGCACTACATCTTTTGTGGCGTAACACGTAAAACGGACAAAAACACTTCCCAATATCGCTTCATTTAAGGTGGGCAATAGCGGGCGACGGCGATCTCTAAAAACAAGAATTGATAGCGCATCAGAGCTGTGGACGTTTCCCCGAACATTGACCCCGGAAAAAATACCCCTATACTTTACTTTTGCAAACTTCATGCTTATTCTGAGAGTGTTTTGGTTGTAGGCGCATATAAACGGGTTTGCGTGTTTGACACCATCATTTTTACTAAAATGAATCAACCATGTGCCGTTTGCTGATACTGGTATAGCTAAGTTTAGCCTTGTACATCGCAGCATTTGCGAGATTCAATTTTGATTACTGCAACTAAAGTAAAGCTCCGCGGAAGACATAATGATAATTAAGTCAATTAATGTACAATTAATTTCTTGAAACACAACTGAAAACTGACAAATATCTCTAAAAACTACAAAAACCAGCCAATGTTTGCAACCATGCTTGAATATCTGTTTGAGCGACAAAAGTGTCTGAGCGGCTGGGTGCAGAAATTGCAATTGTTACGTGTTGCGTCATTATTGATTCCGTGGTTATAGTTAAAAGGAAACTGAATGCTTGGGGAAACATCCGTAAACGCTGTTCAGCGAATACATACAGTAAGGAAGATAAAGCGTTGCTGGCATATTTTAGCCAACCCAAAGGTTAATTGTTGCAATAATTCAAATCTGCTCGCGTACCACTCAAAAAGATCCCGCGTACCACTATGCTATGCCATACATACTATATAATATTCTACAAATGATATGTTGCGAAAAAAGAAGGAAAAATAACTATGTATGAAAGATACTGTACCAAAAAGCACAAGTAATTTGGCAAGTATCAGGCAGTTGTAATGAAAAAGTCGTTGATATCATCTCTATAAAATTTAGTTATCGAATGCACTGTTTCCTTCTTTTACTTTATGCAATTTATGCAAAGTTTGGAATGTGCTGGAAACCAGGTTATTGAATGTAGCTCTGAAAAATCTCAACAATCTAGATAGATTCCACAAAAGTTCATGCATCAAATAACTACGATAAGAGAGAGAGAGAGAGAGAGAGAGAGAGAGAGAGAGAGAGAGAGAGAGAGAGAGAGAGAGAGAGAGGGAGAGAGAGAGAGATTTATTTTTTCGTCAACCAAAAATAACAGTCATCGTAATAATAATAAAAATAACAATAAGAAATAAATTAGTTTGGTATAGACAGGATGGAGTGATACGACCAGACGGTCATCAAAGTCAACCCCCCCCCCCCCCCTTCAAGCTATTATGTTTAAGATCCACAGTTTCAGATGACTAAAATATTGGGGAGGAACATTCTAGAATTTAAAATTATATTCTCAAAATGGAAGAATAAAATTGGGGAGGGGAATGCTAGAGTAAATCATTTTTATTTATTTATGTGGAGCGGGATATCAAAATCTGAAGAGATTCCAAAGGTTACTGAAAGAATTTAAATAATTTATACGCATATGTGATGAATTAGCAGAAATGCTTCATTTCATGGCATAGGTACGCATTGAAGATGTAACGAACATGATCTGCTTTGATTTGTCTAGATTAGGAGGGGAAAAAATAGTTAATAGGACCTAACAAGCAATATTTCAGCATAATAATCAACAATTTTTTGCTTGCAGAGGGATGTCAAAGTAGTATATAAAAAGACAAGTGAAAGATAAATAAAAATGTAAATAATTATAATAGTATGAGTTGATGTAACAGCAAAGTATAATGCAGTATCGTAATTTCATTATCACAAAATATGAATATAAAAAGCATCTATGGCGAGCTGTACATGAAAAGAGGGGGGGAATGATTTCTAGGAAATAGTAGTAGATTAGTATATCAAGTCAAAGGGTCTCAAATGTAGAGCAATTCAACCTAAACACAACTGGCATTTAACATTGCCAATTGTGTTTGAGGATTTATTTCAATGTTAAATAATTGAAATATAATAATTTTTTTTATGATTGAGTAAATAGTTGATTTATAATGGACACTATGATTTAACAAGTCTAGAGATACGAAAAATTTTCACATTTTAACAGGATGTACTATTGAGTTGGTAGTACTCCACTGCTATAATGATGGATTATAAGACCAGGAGGAAATTATTCAATGATGCCTAGAACCACAGTAGGCCCGAACGAGTTGTTTAATATATACAGGAAGTACTCAAGACATGTATGCTCAAAGAAGAGTATTAGCTGCAATATACTATACATAATATATATATTAATATACCTAGAACCCGTTCGATCAGATAAGAAAATATGATATAATAGTCATACAATTTGTAATCATGAATTTCAATTTGAATGACAGAAGTACAATGTTAGGTGACATCTCTAATTATATACACTTGGAATAATACAAAGTCTAAATGATCTCTACTATACAAATATCATATTCCAGAATATGAATGGTTGTGAGAGATTTTTCATTATTGTTCTGACCCTTATCAATTTTTATAATCCATATTGCCCACATATAGGGGCAAATGCCCAGTTTGGTATGGACTCAATGTAGCATTTTTCATCAGTATATACAATAATAACAATTTAGGACGTATAGATGCAAGTTTGAACACAGAACCTTGGATGCAGCAATTCATATCAACAATAATAATGATTTGGGATATAAATCCTTTAGATTGGATTAATAATATAAATGCAAGTTTGGTTTAACATAGAAAATAGAACGCAGCAATTCATATCATCATATACAATAATAAAGATTTGAGATATAAATCCTTTAAATTGGATTAAATAATATAAATGCAAAGTTGGTTTAACATAGAAAATAGAATGCAGCAATTCATATCAACATATACAATAATCTTGATTTGAGACATATAAATGCAAGTTTAAACACAGAAAAAATAGGATTCAGCGATTTATATCAACATATACAACATACATTAAAGAAGATGGAGGAAGATAAAAGAAGATAAAGGAAGTTTATGATTGTTTATGAGAGTTTAAACTGAAAGTAATAACTTTCAGACTTTCACTCAGCATTTTATTGCTTTGTCAAAATACGTCAAATAACTTTTACGACGTTTTGCTATATTTCACAACATATAAACCACGGAAACTACTAAAACTATATTTTTGTATTTTGGCCACATTTGAGTATTATTTCTGTAGCGAATTATTACTTCAAATATTCCATGGTCTGTATTTAAATAAAAAGAATATGAAATACATCTCTAAATGTACTGATGCTGTAACAATGTTAGTCGGCTATGTAGACTCTTTCTAAATGACTGGAATGTGATTTTGATGATTAATTAATTCTTGTAAAATAACGACTGTTTACGCCAGATAAAAAGCTCTCAACATATCTCAGATTTATTTCTAAAAATACTTCAATCGAGTTATGAAAGTTAATACTTTAAAACTCATTAGCTTGTGGTATTAATCTAAAATCTACAAAAAAAGATTGTCGTTTTTCGAAAATGCAAAATCATGCTAAAAGCGTCACGAAAAGTGAAGTAGAACAGATGTCTGAAGTGATCATTAGTTTATAATTTTAAATGCTCAACTAATCCCATTAATTTATATTTGTTAAGCTTTCGAAAATGATCACATGAGTAATTACCATAAGCAACTTCATGAAAAACATTCTTCAATAGGTCCACTCGGTGTCCAAAAATCAATTTACGCTACCAGGCACTGGTAGATTGCAGCAGTATCAATTAAAATGATATTTACTGGTACTTAAGCTAAATGGTAAGCAATTACAATCAAAAACAGTATTTTTAAATTTTCACCAAGATCGAGAAGCGGAAGATAAATAAAGAAATGCAATAATGCTAGAAAAGATTCAGCAGTATTCTTAGAAACATATTTTCAATTTGAGCTGAGAATAAAGGTGTATGATTAACCCAGTTTTGATCAAAAATATTCTGTTATTATCATTATTATTATATAATGTTATTGTTTTATACTGAATCTAAACCTAACTACTAGTTGGAATTGAACAAGACTAACTACTGATCCTTTTCAGTGCCTTTGCACTGGTGGTTACGTATGCGCACATATGTTGTAGAAAGAATAAAGATGACTCTATTATTTGTATTAACAGTTTTGCTACACTCTAACACAATTTATTTCTGTAATGTTTTGTCTGACCGACCGAGGTCAAGCTTACCCAGACAGTCTTACGACAAGAAAGGCGATAGCGTATGAAATGATCATATCTACTCCATTCTTTAAGAAATTCGACAACAGCGCTTGTGAGCTCATGCTGGTTGAAGACTACGATGTCTGCTGACCGTGGCTATAGGATAACTTTGTCCAACAGTTATCCGAAATTGTAGTCTTGACGCTTTTCTTGTCATAGTTCAAATATACTTGTCTGTTGATGTCTGACTTCGGTGATAAAAATCATTTGTATAAGTGTGCAGTGCGACTTTTAAATCACATGAGAAATTTATAATATTTAAATTGATCAATTCTCGCTGAGGAATAATGTGTTTAAAAACTAGAAATATTGTTTTACAATTCCTCCTTCCATTTGTTTATATTACAGGTATTTTGTTCACGTATATTTGAAAGACGTGATTAAAAAACATGGCATGAGGTCTGTTGCGAATTATTTCGACACAATTTTTTTCTGATAAGCAAGTAGAATAAAAACAATCGACGTATGTTTCAATTATGCTTGGTAGATAGAACTATCGTCAGAAATAACATTAAGCATATTCTGACTCACAAAAGTGTCATGTGTATATTTTTAGAACGCAAAGCATTTGGATAATTAAATAGAAATGAACGGTAACGGTAATTGAAGAAATCTTCAAGCTCTCGTTTTCGGAAATGCAATTTACGTTTGTCGAGACATTTTAATTTCACGAAGAAAAAATACGTCATGAAATCGATATATAAAAAGGTCGGAATCAGAGAACGAAACATTAAACATTTTGGCGCGTTGTTGCGAATGTCGAGCCATCGAATTTGGAGGCCAAAGTGTTTTACATTTTTTTCTCGCAGAAATTACATTTAAGTTTAAAAACTATGAAGTCACAAACAAAATTTAACATGTGCAGGTATGCAATTTAATTTATCTACTATTATAACTTTTTGTAATTATAACCTCATGAAAAATATATGTATGTTGGTAAGTTGTACTTATTTCCATATTAACAAATTTTTATTTTTTCAGTGAAGTTTTAGTTGAAATATCACGCGGAGAACAAGATTGGACAGAAGTCAGGGAATGCCTTGTTCGAGCTTTTCATCATTATTCTTTGTATAAATACTTGATACCAAATGAACAAACAAGACCAGAATTTTTAAGAAGATATTTAGAAGCAATATATGACGTCACTATACGTAATGGAAATTCAATACTTTTAGTTGGAAGATTATCTGAAAATGTAAGTACCGGTATACTAAATGAGTTTATTCGTATCTAATTCAAAATAAAATTCAACCTATTAAATGTTTTATTTTTATATCAAATACAGAACACAATTATAGGAGGAGTTATGGTTGTTCCTCCATCTAAAGAATATGGAGGATGGGAATGTGAAAAAGCTGATGATTTTTACGAAGCTTATGAAAAATATAGATTGAGAGACATCGATCTTGAAGCATTTGAAAGAATGAAAAAGTAAGTTTGGACTTTTCAAATAACTCTATGATTTGCCAGCTTATTACTTGTCAGAGATAGAAAAGAGAAATTAATTTAGATATTTCATTTCTATTCATTTATATTATTTATATTCAGATATGAAGAATGGGAATATGAAAATATATCAAAACATGTTTGTTCAACTAAAGTACCGTTATGGAATGGAATATTTTGTGCGGTTGATCCTAAATATTCAGGAAAAGGTTGTGGAAGTATGAGTTATAATGAATGCTTGAAAATAATTAAAAATATTCAAGAAAGCAATAAAAAGAAACAACTTCAAATTAAACACGAAGAAAATCTTGAAATAAAATCAAGAAAATTAATAAAGAGATTGACAGATTCAGAAAACTCACCAATGCTCTTCATGATTAGTCACAGTAAACGAGCAGTTCGATTTCACCTAAAGAATGGTTTTCAGTCCGTTGCCGATATACCGTACTACGATGAAAACACATCGACTGATCAAGATAATTCTCAATTCAACGCTACTGTATTGATGATGGATCCTCTTAACGCTGATAGAATTGCTGAATTTAGGAAAAAAATAAATTTTCCAACGAAGAGAACAAACAATATCGAAACTGGTTTACAAATGACACATATTTCTGTAACAGCTGAATCTCATTTGATACACAACAGCTCAATTACTAGCATAATAAATATGTATGGTCGCTTAAAAATCACTAGAAATAGAGGGTAAATAAAAAAGTTATCAAATAAGGTAGTTTTCTTTAGAGTTACTTTGAGACAGGTACTAAATATTAATACACTCCCAACGTGTCTCGTTGACTAACATTTGTTTTCAGTTGAATAATTAAAAATACTGTGAGACTTTTAGCTCTGAAAAGTTTATATATATAAGTAAAATGTCACGCAAAACAATCTTTTTTGAATTATTTAATCTGTTTGTAATAATATATCAAAAAATAGCAGCTGTGAAATGTTCTTTTCTTTCTCATTTTTATTTTTTTAAATGGGTGCTTTTTACAAATTTGGCTCGATTATTCACTGTTTAATTTTTGTATATGTTTTTATTATATCTTATACAATTTTTCCTATTTTGCTCAAATTATGTTTTATATATACTTAATAATACACTGACCTATTTATTGATACGTTGTCTTGTTTTTTCTACTGCATAGGAATTCTAGTAATTCTCTTATAGGAGTGATTAGGTAGTGCTGTCTGACAGATTTTTATATAAGAAGACGTGATTCACAAGTAAAATTCTCAGCCGTTTTGATAACAGACACAATATATTCGTTAATATGTTGAGAGGGTGTGGAAAACCAAGGAATCCGTGAAAATTGAGTTGAATATTCCGATATTTGACTGAACTGAATTGAAATCTTGAAAACAGTCACAAATTAAGGTTTTTTAATCGTCAGACACTGGTGATCGTCAACTAAAATTTCAATTTTTTTACACTAGCATACCTATATCCTTTAATTAAGATGCGACCGGAAGTATTGTATGGGTTTGGTAATAGGTTCAGATAAATCTTAGTTGAACAACTAACACATGAAGCTTTTATATTTTAGAGTTTGCTACTTGAAATTAGTAATTTTGGTATATTTTGGATGAACCAAAAGTAAATAGAGTCATACTTTTTACGTAAAGTCAAATGCTGTCAGATCGCGTTTTAATGTTTTAATAGAAAGGTAAATTATGGAAAATATATTTAACACCAGAAAAATTTGAATACATCTAACAGTTTTAGTCATTCAGTGGTTAACATGAAATTTTTTTTAATGTAAATATGTAATGTTTTTACTTTGCGAAAATATAAGTTTGTGATCAATCATAAAGTTGTGATAAACTCAGTAGGTTTATTGGGCAAATATTAAGTATTCACGAACAAATTATTTTTTTATAAAAATTGCAAAATATGTTGAATACGCATATTACAAATTGCCTATCGGAAAACAAGAATAAATTTTGACTTATAATTGCGTTTCATGTGGCGATGCAACAAGACCTTGGAAAATCCACGAGGTTGTGCGTCACTTCATCAATGTGACCATTTCTCAAGAACTAGTTATTTAACTAGACTAATTAATAAAATGTCCGTTGAGCAAAAACGTATAAACCTGTCTCTTGTGCTATTGCATCCACATTTTTACCAATCGAGCTATAATGTTTAACAAAATTTTTTAAAAAGACACAATTGAACACAAGATGAAAGTATGAAAGATGAAACTATCTAGTCTATTTATTTTGCTAGACCTAATTTACCTATTACCATATATGGTTGTAACAGTTGGAATAAATTTGAGATACACATAAAAATTATTACGTCATATATTAGATTGCGGTTTTAAGGCTGAAACCATAAAACCAGGAAATCACCTCATAAACCAAAACCAAATCTTTCTCAGATAAAGTACTTTTCTCTTGAGTAACCGAAAAGTGATTCTCATTTCTAGCAGGTGCGGGAGTTTAATGACTTCATTTACAAATTACCATGAGATTGAGTAAGTTTTAATTTATATAATTAGATTTAGAAAGTAACCACATCGTAGTTATCCAGCCTACATTTTAGTCAGAATCTGGTTAGGGCAATGGTATAATACAAACACTACTAATACAAAAATTAAATTGTTTATTGTCTAATATTTTATTGTTTTTTAAACATATGTGGTAAACAGTTTTGTTACTTAAAATTCAAAAGTTCCTGAAAAAATAGGTTAGAAATGAAGTTGTACTTTGAAACCAAACACTAATTATTATTTACGAAACTAATTATGCACGAAACTTATTTCACACACTATAATTTAGTCACCTTAAAGTAATGATACCATTAAGTAGGTATTAAAATTCGTATAAGTCGTATCAAATATTTTTCTAATTGTTTAATATCATGCCATACACTTACTTTCTTCTTCGAGAAAGCTTAACAAGTTTTAGCTAATGAAAAATATAAATTCATAAATTGAGTCAAAAGCTTAAAAAAATTATTTTTTTTACTGCGATTAGTGCAATATTATCCTTATATATTTCGATATATTATGGATTGCCTAATTTACAACGAAACAAAAAAAAAAATGGGTGAAAACGCGTTTGTGTATTCTAAGCCCAAGGTTGCAAAATATGTAATTTTATATTTGTTTCTTATCTAATAAATTTCTTATCTTATTCAGACGTACAAAAATTCTGTTTAAAATAGATTAAGAAAATTTTATTTTGTATTCATTTTTGAAAACGTGGGCTAAAGATTCTAGTTTGTTGCATTCACTGTTCCTATTTTTAAACACATTGTGATAAAAATATCCTCGTTTCGATATGATAGTTTTTGTTATACGTATCAGTGGTATCGTATGACATAAAATAACCCCAAAACCGATAAAATCGAACTACAGCTCACTTACATTATACTGTTGATCAATTGTGTCGTGCTGTTTCTATTTCATATAAACCAAATTATTTTGAACTTCAGTGAGTTAATCCGATAATGAGAAAATCGTCTAACATTTTTGAAAGTTTCTGTTCATGTTCACCAAAAATGTTAAGGAAATTACATATTTGTTTAAAAAACGCATTCCATAATAATGGTGAATAGAAATAGCATCAAAAATCTTTATTATAATGGGTAAAATTGGTGTATAACAGCTCATCATGTCGCAAGCATCATTATATTTGGAAAGTGTAGCCTCTAAAAGTTACAGCATGTCAAAGTTAATATTCAAGTAAATCATAATGTATTTTATTATTAACACATTTGAAGTAACTTAAAAGTACGTTAAAATTATATAACATATTTATTAGACAGGAAGTGGAGCAATCTACAGTTTAGCTAAATTGTTGTTGTTGTTGTGTTAATGTTGTAAAAATCACTTTACACAAAATTTAATACTTAAAGATAAACTACCTTGTTAGAAGGCTGTTGGCAAACTTCGAATATCTTGTATTCTTAATTCTTTTTATTGCTCTTCTCTATTTTTTCTACCACTCCCAATATTTATGGCCAATAATATATAATATATATAATATAATAAAAAAGCTATTTAAAATATATATGATTAAAATTTAAATATTTCTGCAAACAATATCAATAGAATTATGTATTCAATTGTTGATTTTCTTAAATGTTTCCATAATCTTTTAATTAATTTATACTCAGAGGCACATTTTCTAGTGACACAGCTAAATTTGAAAGCTTTTTGATTTATATCAGTATTGGTAAACGATTAAATTGTGTACTACCTAGTTTAAAATATTCTTTATAATGAAAATCAAAAGTTCTCTGACAAACAAATCAAACAAAAACGGAAATTCAATTATAACAATTAACTTGAAATGCCTTATGAGATTCAATTTCAACCTTATATGCCCAAAATATGATGTCACGTTATCAATCCGTCATTCTATGATCAAAAATTAGTTGCATATTAAATACGAAGCTGTGTGAAGTCATCTGAGCAATCATTTGCCATTATCCAATCATGGATTTCCAGAAACGTACAAATTTTATCAATCACGCAATCGTAACATCAAGTCACTTCACGTGAGAATACAATTTCATGTTTGAGAAAATGCCACACAATAGAAATCATTAATTTTTACCATTTACCAGTATGGTTGAATGTTTTTGGATTGAGTACGGTACATTTGGTTTGTCTAATCATTTTTCACATTCCCATGCTCATAGTTTTTTTTTATTTACTTTTAACATATTTGTTTAATTAACGAAAGAGATTGAATCAAATGTGCTGCAGTTAGGCAAGGGATATCAAGTTGATACCTAAGAATGAAATTTCCCAAACTAGAAGTGATTGGAATTATTTGATGGAATATGTGTTTTTTTTGAGAAAATATTTAATTAAAAAATTGTTGTTTAGTTTGTGTGAACCAAATTTAAAATACCCTAATATCTTACCATTTGTCTGTAGTAATAATGTCACATCGTTAAATAAACGTCATGAAATTAAAGTGTGGTTAAATCAGTTTACATATTGAACCCATAATGATGAATTATGTTTAAGAAAGACCAGCAAAATTAATAAACAATACTGAGTAATGTTGAAGTTGCTCAAAAAGACCTCCAACAACTTCAGAAGGCAAGTAAAATTTTATTGTGGAAATTTCAAGTTTTATTTTAATCCTCTCTGTCTATACTTGTAACTGCATTTAACTTTTACTTTGACTCAATGAGAAAAATAGCTCGGAGAAGCATTTGAGATCTGATTTAAAATTTAAATAACTCTTTTGTAGCAACTCGCAAATCTCACAACAACATCAAAAAGTCGGCATAAAGATTTGTATTAAAAATTAATAAACATAATACAGGAAAGATAGAAAAAAAATGAAACATAAGATATCAAATAATTTTTGAAAATATATTGACATATTATTAGAAAAAAATACCCATTTATATAAAAAAGTTGTGTAAAATAAATCAATTTTAGCAGATTTCACAGTAATTTGTTTAAATATCTTCCCAATAATATAGCACATATATGGAGTATAAAAGTGAAAAGACTGTTATATGTGGCATTTTCTCTGAAGTAATATTTACCCGGGACTAAAACAACTCACATTTTGGATGACGCGAATTTAAAATTGATACCGAAGCATTTTTTTTTAAATTACCAATTACAACATATCTAATTGTGGATTGGAAATTAGAACGTGATTTCCACAAGAATATTATTCAACCTCTATTTCTGATGATTCCATGGTGATCATATGTATTTATCATACTAGAAATGGGAATGTTGTGTTTCACCTGAGATTTCTCTGCTGTAGCCGAATGTGTTGTCGGAAAACTGATTCCGAATTGGACATTTTGTTTTCCCGGCATTGTACAATTTATTTTTTGCGTAAAGTCAGCAATTCTATCGGCGTCCAAAGGATCCAACATCAAAACGTTTACATTGAAATGAGATTTTGCTTTATCAATCGATGTGTTTCCATCGTAGTATGGAATATCAGCAACTGTGCAAAAACCATTCTTCTGGTGAAATCGAACTGCTTGTCTACTGTGACTAATCATAAAAAGCATTGGTGACTTTTTAAAATCCTTTTTTAAAGATTTTCTTGATTCGATTTTGGTATTTTCAATTTTTGCTGCAGAGTTGTTGACTTTAACATTCTGAATGACTGGTGAACGATGTGTTAGTATTGCCAAACTATGAATAAATGCCATAAAAGTTTTGGAATTAATTTGTTTTCTGCAATACTCGAGTAATTTTTGAGAAATTATTGAAAAATTCCCGCTGTTTTTACTCTCCATTTTCTTTATTTTGGTTATCTTGGTTTCTTGAATATTATTTATTATTTTCAAACATTCATTGTAACTCATACTCCCACATCCTCTTCCTGCATACTGGGGATCAACAGCACAAAATATTCCATTCCATAACGGTACTTTAGTTGAACAAACATGTTTTGATATATTTTCATATTCCCATTCTTCATATCTGAATATAAATAAATATGAATAATATGTCTGAATTAATTTATCTCTGACAAATAATACGATGGAAAATCATAAAGTTATTCGAAAAATACGAACTTACTTCTCTATTCTCTCAAATGCTTCAAGATCGATTTCTTTCAACTTGTATTTTTCATATGCTTCGTAAAAATCATCAGCTTTTTCACATTCCCATCCTCCATGATCTTGAGATGGAGGAACAGCCATAACTCCTCCGATAATTGTGTTCTGTATTTGATAATAATAAAAACATTTAAAAGATAATAAGGAAAACATTTAAACATTTTATTATGAATTACATATACTTGACAACATTCGTAAACTTACATTGTCAGATAATCTTCCAACTAAAAGTATTGAGTTTCCATTACGTATAGTGACGTCATATATTGCTTCTAAATATTTTCTTAAAAATTCTGGTCTTGTTTGTTCGTTTGGTATCAAGTATTTATACAAAGAATAATGATGAAAAGCTCGAACAAGGCATTCCCTGACCTCTATCCAATCTTCTTCTCCACGTGATACTTCAACTTTAACTTTACTGGAAAAAAATTGAAAATATGAACGATATAGCAATAAACGTTTATTGAACATCAAAACTATAATTATAATATGTTAATATCGTAATTCTTAAATTATACGTAAGTTTCAAACCTGTACATTTCAATTTTTGTTGAAGTTTATAACTTTTATCTTCCTTAGAAAATTGTAGATAATTTGCAAAATACTTTGATCTCAACAAAATTCGATTGTTTCGATTGTTGTATCAGCGCTCGACACTGTGTAATAATATGTGTTGAACTCCGCAGCTTTTATATACTGATTTTCTGACGCATTTGTTCTTCTCAAAATCAAAATGTCTCGAAAAAGATAATGTCCAAACGTGTGTCGCCTTTATGAAAGTGAGAGCATGAACTTTCTCCGATTCTTTTCACCGTTCATTTCAATATTGACAAATTTTACAATCTAAAAATTTCCTACTATCACTTTTATATATCAAAATAAGTTATTTCATGTAATTCTGCCGTATCAAATAAACATCGCTTGTTTCAAAAATAACCTGACTTCTACCTATACTGAAAACAAAAAATTGTCGCCGATATATGTGCCATAATCTGTTTTCCCGTAGAAATTTTAAAAGTATATGTGAACACTTGCTATTACTGATTTTTAAATAATAATATTCGTCTTAGTTCAATTTCGCCAACGAAAAATGATATAACCCGAACTAGTATTGTTTGGAATTAAAGTATTTCACTATTGTTCGTGCATTTCTTATACCGCTATTTTAATAAAATAACGTTTTATATTACAATTGACTAATTAATTCATTTAAATTTGAAACTTTCATCAATTTCTGCGCAGGCCTACCATCGCGGATGACCTCTATTGTATTTTCATGTTTAAATCTCGTTGTTATCTAAATGTGCAATAGGTCATGAGAAATTTGACGTTGTTGTTTGTAATTATGCACCATTTAGATTAAGTACCACTCAATGGTGGTTGAAACGCTACAATTTCATGTGTTCGGTGTGTCAATTACTTTTTGGCCACATTATTTTCACTATATACTTGGAAAGTGTAAATTAAGTTGTAGTTTTAACGTTGTTACGGTTGAAAACAAATGCCTAGATTTGTTGAATTCGTTTAATAATATTGGATTAATGATTTTAAATAGGTCATAAAATGATTTATAGGACAAGTCTAATGTTAATCATGAAATATTAGGTTCCTTTCACATCAGATTCTGATATTTTGTCAGAGTATTATTGTAACGACGGATGTACTCTTTGTGTTTAAAAAAAATCGAATTTTCAATTCAACATTCTAAAACATGCCGAAAAGTATATTCAATTTTATTCTGATAAATTTGTTTTACTGCAAAGCGTTGTTTTCTAGATGAAAATGATGTAATATTTTAAATTTCTGATTTTCAAATTACTGCGGGATAATTACTAAATTGTGTGAGGTCATCGAGAAAATGTAGAGCAAAATTTCTTGTTATTCATCAGCCACATGTTTCCGGAAAAGAAGAATACGATTCACACACAGGTAACGTAATGCCTCCTAGTATTCATTTATATATTTAGAATCGATATTAAGCAATAACCTAATTCGATTGATCATAATTTTAATCACCAATTGGAGAGAATTTATGCAAATTTTCTTGAAGTAATGCTTCGAACACTCAACAAAAAGTATGTGTGTGGTATGGTCATATATGGCGCTTTAAACAATTTGAGTCTTTTGCGCCAGACAATTTAAATCAAAATTTTGTATATGCCTATAGTACTCTCTTGGTAGATTTCACAAAATCAACAAGAGCAGGGAAAATGCTAGGGTCGCGTAAGATAGCTTTGAGTTGAAATTCAATGCCATAATCGCGGCATTTCATCTTTAGTATGCGTCTTTCATTTCTATATGCACGACAGTTCATTAGAAAAGTTGAGAAAGCACTGATGAAATAGTAACAAGCTACGTACGACGCGCTATATCAGCTTACTCCTTCAACAGAGATGCCAGTCGATAGCAAATAAAACAATTCAAGTCAACACTGTCAGGGAAGCAGCTAAGAGAAAATGACTTTCAAATTCAACTGTCAAATCTTACGCATCGGGGACAGCTTCGTTTTACAAATCAAGTTGAATGCGATCTGAATATAGAAATAAATATATAAACTATATATGTATACTTATTTCCACAAAAAAATATATAAGATTTTGCTTTTGAATTTCAATCTCAAGTCGTTGTCAGATATTCCAGTCTCGTTAACGTATTCTTTCAGTTTGTCTCCCATGACTTTAAGAGGAGCAACATCAGCATCGAAAAGATCATTGAAAACTTTGAAAGTGGGCATGGAAACAAAATATTGCTTCATTTCTGCCAAAGAAACATTTTGTTCTAAATCAATATCGCTGGCCTGATATTTTTTCAATCCAGTTATTTCATTGTAAAAGCCACGGTAATTATCACAACATTTTAGATATGGATGATTAACTTTAGAGTGGTATTGATGTAATGGTCTAAGAAAGTATTCCTCAAGAATGTGATTTCCTGACACTGATTGAGACGACTCTCCATTGCTTGGTGGAAGCAGGACGTCCACTCCGGAGACAGAACAACCAGACAATGCCACCAATCCATCATCTTTAAGGACTCTTTTACATTCCGCTACGAATAAGTCAATATCCATATAGTGAGCAGCTCCAAAACTAATCAACAGGTCCACAGAATTATTTTCTGCAGGCATAGCATTTTCTCGAGCGACGAAATATTTAGTTTTTGCTAAGTCGTTCATGGTTTTAGCCAACGTTATCTGTTCCTCACTTATATCAAAGCCAATAGCTGATTGAAAATACGGGAGAAACTTCCTGAGAGCTTCGCCATTTCCACATCCAGCATCCAAAAGAACATCAAATTTATTGTCTGAAGTTGATTTTCGCTTTTCTCTCAAATGTTGCATCATAACATCATACACCAAGTCTGGATAATGTATTGGATTCGTTGCATAAAGTTCTGCTGATCCTTCCGACAACCAGGGTTCCATGCCGATCTTGTTTTAAAAATTCAGCTAATGAAAATAGCAAAAAAAACGGAATTTATATCTAAAATGTGAATACAACAATATAAAAAGATAATATATTTTATTTGAAGCGGTCTGAACTAATTTTTGTTTATTCATGTCTTTACAGTCTTCACGCTGTAAATCAGTGATTCCTAACCTGGGTTCAATCGAAACCCTGGTGAAGCTGTTTCATGGGTTCGACAAAGGTCCTGAGAAACAGTTACATGTTATGAGACGTTTTTATTACCTAGCCTACTAATTATGCAAAAAACAACTTTGGTTCATCGCAGATATTCAAACTTATACGTTCAACAACTAATATATTAGCTTAGTTGTGTGTATAGCTTCCTGCAGGACCTGTCGATGTTACTCCTTAGATTCCAGTACATTTCATTGAAATCTCACATCTCCACAGATGATGCACGCTTGGGTGTGTGTATCTTTTTGATTATTTTGGCCTTCGAATATATTAGGTTGTTACCAGTGGTGGGATTTAAAATTGTTGTTAGCTGGTTTCATCACAAGAGTTATATTTTTTTAACCGGTTCTGTTACAGACAGAACATTGACAGTAATCAGTAAAGCTAACCGGTTCGCTGATCTAATAAAATTCAGTGAGACGGTTCTATAGAACCGGTGCGAACCGGCTGAATCCCACCACTGGTTGTTATGAAAAACCAAGGGGTATATTTGCGTGACCCTATTCATATTCTACCTTACTATTAAAATTTAACTCAGTTTCACAGATAAATCGAAGTTAGGCAGTAAATGTACATGAATGAATGCAAAATGTGTTTGAGTGTGTTCGAATTCTCTAGGACCTAGGTGATAGATAAATTTGCGACAAAGTATACTTAATTGCAGTGTTTTGCCCGAAGTTATCATCATTCGTTACGGACAACTCGATATGGCGCCGAGTCATATACTATATTTATTTCTTTAATATAAAACAATTGGCAAACGCTTTTATCCGCATTTATTGCAGTTAAAAGTTTGAGAAACAAATGATCTGAACTACTAACGTTTTTGAGGCATATTACCATTTTTTCGGATTTTTAAACTTTTTTTTATCAGTTTTTCGTCTTTTCATTCGCATAACTTGAACAACAAAAAAACATCTGCTTCCCCTGCCGTCGACACTATTGTTATAAAATAATGGCTATTTCCTCACGATGTAATGGTATCTTAGGTTACACCACAATATTCATTTCTATAACTTTGCACGACATTAGCTTTCTCTTTTCAAGTTAAGATTGGATTCTTAGTTTTAACCGCTAAGTACGACGGGAGTTTGCAGAGTAGCGCAAAGAATCATTGCTGTAAACAAACTTTTCGTAAATGAAGTAATATTATCATAATGCGAATTGAACATAACAGGATCCCCATCCAAATTTTGGGGCTCCAGAAGTATGCGCACCAAGATGTCGCACAGCCTGAATCCTAACCGGTACACACATACTATGTTCAGGCTGTGCGCCATCTTGGTGCGCATACTTCTGGAGGTCCCAAATTTTTTTTTATGTAATGAACTGTCATCCTTTTAATTCATGTATTTGTTTGCTAACTCAATCTCATCTACTTATAAATAATGAGGCTTCAACGTTTTGTCGCTGAGCAACCTGCGAGTCTGACATTAGCTCACACGTATTCAGACACTCGCATTGCCCTATTTCACTTGATTGTTTAATTTACAATAAATTAACAACCACAGTGAAAATAATTAAATATAAGTTGCTACTTTATAAAAGTAACTACATTTTGACTTTAGATCACTGTCACTAGAATAACTGTCACAGATATACACTGGTTGTGTAAATAATATTTCACATCCCGACTTTCATCATATATATATCATTACATAACATAACCTGTGTATATATCATACATCATGTCATAAGTTAACGCAGAACACTAACCCTCTGTCCATAGACCAGTGCAATATTCTACAATCTACAAATCTGCTTGTAATTGCAATACTAATTCCCAGCAATTGTTGTTTGCACAAAAGCGTCATTTTCACCCCGATTTAGCTCGCTGCCAAGCAGCAAAAATGCTGAATAAGTAAAATAACAAAAGCCTGAGTGGCAGCATAAGTTGCCGCTGTCACAGTCCATCGCTTCAAAACGGTTCCATTACATTTGAACCCACGTACATTTGAACCCATGACAATTGCACCTGTATGCTATTGCACCTATGGAATTTTTTTTGTTTCACGAATAGTTAAACCCATACTAACCCTAACCCATGGGTTTTAGCACCCACATATAGATTGAACCCGTGGATATACGCATGGGTTCAAATGTACATGGGTTCAAATGTACGGTCACCCTTCAAAACAATTGTCTGAATAATGGCCTTCATATTTCGTAACCAATGATTAGTAACAATTTCCCCCGGGGATTAAACTAGAAACGGCGTTGTATTTCTGGTGAGGTATTTCTGCTATTAGACTGAATAGCTCAATAAGTTGATTTAACAAACAAAAAGGATGACGCAATAAATTTAGTTTGCCACATACATCAAATACGGCACGCGCATACAGTAATATAAAACTGTTGGAAAATATGGAAATACCGTATAGTTCAGAATCAATCGGAAAATCATACTTAAAGCCATACTTACAATAAACCGGAAAAATACTTGAATTTTAAAAAACGAGTAACATTTTAATTCAGCAAAGCCAATTACACGACATCCATATGGCGATGAAAACCAAATGACCATACACTTATTAATCGAGATATCTCTTAATTAATGAAAATAAGTAAGCAATGCAGTTGGGCCATCAAAAAGCGGCGCCAAATCTTTTCTTACCAGATCAAATACATAATCTAACGGACCTGGGACATTGTCATGCAGTTGGATATAGTGAACAGATCAAGTATATAAAACAGTGGTTCTCAACCTTTTACCGACCGCGTACCACTTTACTCTTTTTTACTATGGCCGCGTACCACCGACAAAGCTCCTTTTTTGGCGTGGAGAAAAAGACACAAGAAACGTGCTATGGAAGTATTCTATAATGTGGCACTACATCTTTTGTGGCGTAACACGTAAAACGGACAAAAACACTTCCCAATATCGCTTCATTTAAGGTGGGCAATAGCGGGCGACGGCGATCTCTAAAAACAAGAATTGATAGCGCATCAGAGCTGTGGACGTTTCCCCGAACATTGACCCCGGAAAAAATACCCCTATACTTTACTTTTGCAAACTTCATGCTTATTCTGAGAGTGTTTTGGTTGTAGGCGCATATAAACGGGTTTGCGTGTTTGACACCATCATTTTTACTAAAATGAATCAACCATGTGCCGTTTGCTGATACTGGTATAGCTAAGTTTAGCCTTGTACATCGCAGCATTTGCGAGATTCAATTTTGATTACTGCAACTAAAGTAAAGCTCCGCGGAAGACATAATGATAATTAAGTCAATTAATGTACAATTAATTTCTTGAAACACAACTGAAAACTGACAAATATCTCTAAAAACTACAAAAACCAGCCAATGTTTGCAACCATGCTTGAATATCTGTTTGAGCGACAAAAGTGTCTGAGCGGCTGGGTGCAGAAATTGCAATTGTTACGTGTTGCGTCATTATTGATTCCGTGGTTATAGTTAAAAGGAAACTGAATGCTTGGGGAAACATCCGTAAACGCTGTTCAGCGAATACATACAGTAAGGAAGATAAAGCGTTGCTGGCATATTTTAGCCAACCCAAAGGTTAATTGTTGCAATAATTCAAATCTGCTCGCGTACCACTCAAAAAGATCCCGCGTACCACTATGCTATGCCATACATACTATATAATATTCTACAAATGATATGTTGCGAAAAAAGAAGGAAAAATAACTATGTATGAAAGATACTGTACCAAAAAGCACAAGTAATTTGGCAAGTATCAGGCAGTTGTAATGAAAAAGTCGTTGATATCATCTCTATAAAATTTAGTTATCGAATGCACTGTTTCCTTCTTTTACTTTATGCAATTTATGCAAAGTTTGGAATGTGCTGGAAACCAGGTTATTGAATGTAGCTCTGAAAAATCTCAACAATCTAGATAGATTCCACAAAAGTTCATGCATCAAATAACTACGATAAAGAGAGAGAGAGAGAGAGAGAGAGAGAGAGAGAGAGAGAGAGAGAGAGAGAGAGAGAGAGAGGGAGAGAGAGAGAGATTTATTTTTTCGTCAACCAAAAATAACAGTCATCGTAATAATAATAAAAATAACAATAAGAAATAAATTAGTTTGGTATAGACAGGATGGAGTGATACGACCAGACGGTCATCAAAGTCAACCCCCCCCCCCCCCCTTCAAGCTATTATGTTTAAGATCCACAGTTTCAGATGACTAAAATATTGGGGAGGAACATTCTAGAATTTAAAATTATATTCTCAAAATGGAAGAATAAAATTGGGGAGGGGAATGCTAGAGTAAATCATTTTTATTTATTTATGTGGAGCGGGATATCAAAATCTGAAGAGATTCCAAAGGTTACTGAAAGAATTTAAATAATTTATACGCATATGTGATGAATTAGCAGAAATGCTTCATTTCATGGCATAGGTACGCATTGAAGATGTAACGAACATGATCTGCTTTGATTTGTCTAGATTAGGAGGGGAAAAAATAGTTAATAGGACCTAACAAGCAATATTTCAGCATAATAATCAACAATTTTTTGCTTGCAGAGGGATGTCAAAGTAGTATATAAAAAGACAAGTGAAAGATAAATAAAAATGTAAATAATTATAATAGTATGAGTTGATGTAACAGCAAAGTATAATGCAGTATCGTAATTTCATTATCACAAAATATGAATATAAAAAGCATCTATGGCGAGCTGTACATGAAAAGAGGGGGGGAATGATTTCTAGGAAATAGTAGTAGATTAGTATATCAAGTCAAAGGGTCTCAAATGTAGAGCAATTCAACCTAAACACAACTGGCATTTAACATTGCCAATTGTGTTTGAGGATTTATTTCAATGTTAAATAATTGAAATATAATAATTTTTTTTATGATTGAGTAAATAGTTGATTTATAATGGACACTATGATTTAACAAGTCTAGAGATACGAAAAATTTTCACATTTTAACAGGATGTACTATTGAGTTGGTAGTACTCCACTGCTATAATGATGGATTATAAGACCAGGAGGAAATTATTCAATGATGCCTAGAACCACAGTAGGCCCGAACGAGTTGTTTAATATATACAGGAAGTACTCAAGACATGTATGCTCAAAGAAGAGTATTAGCTGCAATATACTATACATAATATATATATTAATATACCTAGAACCCGTTCGATCAGATAAGAAAATATGATATAATAGTCATACAATTTGTAATCATGAATTTCAATTTGAATGACAGAAGTACAATGTTAGGTGACATCTCTAATTATATACACTTGGAATAATACAAAGTCTAAATGATCTCTACTATACAAATATCATATTCCAGAATATGAATGGTTGTGAGAGATTTTTCATTATTGTTCTGACCCTTATCAATTTTTATAATCCATATTGCCCACATATAGGGGCAAATGCCCAGTTTGGTATGGACTCAATGTAGCATTTTTCATCAGTATATACAATAATAACAATTTAGGACGTATAGATGCAAGTTTGAACACAGAACCTTGGATGCAGCAATTCATATCAACAATAATAATGATTTGGGATATAAATCCTTTAGATTGGATTAATAATATAAATGCAAGTTTGGTTTAACATAGAAAATAGAACGCAGCAATTCATATCATCATATACAATAATAAAGATTTGAGATATAAATCCTTTAAATTGGATTAAATAATATAAATGCAAAGTTGGTTTAACATAGAAAATAGAATGCAGCAATTCATATCAACATATACAATAATCTTGATTTGAGACATATAAATGCAAGTTTAAACACAGAAAAAATAGGATTCAGCGATTTATATCAACATATACAACATACATTAAAGAAGATGGAGGAAGATAAAAGAAGATAAAGGAAGTTTATGATTGTTTATGAGAGTTTAAACTGAAAGTAATAACTTTCAGACTTTCACTCAGCATTTTATTGCTTTGTCAAAATACGTCAAATAACTTTTACGACGTTTTGCTATATTTCACAACATATAAACCACGGAAACTACTAAAACTATATTTTTGTATTTTGGCCACATTTGAGTATTATTTCTGTAGCGAATTATTACTTCAAATATTCCATGGTCTGTATTTAAATAAAAAGAATATGAAATACATCTCTAAATGTACTGATGCTGTAACAATGTTAGTCGGCTATGTAGACTCTTTCTAAATGACTGGAATGTGATTTTGATGATTAATTAATTCTTGTAAAATAACGACTGTTTACGCCAGATAAAAAGCTCTCAACATATCTCAGATTTATTTCTAAAAATACTTCAATCGAGTTATGAAAGTTAATACTTTAAAACTCATTAGCTTGTGGTATTAATCTAAAATCTACAAAAAAAGATTGTCGTTTTTCGAAAATGCAAAATCATGCTAAAAGCGTCACGAAAAGTGAAGTAGAACAGATGTCTGAAGTGATCATTAGTTTATAATTTTAAATGCTCAACTAATCCCATTAATTTATATTTGTTAAGCTTTCGAAAATGATCACATGAGTAATTACCATAAGCAACTTCATGAAAAACATTCTTCAATAGGTCCACTCGGTGTCCAAAAATCAATTTACGCTACCAGGCACTGGTAGATTGCAGCAGTATCAATTAAAATGATATTTACTGGTACTTAAGCTAAATGGTAAGCAATTACAATCAAAAACAGTATTTTTAAATTTTCACCAAGATCGAGAAGCGGAAGATAAATAAAGAAATGCAATAATGCTAGAAAAGATTCAGCAGTATTCTTAGAAACATATTTTCAATTTGAGCTGAGAATAAAGGTGTATGATTAACCCAGTTTTGATCAAAAATATTCTGTTATTATCATTATTATTATATAATGTTATTGTTTTATACTGAATCTAAACCTAACTACTAGTTGGAATTGAACAAGACTAACTACTGATCCTTTTCAGTGCCTTTGCACTGGTGGTTACGTATGCGCACATATGTTGTAGAAAGAATAAAGATGACTCTATTATTTGTATTAACAGTTTTGCTACACTCTAACACAATTTATTTCTGTAATGTTTTGTCTGACCGACCGAGGTCAAGCTTACCCAGACAGTCTTACGACAAGAAAGGCGATAGCGTATGAAATGATCATATCTACTCCATTCTTTAAGAAATTCGACAACAGCGCTTGTGAGCTCATGCTGGTTGAAGACTACGATGTCTGCTGACCGTGGCTATAGGATAACTTTGTCCAACAGTTATCCGAAATTGTAGTCTTGACGCTTTTCTTGTCATAGTTCAAATATACTTGTCTGTTGATGTCTGACTTCGGTGATAAAAATCATTTGTATAAGTGTGCAGTGCGACTTTTAAATCACATGAGAAATTTATAATATTTAAATTGATCAATTCTCGCTGAGGAATAATGTGTTTAAAAACTAGAAATATTGTTTTACAATTCCTCCTTCCATTTGTTTATATTACAGGTATTTTGTTCACGTATATTTGAAAGACGTGATTAAAAAACATGGCATGAGGTCTGTTGCGAATTATTTCGACACAATTTTTTTCTGATAAGCAAGTAGAATAAAAACAATCGACGTATGTTTCAATTATGCTTGGTAGATAGAACTATCGTCAGAAATAACATTAAGCATATTCTGACTCACAAAAGTGTCATGTGTATATTTTTAGAACGCAAAGCATTTGGATAATTAAATAGAAATGAACGGTAACGGTAATTGAAGAAATCTTCAAGCTCTCGTTTTCGGAAATGCAATTTACGTTTGTCGAGACATTTTAATTTCACGAAGAAAAAATACGTCATGAAATCGATATATAAAAAGGTCGGAATCAGAGAACGAAACATTAAACATTTTGGCGCGTTGTTGCGAATGTCGAGCCATCGAATTTGGAGGCCAAAGTGTTTTACATTTTTTTCTCGCAGAAATTACATTTAAGTTTAAAAACTATGAAGTCACAAACAAAATTTAACATGTGCAGGTATGCAATTTAATTTATCTACTATTATAACTTTTTGTAATTATAACCTCATGAAAAATATATGTATGTTGGTAAGTTGTACTTATTTCCATATTAACAAATTTTTATTTTTTCAGTGAAGTTTTAGTTGAAATATCACGCGGAGAACAAGATTGGACAGAAGTCAGGGAATGCCTTGTTCGAGCTTTTCATCATTATTCTTTGTATAAATACTTGATACCAAATGAACAAACAAGACCAGAATTTTTAAGAAGATATTTAGAAGCAATATATGACGTCACTATACGTAATGGAAATTCAATACTTTTAGTTGGAAGATTATCTGAAAATGTAAGTACCGGTATACTAAATGAGTTTATTCGTATCTAATTCAAAATAAAATTCAACCTATTAAATGTTTTATTTTTATATCAAATACAGAACACAATTATAGGAGGAGTTATGGTTGTTCCTCCATCTAAAGAATATGGAGGATGGGAATGTGAAAAAGCTGATGATTTTTACGAAGCTTATGAAAAATATAGATTGAGAGACATCGATCTTGAAGCATTTGAAAGAATGAAAAAGTAAGTTTGGACTTTTCAAATAACTCTATGATTTGCCAGCTTATTACTTGTCAGAGATAGAAAAGAGAAATTAATTTAGATATTTCATTTCTATTCATTTATATTATTTATATTCAGATATGAAGAATGGGAATATGAAAATATATCAAAACATGTTTGTTCAACTAAAGTACCGTTATGGAATGGAATATTTTGTGCGGTTGATCCTAAATATTCAGGAAAAGGTTGTGGAAGTATGAGTTATAATGAATGCTTGAAAATAATTAAAAATATTCAAGAAAGCAATAAAAAGAAACAACTTCAAATTAAACACGAAGAAAATCTTGAAATAAAATCAAGAAAATTAATAAAGAGATTGACAGATTCAGAAAACTCACCAATGCTCTTCATGATTAGTCACAGTAAACGAGCAGTTCGATTTCACCTAAAGAATGGTTTTCAGTCCGTTGCCGATATACCGTACTACGATGAAAACACATCGACTGATCAAGATAATTCTCAATTCAACGCTACTGTATTGATGATGGATCCTCTTAACGCTGATAGAATTGCTGAATTTAGGAAAAAAATAAATTTTCCAACGAAGAGAACAAACAATATCGAAACTGGTTTACAAATGACACATATTTCTGTAACAGCTGAATCTCATTTGATACACAACAGCTCAATTACTAGCATAATAAATATGTATGGTCGCTTAAAAATCACTAGAAATAGAGGGTAAATAAAAAAGTTATCAAATAAGGTAGTTTTCTTTAGAGTTACTTTGAGACAGGTACTAAATATTAATACACTCCCAACGTGTCTCGTTGACTAACATTTGTTTTCAGTTGAATAATTAAAAATACTGTGAGACTTTTAGCTCTGAAAAGTTTATATATATAAGTAAAATGTCACGCAAAACAATCTTTTTTGAATTATTTAATCTGTTTGTAATAATATATCAAAAAATAGCAGCTGTGAAATGTTCTTTTCTTTCTCATTTTTATTTTTTTAAATGGGTGCTTTTTACAAATTTGGCTCGATTATTCACTGTTTAATTTTTGTATATGTTTTTATTATATCTTATACAATTTTTCCTATTTTGCTCAAATTATGTTTTATATATACTTAATAATACACTGACCTATTTATTGATACGTTGTCTTGTTTTTTCTACTGCATAGGAATTCTAGTAATTCTCTTATAGGAGTGATTAGGTAGTGCTGTCTGACAGATTTTTATATAAGAAGACGTGATTCACAAGTAAAATTCTCAGCCGTTTTGATAACAGACACAATATATTCGTTAATATGTTGAGAGGGTGTGGAAAACCAAGGAATCCGTGAAAATTGAGTTGAATATTCCGATATTTGACTGAACTGAATTGAAATCTTGAAAACAGTCACAAATTAAGGTTTTTTAATCGTCAGACACTGGTGATCGTCAACTAAAATTTCAATTTTTTTACACTAGCATACCTATATCCTTTAATTAAGATGCGACCGGAAGTATTGTATGGGTTTGGTAATAGGTTCAGATAAATCTTAGTTGAACAACTAACACATGAAGCTTTTATATTTTAGAGTTTGCTACTTGAAATTAGTAATTTTGGTATATTTTGGATGAACCAAAAGTAAATAGAGTCATACTTTTTACGTAAAGTCAAATGCTGTCAGATCGCGTTTTAATGTTTTAATAGAAAGGTAAATTATGGAAAATATATTTAACACCAGAAAAATTTGAATACATCTAACAGTTTTAGTCATTCAGTGGTTAACATGAAATTTTTTTTAATGTAAATATGTAATGTTTTTACTTTGCGAAAATATAAGTTTGTGATCAATCATAAAGTTGTGATAAACTCAGTAGGTTTATTGGGCAAATATTAAGTATTCACGAACAAATTATTTTTTTATAAAAATTGCAAAATATGTTGAATACGCATATTACAAATTGCCTATCGGAAAACAAGAATAAATTTTGACTTATAATTGCGTTTCATGTGGCGATGCAACAAGACCTTGGAAAATCCACGAGGTTGTGCGTCACTTCATCAATGTGACCATTTCTCAAGAACTAGTTATTTAACTAGACTAATTAATAAAATGTCCGTTGAGCAAAAACGTATAAACCTGTCTCTTGTGCTATTGCATCCACATTTTTACCAATCGAGCTATAATGTTTAACAAAATTTTTTAAAAAGACACAATTGAACACAAGATGAAAGTATGAAAGATGAAACTATCTAGTCTATTTATTTTGCTAGACCTAATTTACCTATTACCATATATGGTTGTAACAGTTGGAATAAATTTGAGATACACATAAAAATTATTACGTCATATATTAGATTGCGGTTTTAAGGCTGAAACCATAAAACCAGGAAATCACCTCATAAACCAAAACCAAATCTTTCTCAGATAAAGTACTTTTCTCTTGAGTAACCGAAAAGTGATTCTCATTTCTAGCAGGTGCGGGAGTTTAATGACTTCATTTACAAATTACCATGAGATTGAGTAAGTTTTAATTTATATAATTAGATTTAGAAAGTAACCACATCGTAGTTATCCAGCCTACATTTTAGTCAGAATCTGGTTAGGGCAATGGTATAATACAAACACTACTAATACAAAAATTAAATTGTTTATTGTCTAATATTTTATTGTTTTTTAAACATATGTGGTAAACAGTTTTGTTACTTAAAATTCAAAAGTTCCTGAAAAAATAGGTTAGAAATGAAGTTGTACTTTGAAACCAAACACTAATTATTATTTACGAAACTAATTATGCACGAAACTTATTTCACACACTATAATTTAGTCACCTTAAAGTAATGATACCATTAAGTAGGTATTAAAATTCGTATAAGTCGTATCAAATATTTTTCTAATTGTTTAATATCATGCCATACACTTACTTTCTTCTTCGAGAAAGCTTAACAAGTTTTAGCTAATGAAAAATATAAATTCATAAATTGAGTCAAAAGCTTAAAAAAATTATTTTTTTTACTGCGATTAGTGCAATATTATCCTTATATATTTCGATATATTATGGATTGCCTAATTTACAACGAAACAAAAAAAAAAATGGGTGAAAACGCGTTTGTGTATTCTAAGCCCAAGGTTGCAAAATATGTAATTTTATATTTGTTTCTTATCTAATAAATTTCTTATCTTATTCAGACGTACAAAAATTCTGTTTAAAATAGATTAAGAAAATTTTATTTTGTATTCATTTTTGAAAACGTGGGCTAAAGATTCTAGTTTGTTGCATTCACTGTTCCTATTTTTAAACACATTGTGATAAAAATATCCTCGTTTCGATATGATAGTTTTTGTTATACGTATCAGTGGTATCGTATGACATAAAATAACCCCAAAACCGATAAAATCGAACTACAGCTCACTTACATTATACTGTTGATCAATTGTGTCGTGCTGTTTCTATTTCATATAAACCAAATTATTTTGAACTTCAGTGAGTTAATCCGATAATGAGAAAATCGTCTAACATTTTTGAAAGTTTCTGTTCATGTTCACCAAAAATGTTAAGGAAATTACATATTTGTTTAAAAAACGCATTCCATAATAATGGTGAATAGAAATAGCATCAAAAATCTTTATTATAATGGGTAAAATTGGTGTATAACAGCTCATCATGTCGCAAGCATCATTATATTTGGAAAGTGTAGCCTCTAAAAGTTACAGCATGTCAAAGTTAATATTCAAGTAAATCATAATGTATTTTATTATTAACACATTTGAAGTAACTTAAAAGTACGTTAAAATTATATAACATATTTATTAGACAGGAAGTGGAGCAATCTACAGTTTAGCTAAATTGTTGTTGTTGTTGTGTTAATGTTGTAAAAATCACTTTACACAAAATTTAATACTTAAAGATAAACTACCTTGTTAGAAGGCTGTTGGCAAACTTCGAATATCTTGTATTCTTAATTCTTTTTATTGCTCTTCTCTATTTTTTCTACCACTCCCAATATTTATGGCCAATAATATATAATATATATAATATAATAAAAAAGCTATTTAAAATATATATGATTAAAATTTAAATATTTCTGCAAACAATATCAATAGAATTATGTATTCAATTGTTGATTTTCTTAAATGTTTCCATAATCTTTTAATTAATTTATACTCAGAGGCACATTTTCTAGTGACACAGCTAAATTTGAAAGCTTTTTGATTTATATCAGTATTGGTAAACGATTAAATTGTGTACTACCTAGTTTAAAATATTCTTTATAATGAAAATCAAAAGTTCTCTGACAAACAAATCAAACAAAAACGGAAATTCAATTATAACAATTAACTTGAAATGCCTTATGAGATTCAATTTCAACCTTATATGCCCAAAATATGATGTCACGTTATCAATCCGTCATTCTATGATCAAAAATTAGTTGCATATTAAATACGAAGCTGTGTGAAGTCATCTGAGCAATCATTTGCCATTATCCAATCATGGATTTCCAGAAACGTACAAATTTTATCAATCACGCAATCGTAACATCAAGTCACTTCACGTGAGAATACAATTTCATGTTTGAGAAAATGCCACACAATAGAAATCATTAATTTTTACCATTTACCAGTATGGTTGAATGTTTTTGGATTGAGTACGGTACATTTGGTTTGTCTAATCATTTTTCACATTCCCATGCTCATAGTTTTTTTTTATTTACTTTTAACATATTTGTTTAATTAACGAAAGAGATTGAATCAAATGTGCTGCAGTTAGGCAAGGGATATCAAGTTGATACCTAAGAATGAAATTTCCCAAACTAGAAGTGATTGGAATTATTTGATGGAATATGTGTTTTTTTTGAGAAAATATTTAATTAAAAAATTGTTGTTTAGTTTGTGTGAACCAAATTTAAAATACCCTAATATCTTACCATTTGTCTGTAGTAATAATGTCACATCGTTAAATAAACGTCATGAAATTAAAGTGTGGTTAAATCAGTTTACATATTGAACCCATAATGATGAATTATGTTTAAGAAAGACCAGCAAAATTAATAAACAATACTGAGTAATGTTGAAGTTGCTCAAAAAGACCTCCAACAACTTCAGAAGGCAAGTAAAATTTTATTGTGGAAATTTCAAGTTTTATTTTAATCCTCTCTGTCTATACTTGTAACTGCATTTAACTTTTACTTTGACTCAATGAGAAAAATAGCTCGGAGAAGCATTTGAGATCTGATTTAAAATTTAAATAACTCTTTTGTAGCAACTCGCAAATCTCACAACAACATCAAAAAGTCGGCATAAAGATTTGTATTAAAAATTAATAAACATAATACAGGAAAGATAGAAAAAAAATGAAACATAAGATATCAAATAATTTTTGAAAATATATTGACATATTATTAGAAAAAAATACCCATTTATATAAAAAAGTTGTGTAAAATAAATCAATTTTAGCAGATTTCACAGTAATTTGTTTAAATATCTTCCCAATAATATAGCACATATATGGAGTATAAAAGTGAAAAGACTGTTATATGTGGCATTTTCTCTGAAGTAATATTTACCCGGGACTAAAACAACTCACATTTTGGATGACGCGAATTTAAAATTGATACCGAAGCATTTTTTTTTAAATTACCAATTACAACATATCTAATTGTGGATTGGAAATTAGAACGTGATTTCCACAAGAATATTATTCAACCTCTATTTCTGATGATTCCATGGTGATCATATGTATTTATCATACTAGAAATGGGAATGTTGTGTTTCACCTGAGATTTCTCTGCTGTAGCCGAATGTGTTGTCGGAAAACTGATTCCGAATTGGACATTTTGTTTTCCCGGCATTGTACAATTTATTTTTTGCGTAAAGTCAGCAATTCTATCGGCGTCCAAAGGATCCAACATCAAAACGTTTACATTGAAATGAGATTTTGCTTTATCAATCGATGTGTTTCCATCGTAGTATGGAATATCAGCAACTGTGCAAAAACCATTCTTCTGGTGAAATCGAACTGCTTGTCTACTGTGACTAATCATAAAAAGCATTGGTGACTTTTTAAAATCCTTTTTTAAAGATTTTCTTGATTCGATTTTGGTATTTTCAATTTTTGCTGCAGAGTTGTTGACTTTAACATTCTGAATGACTGGTGAACGATGTGTTAGTATTGCCAAACTATGAATAAATGCCATAAAAGTTTTGGAATTAATTTGTTTTCTGCAATACTCGAGTAATTTTTGAGAAATTATTGAAAAATTCCCGCTGTTTTTACTCTCCATTTTCTTTATTTTGGTTATCTTGGTTTCTTGAATATTATTTATTATTTTCAAACATTCATTGTAACTCATACTCCCACATCCTCTTCCTGCATACTGGGGATCAACAGCACAAAATATTCCATTCCATAACGGTACTTTAGTTGAACAAACATGTTTTGATATATTTTCATATTCCCATTCTTCATATCTGAATATAAATAAATATGAATAATATGTCTGAATTAATTTATCTCTGACAAATAATACGATGGAAAATCATAAAGTTATTCGAAAAATACGAACTTACTTCTCTATTCTCTCAAATGCTTCAAGATCGATTTCTTTCAACTTGTATTTTTCATATGCTTCGTAAAAATCATCAGCTTTTTCACATTCCCATCCTCCATGATCTTGAGATGGAGGAACAGCCATAACTCCTCCGATAATTGTGTTCTGTATTTGATAATAATAAAAACATTTAAAAGATAATAAGGAAAACATTTAAACATTTTATTATGAATTACATATACTTGACAACATTCGTAAACTTACATTGTCAGATAATCTTCCAACTAAAAGTATTGAGTTTCCATTACGTATAGTGACGTCATATATTGCTTCTAAATATTTTCTTAAAAATTCTGGTCTTGTTTGTTCGTTTGGTATCAAGTATTTATACAAAGAATAATGATGAAAAGCTCGAACAAGGCATTCCCTGACCTCTATCCAATCTTCTTCTCCACGTGATACTTCAACTTTAACTTTACTGGAAAAAAATTGAAAATATGAACGATATAGCAATAAACGTTTATTGAACATCAAAACTATAATTATAATATGTTAATATCGTAATTCTTAAATTATACGTAAGTTTCAAACCTGTACATTTCAATTTTTGTTGAAGTTTATAACTTTTATCTTCCTTAGAAAATTGTAGATAATTTGCAAAATACTTTGATCTCAACAAAATTCGATTGTTTCGATTGTTGTATCAGCGCTCGACACTGTGTAATAATATGTGTTGAACTCCGCAGCTTTTATATACTGATTTTCTGACGCATTTGTTCTTCTCAAAATCAAAATGTCTCGAAAAAGATAATGTCCAAACGTGTGTCGCCTTTATGAAAGTGAGAGCATGAACTTTCTCCGATTCTTTTCACCGTTCATTTCAATATTGACAAATTTTACAATCTAAAAATTTCCTACTATCACTTTTATATATCAAAATAAGTTATTTCATGTAATTCTGCCGTATCAAATAAACATCGCTTGTTTCAAAAATAACCTGACTTCTACCTATACTGAAAACAAAAAATTGTCGCCGATATATGTGCCATAATCTGTTTTCCCGTAGAAATTTTAAAAGTATATGTGAACACTTGCTATTACTGATTTTTAAATAATAATATTCGTCTTAGTTCAATTTCGCCAACGAAAAATGATATAACCCGAACTAGTATTGTTTGGAATTAAAGTATTTCACTATTGTTCGTGCATTTCTTATACCGCTATTTTAATAAAATAACGTTTTATATTACAATTGACTAATTAATTCATTTAAATTTGAAACTTTCATCAATTTCTGCGCAGGCCTACCATCGCGGATGACCTCTATTGTATTTTCATGTTTAAATCTCGTTGTTATCTAAATGTGCAATAGGTCATGAGAAATTTGACGTTGTTGTTTGTAATTATGCACCATTTAGATTAAGTACCACTCAATGGTGGTTGAAACGCTACAATTTCATGTGTTCGGTGTGTCAATTACTTTTTGGCCACATTATTTTCACTATATACTTGGAAAGTGTAAATTAAGTTGTAGTTTTAACGTTGTTACGGTTGAAAACAAATGCCTAGATTTGTTGAATTCGTTTAATAATATTGGATTAATGATTTTAAATAGGTCATAAAATGATTTATAGGACAAGTCTAATGTTAATCATGAAATATTAGGTTCCTTTCACATCAGATTCTGATATTTTGTCAGAGTATTATTGTAACGACGGATGTACTCTTTGTGTTTAAAAAAAATCGAATTTTCAATTCAACATTCTAAAACATGCCGAAAAGTATATTCAATTTTATTCTGATAAATTTGTTTTACTGCAAAGCGTTGTTTTCTAGATGAAAATGATGTAATATTTTAAATTTCTGATTTTCAAATTACTGCGGGATAATTACTAAATTGTGTGAGGTCATCGAGAAAATGTAGAGCAAAATTTCTTGTTATTCATCAGCCACATGTTTCCGGAAAAGAAGAATACGATTCACACACAGGTAACGTAATGCCTCCTAGTATTCATTTATATATTTAGAATCGATATTAAGCAATAACCTAATTCGATTGATCATAATTTTAATCACCAATTGGAGAGAATTTATGCAAATTTTCTTGAAGTAATGCTTCGAACACTCAACAAAAAGTATGTGTGTGGTATGGTCATATATGGCGCTTTAAACAATTTGAGTCTTTTGCGCCAGACAATTTAAATCAAAATTTTGTATATGCCTATAGTACTCTCTTGGTAGATTTCACAAAATCAACAAGAGCAGGGAAAATGCTAGGGTCGCGTAAGATAGCTTTGAGTTGAAATTCAATGCCATAATCGCGGCATTTCATCTTTAGTATGCGTCTTTCATTTCTATATGCACGACAGTTCATTAGAAAAGTTGAGAAAGCACTGATGAAATAGTAACAAGCTACGTACGACGCGCTATATCAGCTTACTCCTTCAACAGAGATGCCAGTCGATAGCAAATAAAACAATTCAAGTCAACACTGTCAGGGAAGCAGCTAAGAGAAAATGACTTTCAAATTCAACTGTCAAATCTTACGCATCGGGGACAGCTTCGTTTTACAAATCAAGTTGAATGCGATCTGAATATAGAAATAAATATATAAACTATATATGTATACTTATTTCCACAAAAAAATATATAAGATTTTGCTTTTGAATTTCAATCTCAAGTCGTTGTCAGATATTCCAGTCTCGTTAACGTATTCTTTCAGTTTGTCTCCCATGACTTTAAGAGGAGCAACATCAGCATCGAAAAGATCATTGAAAACTTTGAAAGTGGGCATGGAAACAAAATATTGCTTCATTTCTGCCAAAGAAACATTTTGTTCTAAATCAATATCGCTGGCCTGATATTTTTTCAATCCAGTTATTTCATTGTAAAAGCCACGGTAATTATCACAACATTTTAGATATGGATGATTAACTTTAGAGTGGTATTGATGTAATGGTCTAAGAAAGTATTCCTCAAGAATGTGATTTCCTGACACTGATTGAGACGACTCTCCATTGCTTGGTGGAAGCAGGACGTCCACTCCGGAGACAGAACAACCAGACAATGCCACCAATCCATCATCTTTAAGGACTCTTTTACATTCCGCTACGAATAAGTCAATATCCATATAGTGAGCAGCTCCAAAACTAATCAACAGGTCCACAGAATTATTTTCTGCAGGCATAGCATTTTCTCGAGCGACGAAATATTTAGTTTTTGCTAAGTCGTTCATGGTTTTAGCCAACGTTATCTGTTCCTCACTTATATCAAAGCCAATAGCTGATTGAAAATACGGGAGAAACTTCCTGAGAGCTTCGCCATTTCCACATCCAGCATCCAAAAGAACATCAAATTTATTGTCTGAAGTTGATTTTCGCTTTTCTCTCAAATGTTGCATCATAACATCATACACCAAGTCTGGATAATGTATTGGATTCGTTGCATAAAGTTCTGCTGATCCTTCCGACAACCAGGGTTCCATGCCGATCTTGTTTTAAAAATTCAGCTAATGAAAATAGCAAAAAAAACGGAATTTATATCTAAAATGTGAATACAACAATATAAAAAGATAATATATTTTATTTGAAGCGGTCTGAACTAATTTTTGTTTATTCATGTCTTTACAGTCTTCACGCTGTAAATCAGTGATTCCTAACCTGGGTTCAATCGAAACCCTGGTGAAGCTGTTTCATGGGTTCGACAAAGGTCCTGAGAAACAGTTACATGTTATGAGACGTTTTTATTACCTAGCCTACTAATTATGCAAAAAACAACTTTGGTTCATCGCAGATATTCAAACTTATACGTTCAACAACTAATATATTAGCTTAGTTGTGTGTATAGCTTCCTGCAGGACCTGTCGATGTTACTCCTTAGATTCCAGTACATTTCATTGAAATCTCACATCTCCACAGATGATGCACGCTTGGGTGTGTGTATCTTTTTGATTATTTTGGCCTTCGAATATATTAGGTTGTTACCAGTGGTGGGATTTAAAATTGTTGTTAGCTGGTTTCATCACAAGAGTTATATTTTTTTAACCGGTTCTGTTACAGACAGAACATTGACAGTAATCAGTAAAGCTAACCGGTTCGCTGATCTAATAAAATTCAGTGAGACGGTTCTATAGAACCGGTGCGAACCGGCTGAATCCCACCACTGGTTGTTATGAAAAACCAAGGGGTATATTTGCGTGACCCTATTCATATTCTACCTTACTATTAAAATTTAACTCAGTTTCACAGATAAATCGAAGTTAGGCAGTAAATGTACATGAATGAATGCAAAATGTGTTTGAGTGTGTTCGAATTCTCTAGGACCTAGGTGATAGATAAATTTGCGACAAAGTATACTTAATTGCAGTGTTTTGCCCGAAGTTATCATCATTCGTTACGGACAACTCGATATGGCGCCGAGTCATATACTATATTTATTTCTTTAATATAAAACAATTGGCAAACGCTTTTATCCGCATTTATTGCAGTTAAAAGTTTGAGAAACAAATGATCTGAACTACTAACGTTTTTGAGGCATATTACCATTTTTTCGGATTTTTAAACTTTTTTTTATCAGTTTTTCGTCTTTTCATTCGCATAACTTGAACAACAAAAAAACATCTGCTTCCCCTGCCGTCGACACTATTGTTATAAAATAATGGCTATTTCCTCACGATGTAATGGTATCTTAGGTTACACCACAATATTCATTTCTATAACTTTGCACGACATTAGCTTTCTCTTTTCAAGTTAAGATTGGATTCTTAGTTTTAACCGCTAAGTACGACGGGAGTTTGCAGAGTAGCGCAAAGAATCATTGCTGTAAACAAACTTTTCGTAAATGAAGTAATATTATCATAATGCGAATTGAACATAACAGGATCCCCATCCAAATTTTGGGGCTCCAGAAGTATGCGCACCAAGATGTCGCACAGCCTGAATCCTAACCGGTACACACATACTATGTTCAGGCTGTGCGCCATCTTGGTGCGCATACTTCTGGAGGTCCCAAATTTTTTTTTATGTAATGAACTGTCATCCTTTTAATTCATGTATTTGTTTGCTAACTCAATCTCATCTACTTATAAATAATGAGGCTTCAACGTTTTGTCGCTGAGCAACCTGCGAGTCTGACATTAGCTCACACGTATTCAGACACTCGCATTGCCCTATTTCACTTGATTGTTTAATTTACAATAAATTAACAACCACAGTGAAAATAATTAAATATAAGTTGCTACTTTATAAAAGTAACTACATTTTGACTTTAGATCACTGTCACTAGAATAACTGTCACAGATATACACTGGTTGTGTAAATAATATTTCACATCCCGACTTTCATCATATATATATCATTACATAACATAACCTGTGTATATATCATACATCATGTCATAAGTTAACGCAGAACACTAACCCTCTGTCCATAGACCAGTGCAATATTCTACAATCTACAAATCTGCTTGTAATTGCAATACTAATTCCCAGCAATTGTTGTTTGCACAAAAGCGTCATTTTCACCCCGATTTAGCTCGCTGCCAAGCAGCAAAAATGCTGAATAAGTAAAATAACAAAAGCCTGAGTGGCAGCATAAGTTGCCGCTGTCACAGTCCATCGCTTCAAAACGGTTCCATTACATTTGAACCCACGTACATTTGAACCCATGACAATTGCACCTGTATGCTATTGCACCTATGGAATTTTTTTTGTTTCACGAATAGTTAAACCCATACTAACCCTAACCCATGGGTTTTAGCACCCACATATAGATTGAACCCGTGGATATACGCATGGGTTCAAATGTACATGGGTTCAAATGTACGGTCACCCTTCAAAACAATTGTCTGAATAATGGCCTTCATATTTCGTAACCAATGATTAGTAACAATTTCCCCCGGGGATTAAACTAGAAACGGCGTTGTATTTCTGGTGAGGTATTTCTGCTATTAGACTGAATAGCTCAATAAGTTGATTTAACAAACAAAAAGGATGACGCAATAAATTTAGTTTGCCACATACATCAAATACGGCACGCGCATACAGTAATATAAAACTGTTGGAAAATATGGAAATACCGTATAGTTCAGAATCAATCGGAAAATCATACTTAAAGCCATACTTACAATAAACCGGAAAAATACTTGAATTTTAAAAAACGAGTAACATTTTAATTCAGCAAAGCCAATTACACGACATCCATATGGCGATGAAAACCAAATGACCATACACTTATTAATCGAGATATCTCTTAATTAATGAAAATAAGTAAGCAATGCAGTTGGGCCATCAAAAAGCGGCGCCAAATCTTTTCTTACCAGATCAAATACATAATCTAACGGACCTGGGACATTGTCATGCAGTTGGATATAGTGAACAGATCAAGTATATAAAACAGTGGTTCTCAACCTTTTACCGACCGCGTACCACTTTACTCTTTTTTACTATGGCCGCGTACCACCGACAAAGCTCCTTTTTTGGCGTGGAGAAAAAGACACAAGAAACGTGCTATGGAAGTATTCTATAATGTGGCACTACATCTTTTGTGGCGTAACACGTAAAACGGACAAAAACACTTCCCAATATCGCTTCATTTAAGGTGGGCAATAGCGGGCGACGGCGATCTCTAAAAACAAGAATTGATAGCGCATCAGAGCTGTGGACGTTTCCCCGAACATTGACCCCGGAAAAAATACCCCTATACTTTACTTTTGCAAACTTCATGCTTATTCTGAGAGTGTTTTGGTTGTAGGCGCATATAAACGGGTTTGCGTGTTTGACACCATCATTTTTACTAAAATGAATCAACCATGTGCCGTTTGCTGATACTGGTATAGCTAAGTTTAGCCTTGTACATCGCAGCATTTGCGAGATTCAATTTTGATTACTGCAACTAAAGTAAAGCTCCGCGGAAGACATAATGATAATTAAGTCAATTAATGTACAATTAATTTCTTGAAACACAACTGAAAACTGACAAATATCTCTAAAAACTACAAAAACCAGCCAATGTTTGCAACCATGCTTGAATATCTGTTTGAGCGACAAAAGTGTCTGAGCGGCTGGGTGCAGAAATTGCAATTGTTACGTGTTGCGTCATTATTGATTCCGTGGTTATAGTTAAAAGGAAACTGAATGCTTGGGGAAACATCCGTAAACGCTGTTCAGCGAATACATACAGTAAGGAAGATAAAGCGTTGCTGGCATATTTTAGCCAACCCAAAGGTTAATTGTTGCAATAATTCAAATCTGCTCGCGTACCACTCAAAAAGATCCCGCGTACCACTATGCTATGCCATACATACTATATAATATTCTACAAATGATATGTTGCGAAAAAAGAAGGAAAAATAACTATGTATGAAAGATACTGTACCAAAAAGCACAAGTAATTTGGCAAGTATCAGGCAGTTGTAATGAAAAAGTCGTTGATATCATCTCTATAAAATTTAGTTATCGAATGCACTGTTTCCTTCTTTTACTTTATGCAATTTATGCAAAGTTTGGAATGTGCTGGAAACCAGGTTATTGAATGTAGCTCTGAAAAATCTCAACAATCTAGATAGATTCCACAAAAGTTCATGCATCAAATAACTACGATAAAGAGAGAGAGAGAGAGAGAGAGAGAGAGAGAGAGAGAGAGAGAGAGAGAGAGAGAGAGAGAGGGAGAGAGAGAGAGATTTATTTTTTCGTCAACCAAAAATAACAGTCATCGTAATAATAATAAAAATAACAATAAGAAATAAATTAGTTTGGTATAGACAGGATGGAGTGATACGACCAGACGGTCATCAAAGTCAACCCCCCCCCCCCCCCTTCAAGCTATTATGTTTAAGATCCACAGTTTCAGATGACTAAAATATTGGGGAGGAACATTCTAGAATTTAAAATTATATTCTCAAAATGGAAGAATAAAATTGGGGAGGGGAATGCTAGAGTAAATCATTTTTATTTATTTATGTGGAGCGGGATATCAAAATCTGAAGAGATTCCAAAGGTTACTGAAAGAATTTAAATAATTTATACGCATATGTGATGAATTAGCAGAAATGCTTCATTTCATGGCATAGGTACGCATTGAAGATGTAACGAACATGATCTGCTTTGATTTGTCTAGATTAGGAGGGGAAAAAATAGTTAATAGGACCTAACAAGCAATATTTCAGCATAATAATCAACAATTTTTTGCTTGCAGAGGGATGTCAAAGTAGTATATAAAAAGACAAGTGAAAGATAAATAAAAATGTAAATAATTATAATAGTATGAGTTGATGTAACAGCAAAGTATAATGCAGTATCGTAATTTCATTATCACAAAATATGAATATAAAAAGCATCTATGGCGAGCTGTACATGAAAAGAGGGGGGGAATGATTTCTAGGAAATAGTAGTAGATTAGTATATCAAGTCAAAGGGTCTCAAATGTAGAGCAATTCAACCTAAACACAACTGGCATTTAACATTGCCAATTGTGTTTGAGGATTTATTTCAATGTTAAATAATTGAAATATAATAATTTTTTTTATGATTGAGTAAATAGTTGATTTATAATGGACACTATGATTTAACAAGTCTAGAGATACGAAAAATTTTCACATTTTAACAGGATGTACTATTGAGTTGGTAGTACTCCACTGCTATAATGATGGATTATAAGACCAGGAGGAAATTATTCAATGATGCCTAGAACCACAGTAGGCCCGAACGAGTTGTTTAATATATACAGGAAGTACTCAAGACATGTATGCTCAAAGAAGAGTATTAGCTGCAATATACTATACATAATATATATATTAATATACCTAGAACCCGTTCGATCAGATAAGAAAATATGATATAATAGTCATACAATTTGTAATCATGAATTTCAATTTGAATGACAGAAGTACAATGTTAGGTGACATCTCTAATTATATACACTTGGAATAATACAAAGTCTAAATGATCTCTACTATACAAATATCATATTCCAGAATATGAATGGTTGTGAGAGATTTTTCATTATTGTTCTGACCCTTATCAATTTTTATAATCCATATTGCCCACATATAGGGGCAAATGCCCAGTTTGGTATGGACTCAATGTAGCATTTTTCATCAGTATATACAATAATAACAATTTAGGACGTATAGATGCAAGTTTGAACACAGAACCTTGGATGCAGCAATTCATATCAACAATAATAATGATTTGGGATATAAATCCTTTAGATTGGATTAATAATATAAATGCAAGTTTGGTTTAACATAGAAAATAGAACGCAGCAATTCATATCATCATATACAATAATAAAGATTTGAGATATAAATCCTTTAAATTGGATTAAATAATATAAATGCAAAGTTGGTTTAACATAGAAAATAGAATGCAGCAATTCATATCAACATATACAATAATCTTGATTTGAGACATATAAATGCAAGTTTAAACACAGAAAAAATAGGATTCAGCGATTTATATCAACATATACAACATACATTAAAGAAGATGGAGGAAGATAAAAGAAGATAAAGGAAGTTTATGATTGTTTATGAGAGTTTAAACTGAAAGTAATAACTTTCAGACTTTCACTCAGCATTTTATTGCTTTGTCAAAATACGTCAAATAACTTTTACGACGTTTTGCTATATTTCACAACATATAAACCACGGAAACTACTAAAACTATATTTTTGTATTTTGGCCACATTTGAGTATTATTTCTGTAGCGAATTATTACTTCAAATATTCCATGGTCTGTATTTAAATAAAAAGAATATGAAATACATCTCTAAATGTACTGATGCTGTAACAATGTTAGTCGGCTATGTAGACTCTTTCTAAATGACTGGAATGTGATTTTGATGATTAATTAATTCTTGTAAAATAACGACTGTTTACGCCAGATAAAAAGCTCTCAACATATCTCAGATTTATTTCTAAAAATACTTCAATCGAGTTATGAAAGTTAATACTTTAAAACTCATTAGCTTGTGGTATTAATCTAAAATCTACAAAAAAAGATTGTCGTTTTTCGAAAATGCAAAATCATGCTAAAAGCGTCACGAAAAGTGAAGTAGAACAGATGTCTGAAGTGATCATTAGTTTATAATTTTAAATGCTCAACTAATCCCATTAATTTATATTTGTTAAGCTTTCGAAAATGATCACATGAGTAATTACCATAAGCAACTTCATGAAAAACATTCTTCAATAGGTCCACTCGGTGTCCAAAAATCAATTTACGCTACCAGGCACTGGTAGATTGCAGCAGTATCAATTAAAATGATATTTACTGGTACTTAAGCTAAATGGTAAGCAATTACAATCAAAAACAGTATTTTTAAATTTTCACCAAGATCGAGAAGCGGAAGATAAATAAAGAAATGCAATAATGCTAGAAAAGATTCAGCAGTATTCTTAGAAACATATTTTCAATTTGAGCTGAGAATAAAGGTGTATGATTAACCCAGTTTTGATCAAAAATATTCTGTTATTATCATTATTATTATATAATGTTATTGTTTTATACTGAATCTAAACCTAACTACTAGTTGGAATTGAACAAGACTAACTACTGATCCTTTTCAGTGCCTTTGCACTGGTGGTTACGTATGCGCACATATGTTGTAGAAAGAATAAAGATGACTCTATTATTTGTATTAACAGTTTTGCTACACTCTAACACAATTTATTTCTGTAATGTTTTGTCTGACCGACCGAGGTCAAGCTTACCCAGACAGTCTTACGACAAGAAAGGCGATAGCGTATGAAATGATCATATCTACTCCATTCTTTAAGAAATTCGACAACAGCGCTTGTGAGCTCATGCTGGTTGAAGACTACGATGTCTGCTGACCGTGGCTATAGGATAACTTTGTCCAACAGTTATCCGAAATTGTAGTCTTGACGCTTTTCTTGTCATAGTTCAAATATACTTGTCTGTTGATGTCTGACTTCGGTGATAAAAATCATTTGTATAAGTGTGCAGTGCGACTTTTAAATCACATGAGAAATTTATAATATTTAAATTGATCAATTCTCGCTGAGGAATAATGTGTTTAAAAACTAGAAATATTGTTTTACAATTCCTCCTTCCATTTGTTTATATTACAGGTATTTTGTTCACGTATATTTGAAAGACGTGATTAAAAAACATGGCATGAGGTCTGTTGCGAATTATTTCGACACAATTTTTTTCTGATAAGCAAGTAGAATAAAAACAATCGACGTATGTTTCAATTATGCTTGGTAGATAGAACTATCGTCAGAAATAACATTAAGCATATTCTGACTCACAAAAGTGTCATGTGTATATTTTTAGAACGCAAAGCATTTGGATAATTAAATAGAAATGAACGGTAACGGTAATTGAAGAAATCTTCAAGCTCTCGTTTTCGGAAATGCAATTTACGTTTGTCGAGACATTTTAATTTCACGAAGAAAAAATACGTCATGAAATCGATATATAAAAAGGTCGGAATCAGAGAACGAAACATTAAACATTTTGGCGCGTTGTTGCGAATGTCGAGCCATCGAATTTGGAGGCCAAAGTGTTTTACATTTTTTTCTCGCAGAAATTACATTTAAGTTTAAAAACTATGAAGTCACAAACAAAATTTAACATGTGCAGGTATGCAATTTAATTTATCTACTATTATAACTTTTTGTAATTATAACCTCATGAAAAATATATGTATGTTGGTAAGTTGTACTTATTTCCATATTAACAAATTTTTATTTTTTCAGTGAAGTTTTAGTTGAAATATCACGCGGAGAACAAGATTGGACAGAAGTCAGGGAATGCCTTGTTCGAGCTTTTCATCATTATTCTTTGTATAAATACTTGATACCAAATGAACAAACAAGACCAGAATTTTTAAGAAGATATTTAGAAGCAATATATGACGTCACTATACGTAATGGAAATTCAATACTTTTAGTTGGAAGATTATCTGAAAATGTAAGTACCGGTATACTAAATGAGTTTATTCGTATCTAATTCAAAATAAAATTCAACCTATTAAATGTTTTATTTTTATATCAAATACAGAACACAATTATAGGAGGAGTTATGGTTGTTCCTCCATCTAAAGAATATGGAGGATGGGAATGTGAAAAAGCTGATGATTTTTACGAAGCTTATGAAAAATATAGATTGAGAGACATCGATCTTGAAGCATTTGAAAGAATGAAAAAGTAAGTTTGGACTTTTCAAATAACTCTATGATTTGCCAGCTTATTACTTGTCAGAGATAGAAAAGAGAAATTAATTTAGATATTTCATTTCTATTCATTTATATTATTTATATTCAGATATGAAGAATGGGAATATGAAAATATATCAAAACATGTTTGTTCAACTAAAGTACCGTTATGGAATGGAATATTTTGTGCGGTTGATCCTAAATATTCAGGAAAAGGTTGTGGAAGTATGAGTTATAATGAATGCTTGAAAATAATTAAAAATATTCAAGAAAGCAATAAAAAGAAACAACTTCAAATTAAACACGAAGAAAATCTTGAAATAAAATCAAGAAAATTAATAAAGAGATTGACAGATTCAGAAAACTCACCAATGCTCTTCATGATTAGTCACAGTAAACGAGCAGTTCGATTTCACCTAAAGAATGGTTTTCAGTCCGTTGCCGATATACCGTACTACGATGAAAACACATCGACTGATCAAGATAATTCTCAATTCAACGCTACTGTATTGATGATGGATCCTCTTAACGCTGATAGAATTGCTGAATTTAGGAAAAAAATAAATTTTCCAACGAAGAGAACAAACAATATCGAAACTGGTTTACAAATGACACATATTTCTGTAACAGCTGAATCTCATTTGATACACAACAGCTCAATTACTAGCATAATAAATATGTATGGTCGCTTAAAAATCACTAGAAATAGAGGGTAAATAAAAAAGTTATCAAATAAGGTAGTTTTCTTTAGAGTTACTTTGAGACAGGTACTAAATATTAATACACTCCCAACGTGTCTCGTTGACTAACATTTGTTTTCAGTTGAATAATTAAAAATACTGTGAGACTTTTAGCTCTGAAAAGTTTATATATATAAGTAAAATGTCACGCAAAACAATCTTTTTTGAATTATTTAATCTGTTTGTAATAATATATCAAAAAATAGCAGCTGTGAAATGTTCTTTTCTTTCTCATTTTTATTTTTTTAAATGGGTGCTTTTTACAAATTTGGCTCGATTATTCACTGTTTAATTTTTGTATATGTTTTTATTATATCTTATACAATTTTTCCTATTTTGCTCAAATTATGTTTTATATATACTTAATAATACACTGACCTATTTATTGATACGTTGTCTTGTTTTTTCTACTGCATAGGAATTCTAGTAATTCTCTTATAGGAGTGATTAGGTAGTGCTGTCTGACAGATTTTTATATAAGAAGACGTGATTCACAAGTAAAATTCTCAGCCGTTTTGATAACAGACACAATATATTCGTTAATATGTTGAGAGGGTGTGGAAAACCAAGGAATCCGTGAAAATTGAGTTGAATATTCCGATATTTGACTGAACTGAATTGAAATCTTGAAAACAGTCACAAATTAAGGTTTTTTAATCGTCAGACACTGGTGATCGTCAACTAAAATTTCAATTTTTTTACACTAGCATACCTATATCCTTTAATTAAGATGCGACCGGAAGTATTGTATGGGTTTGGTAATAGGTTCAGATAAATCTTAGTTGAACAACTAACACATGAAGCTTTTATATTTTAGAGTTTGCTACTTGAAATTAGTAATTTTGGTATATTTTGGATGAACCAAAAGTAAATAGAGTCATACTTTTTACGTAAAGTCAAATGCTGTCAGATCGCGTTTTAATGTTTTAATAGAAAGGTAAATTATGGAAAATATATTTAACACCAGAAAAATTTGAATACATCTAACAGTTTTAGTCATTCAGTGGTTAACATGAAATTTTTTTTAATGTAAATATGTAATGTTTTTACTTTGCGAAAATATAAGTTTGTGATCAATCATAAAGTTGTGATAAACTCAGTAGGTTTATTGGGCAAATATTAAGTATTCACGAACAAATTATTTTTTTATAAAAATTGCAAAATATGTTGAATACGCATATTACAAATTGCCTATCGGAAAACAAGAATAAATTTTGACTTATAATTGCGTTTCATGTGGCGATGCAACAAGACCTTGGAAAATCCACGAGGTTGTGCGTCACTTCATCAATGTGACCATTTCTCAAGAACTAGTTATTTAACTAGACTAATTAATAAAATGTCCGTTGAGCAAAAACGTATAAACCTGTCTCTTGTGCTATTGCATCCACATTTTTACCAATCGAGCTATAATGTTTAACAAAATTTTTTAAAAAGACACAATTGAACACAAGATGAAAGTATGAAAGATGAAACTATCTAGTCTATTTATTTTGCTAGACCTAATTTACCTATTACCATATATGGTTGTAACAGTTGGAATAAATTTGAGATACACATAAAAATTATTACGTCATATATTAGATTGCGGTTTTAAGGCTGAAACCATAAAACCAGGAAATCACCTCATAAACCAAAACCAAATCTTTCTCAGATAAAGTACTTTTCTCTTGAGTAACCGAAAAGTGATTCTCATTTCTAGCAGGTGCGGGAGTTTAATGACTTCATTTACAAATTACCATGAGATTGAGTAAGTTTTAATTTATATAATTAGATTTAGAAAGTAACCACATCGTAGTTATCCAGCCTACATTTTAGTCAGAATCTGGTTAGGGCAATGGTATAATACAAACACTACTAATACAAAAATTAAATTGTTTATTGTCTAATATTTTATTGTTTTTTAAACATATGTGGTAAACAGTTTTGTTACTTAAAATTCAAAAGTTCCTGAAAAAATAGGTTAGAAATGAAGTTGTACTTTGAAACCAAACACTAATTATTATTTACGAAACTAATTATGCACGAAACTTATTTCACACACTATAATTTAGTCACCTTAAAGTAATGATACCATTAAGTAGGTATTAAAATTCGTATAAGTCGTATCAAATATTTTTCTAATTGTTTAATATCATGCCATACACTTACTTTCTTTTTCAAGAAAGCTTAACAAGTTTTAGCTAATGAAAAATATAAATTCATAAATGGAGTCAAAATCTAATCTAAATTTTGACTGGGATTAGTGTAATATTAGCCTTATATATTCCGGTATATTATGGATTGCCTAATTTATAACAACAAAAAAATAGCCCAAGGTTGTTAAATATGTAATTTTATATTTGTTTCTTATCTAATAAATTTCTTATCTTATTCAGACGTACAAAAATTCTGTATAAAAGATAATTTGATCTTGTATCCATTTTTAAAATGTGGGCTAAAGATTCTAGTTTGTTGCTTTCACTGTTTCTATTTTTAAACACATTGTGATAAAAATATCTCTGTTTTGATAGTTTTAGTTATACGTATCAGTGGTATCGTATAACATAAAATAACCCCCAAAGCGATAAAATCAAACTACAGCTCACTTACATTATACTGTTGATCAATTGTGTCGTGCTGTTTCTATTTCATATAAACCAAATTATTTTGAACTTCAGTGAGTTAATCCGATAATGAGAAAATCGTCTAACGTTTTTGAAAGTTTCTGTTCATGTTCACCAAAAATGTTAAGGAAATTTTATATTTTTCAAAAAACGCATTCCATAATAATGGTAAATAGAAATAGCATCAAAAATCTTTATTATAATGAGTAAAATTGGTGTATAACAGCTCATCATGTCGCAAGCATCATTATATTCGGAATTTGGAAAGTGTAGCCTCTAAAAGTTACAGCATGTCAAAGTTAATATTCAAGTAAATCATAATGTATTTTATTATTAACACACTTGAAGTAACTTTTAAAGTACGTCAAAATTATATAGCATATTTATTAGACAAAAAGTGTAGCAATCTACAGTTTTGTTAAATTGTTGTTGTTGTTGTGTTAATGTTGTAAAAATCAATTTACACAAATTAATACCTAAAAGATGAAATACCTTGTTAGAAGGCTATTGGATTTCATCTACGTTCAATGGGGCTCATGGTTTTAACTTTTTTATTATTACCTTTTCATCAATGTATGCGTTAATTCAATTTTGTAATCAAGAATTACAAACAAAGTTAGTTCATCAATACAAAAATAATCAAATTTGTAAGCAAACTTCAAATATCTTGTATTCTTAATTATTTTTAATTTTCTGCTCTTTATTTTTTCTACCACTCCCAATATTTATGTCCAATAATAAATAATATATATAATATATTAAAAAAGCTATTTAAAATATATAGGATAAATATTTAAATATTTTTGCAAACAATATCAATAGAGTTATGTATTCATTTGTTGATTTTCTTAAATGTTTCCATAATCTTTTAATTAATTTATACTCAGAGGCACATTTTCTAGTGACACAGCTAAATTTGACAGCTTTTTGATTTATATCAGTATTGGTAAACGATTAAATTGTGTACTACCTAGTGTAAAATATTCTTTATAATGAAAATCAAAAGTTCTCTGACAAACGAATCAAACAAAAACGGAAATTCAATTATAACAATTAACTTGAAATGCCTTATGAGATTCAATTTCAACCTTATATGCCCAAAATATGATGTCACGTTATCAATCCGTCATTCTATGATCAAAAATTTATTGGATATTAAAAACGAAGCTGTGTGAAGTCATCTGGGCAATCATTTGCCATTATCCAATCATGGATTTCCAGAAACGTACAAATTTTATCAATCACGCAAGCGTAACATCAAGTCACTTCACGTGAGAATACAATTTCATGTTTGAGAAAATGCCACACAATAGAAATCATTAATTTTTACCATTTACCAGTATGGTTGAATGTTTTTGGATTGAGTACATTTGGTTTGTTAGACTCTAATCATTTCTCACATTCCCATGCTCATAGTTTTTTTACTTTTAACTTTTAACATATTTGTTTAATTAACGAAAGAGATTTAATCAAATGTGCTGCAGATAAGCAGAAAGAAATATCAAGTTGATATCTAATAATAAAATGTCCCAAATTAGAAGTGATTGGGATTATTTTATTTTTTATTTTTTTGAGAAAATATTTCATTATATAAAAAATTGTTGTTTAGTTCGGGTGAACCAAATTTAAAATACCCTAATATCTTACCATTTGTCTGTAGTAATAATGTCACATCGTTAAATAAACGTCATGAAATTAAAGTGTGGTTAAATCAGTTTACATATTGAAACCATAATGATGAATTATGTTTAAGAAAGACCAGCACAATTTATAAACAATACTGAGTAATGTTAAAGTTGCTCAAAATGACCTCCAACAACTTCAGAAAGCAAGTAAAATTTTATTGTGGAAATTTCAAGTTTTATTTTAATCCTCTCTGTCTAAACTTGTAACTGCATTTAACTTTTACTTTGACTCAATGAGAAAAATAGCTCGGAGAAGCATTTGAGATCTGATTTAAAATTTAAATAACTCTTTTGTAGCAACTCGCAAATCTCGCGACAACATCAAAAAGTCGGCATAAAGATTTGTATTAAAAATTAATAAACATAATACAGGAAAGATAGAAAAAAATGAAACATAAAAAAATCAGATAATTTTTGAAAATATATTGACATATTATTAGAAAAAAACACCCATTTATATAAAAAAGTTGTGTAAAATAAATCAATTTTAGCGGATTTCACAGTAACTTGTTTAAATATCTTCCCAATAATATAGCACATATATGAAGTATAAAGTAAAAAGACTGTTATATGTGGCATTTTCTCTGAAGTAATATTTACACGGGACTAAAACAACTCACATTTTGGATGACGCGAATTTAAAATTGATACCGAAGCATTTTTTTTTAAATTACCAATTACAACATATCTAATTGTGGATTGGAAATTAGAACGTGATTTCCACAAGAATATTATTCAACCTCTATTTCTGATGATTCCATAGTGATCATATGTATTTATCATACTAGAAATGGGAATGTTGTGTTTCACCTGAGATTTCTCTGCTGTAGCCGAATGTGTTGTCGGAAAACTGATTCCGAATTGGACATTTTGTTTTCCCGGCATTGTACAATTTATTTTTTGCGTAAAGTCAGCAATTCTATCGGCGTCCAAAGGATCCAACATCAAAACGTTTACATTGAAATGAGATTTTGCTTTATCAATCGATGTGTTTTCATCGTAGTATGGAATATCGGCAACTGTGCATAAACCATTCTTCTGGTGAAATCGAACTGCTTGTCTACTGTGACTAATCATAAAAAGCATTGGTGACTTTTTAAAATCCTTTTTTAAAGATTTTCTTGATTCGATTTTGGTATTTTCAATTTTTGCTGCAGAGTTGTTGACTTTAACATTCTGAATGACTGGTGAACGATGTGTTAGTATTGCCAAACTATGAATAAATGCCATAAAAGTTTTGGAATTAATTTGTTTTCTGCAATACTCGAGTAATTTTTGAGAAATTATTGAAAAATTCCCGCTGTTTTTACTCTCCATTTTCTTTATTTTGGTTATCTTGGTTTCTTGAATATTATTTATTATTTTCAAACATTCATTGTAACTCATACTCCCACATCCTCTTCCTGCATACTTGGGATCAACAGCACAAAATATTCCATTCCATAACGGTACTTTAGTTGAACAAACATGTTTTGATATATTTTCATATTCCCATTCTTCATATCTGAATATAAATAAATATAAATAATATGTCTGAATTAATTTATCTCTGACAAATAATACGATGGAAAATCATAAAGTTATTCGAAAAATACGAACTTACTTCTCCATTCTTTCAAATGCTTCAAGATCGATTTCTTTTAACTTGTATTTTTCATATGCTTCGTAAAAATCATCAGCTTTTTCACATTCCCATCCTCCATGATCTTGAGATGGAGGAACAGCCATAACTCCTCCGATAATTGTGTTCTGTATTTGATAATAATGAAAACATTTAAAAGATAATAAGGAAAACATTTAAACATTTTATTATGAATTACATATACTTGACAACATTCGTAAACTTACATTGTCAGATAATCTTCCAACTAGAAGTATTGAGTTTCCATTACGTATAGTGACGTCATATATTGCTTCTAAGTATCTTCTTAAAAATTCTGGTCTTGTTTGTTCGTTTGGTATCAAGTATTTATACAAAGCATAATGATGAAAAGCTCGAACAAGGCATTCCCTGACTTCTGTCCAATCTTCTTCCTCACGTGATACTTCAACTATAACTTTACTGAAAAAAAAATTTAAAATATGAACGATATAGCAATAAACGTTTATTAAACATCAAAACTAAAATTATAATATGTTATTATCTTAATTCTTAAATTATACGTAAGTGTCATACCTGCACATTTTAACTTTTGTTGAAGTTTATAACTTTTATCTTCCTTAGAAAATTGTAGATAATTTGCAAAATACTTTGATCTCAACAAAATTCGATTGTTTCGATTGTTGTATCAGCGCTCGACACTGTGTAATAATATGTGTTGAAGTCCGCAGCTTTTATATACTGATTTCATGACGCATTTGTTCTTCTCAAAATCAAAATGTCTCGAAAAAGGTAATGTCCAAACGTATATCGCCTTTTTAAAAAGGAGAGCATGAACTTTCTCCGATTCTTTTCACCGTTCATTTCAATATTGACAAATTTTACAATCTAAAAATATCCTACTACCACTTTTATATATCAAAATAAGTTATTTCATGTAATTCTGCCGTATCAAATAAACACCGCTTGTTTTAAAAATAACCTGACTTCTACCTATACTGAAAACAAAAAATTGTCGCCGATATATGTGCCATAATCTGTTTTCCCGTGAAAATTTTAAAAGTATATGTGAACACTTGCTATTACTGATTTTTAAATAATAATATTCGTCTTAGTTCAATTTCGCCAACGAAAAATGATATAACCCGAACTAGTATTGTTTGGAATTAAAGTATTTCACTATTGTTCGTGCATTTCTTATGCCGCTATTTTAATAAAATAACGTTTTATATTACAATTGACTAATTAATTCATTTAAATTTGAAACTTTCATCAATTTCTGCGCAGGCCCACCATCGCGGATGACCTCTATTGTATTTTCATGTTTAAATCTCGTTGTTATCTAAATGTGCAATAGGTCATGAGAAATTTGACGTTGTTGTTTGTAATTATGCACCATTTAGATTAAGTACCACTCAATGGTGGTTGAAACGCTACAATTTCATGTGTTCGGTGTGTCAATTACTTTTTGGCCACATTATTTTCACTATATACTTGGAAAGTGTAAATTAAGTTGTAGTTTTAACGTTGTTACGGTTGAAAACAAATGCCTAGATTTGTTGAATTCGTTTAATAATATTGGATTAATGATTTTAAATAGGTCATAAAATGATTTATAGGACAAGTCTAATGTTAATCATGAAATATTAGGTTCCTTTCACATCAGATTCTGATATTTTGTCAGAGTAATATTGTAACGACGGATGTACTCTTTGTGTTTAAAAAAAATCGAATTTTCAATTCAACATCCTAAAACATGCCGAAAAGTATATTCAATTTTATTCTGATAAATTTGTTTTACTGCAAAGCGTTGTTTTCTAGATGAAAATGATGTAATATTTTAAATTTCTGATTTTCAAATTACTGCGGGATAATTACTAAATTGTGTGAGGTCATCGGGAAAATGTAGAGCAAAATTTCTTGTTATTCATCAGCCACATGTTTCCGGAAAGGAAGAATACGATTCACACACAGGTAACGTAATGCCTCCTAGTATTCATTTATATATTTAGAATCGATATTAAGCAATAACCTAATTAAATTGATCATAATTTTGATCACCGATTGGGGAGAATTTATGCAAATTTTCTTAAAGTAATACCCCGAACACTCAACAAAAAGTAGAAAAAGCACTAATGAAATAGTAACGAAAATATCGGTTGGAGACCAAAGACTTATCGATCGAAACTGCGGTTTCGATTCATGACTCTATAGTGACACCGCGTGTCCTATAACTAATTAATTAATAACTTGCTAATTATAGGACATAATTCATCCAAAATCAATAGGCTTCTGGTCCGAGATATGATGAATGCACATGCAAAAAATTGGAGTAGTTTCAACCACGCCTTCGTGAGATATCGCGTGCATTTGAAAGACAAACAGACAAAAACCTATAAACATACTTACCGATCTAAAGATCAATAAGTAACAAGCAACTTACGACGCACTATATCAGCTTACCACTTCAACAGAGATGGTAGTTGATAGGAGATAAAACAATTCAAGTCAACACTGTCAGGGAAGCAGCTAAGAGAAAATGACTTTCAAATTCAACTGTCATATCTTACGAATCGGGGACAGCTTCGGTATATATCAACGTAACTGTAAATATGCCGTAGAAATGTTGAAACCGTTTTATTATCAAATTTTTTTTTATTAACAAAAAAATTCGACTTTTAACTTAAAGCCACCAACAGTGTGCCAAAAATAACACATCACTTGCTCAAAATGTTATTTAATAAGGTCAAATATTTTTAGTCCGAGTGCTACGTCATCCATACTATATTTTTTTTTTAAATAAGCATATGCAAAATGGAATAATGAGAAAATACCAAGCTACGTTGGTAGATGTTATTTGTACTCAAGGCAGCAAAATAATTATATAGAGTTATAAACAGTAGTGGGATTCAGCCGGTTCGCACCGGTTCTATAGAACCGTCCCACGGAATTTTATGAGATCAGCGAACCGGTTGGCGTTACTGTAAAAAACGGACTTTATGTAACAGAACCGACTGAAAAATATGACATTCGTGTGATGGAACCGACTGACAAAAAATTTGAATCCCACCACTGGTTATAAACATAGATTAGGGAATCTAATAGCGTACAATTTAGTTGAAGGCAATATTATTCGAAAAAAATAGATCATTTGCTAAATCATTCTGATCGAATTAAAATACAATAGTTAATCAGTAGAAGAAAATTGTAGAATGCATTGAAACACAAGAAAATTCAAATTTTTGACATATGTTACGAGGGATAAATTTATTATTTTTTATCACAACTACTTTGAAAACTATATTATAAAAATCATTTTTCCCTAACAACCACATTATTGATATTTACATTATTATGCAAAATGTTATTAATATACATTGGTTTTTGAATCATGCTACTCATTTATACACCGAATGTGTAAAAAATGAAAGGCAAGTTGCCGTTGAAGTCTGAAACTCAGAGTAAGTCGATGGTTTAATAATATAACTTACGACTTAAAAGTGCTAATATGCTTATTTGTTATGCTTTTGCGAATATTTAAAATACTGTTCAATTTTTAACGTAGTTTATATTAAAAATAAAACAACGCGTTTTTCCTAATTACTTGTTTTACAGGTATAATTTAAGGAGCTACGACGGAAGTACGTATATAATATCCAATATAAAAGGCGCTACACCCAACGGTACAGAGTTTCAAATTTTGAGGTGATTTTTATGATATTTTTTTTTATTGCAAGTTCAGTCACCTGTATGTAGTACCTTAGTAAGTTCCCACGATCTGTGCATTATGATGGATGGCCCTTACTTGAATCACAGACACTATACGCCGGACTCAAACACACATGAAACTGCCGTTTAATTTGGAAAAACATGTCGGATATATTTGATAAAAATTGAAACTGAAAAGTACCACAACATACCACAGTTATAATTATAAAAAATATAACTTTTGTTGTTTAATTGCGTTCACCACATCATCACCAAGTTCGTTTCAACAAAACCGATAATGAAATCCGAAACTTCAACTCAAATATGTTTCAATTCTACAAATCCATATATTTAAGTCTAGGCCAAAAGCCAGTAAATTATTGACAATTAGATGATGACAATGTATTGTTTTGTTTTCGCAAACCTCTTAGCACATTCCTGCAAGTAGACTAGGTAATTGTCAAACACTAACGCGGTGACGTCTGGAAGTTGTCAGTTCTGAAAAAATTCTTTGTTAAGTAATTATAATTGCGTCAACCACAGATATATGAAAGTCGCACTGTGTAATTTATTTCAAGCTATGCAGCTGTGTCGTTCCAAGCACAATTGTCATTAGTGGCTTAAACACGTATTAGTAAAAGTCGGTGTTCATTGTTTTACAGACCTGTGGCTTTAACTAGAAATTCTTTGTTTAATTAATTAGAGATTTATCAAGAAAATATTGGCTATCTACGAATCCAATTTTCAGTATCTACGAGTGGGTTTTGTAGTTGCTTCGTTGGTAAATATTTTATTTTGGCTATTGGACGACTAAACTATCGCGATGGATTCAGATCGTTGCAAAGGCTTTATTTGTAATGTAAAGCGGGAAAACAAAAATTTAATCACATAATCTTAAAAATGAAATATCACATGGTAACTGAAACAATTTTTATTTTATTACCTTAAATTATTTATTTTCTCGATTTATTTCTTTACATCTATTACTTTGTGAGTTGATTAACCGCACATTTGAAGTACCAAGTCAAGTCGAGTTTATTTTTTCCAACCAGTAAATAAATAAAAGGAACAATTATACACAGAAAATACGAGAAAAAAAAAGAAAAATTACAGTTTTACTGGGAAAAAGAAGTCGCGAGGAACCAAAACTGGTTATCGAGCAACGACACCCAAGGTTCAAATATCTTGTTTGAATAAGTGAATTTTTAGAGTTAAGAAACTACTGTTTTTTAGTTTTTTGAGATTCCATTAAAGAGTCGGAAAACCCACTGCTGGACGGGGGATTTCCCAATTCAGTAAATTAATGAAAGCATGGGCTGTTCCGACATTTATGAATATATGTACATATATACACTCAATTCAGTCAGTATTCAATTCAGTTCCGCCAAACATAGTTTCATATTTAGCAAAAGATTTAATCAAACCATATAAATATCAAATAAAAACATATTAAATATAGATTGAATACCTAAATTAAATTAAATAGAGAAAATTAAACTACACTAGTTGTGATTTTATCATAAATATGATTTATTATCAAATAAGAAAAGACAAATTTTTGTTTGAATCATGGACTACATAAATTCGGAAAAAAAAATTGAGCGTTCAGTATAGTTTATGAGGCCCGGTGGAAAGTATCGTATGGAACGAAATCCTGGGCAACTAGTTGGTTTCTAAGCTTTGATATGGAAATCATAAAGTTGAACTTTTCCTAAAATGCAAAACCGAGAATGAATTCTACATAACACGTATCCGAAGTAAACGTGATCTCATTTTAATGAATTTATTCATGTTTTTCTGAAAAATATAGACGTTGGAAAAGCGTAGTTTGAGCTTCGGTCATTATTTATTACACATCGTCTAAACATTAAGATGACCTATAGATAAAAATCACTTCGGTTAGTATAAAATTGTATTTTTCTCACACGAGGCATTCCTTTCGCGTAAATGTCCAACGTGCTTTTGAATAGATTTAGTATAACAACATAATTGACTTTAACAATAAAAGAAATTACCTGATAATAAATCCTACAATTGGAAAAGAAGAGATATCTTAAATAATATCTTATAATCCTAAAATTACTTAAATTCTTTTAGAATATTTTTATGTTTTTATTGTATAAACACTGTAAACTGATATGCGTGTGGGGGCGTATAAAACTATTTATAACTGGCGTTTTCTTTCCTTTTCGAAGAGTATATTCTGTTAAATTCTTTTTTTGGATCAATGTCCGAGAACATCAGTGCTTTCTATGCTTTTTATTTTTAGGAATGTCAATGTAAAATTAGTACACTAAATGACATTGATAAACATATATATTTATTTATTTGATTTAAAAAAAAAATGGAAAAATTACTAAGCTCTAAAAAAACTTGCAGCCAACACTAATTTGGAAACAATATACAACTATATATATAATATATATTTCGAGTCCACCAATAGAAAATACGACCTACATTTTGGTTTGAGTGAACCACGGAATTAGAAGAGCTCAAACTTAATATTCTGAACATTCAATGTAAAAAGAATTAGGCGAGGTTATCCGGCTTCTAGGTTATCCGGCTCTAACTCATCTCACTCAACTCACTGTAAAACATATAATTAATTAATATTTGTATTAAAAATGATGAAAGTAAAAAATGAAATTGAAGAATAGAATATTCTTCTTGCCAAGTGCTCAAACTATGCAAATTGAAATTAAGAATGTTTCATAAGTATAAAAATTATTAAATAAGTTCAAGTAAAATACACCAATGACAACTGTAACAATCTTGCAATCAGATTTGAATGTAATGTATGATAGATTTGTTATAGTCGGTATTCTGCTGTTACAAAACGTCACAATCGAAATATTTCTGAAAGACCTCTCTCTGTACATAGATACTAAATTTATATTTCCCTAATTTGATTAAATATTTTAACTTCTAATTTAGAGTCCTTTAAAAAATTTTGTATTTATTTTTATCGACACCTAGTGTTTAACAAACAAACAATTCTTTGACACATTATTTATGTAAATTTCACACTTTTATTTTCGTAGAAGTAGAGGTTATATTAACTCAGAGCATGCTTCTATTGAAATAAAAGTTTATTCGGCTATTTTTGGCAATATACCAGAATGCATTTTTTAATATATATACATACACATATAAAATGTGTTTTTCTTTGTTTCGTTTGGGATTTTGTATAAAATATTATATTCAATATATTCAACCGAATAATCTTTACCTACATGATCTACAAGTTAAAAGTAAAGGTTCACACATTAGGTCTAATTATATCGTTCAACATCGTTTCTAAATATTCTAAATCTATATCAGTATTAACAGTCCACCATTCGTTGAGCAATATTTATTATTTCAAGATAATAGAGGCAAGATAAATATAAAATTTGCAGGTGTGAGTCATCGCAACTAGAGTTTCGGAAATATTTTCGAATTGTAGATTAAATATCGTTTGATTATTACGCCACAGTCATGCGTAACGCCATAATATGTGATAGTAGCATGCTAAATAAAATGAAATTTTTCATAATGAAAATCCGATACCAAAGTATCCACGTGAATGTGACCGTTTCTATTATTTCTACTTAAATAGATGAAGTAACGGGGATTTTTAGCGACATTTTGTTTAGATTTGATATAAAATAGACGAGTAGGTAATCGTAATTGACGCTTAAAATGACTTTTTACAGATTTACGAATGACCCATTCACCTATCCTATCATTTATTTGAAACAATATGTAACAAGGGTAGTTTATAGAAGTTACTAACAAATCGACTTAAGCGCTTATAGCCACCTAATTAGATACTCATATTGCGAAGTGCGGTGTTCCGCCAGTCGCATATTGGGTGTTTTATCTATAAAGTGTAAATTGACCAAAATTACTTGGTTCAATTGCCAAAACTCGGTGGAAATAAAAATAAAATATTATTGGAGGAAAGTGTAAAAAATAATATACCCTGTAATGAAAGTGATGGATCACTGATTAGCACTTCACATGATTTACCTAATATACATATTGAAATCGCTCCCTTGGTGATTTTGTTCACGAATGGGGAATGTATCGCCAAGACGACGTAATTAAGTTTGATTTTTTCCAAATGCCCTGTTGTCATGTTTAATATGGCCTTTTTTAAATTGACGGTAAATATTTCCACGTGATGCATTGCCCGCTAACATATTTTTGAAGCATGTTCCTGTTTTATCCCACAAAAAAAAAATACATTTTGTTGATATGTAATAAATTCAATATTGCGAGAGAAGGGTTGAAGTAATTTGATAATATTTTTAATTTTGAAATACGAGGCAAAACAATTTTTTGAAGTGTGCATCGTACATTGTTCCTATTTTTAAACACATAATGATAAAAATATCCTTAATGGATATGATCGTCTTGGTTCACATAGTGAAGGCTCGGATCGTATGGCACAAAATAACTCCCAAATCGATAATGTTAAACTATAAATATACGATGTATTCATTTTAAAAAGAGACGAATTTAAATTGGAACCTGAGCTAACTATTCTGATAAAGCGAGAGTCGTTATAGGTTTAAGTACGGGTACCTAGCAGATTTTTCTTAACATTTTTACTTTAAACCAATATAGGATTCAAAATGTTCTAGTTACGACATTAACATAAGAAGTGGAAAATGACATTTCACAATTTCTAACAAGGATGTATGAAATTACAAGTGTATCGACTACAACACCGAGTTAATCACAATTTATGTTATAAAGGTTATTTAGCCCAACTATTAGAAAGCGATTGACGCTAAGTTATGTCGATACCGACTAGTGTGACAAAATTAGTCCTTGCTTTATGATATCAATAAAGCTACAGAAATCTATTCAAAGAAGATATGGGTAAAATATTTATAATTCAACTAAAGGGGTTCTGCTTCTTTAGATACCCACAAATAACTTTTACATAAGAATACCCACGAACTGATTAAAATTCTGAGGTTGTAAAGATTTTTTAGATACTGTTTTTTGCCATCGTATTTCATATTTCAAATAATTGAAGAAGAAAGTTTGCATATTGATATAAATAATCAATATCGTTTTTTCATTAAAATATTTTTTTAATGTTTATACAATATATCTTCATACACACTTAGCGGATAATTCATGATTGTCCCTTCATGCAAAGAATATGGGGAATGAGAATGCAAAAATACTGAAGTTTTTATTAAACACCTAATAAAAACAAGTTGAATGATATTAATATTGGAGCGTAAAAGAAAGAAGAGAAAAACCGAGTTTCAATTATTAAGATATTAAAAAGTGCCATCATTTTTCGATCCAAATTGGTTAAATAAGCATGTAATTGCAAGATTTTGATATTATGATTGCAAAAAGTTCATCTCATTAGCACCAGCACAGAAGAGTGAATCTGGCAAAAATACGAATAATTTCTAACAAAATAGCTCGATGGATTGTAGATTTAATCTATTCCAGTTTTTACTTTTGTGAGGCGAGTGATGTCGAGAGTTGATACAAAAATAACTTTAAAATATGTTTATCGTATAGTATTCCGTATTTAAATAAAGAGCTTATTAATATATTTCGTTAAGTATTATTATATTTGTGTTACTTATTACTTTCAATTGATCTTTCTCGTTTTTAGTTTCAGACTGCAGAAGTTGAGCATTAGCACAGATCTGAAGAACTTTTTATGCTAGCCATGATTTTAAAGTCTTTATCACATAACGATATCCATATTCACTTAGTCAGTTAACCACCGCTGAGTGCAAGTGAGTTTAAAATCTTCCTCACCTTCATACACAACTTTCAATAATAAAACGAATAATAAATATGTTGATATTTTTTTATAAATATCATTTGTTATATAATACAGAAACTGTGCGCTGGCAAAAATGTTACGAAAATAAAACTAACATATTATTAGAGGTAAGTTCTTTCGTTGATATCATCATGCAATTTATTGAATCCTGGTGTTAATCATAGCTATCATTTCTAATTGTTTTCAAATAGATTTTAGTTACAGCTATAAAAATCTTATTGGAAGATTTTGAGACAAAATTCACAATGGTTATCATTTTAGATTATTATCAAAATATTTGCCATGTGCTTTCACTAATACCTTCAAATTATCTATGTTGATCTTTATTCAAAAGTATATTTGCTTGTTTAAAATACTAATGTTAAAATGTCGTGCAAAGAACAGAAAACAAATACCCATAAATCAGCGCATACCTGATCATATCAGCTAATTTCCATATAGGACGTACAATTATATATTGCGATGTGAAACCCATAATTCGTGTTTTTTGTATTTACCGATATTTTTGATTCAGATCACACCTTGCTATCATGAATTCAATCAAGCAGAGGGCTAAATTGTAGATCTCTGCAGTTTCCTAATTTGGTTTATCTCAAAGAGAACTTTCATTTTCTGAGATTCGTTTTTTTTTTGTAAAAGCTAGTGAATTAGGGTATTCTTTAAATACAGAAATATTTGAGACTTTGGAGTAAACTTTTTCAACTACACCCACTTTTGGTAAAAAAATCACACTTTTGGGGATTTCTCAAATTGCTCGTTCCAAATATGTACTTGCGTATATTATATATATAGAGTAGACTAGTCAGACAAATTGAAATTTTTTGTTTTTCATTCTCATTAGGCAGCTGCACCAAATGATATCAAAATAAGTTATGTTCTTATGGCAACATCAATAGCTAAACGTATATATATTTTGAAAAGGAAAAGTCGAATCGAAATACAAACCATTAATTTATTTACTGTCTGGTCTAATATTACCAATATTCATTTAGGTTTATTGAATATATCGCACAATTAATTATAAAAATTATTTAATATTACAACGCTTCAAACATGATTATTTCAAAATAAGTTGAATGCATTGTGCGCTGTGTACATTGTGGCTGATTTTTGATTCTGTAATTTTTTTTCCCGTTTGAATATTCAGAAATTTGTGTTAATTAGGAAATAAAAACCATTCAACATTGTCAACGTAACAAAATAACCTGTTTTCAATATTCAGAAAATCGATCTATTTTACAGAACAATACATAGGCAGTAAAAATACAAAAAAAGGGAATTTTATATCTGCGTTCTTATTCAGAATAGGTTTTTTCGTTGTCAGGGTATCAGTGGTGTACATTGTTGTTGTTTGTTTTGATTCTGCAATTTTTCATTACAAGTTGAATAACATAAAAATGCATTAAATTACGATAGTTCGAGGTTCTAGTTTAAAAACAGAATAATATTTGACAGTAATATTTATTTGTACCGAAATATTTTAATATTATAATTATATATACTAGCTTATTTCCAACAAAACATTCCTTCAATAAAAATGTTTATACTTGTTTCATAAACAGGTGCTTGTGATGTGTTTCTCATGGGAAAAGCTTTTGAAAGTATATGATCTCCTGTAAACTGTTAATTACATCTCATTAGACAAGAAGTTCGGTAATTTCCGTGTAATTATTGATCTGCTAATAGCAACTTCTATTGTTTGTGAAGGTATAATGAAAACAAACAACGTACAAAATGATTACAGTTTTGTTTGAGGGGGACTGATTTATCGAAATCATACCAGAAAGTTTTTATTTCTGCCTCAAAATACACCTGTATTTTTAAGTTTTCGAGTTCTTCGTTTAGGCTCTTGCATAGTCAAATATTATGTATGGAAAAAATAACTGAATGTAATCAAACAAAAAATAGAAAAGTTATTTTTCTATAAACAATATTTTCATTGCAAATATTACTCCAGAAATCTATTTTTATGCATACCAAGTGAAATACAATAACATAAAAGAAAAATATTTCTATTGTCGGACGTTTACACAATCGGGTTAAACAACAAACTCCTAATACTCATTGCGTTTCACCGACAGACTCACATTTGACGTAAAATTTAAAATCACTTTTACAAACCTACAAAATTATGTAACAATTTTACTTTATGGTCAAATTACGGAATTTGTTACGTTCAAGCAATTTTCTGTATAATTTGCAATAGCGAACCTCGTGCGAAAAATTGCTACATAATTGAAGGTCACAGTTTTGAAAGTTAGAGTTCATACCACAATAAGATCATTTCTCTGTAGATTGCTAGTGTGACTTACATAGCAACATGACATCAGATCGTTTTTCTCACAAGCCGATTTTTTCAGTACAAACATGATGTTATATAAACTTAGAGAAGTTTTTTTGTTGTCTGATATATTATCTATTGCTCAATTGGGGTGAATTTATATCTGAAGATAGGGCGGACTTTACTGCCATCGTAATGGGCACATAACACGAATGCCTAATTCTCGAATTTAAAAAAATTATAGGCAAGTAAACTTTTTTATTATCATTTTCGGCAAACGAACATCTAATTCGCCAAATAAAATGTAGTGGTTTCGAATATTCTAAGATATAAAAATAAATTTGTTTGAAGACATTATCACAAGTTATGTGTGATAAGTGGGTGGTTATTATTAAGTCACCTTACTCATTCCAAATTTAGAATTTGTTTTTGATTTTATAATGAAAATTACATATAAAAAAATATAGTTTGAGTTCTTGTCTGTTGAAAAGAATTGATATTTAAATTGTTATAAATCTGCAAAAGAACGAGTATGTTATCGCCAATTTGGCGGCCAAAACCCAACGTTTTGTTTGGACATATTGGCGTTGAGAAAGCTGCTAAGCTTTAGGAGTACTCAACTTTGATATATAACAAAGGCAATTAGAAATGCGAAATTCGAGCAAAAACATCTGAGACTTCAGAGATTCAGGAGGGTTAATTAGGGAAAATCAAAGTGCCTAGAGTAATCTGTGTATAGAAAGAAGAGTAATACGGAATGATGAAACTAAATTTTGGCGTACACAGTCTTTCACATTAAGAAAATTAGAAAAATACAATTGTCTTGTCTTAGACGTCATTCGTTCATCTTTTTCTTTTTTCAAATTTCTGCCCTTGTCCGCCATCTACTGACTAAAATTTTTCTTTTTAATTTCTCAGAAGTTCCCGATATCAATTTCAATGAGTGAAATAAACCATTTGATGGCGAGCATTATTCTGCACTTTGATGGGTATAATTGCAATAGAACCCAAACTAAGCGCGGATGTTACAAGAGTGGAACTGGAATATTTTGTTTCTTCAAACTTAGTCATATGCTCCATGCCAGTCATTTTTGCACATGGTTCTAGTTGTGAACTGTCCAATAATACTTAACTTAGAATCACGAAATAAATGCAACGATTCATTTCTATGAGTAAATTATTCGCACAAATGTATGATCCGTGAACAAAAATACCCAACTAATTTGTTCCAGAAAAACATTATTATTTTCAAAGTGAATCATATCACGATGTTGCAAAGAAGCCTATTGCTTTAACTTTAATGCAATATCAGATCATATTCTTATTAGTACAAATTGAATGATAAGATTAGTTTTGTATATCTACGCAGAAGTTAGCCAATCAAATACCCTAGAGTAGACAGTATATGTCGTAATGGCACACCTAGTTATAAATCAATATTGACATGTTTTAATTTATTTGCGATCGGATAATTTACGAACACTGTTGTTATATACATTTTTGCAACGACGTCTAATATTTGCTCAAATATATAATGACGTATTATAAGCACTAAATCACATATTGCGTACTAATTTGAACTGTACTGATACTGATGAAATCTTCTGTCACTGTTTGTACACTGTTTTGAATCGTTTTATTGCAGTTGCAACGAGAATGTTCATGGATTGTTATTACAGCACAAGGCTTGAGCAGTACAATTTTCTTATACGCGATAGTAGGTATATCTAAAGCCAGTGATTCCCTTCCCCGTTATTAACGCAAAATATAGAATAAAGCTGCAAAAACAAGTAGACAGCGTCAGTATTATGTATTATGAAAACTCAAATTGTGTCTCAGAACCATATGCAGTACTTCGGTAGGTATAAACAAATTAGATTTCCCAAACTGACACTTACTTTACCGATGATATAAATATTATGACAAAACAAAAGTTTGAAAAAGAAAACTTACTAATTGTTAAAAATATTTATTAAAATACAGTAAGACTTGTTCATATGATCTTATTTGATTATAAATCAAACAATCATCGAAGATGAACAATCGTGATTACTGCTTTACTTTGCTGGTGGGTTTGTCAATGGCGATTATCCCAACGTATCAATATTCACTAGAAGATCATCACAAACTTCTGCTCATATCTTTTGATGGATTGAGGTTAATTAGCGTTTATTTATTATTCAAAGCATTTTGCTTCTGATCGAAAATTTCGATAATTAATTATATACCTAATAAGTGATAATTTCAAAACTTGTTTTTGCAAATTCTAGTTTGTGAATCCAGTTTGCCTGTGTTTGTCTCCAATGACTTTTCTTCAGTTTGACTCTATATCACTGGGTTAAAATTCTGCTCATATATATAATCGGGTTCCATTACATTTGAACCCACGTACATTTGATCCCACGACAATTGCACCCACATATGGAATTGTTTTTGTTTTACGGATACTTGAACCCATTCTAACCCTAACCCATGGGTTTTAGCACCCGCATATAGATTAAAGCCGCGGATATACAAATGGTTCAAATGTACGTGGGTTCAAATGTACGGTCACCATATAATCGCAATCGGACAAAAAGTGTACACTTGGAACGTTTTGCTAAATTCTTGTTGTTGTTTGGTCACTGTGTTTAAGAAACCGACATACCTACCAACTCATTGATGCTATTATGACTGGGATAAAGTAAAATTGACTGTACTATTTTAGCGAATTGACTAAAATCTGTTCATAATTTTGTTTTTAAAAAAGGATCGTTTTTATTAAGGGCTCGATTGGTGAAAAAATATACGTTTCTTTACTCACACGACCATACTTTCGACTTTATCTTCATTAAAATGTTATTTTTAATAATTTGCATTTTTGGCAAGTTTTGACTAGCCATTATTCAAAATTTTTTTTTTCAACACTAAAAAAACGAAAAACAATCTAACCCTGATTTCCATATTTGTCATGACTGATGAAAATGCAGTTATATATATACGTGGTATTCAATTCGTTATGATTTTTAAATTATTATAACTTAGAAAGCAAAAGTTAAAACTTATTTCAGGTGGGATTATGTTGATCGAAGACCAGATCTAGAAAGTTTCAATATTTTGAGAGAGGAAGGAGTAAAAGCTGAGTTTTTGGAGCCACCTTTTCCTAGTCAAACATCTCCGTCTCATACTACTTTGGCTACAGGTTTGACTGCGCAATAAGTGATTTCATTATAAATACGACTTAGTACATTTGTAATTTAACAGTTTATTTTCACTCTATCGGTCCCTTTATTAAGTAGTTCACGTTATTGGATTCAAACATTCGATCTTGAAATTGCAATTCGTTAAACAAATGAATTGTACTAAATATATATATAAGAGATATCAAAAATATAAATATTTTATAGATTGAAGATACTGCTGAAATACCGCTCTGTCTAACTGTTTTATTTTTTATTTTTATCTTTTTATGATTCAATGTTAGACTCCCTCATAGGTGACGCTGTTGGATGACCATTACTGGTTTATCGCGTTTTCCTTCACGATAAAATACATTTTTCTTGTATTTTACCTCACTGTCCGTACACTTTGTATTTTCGATAGGCTATGTGAAAAATTAACTATTGATTGACTGACTGCACAAAGTTACAGAAAAGCGACTGCACACGTTGTTGGTGTAAACCTTTTCTTTTTATTGTAATAGGTCTTTATGTAGAGAGTCATGGGGTTGTTCACAATGTATATTATGACCGATACAGTAGTGAAGTCGTAACAGGAGATTTCTATAGAACTCTCGCCATAAATGAATGGTGGGATAATGGAGACGAACCTATATGGATAACTGCCAGCTCACAGGTTTTAGACTTTTTTTTTATTTCATTTCTATTATTGGGTATTACAAAAAAAAAACGTTTATTCCGTGGTCAGATAGGGTAAGATAAAATATCATAATATTATTATCCGAAGCTAAATATTAAATTGAATCTGGAAAGAATACTTTCAAATATAGCAAATGTAAAATGCAATATTCTGCAGCATATGTTAATGCCAGATAGTTTGGAAAATAGGCGATGCATTGTATGAAAATTAGAATTATACATTCGAGACATTTACATATACACCAGGGCCTGAAAAGCGGAGGTTACTTGTTCCCTGGTAGCAATGCCACCATCGGCGGAAGAACAGCAACTCGTTCCATTTTACAAACTGCTCGCACTTCAAAAGAAGAATCCGATTGGCAAGAGAGAATTGATGACGTCATTTCGTGGTTTGTCGAAGACAATTTTGACTTTATTGCACTATATTTTGAACAGGTAAACTCATACATTTTTTACAAAGGTAGGACTAATAGTAATGATTTGTTTATTGTCAATAGCCCGATTCAGATGGTCACGACAAAGGCCCAGATGATGATATTATTGAATCTACAACCCTACCACTTATCAACCGTACAATAGGCTATCTTCTTAGTAAAGTCCAGGAAGCTGGATTAACTGACGAGCTCAATATTATCATAGCAAGGTAAATATTTGTAGTCCCTCCGCGTATCTTAAAGTTAATAATTTGTAAAAACGTTGTCACAGCTTTGCCTGCGTTTTCGCTACCAATTGCATTTAAGTTATCGAATCGCACTGCGACTTCTAATTTTTTTCATTAAATTACATTGAAAATCAAATACAGAAAAATACCATTGATCTACGACCAGAATATTAAGTTGTAAAAAATCTTTTCAAAACAGATTGTGTTGCCAGTCACTGCTTATAATTTAAACTGGTTTGAGCTTCGTTCCATCATGAAGTGAGAATAAATTTCCATAACTTAAAACCCCAAAATTGGCTGTGCTAAACATGCGAATATTTTTATCAGTGATCACGGCATGACAACAGTTGATATCGACGTTAGCTTTAATGACGTCATTTCATTGGTGAACTACGTTAACGTCTCAGACATATTTTTCATGTTCCCGTATGCGGCATTAGGACTCGTAGAACCGTACCCAAACGAAAGGGAAAAAGTATACAACCAGCTTACAGGTAAATATTACCATCCAAATGTATTTGTTAACGTTTTGACTTAGAGGTGCATTACATCACTGCATCTGATAAATTATCACATCAATGCTAAATATTGTTATCTGATTACTGATTTTTGGCAATCACAAAAATGCTAACTATAGTGCCCGTCGGTAAAAAAGAATCAGCCACAAAGAAGTGTTATATAGAATTAAAGGCAATTTGCGGGGGATCCGTATAGACCAATTTTATATTTTTTGTGTAACTGAACTATTTCTGCTTTTATTCAATTAAATAGTTTGATTTAATGGGTATAATGCTGATTCAGGGGCACACCCTCGTTTGAATACATTCTATAAAGAAGATTTGCCTGAATATTTTCATTATTCCAACAATGACAGAATTACTTCTATCGTGCTCACAGCGGATTTAGGTTACACCATGTATAGGGTTAGTAATTTTATTATTCTATATTATACTAATATACAAGATACTCTAATTTAGAAAATATCAGGTTTTCGTTTAACATCAAGATATCATATACCACAAGTTAACTAAATTAGACAGCTTCAGCAGAAATAGTTCCTATTCAACAGTACTACTTTGTATAGCAAAGTGTGTGTTATAACAATCCTAAATTTTTTGTTTTCTAGCGACAAAATATTCATTCATTCGTATTTATTAGGTTTAAATTTGAATACAATACCAAGTTTTCAAAAACGTTTTTCAAAAGTTGTTTTCAACAATCAAACGATTTTTTCTTAAGGTTTTTCCAGGATTCCACATTAACAAGGGTGAACATGGATATGATAGCAAATTGCCAGATATGAGAGCTTCATTTTTTGCTATTGGGCCTTCATTCAAGGTAAAAATTAATGAATTAATCAAACTCAAATTTTTATTGACCTATGGATCGATTTGTTGAATTGTATTCTTGGTACTATTGTTGTAGTTATTATTGTTGCTAGACCAATTCCTTCGGAATGTACAGCGGTTAATAATTTTTGCAGTTGCTAGAATTATATTAATTTATATAGTTAAAAATGGGGACTCTGTGGGAGTTTCGTTTTTCATTTTAAAGTTTGTGCCGTGACGTCATCAAAATTAAAACTTGAGCCTTTGTGACTGTTCAATGATTGCATTTCAGCAATCTCGTGGTCAGCCAAGTCGTGTGTTTTTGACAAGGTAGACTACCGGTATGGGTAATGTAAAAGATTTGATCTATACTACTTCGTCTTGGCCTTTGTGTCCATATGTTTGATCATTGCTCTGTTGTTTCAATTACTTTTTACCGAAATTCAGATATTCAGTGAGGGAAAACTTCAGTAATCGGATTATTGGCATCGGCATTTATAAGATATAATTTGTTATTTCCCTAAAATTTATTTTAGAAAAAATTAAAATTCGATATAGTTCAGAAATTGAAATAATAAAAATTTTAGGATGTAGCCATTATTATAAGTTATTTTATTCTTATTTTATAATGTATATTAGGAGCGGAAAATCCAAAATTATAAATTTTCATTTAATTGTGTTTAATCAGTATGACAATTTTTATTTCTGTTTAACTAAAATTTAATTATTGCAGAAAACATTTCTTTTTCAGAAAAACTACATTGTACCGGGATTTCAGTCGATACATGTTTATGAACTGATGTGTCATTTACTAGGTTTGACTCCTGCACCAAACAATGGATCACTCGACGTTCTTTACCCCATTTTAAGGGACGAGTTGCTGGAAACAACCTCATTCACGACGACAAATGTGCAGAGTACAACCAGCGGTGCGCAGCGTCCTGTAGCTGTAGTACATTTTCTGAGTATTCTAACATTGGCTTGTTGGTTGATAAAACATAATTAAAATATAAAACTTAATAAAATAAAACATAATTATAACAAAGAAGGAATATTTTACATTTTGACATTGTGAAGCAAAGAAGGCGTGATGCCGAGATTGTGGTTTAATGAAGCACAACGTTGTAGTGTCTAAAAATGTATGTTATAATTACATTCAATCAGTACGCGCTCATGCTTATTAGAAATTTAGAGACAGTACAAATAGCACGATGAAACGCCCTTTCTATCACTTACCGAAAAGGCGGTCACTACAAACGTTTTTTAGAGTAAGACCTATCATTTTACAAAAGAAGGTTTTGTTTGTGATAATTCTTTGTGCCTCTTTCCTTCATATTCTAGGAAATAAATTCAATTATGTATTGTGGCCCCTTATTTTCATGTTCGGGATAAATTATAACAATGGAGCTAGTTCAACTTGACAAAAAAGATATAACTTAATCTAACAGCGAATGAGGTTTTTACAATAAACTAGAAGTTTTTATTACACGAAGCGTTATTATAACATCTTATTTAGTTTTATTAGCATTACGCATGTCATTCACATTTTTTTTACATCAGCAGTTCAGTACATTAGAAGTCGTATGTATTATACGTATGCAAAAGAATTAGAGAATGAAAGGTTGGTAGTTCAACAGATATTAACATCTTGTTTCCTAATTGCTAGCTCTTTGAAAAAGGGTAAACAACGCCGTACATGCGGAGGCTCAGAACATTCGGGTGTGCAAATTGAAACAGGTGGAAAGTGTGGAGTTGTAGTTTGAAAAGAACAGATACCTAACGGGGCAGGTCAGAAGCTTTTTTCACGATCCCCAAAAATGACACGACACTGTCTAAAGTATGCCGATTGAATCATATGTTCAATAAAAATAGGTATCTGTATTTTACAAAAACATTCGATGCTCCCGAAGTATTTGTACCAAGATGACGCACAACCCTAACCTGGTACACATGCTATGTTCATACTCCATACGGAGCGCCAATAATTCTACTAAAATTCTTTGAAATATTAATACTGACTAATATTTTCGCTTTCAATTGATTTTTTGTATAATACACACTACAACAGAGTGCAGTATTCAAGATATGATTTTGATTTCGTATCGTGAAAGCCAGTGATAAAACTACTAACGAGTGCGTTATCTGAGTCTAGTTTAGAGTGCAAGTCCCAACAGAAATTATCTGTATTATTAACCCTTAATATAGGAAAACTGTCTTAACAATAAACTTAGTGAAGTCAGTAAGAGCTTAAGAGACATATTATTCAAAGATCCTCATCTGAGAAAATCAAAGTTTAGTTAGAGTTAGAGATGTAATGGGCATATATATATATACAGATCATGGAGCAGGATAAAAATTACAAAATATCTCGTCTATCGAGTAAGCGAAAGAAAATTTGCATGTTTTACAAACTTTGTATGTAGCAATTTCTATTAAAAGCGAATTACCAAACAGAAATATTACAATAACTGCATCTTCCACTTTACGTGGCATTTTTTCTTTTCTTCAGTTTGACGTAAACACCATCCATAGGTCTCATAATTAGATCACCAAGCATTTCGACATCTTCGAATTTATCTCGAGATTCCACTTCAAATTTTCGCAACGTGTGTGCCAGAACAACTTTTTCTTCCATGAGAGCAAATTTCTGCCCGATGCAATTACGCGGTCCAGCAGAAAAGGGCACGTAAGAGTATGGGTGTCGGCCTTCACAATTGTCGGTACTGAATCTTTCTGGGTCGAACCTGAAACAAAAAATACTAAATGTATTTTTGCATTACGTCGGATATTCGACAAAAAAACAGTATACAAAATATCTCGTCTATCGAGTAAGCAATAGAAAATTTTATTATTTTCCTTAAGCTTCCTAAAGTGAAGGTCGGTAAGTAGCTGTTTTTGCTCACTACTACCCAAAAGCTGGATGCATATCGATGGTTAGATTAAGTTTGTTGACTTACTATGATTTCAAACGGAACTTTTTTTATGTGGTTTTGTCTTGTTAATAGTATCAGTGATTATGGTACATGCTTCCTCAAAGACTAAAAATAAAAAATGTTGTTTATCACTTTTCGATGACCCTTTCAAATTTTAATGAGCTGAGATTTTTTTTTGAACGAAATCAGGGAAGTTTTAAAACATCGATATGTGTAGACTATAGGAAAATGCGCCACCTTTCTGGATCAGTCCAGTATTCTGGGTTATTGTTGATTTTCTGAATAAAGAGTATACACGTGGTTTCTTTGGGTATTTCATATCCATCCAATCTGTAACATAAGATGCTCTTTTAAAGTACACGAAAGAACACGACTATGGCAATAATTTTTCTTAATTGTGCTTATCTGATCTGCAACTCACACACCCATAGAATACATTATAATCTTGTCAAAATATAATTAAATATTTCTAAAAAACAGTTTAACAAGCTGAATGCCTGGCGGAATGTCTGAAGTTTGGCGATTAAACATTCTAGAAATGCTGTTATTACTTGCAATCGTGAGCTGTATTTCTACCAACTAATGGTACAGGTGGCAGTAACCGATGAGATTCTTTGATGACCATTTCCAAATATTGAAGTTTGCGTAGATCCTCGAACGTTATATTGCGATTCTCGTCGTCGTTGAAAACCTCGTCCAGTTCCTCTTGGATACGTCGTTGAACATCGGGGTGTAAACCTAATTTTCGAATAATTTAACAATGGGTTGAAATTAACAAGTTATCAGCAATTAAGAAATTTTGTTTAAGGTACAAGAAAATATAATAAAGTTCGGACTCATTATTTTTTAAATCGACTCCTTCCTGACTATGACTGGAAAATTTGATTCAAATCTCGACGCTGAACGAGGAGAAATCTAAAATGAACTCACCGACAAGATAAAGGGTCCATGTCATTCCTGCAGAAGATGTGTCATGGCCTATAGTAAATGAAAAAGATAGGCCTTAATAAGCCGTAAATGAACCAGAAAGCTTTTAAAATTTAATTAAAAGTTGTTGTAGGAGATATATCACCGCCACGGTTGACCACCCTGGAGCTGTCTAAGTTGAACGTTTCGCTTTGTGCGGATTCTGTATTCAGTTTACTCTGAAAGTTTTATATTAAAGGTAAAATTGTTCACCAATATAAAGTCTTGATAACAATAAAATATATATTATAATTTACTGAATAATCAATTTTTTATTTATAGTAAAGCGAGATCTGATACCGCCCTAATTATACGCATACTATGTAGTTTTAACGATTAGAATATATACCAATTCAATCTGAATTTTATTGTAAATAAAAGTTATATAAGATTGTGGTCTCAGTGGTTACCTTCAAACATGAATGTGTCGACTTCCTCTCGAATATCATTAATAGAGAGTTGTTTTCCTCCATCTGAAACATTGATCAACAAGTCTAAAAAAGCTTGTCTTCTATTCTTCTGCGTCACGTTTTCCTTGTGTTTCATACGATCTCGGATAACAGATTCCGTGAACTTGTGAAGACGGTCCAGCCTTTCGCTACATTCTCTTCCATCTTCCGTTAAATTGTACGATGCATCAGGCCACATCCATGGACGTTTTATTCGATCGAAAAACAAATGACTGACCCTAAAAACATATATTAAAACACGAAACGTGGTTTATATGATTTGGACACACGTTTGGACCTAACCGTTATGCATTTGTGATTCGTTTTGATATCTGATATATTCGACTTCGCATTTTTGGAGTTTTTCATGACAACCTGAAACTGACCAATTTGTATTGTCCGAAGAGGCGTTAGTTTATTGATTTTTGTATCTAAAATTTGATTAGTCGCAATAATGACGTGGCATTTTCCCCGATGTGCTATTGCTACTAATTTATACTTACAAATTAGTTAATTTTTAAGAAGTAAGGCAAAATTATATCGGTTACCTGGATATTGAAGTAACATATTCTGATTCCTCGTCCACTTGGGCATTCACATTTTCTCCCATCGCTGTCTCACATATAATGTCCAAAGCACATAAACCAACAGGCTTGAATAGTTCAAAATGATTATTTGTGCCGGCAAATTTACCTATTCGTTCAGTAAATATTTCAGCTTTATCGTTCATAATTGGCAGGAAGTCTTTCAAAATGCTTAATATAAATAAATTAAGTTGTACGATTTTATTCAATTCAAAAGATAAATAATCAAGAACAAAATATTAAATTGAGAGATTTCTTTTAATTTTTTTTATTGAAGACCGACGATTACCATTGTTGAATTTCAGTATTTTGTTTTAAAAATATTTTCAAAACTTGCTGAATTTAAATCATCTCCATATATAAAATTTGCAAGGGAATCGTATAATATTTACCAAATGGGGATTTCATTTTAACAATAGCAAATTTAATAGAAAAAAAAGGAAATATCATAATTTAAAACTTACTCATATATTGACGACAGGTTTATTCTTAATACAATATACTTACAATATACGCACACGGACGCAACCGAGCAGCGCTGATGCATATTGGGAGTAGGTAGTCTTGCATAGTTACAATGGTTATAATAACAATATTTTTTCAAGCTATCTTTGGTAATATTTCAACTGTCATTTAATTATATGTTTTTTCCATGAAACATACTCTATTTTATTTTATTACAAATTCATTACACTAGATTACACGAAAAAAATATTAACACCCACCTAAAATGGAATGTGGGAGTGAGCAACTTCCTTCTCGACCTCCACTTGGAGCCAGTCGATGTTAGTAATCCAGTTCCCAACCAATTGTGAAAAAATTGGTAAAAATATGTTTTGTCCAAGTGCTCAGAACTTCGTAAAATCTCTTCGGCTGCCTTTGGTCCCTTGATTAGCACAACAGGCATAGGTCCCCACCATATACATACGATATTGCTGGTTTGACATTCAATATTTCCTTCAGTTATTTTCAAGAGGCTTGCATAAGTATTGTCTGGACAAGAGTTCAGAAGCCTAGCATGTCCGATCAGAGGGTATGCTAGTTGGGATGGACCAGGAATTTTCGCGTATATTGCCCATTTCTTTGCAGCTTTCCTCCATCGTAATATTAACCAAACTAGTAGAATTGTTACAGCGAATACGGAAAAGCTGAGTTCCATAATATTTAACCTATTTTACCAAATAAAAAATCAAATGTTAGCAATATGCTAATATTTTATTGTTGACATCAATCTGGTCAACTGGATCAGAATGTCTACCAGAATTCAATCATTTCAAAATAAATATAACTCACTACGAAGATCAGTATATAATGTCAAAATAACCTCTATCTTGCATATATCATTCACTACACCCAGAAAGTATATTTGGAATTTTACAGAATACTTCATTGTAAGTAGTCATGATTGTTTAATGGGTAAATAAGTTGGCGTCACATGTTATAAATACTCTCTTCAAACCCCACGCACAACATCACCTAAGGCCCAGTGGTTCTTAAACTTTTTGAGCAGCGCCTCCCTTTGAATATTTTACAAACTTCGCGCCCCCCCCCACTTTTTGCTTTGAAAAAATGCTTTTGTGATGGGCATGTTGCTTTATATTGAGATGGCGTTGTAAGAGTGTTGGTCTCATAGCGTCATTGCTCAGATTTTTTAGGCATAAAACGCATCGGAATACAACTTCGCCATTCACTGTCGTATGTATAAAGCCATACTCAAATAGTGGTCATCATACATTCTCCTTTCTCCGCTCAGTTTGCGATACCTGGTAAAGTCAAACAAAGTTTTGGATAAAACTAAACACGCAATAGACGTATGCTTTTTGTGCTTTAATGTATTTTCTGCTTAAACGTTTACATAAGACACGTACAGTTTCAATCAATTGTTTACTTTATCCCTATATTGAGCAGTGCAAAAATTATTTATTGTCTGTTTAAAATACACAACAATTACAATTACAGACTTCTTGGCTTGCCTAACGTCTCCAAAATTCACTACCAATACCCTCGGACAACCACCAGGTTCAAAAATACAGTTTACAAAATGGAGAAGTTCAAATGAATATATGTACATTTTTAGCATAAAGTAAAGTTGTTCATTTTTATTAGTTATTATGCACGTGGACGTTTCCCCGGCCCTTGACCGCTGAAAAATAAAGTTGCTAAGACGTTTGCGATTGCATTTTTTTAAAATCTCGATTGTTTTCGTCAGCGTGACGTGTTATTTAAGCCGTAAAAATCTTTATTTCGGTGTTTATTCTCCCTAAATCAGAAATTTCCCTCGGACATATTTTTGTGCCGCGAAGACGATGATAATTACTTTTTTTGTTCTCGCGTGGAACCTTGACATATGTGAAGGAACGAGTTAGTTTCTATTATATATTCATCAGAGACAAGTTGCTAAAGATAGAATAAATAAGTGAATCCGCAACAAAAAATTTATTAATTGAAAAAGCGGCATTATAATATACTAAAAATAAAACGAAAAACACCATGATTTTGTTTTTGGGTGGACCGCGACAGATTAAACACACTTTCTTAGATCTCTATTTAGATCACTCTCATAAATTCCTTGTGCACATCTGTAGTGTTCTAAAATTAAAAAATTTTACTCCGTGGGATATTATCGCAGACTTAGGAATTTCTCTAACGGTGATATCTTAAAATTTAATCGTGTGGTAGCCTTGCGATGGAGCGAAGTAAGGGTTGCAGGGACAGCTCATATTGGTAAAATTTGCAAGAATACGAATCAAAACAAAATGTGATCGGGCACTTTGCCACATATTATTATGTCCGACGAATGCCGCGGTGTTTTGGACTAATGGTGCTTTTATTTTATCGGCGCAGTAGCAGATTTAATTTATCCTAATTAATATCTAATTCATATTTTTATTATATGCTGTAAAACGATGATATGCCTCCCCCCCATGAGAGAAAAAGGGGCGCGCCCCCCAGTTTAAGAACCACTGACCTAAGCTGTACGCTGCAACGTGTTCGTAAAACTTGAGCTATTCGTGTGAATAGAATACCCGAATTGCTCTCGAGTATAAGATAAAAGTCTTATCCTCATTTTACCCACATGATGACGCAGCATTATAAAACATAGTTGTGTTTACTTTCGAGTTCAACGACTTCGAAACATCCCATTCATTGTGCAATAAGCCACGCAAACTAGGCCAGCATTGTGCAGAAAATCTTGTAACAAAGTTAATCATTAATCTGGACACAGCTCGTAAGGGCAGATGAATACATCTACTCATATTCATACACTCTACATTACGTACAATTACTTTTATATCGCCAATTATGGCCCAAACGTCCTCAGTGCAATTTATAGATATATCGGAATCATAATATATACATGAAGTATTTTCATCATCCCTAATCTAAGATGATAAAAGCTCCAATCGAAATACGATCGTACCAAACAAACACAATACGCTGCTAGCTCGATTCAAAAAATCTTGATATAGGAACACCTTAGTCTCTGGTAAAAATACTCAACACTGATCGGAAATTTTTACGCAACTTTTCATATAAGGTATGTAAAAGCAGGGTTAGGTGATAAACGAACTGGCAGAAAATATTATGAAGTCCGATGGTTTATGACAACAGCTACCTTGCAAACCCTGCTTTATATAATCAACGCCTATGTCTCAAAGAGTTATCAGCCGAGCCCCAATATCTCGATTCATTGTACTCGAATAACCTGAACCATAATGTGTAACCGCAACGGGATGCTCTCATGTACAATACATGAAATACATTGATAACACACCAGACTGAACAGACGTAAAAGATATGCAACAATACATTATTATCTATGACATGGACAGTTCTGCATTGAAGCAAAACGAACGAGTGTGCGCGCTGTTTTTGACTGTGCCAGCAACTTATCGTATTGTATAAGAAAAAGACAATCTCTCAGAGAGAATGCCGCAAAATTTGTGTAATTGCTCATTAAATTTAGAAATTTAGTCCCAATCGTCATCAGTATTCTTCATTGCTCATACCACTTGCATCAACCCGTAACTTCCGCAGCGAGTACCCAACAGAGGCGCCATATCAGATGTATTCGGAGTATCCGGTTGTTTGCTTTTTGGCAATCGCAAAACTATCAAGTCAGTAAACATATTCCGTTGTGTACTTGTGCTATTGTGCTATTACATCCCCGTTTGACTGGGAAGTCGTTGCAAGTTCTCCAGGCGCATATTTTTATTTTGACATTGTGTTGAGATTATAGTGGCCTAGCCCAGAGTTTTTTGGGATATAATTTTTTACGGACCCCCATCCTATACCATCAAACAGGAAATCCCCATATCCCGATTTTATATCAATTTATGTGCGTAACCTAGGAGGAAGGATGATGTTCCATTTGGATTTAGAACACAACAACACAAACGACAATAATGTGACCGAAACATTGGTGACAGGCAAACTCGTAGGCCCAATTCTACAACAACGAACTAAGTTAATTGTGTATACTTGGATAGTCTCTCACAATTAACTAACTGGGTTTCACGCCTTTTTCTGGCAGCAGTGGGGCCCAAATGACCTTGGCAAATTCGTACAAGTTCTCGACTGGTGATAACTCAATACCGCTTGTGATGAAATTGAATTAGCGCCATCTAATGTGGCCAACGTGGCACCATCGCCGAGCGATCTGAAATGTAATAATAGTCGGCGTTGCAAAGCTTGGGTTTTATTTGGTTAGCGTGCGTCAAAGTTGCTACATCTTGTAACTTGTTCTTTTTCTTGTTTTAGTATAGTAATACCGGTAATCTTTAAGTTAATAAAAGCCTAGAAAACAGTCTAAATGAGTTTTTCTCGAATGGTCTCACTACACCGCTAACGCATACAATCAATTATTACCGACGATGTAACTCTGTGACAGAGGTTAACCTCACATACGCTGAAAGCAACGATCGTCTGCATATACAACAACTTTTTCACTCCCATTGTTAAGATCTCGTAACAATTACCATTCGAGATTGCGTTAACTTACGACTATATTTCGTTTATGAATGTCTATGTAACGGTGGATATACGTTAAATGTATATATTTCAGACTTCTAACATTGCAGTGGACTGTCTGTGTATTCGTCCCAGTTTGGAAAATCCTGACCTAGCCGCTCTACATTTAAATTGTTTCTGCGTCAAAAAAGCTGAGACCAACTCAATTGAAATTTGCTTGGATCATTTAAGAAGGTTTTTAATAAAATAAGAGATTACAAAAAGTTTGCAATATTCAGTATCAATCTTTGAGATTGGTTGCTAATTGATGTTTATTGCCTTCAATATCCGGTCAAATTTTAAAACAGCTTAGCAAACAACAAGTTTAAAATTAATTCGCAAAGAAAATTTCAAAACGTTTTTCAAGCTATAAATAACATAGATTTTATGCTTTTCGATGTTTATAGGCTCTTAGAAAGACAGTATATGTAATAATAATATTTATATTGTCAGAAAAGTGAGTTCTTTAATACATAATTGCACTAAAAGGTGTATAAGAGAATGAGTTGTTGCGGTCAGGTCGTTTATTGGACATGAAATGTACATATGGATCGTTTAATACCGATGTTGTTGTTGATCATCTTGTTGGTATTTCATTTCTTCTTCTTTTTGTGGTGAAATAGTCGCTTTTCTCTTGAACCACTGGACCAATTTTCAGTGATTAAGTTGTTGTCGCTTGAAGCCTATTAGTTTTATTTATTCCTAAATTGTCTGATATATCATCCAAAATTTGGCTGTAATCTTTTTTTATTAGTGGAAACACGATTTTTAATCCACCAAGCTTGAAGTTTTTCGGTATACCGGTGATCTGACGCACTGCAGGTAGGTACGGCATGGCAAGTGACTGTAAAAGGTAAAGTACTTCAGCTGTGTGTCCATAGTTTCAGCTTCGTCCAGCATATGATTGATGGCGAAATTGTGGAGAAAATATTTCATTTTGGCTTTCGTGTTCATATATTTGCGCATTGTTCACTTGTCATTCATGTAGTGTTTTTTTGTTGGGACGAATTTGAAACTGTTGCTAGCAATTTTCTCCAGCAAAAAAAAAGTCCTGTAAACGTTTGTGGGTGGATTATACCATACCGAAAGACTTATTCAATATTTTTTCTATTTTTCAGTTTCACATAAACGCCATCCATAGGTCTCAAAATTAAATTCCCGGTTCTTCGCATATCTTCCAATTTGTCACGAGATTCAATGTCAAACTTCCTTAAAATGTGTGCAAGTACCACTTTTTCTTCCATTAAAGCAAACTTCTGACCAATGCAATTTCTTGGGCCGGCGGAAAATGGAATATAAGAATACGGATGTCGACCTTCAAACTGCTCGGTCTTAAATCTTTCTGGATCAAATCTATGAAAAATATTAATTAGTTAAATTTTTAAATTCGTATGTACAAAGCCTAAAAATAAAATGATATTCTTGTTATTCCCATCGAATAATAATTTTGTTAATGTGTATTTCCCATTTAATCCAAGCTCACAATAGTAAATTTTAAGATTAGTCTCTGTAGAATAATCTTTTTTTATTGTGTAAAACTCCGAACAAAACTCCTTCAAAAGGAAAACTACCGGTACACATTGGCTACTATTTTGGAAAGGCCGTATGCTTCGTTCAGAATTACACATACCAATCAACGGCAGTGTGAGTGAGATAATAAGCATACCTAAGATCTTTAACTTGAAACGCCAACAAAATTAATTCCATGGTTAAACTGCTTGATTATCGCGCCAATATATGACAAGAAATAATATTAATAAATAATCCTCACTTTTCTGGATTGGTCCAACATTCCGGATTGTTGTTGATAAATTGGATGAAGATCATGCAATAAGTCCCTTTAGGTACGTCATATCCATCAATCCTGAAATATGTTTTGATTATTGCGTAAAGTCTTCTCTGAGACTTAATATTATAGATAGCTCTAAAGAAACTCAAACGTGTATTTTCATTTGTCGGGTCACCGATAGGAACTAATCTTAAACTGTTCCATATAAAATTTCGCGACTATAGATGATATTTTAAACTAGTCTCAACTGCTACAAATATTGTATTTTTTGTAATATGAATTTTCGAATCTATTCGATGCTTATGGTTATAGCTAATTAGAGATATTTGTTCGACTTAGCGAATAGATGATAAATAATCGTTTGAACAAACACAGGCCCTTTTATTGTTTAAATTTTTTACTTATTTCCTAACAAATAAGTTTCATCTGATAAATATTGGAGATTTATTTTGACTGTTTCTGGTGTCTTGTTATAACAGACAGCTTCGTGAAATATCTGTTATAGCCAGGTGATTTATCTATTTGTGGCTTCTACTGGTGTTGAACTCATAGAACAGATAAAAAGTTCGGGCTGTAATGTTTGAATTCAGCACGTTTTTTTTTAGCTTCGATTTTATTTGTTGAACGGTCAGTTGGACCAAGTACGCTGGTTCTACACGCTGTTGTGCATTACTCTAAGTTACACGTCAGTCATATAAAGTGCAAAATTTTCATGGTATTTCAAATATCGACATTCATTGTGATACTTACTTGCAATCGTGAGCTGAATTTCTACTGACTATTGGGACAGGTGCAAGGAATCGATGAGATTCTTTGATGACCATTTCTAGATATTGAAGTTTCCGAAGATCTTCGAATGTTATTTCGCGATTGATATCGTCGACAAAAATATTGTCCAATTCCTCTTGAATTCGACGTTGAACATCGGGATAAGTACCTAATTAATTCAATTTATAAACTACAAATAAAGCATTTTTATCGAAAATTACGAACTTAGACGCGTTGTATCGAGACACCAAGTTTGGCAACGTGTTACAGTTATCATTATTATTATCATATTATCAATACATCACATATTTCTAGGCTGTTTAGAATAAGAAAAAAATATGTTTTAGTATAGCCTACATTACACATTTGAAAAATATCATCTTACCAATAAGATAAAGAGTCCATGTCATTCCTGCAGACGACGTGTCATGACCTATAACGAGAACAAATGGTGTTTTTAAGAAAAGAATTTTGCTTTTGGTCATATTTCGAATCTGTTCAAAAAATTGTATTACGACTAGGAACAATTTTATTAAAATATACGGTAACCAACACGTTTTGTAAAATTGTTGAAATTTTGAGAGGATTAAGGTAATTTAAGAACGGCCAAGTTTATTAGATTAAATTGTAGAGATAGATAAGACATTCTCAAATATATCGAAACGAAAGCCAAAACGAAGTAGTATCAAATTTTTCACAGTGCCAGTACCGATAGTCCTCCTCATTCAAAAGCTTCTGATTTTGCTGACCAAGAGATCGCTGTAATGCGGCCGCAGAACCGACACCAGGTGCGCAATTTTTAATTTTAATGACGTCATCACAAAATAGGAGTCGGAGTGAAAAACCCTTTGCATAGAGCTCAAAGAAATTTTCGAAATAATTGAATGTAGTAACCTTCTAGAATTTCACGTAACCCCAACTGTCAGTAACATCAACAATTCAACAAAACGATCAATAGTGTCCAATAATTGGAAGATTTGTTACCTCCAAACATGAATGTATCAACTTCCTCTCGAATGTCTTCTATAGAAAGGTGTTTTCCTCCTTCTGAAACTTTGATTAACAAATCTAAGAATGCACGACGTCTATGGTTCCTAGTATCGTCTTCCTTGTCGAATTTCGACATACGATCTTTGATTACTGATTTTGTGAATGTGTGAATAACGTTCAGCACCTTCCTGTATTCTTTTCCCATTTTTGTTAAATTGTAAGTTACATCGGGCCACATCCATGGATATTTGAATCGTTCCATTAGCAAACTAGTAATTCTGATTTAGGATTAAAAAATATATTAAACTGTATATCTATGTACATTAAACACTCATAACTTTAATTTAAATTCCCGTGAGTTTGTACAATTTTATCACTGACAATTCTTGAAGTAATAGGTTTCAAATCTCCAAACGTTTTCCTTTGAATGCTTATACCCATGGAATATTTTTCTTAGTTACGACACGATTGAGATGCATGAATGAGATACAGAAAAAAAAATGCATGACACAGGAACGATTAAATATAAAATAGATAAAATTAGGTTATCAATTGAATTTATTAACCTGTGTATTGACGTAACGTATTCTGATCCCTCGTCAACTTGAGCATTTACATTTTCTCCCATTGCTGTTTCACATATGATGTCCAAAGCACATAGACCAACATGTTCCAATAGTTCAAAATATGTGTCCGAATTTGCAAGTTTTTGTAATCTTTCCGTGAATATCGCGCACTTATCATTCATACTTGGCAAAAAGTCTTTCAAAATACTAAAAAAAGCGGAATAGGTAAAGACAGTTTTGAACTTAAACTAAGTAAGCACTAAATATTGATGGCCAGATTTTTAAATTGATTAAAAGCTATAATGCCTGTTCAGTTTATTAGTACGACTGAATAGAAAAATGTTATTGAGATTATCTGATTCTTTTTTCTGATACGCCGATATCAATCTTCATGAAGGATTTATGAAATCAAACTGCTGATACTATTTTAGAAGCACCAGTTGATTTTAATTCTGTAGACACTTATATGCTTAAATTTCTATAATTTGATCAACATTTTTCAACGCCACACTGGCCAAATTCCTTCTGTAAACTATACATCTCTAATGGCAAAAATTCAAGATAAAATTACATGACATTTTTATGCTCCCATAATATTTGATTTTACCATAACATATAACAATAAATGTAAATTCAATACTCGAAGTGGAACGCAGGTGTAAGTAATTTCCTTCTAGATTTCCATTTTTCGCCTGTTGCTGTTAATAATCCCGTTCCAAGCCAGTCATGGAAAAATTTGTAGAAATACGATTTGTCCAAGTGTTCAGAACTTTTCAAAATCTCTTCTGCTGCTTCTGGTCCCGTGATTAACACAACAGGCATTGGTCCCCACCATATACATCCTACATTGCTTTTGCGGGGTACTATGTAGTCTTTGATTATCTTTACTGTGCTTGCGTATACATTATCAGGGTAGAAATTCAAGAGCTGGATGTGTCCAACAGGTGGATACGATGTTGGTGGACCAGGAATTTTTGCGTAAATTTTCCATTTTGTAACGAAGTTTTTGGCAAATAAAATAGTCTTTATTATTATCCAAGCCAGCACAACCGTGAACACTAATGCAGAAAAGCTTAGTTCCATAGCCACACTGATCTCTTACGGTCAGATATTGTAATTCTTTGGAATGAAATGACCAGAAAAGTTTGGATTTCTAAATATCTGAAACATAAAAGACTTAGATTAGACCATAATCACGGTGACAAATCTTTATGATCTCAATACGGACCGACTTATAATTACATAAATCTTGATGCTATTTCTCAATACTGTATTCCTGAGACTATCTTGCAGTAACAACAAACATGGCATAAAATACTTTGATCATGGTCGTTATGCACGATATCTTTATTGTACATATTTACCATTCCTTTCTTGTTTGTTTACGATTAGTTGCAGCTAATATCAATTTAAATTTCTGCTTTGTTGTTTATTATTCTATAAGTTTGCCCTTTGTAAAATTTTCAAAAGATTTTATTGCAAAAGTTTACAAATTCTTTATAGTTGTTCATTTAACAGAAGGGCTTGTATATTATGGTTTTGTGCTCTTGGAATATTTGAGGTCACCTCTATGATAGCCTTATCTGGACACTACAAGGTGATATGTCAATAAATATTTGAGGTTCTATTCCATATCTATTCCTCAAGTAACTAGTAAAACCACTTCCAACTTTTAACATGAACAACGATATATTCTGCAATTTCATCCACTTCAAATTGCAATCCATGGCCAGATTGCAACCTTTCCTGCAAAGAATAAACAATGTAAGCTCAAGGTCGTCACGAATATGACCTCTGATTGTGTAACGAATCAGACTGATTCTTTGGAAAAGACATTTGTCATGACATCTTGCTTTTACGAACGGAATCGACAGGTCATGAAGTGGTAGGTCGACCCACAGTACACATACCAACTGCAAAGAGTCTGTATGTTATTCTGATATGTAAAAATCACCGTATTAAAAATATTAAACTAAAATTTTATTATTAATTCTGTATAACTTTGTAAAGCTTGCCATACTTCAGCCTTAATCGGGAGCTCAGGTAAATAGTTCGACGTTAAAATCAACCGTAAAACTCAAGCAGTCGAAAAGCGTTGCCACAGGCGTTTTCTCTTTAAATGTGTTTCAGTTAGATTGATTCGTGTTGGAGTTAAACTTTTAAACGATTACCTGGTATGTGGATGTTTTTTAAAAACAAATTGAAGTCGGGTATTTAACTGCGGTTTTATCAATGAAATATAAATAAACTATTGTGATACTTTGTCAATACCGACATTCAAAATTAATCAATTTCAATATAGAATTTTACTTAAAGTTCGAGATTTTTTAAAGTTCTTCTTTCGATATGTTTTTTGAGCGATGTTGTTTGTACTGCACTTTTATTCACTAAACCTCGTTACATCGATATATATATTTATATATATATATATATACACTATATTAACTATAACATAACGAGACTTCGGCATACTCAGCGTTCTGCCTTAGTTACTGTTACCGGTCTATACAAACTTGACTACGTACAACGTTACAGCCATTCTCTGAACTAGTGCGAAATCTATCAAAACAGCGTGACTTGTCTAATACTGCTCTTCTGCAACGTAGTGTAACATAGCCTGCAACGCATCGTAATACCGCGTTCAGCGTTAGTTCTGACGTTTCGGGGATCAGACAGGAACGCCTCTAAAATGAGACAATGCAGTGGATATCCGTTTTCTCTGCTGGATGTACATGTACATTTTTTATGACTCTGTTGGGCCAACGAGATTATTCTTCAATGGAACTGATTTTTAAAAATAGTTTAATTGAATATCTATTTGTCTTGTCGAAAGCAGATATCATAATATACATATTTTATGAATTTCCTAAAGAAATATAATTATAGTTCATCAATATACACGCATATCTGTGTACAATGACTCAAGTCGGTGGTGCAATATGCCATCTATTTGAAACGCAACCGAAAAAGCTTATCAAGCAGTAACGTTGCCGCCTGCTACAATGCTATTATTTTGTACTATGCTATATAAAAAATTTATCAATTCAAAATCACGAGTAATGATGCCGTAAGCCAATGAGCATTAGTACAATATATATAATACTTGAAACACAAAAAAAGTCTTGTTTTTATGAATTATATTTCTATTCCAAGAGTACAAATACTGTTATAAGTGCAGTAATTTGATTGTGTAAAACGTTTGAAAGAAAAATCCTATGCAAAGTAACATATATTACAATATTTGATTGAATGCAGTCACTTATTAACAAACGACCACGGCTTTAGGTTAGTTTAATTAATATGCTATTGCTAATCCTAATACAATATACATCAAGCGAAAGCAATTAAGCCTACGCAAAAATCATATACATACATAGTTTACACAAATGCTCAAAAAATACCAGTGAATGCCATATCTACATAAAATATTGTTGCACGGCTGAGCATGTGCTTGGTCGCCTCGACGTGGTTGTGCAGACATTAGAATCAAGCGTAACATGAAAAGTACGTCAACTTTCATTGATTATGATGGCTCAATAACTTCGGTAAGGTGAAATTAAGTGAGCCGTGAATTCAAGCAACTTTGCACAAAATTTAATTTCTTTCGAAGTTTTACTACAGAGATTACATATATATATGTTATATATATGTTATATATATAATATATATATTATATATATGCACTCACAGGTTAAGTGCACGGTCCTAAAACAACTCAGGCAAGCAAGATTTCAGATCCAAAAAATCCGGGGGTAGATAGGTCTTACAGCGTATGTCAATGAAATCGGGAAATTTGGTTTGGTTGAAGTCATCAACGACGGCTTAGACATATCTATTATACCACCCGCGTGTTTTTTAAAGATATTTTAATCCGGATAATCTGCTTAACAGTCCGCTTCTACAGGAATGCCCCGAACACTGATACGTGTACCGGGGCCACGCGATAGAGAAAAGCGAATTTGGCCAAGTGGGAAATCGATCGGGTTTACTAGGGCTGACAAAAACCTATCACGATTCGCACCATTCGCAGACATGAAAGTTACATTCCAGAGTCCTTACCTAATGGAAAATAGTCCTTCGACGATGGGTTCAAAGGGGCAAAGCTGCTCCACAGATGGAAAAAGGTCGTAAAAAGCTGACGCCGTGGGAATGTCCTGCGAAGTAGTCGCATCTACCGACTCACCACTATGTATCTTCCTATTTCCTCTTATTCAATTGCAACCTCCGGGAGCGACGCCGCAACACTTGGAAAAAGATGGCTTGAGCGTCGACGCAGAGGTGTGAGTGAGTAGAAGGCCCAACTGCCATCAGTTTGCCAGAAACCCTCTGGCTTGAGTCAGTGCCGAGAGGCAAATATGTTCTTGCAGACGTGAAGAAGTACTGCTGCTTACTCCGGTTGTAAAAATTAGAATTGTGAAGGAAACTTAGGACTATCAAGTAAACAAGACAAACAAAAGCGGCAACAATTTATTTATAACAAAATTGTTGCAGAAACGCCAGGGGTGGCCTCTAATAAAATTCCCGAACGGGAGAGGCCACTCCCAATACACCTATTTGGATCGGGCTGGTAAAGCCCTGGAATGGCAGAAATGAATAACGCCTAACGCTCCATGATATTGATTAAGGCTCGAGTTCTCACCGTAATCAAATAGCGAATTGATACGATCGTACTGAACAACCACAATACGTTGCTTTTTTACGCATTTACTAATTTTTACGTAACTTTCCATATAAGTTATCCAAAAACAATGTTAAATGATTAACGATCTGGCAGAAAATATTATGAAGTCCGATGGTTTATTTATCACAACAGCTACCTGCAAACCCTGCCTTACATAAGCAAGCGATATATATGCCTCAAAGTGTTATTTGCAGAGCCGCAATAATTCTATTCATTGTACTCGAATAACCTGAATCATAATGTGTGACCGCAATGGGATGTTCTTATGTACAATACATGAAATACAATGATAACGTAGCAGACTATACATACGTATCTGCATTGAAGCAAAACGAATGAGTGTGCTCGTTGTTTTTGACTGTGCTGGCGACTTGTTGTATTGTCCAGCTGGAATCTGTGGACCACCCTCTATTGTCGTTGAATATAACTTTACCTGGCCTGTAGTGTCAAACTTAGATCGACTAAACAGATGGGGCGAACAAAATGAGTGTTAACGATGTGACACTTTCCGGCGGCCCATCTGTGCTTTCGAATATAAGTCGGGGAATCGCCGGTTAGGAAAATGGGGAAGAGAAGACTGTGAGTTAATATTGACTTAATATTATACTGTTAATAAATATCTCAGAATTTAAAGACTGTGGCACTTTATCTGACTTGAAAAAAGTATAGCACACCATACTCAGACGTTGATAAAGGAAAAAAAGAACGATGGGCGCCGGTACGGTCCCTGCATTTGGTGAACCGACGTGTATCTAACACATGCTGATTTCAACTTGCAGACTTTCCATCTTTCTTTATGTTTGTGAACTTAATTACTGTACATGTCTTTCACTTATCTATGATTATCTTTCGGGTCCTTGACTACAATCAGTGTTTGTTGAATAATCTGGTATGATCTGACTCCAATCAGATAGCGGTTCTTTTTGTCATAGGGTCACCAAATGCAGGGACCGTACAGGCGGCTATCGCTCTTTTTCTCTTTTTTAACGTCTCAGTAGTAGATAAGACCAACTCAATTGAAATTTGCTTGAATCATTTATGAAGATTTTTATTAACATAAGAAATTACAAAAACTTTATAATATTCAGTATTTATTTTGGTAACGCCTTTTAGGCGCCCAATATAATATCACAACGTTTAGAAATTGTAGTTGTGTAGTATGTAATACATATATACATTCCATCTTTGAAATTGGGTGCCAATTGATGTTGATTGCCTTCAAAATCCATTTTATAATCAGACCTTAGCAAGCAACATATTCTGCAATTAAAATTCCAAAACGTTTTTCAGGCTATAAATCATAGATTTTATGCTTTTCCTATGTTCATAAGTCTTCAAAAGTATATGTAATAATAATAATGCCAAACAAGTGATTATTCATGAATATATAATTGCATTGAAAGGTGTCAAGAGAATGAGTTGTCACAGTCAGGTGGTTTATTGGACATGAAGTGTACGTATGGATGGATTGATATTATGTTGCTGTTGATCATGTGGTTAGTATTCTTTTTTATTCAATATTGTTGTGTACTACTCACTACTGGACCAATTGCTTCGGAAATTTCAATGATTAAAGATTGTTGTTGTCGCTAGAAGGCTATTATTTTTATTTATTCCTGAATTGTCTATGGATCCTATGAGATTTGATATTTTTTAGAAATTTGGCTGTACTATTTTTTATTCGTGGAAACGCGGTTTTTAATCTGCTAATCATGAATTTTTTCGATACCGACGACCTGACGCAGTGTAGGTAGGTAAGACACGGCAAGTGACTGTAAAAGGTAAAGTACTTAAGTTGTGTGTTGAATCAGTTATCATTTGAATTCACGTTGGCCTAAGAAGTATGAATCATCATTGACATAGGACCTGGTAAAGTTAGGGCAGTCCGGTAACGCTTCTAATTAGTCACGGTGGTCCTTAGTTTCGGTTTTGTCCAGCATATTATTGATGGCAAAATTGTGGTTAAAACATTTCATTTTGTTTTCGTGCCCATATGTTTGAGCATTGTTCTCTTTTTATTTCTGTAGTGCTTTTTTTGGGACGAATTTGAAACTCTTGCTTGCTATACTCGTCAGCAAAAAAAGTCCTGTAAACATTTGTGGATTGTACCATACGGAATGGCTTATTCAATACTTTCTCTATTTTTCAGTTTAACATAAACGCCATCCATAGGTCTCAAAACTAAATTCCCGGTTCTTCGTATATCTTCCAATTTGTCACGAGATTCAACGTCAAACTTCCTTAAAATGTGTGCAAGTACAACTTTTTCTTCCATTAAAGCAAACTTCTGACCAATGCAATTTCTTGGGCCGGCGGAAAATGGAATATAAGAATACGGATGTCGACTTTCAAACTGCTCGGTCTTAAATCTGGATCAAATCTATTAAAAATATTAATTAGTTACATTTTTAAATTCGTATGTACAAAGCCTAAAAATAAAATGATATTCTTGTTATTCCCATCGAATAAAAATTTTGTTAATGTGTATTTCCCATTTAATCCAAGCTCAAAATAACAAATTTTAAGATTTGTATATGTAAAATAATCTTTTTTTGTTGTACATTGTTAACAATCAATAACAGTGTAAGATAAAAGGCATGGCTGAAATCTTCAACTTGGAATGCCAACAAAATTAATTCCGATGCTTCAACTGCTTGACTATCGCGCCAATGTATGATAAATAATATTAATAATTAATCCTCACTTTTCTGGATTGGTCCAACATTCCGGATTGCTGTTGATCAATTGGATGAAGATCATGCAAAAGGTTCCTTTAGGTACGTCATATCCATCAATCCTGAAATACGTTTTGATTATTGAGTGAAGTCTCCTCTAATACTTAAAATTATAGATATATATCTCTAGAGCAGTGATCTCCAAAGTTGATTTACTGGGGGCCAAAATTAGAAGCGGGAGGATATTCGCGGGCGGGAGATAGGAGCGCCCAAGGGGCGGATACCGGCACCGATACATATAATAATAAGAAACCAGTACAATTGAATTGTTACGAATATACACTGCTTAAACTGTAATAATGACGTAACAATAGGCATTATTTAGAACTTAAAAAGGTGAAAACAAAAAGTTGAACTCTTCCACTCAAGTTTGGCGGGCCATATTAAATCGTTACGCGGGCCGTAATTGGCCGCCTGCCGCGATTTCGGAACCACCGCTCTGGAGAAACTTGTGTTTTTTTGTTTCGAGTTTCCGATAAAAATCAATCTGAAACTGAACTTCATGAAATTAAAAGACTAGTCAATATTTTTAAACTTTCAACTGCATCAAATATTGTATTTTATATGTAAAACAATTTTCTATTCTATAATTATGGTTAGTTAATAAAAGATATTTGTTCGAATCGGCGAATAGTTGAAAAAAAAATTGCACAAACACCGAAACTTTTAGTATATTTAGTTGTGACTTATTTTTTAACGAATATATTTCATCTGATAAATATTGTAGATTGTTTTAAGTGAAACTGTTTTCTGTTGTCTTGTTGAAACAGAAAATTTCGTGGAATATTTTCTTATAGCCAAGTGATTTAGATATATTTTTGGTTTGTACTGAGGCTGAATTCATAAAACAGATGAAAAGTTTGACACGTTTTTTAAGCTTTAATTTTATTTGTTCAACGGTCAGTTAGACTAGTGCGCTAGTTCTACGCGCTGTTGGGCATTACTCTAAATTACTTGTCATATATATGATGAATAACATTTTCATGATATTTTCAATATCGACATTCATTGTGATACTTACTTGCAATCATGAGCTGTATTTCTACTGACTATTGGGACAGGTGGAAGGAATCGATGAGATTCTTTGATGACCATTTCTAGATATTGAAGTTTCCGAAGATCTTCAAATGTTATTTTGCGATCAACATCGTCGACAAAAATATTGTCCAATTCCTCTTGAATTCGACGTTGAACATCGGGATAAGTACCTAATTAATTTAATTTATAAACTACAAATAAAGCATTTCTATTGAAAATTACGAACAGATACGCGTTGTAACTACATATCATTATTATTATAATATTATCAATACATTACATATTTCTAAGACGTTTAAAATATAAAAAAAGTATGTTTTAGTATAGCCTACTTTGCACATTCGGAAAATATTATGTTACCAATAAGATAAAGAGTCCATGTCATTCCTGCAGACGACGTGTCATGACCTATAAATAATGAGAACAAAAATGTGTTTCAAATAAAAAAGAATTTGTATTTTGTCATATTTCAAATTTTTTTATTAAATAGTTGTATTACGAATGAGAACAATTTTACGAAAAGAAAAGACACGGCAACAAACATGTTTTGTGGGAATGTTAAATTTGAGGGGTGATCAAGTTAATTTATGATCGGCCGAGTTAATTACATTATATCGCAGCGTAAAACAAGAGGTGCTCAAAAATAGGAACACGATGGCCAAAACGAAGTAGCATCAAATATTTTACAGTGCCGGTAAGTAGTAGTAGGGTAGTTGAACTATGTATGTCTGAAGAAGTCTGACCTTGGTCAGACGAAACGGTACAGAAATATATTTGTGTTAGTGTGCAGCAAGACTCTTGAATCACTTAGACTAGTACCGGTAGTCCTCTTTATCAATAAAATTCTGACTTTGCTGACCAAGAGATCGATGAAATGTTGCCGCAGAACCGCCACAAGACGCGATTTTTATTTTGATGAGGTCATCACAAAACACTTCAATATAAAAAAAAACTTCCACGGAGCTCACAAAAAAATGAAGGTAATATCCTTCTATAGAGACAACAATAATGTTCAGCCTATAAAAATTTCAAAGCGATTGGCTCAGTAGTTAAAAGAGATCTTTATCCTAAAAAACAAGAATACGAAGAACATAAACAAATCAACGAAACGATCAATAGTGTCCAATAATTGCAAGCTTTGTTACCTCCAAACATGAATGTATCAACTTCCTCTCGAATGTCTTCTATAGAAAGGTGTTTTCCTCCTTCTGAAACTTTTATTAACAGATCTAAGAATGCATGACGTCTATGGTTCCAAGTTTCGTCTTCTTTTTTGAATTTCGACATACGATCTCTGATAACTGATTTTGTGAATGTGTGAATAACGTTCAGCACCTTCCTATATTCTTTTCCCATTTTTGTTAAATTATAAGTTACATCGGGCCACATCCATGGATATTTAAATCGTTTCATTAGCAAATGAGTGATTCTGATTTAAAAATAAAAAAAATTTCAACTGTTTATCCATGTACATGAAGCACTCACAATTTAAAGCAATTCCTACACTGATTGTTTAAATATGCATGTAACTGCTTTTCGTGTTGTAGTTGAACTATGTATGTCTGAAGAAGTCTGACCTTGGTCAGACGAAACGTTACATAAAAATATATTTGTGTTAGTGTGCAGCAAGACTCTTGAATCACTTATAATTCGTATGTTTGTTTTTGTTTAGACACGATTGAGATGCATAGATAAGATACAGAATAAAATTGCAAGACACGGGAAAGATTTGATATAAAATTTGATATCGATTATAATCGATAATTGATAATTATCAATTGAATCTATTAAATTTGAGTTGGGTTGCGCGAGACTAACTTCCTATCTTTTCTCTATGCCTTTATGCTAGTGGATCCGTATGCGTATACTGCAAGGAAGTCTGACTCTAGTCGGACGAAACGTTACAGAAATACATTTGTGTTAGTGTGCAGCTGGACTCTTTAACACTTTCGATGCCAAGATCAGTTTTTTCAATTTTACCGTTCCGTGCCAAGGTGAAAACGAGAGAGTTCTCTCCTATTCATTCTCTCTCGTATTTAGTTTTTGATTCATCGGGAAAGGGGCGAACCCAGCGGTGTCATCAGTTATCGTTCACTCCGACACTTCAGTCGTAGGTGAAAGAACTCACCTACACACGCGTATCTTGTCGGAATTGCTCTCTCATGCTATTATAACATAAGTTGATGATAACTTGTCTTGATCTCTCATTGCGATAAAGATTCAATTCGAACATTTTATTCAGCAATCAGAATCATTTTATTATACGAAAATATCAAATTTGAACAAAAAAAACAAAATCGTTTACTAGCATAAAAATATATCCTTCATTCGCTATATATTCCAATAACATTAATAATGGCCAATTATTGTCACTCACAAGGATAACATATTGCAAAATAAACAAAGTAGTCACATTGCATATTCATACAACTGTAACACATATGTATCTCTATGACCTCGTCACCATTACAATACGTCGAAAGTATTGAAATCGGCCTCTTATCTTGCCATAGTAGTGCGAGTAATTGTCCTTTTCGTAGTGAGATGATTTCCCCTTTCTTTAGTTTTGTTTTTATTTCTGCTGGAAGTCCCTTCCGGTTTGCCATGACTGTTCCCGTTATCGATGTTTTCCTTCGCTGCAATTCCTCGGCTAATGCGACAGAGTTATAGAGTCTAAATTAAAAATGAATATTATTAAAAATTGGTTGTGATAAAACAGTTTATGCAATTGATTGATATATCCGACAATGATTCGTTATCTAAAATAGAACGCAGTATGGCGCCGAGACGTAAATTATCTAATTTGTCTTATCAATACCGAATAATCAACATACCTATCAACAAATACGTGATATCCTCTATCCAGATGACTTTCCATTAGTTGCAAAACTAAATTCGAAGTTTTTGTGACGCCGGGTGGAAGTTGTTCCAAGTTTGGATTACCATAATCTATTTTTACATTGAAAATGTATCCAGTTGTTGAATCACTCGCACTACTATGGCAAGATAAGAGGCCGATTTCAATACTTTCGACGTATTGTAATGGTGACGAGGTCATAGAGATACATATGTGTTACAGTTGTATGAATATGCAATGTGACTACTTTGTTTATTTTGCAATATGTTATCCTTGTGAGTGACAATAATTGGCCATTATTAATGTTATTGGAATATATAGCGAATGGAGGATATATTTTTATGCTAGTAAACGATTTTGTTTTCTTTGCTCGAATTTGATATTTTCGTATAATAAAATGATTCTGATTGCTGAATAACATGTTCGAATTGAATCTTTATCGCAATGAGAGATCAAGACAAGTTATCTCCAACTTATGTTATAATAGCATGAGAGAGCAATTCCGACAAGATACGCATGTGTAGGTGAGTTCTTTCACCTACGACTGATGTGTCGGATAATACCGAAACATGCGTAATACATTTCAGGTGCGTTTGTATCTTAGTATTGCTCCTGAGTTTTCGTCGGGCGCTTCTATATTTGGTGGGTTCAGTCAGTAAACGATGAAATTCGAAGTCTTTACTTGCCTCGGCAAACATTTCATTCAATCTGGTATTTATAGCGAGCAAATACTTATTTGTGTGGATATTTGAACTAATATTGGCGTGCAAATGAAGTATTTCCAAATGCAATTTCAATATTCATTATACGCATCCGGTGTCTCTAAGTTGACATAATAAAAAGGTTTAAAGCTTCATCGAAATTCGTCAGTTGATCTGTCAAGAACACGATTTTCCGAAATTGTCATCTCACGCAATTTGCTACGCAAGTCGTCTCGACTGCACGTAGTCCCGTCTTCGTGGCGCCAGACACGTGATCGCTATTGCGTAGCTACGTAATCAGTACGCCATGGCTGCTTATTGAACTTGTTCATCCGACACAAAGTCGTAGGATTGCATATTTTGCTATAATTATGGTTATACAATAGCTACGGAAGTAATTCAATATGAGCTGAAAGCATACGAGGGGCTCTGTGTTATTGGTAATATATTTCCCGCTAAATTACCATATCTCGGATCATATCTCACTGACAAGTAGAAAAATATATGTTCCGAATAATATCAATTTCTCACTTTATTATTTCAAAATGTAACATTTCACCTCTCAGGACGATAAAATTTGCTTTCGTTGCAGATGTCCGTCAATCCGTTACCCAAAAATGATAAAAAATTAAAAAAACGTTCAAAAATACCAACATTTTGAATCATTTCATCGTCCTGCCAATAAGACGACGATCATGCATATAAAAATATTCGAATTATTTCCCGGTTTAGTAATGTTTTTCTACATCTTCGTAACATGATTGATAATATTATCATCTCTCCTCACACCTTTCAATCATTTCACCGTAAAAAGTTGAAACCGTGTGTTGGCGTCAGTCGGTCTCGTACAAATTTTTGATGATAATTTGCGGCTAATATGTACCTCGGCCATGCTAAATAAGTTGATAATTTACTTCATGGCAGACCCTCCTTCCATCTTGGTATTTCTTGAATGACGCGATTGGCTGACGACGTCATTCTTTCTCCCCAACTTGACAACAAGAGAGAGAGAGAGAGAGAAGAAAAAATACGGCAAATACCTGAACTCGACCTTCTTCTATCTATTAAACTTTTTCCTTTTCGAATGACGTATATATACGTCATTTTGCATTGATGGCACGGAACGGTTGGCGCCAAATGACGTATATATACGTTCTTGGCATCGAAAGTGTTAATTGAATAGAATAGTCATGTTTATTCCAGCTACAGTATCCTTGCAGTATACGCATACGGATCCACTAGCATAAAGGCATAGAGAAAAGATAGGAAGTTAGTCTCGCGCAACCCAACTCAAATTTATGTTATTGTATTCGTGGGACTTCTGTATCCATAATGGATCCTTCTAACTCTGGACTCGACAACAATTGCAAGAAAGAAATATACAAATACCACAAGAAAGAATTCGATATTTCAAATTCATTTAGCAAATTTATTTCTTGCCATTGTTGTAAACTGCTTGTCTGAGGAAGTCTGACTCTGGTCGGACGAAACGTTACAGAAATACATTTGTGTTAGTGTGCAGCTGGACTCTTTAATTGAATAGAATAGTCATGTTTATTCCAGCTACAGTATCCTTGCAGTATACGCATACGGATCCACTAGCATAAAGGCATAGAGAAAAGATAGGAAGTTAGTCTCGCGCAACCCAACTCAAATTTATGTTATTGTATTCGTGGGACTTCTGTATCCATAATGGATCCTTCTAACTCTGGACTCGACAACAATTGCAAGAAAGAAATATACAAATACCACAAGAAAGAATTCGATATTTCAAATTCATTTAGCAAATTTATTTCTTGCCATTGTTGTAAACTGCTTGTCTGAGGAAGTCTGACTCTGGTCGGACGAAACGTTACAGAAATACATTTGTGTTAGTGTGCAGCTGGACTCTTTAATTGAATAGAATAGTCATGTTTATTCCAGCTACAGTATCCTTGCAGTATACGCATACGGATCCACTAGCATAAAGGCATAGAGAAAAGATAGGAAGTTAGTCTCGCGCAACCCAACTCAAATTTATGTTATTGTATTCGTGGGACTTCTGTATCCATAATGGATCCTTCTAACTCTGGACTCGACAACAATTGCAAGAAAGAAATATACAAATACCACAAGAAAGAATTCGATATTTCAAATTCATTTAGCAAATTTATTTCTTGCCATTGTTGTAAACTGCTTGTCTGAGGAAGTCTGACTCTGGTCGGACGAAACGTTACAGAAATACATTTGTGTTAGTGTGCAGCTGGACTCTTTAATTGAATAGATGAATCTATTAACCTGTGAATTGACGTAACATATTCTGATCCCTCGTCAACTTGAGCATTTACATTTTCTCCCATTGCTGTTTCACATATGATGTCCAAAGCACATAGACCAACATGTTCCAATAGTTCAAAATATTTGTCCGAATTTGCAAGTTTTTGTAATCTTTCCGTGAATATCTCGCACTTATCATTCATACTTGGCAAAAAATCTTTCAGTATACTAAAAAAAAGCCATATAGGTAAAGACAGTTCTGAAATTTGATGGCCAGATTTTCTAGTTGATTGACAAGTATATAATGCCCATTCAGTTTGTTGGTAAGACTAAATTTAAATCAAAATGTTATTAAGATTATCTGATTGCTTCTTTCTGATACCCAAATATCAATCTTTGTGAAAGAATTATAAAATCAAACTACTGGTAATATTTTTGAAGGAATCAATTGCTTTTAATTCTGTAGACATTTATCTGCTGTTATATGCACTTATTAAGATTTTTGTAATTTGATCAACATTTTCCAACGCGACACTGGACAAATTCAGCGAAATTTATTCTATAGACTACATCTCTAATGGCAAAATTTCAAAAATTATCTGATTGCTTCTTTCTGATACCCAAATATCAATCTTTGTGAAAGAATTATAAAATAAAACTACTGGTAATATTTTTGAAGGAATCAATTGCTTTTTATTCTGTAGACATTTATCTGCTGTTATATGCACTTATTAAGATTTTTGTAATTTGATCAACATTCTCCAACGCGACACTGGACAAATTCAGCGAAATTTATTCTATAGACTACATCTCTAATGGCAAAATTTCAGGATTGAATTACTTGACATTGTTTTATTCCTATAATATTTGATTATATCATAATATTATATATAGCTTGGAAAGTAAACTCAATACTTGAAGTGGAACGCAGGTGTAAGTAATTTTCTTCTAGATTTCCATTTTTCGCCTGTTGCTGTTAATAATCCAGTTCCAAGCCAGTCATGGAAAAACTTGTAGAAATACGATTTGTCCAAGTGTTCAGAACTTTTTAAAATCTCTTCTGCTGCTTTTGGACCAGTGATAAACAGAACAGGCATTGGCCCCCACCATATGCATCCTACATTGCTTTTGCAGGGTACTATGTAATCATTGATTATCTTTATTCTGCTTGCGTATATATTGTCAGGGTAGAAATTCAAAAGCTTGATGTGTCCGACAGGTGGATACGATGTGGGTGGACCAGGAATCTTTGAGTAAATTTTCCATTTTGTTACGAAGTTTTTGAAGAATGAAAAAGTTTTTATTATTAGCCAAGCCAGCACAACCGTAAACACTATTGCAGAAATGCTAAATGCCATCTCTTACGATCAGATATTGTAATTCTTTGTAATGGAATGAACAGTTCGGATTTCTGAATATCTGAAAAATGCAAGACTTCGGTTTATAATATAATTACGGTGACAAATCTTTATGATCTCAATTAGAACCGATCCAAAATAACATTATTGTTAATGCTATATATCAATACTAGAAAAAATTCCAGAATTTTAAAAGTTATATCTGACTTGTACATTTTAAATATGTTTGTAAATGATTTTAATTAATTAACGAATGGTCCTTCAGACATTTCAAACTCGTTGATACAAAATTTATCCTGTATACGATTAACTGGCATTCACCTCCCGACGGATATGGTACCAATTTTACCAAAAAAATAAAAAAAATTGAATTGAAAATATTTAAATTGAATCGTAATATAATATTATGGTTTTGTGCTATATACAATTCTGTATAACTTTGTATAGAAAATCTGGCTATACCCCGACAATAATTGGGAGCCCAAGCAAATACTTCGACATTTAAATCAAGCCTAAAACTCGAATAGCAGTCGAATAGCGTTGCCTAAGGCGTTTTCCCTCGTAATGTGTCTGAGATATATTTGTGTTGGTTTCACTTATGAACGATTGCCTGGTATGTAGATATTTTTTATAAAGTAATAAAAGTCAGGCATTGAACTCCGGCTTTATCAATAAAATATAAATAAACTATTGTCTCAAATACTCAATAGGTTACCTGGGTATACATACTTGACAACGCATAACTTTACAACCATTTTTAATCTGATGCAAAATCTATCAAATCCGGGGGGACTTGTCTAACACTTCTCTTGAAACACTTGTTCGGCGTAGCGTAACATCGCGTGCAACGTTATTTTTGACTTTACGGGAATCAGACAGCAATGACTTTATTATAAGTATTAGATATGACAATGAATATCCGTATTTCCTCGTTGAATTTATGACATTTTGGGTGACTCTGTTGCGACAGCGCTATTATTTTTTCTTGAAACAGAATTTAAAATTAAATTGGTTAAACATCCATTTGTCGCAAGTAGATATCGTAACAAACATATTTTCTGAATTTCGGAAAGAAAGTATATAGAAATTTATACGCAATATACCCACCGACCTGTGTACAATGACGCTTACTTAGAAGTGCCATTTGCGAGCTATGTAAAACACAATCGAAAAAACTTATCAAGCAATGAAGTTGCTGTCTGTTGCAATTCATTCATCTTGAACTATGCTACATAAAACATTTTTAAACTCGAAATTACGAGAAACATGTCGTAAAGCAATAGACGTTTGTACAACATACTTCTTGAAACACATAAAAAGTCATGATTTCATGAATTCTATTTTCTATTCCAAGAGTACAACTACTGTAATAAGTGCAGTAATTTGATTGTGTAAAACGTTTTGAAAGATAAATCATATACAAAGTAACAAATATTACAAAATTTGATTGAATGACGTCACGTGTTACCACGACTATAAGCTGAGTTTGAAATGCTATTGCTAATCCTAATACCATATACATCAAACACAAGTCTTCTACATAGTTTACATGAATACGCAAAATTTTGTTCCGTGGCGGGGCATGTGTTTGGTTCAAACACGACTCGATGTACTCGAGCTGACATTCGAATCAAGCGTAACAAAAAATACGTCATATATGGCATTGATTCTAAAAGCTCGATAAGGTGACATTGGTTAAATTTTTTTTATTCATTTTGAACATTTACGGCAGAGATTATTATATATGTTATTCATTCAAATATTGTTGAAAAAAATATCTACTCAAAGCTAAGGTTACACAAATACTCACATAGACTACGTATTACAAGACTACTTTTCAAATTCAAGCGTGTGCGAATAGTTTATAACATACAATGATCAAATTATAATTAGGTTTGCTTGGTGATCCTATGTCATACATAGAGATATATAAGTACCCTTATAAGTCATTTTGTATTTTAACTAAGCTTAGAAGGAATTATTTGTCCTGTATATAGAGAACTAAAATCTGCAACGCGGTTTGAAAGACAGGCGACCATACATTCGTTTTCTTGCAGACTTTCGCTTTCTATCATTGTAGCGGATTATCTGCAAACTTGGGAAAGCCATGTTGCTTCTGTACATTTTCAGTAACAAATATGGAGGTTTTGTTTGCTCGTTGGAACTTGTCGTTGTTGTCGAAGCCGGTGCGATAGACGTAGTTGTAGAAGCCGGTTCGGTAGTCGTAGTTATTGCAGCTTAGAATAGTAAAATATTATCAGATAAAAAACACAAAATTTCATAATAATCATGAGTGCATTCACATTAGACACATGTTGATGGCTAATTTAAAAAACCAAAAAAATAAAACTGAATTAAGCATAAAAATCGACTTGAATTCGAATCTAATACGTATTTGTCGACAAATACGAAAGTCCAATTTTGTATATAGAACATATGTTTAATGCTTCGAACCTTCATACTAAAAAAATGAATAAAATTATTCTCCAAACCAAAATCAACCAAACTAAAAAGTTTGAAATTTTGTAATAAAGACCCATCAGCATAAAACCCTCCAAACAGATACAACTAAAACCTCATCTTGCTATCACGTCGCTATGAAACGGGTATTTAGGACGCATCCTTACATTATCACCTGACAGAATGGCAGAGATTAATAAAAATTTCACATATAAATAACTTGTTTCATCGCTTCCATAAAGTTTGTTTGATTTTCCGACAGTGGGATTAATGATTTTATTGAAATACCTTCACAAGATATTCCATCTCCTTGAAACCCATCTTTACAAGCACATGTAAAGCTTCCTTCTGTATTCTCACACTCCGCATTTAAATGACAATTGCCATGTCCCAATGTACATTCATCAATGTCTGTAATGTTAAAATATGATAATAAAACATATTCGATTTCTGAAATTTCAAAAGAAAGAAAAAAACTAAAGAGCTGATTGACAAATCATTACCTACGCATAGTTTTCCTTCGCTTGAGAATCCAGTGCTACAAGTGCATTCGTATGTTCCGTCGAGATTGTTACATTCTCCGTTTGCACATATTCCGGCTGCTGCACATTCATCAATGTCTAAAAATAATATTATAGTGCAATTCTAATTGTAGCATAGTATATACGTAAGCACAGAATTTGCAACTTATGATATAAATGTGATAATTGTTATTGGACTTATGAACAGTATCAATTATGCAGACTTCCGCACCTGTACACGATGTTTTACCATCACCGGTATAGCCGTCCAAGCAGGAACATTCAAAGCCGCCTTCAATATTGATACATCCAGCATTATCCATCGCGCAATCATGAGTACCCATGGTGCATTCGTCAACATCTTAAAAAAAGAAAACATCTTCTTGAATTTTCATAAAAATACCGACACAATGAGGAGACTGGATTAAGAGTAGGTGTTCCTTGCGGCGCTCATTGCGTGGATATGGTAGAATACAGTTTGGGAAAAGTCCAAACGCTCATAGGCGGTCGACAGATATGATGCGGGTTATTTTTGTCGCGGCCAAAATTACAGAAATTCGTCCGGTGTAGTAACCCCGATCTATTCAGTTAATGAAGTCGTTCAAATAATGATATCAAACACGACAAGCTCTTTTCTAAGCTCTAATTGAATTGGGGTAGCGAGCAATCGATGTTTAACGTGATTAAAGAAACAATCTTTCCTATGTTTTTCTGCTCTACACATATATATAGTCTGCTGTTACATTTTTTTTCATTGTTGGACGTATATACATTACCTGCGCAGTTTGTTCCATCCAATTCATATCCAGCTTTACATGTGCATGTATATGACATAAACGTGTTGGTACATACTTCGTTAACTGCGCATACATTTGGATCCTCACATTCATCAATATCTGTATATTTAAAATGTTTAAATAGTTTATTAGTAATGTGACAATTTTGTGGAATTTCTGCAATACTATTCCACCAGTTTCAAAATGCAAACATGATGAAAAGTTGCGATTCCTTCTTAATACTGTAAAATATTCAAACGATTTCTAGCAATATTAATATTTGAAAATGGGAATTGGGTAAGAATAAAAGACCGGATTTTAAAGTAAATAATCCCATTTAAACAATAAAAATTTTGAAGTACTCTTTACATGAGATTAAATGATAGCTTTAAATAACAGTAATTTATATGTTTATCCGTTCTTCTTTAAGACCGAATAGAGAGAACTTACGAATCAATTACATTGCAATACTCAACATACATGGTGTATACTCTGACTTCATACGGATGTCTTCCTTACGAAATTTTAAATAACGGTAATATTTCAAATGAGTTTTAGCCCTTTATGTGTCATATAATTAAAAATACACTTCAGGGTCTTTATTGGAATCAAACAGACCGTACGGTCGTGCCTAATTCTCACCCACCGCAAATTGCGTGACCCCATTGCCTATTAAATGACATTATGTATATAAATATATAAAGTGCCTCAATACAAAATACAATCACTGCCAGATTGACTGGAAAAAATTCTGAATGATGTGTATTTAATGTATTTTTAATTTGAACCAGAATTATAAAAATATATTGACCAGAAAAAATGTTCGAATCTTATGTAACTGTATATAATGTATATATATTGTATACTGTAATGTATAAGTCTATTGTACTTATCTATGTAATTATACTGTTTTTTGTGATGTATTTGGAATGAAACAACGTTAAAAAACATAAATGAAAACAATACGTGTGAATGTGATTAAATACGGCAGGAAATCTTGGATTATGACGTATATGGGACTCGTATATATTGTTCCTATATTTGATGATTTTTATGCGATAACAATATTGATAAAACTGAGTCCGAGTTAATGTAGTTCCAAATTACCTTCGCATGTGTCTCCATTGCTTGCGAATCCATCATTGCAGACGCAAATATAACTGCCTGGATTATTCGAACAAAAACCAACGATAAACCCACTGATAACACGTTTATCACAGCCATCACTTCCAATCGAACATTCATCGATATCTTTAAAACATAAAACATAGGAAAATAATTTAGGTTAGTTTCAAAATTTTGTTTCTGGTGTGAGATATGTTGCAAAAATGCGTATATTTTCCTCACAGATTAATATTTATATATCAACTGTTCTTCGGCATATTTGCAAAGTACAGTACTACCATTTCTGTTTGGCGGTTAAGGTAAAGTCTTTGGAGCTTATTTACCATATTAACATTTGATCGCATTCGAACTGCATCAGGCTTTCGATTTATTACTGATTTATAAAGCTATTTCGTCTGATCACACTCAATCAATTTCATTCGATCCACTAGGTTTGTATAAGTTTTATAAATTCAATTTAAATTTTCGTAGCGAAGATATCCGAGTAAACGAAACTTGGTGTGGTGTGAAGAAGTAAATAACGATGACTTGAAGTCAGAAAATTATTAATGGTAATACCTAAACAACGTGGCACAGACATGTCCGAATCTAGTTGATATCCTTCTTTACAGCTGCAAATATATGAACCGTCGGTGTTTTCGCAGAAAGAATTCTCCATCGTACAAATTCCTTCTGTAGTGCATTCGTCAAAGTCTGACAAAAATAAGGTTAAGACTAAGGTTGTGCATGAGGTAGTATTTTCTACAAAGTTTAATGTTTACTTACGGTATTGTGTGATAATTCTCTGTGATACTATGTTATATTTTTATTGTACTGCTGATTTCGAAGGCCACTTGGTACACACAAATTGTTTGACAACATAAAATCATCAATTCTAACCGATGATGGGCCTACAGGTCTGCATCTGTGTATTTTCGACACGTTTCTGGGACGTGGGTCGTTTTGCCTCAAACATATTAAACCTATAAACCACACGTTTATATATAATATATATTCTATTTTTCATACCTTCACAAGTTAGTCCGTTCCACGCGTATCCGGTAGTAAGGCAATTGCATTGAAAGGATCCTGGTGTATTCTCACAGACCGATGTTGAATCACAGTTGTCAGTTTCAAGTTTACATTCATCAATGTCTACGAGAAAGATAAATGCATTTTTTAACCAGAGAGCTTTGATAGGTATGAAGGTGAATAAATAACTGTAATCTTGTAATCATAAATCAAATGTGTAAAGCAGGGACCTTCAAGTGTACACAGCGCGATTGCGTAGGGAGGAATGCATAGATAAAGTGCTAATCATATAAATGAGTGTATTTTATTGAAGTTGTTTCAATTTTCATATGTTGTTGGATAAACTGAAATAAACAATAGGAGCAATCTATGTCATTTGTCTTATGGTTATGAGAAAGGAAATATTTGAATAAACCTACCATAGCTTTACTAATTGAAGTGCTTTGACCACAGAATATTCAAAATTGGAATTGAAATGAATATGCAAACCTAGTACCCGAACCAAACGAAATACGTTCCTGGCAGTTTAAAATTGAATACGGTAATAATACTGAGCACACTAAAATTGAATACTGCAGTGCCAATAAGGCAGCAAGTGATTTACTTTCGATATCTGCAATAAACACTTGAGGTCACACTACTTCAAATTAAAATTTAGGATCCACGGCGAAAAAAGGTTGAGAAGCCCTGGTGTAAAGCAATAATTTCAGTATGGGTTTTTGCAACCATTCAATGTCTGTCATGCTTACACAGTAAACAGAAAACTGCGAAAACAACGAACATTGACCACTCTTCCTTTGCTGAGGACCGTGCATGAAGCCGACTATTAAACTGCTACATTTCTTCGTGAAATGTTATCAATGATATTAAAAAGATTTCAAAATAAGTAAAACATTTAAATTTCTTTCTCAATTTTAACATCCGCCATGTTCAGTGTTATACCCTTTTTGACGACTGAATGTTACATGTAAAAATATTGTGGCTAAATTTATTTTTCTCACCGGTGCAGGTATATTTTGTTTCTGTCCTGGTTTCATTGAGATCTCCAGCAATACAATTACATAAATAATAGTCTGAGTCAGGGTCCGCTGTACAAACGGAATTTTCACCACAGGCAATATCACGATACGTGTTGCATGCATCAATCCCGTTTGGAGCTTTAATATTAATTTGTTGTGTTAATTTTTCGAACAGATAATATTTTTTAAGAAGATAGGAAAATAATGTATTACAACATATTGCTTGAGAAATCAACAAAAGTGGTTGAAAAAAGTTTTCAAAACAATCATAGTTGTGTTAAGAGTTGAGAATCAAACACTATAGCTTTACAGCACATAAAAAACTACATTGGGCTCTTGTTCAACTAATACCGCAAATTATTACAAATTTTAAAATGACTTTCCGAAATGTAATATAACATGTCATTATTATTTTAATGTTTTGGTATTAGAGTCATAACATTTAAAATAACAATATTCCAACTCTAATTTTGATATAGATTTTTTTTTTATTTGATAGAAAATAGTCATACTTAAAAAACCCAAACTCGTAAATTGTGCACGCTTTGTTTCGGCTATCTCCGGAGTTGAAAATCCACGTTGGAATGAACCTGAATTCATAATGTATATTTTACTTAAACACAATGGAATAAATTCGAAATCTATAATGTAATGAATGTTCAGTGGTTACTATTTAGCATAAAACTCTGTAAAAATTGCCTATTCTACTTCAAATGCTGTTTATGATTTATTCCCAATAGAAATTTCTTTTTTAATATCCTTCAGAGCAGAGACGAATGAACAATTCAGAATTATTTTTGAGAGATAGTAAGATTATAACAAAATTTGATAAAACAAATATGCGACTTTCAATATATGCTCAAAATTGTTTAATAGTTTTATTTAACACTGAACAGTTTGTGCATCAAAGATTTTGATAAATAATAAATGAATAAAGCTTTCGCTATGTATTATTTTCAAGTTTTGTTCGTGTAAAATTCATTCTAATTTTACTATACCTGATGTATCTATTGCCAATACATAATATTGACAGTCAGCACAGTTTTCTTGTGCTTGTACCGTTGGGTGAAAGAAAGTCAGAGACATCAGTAATGATACTGAAAATAGTTTCAAATTTTTTTCCATCGTGTTACATTTAAATGTACCGAACTGCAAAACAATAATTGTATTTAAATATATTTTATAGATGTCCGAGAATTCTATGTTATAAAGATACACCTTTATATAATAAGATCTCAAACTATTCCGATATTCTTCCATCAAATTTTAACAATCCTCTAGCCTTTTTTGGTATAAAAACGAACTTGTTATTGTTTAAAATTAATTGTTTATAGCTAGCTAAAGATATTTTGCATATTCCACCTTCAAAATATACTTCTAGCACAATTTTACTTCGTACCGTTGTATCAAAAATTTCACGAAACATAGAAAATTTTTCACGATAAAATTACTAGATAAATTCAGTTGACAAACACAACCTAAATACACAAAGAACAAAATCTAACAGGCAGACAAGCCAGAAATATTTCAATGCTATGGCTTGCTTCGATTTTGAAATATTTCAATATGATCTTGTCGTCAAAAAAACTTAGCCACACCTTTACCAATTGAGAGCGGAAGTTATGAGAAAGCTTTTGGGGTTTTATGCTTTTTATGGTCACTTAACTGTGACAGTTTCTGTAGCCCTCTCAACAAAGATCACGCACGTCATTAGGGTAACAAGAAAACATCATTGATCTATTTTAAATAAAATAGATTCATCTTACAGTTACGTTAAGGAATTACGTTCCAAGCAGAACGCAATTCTACTGAAATAATCTGCACTATTTCATAAAGTTATTGAACTTTTGTCACAAAATCTATTTTATATACTCATAAATCTCCTCAATCTACTCATCACTCTCGTATTCTTTACTTTTTTGATCAGACCTCATGATCACGACGATATGGCAGCATCATAAAATGTTCTTATAATCGATAACTCGAGACTTCCGTGAGCGAAGCTACTTAACAAATTAGATGTAGAATCAATGCAATAGCAATGAACTATAATAAAAGACAATGAGCGTAATTGCCTCGCCCCTTTTCAAAACTTAACTTCGTGATATAGTTCAGTCATGAACGAGAAGCTGGGGAAATGGTTCAAATTTTCTACTTACCTTTATGATTTGTCAGTAACTTCAATATTTTGGAACCCTAATTGAACTGAAGTGAATTTTATTGTATTCAAGTCCCAAAGCATGGATTTCTGAAGATTAGTTTGAATATATTTTGAAAGCTGATAAAATTGAAATTCAGATGAACTGAATCATGTCTACTAAATCTCTGCATTACATGTTGATCTCAAATTTATTCAATGTGAAAGCCTCATTTTTTTTATCTTTATTTTTTGTGATGCCTAAAAACCGCTTGCTGCAAATACAAAACTTTTTTTAAATTATTCTATAACTTTATTTATTGTTGATGTAACCCTTTAAATATACAAATTTGGCGGCACGATTGCATAATTTAAGAAGATTTTCTAACAATTTCCCATATTGTTTATTGTATTCACTATTTAGTATATTTTGATGTTGATATTGACGAGCTGCGGAAATTCAATAATTTATATCAAACTACTTTTAACAGCAACAAATGTATGACAGACATTAAGGAATTGGTCACATATATGACCACAAATAATAAACGATCCAAATGGCCACTGTACAGCCAGCAAACTTATAGGGTGTTTGGCAAAATAGTTTTTTTTACCGCCCGAATTTTCTTTGCGTTCAATGAACCATTTGTAATCAAAGTGAGTTTCTCAATACCATATACACGGGCATTTTTCAATATTGAGTAAGACGTGTTCATATTAGTAGACGTATACGGAATTATAATACACAGATTCAGGTGAGTTGTTACTTTCTATCTGGAGGTATAAACCTGTTGTATATTTTGTCTGGCGTGTATTATATATAGAACCCGGTATGAAATGTTTTGTTTGATTATAATTTTTGTATTGATTGCCCTATATCAAATTCACGATTAAATTTCGTGATTTACTAATTTAGATTCGGCAAGGTACCTGAAAACGTTTACAATGATTGTTGGCACTTGGCAGATATTTCTCCTCATGCTTCTTATTGTTGTAAACAAAACCCAATCCATCTCGATGAAATGCCCCAACTGCAACTTTTATGTTTTTATCATCACTGATGATTCCACTGGTACTGGAATTCAACGGGGAGCAAGGAATGAGAACGAAGCCATTAGAATACAGCAAACCGCTAAATCTGTAGAATTACATGGTGAGCTTACTGCAAAATGACTATTTTATTGCTTAAATTTCAATATTCTTTAGTCGAGTGAATTATTTCAACAAATTATGAAGAATTAAACAAAAGTTATATTTTCGACCCACAACGGCAAACTCGATAGAACATACAATTTGAACCTAATTTACCTTTTATAACATATATATATATATAATAAATATGTTTCTAGTTATTACAGGCAAAGAGGCATGCAGTTCATACCCTAAATTAGCTTGTGGAAAAAATTCCAAATGCGATCCAGTAGAAGACGAAGTTCCGTATTATAAATGTTCATGTATAGAGGGAAATTACAAAGAAGTACGAGAAACTGAAAGATTTACTTGCTCAGGTACATACTCATATGCACTCAATATTTTATAACATGTGATTATATAATATTAGAATGGGAAAAATTAAAAAATAACGTATTGAATGTTTTGGGTATTAAAAAAAAAATTCCACCCTTGCTCCCATTTTCATATCAAATATTTTTCACTTTACAAAAGTCTCCACTAATAGCATATTTTCTTAGTTTATAGCCTTCATTTTTATGAAGCTCGTGGTAAATAGTCCATTTTTTATTTCATTTCAGAAATTGATCGGGATCTGTAATCGTTGTACGAGGAAGAACATTTGGGGAATTATACATAGCCATGGAAGATTAATAACAACAACCTAAAAATATAAAACTGCAATGCTATTATTTATTTAGTGAATGCACTCATATTGATTTAATGCATTTCTTGTAATGAATTGTTTTCATAAAAACTTATATCCGATTGCTTGTGCTTAAAAATGCTATTGCGCGGTATGGTAGTTGATTAAAATCCAACATATCAAGCATATCACATTTTATACTTTACCTAGGATCGTTTTAAAACTAATTTAACAATATAAAGAATATTCATTGGGAGTTTAAATGTTCGCAACATTTTAGAAGATACGGGATGACGTTTTCAAACATTTTCTAATGTGGTGATTAACGTCCTAAATTAAGAATAAAAATTGAAACTCAAACATTGTAATTTTGAGCATAAAATATGAATAACAAAGTAAAATTTCGACATTTGTATACATGGAAAAATATCTAATATTGTAATTTTTAAACTGCAAAAGCTTCTAGTTGTTGGTGTACAATTGTGTTTAATTCAACATCTGATTTGCAACGTTATGTGTTAGGGCAACAAAGAGAATTGAACAAAAAATTAAACTCTGATGTATTATGATATTCAGGAAATATTTCTGTGTGAACCAGATAATTTTCATTCACAACATAAATCAGATTTCGAAACAGCAAATAAAATCCTATTATGCTTCAATTGCAATTTTATTTATTTACTTTAATTTATTGTCATTGTACATCACAACAAGAACAAAATTCGGGCATTTGACACGATCATATTACAATGAAGTGATCTGGTCTAACATTTTTATTGTTGAATTGGATTTTACATTCAAGAAAGACGTAAATTTTAACAACTTCAATTTGATCGCCTTTATTTAGTCAGGCATTCATGAAAAAGATAAAGGTTTAACCTAGGTAGCATAGTTTTTATACCTGAGATTAATTTAGCTGAAAGACTAATTTATTGATCATCAGTTATTATTTTGAAATGTTAGTAAAAATAAATAGGACAAAAAGATTTCATGATACCATAATAAATTACACCTAGTTGACAATAATCTAGACTAAATACGATATATATATATATATATATAGTAACCACACAACGTAACTCGGTTCGTGATTACGAAAAGATTTTATTACCAAATCATGGCCCAACCCCGGATAGGAAGGTTAGGCTTTTTTACGCCTGATCGCAAATGTTAAAATATAAACACACCTAGGCACTCCAACGTTGATCAAAACCAATTTGTGGGTATTGGCAAAAACGAAATGACATATTCGAAAAAGCAAAAAGTGGAAACAGAAAGCTTTCATGGAAATGTTGTGATAAAATGTTTATTTGATAGTAGTCTTTTCTTTGTAAATAAAGGATTAGTTTTGAAGTATAAGGACTTTTAATTTCTCTAAATTACATATCAATATGTTACAAATCATAAACAATGCAATGTTGTGCAGTATAGGAAGATCAGTATTCACAACAATGCCATTTATATCTTGAATATTATTTCTTTTGAGCTCGATTATTAATAGGTTAGCGCAGTTAGTTATTCTGTTTGTATAATGTTTTCATATTCAACATTCTATAATAACACCTTATAGCTAATTCATAAAATAAGGGAAATATATAGATAAAAACGATCCTTTGATGGGTTAGTGGTGAAGAACTTGAGACATTTAAATGCCATTTTCGTTAGCTGTTTTGATATTATGTTCAATGAATAAACCCTTCTCACAAGGTCCTGTATACTGTTTATTGTTGTCTTCGTGTTTCTCCCGATACGACACTGGTCTTTGGTGCGATGAAACTTTTTGCAATCATTTTTTTTTTTACAAAAACAGCTATATCTGCAGGCAGTAAGATTATTTACTTTTGTGCTTCATTAGATTGATATGTTTCAAATTACAATACAATTATTGACGGATCTCGTCATTTTAGCTTTGATATCTCGAGGACAATGTGCTTCAGTAACATGTCCTGATTGCGAGTATTATATATTAATGTTAACTGCCGATAATGAAGGTGAGTGGCTTATTTGACTTTTGTTATCACAAAAAAACTGACACATGCGTTTGGCGATATTATAATCAACCTAATGAAATGAATAATAACATTTTGTTGCAGGTATTCAACGTGGTACAAATACCTCAGAATCAGTAATAAATATGTGGAACTTGTTTGAAACGTTCAATTCTAAAAGTGAGTTGAATATAATTTAGTTGATACTTCAACCCCTTTTCCTAAATATTATAGCCTCACATTTTCGATGCTGCTCAGACGTCAAAAACATAAACTCCAAAAGGATCCAAATCATGACATAGATGAAAAAATGTGAGTTCCTGTCCAGAGATGGAAAACCCGTGACCAGCGAGTGACAAAGTGACCCATCATCTTTTTTGTGACCCACCAAGTCACTAACTAATAAAAGAAACCTACCAACATTTCAAAGTTAAAAACTGATAATAAATTAGTATAGGCAATAATTCAATCCAACAATAAGTGAATTACTATAGTATATCAGTATATTACATTGTTAAAACTTTTGTATTGTTATTTTTTTGCAAAACTTTTTACAGCGGTTATCCTTCGAAAATGCAAAAAACAAAGGAGGCCACAGCATATTTTGGGGAGTAGGGAAGAACTAGATGCTACTTTTCAGTTTATGTTTTTCTTACACACAATCCCGTTTAGTAAACAAAGCTTATTACACTTAATTCACGACTACAGGATTCTTAAATAATAATGGAGCTGGATGATAGTGAATTCAATACGGTCGAAAAATATAATTCTTTCAAAGTGTAATACCCTTCCATACAATTTTCAACCATAATGTTTTTTAGTGATTCATACATGCGAAGCCGTGTTTTCGCTCATGAATTTCGTAAAATATTTTACCAGCCCACTGTTCTGATGTAAATACTGCATGAGTTAATATTCAAATACACAATATCAAGCAAGAATTGTAAGACTATCAGAAAAATGCAACAGCATGACCCATATTTATGACCCACAATTTTCTTTTCTATATCGAAAATATAGTTTTTAACCCATTTATTAAAAAACTTCCACCAATATTGCCGTGGTTAACCGCGTCTAGGGCACCATTCTGTTTTTTAATATGACCGTGAAACAATAAAGATGTGTCAGCTACAATAAAGAAAACTTCTTTGTCGAAGTTGCTATCCTTTTGCATTTTTCAATAAAAGTGTAACATTGATTTGAAATGCACAGACTACAGTGATGAATTTTAACCTACTCAGGGCATGGTGACCCCCCCCCAACAAAAAAAACTTAACTTATACAATATGTTCCAAATAAGCTGGTTTCCGCTTTTTGTGTCACTCTATACCAGCGTTTCACAAACTTCTTAGGCCACAGAACACTTACGATTTTTATCTCGTCTCGCGGAACACCAACAAATGAAAGGATAAAATTGATAAAGAACACTCGGAAGACGCCAGTGGAACACTAGTGTTTCACGGAACACAGTTTGGGAAACGCTGCTCTATAGTATACTTTCTTATAAAAATCACTAGTATTTTGGTATAGGCTAGCTACTCCATTCAATCCAAGAATGTTTCATAAATTAAAAAACGATTAAATTGAAGTGTGAATCCCAAATTTGTGCTAGTTTAGCCACACCAAATTGCTTGATACGAGACAGTTGAAAATTTGATTATTAAAAAGATGTTCTATTCAGTGACAACGGGAAACGAAGCTTGTACTTCGTATCAAGATAAAGCATGTGGGTCAACCTCAGCAATCTGTTCTCCAGGATCAGATGGTGCTGTTTATTTTCATTGCCAATGTGTCCCTGGATTTACGGAAACACGAGAAACCCAAATATATTATTGTACAGGTTGCAAAATTTTGATTTATCTCTGTATATTTTTACTTTTATTGGGCTTAATCTTGAACGATTCCTTTAATATATTTTTGAATTTACTGCCATCTCGTGGCTTTTAGAAAAATGCTTCACTCGAACTTATACTGATGATTATCAAATATCTTCCCTTGTAATATTTTAAGGTCTTGATATCATACTTTTCATATGATTGAAAAACGTTACATAGCTGTTTTGAGGTTATAAACGTGAACTGAACGTAATACGTCTTACAGAAAAAAACATTTAAAAAAAGTTGAAAAAAATTGCAGCAAAATTACTTACAGAGTCTTCGACAATAGATACTGCAATGTCTTCATCAGTTCCAACAACAACAACTATTGCTCAATATGAGAGAAACGCAACAATGACAACACTTAACTCAGGTCTGACATGTCATTCTTGCACGTGTACAACTAAATGCAGACTTTTATTCCTGGGAACGACCAAATCAATAAATTGAAATTCAAGATGAAAAAATTGCTTACAAAACATTACTACTATGTATGATTGTATAAAGGACATATCCTGCCTGAGCCGTGCAATTTTTTATTCACAAAATTAAGCGAAATTGTAATTCATTCCTGTTTTTCGTATGTCAAGTATTGTGGTCTAGTCTAGACTTCAAATGATTCAATAAGATAACATGTAAAGAGTATTTGTTTCATAATTGTCTTCTTATTGGAATTACCAACATTTTCAACAACTCTATACAGCAGGCATTAGTCAAGAGTATAATGTGATCTATTATTTGTTCATATTCGATATAAAAGTTTTAACCGCAGTTTTTCCATCCCGTCCACAGACACATTATGAGGGTGATGCGTTAATCTGGCACTGAACATAAAATTGTAAAACCTGGTAATTTTAAACACTGCAAGATCATCACACAACTAACGATATCATTTATTCAGATTTTCTCACCACAACTACAACAGAGGGGTCGACTTCACCTACCAGATTGTCAACAATGACTATTTCCGCAGAACTGATATCCAATAGTAGTTTTACAAGTAACTTAAATTTGCAAATGTTACATTTATATTACTATCATAATTATATTCAATTTATATATAATCCTCATACGCATTTACACGTCGGGCATCAATCACTTCACGGGTTAACAAAGACTGAATCCCAATTCAGTCATATTTTTTCATAATCTTTAGTCAGAATTGTTTTTAAATTCCCATATTTATCCTTCTAATTAGTTATTGAGCTTTCTCAATTTCAAGTACTAGTCTGATTCCGAACGATAGCTATATAGATTATTGCCAAATTGCACCTTTGATCCTAGAAGGATTGCTAGAAGATGTTCATCTTTTTATAATCTCATCGGATCTATTCAGTGATAATTATAGTGATTTTGAATTCACTTTGAAGTGGAAAAATTGAATTTTATCAGCTGAGGCAGCAACAAATAAAGCCTCACCGGCCGATAACATAGATTTACATGCTACTTCGAGTTCAATTACGACTTCCACAACAACATCATCAGCAACAACAACTTCAAGTAGGTTTCCACTCCTTGATATATTTTTGGGGGATTAAGTCGTAACATAATCTGAAAATTATCAAAAATGGCTTCCATCCCTGCAAGAAATATATGCTACGGAAGCAATTATTGAAAAAGAAATACAATCATAAATATTCAATATTTTGCTACATGAATTTCGTTTCATACTTACTACTTTGGTATTCTAGAGCAGGGCTACCCAACTATTTTACCGAAGATCTGCATTGAAAACTTCAAAATTATTTGGGTCCGGCGTTTCCAGAAATTATATTTCGGCATCCGTAAACGCGCACTTCCTCGACCGGCTAATGATTATCAGCTAATCAAGATTGTTTATTATGGTGTTATAGTTCTTTTCATATATATTCAAAACAATAAAAGTCATTTTATAATATGAAAATTAAAAGTGGGGCTAATGATCCAAAATAAAGAATTAGGTGCGGTCCGAATCAAATACTTAAAAGGTCCGGATTCGGACCATGGTCCGTCAGTTTAGTAGCCCTGTTCTAGAGTAGTATTATTATCTTAATTAAATTTTTATCTAAGTAGTCCGAATGAATTCACAGGTATCATACCAGGACAGAGTTCACATACCAGCAATAACATGGCATTGAATTCAACTTCGATCTCCACCGCGACCTCCACAACAACACCACCAACAACTGCAACTTCGAGTAGGTTTTAGATTCATGATATAGTTGTTAATTAAATTATTCTGCTACCTTTGGAGAAAAGCTGACTTAAAAAGAAAGACATCTCACAAAATGAAAGGATTTTTGTAAATATCTGCGTGATTTTGATACCATATCGTTTTGGTACTTATATATACTTTTTATTTCGTTTTATACATATATATATATATGGCCACCTACGACCATACGCTATAAAAGGTACTCCCGTAGTATGTGAACCACGATGGCGAGCACCGGAACGTAGTATGTGTACCAGGTTAGGGTTAGGCCATAAGTTTATTCCATTTTTCCTTATTTTAGTTCTATTACAAGTTCGAGGACCAGCCAAGTGACTCCCGTAGTATTTGTACCTGAAATTATGGCCCAATTAATTATTATAATAAATTATTTGGTTCATATACTACGGGAGCACCCTATAATACATATATATATGCCCACCTATGACCATACGAGATAAAATCTGCTACCAACGTACCAATGCCACATAAATAGTCTATTCTTGGTAATTATAGGGCAAACGTGAATTGGATAAACAAGTTTAACCTCCATCTGAACCCAACGGCATATATGCATTTAATAAATTGTAGCCCTGGTTATCAGTGCAAATAAACATACGAGGTTGATCTATGTGCTTTTGATATTTTACAAATATATTTAAACATTTCAGCATCAAAGAGCGGAGCAGAGAAGTGCGTCACAGGAACCAAAATGCTTTTAATAAGTCTTGTTTTTTATCGATTTTTGGTGTAATCATTTATCATAATTCAAATAAATAAATAAATTTGTTGATAAAGGTTGCCGTCAATTTGGGCGATATTTGTTTGGAAAGCATAAGATAAAATTATTTAGAACAGCGTGCGATTTCCAAAAAATGCAATTCGAGCGTAAATTAACTGTATTGAAAATGAGGAAAGCATTTACTATATTATACAAATACAAATATAAACGGTATACCTGAAACAGTGCAAGTTCGAAAATACCGCGACAAAACGGCATTCTTTAACAGAAACCAGACCATGTTCGAGAAGGCATGAGAAACGACGTTATCCCTTTTCGTTCTACACAACTCAAAACGAATGTGGTTGTCGATACAAACTTTAACAAATCGAAGAAAAAGATAGTGTGGAAAAACTAAAAATGCGTATAATTTTACTGTTTTTATTCACACCGTCACTTTTTAAATTAAAACAGATCAAATTATAATAGAGTATCAAATATAATAGTATCAGTATTGGCTCTTGCGCTAATAAATGCTATCTTTTTTAAATAAATCGTTTTTTTTTTTTTGGTGACTTGATTGGATTTTCCAGTAATAAAAAATCTTTGAAGAATGTTTGCCTCCAAGTCAGCGATTTTTTGACGACTCAACTTACGGAATGTACAGTAAAACCGTTTTAGAATAACACAACGTTAGGGTTAGGAACTATATTCAAAATAACTTTAAGATCTAGATTAAAAAAGCCAAGAATCCCGTGATCCCGGGATCGCAACACTAAAAGAGAATTATTCATAAAATAAATTAATAGTTATTTTGTACTTTGAACTCATCATTGAACATACGTGTTTCAATGAATCTGAATCGATAATTTGAGCTGAGAATTCAAAATTGTTGTTGCACCAAATACTTATATTTTACACAAATACTCAAATTCTACTTCATGAGATGTTAATTTCTGCATTACATTTCACTATTCTTTACATTTGTAATAAAGTTAAAAAAACAAACGATGCACACTGATGATAACAGGATATCTTGTTTTGTATTTTTGAACTCCGCTTGAGGCAAATTCTGACATGAGACGTTACGGGCGACACATGCGTCATTCAATTTAATGAATTTCGTATGCGCTTCCATTTATTATATTGTTTCAAATAAAAAACAATTCAAAAAACATGAACATTACCCAAAATTGGATATAAAATAATAGAAGGCGTTGAAATACATTTTCAATGCGAGTAGATTTTAGCATTGAAGAAAATTTGTTTCAACAAAATTTTTATTCGAAAATCTGCATTATTGAAAAAAAAAAAATTGGGCAAAGAAATGACTACATGTCGTTTGCATGTGGGAAGCGTCAATTTGCTATTTGGCATTAAGGAATGGCATTTCAAAATGAGGCATTACTAGACATCAAAACTACAACTTATGAACTGATTTGTTTGCTATTTTTTTTATCTTGTTGTTATTGTTGTCATAGAAAATCGTTCATATTAAATAGTTGTTTTTAAAATAGAACTCCTATATGTTATTTTAGTTCAGTCATTTATTTTATTTGGTATAAAAAAATTTTGGTGCACTAAATTAAACAGAAATTATTTACTTGAAATGAGGAAGTACCTATGCGATACTCTGCTACATAGCCTATAATTTGACTGTTAATTTATACTTCCACGAGGAAAGTAATAAAATCTCGTAACGCTGTCTAGTACGTTTTGTATTTTGTTTTGAAGCATTTTGAAATAAAAATTAATATAATGCTAATGTTATTGAGATACTCACCAAAACATATATACCTATCTTTCAATTCTAACTTCGTTTTGTATTTTACTCAATAAAACTTACTATTCATCTACATTAATTAATAACTTTTTATATCTATAGATTGCGTACTATGTACTTTATTTTAAGCATATGGCAAATATTCACAAACATGACGTTATGCTATTTTATGGTTCACATTCAAAATAATTTAAACTGGTTCTAAGGAACAGGTAATGTCACTATGGGTTGTTTGCGTTTCTACGTGCTCAGATGCTTTTAAAATAAACTAAATTAATTCTAAATTAGGTGCTGATTTAGATAAAATACAATAAAAAGTTACCTTCAGGGCATAACTTCGCACTATATTATCTGATTAAAAAGAATAAATCGTGAAGACCGTACCGGGGTATTTATGGCACTTGTGGCATTGCATAAACATTGAAAATCTTTCTGTGTGTCAGTCAGGCAGAATGAATGGTGATGTTCTCATGAATAAAAATGATTATTTTCAAATTTTTTTTTAGTTTAAAATTTACAACATGTTATACGCTATAAAAATATTGTTTATACTTGGAGTATGTTTCTCTGTTTCGTGTTTGGCAAAGCCGGGTGAGTCATTTTAATATTATATATGTTAAAGGGCTCTCTAACGATGAAATTTTGAGAAAGAATATCATATAACGAGAAATTTACTTTAAATGTATATTCGATGGAGCGAGTCAAATGAGTTTTTTCATTTTTGACAATATACACTATTTGAAGAAAATATCTTTTATGTATACGGCTGTGGTTTTTAGTTGGGATTCCGCCAGTCCAGTTCAGGGGGTTCCACAATTTTCATATAAATCTGCAAGTTTCATTCAAAAATTCGAGTCTATATTATTATTAATATTAATACGTTAATACGTTTATTAAGTTTATAACCAAATACCTATTGGGCTTACCCTATTTTAAGCTTGCTATACTTTAACGATAATTTTGTTTTGTCAGTATAAGGTTTGATTTCATGTATGTATTCGTGGTTAAAAATATCAGACAATAAAAGACAATTAAAGTGTGGAGCAGGGGTTTCTCAAGTCTCTGGAATGTTTCAAAAAGATTGAAAGCCATCGGTATACGGAATAGAAAACCGCAAATATTTATTTCCACTTACTTCGCATAAAAATAAAAGTTTTGTTGCTCACTTCATATAGAGTAATAAATCAAATTGTTTTTCACCGAGAATGAAAACAATGCATTTTCATAGACTAGTAATAAAACTCATTTCATTTAAGGAAAAGGAAAGAGTAAAGGAAAGGGAAAGCATTGTCTCTACAATCCATGTCCGCGAGGCAAAATATGCCACATAAACGGAAAATGCATCGGTTCGTATTGTTTGTGTTATAGTTTAGTTTGAATTCACAGGTTTAGAAACAAGCGAGACTTGTGATTTGTACAAATAAATTGACCTACATAACAAATGGAAGTAAATATCACTACAGATATATGTAATATATTCATTTAGTAAGTCTCATACATGGCACTTCTTAGTAAATTGTATACGATATTCTATAAAGCGATTGGGAACTTAGGATTTTGCTAAGACAATTAAAGCTAAGACACTTTCGGAAATTAGAGATTCTTTAACTGCTTTTTTAATTTGAGGTTTTAAAACCTGTTATTTTTTTTATAAAGCGGGATAACGGTATAGTTGTATATTAAATTTTACTTGATTTTTTTATAAATCGTTCCATATTCTGCAGGTAAACCTTTTCCTTTGCCGCATCCTTGCGCAAACAAATACTGCCCACCTAAAAAAGTTTGCAAACTTGGGAAATGCGTTTGCAAAACAGGTGTGGAAATCGCTGGAAAATGCTTGCGTGAGTATTTTACAACTTAATTTTTAATGTGTTAATTTTACCTATTATAATTTCGAAAAAGATTTTTAAATTCAATCAAGACTGTATGGGCTGGATACCGAATTGAGATAATGTACATTGAAAAATTATATATACTGAAATTATTATGCGCTAAAATAATGTTTAAGCTGTTTTGATCGCGTTATTACTCATTTTAAGCCCATTTCTGATTAAAAAATCAAAAAATATCAATTTGTGTAGGGCAGCTATTAAGCTGGACTGATTAATCCTAAAATGCCCTTGGGCGACATGCGTGCATTCACGTGTTTGTTGTTGCATTATAAATGTCAAACCCAAGATATGAGTGAAAAAAAATAGATTTAGATTTAACAGCATACGTCATTAAAATCTTGATGATATTTACTCGTATAGGTCATACTACGAAATCATTTTTTTTAATCAAAGCTCGCTTATCATTAACATCTAACTATTATAACTAACTATTTATAACGTAAAATTTTGTCACGACTGGAAGGATTAAGAATTCGCACTGGCTTTAGCTTCCAAACTTTGTCGTTACCTAATCTACGAGACTGTCTAATATAGGAAAATGTAGAACAAAAAGTCGTGTGAGAGTTAATCTCGTTTACACGATCCGATTTCCTAAAATAGGTGAGTTAAAATTCTGTTTAAAACAGGGAAATCGAAAATTAACGCACTTTATAGAGCCGTTCGTAAATATTGTAGTTAAAATTAACTAAAGGATCCATTATATTAAAAGTAAAAAGGAAAAAGTTGAACAATATTCTGTTTTGGCATAATTAGCAGTATAATAAGAAGAATAAAGTACTTTTAAGCAGAATGGCTAGCAAATAATCTGAATGCGGCAAACAATTAAAAAACCGAATCTGTACTGTTATCTGTTCTTTATTACAGAAATGCTTAAACTTCATACCCTGAAATTGTTTTGCACTGGTTTCATGATCACTTTGTTAGGTTTACTCTTAACAATCAAGCTTTATTGGCATAACAACACTCATTGTTCGATATGATCAAATATTTGTGCCAACGATTAATATTAACATTTGTCTTGCCTGTCCATTTATTTTTATTCAATAGTTTTAATTAAAGTCCATTTTTTGATGAACCCTTAAAATTGATTTTTAACGAACTAACAAACACAACCATTTTCAGTACTGCCAAGGTATTGCCCGTATGTTCCTTGTGGAAAAGGGAAAAAATGTTTCAATGGAAAGTGCATTGGTAAGTAGCGGTCATATCATGGCCCTTGTCATAGTTTCTAGGCATTACTGAAACTAGTTTTGAATACTCCATGTTTTTGAAATATAAGTATTTGCTTAATTGAAAAAAATCTTTTTTGTTCTTGTGTCGGAGACTTGTATCTCTATAATCTTTACGAATTTTGTCTTTTCAAACATCTGAATTAAGACACGAACGAAACTCCTCCGTGTTTACCGTTTTCTATTAATAAATTTGGCCGTAAACAATATTGGTGTACAGTTGCAACAACTAGAAACAATGATTCATCAAAAACACATCAGTATAGCAGACGAGGACACTTTTTCAAATGTACAGACATTTCATTGTAGGATATGCTTTTGAGCAAAATTGAAACGATATAAATTTAAAGTGTAATGCGAGAAAGCATATAAAATATTGAACTCTTGTCAGCTCTTTTGTTTTCAAAAGTACGAGTACACAAATTTTTCGCGAAAAAAATGTCCACTTTATTGAAAAAACTACAATTTATTACTGATTATTCTGTATATGCTGATTGCGAACCCAATTACAATATAACATTTAACGTTTTGCCCAATGAAAGATCTATTCAATGGAAAACATGCAAGTTAAAGTGAAGTATATAAAAAGTCTGATGTCCTAGGCCTCTTTTCCAATAGCGGTGCGTTTTTATTCTACACGTGTTTCCTAATTGGTATTTTAATTTGTGTAGATAAATTATACGAAAAATCATCATTAATAAACTCACTAGCAAGTTAGCGTCAAAGCAAATTCTTTATAAGAATATTCAAACAGCATGCCGCAGGATTCTATATTTTTTATATCACCTCTATATATATTCATTAGTGTCCAAGTCTACTTTCATTTGTATCGAACAATTAATTGCTTACACTGTTAAGCAATTATAAAATGTATCTTATTTTAGCACTGAGTTTGCGGTGTCCGTTTATTCCCTGTGGAATTGGAAAAAGATGTTTGAATGGGAAATGCATACGTTAGTATGCATTATATATCTTTAATCTGTAATTATAAACTCCCTAGCAATTTATCGTCAAAGAAAATTCTTTATAAGAATATTCAAACAGCATGCCGCAAGATTTTATATTTTTTATATCACCTCTATGTATATTCATTAGTATCCAAGTCTACTTTCATTTGTATTGAACAATTAATTGCTTACACTGTTAAGCAATTATAAAATGTATCTTATTTTAGCACTGAGTTTACGGTGTCCGTTTATTCCCTGTGGAATTGGAAAAAGATGTTCGAATGGGAAATGCATACGTTAGTATGCATAATATATCTTTCATTCGTAAATATATATTTGTAATCTTCCAAGGAAAATATTTTCTATTCCACCCAAATTTGACAATATTAGTTCATGGAAAAAGACAATATGATATTCGTTGAAGTGAGAAAAACTTATTCGCCCAATTACGAGATTTGTCGGAAGAAATCTTGCGTTCAATAACGTTTGCCAAACAGTTTGTTTGTTTTTGAATGGTATTTTATTGGACACGAAAAGGGAATATTGATAGTTTTTTTAAATTATTGTTGTTTTTGAAGTGATAGTTGTTTTGAAAAAAAAATTGATTTCCTTCTCAACCAATGTATCAATCGTATCAAGTTTTAGTTTGAGAGGAGATCGCTAAAAAGGCATTACGTTTATTTTTTAATGTCCCAAGTCCTGTGAAGCCTCTAAATTTCACAAACATTTCGCTGCTTTTTAAAAAAAATTTAAGTCTTAAACGCTTCCATCTTGCTTACCTGTCCATATTTCAGCACACGGTGTTGTTATATTTCTTGAGACTTACCGTAAACCGTTACAAGTAGGTGATATTCGTGCTTGTTTATTTGAGCATTGCTCTTTTGTATTCAGATTCTGACTCGTGTTATATTCACGGATGCAACCCAGGCAAAGTTTGCAAAAACAATGTGTGCGTATGCAGAACTGGATATGACTACAACGGAAGATGTTCTCGTGAGTGTATATCCCATAATAAAATCACATACTCCAATGTTGTCAAATACACCCAAATTGATTATTAAAATTGAAAAGTGACTAATTCAATTCAAGTTACCAAAAATGCCCTTTTTCAATTTTCCTTAACTAAATTCTTAACTACTTAAGTAACTTTATTTACTTAATTCCATTGTATCAGATTTAAAGCACGATTCCAAATAAGTTACAATTGTCAGCTGTAAACCATATAGCACGATTTATTTCATATAGCTTTACCACATGTAACAACAAGATCTTTCATTGTATTTGCATCGAAACTTATGTTGCTTAGTAATTTTTGTGTAAGCGAGCTTATTGACGTATATATATATATATATATATATATTCCTCAAGCAGGCTTATGTTGTATGTCAGTAACCCAATTAAAGAAAATTGGAAATATCTGAACTATTCATGATATTTCTATAAAGTATTTTCAAATAAAATCCCCATATAATATTCTCACTTAAGTCTTCAGAACCTCATCTTTATTCCAGGATGCCCAGCTCCGAAAATTCCCAAGCGATGCCCAACGAGTTGCCCGGCGACTTGTAAAAACCCAAAACCTTCATATTGCACAAAAGAATGTGACCTCAGCAGAAAATGTGTATGTCCTCCCGGTTTGGTACAAATCAGCAAAACTAATGATAAATGCGTTCGACCAAGCAGTTGCAAAAGAAGTGAGTATAAGTAGTTTCGAAAAATTAATATTGGTTAATGTTTATAATGATATGATCTCAAATTAGTGGAAAATATTAGAAGCATTCAAAATGTATCAGTATTCATTGCGAAAGGTTTTTTAGAAGATAATTGCATAATTCACTTAAATATTTTAAGATTGTGGCAACAAAATTTGCCCCGCCGGTTTCAAATGTCTTGCTGGATTATGTGCACGTCTTGTAGTTTCATTATGTCCATATAGCTGTCCGACAAATAAACACTGCGTTGGTGGACTTTGCGTATGCTTGCCTCCTTACTTCTCGTATAACGGACGGTGCATAAGTAAGTATTGTTTTGATTTTTGTTATGAGTTTTTTTGACTAGCGCAGCAGCAAACTAGCACACAAAACTGGAAATAGATCGTATCCTTCCTTTCCTTGAATTTTGAAAGAAGTCTCATTAGTTGTTAGTTCCACAAAAGTAATATGAACCAGTCGCTATATTGTCGTTCATGTAGATTGTATAGATCCAAATATTATCACTGACAACGATTTATTTCATAACAACACAATTTGGTGTTATAGTACAATTATTGGAGAAAAAAAGTTCATGTTGAAACCAGATAGGCAAATAGTCAAAATATCTGCTCCTGAGAATATAATATAAATAAAATACATCAGAAAAAGACGGTCTATGTAACATAATTTAGTTAAAATGAGGCGTAAATAGTTACTGTATTTTGTGTTTTGTGCAATTAAGTCATTTCGCATTGTTCTTAACAAATTTACTTTGTTCTCATCAGAACCTTGTTGGAACAATCACTGTCCTCTGCACAGTTCTTGCTACAACGGAAAGTGTGTTTGTCACGCTGGATACATGAAACATGAAGGAAGATGTTATGGTAATGAATGAAATTATCATTTATTTTTTATAGATAGTGGAAGAGTAAAGCAATTGTAAATTGATGATATTTAAACTTTCGTGGTTCCTAAGTTCATCGTTTTTGTTTTCGAAGAAATTCCCAGGACCAAGAAACTGTTTAATTTCACAACTGTACTCAATGATTCAATTTTTAAATTAAATTCAATTACCTCGTGATTTTTATAAAACATGTATATCTAAATAATTTAATATTCTCACAATTAATAATATTCCGTTTCGCTTACAGCTATACCAACATGTGACAGAATCCATTGCCCATATGGATACTATTGCACAAAGGGAAAATGCATACGTATGTATAAGAATCATTTAAAAAAAGAACTTATCTCAAAATTTTGAAATTAATAACAAAATACTAGGTTTGACCAGGGCTAAGAACAAAGTTAAAACTATTTTTAATACATTATCTTGTTAACTGCTTGTATTAAACAACATATTTGTTTGTAAAAAACACTACATATCGTCACGCTAATAACCGAATTGCGTAAGTCATTTTTGACGATTTTGAGTTTTTTATAAAATAGGTATTTATGTAATGCTGCGCACCTGTCTGTTAACTCAGATTTTATTTTAAGAATTCTAAAACCCATAAAAATGGAGATTTAGTATGACATGCACATTTGTGCAATTGTTTCGTCATAATGAATTATCATTGTTATCGCAGGACTATTGTGACGTCACAAAGGTAAAATAACCTCGGTGAAGTATTTTCGAATTTTTTCATCTTGGATTCTAGCTTAGCGCGTATTAATTTGAATTTATACTACAGTATAGGAAGACGTGCACTTGTGATATTCACTGTCCGAGTCCAATTCACCTTGGTTGGCTTTTATATTGGGTGCCATGTTTTTTTTTATTCTTTATATTTAATCTTAGTCTTATTTCGGAGGGTGTGCAGAACGTGTTATAATGATGAAATATATATTTTTAAACATAAAAAGTAATGTAATTGAAACTGATTAGCTATTTTGGAGATTAGACATTGTAGATACTGAGAATTACATTTGTTTTTGGAATGTTTAGTTTCCAGGACTGGTTCATATAGTGAGGTTGACAAATTGCGTATGTCCCAAAGTCATAGACACATTTCTGCCTAAGTCACAGTGCGCCATTATGACGTCACCTAACTGCGTCATACAAATTAACTTAAATCCGGCCACGATCAAAAAGTTCAACCATGGCAAATTATTGACTCTCAATGGCATAACAATATCATTAGGAAGTTTTTTACGTTTTTCTCAAAACTGCTAAAAATGACTTACGCAATTCGGTTATTAGCGTGACGATATTTTTATTGTGAGAATTTGGTTACAACATCTTATTAATATTGGTAATACTGTAATATTATTTAACAGCAAGCTGTACAGCAGTCCACTGTCCACATGGGCATTCTTGCAAAAATGGAAAGTGCATACGTGAGTAAATTAATTATCAATTAGAACATTTGATGAGAAATGTATTTTCAGTTCATTTTTCATAATTTTTTTTAACTAATTCTACGTTTGCAAGCAAATGAAGTTGTTCAATTAATTTGTCAAATAATATAAGTGATTCTCCTAACCTACTGATATGGTTTCTATATTATTCAATCTGGCTAACTGTGACAAACAAAAAATTCACCGTGTTATGTCTACAATATGTTACATGATTGTGAAACATTTATACTTTTACAGCGGTGAGTTGCGACACAATAAGCTGCCCACATGGACACATCTGTGAATATGGACATTGCAAACGTAAGTTTCTATTCCTATTGTTGTGTGTATATCCTGATGAGAAAACTTTAAATTAACCAATCCTAGTTTTAGTTATTAAATTCTACGTTTACTTGCAATTGAAGTTGTTCAGTTTATTTGACAAATAATATGGGTGACTATGCCAAACTATTGGTAGGGTTTTATATTATTCTATTTGGACAGCCAAGACACACATAAAAATTCTCGTGTTGTGTCTACAAAAAGTTAAATGATTGTGAAACATTTATACTTTTCCAGCGGTAACTTGCGACACAATAAGCTGCCCACATGGACACATCTGTGAATATGGACAATGCAAACGTGAGTTTCGGTTCTTATCATTGCGTAACTTTTGATAAGAAAACTTAACCAAGTTAGATTAGACCAGGGCTCAGAACAAATTAAAACTATTTTCAGTACATTATTTTGATAACTGCTTGCATTGACAACATATTAGTATGTTGAAACACTGCATATTTTTATTGTGGGAATTTTCTTACTGCATCCTATTATCATTGTTGATACTATAATATTATTTGACAGCAAGCTGCTCAGCAATTCACTGTTCATACGGGCATACTTGCAAAAATGGAAAGTGCATACGTGAGTAAATTAATCATCAATTAGAACATTTGATAAAAAATGTATTTTCAGTTGTAAACATTTTTTCTAATTTTGTTTATCTAATTTTACTTTTGCATGCAATTGAGGTTGTTCATTTTATTCGTCAAATAATATATATGAGTGATTATCCCAAACTACTGGTATGGTTTCTATATTATTCCACTTGGAGATCTATGGCAAACAAAAAGTTCACCGTGTTATGTCACAAAATGTTACATGATTGTGAAACATTTATACTTTTCCAGCGGTAACTTGCGACACAATAAGCTGTCCACATGGACACATCTGTGAATATGGACAATGCAAACGTGAGTTTCGGTTCCTATCATTGCGTAACTCCTGATTAGAAAACTTTAAAAAAATTCAGTAGCACACGACAATCCGCCGTAATCGAGCTATAATTTGCGCTTCAAAGCCACAAAACACTATTGGATAGCAAATTTATTTGTTGCTTTCATTCAATAAACAAACCTTGGTCAAATGCAGTTTAATAGTAATGGCGGCAAATAAAGAAATTTGATATTACAACAACAGAGGAATTCTTAACTTATAAATCAAGGATCGATTACCAGACACATTTGGAACATAATCTTGAGAAATTTTGCATTTTTATCTTTGTGGCGGAGAAAACTCTTACGAGGCAGCGGCCATTTAAAAAGGCATTAATGAATTTTAAAGTCATTTCTCATATTTTTTGTTATCTCAGATTGAGCAAAGTAATTTTAAATTATTTTGCGTGGTATTTCGACTGAAACGTTTTCACATCAATTTCTAGTTATTTCCGTTTACCAACAATTTTTACCAAGTCTCGAATAAATCAATTTATCAGTTAGTGTTTGATTTGTTCAGGAATCTGTCCGAGCTTCAAGTTGTACACTGATTGCGCAACCAGTTGCCCGAAAACTTGTGATAATCCTAATCCATCAATTTGTACGACTGTATGCCGACCAGGCGTACAGTGTGTTTGTCCTGATGATATGTATGAAAAGGGCGGTTCAACAGGAATTTGCGTTGCAAAGACCCAATGTAAAAGTAAGATTTTTGAAGATTTTAACATATATATAATTTTGACCTGGAATCAAAATCAATCATAATATAAAAAGAAAAATAGGTAATTTAGAAACCTATGGATGTTTCCCCGCGCATCGACATCCTTGTTAACTTCCGTAAAATTGGCTATCAGCAAGATGCAAAAAGTGACGTAACAATAGACGTTGTAGCAGCCGCTCAGATAATTTTGTCAGTCAGACAGATTTTTAGGCAACTCGCAAAACCATTCTTAAAAAACGCAACAAAATTTTGCAATCGTAAAGTATAGGAAGAATTTAACAGGGGTCAAAAGTCGTGGAAACATCTATTGTTTTGAATATGCAATTTTGTTTTTTCAGGATACTGTGGATGGAAATGGTGTCCCCCACACAGCATATGTGCTGGTGATCGTTGTATATGCACTGGTCAGGGACCACATTTTGGGTGTGAATATTGATCAATTTGTGAAGCAAACAATTTCAAGGATGATTGTGGCATACCCATTGACTATAACTACTTTAGTTATAGATTCTGTATTTTGTGTCCGATGCTTAATTCCTTATGAACTTCTTTTTGAAAGCTGATTAATTTTTTCTGTGTGATTTACAGTTTGAATTTGGATAAATGTACCACTAAATAAATTCTGAGAGCGCATGTGTTTCTAGTATTACATGTATTCAAAGTCTGATAGTGTATTTTATTATGGTAGGCGATATGTATTTTCGACAACAACTCTACACCTGATGACGGTTTCGGCTATACCTTTGCTCGTGAGTGGCTTCTCTTCTAGTTATATATGCAAAAAAATTCTTGTAATTTAGTTTTAATAAGATATTTAAAATCTGTGTCTCGCTGTGAAAGACCCAGTTTTCAAACTAATTACATTGATGATAAACGAATTTCATCACAAGAAAGATTCTAATGGCATGAAAAAAAAGAATATGCTCTTATTTGAGTAACTGTGGAAAAAAGAGTTAATAACATTGTATCTCAAAAATCTCTCACTCTGGCATGTCAGAATGAAGTAGTTCTCAAAAAATATATCCTTCCTGTTTGCTTATTTTCAGTTGTCAATAAAAAATACAATGTAGCTTAATATACCACGGCCTCTTAAAATTTTTTTAACACAACACACACCAGCATAAACTTAGTTACCAATTACATTATTGCAACAATATACCAAACAGCACATAAAATAGCAATCACTTCAAAGTCGATGAAAACATCCTTCACAAGCGCACAGTTGTGGATCACAAGTACAATTCGTACAGCAGTCAGACCTGCTTGATGAGACTTTAGTGGAAGATAGAGAATGACAACCCTCAGATTTTGAGTTGCTAACTTTTGAACAACTGCATGACTTTGTAGCTGAAACAAATACGAAGTAGTCACCATTGGATTTTTTTTTGTCAAAAAAAGTAACTAATTTTATGTGAATTATCATAACACAAAGGCCGAATAAAATTTGCAATTTTATGGAAATGAAAAAAAATCATGATATTCACAAGCTGACCCCTAATGTCTTTCAAGAGCCTACATTAATTGTTGGTTAACGCTACAAGTAAAATCTCATCATCAATCTGCATGAGTGATACATGCGCGATATCTTCTTTCTCTTTCAATCCCACCGACGAAATATGAACATAATCCTATTCAGCTGAATGTTTTATAAACTAAAAAGGCAAGAGATTACATCCAGTCATACTGAGAATTAAACACAACCATGCATTCATTACAGTTACACCAACTTACATACCTGCGCATTTGCAAACTTGGTATCTTTTTGTGCTTTCCTGTGGAATTTTTTTGTCCGACGAAGACTCCATTGTTTGAAAATAATGTTGTAACTTCAACAAAAATATCTATGCCAGTCCTCTGTAACGTGAAGCGCTTTCACTTTGATATGCTGATTCAGATAGTTAAATAAAGTTTCAAGTGTTCCGATTGCCAATGTCTGTTTTGCAAACATGCTTGTATTAAGTTTGGCAACGCTTACAAAAATATGTCAAAGGTAAAACCTATGTTTGGTTTGATGTATTTTGTGTTTGTGCAAGCTATATTATCCTACATACGTGAATTAAAAAGGCCTGTGTTTTATACGATTCATGCCAGTTCTGAATGCGTAACGTTTATCTTCGTATCACATATATTTACTAGGTAAATATGCTTGATAAGTCTGTTGACTTTTTGTGTGCTCGACTCCTTTCAAAAGCTCACCCTGGTCACATCTAGTGAATTTAAGCCACGATGATACATGATTATGGGTCATTTTCGATCTACTATCCGATGCGAGTGATTTTTGCCTAGTACGATATTGGATCTTGATTGTGGTATTTTTCTCGTGTAGCATACCAATCCACTATATGCATAAAAAGTAATCTTAAATAAACAGAAACAATAAAACATCAGCATGTTGCTTATAACAGTGGTCGGCAACCTTTTTCAAGTGACGGACCGCTAATGCGTGACCAAAATTGTGGCGGACCACATTTATACAAATGGACTAAGCCTATGCAATAAATTATACGCATTAGGAAATTTATGTTGACAATATACTTAAACGACTGTGATGCTATTTAATGCGATATCTGTATTTGTTTGATGGTCATTAACTGTTCCCATATTAGAGATATGGTCGACATTGACACACGTAACCTGTTTCTTACATCGAGCCAACTTCGATATTTCGTTTTTGAAGTTATCAATATTGAGAACCAGGCCTCATGTTAATAAGAAAGTTTCAGGAAAGTTAACAATGCCTGTATCATTTTGTTGGGGAGATCTTTTTCGGACTGATGAGAGACATTCTTTTACGGGCGTAGAGAAAACAATTGACCCAACTTTATTGCGACATACTGACATGACAATTGTTTATGAAGCCAGACATGCTGCTTAATAGTGTTGTGCAGTGGTCGGCAAACTTCATGTACTTGCGGGCCAAATACACATATTTCCGGTAGCGCGCGGGCCGTAATATTTACGCGGTCGAACAATCGTTACATTGTTTAAACCTCAAATTATGGCGCATTCGCATTGCTGTCCTTCTATTGCTGTGTTGAAAGCCCGTCCCAAGGAAATGTCTATGTGGCGTTTTATATATATTATGTTTTATATATATTATCCAACAATACATTGTTTTTATTTACTTAATATTATCAATGTGAAAGATGATGTTTTTATGGCAACTTGTCGTCCAAATGATGATCTGACAAGCGAGTACGAAATTTAATCTAAGTACGGTAAGCGTAATGCATTTTAGATAAAGCTGCTCGAGGCCATATGTTCTTGTGAACGTGCACATTACACGTTTTGAACTGTCGCACAGATGAGCTGTGGCGCAGTCCCGGGGTCCTCAGGGTCGAATTTTAGACGACTCGTTTCGTAACGAGTTTAACATTGAAACCCTTAACAACTGCATGGCTGACAGGGCATATCGAGTAAACCGTTTTTGGAATGCGTAAGAGATGAAAATATTTTTTTGTTCAAGCACTTTGGAATGCTCGACCCTCGTCGCCCCGGTTTACTGTTGGGTGCTGTTTTTTAAACGTAGGGTTTGTGGGTGAGATTGTAGAGGTTTTATTACGACCTTGTCCGTTTTTGTGTCACCTCTCTGCGGACCGGCAGTAACCTTTCTGCGGACCGGCGATGGGCCGCGGCCCGGTGGTTGCCGACCACTGGCTTATAACATAAAGCCGGTAGACATGAGCGCATTGAATAAGGTATAAAAGAATATTTACGACAACACGTCGGTTGCAAAGATTTGTTGACTTTAAACAGCTCATCACTCTTCAGCATCGTTTGATATACTTCTCGATAATTATTATTTATTGATGATTTCATATCAAAAATTAGGTTGGATGTTGTAAGACTTTGACATTGATGCAATCTTTCGTCTCCCAACCTGATCCTTGTATTAGATTTCAGACTCTTTACAACGGAGAAAGTGCTTTCCTAAATGAAGTGCTCTCGAACATCGATAACATACCGTTTTAAATTATATTCTTTTGGCACCGACATAACTTGCAGACATAGCCTAATATTTGGTGACCATACATTTGAACCCAGCACGTAAATTTGAACCCATACATTTGCACCCGTATATCCGCAGATTTGATCTATATGAGGGTGCTAAAATCCATGGGTTAGGGTTAGTATGGGTTCAAATATCTGTAAAAAAAATTTTCATAGGTGCAATAGTATGCAGGTGCAATTGTCGTGGGTTCAAATGTAATGGAACCTAATATTTATTTGTCTACGTAACCTATTGGAATATTGTTAACGAATATTCACGAAGGAAGAGATAGAATCAATTTGTGGAACTTTAATTCAAGAGTGTCATAATCGAGTAACTGACTTTTAAATCAGTTTAAGCTGGCCAAGCACACTATTCAATTACCCTACCGAAGTCACTTTTGTCCACTGACTGTCTCAGCTATCCATGTCCCTAATAAATTCAACGACGTTAGTGATGAGACAATGTGTCAAAGGATTTTCCGGTTGTTTTTATGACGAAACAGTAACAAAATGCTATTTTATGGTTATCACCAGTTGTTGCGTATATCAGAAAATGTAACGTGGGCCACTGTAAATGGCCCGCGGGCCTGGGTTTGGACCACCCTAGGATAGATAGTGAAGTGAAAATGTGAGGATTTTGATATCCATACCCATGAGTGCAATGTCTTATGAACAAACCTATGACATCCAAGTCGTAAAAAAACAAATGCTATATTTATTTACTAAAAAATATTCCTCAACGAAGTTATAATTACCACCAGGTTTCAAGTGTGGTGGTATGTATGTCTGTTGTCATGAAATAGGGCATTGAATATGAATTCTGTGGTATCAACCCATTCACAATAAGTGGAAAACGTGAAGATGAATGTCAGCAGATCTTTCTGAACTAATTGCAATTATTAATAAAAAAAGAAATATCATATCATGTTTAAATAAACCATAAATTAGCTGAACTTATTTGCTCAAATAAATAATTTCACAAATTGCAGTATACCAAGACCTTTTGTAAAGTTATGTCATCACATTGTATTTACAGCCGTATACCAACAAAAAAAACTGAAAACGTGAAGATGAATGTCAGCAGATCTTTCTGAACTAATTGCAATTATTAATAAAAAAAGAAATATCATATCATGTTTAAATAAACCATAAATTAGCTGAACTTATTTGCTCAAATAAATAATTTCACAAATTGCAGTATACCAAGACCTTTTGTAAAGTTATGTCATCACATTGTATTTACAGCCGTATACCAACAAAAAAGTAAATAATAACTATGTATACCGTGATAATTTTTGTTAGAAATGCCGAGCAACAGGAAACATTTTATTTTGTGTTTCGTTATTTTTAGCGCTAATAAAGTTTAAATTTATAACAGATGACAAAATGATTTATTTTGTGTTGGGTTTATTTCTACAATCTCAAAACCGTATTGTAAAATTATTTTGAATAAATAATGTAAATTTTGCTTACTCATGGTGATTCCTCTATTTTGAAACCTGTCAGAGTGAAATGATTTGACCAATTATTTATTGAACAATAAAAAAATCCAAGTTTTTTTTTTCTTTAAAACATTAAATTTTTATCACCAGATCACGGAAATTGCAGTGATGAAAGAATAGAACAGTTTTTAGTGGTATGCTATAAAATAATTAGTAATATTACTCAATTTGCCAGTGTATCGTTCAATTATTCAAGATAAATTCCTGATGATGAAAAATATGAATACCTTAGTCATATACAGAAATACAGATATATTGTGAGTCAAATTATTAGTCATTTATAAACGGTTTGGAAATCCTAATAAACGAGCGTGCGCTTGTGTGCTGATTTAAATCAACGCTTCCGTATTTGCGGAAAGTAGTTGTGTTCGTGATTTTAGGCATTAGACCAGCCTGGTAGCATTTGCAAAAAAAACTAAAATTTATTTGGATTTAACTTCTAAATACATTGTGACGTACTTTATTAGTCATTTATAAACTGTTTGGAAATCCTAATAAACGAGCGTGCGCTTGTCTGATTTTAATCAACGCTTGCGTACTTGCGAAAAGTGGTTGCATTATCAATTGCAAAAAATACCTACAATGTAATAGGTAATTATTCAGAACGTATAGAAGTATACAAGCGATAGTTTTAAGAGATATATCAGAGGTCTTTTCGAATTGCTTAGTATATTTGGTTTGGTATGATTGAATTTTTAAAAGATGAAGAAGATGAAAGTATACGGCGTAATTATTTTTAGGATATGTGTGACATTTGCTGCTAAAGGTAAGTTGTTGATAAGTGTTTAAGCGTTATCTCTAGTGCTGGATCAATCTACAGAAATGGGAAGTAATATATAAAAATCGATGAAAAATTTTCTAATTTTTTTAATTTCAGCTTAATTGGTATTCTGTTAATTAACAACTCCAACAATATTCGAAATCGTGGGGTATGAAGACAAGTTACTTATTTTTTTTACTACAGGTGACAAATGCTTTTCACCTGCTATTTGTCTAAAAAATGAACAAGTAACACCGAGCTGGATTCAAGTTCGTCCTATTGAACAATGCCACTGGTCTGTGTCCAAAGGTAAGAGCATGTAAAGAAACTTGCTAATAAATCAAAGCCTGTATATGTTATATAAGTACGTCGAGATATGGCTCTTTTTACCAACGTCGTACTTAGGATTACAGGTTATCAGGTAACAAGTTGTAAACGCGTTTCATTCTTTTTTATTCCAAACGCAATAGACTTATTAAATTATTATGAATTAATGAACACGAAAAGAACCCTGGAATTTTTTTTTTTAATTTTACCTTCTGGTCTATATATCTTAGCATTGTTCTCTTGTTACTCCAGGAAATATTTCTCTTCAAAATGAAAACAGTAGAATGAACAAAACTATTGAAGAATTACAATTAAGTAAGCAATAGATATTTTTTAAAAAAAAGAGATAAAATTCTGAGAATATTGAAAATGATTATTTTGTAAGAACTGATTTGTTAAAGTAATCCAGATATTTGAATTTGTCACAAAGTTTTTTGTTTTCTATATTTAATATAAACATATATAAATAATAAGCATTTATGTAAATAAACAAAAAAAAAACGTTCTATGAATATTATTTACGTAGAAACTATTCATTTTCAGCAATTCAGCTACATGAAACAAAAATGGAGAAAATGAAAGTGGAATTTGGAGAGATACTTGAGAAATTTAATGCATCCATGCTCTTGCTACAGAAATATCATTCAGGTTGGTAGAGAAAAATTGGAAAAGCACCTTATCATCATTTTCAATTATATAAATAATAAAATACTATTAAAATAATAATATTCACGTATAGTAGGGGTCTTAAACCACGGGAACCTTTTAGGTACGAAGCAGTAAACAAATAAGTACGAAATTATTGTTAACTTATATACATTTATATATATATATAAATTCATTTATTATTACCCAGAAACAACAATTAACAAATTGTTGATTTATTGATTATCTTTTGAAAAGCTATTGTAGGTACGGTGTTGGGTAAAATTTCAATACAGCTCAAGCAGTGCGTCTTTAAAAAGTGTCCACGTTGTCATTTTTCTGCGTTGTTAATATATTTTCAATATTGCATCTTACCCTTAAGAAATTCTTGTTTTTGTTTGCCTTTCCTAACCTTCTCTATTTCCAAATAATGTTATATAGACAAATCCGGAATGTTAGTCTGTGATATCGATATTCTTCTTACTCTTCAGACATGTTGTAGTGTAGTGTTTGATATAAACCAGAACAGGTTGCAATATCAACGTTTGAAATTATATTACCTGAAATTCGGGTCTTATTTACTTTGATATTAGATCACGCGTAATCTTAATTTCCTCCATCGTAAATCAATATCTTGCCAATAACGGTTAAACGAATTTTCAAAAAAACAATTCATTTTTTCAGATTGTGACGTTTACTACAGCGGAATGTGCTTCAAAATTCCTTTAAATAAACTGCCCACGAAAAAAAACTTCAACTTAACTCACGCTGTGGAATTTTGCAAAAAAATTGGATGGAAGCTCGCAAGCGTATATTCCGTTGATCATTACAATTTGATTGCATCGTATGTTCGTACCAAGATATCGTCATCAATGTCTTGGACGATGATTTGGCTTGGAATGACTTGGGATTCCAATGTGCGTAAAATTAAGTAGCACGTTTCTTAACTTTTTGTTTCTACTGGTTAATATTATTATTAGTAAATATTGATTCAATTGCATTTTAGGCGGAAACTATGCATTTGTCAAACGGGGAATTGGCTCCAGAACTTCCATGGCGTGAAACTAATTCTTCCAAAAACATGGGATGGGATAAAATTGGGATGCTCGTCAAACTGGACGAAAACGCTATACAAGGAATAGTGACCGTGCAATCGGATAACATGAGACACGGAGCATTGTGCGAGAAATGAATGAATTACAATGCTAGAATAGATGTTCAATTTTTTTTTGTGTATAAGAAACTTGATATAAAAATGTGACACTTACATTGTTATTGAATTGTTTATTAGCAAAAGTATATAGAATGGCAGGAATCAAAAATTTAAATAATTTTCGTTATTTTTGACTACAGGGAGCAGGATCATCCTTGTACAGTGATGAATTTTGAACACTATTTTTCGATAGAAGTTTTAGATTTCAATTTGATGGCGAGCGATAACGTGAACAAGTTTTTATTAACGACTAACTATTATGTATTATTTACTCTAAAAATGTCTAAATTTTACTTTTCTAGTGTACATTTATTATATGATTCTAAGCTAAATTACTGGGAGTTAGAAATAGAGGGGTCAAAATTACATCAATTCTAAAACAGAGAAGTCCAGCACCTCGACGAGAAGATATCTGTATTTTCCCCTTTCCTCTCAATACATTTGTGCTATTGCACAAATTGCATGACGGTCTTCAATCAACGATTTTAATCAATATTTGTATTCCAATATCTGTCTGTAAAATGAACAATCTGACAAGATAATAAAGATTTTTGAATTTATTTTATCTTCTATCTTTTTACGATTTACGTGTTATTATCATTTTTGGTGAAATTACATTTTTCTCTGTAGACGCCATGATTTCATAATTATTTGTGGAAATAAATTTATTGTTCAAAAAGGCAACGTCAACAATTATGAGAATAAAATACAAATCCGATAGAACAAATTTACAAACCTTATCAGGAAAATAAATAATTCATAGGGCCAGTTGCTTGTTTTATAAACTATTATGGCTATGGACAATTTTAGGTGTTTGTGAATGAGAACGATCGCTACACAAGGTAATTAAACCATTTTAAATATGAATGTCATGATCTGTTTCCACGAAATAGCAAGTAAGTTTTTTCAGGCAAAACAAGATACAATTGCAAATATGAAAAAACAGAATAATGGTCATTTTAAGTTATTACAATAAATTTTTAATATGATAGAGATGGGTACAAATATACTTGCTATTTTGTGTGAAGAGATTAAGCTATATACCTATTTATCTCTATACTACTAACTCGTTCGGGCATGCTTGAAGCAACTGGATCAGAAGTAGGAGGTAAGCAAAGTGAAAAGACTTACAGTTCAGTATAAACAAAACCTATTATCCTAGTAGTAGTCTCTACTTTTATGAAGTTTATTGACCAAATTACTAATATTTTCAACATCTGCATTTTAAGTAACATTCTCACAATTCTTGCTTGTAAATAAATGTCGAAAAACTAAGAATTGCAATTGCGTTACAATCTATTATGCACTTTTTGCGAACTTACCTCGAAGAAATTGTTGGAAAAGTCAAAGACAGATGACCTGGGCTTAGTAATTTGAGTAAAATCCGAGACTAGAATGATCTGTGTCCACGTCGAATGGTAGTTTTACGCATAATGAACCTGTAACAAACGTCTGAAAATCTGTGATTCAGACGAAGCTTCAACATGAAAATTATGGATTGCTGGCAACTATTAAATTGTCAATGATTGTCACCAGGCATGAATAAAATTCTCTGATACGCTAAACATTTTGAAGCATGTTTGCAGAAATTCTTTTTTCATAAATACCTACTGGAATAAACTTTCACCTCATTTCCTGAAGTAAGTGCAAAAATCACAGTGGCATCACATTCGTGGCAAAAGAGAACTGCTTCACAATACGTACTTGTAACTGTTGTAATATCTACCCTATTTTTCTATTTTACTCACCCAGAACAACATGCCTGAGTCCTTGTTTATCTATGCGTTGCTTGGTGGTAGCGCATCACTTTGCAAGCAAAATGGAGGCTGCCATTTTTTTTTATTAGATTCGTGATGATATACTAACTGGTCGCTGTTACCATTGAGCACCATCTCATTTATTTTAAGGCAGACTGTCTCAATGTCGATATGGGTGGGACCGCCACATGTTATTGCTCAAAGGTTACAAAACAATTGTGATTAGTTAAAAATTTAGAAAGTCTGTCAGTTACACTGGAACTGTGTGAAGTCGACTATATATATAACATCTTGCTTTATATTGCTGAAAACTACAATCTTAAAATTTTGAAAATTTCAACGCATTTGGTAAGTAGTTAATGAGAAAAGCATTTGTTCGTAACAACAATAATGAGAATGAAAAAAAGAATTCTAACAACAACAACAACAACAGCATAATGACGACAAGAATCATGTGTGCATTTCGCGTCCAATAAAAGCAAACTAAATATTTGCAAGCAAATCAACTCAAAAGTGAAATTTGAATTTAGAAACTGTTTCGGAAATTCGTGTTAAAATAAATTATCTCATTATTTTATTAATACGAAATTCGAATGTAAAATCCATATAAAGTTTGTTTGCGTCAATTGCTTTTTTCACTGATCTAACAGGAGACAAGGATAGCTTTAATTTCGTTTCGTGTTGTTCGATACAACTTTTATTTTTGGCAACTTTATTTTTTGATTTAGTGATAAGAATGCCAACAAGCAAGTTTTTCAAAGTATTTCAAGTTTGATAAATGTACAGTATATTAAGTAAAATCTATCCTACGGGCAAAATTAATCGTGATTATTATTACTCGGTAATCTACTATATTAAACCGGGTCTTTTTATGAAAAATAGATTATATGGGCAATTTTTAATAGGCTCACGTTTTTGTTTACAGCAGTTTACATCGAAATTGTTCGTTAAGTTCTGCATGATGATTCACGGTGTAACATTTTGCAAATTTGAATGTGCAAGTATACGAAATAAAATGAGTTGATCATTGATACAGACACCCCTATATGTCCAAATAATATGATTATTAATCAAGTTCACAGGCAAAATAGAGTAAAAGCATCACATTGGTTGCACTTCGGAAAATGAAAATAGAGGCAGGCAGTACATGCCGCGGCGATAAACAACTTTTCGAGAAAAAATGATGATAAACTTTTTAATTAAATTCTTTGCGGATTGCAGCTCATACTTGCACTGCTTGCGGGCAAAAAACATTATGGCTGCCTTAGTAAAATGTTTGATTGTTGTTACGCTAGTTTTTGCGCTTTTTGATGTGACATCGGGATTTAGTAAGTTATTTGACTTTATTAGATATAGAACATTTTACATACAGTAATATATTAATAGTCATATTTCGAATTTTCCCTGTCGTTGTGACTCAACTAAAATCACGATGCAAAATAAATTTGTCAAAATATTATAGATTCTAGCATCAATATTTTGCATTAAAACAACTGATTAAGACTGATTAATGCTACTATTGTTGCAATTCTGTTTTTTTCACGTTGACCGTGAATAATGCGTTCAGGCAATATCACATTTGGGGGTACACCATTTTGTACTTTCTGGTCAGTTTTTTGTGAATAAATTTGATGAAACATTTTCCTAATATTATTATATTATTCTGTTTAGCTTTCGGATGTTTTTTTGTGCGATGCAAAAATGGAAAAGTTTGTAAATCTGGAAAATGTGTTGGTATGTATACAAAACAGATGCATGATACTTTTTAATTTATTTTCATAAAGATTTTCAGTTGGCTGGTACTTCACAAATGTTTTGTAGATTTCATTTTATTTTGTGCTTGACGCCATTGTGTGTAGAAGAATGATTTTATCATATCCGATTCAAAACCTGACAAGGTTTTGCATACGTGATCTGGGTTGAAGATGAGGTAGAAAATTTAACGTTATTCCCAATAAGCTAACAATACTGTATGAAATATATCAAAATCTCTGTAGGATATGAACTCGTAAGTTTGAATTCAGACAAAGATCCGTGTTCGGCAAAACATTGTGGAACGGGCAAAATTTGCAGAAACGGGGAATGTGTGTGTAATAGAGGACAAGAAAAAAACGGAAAATGCGTTGGTAAGTATCATTCATTAACAGAACAGTTTGACTATGACTGATTTCAAACTTATTGAAAAACCAACTAATCGTTGTTCTATATTTTACGTTTTGATTTCCTTCTCATTGTGCCCATTGATTAACAGAATCGTTTTATGGTTTTCAACAACCTTGAACATAATATTCTTACGCAAAAAGAAATTTCCGGATTATACTTGGTAATGGTTAAAATGCTGTATTTATATTAAATATTATTTCAAGAAAAAGTTAAATCTGATTAACTTTTTTATTTTTTGTTGTTACCCTGTTTAATACAAAAAATTCTATTTTTAATTCTAATTTTTCTAATTCAATTTTCACGTTTCGATACAGAGGATGATGACAAATGCCCAGCAAAGCCGTGCAGTAGAGATAAGATTTGCAAACGTGGAAAGTGTGTATGTGAATCTGGGATTCAATTTGGAAGCAAATGCTACGGCGGTATTGATTTAATATCAATATAATAATAATAGCCAGTGCCACTCTCTTTTCTCTGGTCACATATATATGGACTTAACTAATCAAAGCGTCGACTTGCATTTACTGACAAGTGCAGAATAATGCCTTTGTATGGTTATGTTAAATTTTCTTCATTCAATTGTTGACAGTTTCTTTGCTCAGACACAGTTTTGCTTTACTTCAAAGTGATTACGCGGCATCTTCCCTTAAGCACATTTAAAAAAAAACATATCCGAGACTTATTCTGGGTTTTAAATGAGAGTAAACCTTATGAATGAAACACATTATTATACATCTTGATATGTTGAGCCTTTATATGTTGCGTCAAACAAAATTTAAAGACGACGCAACTATAACAAACAATACTTGTTGATAGTTTAAATATAATTGTGATCATATACCGCCCTCTTATTTAATATCGTAATTAATAAACTTTAAATTTTATATAATCATTTCAAGTGCAATCTAGCATTAGCAATAAAAGCAAAGAAACCAATATATAAGACCTGAAGATACAAAAATTAATCAAGAAATTTTCCTAAAAATATTTATTTTGTACATTAACTGTACGCACCTTGCTATTCTAAACATATACAAACTGACATTATCTTGGTTTATATTTCGATTTTCGGTGGTGCCAGGCTGTACTGTACGGCTGTGGTGTAAAGTACAAATAAATTTATATATTAACAATTACCACGCCTGCATTCACTTCAAAAATTCATATTTGTAATATAAAACAAAAAGATATTTTTGAAAATGCGTTTTCTGTGTCAAGAAATAATTGCAGAGGATGAAATTATTGATTACATACTTTATTGATATATATACCTACATTATCTTATTGATTACAAAAAGAAAAACAAAATGAATTTGACCCTTGAGTTGTTCATATCCCACTACCAATAGTATATATTTAGGCATAAACTTTAGTGCAAACAAGTATAGTTGTGATTACGGAAGGGTTTGTAAAAAGGGAAATTGCAGTTGTAGATCTGATATACTATGTTCAGCTGTGAATACTTGATAATACAGCTAGTTATAAATTTCATTTTTATCAAGATATTAGATAAAATATGTAGTTTCATTGCCAATTAGCTATTTCCTGAGGCGTAAATCACCAACATAATTATGATAAATAATCTTCGGACCAAAGCAAAATATTATTAACAATTGACTATAACCTGGTTTGAACTGTGGTGTTCTAAACATACATTATAACTACTTGTTGTTTTTATAAAAAAAACATTCATAAGCCCACACAGTCAGTTTGTATACAAAATATTCAAAACATCTGACGAATTTGGTAGACTTGAATTTTAAAATTATTTTAAAATGCGACCATATAATTAATCGCAAGCACAGCAAATAAACAATCCAAGTTTTAGGTCCTAATTAATAGATACGAATAAGCAAATTTTTAAAAAAAGTTTAATATATGCATTATCAGTATACACTCTGACAACATGAACGTATACAATCTGTCCTTATCTTTGTATAATTTTCGATTTCGGTCGTAAAAATAAATATTCATTTGTAATGTTCCCCACACCTTACATCCGCTTGAGAAAATTTATGTTTATGATATATATCAACAAGGTTCTGCTCAGCCTTGTTGTTGTTGTAAATATTTTTGCTGCTGAATATTGGCATATTTTAAAATCTTATATGTATTATTTTTTTTTTTTTTTTATATTTTCATCATGCGTTTTTCTCATGTTAAGAAATAATTAATATTACATTCATATGTTTTAAAACAATAAACTCATGGCTTACAAAAATACCAAACTAACAGAGCAACAACAGATAAGACTCAACCCTAGTCATAGAACACTATTAATCTTTTTTTAGGTGTAGACAAATGCAAAGGAGTTGATTGTGATCATGGAAGGGTTTGTAAAAATGGAAAATGCATTTGTAAGTACGGATATCATGAATTTGGCAGCAAGTGTGTAGGTAAGTTGGAAATTGTCATGAAAAAATATTTTTTAAGTGTATGCCCAAGATCCAGTACCATTTAAAAAATATATATATATTCAAATTCAATCTCAAACTACTATAAGATTCATAGTATATATAAGTACTGCAAGGTGCAATATAAATTTTTCCTCCGGTTAATAAATTGGTATCGCAAAAAAAGAAAAAAGTTAAACAAGATAAATCGACGTAAAATATAAGTTATTAATCATATAAATAATATTTTTAACCTCACGGATAAATAATCTTCAGAATATATCTATGTATTGTGTCTTACATGAAAAGTACAAATTTTTATCACAATCTGTTTTTCATATGATCTTAGTATGTAAAGATCCGAAAAAGTTTGACGATTGTGCAACAAAATGTCCACCAACTTGTGGCGATTTTCACCCCTACTGCATCAAATCTTGTGATTCAAGCAAATACTGCGTTTGTCCTCGTGGATACGTTGAACACGGTAATTCCTGTGTCAAGCCGGATCAATGTCCAGGATGTAAGTTTTTCCTTCGCGATATTACTGATCAAAAAATTCAAGTGTTGTTGCCACTTTCTTTCAAATGTGATTCAATATCTTGTTTTTAAGCAACCATTGAATTTTATTCACCTTATTTAAATTTTTTATTATGGTCAATCATACACATCAAGAAATCATACAACCCAATCGCTAACACGGCATAGTGACGATATTTGATATAAACGAAACTTGGACCTCCTGAAGTATGCGCACCAAGATGGCGCACAACCTGAACTCAGGTTGTGTACCAGATTAAGGTTCAGGTTGGTGCGCATACTTCAGGAGTACCCGAAACTTAACCATATCATCAGTTTTAATATAAATGATAAAATATAAGAGATAAGTGAAGAACAGTGAGAGATTAGTCACATAACAATTGTACGAGGGAAAATTATGGAATACCATAGAGCACACAAAAAGCACGATGCGATCTATGTGAAATAAATAAAAAATTGTATTATTTGTTCATAACTATGAAAAAAATTGACAACAGGTAAACAAAAATTGAAACATATAAATATTAAAAATGTCAAAGGTATGCAAAATATGAAATACGTCAGCAATAAACTTGATATACAACTTGAATTTATTAAACTTCCAATTCGACAAACAATACATGCTTTGTAATTTAGATTGTCACGGAAAGATTTGCCCCCCGGGTTATAAATGCTATGGTTCCAAATGTGTCAAATCAGGTACGTACTTGAACGATTGCATACGAGTAAGATACATTTTTAATCAGAAATTGCGTATAGCCTAGATCCTAAAAGTTACAGAAGTTTATTTATGTTGCAGTGAATTGAGCGGGTTGCACCATGTTGGAAATGTTTTAAACCATTAACCTAGAACATTGATACAATTGAATAACTTTATGGTAGAAAAAATCAACTAACAGATAGTGCTAATAAAGTATTTAAGTCATGACGTAAACCATTGGTATTTGGTTTCGAAAGAAATTCAGCTATAAGATGTTATGGATTCATGCTAAAACCTTAAAATAAATGTGAAAAGCTATCATACAGTCGCCACCTTATTACTACATTTTTAATTTAACTTAATCAATTCATTTACTTTAACAATTTTTTGAAATGGTATATTTCCTTATTAACAGATCCATGTTACATGGTAAAATGCGAAAAGGGGAAAGTATGCAAATATGGAAAATGTGTTTGTGCACATGGTTACGAGGACTTTCGGGGAAAGTGTGTTAGTGAGTATGATCGTTAATGTGCAATGTGAATTTTATAACCATACTAGTACTTTTCTGAAAAGTCCCCAGTACATAGCCACAAGTAAGCACCTATACATTATGGTATTCTTATTCTAGAGTCAAATCATTTCACAATAAGGAAGTCTTTTGTCCAACATCTTCTGTTTATTGGCAATGCATTGTTTTAAACGTTCAGATGAAAATTGCAATAATATTGTACGATTAAACACAATAAATAATGTGGAAAATACCCATCGATTTCATATTCAGAATGTCATCTACCGAAGGTATTCAACGACTGCGCAACAAACTGCCCAGCATCTTGCGAAAATTTGCATCCGTCGTGTACAAAAGATTGTTCCCGTGACAGATATTGCGTATGCCCGAAGGGAAAGGTTTTGAAAACAAAAAGTGACAACAGCTATTGCGTATATCCGAAGGAATGTCCACGTTGTTAGTAAAAAAATCTTTTTGTTTAATATTGAGCATGTTTTGTACGAACATTGTAAGAATTTTAATCCTAACATAGACATCAATTATTTTATATTAATTGACAAATTGCATTAGGAAATAGTATTAGATGTCGTCTGGATGGAAGTATAATCGAATGTATTGTGGGTAGTTATTCTCGTTTGCTCATATGTTTTCAACTTTTATACATTAGGTATCTGTAAATGTATAATCCCAAACTTTCATAATTTTCAGACTGCTATGGAATAATTTGTCCACACGGTTACAAATGCTACAATCGAAAATGCGTTCTATTTTGGTTTCTTTATAGCTTTTATTTTTTGTCACTTTCTTCTAGTTTGTTAAGCTGAACAGATATCCTCACCAAGTAATAGGTATTCAGTCAATATTCAGTAATGAGTCACGATTTTGAAACATAGAAATTGTTCCAATTTCCAGAACGTTACACGTTCCAGTCGTAGTCATTAACGGTTTTGAACTTAAACTTTAATAACAGATGCTTGCTACAACATAGAATGTCCAAAGCACAGTTATTGTAAAGATGGAAAATGTATTTGTGATGAAAATTACGTCTGGAAAGGTGATAAGTGTGTTGGTAAGTAATCTGTAAATATAACGAGCAATATCATTTAAAACAAAATATTAGCATTCATGATGTTGTGAGCAATAGCATATTAATTTCCGCGGAATGCTATTCTACTTACAATTATGTTTTATTTGTTATTCAAAAATGACACAAGTTGTGATTGAAAATATTTTTCACAGATCCATGCCAATGGATAAAATGCGGATTTGGGAAAGAATGCAAATGGGGGAAATGTGTTTGCAAAAAAGGTTTCAACGAATTTCATGGAAAATGCGTTCGTAAGTGGCAGATTAAAACTACTACTATTAATATTATGTAAACGTAATAACAGTGTTCAACATTAGTCAGGTATTTTTAATATTTATTTTTAGTAAAATCTGTCAGAATTATTATATGTATTGTAATACGCGTTGTTGGTATAATATAAGGAATATAAAAAATTGACGAATCTCCCGGTTCCTATTTCGTATCTGTGAAAGCACTTATTATACTTTGAAAAGATTACCTGAAAGTGAAACTAACAGCTTACTGTTTATGATATAAATATCATAGCTACAAGCAGCTGAAAACCGTATCCTACATACAATTATAACAACGTGCTATTATCATTATGTTGTTAGTGGTATTATTTCTAGGCAAAATTAGCAACTCAAGCACGATTAAAACTGGTTGTCATTAAAAACATAATAGGACAAGATACAAAACACGTTAACTGCGAACTAACTGATAAACAGCCACTTGGAATTATTTCTCATAAAAACAATTCACGGAGATCGCCGATAAACGTTACATTATTGGTTGAACTTGATCACAAAGAACTTAATTGCTGCTTCCATTGTGCCACTTTTTTAACTTGCCGTCACAAATGGACTAGAATTTATTATAACAAAATTTAGGATCATCCGAAATGTTTTTCAGAGTGTCTTCCACCAAAAGTATTCAAATCATGCGCAACGAGATGCCCGGCATCTTGTGAAAATCTATACCCGTTCTGCACCAAAGACTGTTCTCGTGATAGATATTGCGTTTGTCCCGATGGAACAGTTTTGAAAACTAAAGACGATAGTAGCAGTTGTATCAGCCCGGAAGAATGCCCTCGTTGTGAGTACATTGTATACCATATTATAAATATATTATTTTAGTGATTCGTATATATCATTGAATCATATGTTCATACTTCTTCCAATTAAATGCCTCGTAGTTACAACACTGTTGATTTTTTCTAGGCGGTAATTTTCGTATTGCAATAACGTATAGGGTTGTCTGTAATAATGTGATCGTTTATTACTCAATAAAATTATTTTCTCATTTTTCAGTTCTATAGAATTCCAAATTGTTGCTAATGTTTAACCTTTGAAATATAATGTATTTACAGATTGCTATGGAAAGATATGTCCACATGATCACAAATGCTACGATAAGAAATGTGTTAAATCAGGTACATAAATTATACGAATCCACGACGAGAAAAAAAGGGTGATGTAACAATTTACAACACCACGATGCGCACATCGCAATGCGTGCAACCGTGAATCTTCATCTGTTTTTTTTTACACTTTTTAGATCCATGTAAAAAGGTAGTATGTCCGGATCACAGCAAATGTGAAAACGGAGAATGTGTATGTGATGAAGGATATCAATGGAAAGATCATAAATGCGTGGGTTAGTGTTTGTTTAATTGATGAAAATTAATTTCTGTGATGAAATGCAGTATATACCGTCGTTGTTTGAGTGTCGCCTCAGATTATAAATCCCTACAGTGATGTCAATTCTGGTAAACACCAATGCTGTCATAATTTAAGCAGTGATTTCTGATCAATGAACAAAAATATTTATCATGTACAGAATATCTTTCGGACGTTTGGTATTCGTTCAAAGTAAACTCATAAATTTGGAGATATTTAGTGACGCTAAATGTTCAACATAATTTCTGCTATAATTTTAAGCTCACGTTAATTCATTTTTTTACAAGCCATCTGCTTTCATCCGAAGATTTATGAAGACTGTCCAACAGCGTGTCCACCAACGTGTGATGATTTGAATCCTAGTTTCTGTACGGATAATTGTAGGCCTGGAGTAAATTGCATTTGTAAACATGGTTATGTAGAAAAAAGCAAAACAAACAACCGATGTGTTAGAAAAGAAAGCTGCCCAGGATGTAAGTTCTACGTCATTGATTACAAATGATGAAACAACCATTTGGAAAAAACAAACAAAGCCTAGTTTTTTATGACAGAGCACTATTGAGTTGTATTTGACAGGATAACAAAAATAGTTAAATTGTTTTAATTCTTTTTCACACTTATGAAAAGTAGAGAAATTGACTTCTTTTATAGAAAATAATTAGATATTGCCCACATTGCATATTACATTTTTTTTTTATTTAAAAACGTATTTATGATATAATTTGTGAATCTAATTCTACATAAATTGAAATGTGTTGAAAAAATATGTGGGTATATAATGTGAAATCCAAACTACCGATACGTGTATTAAAACCTTTTTAATAAAAAGTACTCCATTACAGTTACAGTCATTTACAGTTTTTGTGTTTTACTTGAAATAAGAAAATATTTTTGTATATTTGTACAATATATATTAAACTCTAATATGATACAAAACAGATTGCGATGGAAAAATATGTGCTCATGAATACAAATGCTACAAAGATAAATGTGTACCAGAGGGTGAGTTTGCTGTCCAACATAAATTATGCTCTTTTCCATATTTTTTAATTATAGCATAGTAATCTTAATAATCAAATGAGTATTGATCCCCAGAAAAACTGATTTATTTTTACATTTTATGTGTTATGCTGAATACAATTTCATTTATTTGTAAATGTTCGTTATTGTCACTCACTAACAAAATTATTTTCTAGATCCATGTAAAAATGTTGAATGTCCAGATTACAGTGAATGTAAAAATGGAAAATGTGTATGTGATAGAGGATATCAACGGAAACACGATAAATGCGTGGGTTAGTGTTTTTATGATCAGCGAAAACTAAAATTGAATCAAATTGTGTTGATGTTTGACTATCGGATTGAAGAGTGAAAATTATATTAGTTTACTATGATTTATGATTATTGTTAGTTCATCCTTTTCGAATTTGCCGCAATGATTATGAATTAGTTTCGCACTGCAAATTTTTTCTAGCAATTTGCTCTCATCCAAAACAATATGATGAATGTCCAACAGCTTGTCCGCCAAGTTGTGACGGTTCGAATACAAGATTTTGTACCACCGTTTGTAGGCCAGGTGTAAATTGTGTTTGCAAGCCAGGATACGTTGAGAAAAGCAAAAAAGACAGTCGATGTACTAGGAAAGAAAATTGTCCAAGATGTAAGTAATCATTCGCCTTACATATCCACGTATTATATTTAATTTACACTCTTTGATTGGTTTAATTATTCACTAATGTAAAGTATTATTGATGTGTGTAAGCAGTGTTTTGACCTGTACAATACAGAGTGGCTTTTGCTAAAATTTAATATCGTTTTCTATAACGCATTAAAAAATTGACTTTAATTCTGATTAGCATATTGTGTCAATAAAAATTAATGCAATATTTAATTCCTCGAAATCAAATTACAGATTGTGATGGGAAAATTTGTGATTATGGATACAAATGCTACAAAAATAAATGTGTACCAGACGGTGAGTTACAAATAATGAGCAAACGATTGTATACCATAACGGCGTAACAATTCTAATCTAATCAAACAAACTTCCAGTCAACATCGAAAATTTTAAATTATATATTTTTGATGACACAAACTTTGGTTAAAATGCATGGAAATATTTACTCTCGAATATTGTGTCAATGTGGAATGAATTTATATGATGTTATATATATATATGAAGCTATATATTATGTTATATATATGTAATATATATATATGATTTTTACAATACATTGCATCAATCAATTAATCTAATCGTGTTGCCATAATTGCAACCTTTAAATTTCTGGGAGTAAAAAGCAAAGGCATTCGGCTCCATAATTAAATCCAAAATAGTCTTCATGATTTTCTTAATTTTTCATCATATCAACGTTACAAATTAAGACCATCTTGTTTATGTAAAGAAAAAGTTCTCTGAATGACCATTTATCAGATAACCATCAGTTCTTTAATGAACAACAAATAACATTCTAATTCGGTGATGGCAAACCGCTGAGCCGTGTTTTTTCAACGAGCGCTAGGTCACGAATTGCTGTAAAATTCAACTCTCTGTAGGATAAGTGCGCTTTAGGGTATAGCACTTCCCACTACGGCTCTAAGTACAGCATGTAACTGAAGTTGTGACCTGTTGTTTGGACCTCCAAATAAATGTCTTCAATTCATCAACAACTGACAGTACAAGAATACTATAACAATCATACCGATGCCCACAAGCGCAGCACGCTACTGACCATACACTTGTGTCGAAAGAAACATTAATCTGTTCACAACTCAAGAGGTGTGTGCATTGAGAAGAAGCCATAAGACGAAGGCTTAAATACAACTAGTTTTGATGTCGTTGTTACTGTTAGAGTACTGTCTTCGTTGTAGAGATAAATAGGCTGTTTTGACATGGTCTTAATCAACTGCCGCTAGTATGCTACAATATGAATGAAACAACAATAAACAATCGAATTAAATCGATTCGTCAAAGTACAGTTATCTACAAAACCCCGCAGGCCAACAGATGAACAATCCCGACAAGATTCTAAGTATAAACTCACAAGAAGCTATGGGCCGCGGCCCCGTCAGGAAAAATTCAATTATCTTACCAAAATTTTCAATTTTTACAAAATTGTCAATATTCGAACCAAAAAATAAACTCCTGTAGGATGTGTACCAGGTTAGGGTTAGGGCAAAATTTTGTTCAGATTTTTTACATTATAGTTCTATTATGAGTTTGGGGACTGTTTGTGTTAGCCAAGTGAATAGTTTCTTTACACAACTTGATGGGCCGCGGCCCATAGCCTGATGGGCCGAGGCCCAATTTGATGGGCCGTGGCCCCGGCCCATGGGCCGAAGAGGAGTCACCACTTCCACTCCAAAACTGTTCAGCCGTCTACAATCTACATCACGGGAAGAAAAGTTCAAGAAATCTAGGAAGGTCTCAAAGCGTCACCCACGGTAGAAAACGAAAGTGTACAATCATTTGCCAGTGCTTAAATTAAACATAGAAATCCGTGAACCGTGTTAACCTGAAACTGAAACACAGGGTATAAATTAAAGTCGTAAAGTAGTTCCATAAAATGGGTATCTCCCTTATGCGCAGTGAGGGTGTAATGCAGAGGTTTGAAATAGGCAAAAGGAGTAATTAATCGAAAACGATTGGGAGTCACTAATCTGAATACTACTAATACCTGGATACTATCTAAATACTTTTTTCTGTATTTCAGACCCATGTTATGGTATAAAATGTACTCCGAACAGTAAATGCAAATACGGCAAATGTGTTTGTTTTGATGGATATATTAAGAAAGGAGATCTGTGCATTGGTAAATATCATTCATATTATGCATTTTTGATATTTTATGTCATATAACATTGGTCAACGAAAAACACAATTTGTTTATACGCTCTCACATTATGTGCAATCAATAACAAAGTTAACTCACTTATGTGTACTTGACAGGAGATTAAGAATAACTCTACCCTTTGTGATACGTTTCATGCAAAGGTTGGAATGAAAATTAACTTAAGTTTAAATGCAATTTTATCTACAGATGATCCATGTCATGTAATAGATTGTGAACCGGACCGGTATTGCAAGCTCGGAAAATGCGTTTGCAGATCAGGATTTATAGAACACAATGACAAATGCGTTAGTAAGTAACTTTTGTATTGTCGGGGACATTTTACATTTTAGTGATAACATGGTACATAGTTTCAAATTAGAAGAAACATTCGACGTCAATCATTTCTTCCCATTTATAAGTAACAATTATCAGACATAAAAAAAAACATAGTTTTATTGATTATTAGAAATTATAATGTAAGTCTTAGGTTACGTATGATTATTATAGATTAATAAAAATTATAATGTAAGTCTTAGGTTACGTATGTTGGAAGAATGTTACGAAAATGCCGTTTCAAATACATTTTTATTTAGCACTATTTTTAAATCTGATTACTAATTCTAATTTGATTTAAAAACACTTTATTTGAGATGAAAAACGAACTGAACTACGTGTTGCATAAAAATCGATCAAGTTTCGAATAGAAAAAATCGTCTTTATATTGAATGTTATCAGTGAATTGTAGCCTATTAGCACAATATTACAAAACTATTATCTAAAATTATGTGACATGTTTGTAACGAAGCATGATATTTAATTTGTTAAAATCAAAAGTGAAAAAATAAAATGGTCGGTATAATCGTTTGGTTTCATTTTGTACGAATATGAGTAATTAGCGCAGACATGCGCTCGATTAGGCAATACAAAAGGTTGAATCAAAAATTTCAACATTAAAACTTTAGGATGCAACAAACCGAAGGTTTTTGACAGCTGTGCAACAAGGTGTCCTGCATCCTGTGATGATCTGCGTCCTAGATTCTGCACTACCAAATGCGACTACAATAAATACTGTGTTTGTCCTGAAGGATATGTGCAGAAGAGCAGGAAAGATGATTATTGCGTCAAACGAGAGCATTGTCCGAGATGTAAGAATTTATTATTTTCATAATATCTTTGCTCCGTAGTAATCACGGCTTCAATTGTATGTTCTTGCGCTATCTAAGATCATATATAAATATCGAAAAAGTATAGGGTTTCTCTATTGGATTAAATTTAATCCTTATATATTCGGTTCCCACGGGCTTGTTGTCTTATTGACTTCCCGAATTATTCACATTATCATTCCCATTATAAACACGAGGACAGTCAACATCACCAGAAATTCAGCATAACTTTTTTGATTCAGATTGCCACGGAAGAATTTGTGCGCGTGGTTACGAATGTATAGATGACGAGTGTTCAAGAACTGGTAAATCCAAAAAAATTGTACTAGTACTAGCTACTACAAAAAGTACTAGCTAGACGCTAGACTTTAGACTCTAAAACATTATCTGGTATTTATTTATCTAAAATCCGGAGATATATATAGAGATACATGATGATCTTTAGCACAACGTCAATTTTATTGAATATTTTATTGCGGGATTGCGGTATTTGGCTATAGTGGGACTGGGTGTATAATATAAGGGATTAAGTAGCTTTGCATAAAAATCCTTACAATGCCCAACCTTCCGAGTAAATTTTCTACGCCATAGACTGCTTATAATAGAGTTCGTGTCTCTAGATAGATATAAGAGATGATAAAGTAAGCTAACGATCTGTGGAGAGGTAAGGATTAATAGCATTCGTGAAGTTTGAATAACACATGAGGCATAAGGAAAATGGGTTAAATCAATAATTGCTACAAGTTTTTTTCTGCTTTCGCGTAATTCAGAGCTTCGTGAATATGATTTCATAATAAAGTACACAAACAATGTGAGCAATTAGCTTGTTATTTTTGTGCAGCGATCCAAAATAAATCTGCTTCTTTAAATACGGGGAAACAATCATAAAAACTTGGTTATTTCATTTTCCTCACTCTTTTTTCATTTTACATTTATTTAAATTTCTTAATTGTACTTTTTTGATAAAGAAAGCCTTTAACTTTGATCTGACAAATTTTGTAATTCAATAGAACATAAATTACGTATATTGAGGGTGTTCAATGCACAATTGTCTTTCATTGAAATAATGTTAATATGTGAATTTTACAACAACAAAAAACATACTACTTCGTTCTGATTATGTATAGATTCATGCAAAAACAAGGATTGTCCATATCACAGCAAATGCGTAGACGGTAAATGCGTTTGCAAAGATGGATATTACTTGAGGAGAGGCAGATGTGTAGGTAATAATGCAAATATTTTTTATTTTTCTAACATACAATCTAAGCATTGTTTCGAGTCTTCATAATATCACTGTTTTCAAATATTATATCATAATAGATACTGATAAAGTTATACTTTGATATCTATATTCCACGTATATACCGTCCGTTAACTCGGGAGGTGGCCTCACATTTTATCAACGATGATTTATATATATTTTTTTTATATATCCAGAATTGGCGTTCTAAGTGAATATTTAATGTTATTTTATTTCGTCTTAGATCTATGTCGATTTAGAAAATGTCCTGATCACAGCGAATGTAAATATGGAGAATGTGAATGCGAACATGGGTATTACATGAAAAGAGGAAAATGCTACAACGATGGTACATCTATTTTCATAATTAATGTTCAAGTTAGATCATCTCTATTTTGGCTTAGCTGGAGAACCGTTTCTTGCGCAGGCAGTATTCATTTCATCGACAATATTAAAGATGTTACAAAAATTATTGTTGGATAATATTATTTTCACATAAAACAATCAAACATCCAACAAAAACAACGATACAAATTTGAATATACTTCCAAGTAGAAGTGAATGCGATCGCGGATAATAACCTCACGATGGGATCACGTTTGAAACATACACTCTATATCCTAGTGTAACTTTTCTATGCGTCGCAACCGCCGCTCGTTACTTTTGCAAATTATTTTTTTCCAACCTTAGCCGGGATGTTGATTATGTGCTTATAGATATGGCTACAATATGATTAGTTAGTAAGAGTTTATATATTTTAAGTATACGTCTTATCGCGGACGTATGTTGTAAACAAAAGCAATAAGACACTTTTGCGCCGTACTCAACCATGATTCATGCTTGATCCGAGTGTTCGTAATTACGGTAAGCGTGTCATTTTTTTCGCATATTTTCCATTCCACTAAATGGTGAGTTTTATGTGTGTAAGTATTGAAATATACAAAGAATCTGTTATTACTTGGAAGAGAAATAATTTGCTAGCAAGAGTTCTCCGCACGTAAGCAAGCGAGCAATCATTCTCCGCACATAATAAACAAACAAAGATACTGTACGATCGCAACGGCTCGCAAAAACAAGCGCGCACATAATCTTGAATATATTGTGTTTCTTTACACTTCAAAGGTTAGTCTGGGCTTGTTTGGAAGGGACGTAATTCGTATTTCGAGAGTATTTGATGTCTCGTCCATCCCGCTTGTGCCTATCACAGCGCTATAAATTACAAATCTTTTTTTTTTAATTTCTTTTTAAATTTTATTCATATTCATCGCGACAGGGTAGATAAAAGGGCGCACGTATCTCGATCAACGGCTGGTATAAAGCGACACAAACAAGCTTTACAGCAAGATGCTAGTGAAGTTTCTCACACGTTTGAACAAAAAGTTATGACAATTTTAAGATGGGTCATACAAGAGGCTCATAAGCCGACGGGGGGGGGGATTAAGTTGCAATTGAGCAAATCTAATACTATAATCGTTCATGTTTACAGAGAAAAAGTGCGGATGGTTTTCTGAATGTCCAGATAACTACTACTGCAAAAACAATTATTGCTATTGCAAAGATCCACACGGAAAAGGTTGCCAAGACATCATTATCATCGGAGATTAGTAACTACGAAGATCTTAAACATACAGCCCATGAAAAGTTTTCAGCATGCCTATTTTAAGATTAGATCTCACGCACGTGCTTGTTATTTTACGCGCTTGCTATTACAGCGGCCTCTTAAATCGAATTTAGTTTTCTAGGATTAGGGTTTAGTTTTGGTTTAGGTGATTTTTTTGCCAAGCAATTCATTAGCTACGATCTGTTAATTTCCGCTTAAAGATGATGATAGTCCTATTGTTTGAAGAACCATCAGCTGTTAATCTTGTATCAATTTTATATGTGGTCTCTGAACATTTTCTAACTTGAAAAATAATGGATACATTTGGATTTAGAGTGAAGATCTGGATTGGAACGCTATTCGAATATTTCATTCATAAAATTGCATATTGAAGTTTTTCCATTTGAATAAAGATAAGAAATGGACATTTGTTCGAAATCTTGATTCGTTCAATTTTGCCATTTCTACTGCAACCCGCTATTACTTAATTGGTTACTTTTCAAATATACAAAAATGGGAAAATTATTAATCGGTATTTAACCAATAATTTCGTTCATTTTAAATTGTATATCTGATAAAATATCTTGCTGTGCGCTCAGCTTCGCTAATGGTGTAATAAAACAAAGAAATCAAAAAGTGCAATTTCAATTAAATTTGTTGGTGAATCTTATCGGCGATGACAGAAAGTTTATACAAATTTTGAGATGTGGGTCGCAAGTGAGTGATGCTCGTGCTACTACTTGTAACACTTCGCCCTTATTTTTGCAGTATATTATTGTTATTCCAAATCATATTGACCTTCTAAACTCGAGTTGAAGTTTGTCTATAGGAAAACTAAAAAGTGCTATATTGAGATGCGAAAATGGCGGTAAAAAAATGAAAAACTACCAGAATCTTTGAAGCAGTTCACAACTCACGCACGAAATATTTTTTTAACTGTTGTTACTTTTTTGACGGTTGAGTTACTTGAGCGTTTTACATCTCTATTTTATTCATTTTTTTATGATGAAACTGTCATGTCAAGGATAGCTAGAAACGTTACGGTCAGAGTGAAGATCAACTAGCTAGCAACCGCTGTTGCTAAGCAAAAAAACTTCAAAACTTCAACAGCTTGACTCTGATTAAGGTCTTTTTGATTGTTATGTAGAACACTATGTTATTTTTCTTTGGTACGTTGAACTGGCGGTTTAATAATAGAATACCCCGGTCTTGTCACGGAGGCACTGCGTATGTTAAGTCAGGTTCAACCAGTAAAAAACGATCGCCTATAAATTACATAAATAAAAATAAGAAAACAGTTTTACTGGCGAAGTAAAGACGCTGGGAACCAAAGTTATCGAGCTGCGACACCCACGGATTTAACTTCTGATTGAAAGTTTAAAAATCTTGACTTTGAGGTCTTTCTCACTGCTGTTGTTGATGAGTATGGCTTTGACAAACTACCCAACCAGCATCGCACTACAAGGATTAAAATAAAGAGCTATCAAACCACCATATGTTTTTTCCCATTAACTGGATGACTTGGAGGCAAAAGTGTTGCCCCAGACGAAATTAGTTTTTGGAATTTAGTGATCTAGTCGTACTGGTATCAATATTGTTGAATTGATAAAAAATACAAAATAAAGAAAAATTTAGTGCGCAATAAAATTATATTGACATTTCATTGGTAAACACCTGTAAAGATATTTATCGTAATATTATTCAAGGTTCATGGTCTGAAGTGCCATGTCGATTGTGATTGAATGCTGAAAATTAATCAGAACAAATTTTTTCATCAAAATATAACTAAACAATCTTGACTTCCTGTGTGACGAAATAGTACAAGTCTAAGAATACCGTAATGCTAAAATATCGCACAACTGTACGGAAATCATAAGAGATTAACAGTTCAGAACCTATACACGTTATTCAATAAGTCATTTTGTAATATATAATAAAATTATTATTTTATTTTTCAAATTTGTTTGTCTCTCTCATTTTTTCTCTCTGTGGCAAACAACATTGCTAATGTCCTTGTCCAAGCTTTTCTCAAAGCCAAATATCATAAAATTGTCGAAGGGTTTGTCGTTGTTGTATTTAGCATGCTGTCAATGGTGTTTGCTTCCGAAGACAATTGTTCATCTGCGGCCTACAAAGACAAATTATTTCTTGTTTTGAAAGGAAGTGGATTAAAATATGAGATTCTCAATGAGACAAGAGCGTAGTCAACCCAAAAAAAATTTTGTGCAAGGCCAAATTTTTTGAAAAGACAATTACTCGGTTCTTCGCTTTGAGCAAGGCAGTCACTATCATCTAACGACAGTTGTTCCAACCTTTTATGGCTCGTGGCGTCATGCCTGAGTCATTAACACTCATGACCCCTTTCCTAATAATTCCATTGGTATTTATAGTGTTATTTTGATTGGTAGTACAAGTCATAGTTACCCGAAAGTAAAAAAAAAAAAAAGAGAGCTACGCCCAAATATATGGACACGTCTGTTCTCAGTACAGTACGGTTTACCGTACCGTCAGATCACAGTCTACAAATATATTCACACCAAGTAGTACAGTCGGACATAAAATGGCGTCCGATGTCCGCAGAACGTTCGGTGGCGTCATAGCAAACAAAAACAAATCTCACAGAGCTAACAGAAATATTTGAAATAAATAAAAGTAATAAATAGCCTTATAGAGAAAAAATTTATCTGTAACCATTGAAAATTTCAGAGCAATTGGTCCAGTAATCAAAGAGAAAAGCGACTTTTTAGATTTTCCACTAGGTGTTCAAAAAGTGTCAAAGAACAAGAACAACAACATAATATTGAAACGATCGCTACGTCCACTACGTGACCAAACACGGTGATTACGGAAGACTACATTGAACTTGACAAAAAATTTTTTTTTTTAATTTTGCAATCGTTATTTTAGCTAAACTGGGTCCCATTATTTAAAATTTGTGACCTAACAGCTCTTGTTCTAATTTCATATAAAATAAGAGAATTATCACATTCATCTAAATTATAAATAAATAATGCTGCACTTACCAGACTAACGACTGTTACGAACACAATAATTGGTACAATGATTGTACACCAAACAGCCATAATTACTTGATTACGAAAGTCTGAAATATAGGCAGAAAAGCAATAAATACACAACTTTTTCTTTTATTATCTCTTCCATATTTCTTATCCTGGAAATCTTTTTCAAACTTAATCTTGTCAAATACAGTTACTTACTAGTAGATCTTTTGTACGGTTCTTCTTCATTATATTGAATTTCAACATCCATTCAATCTTGATTCAAATCTTGATTCAAATATTATTTATCTACAGAGAATATCTGTTGTAACAATTGCTCAATAAGTTACTCGAAACAAATATCAAAATCAATTCAGTGAAACATAATTCAAACATTGTCACCGTTGGCCCTAAATCTAAACCCTTTAGGTATAACTCAACTTTGAGCATACTCCCGGTAAGTGCATACTATATGCTGGTGAAGAAGATATGATTACAATTTTTGATCGTACAGTAATACTGATTTTCTATTTAATTAAATACATGGAGGTATTAATTTATATTGTCGTAATATGTGTTCTTAGTCACAGTGTTGTCATTAGACGCTACAAAATATCATGATCATCGGAAACAGATTGTATACTTTACAAAATATGTGCAAATACAATATCTTTATGTGAAATTGTGGTATGCAACTAAAGAAAATTTAACCGCCGAAGCCATGAAGCATTAGCCATTAACCGTATTACACACATATTTATTTTTTTCAACTTTAAATTATCATTATTGTCCCTTTTTTGCTATAAAGTAATAATAGTCATAAGTGCTTTTTAATTAATGTCGTATTGGAACTGATTTTTGCACGTTGCAGTAAAATGAAATCGTCTTTAGTCTGAGTGTGTTGGAAATGGCCAACGTATATCTGAGAAAACAGCTTCAGTGAGCTACCTAGTCGCTTTAGCACTTGCCTGTGAATTAATAGTTATGTAAGTAGAGCCAAAAATCTGAGTAATGAATAATCGCGATGAGAAAGAACATTGCTAACTACATTACAATATTTCAAATTATGTCGTTAACAAACTGACTCCCGATTATTCAAACTGAAATTGTGCGATCAAACGTGAATAATGAAAACATGTGAAAAGCGATTATCAACCTGCTGTCTTTATACACTCGACCGAGTAATATCTACTGAGTTATTGACATATTATTTAAAAATTCAAGGTGAAGGTTTATTTTAAAAATCAACAAATTTTGAATGATTTAATTCCGCTTCATTCTCGTAGAATACTAACAACATTAATTTTGCATTTTGAAAACAATACACTCCCTATAGCATTTTGATCAAAATACATGAACATAGATTATTGAAACAGTCTCAATGATGTTCTGCAACTTTTTTTATTAGTTTTTTTTTTCTCTGAATTAACTTTACAAAAGCACAAATTTCCCGACTGAATTCAATTACGTACCCAACCGTTCCCAATCTTTTTTGGTCGCGGAATATTTTCTCACCGGCGAAAATCTTTGTGGACTCAAGGTGCGTTTATTGCAACCGTACTCTGTGTGAAGAAGCAATAAAACCAAACACAACCGAATTATATTGAATTTTAAAATCGGAAATTCACCGCAATTGCGTATTCGTTAAAAGAGCCGACGTTTTAAGTGTATAACGACTTTTTCTGTCGCACAATATTCAATCCATGACAACGACGAGAATTTAGAATGTTTTTCTATTATAATTTAATTGTGTGCAAGATAACTCTCGGTTGCGTAGACTTACGACAAGATGAGAGCATTACTTCTTTAAAATGTCACTGCAATCTGCGAACATAATAATGTGAGAATTTATTGCCCAATTATATTTAGTTTTGATACATATATTTTGCAATCTCGCGAATTTGGTATTGCAAAAACAAAACAACAAAAAACTCGAAAAATAGAATGACAATCCGTGGAAACAAAAATGCGTGCCCGGTTATATTTTTTTTTTCGTATTTTTGTGAATTCGACAAATCTGAGCTGTCCGTACAACACTTATGGGGTTCTAGGACTGTACGTACCAATGTGGCAATAACGCAAAGAATCCTAAGGAAAATGCCCTGGTACGTATACTGCGGTAGCACCCAAAATTTTGCGATTTGCAATTTCTAAAAAGCGTTTTTAATCGGTCGCGGACTATCATAAAAGAGAACTTTTGGTGTTCTCCGTTTTATTTTTAGTATTTTGTATTGCCGCTTTTCAATTTTGAAATTTTGGGTTGCCACCATTGACGCCTACCACCTACCACCTACCATCACCTCGTTGCCCAAACTCGCGAGAAACACCACTTAAGTATCTGTCGAAGGATGTATAGACTCGTGTTTTCGTCGGAATTCTGCAAGTGAGTTATGAAATCTAACCTGTTACCAAATTTTCGAATAGTAAATTGCTATTCTAATAGTTGAATATTCGAATATACGCCCAGCCTTACTCAGTAACCAGTAATTATTGACTCGATTATTATTGTGTAAATAAACTTGCTTTTTATGTTCTATGTGAATTCTAACGTAAATCGTAACTTGGCTAATAGTTCAGTTTTGCAAAAACGTTCGCGGCCCGCAGTAAATTTCTGGCTCGTTGCAGACTCATTCAAACGCTCCGCAGACTAATTTGAGACCGCGGACTCGGGTTGGGAAACACTAGGAAAAATTATAGTGGAATATTCCTCGTAGAAGTGATTCTTGGATATACCAGTGTCAACCAAATATTTTTTTAAATCATGTTTCCTATTTTTACTATGTTAATTAACTAAATTGTTCCTCGAAAATAAAAAGCACGAGACACATTTGAATGCTGAATATATTGTATTAGGAGAAATATGGTGATTTAATTCTGTGATTTACCCACGATAATTAAAGCATATTCTTTCACAATAGTGTAACAAGTATTTGGACTTGTCAAGGTTTTATTATTACGGACAATAAATTCCAACGCACACACAATTTCCCGAAACGCATTTCCATCCTGGTTTACAACGAGGGCGACATTGTTCTGTAGAAAGAATGAAAATTAATATCAGTATTGGTTAGTCGATATTTCAAAAAGGGGATTATTTCGTTTCAGAAAATTGAGAAACAAGAGGAATATTAAGTAATCATTGCTAATTAAAGCAGGTCGTGAATTGCACCAACTCGAGAGTACTTTATATTTGAGTTTGAATTTCATATTATTTTACCTACGGTGTGGTCGAGGGCAGTTTTGTAGCAAAGTACATCTAGTGTCATGTTGACTCACTTGGACGAATCCCTTTCTACACTCGCATTTTTTTATTCGGATCGCAGGGGGCACAAATCTCGGGATTTGGGTTTTGGCAAGTGCCCACACAAAACGAAGCACATGTGGTAGGTTTCTCACCATACCCACATTCTAATATTCAATTTATAAGCAAATTCCATTATATGAATATTTTCTATACGACGAGAAAAATGAATAAAGCAAATTTATTTATTGGTTTGAACAGGCAAATGCTTTTCTAATAGTTTATTTGTTCATGTCAAAGGAGAAAGACAAAATGCAGTTTAAATGCATAGAAAGTCATACCTCAATAAAATGAAGCAAGTAATTAGAGGATATAACTCAGAAATTTAGTGTTTTTACAGATATCAAGTATTAAAATAAATCTCATTTGAAATTATAACATGACAGGTATGCTCAATGTCTAAATTCATTTTCCCTTATGACTCATACAATACCGTAATTTTAAAATTGATGGAATTTAATTCAAAATATAAAACCTATAAATGAAAAAGAAACATCTGTCACAGCAAACAAAATATAGATACTTATTCACAGGACATTCTAAAATGGTACAGGTCAAAACTCATTAATCTGAACCAATGATGTTAGAAAGAATGAATCATCGTGGAATTTTTAACAATAAAAATGTCTGCTTAGGGTGTTGTTGTACTTTATATGTATGCAAAATATGGTACTAAAACGAATGTTCAATTTAATTAATATTCTTTGCTAGAAAATATTCTAGAAACCTACTATTAGGACATTGGTATCTTTTCACGCATCCACCATTGTGTTCCAGAAACCCATTAGGACAAACGCAGTACCTGTCCAAATTACATTCCTCTGTACAAACTTGCGGGAATGGTTTTTCACATGTCAATGGACAGTTCGAAGGACATGCTTTGAATATTTTACCGGGAGGACAAGCTGAAAATTAAAATTATCGAAGGTGATAATGATAACAGGTTATCATCGCTAAATGAAAAACTAATATAACGCAGCGACATCACGTATTCGTTTTGGAAAATTGTGTTAGAAACAATGAATTCTATACAAAAATAAGTTTCGAGTTAAATTCAGGAATCACGATGGAATTAAACAGACAAGCATACTCGTAATTGACGGAGAAATATTAGTTTGATATTCCAGAGAAATATGCTGTTGGGTTATGACTGTTATTGACGATATTGAATTATATATAAAATATATAACGCAAAATTTACTTGTATTGGAAATGATTTGCCCACAGGGATATGCAACGTCACAGGAGTCGTGTTCTTATATATTAGCTTCGAAACTACAAATTAGCTTTATTTATTTATTTTTGTTTAGTTTATAAAATAAAGAGGCTTCTCTTCATTTCAACGGTACCTGCGGAATCATGTTTACTTGGAATAACAAAAATATTATCAACTTGAATATGATTCAGAGTTATTTGATAAAACCTCAAATCGGGTTAAACGCAGGTTATAATTAAAAAGTTGTGATCTCAACAGTATGATTAAATCCTTGTTGTTACTAATTATAGAACTGAAACATTCCCGATATACTTCTACACTTATAAGGCATTCGGAAATATTCAATTTTTATACTGTTGTTATACATAAAAGTGCTCATGAAGATTTAGATTAATCAAGCACATGCAAAAAGGTAACTAAGTGATTACTCACGTCTTTCCAAATCATTCGAGTTTTGGAAGGGGTAATGTTACGTATGGCCATAATGTGTTGATATATTTTCACTTGACAATGACTATTGAAAAAATAAATTGTAAAAGATTAATCATCCTTACTGACGCATCTTCCATTGTAAAAGTCTCCTCTTCTGCAAACGCATCTGCCATCTTCACATACTTGACCAGGCGCACATGATGATGAACACGTGGACACTTGAAATAAAATTACTCTTTTACTCACTGACACATTTGTTTCCTCTATACCCTTTTTCACACACACATTTTGCATTTTTACAGATACTGTTAGGGGGACAATATAATGGGCAGGTTTTATCTGAAAATCCAGAAGAAAAAAAAACCGAAAAACAATGATAAACGTATATATCTTTGATATATATTCATTTTTTGACCAATCTCATGCTGTATTATTCAACTGAGTTCAATAATTTTTAAACTTAAATCAAAAAGCCTTTATCTTTTTTCATTTGACAAGTTAAGTCTAATTTCTAATTGTTTTACCTCAATTCTAACTTAGACCCCAAAACGACCCAAATATGTAGGTCTAATTTGCAATTCTGTTATGCCTGCTGAAAGTTTTTGTAAAACTGTTTTGGTATATCAGCGTTTTGATGTTATAATTATAACTAGAGAGATTGGTTTTCCTGGAGAGTATAAAAGTCACTTACATGACACGCAAACTCCATTTTTTCTGTAATGTCCTGGTAGACATTCGCATATCCCATCTGGGCAATGTTCGTTCGGGGGACATCGTCTACGACATTGACACTTTCCGTCAATACAATCACTTCCAGGCGGACAATTTTTTTTACACACTAAAAAAATATGACATCAAGAAAAATTAAAATTATGTATTGATTGTGATTCAGAGTCATTCATATTCAATGAATAGTTTGCCGTTTGTCGTTGAATGATCAACGTTACCTCATAGTAATAATTCAGTTTTCACAGTCAATTTGAAACTCTCCATAGTGTGGCGTCATTAACTTTTATTCATAGATATTTATGAGCATGAACCACAACTTTTATGACATTGTAGAAAATTGAATTGTTAACTGGTAAGTTTCAGGTTTATATTATTTTACTTACGTTGCGGTCGAGGGCAGTTTTGTAGCAAAGTACATCTAGTGTCATGTTGGCTAACTTGGACGAATCCCTTTCTACACTCGCATTTTCTATTCGGATCGCAGGTGGGGGCACAAATCTCGGGATTTGGGTTTTTGCAAGTGCCCACACAAAACGAAGCACATGCGGTAGGTTTCTCACCATACCCACATTCTGAAAATCATAATAGTCAATTCATAGGTAAATTCAATTATATGAATCTTTTCTATACGACGAAAAAAATGAATGAAGCATATGGATTTATTACTATTTATTAGTGTTTAATTTAACTAATATTTTTTGCTAGAAAATAAACTATAAACCTACTATTAGGACATTGGTCACTTTTCACGCATCCACCATTGTGTTCCAGAAACCCATCAGGACAAACACAGTACCTGTCCAAATTACATTCCTTGGTACAAACTTGCGGGAATGGTTTTTCACATGTCAATGGACAGTTCGAAGGACATGCTTTGAATATTTTACCGGGAGGACAAGCTGAAAATTAAAATAATCGTGGGTGATAATGATAACAGATTATCATCGCTAAATGAGAAACTAATATAACACAGCGACATCACGTATTCGTTTTGGAAAATAGCGTTAGAAACAATGAATTCAATACAAAAATAAGTTTCGAGGTAAATTCACGAATCACGATGGAATCAAACAGACAAGAATACTCGTAATTGACGGAGAAATATTAATTTGATATTCCAGAAAAATATATTGTTGGGTTATGACTGTTATTGACGATATTGAATTATATATAAAATATATAACGCAAAATTTACTTGTATTGGAAATGATTTGCCCACAGGGATATGCAACGTCACAGGAGTCGTGTTCCTATATATTAGCTTCGAAACTACAAATTAGCTTTATTTATTCATTTTTGTTTAGTTTTATAACATAAAGAGGCTTTTCTTCATTTCAACGGTACCTGCGGAATCATGTTTACTTGGAATACCAAAAATATTATCAACTTGAATATGATTCAGAGTTATTTGATAAAACCTCAAATCGGGTTAAACGCAGGTTATAATTAAAAAGTTGTGATCTCAACAGTATGATTAAATCATTGTTGTTACTAATTATAGAACTGAAACATTCCCGATATACTTCTACACTTATCAGGTATTCGGAAATATTCAATTTTTATACTGTTGTTATACATAAAAGTGCTCATGAAGATTTAGATTAATCAAGCACATGCAAAAAGGTAACTAAGTGATTACTCACGTCTTTCCAAATCATTTGAGTTTTGGAAGGGGTAATGTTACGTATGGCCATAATGTGTTGATATATTTTCACTTGACAATGACTATTGAAAAAATAAATTGTAAAAGATTAATTATCCTTACTGACGCATCTTCCATTGTAAAAGTCTCCTCTTCTGCAAACGCATCTGCCATCTTCACATACTTGACCAGGCGCACATGATGATGAACACGTGGACACTTGAAATAAAATTACTCTTTTACTCACTGACACATTTGTTTCCTCTATACCCTTTTTCACACACATTTTGCATTTTTACAGATACTGTTAGGGGGACTATATAATGGGCAGGTTTATCTGAAAATTCAGAAAAAAAAAACGAAAAACAATCATAAACGTATATATCTTTGATATATATTCATTTTTCGACCAATCTCATGCTGTATTATTCAACTGAATTCAATAATTTTTAAACTTGAATCAAAAAGCCTTTATCTTTTTTCATTTGACAAGTTAAGTCTAATTTCTAATTGTTTTACCTCAATTCTAACTTAGACCTCAAAACGACCTAATTATGTAGGTCTAATATGCAACTCTGTTATGCCTGCTGAAAGTTTTTGTAACACTGTTTTGGTATATCAGCGTTTTGATGTTATAATTATAACTAGCAAGTTTGGTTTTCCTGGAGAGTATAAAAGCCACTTACATGACACGCAAACTCCCTTTTTTCTGTAATGTCCTGGTAGACATTCGCATATCCCATCTGGGCAATGTTCGTTCGGGGGACATCTTCTACGACATTGACACCTTCCGTCAATACAATCACTTCCAGGCGGACAATTTTTTTTACACACTGAAAAAAAATTTAACATCAAGAAAAATTAAAATATGTATTGATTGTGATTCAGAGTCATTCATATTCAATGAATAGTTTGCCGTTTGTCGTTGAATGATCAACGTTACCTCATAGTAATAATTCAGTTTTCACAGTCAATTTGAAACTTTCCATAGTGTGGCGTCATTAACTTCCATTCATAGTTATTTATGAGCCTGAACTACAACTTTTATGACATTGCAGAAAATTGAATCGTTAACTGGTAAGTTTCAAGTTTATAATATTTTACTTACGTTGCGGCCGAGGGCAGTTTTGTAGCAAAGTACATCTAGTGTCATGTTGGCTAACTTGGACGAATCCCTTTCTACACTCGCATTTTCTATTCGGATCGCAGGTGGGGGCACAAATCTCGGGATTTGGGTTTTTGCAAGTGCCCACACAAAACGAAGCACATGCGGTAGGTTTCTCACCATACCCACATTCTGAAAATCATAATAGTCAATTCATAGGTAAATTCAATTATATGAATCTTTTCTATACGACGAAAAAAATGAATGAAGCATATGGATTTATTACTATTTATTAGTGTTTAATTTAACTAATATTTTTTGCTAGAAAATAAACTATAAACCTACTATTAGGACATTGGTCACTTTTCACGCATCCACCATTGTGTTCCAGAAACCCATCAGGACAAACACAGTACCTGTCCAAATTACATTCCTTGGTACAAACTTGCGGGAATGGTTTTTCACATGTCAATGGACAGTTCGAAGGACATGCTTTGAATATTTTACCGGGAGGACAAGCTGAAAATTAAAATAATCGTGGGTGATAATGATAACAGATTATCATCGCTAAATGAGAAACTAATATAACACAGCGACATCACGTATTCGTTTTGGAAAATAGTGTTAGAAACAATGAATTCAATACAAAAATGGGTTTCGAGGTAAATTCACGAATCACGATGAATGACAAGCATACTCGTAATTGACGGAGAAATACTAGTTTGAAAATTTGATATTTTGATATTCCAGAGAAATATGTTGTTGGGTTATGACTTTTATTGACGATATTGTTGTGTATATTTTCAATGAAATATATAACGCAAAATTTACTTCTATTGGAAATGATTTGCCCGCAGGGATAGGCAACGTCACAGGAGTCGTGTTCTTATATATTAGCTTCGAAACTACAAATTAGCTTTATTCATTCACTTTTGTTCAGTTTATGACATATTGAGAGGTTTTTATTCATTTCAAAGATACCTGCGGAATCATGTTTACTTGGAATAACAAAAATATTATTAACTTAAATATGATTCAGAGTTATTTGATAAAACCTCAAATCGGTTTAAACGCAAGTTATAATTAAAAAGTTGTGGTCTCCACAGTATGATTAAATCATGGTTGTTACTAATTATAGAACTGAAACATTCCCGATATACTTCTACACTTATCAGGTATTCGAAAATATTCAATTTTTATACTGTTATACATAAAAGTACGCATGAAGATTTAGATTAATCAAGCACATGCAAAAAGATAACTAAGTGATTACTCACGTCTTTCTAAATAATTTGAGTTTTGGAAGGGGTAATGTTACGTATGGCCATAATGTGTTGATATATTTTCACTTGACAATGATTATTGAAAAAATAAATTGTAAAAGATTAATCATCCTTACTGACGCATCTTCCATTGTAAAAGTCTCCTCTTCTGCAAACGCATCTGCCATCTTCACATACTTGACCAGTCGCACATGATGATGAACACGTGGACACTTGAAATAAAATTACTCTTTTACTCACTGACATATTTGTTTCCTCTATACCCTTTTTCACACACACATTTTTCATTTTTACAGATACTGTTAGGGGGACAATATATTGGGCAGGTTTTATCTGAAAATCCAGAAAAAAAATGAAAAACAATCATATATCGTTGATATAAATGCATTTTTCGACCAATCTCATGCTGTATTATTCAACTGAATTCAATAATTTTCAAACATGAGTCAAAAAGCCTTTATCTTTATTTCATTTGACAAGTTAAGTCTAATTTCTAATTGTTTTACCTCAATTATAACTTAGAACCCAAAACGACCCAAATATGTAGGTCTAATATGCAACTCTGTTATGCCTGCTGAAAGTTTTTTGTAACACTGTTTTGGTATATCAGCGTTTTGATGTTATAATTATAACTAGCAAGTTTGGTTTTCCTGGAGAGTATAAAAGCCACTTACATGACACGCAAACTCCCTTTTTTCTGTAATGTCCTGGTAGACATTCGCATATCCCATCTGGGCAATGTTCGTTCGGGGGACATCGTCTACGACATTGACACCTTCCGTCAATACAATCACTTCCAGGCGGACAATTTTTTTTACACACTGAAAAAAATTTAACATCAAGAAAAATTAAAATATGTATTGATTGTGATTCAGAGTCATTCATATTCAATGAATAGTTTGCCGTTTGTCGTTGAATGATCAACGTTACCTCATAGTGATAATTCAGTTTTCACAGTCAATTTGAAACTTTCCATAGTGTCATTAACTTCCATTCATAGTTATTTATGAGCCTGAACCACAACTTTTATGACATTGCAGAAAATTGAATCGTTAACTGGTAAGTTTCAAGTTTATAATATTTTACTTACGTTGCGGCCGAGGGCAGTTTTGTAGCAAAGTACATCTAGTGTCATGTTGGCTAACTTGGACGAATCCCTTTCTACACTCGCATTTTCTATTCGGATCGCAGGCGGGGGCACAAATCTCGGGATTTGGGTTTTTGCAAGTGCCCACACAAAACGAAGCACATGCGGTAGGTTTCTCACCATACCCACATTCTGAAAATCATAATAGTCAATTTATAAGTAAATTCAATTATATGAATCTTTTCTATACGACGCTAAAAATGGATAAAGCAAATGGATTTATTAGTTTGGACTGGAAAATGCTTTTCTAATAGCTCATTTGTTCATGTTAAATGAGATAGACAAATGCAGTTAAAATACATACTAAGCCATACTTCAATAAAATTAAGCAAGTGATTAGAGGATATAACTAAGAAATTTAGTGTTTTTACAGATATCAAGTATCATAGAATTTTCACCAATAAAAATGTCTGCTTAGGGTGTTGTTGTACATTTTATGTATCCAAAATATGTATTAAAACGATTGTTTAATTTATTTAATATTCTTTGCTAGAACATAATCTATGAACCTACTAGTAGGACATTGGTGTCGTTTCACGCATCCACCATTGTGTTCCAGCAGCCCATCAGGACACACACAATACCTGTCCAATTTACATTCCTTGGTACAAGCTTGCGGAAATGGTTTTTCACATGTCGGTGGACAGTTCGAACATGGTTTGAATATTTTACCGGGAGGACAAGCTGGAAATCAAAACATTCGTAGGTGATAATGATAACAGATTATTATCGTTAAATGAGAAACTAATATAACGCAGCGACATCACGTATTCGTTTTGGAAAATTGTGTTAGAAACAATAAATTTCATAGAAAAAAAAGTTTCGAGGTAAATTCACGAATCACGATGGAATCAAACAGACAAGCATACTCGTAATTGACGGAGAAATATTAGTTTGAAAACTTGATATTTTGATATTCCAGAGGAATATGTTGTTGGGTTATGACTTTTATTGACGATATTGATGTATATATTTTCAATGAAATATATAACGCGAAATTTACTTGTATTAGAAATGATTTGCCCGCAGGGATAGACAACGTCACAGAAGTCGTGTTCTTATATATATATTAGCAAAGATACCTGCGGAATCATGTTTACTTGAAATAACAAAAATATTATCAACTTAAATATGATTCAGAGGTATTTGATAAAACCTCAAATCGGGTTAAACGCAGGTTATAATTAAAAAGTTGCGATCTATACAGTAGGTTCAAATCATGGTTGTTACTAATTATAGAACTGAAACATTTCTGATATACTTCTACATTTATCAGGTATTCGAAAATATTCAATTTTTATACTGTTATACATAAAAGTGCACATGGACATTTAGATTAATCGAGCACATGCAAAAAGGTAACTAAGTTATTACTCAAGTCTTTCCAAATCATTTGAGTTTTGGAAGGGGTAATGTTACGTATGGCCATAATGTGTTGATATATTTTCACTTTACAATAACTATTGAAAAATTAAATTGTAAAATATTAATGATTCTTACTGACGCATCTTCCATTGTAAAAGTCTCCTCTTCTGCAAACGCATCTACCATCTTTACATACTTGACCAGACGCACATGGTGATGAACACGTATTTGGATCTGTAAACGAACGGAAGTCAAGCAATTTTGCACTTGTTCACTTAAATCAAATAAAAGCAAATTCAGAATAACAATAAAACTATATACAGCAAAAATGAAACTCTTCGACTATAACATTAATATCTCATAGACTTACCAACACATATTCCATCAATACATATCTGTCCTACAATGCATGTAACTGCTGCACATGAAGTACTTCTTCCTGTATATGGAGTGTTGTCTTGTTTATTCAAAAGTAATACTGTGCAACGGTTTTATCGCGTGCGGAAAGTGCATTTATATTATCAAAATTATCTTTAACAAAATTACATATTTTAACAAATTTCAAACATGAGCATTGTATATCTATATATGTTGGTTTTTCTGGTGATTACTGTATCCTAGCCTATAACATAACCTAAAGGATGTTTACGCCTGAACTGCTATCTGGAGATTCTAATTATAATAGTACCCAAAACATGCTCTTTATGAGAATTCACTGAAAAGACATTCATTTGTTATTGTATAATGAAATTGTTTAAAATTCGAGAATATGCAATTGTATACGTACGGACGCATTCGCCAAACCGACAGTCTTCCGTATGTTTGCACGGGGGCCAGCATTCACCAGGTGGTATACCGATGGCTATAACTGAAAAAAGATTTTAAAAAGTAATAAATAAACATGATATTTTCTTTCTTTCGTATTTTTACGTTATTTTGAAATAAGAAATCACTTAGTATGCAGATGTACCCTTATACGCGCTTGAACAGCACACACATAATTTATTACGTAAATTTTTTATCATTTCTATCATTTTTGACAAAGTATACAATTTTTAAATATATTGTTAACCAGTACTGTGAAAATTGCCTAACTTGACAGTTTTCCACACCTATACAGATATAACTTACGATCGATACATCTTCCGTCAACACATTGTTTATGAGGTGGACAACCAGTAACCTCACACGGGGGAACTGAAAAATAATTTTGGTAGAAAATTATTCTCAAAAAAACGCTGTTTATGCCTGAATATTTTAGTATATAGTAGACACAATATTCTCATCATATCAGCAAGCATAGCCAATGAAATGGTCGGAAGGTATTCAGACAAAATAAATTCATTTCAATTATATTGCGTTCTCAGATCTCAATTAACACCATTGTAATGTTTTTTATTACAATAATATTATGGGATGTATTTCAAAGCTATCACTGTTTTCTGACATATTTTATTCTATGATCAGTAATGTTTTCACTGTTTCAAATAACGTGTTGTGAATATGAAAAAGATAATATATCAATACACTACTTGTCTCTTTAAATGATAAATTTGTAAAAAATGATATATACAATACAACAAAATTAATGTTACATTTATGTCTATTTTTCAACTTACCGTATTTGTCAACTGATAAGCATGACGCGGTGACAAATACAAAACTCGTCAAACACAAACTCGATAAAATGGAGGCCATATTAGCAATATGAACCTCTCAGTATCAAACAAGTTCTAGTTTAATGATTTCAACACGCGAATTACATTTATATATACCTATAGGAAAAGCGACAGTTGTTTTCTCCTCCTTGACTAATCTAAAAATATGATTTAAGTTCACGGTTTGCAAAATTGATTAAATCAAATTTTCAGCTTGTTTGCTGTAATAAAATAACAGTCATTCACGTGAATTATACAGTAATTGCTTTAATAATTCATTGAAAATTTTCTTGTTAAAGAAAATAATCGAGTATGCTTATGTATATAACTGAAACGAATCATGTCATCCTTTTTCTACCATTTTTTGATCAACTATTTCATTACTATCACAAAGTTACAAAGATATGACAAGTACTTCACTATTTTTTTTAAAATTGTTGATTGCACAGGTATTGTTGCTCGAGAAAAGATTTTAAACTTATCGATTAAATTCGATTGCTTCGATGTAACATTTTAAGTTTAATTTCAAGTTACAATTTTAAACTTAATAGACTTTTGTAAAAATACATCTATTGGGAAGGTTTCATAATTACAAGGAAAGCTAACCTCAAATTTGGCATTGTAACGCCTATCGGTTGAGATGTGCAATTTGATGGTTTCTGAACAAGATCTCAGAAAACATTTTTTATCGACCTTGTTAGACACTGCCCTTTTAAGATAGAAATTATGCACAATAAAACACATTTGTACACATCCGATCAGCGTGAATATTACCACGCAGTATAGTTCTACGATTTTAAAGCAACTCTATTTCTAAAATTAGGATTCCGTCACAAAAGTAAACAAACACTATAGACCTGGCATCTTGGCGTTATTCACAATGCTAATATTGATGTGATTTCAATGGGCGAGTGAATTTTTTACCGAAGTTTGGTTATACTATGTATTCATGCAGTTTTTATTCTATACCAAACTGTTTTCAATTTCCAGATCAATCTATCAGTCAACTTCAATTTTCAAAATTTTGGAAGTTTCGAAAGTTTGTTTCGTGCACGTTTTTAGAAATTCGTGAAATTGGCGCATTGTCTGAACTTAGTTTTGTCTTTACATAACACTTGACATTCATCGTAAATTCCCCGATTAATCAATTATGAACTGGCGAATATAGCGTGCAAAATATTGCATTCATTGCATACTTTTGCAATTGCGTTGCAAATCACGAGAGTTATGAAAAAAATCTTTCATTCAGTAAATGCAGTTTTGTCCTGATTAATATGCGATTTATATATTGAAAAAAACGTTTTGCTTTTAACATAATCGTGTAGATTTAATGCGTTCAATTAAAGCAAATTCGACCTGTTTACGAGTTTTAATATTGTTAATATTTAACTAGAACAGAATATTTAACTAGAATTGATTAGGCAACAGGCTGAAACTCCCGATTACAAGCTTTCTTCACAAAATCACCGGCACATTCATTTCTTCCCAGAAATAGATGATGGTTTACAACCAGTCACATCACGGCCTACGAAAGGGAATGTCCATGACCAAACTTGACTGGTGTTAAAGCTTGATAGACACGTTTGCGGCAAGCAATAAAAAGGTTAGGCTGGTCTGGCATATGCCAATGGCCACGAGACAATACAGGAAATATATACAAAAGTTTATGGCATTACTTGAGTTTATTCACACAAATAATCAAATTTAATCCAACACCGCCAGGTTAATACTATATATATTACGGATTTGGCTATACATGACTTAATTTATCATTATTAGTTTATGCCCAACAATCTGTTATAGACGGGAACAAAATATCCATGGTGCAACGTGTTTATTAAAGCAATAAAAATTGTTGGAAAAAGTAGATGTATTAGATCTGTTCATCAAATAAATAAAGCTTCGAGCTAATAAATAAATACAGTTTTAACGTTGAGCGCAAAAAAAGATATCGTAAGATTTTAATCTCTTTAACCACAGTTTCTAGATCAATATGATTTCGATGACTCCAATTCATCGCCCATAACGTGTATTTCCTGATTTATATTTTGTGAGATAACTAAATGAAAATACTACATATACGTAATAGTTTACGCCGCCGCTTTACAAGCTAGCAAATAGATTCAAACACTTTTATGAAATATATTTGGCAAAAACTTTCTATTTAATTATGATTAGATAGAACTAAGCCGTATTTCTATATAATTGTGAAATTGCCCATTGAGCATTCTAGAGAGTTTTATATTTAACAACAAGCGTCTTAATTAACGAAATGAAAAACAGGAAATTCCAATATAACTCGTTTGTCAACACGAGACTGCGGGTATGGTTAATAATGTGTTGTGTTTGTTTCACGAACTCGGAAGATATATTGAGCAATCATTGGCGACGAACGCTGAGTACAATTATAGCAAATAATTTTCAACCTAGGTTTACAAATTAATTTCATTTTGATTACTATTTTTCGTGTCGGCTTTGATCGTTCTTATCACCAACGTAAAATAAAAAATGAACAATAACTTTGCTACTGGCTCCGAGATTCGTTGTGTTTTTCTGTATGCATTTTAGTGCGGTGACCGGAAATTTGCACCCACGTACATTTGAACCCATACATTTGAACTGATGTATCCGCAGGTTCAATCTATATGCGGGTGATAAAATCCACGGATTGTGCATTGTGCAATCCAAGTCTTTATTTCAACAACGAGCAGGTGACGTCCCTTGTTCACGTGCATTTACCAGATTTTTGAATTCGTAAACTGCTATTTTAATATCCGACACCAATTCGAATATTTTGCCCAGACCTACTCGGTAACCCGTAATTGAATATTGACTTGATCGATTTTATGTAAATAAACTTGTGTTTGATGCAATATGTGAACATTTACGTATTTCCGAACTTGACTGGTATTAAAGCTTGATAGACACGTTTGCGGCAAGCAATTAATTTTGTCATGCGAAAGTGGCTTGCGAGACGTAAAAGGTTAGGCTGGTCTGGCAAATGCCAATGGCCACGAAACAATATACGTAATATATACAAAAGTCTATGTCATTACTTGAGTTCAATCACACAAATAATCAAATTTAATCCAAGACCGCCAGGTTAATATTATATTACGGATTTGGCTATACATGATTTGATATATTAGTATTAGCTTATGCTCAACATTCTGTTATAGACAGGAACAAAATACCAATGGTGCAATGTGTTTATTAAGGCAATAAATAATCGCTGAAAAAAGTGAATATATTAGATCTGTTCATCAAATAAATAAAGCTTCGAGCTAATAAATAAATACAGTTTTAAAATTGCGCGCAAAAAATGATATCGTAAGATTTTAATCTTTTTTGCGGCATCACAGCTAGGAAATTGATTCAAACAATTTTATGAAATAGATTGTGCAAGAACTTTCTATTTAAATATGGTGAGATACAAAAAGCCGTATTCCTATATTATTGTGAATTTGCCCATTAAGCATTTCAGAGAATGTTAAATTTAACAACAAGCGTCTTAACGAAATAAAAAAAAAACAGTAGTATGCATTCAAATAATCTTATTGTAGAATATATATTTAAAAACATTTCGTCACGCCAACTGCAGTTTGAAACTTTTTGTCTCTGGCTGAGCTTAGATACCAATTGGCACTCATGTAAACTGGTAAGACTGTAAGAGGCACGCGATGAAGCAGATACTAAGAGTATCCATCCCCCAGCTGTCATTTGAGTGGGTACACTGTAAAAAATATTAGGGGCGATTTACAACCAAACGCGCGGCAGCAGCGATGCCATGCACTTTGTTGTAAACACCATATACAACTTCAGATGTATTGGATCGTTGCAAGCGGTTGTAATTTTACAACCAAATGTATGTACTAGGCAAAGCAGTGGGTTGGATGTCTCCGATTTTTACAGCCATAGCGATGCTAACCTTAACTACAAGAAGAAGTTGTAATACTAAACAACATCCGCAAAGTAACTCGATTAACCCTCATTCCACCACCTGAAGAAATGAAATACAATTGAAAAGAAATCACTTTTAATAGAATATGTGATCAAATATTAGCAACGAAACAGTATCAAATACACTCGAGAAGTGATTGTCTCCGCCAGCAAAATAGTTCATTTCATCTCTTCAAATAGGTGGAAACCATTTGAGGTAGATTCAACATTGCAGTGGCCCCTGTCATTTTTTCTTGCACTTTTTGATTTCTCTGGCTGTTTATTTTGACAATTCGACTGAAAAAAAATGGCATAGCTTGAATAAAATGCAAACAAGTAGTTGAGTGAGAAGTCAACATATTTACATATGTTATATCTTGATCTTCTGGGGTAAAATGATTCCATTAGCAAAGTGGTAGATTCATATTATATTCAATGCTCAGAAGAAGTTAAATTTATTATCAATCTCTCCTGAAGCTCGCAATTATATCATTATCACTCCAAACAATGAAAATTGTTATATAAAAAGACAAAAAACTATGTTTGAATTTATTTGCCTATTCATTGCACAAAAATCAACTTAGTGCAAGGAGGCTCACTATATACAGTAATATGATGCTCATATGTATAAGAAAGGCTTTGATTTATTAAACAGTTAAATTCATACCATTGCCATCGAAAAATGAAACACCAATAGGCTACCAGTTCCTGATCTTTCTAGAAATTCGTTTGTAGTGTTGATACAATGACAGACTTGATAAGGGCCAAATGCGAATGCCCCAGAGGTAAAATGGCAGGATATGTTTTTCCACTTTCGAACTGAAAGGAATCAGCAGATTGAGGATGTATGAAAATGATATAGGCATAAAAAGTTCACGACTTTCTACTGCAGTAGCTAATCTTGCAGTTTCACTAGAGATGTCATAAATTAGAAGATCATAAATTAACTCACCTTGCAAAACCTGAAGATCTACCGGTAGCCTAGTCTACAGCACCAGTAGTCCAGAGTTTACAACCTAGGTAACGGTATTTCTTTCTCCAAACTTTCTGTTTTACAACCTTCAGGCACCATAGTGTAAAATATACAGGTTCACACTTTCAAACTAGGCTACTTCAATTGTTTTGAGAGTCGAACCAAGCCAAGTTGCATCCTAGCGAAACTAGAATCTAAACAGCCATTTTGGCGGGAAGGTACGTCAGGCTTTGGCGGAGCAATGAGCATATAGAGGACTTGCACGGGTCACGTGACCTTGTTTACTGGACGGCAATAAAACAAAAACGTCCATTTGGCTCCTGTCAGTTGCAAGTCGGGTTATACGTTTCCGTTTTGTTTGGCTGTTGAAAATGGTTATTTCGTATTGTTCCGCTGGCTGTACGTATAATATAGACAACGAAATGGATCTTCAGTTATATTCCACTGTTTTCCAAAGATCCGGAACGTCGCGCAATGTGGATATCATCTATTGGCAGGACTGCTTGGTGTCAAGTCCAGAAGCCATCTCACTTGTGTTTCACTGTTTGCGGACAGCACTTCGTTGATGGTAAGTCATAATGTGCCGTTATCAATTTTTTTGAATATTCATAAGCTCCATCATTTCAATGGAAAGCAGATGACAAACTACTGTTATTGGTAGGCGTAGGCCTACTTGCAGAGTTGCAGACTTGACTCGTGTAAGGTATTAATCAATAATTGCCATATGGTATTGTTTCCCTAGTTCGCAGGTAATCTATTAGTAAGTGTGAAAAGTTGAATAGATAACTAAAGTTTAACGCCAGTGCTAATGCAAAAAATAACCAGAATTCAATTGAATTCTCCATCTAAGAATACGCTCGCCACCGCATCTCTGATCCCCCTGGGAGTTTCACAGGTTCCAATCCCATGCGGGGATAGTTATGTGTGAGGGAATTGCAGCTCTCATCCCACTGAGGGTGGTTCACACGACCGCTGGTCGATTACGACATCCCCCACCATCAAGTCCATGCTTCTAAAACAAATAACTGGCTAACTAATCCCGACATAGAATGGTAATCGTACGATGTTGCACCTTGCAATCTGTCCCCAACCACAGATAAATTCTATCCTAAAAACTACCCACATTGGTAGGCATAGTTGCGTTTTAAATTGAAAGAAATCTTCATTAATGGTCAGAAGGTGTTGCCTGATTGTTTTGTTAGTTAGCAGGTAATTTATTACTGATCTGATACACAAACTTGGCACTGTCAAATGATGATTAGTGTTTAATTCATTTTCAGGAAAAAGGGAAGATAACCCATTATCAGCTGCTTATATGTCCCATCGATATTTGAATTTTCGCCATCCCGAGAGAGGAAGAGAATAGTTAGAAAAAGGGGGATTTTGAAGAAAGGCAAAAGGCAGGACCATTTCAACAAATTCTGTTAACTTGTATGAGTTGCAATATTAATTTGCAGTTGTTAGCATAGACATTTAATGTGTCTTTCGACTAGACCTACCACACTTTAAAAAAAGCCGCCTACACCCCTTTTCACTAGAACCATAATACTGTAAAATATTTGATAGAAATTACCCCCGAGGCATCATATCTTCTATTTGAAAGGGCTGTGGAGGCAGATACATTTTTTACTCTAAATTATGGAATGTTACTTCCAGGTTATCTTATCCTTGCTTATAGATATCTTGAGGTTAGTGACTCCAACTGACCCATGCATGCCACACTGAAAATTCTCTTGTGTACCCATAAAATAATAAGGCTGTTGGAGCCTTCAGACCTTGAAAACAGTCGAATCTGAGCACGATGGATTCATGTGAAACACGTAATATGCATTTAGAGGCAAAAATATCCCATCCTGAGCAGCACCGATCCACAACCTCCTGCCTATGGAATCAAAACATTAGACAAATTGGTGTACTGTGCGCATTCACAAATCTTTGCGAATCAATTGTGCCTTTTGACTAAAGAAAATTTAGCATTGAAATGGTCAATCTCAATATCAACCTAGTATCTGCAGATAAAACCAATTGTTTTTTAAAAATACATTTTTGATGTGCTTTATTTTTCAAATATAATTTATAATTACTGTAAAGTGTGTGATACATTTGGTACCATGAATACCATTTGCAAATTAGCTTGGGTTACACCCCTTTCAAATAAAAGTTTAGACTCTTAAGTCATATCTCATAATATTCTTTAAATAAAAGGTTGCGGCTAGCCGGCTACCCATCAGAATTTCCTTTCAAATCACAAAGTCGCAATATTACGCCTCGGTAAGTTTCATTGGCAACTGTATCTTGTTGTAGTATCGGTGTCCAACGTTAGACTAAAACCTTCACTACCAGACCCACCGAAACAATTTTTTTTTCTTGATAGGGTCGTCTTGAAGTTGCTTTCGTTAAAGCACAATGGACACTTTATCTCCACCAATCCACAGTAATCACAAGTTACTTTATCATTACGATAAGCATCAATAAATGGATACTGAGGATGTATTATCAAGTCACGCAAGCTGAGGTCTTGTGCCACTGTGGTCTTGTTGCAACTTATAGGCTACTTTGCCATCCATCTATTCCATGGTCGCACCCATATCTGTAAGATAATGGATACAGATAGAGTTTTCATGAAATCTAACGATCAAGGAGTGTGAAATTTAAGTCCATATCCCACCACAGCCACTAGTCGTAAATGAATTTGATGCCGGGTAGCATATCTTTTTTACCAATGACAATAAAAAGACATTTTGGATCAGTTGTACAAGCACCATTAGGATAGGATTTATCTGGGGGGAGCCACTTATTTGTTTTCAGAAGCACGGACTTGGATGGTGGGGAATGGTCGTAACCGATCAGCGGTCATGTGAACCACCCTCGGTGAGAGTAGAGCTGCAATCCTCTCGCACATAACTATCCCCGCATGGGATTGAAACCTGTGAAACTACCAGGGTGATCAGAGAGGCGGTGGCGAGCGTATTCCTGGATGGCGAATTCAATTGAATTCTGGTTATTTTTTGCATGACCACTGGTGTTAAACTTTAGTTATCTATTCAACCTTTCACACTTAGTAATAGATTACCTGCTAATTAGGGAAACAATACCTTATAGCAATTGATTATTAATTCCTTTCTGTCTTACACAAGTCAAGTCTGCAACTGCAAGTAGGCCCACGCCTAGGCCTACTAATAACAGTAGTTTGTCATCTGCTTTCCATTGAAATGAGGGAGCTTGTGAATATTTAAAAAAATTGATAACGGCACACTATCACCACATTATCACTCACCATCAACGAAGTGCTGTCCGCAAACAGTGAAGTAATATGGCTTCTGGACTTGACACCAAGCAGTTCTGCCAATAAACAATAGATGATATCGACATTGCGCGACGTTCCGGATCTTTTGAAATCAGTGGAATATAACTGAAGATCCACTTCGTTGTCTATACTATACGTACAGCCAACGGAACAATACGAAATAACCTTTTTCAACAGCCAAACAAAACAGAAACGTATAATCCGACTTGCAACTGACAGGAGCCAAATGGACGTGTTTGTTTTATTGCCGTCCAGTAACAAAGTCACGTGACCCGTGCAAGTCCTCTATATACAATGAGTGGAAACTTCCAAATATTTGCTCATTAATCCAAAGTGCCCTGCATTTTTTACGTCGTCCAGCTAAATGGTTCGTTGCATATGGAGGAAGCATATCGCTCGCTGCAATAATCCTTTGCTTCGGCCGCGCCGGGTGCGAAATTGGCCGTATTGAGGCTTTTAATTTTTCGATTCGTGTTCGGTTTTGGGTTTCGAAGAATGGTACGTTGAAAGCATACTAACTATAAGCATATGCTCATTGGGAATGCTTATCTATTAGGCAAAAACGTAGCTATAGCACAGAATATGAAGTCAAGTGCGGTTATTTCTACTTATAGCATGGGATTTAGGTACATATTTATCCAGGAGAAAGCAATGGAGATAAGAAGGCTCAAATGTATGGCGAACCACGGTTTCTCACAATCATAGTTTATAAGGTGCTCCATACGAATCCCCAGAGCTCCCCTATTTTAAATTACTCTGTCAGTCTGGGATATCTTGACATTAAAAACGAAGACAAAAATTCGAAGAATAGCAGGGAATCGGCTTTCCTCTCCACCTGGGTAAATATGTTAACCCCATCCTATATCAATAAAAACAATGCCCCACGTCCCCTTTTTCATGGGTCGCATTCCGTTTGTGAAACTTTTTTCATGCGAAACTTCTTCCACAAAAAAGCGGCACCGTCGTCTTACGGTCGCGCATTATGGTTTCGTCAAAACGATATTATTTTGTGTATTATCACTGCAGCGCAATTAATACCGCAAGACTTTTTTATCTTTACCACATGTTATCTTTTTTAGTTGGCGCTAATAATGATAAATAAGAATGCGTGATTGTTATTCAGTAAAGCGCATGTCGTTTAGGGCGTTCAAAATGAAAGAAGGGTTATAAGCTAATTTAAGGACATTCTCTTTTATTTTAATACAAATACAGGGCGCATTGAAAGCAAATTGAAATTTATTAACATAAATTTACAACGAGTTACGTAAAATTTACCGACGGCTATCGCCAACAGGCAGAAACGATGAATGTGAGAATTTTTTGTTTTGTTTCATTTTTGCGCCATCATATTTTTTAATTTCTAATATTGCGTAAATCGTGTCAACATCGTTTTTGTAAATTTAGAAAAGTTGAATCAGATAAGCAAGGCATGTGAATAAGGTATTCTATGCAAATTTCCCGGGATATTATGGAGAAATAATACTTTGACCACTTGGAAATGCCATTATTGCTGATTTATTCACGTGCTAAGTATCAGTGTTTTAAACCAAAGCTGAGTTACGTGAATACTCAACAATTTGCGGGTTTTTTTAATTATTATTTGATACGAAAGTAACAACGATATAAAATTAAAACATAAAAATGTCAACTATCAGCTTCACAAATATCGCATCCCGGGGTCAGTAAGGATTTTATTGTTCGCTCAAAATTGGTACCGTGACTGTGATACAAATCCTACACAGAAGATAAAAATCAGAATAAAATTAATTTTTGTTGTGAATGCATTCCTTAATAGTTGTCTTTAACATCTTCGCCGATATTCGTTAAAATATTCGAATAATTTTACATAAAAAAATACGATTTTGCCCACCACTAATCACGACGCATGTAAATAATCATTGAATGACAATGAAAAATCAACTTTATTAGCATCAAATTCCAAATAAAAGTTCCACCTTTCATGCATTCGATCGGCGCTACACGCGAGCGTGTTTTTGTATATATTCACCAAAACCGTCAGAGGCGAGCTACACGTAACTGTAGAATTTCGCTGTGAACGACGCATTGTTTTTAATTTATTACCCGCCATTCGCCGTCATGAACTGAACTTTTGGTGCACTGTTTTGAAACCACCGTAGTCCCCCACCCCCCACCTCCCGTCGGAAAAATCCTGGCTGCGCCCTTTTTCCAAGTTCTATATCTCACTATTAATTACAAATATATAATTGCATCCAAATCAACAGTATCTATATATATGACTATATGAAGGATCGTTAAAATTAAATAATATATATGCAAAAATCATATTTGATAACAAAATGTACTCTAAATAATATAATAAAAAATTTTTTTATTGAAAACTGCAAATTTTAAATTTCAATGGCAAGATATCCCAGAGTAATTTATAGTTAAAATCAGTATTTTTAAGAAGTAAACGAATAGCTTACAAAGTCCTGGCAGTCTGGGGGTTCATATGGAGCACAGTGCAATTTGGAGAGGCCATGGTTCGCCATATATGTTCAGGCTTTCGGCTCTCCTCTCCCCCTGGATAAATATGTAAGTTCCATGTTATATCAATGAATAAATACAGCAATAACCGCACCCCACGTGGCGACTGATTCATATTCTGTTCTGTAGCTACGTTTTCTGCCTAATAGATATGCATTCCCAATATGCATATGCTCCTAGTTAGTATGCTTTCAACGTACCATACTTCGAAACCCAAAACCGAACACGATTCGAAAAATTAAAAGCCTCAATACGGCCAATTTCGCACCCAGCCCAGCTGAAACAAGGGATTTTTGCAGCGAACGATGTGCTTTCTCCATATGCAACGAACCATTTAGCTGGACGACGTAAAAATGCAGATCACAATGGATTAATGAACAAATATTTGGAAGTTTCCACTCATTGTATATATGCTCATTGGGCGGAGTCAGAAAATTCAAATTTGAAATTCGAATCCGTTGCGATCTGAGATATTTCTAAAACTTAGGAGCATTAAGCAAATAGTCAAAATAAAAAAATATGCCACTCGATTCAAAATTATATTAACCGAAACATTTGCATATACTCAGTGGCGTAGCAAGACTCTCGTGCCCCCCCCCCCCCCCCCCCCCCCCCCGCAAAAATATTTCATGGAAATGACCATAAAAACTCTCGGACATAACACATAAGCTAAAACAAAGTTTTTTTTTTATTTCGTCAAAAGCATAACATGTTGCTATAAAAAGGCTATGGTAACCTAAAATTTGCGCTTTCGTGTTAGCAAACTCATCCACCATCTTCGTCATATCAATTTTGTCAATTTGCTTCAAAAATTAGTAGCTTACCTGTGATCATTGTCGTGTAAGTTTTGGAAGAAAATTTATTCGCGGCGGCGCCATCACTTTTGGAGATTCTGGTTTTCTACCGATACCACCAATGCTAGGCTTAATTCATCCTCAGTTACGTTCGGTATTCCCAAGTCTAATTGTTTCAATTTTGGTTTAAATATTTCGTTTATCTTGGTTACTTTAGTTTTTTTCTTCGTCCTTCATCTTCTGCCCTTTATTCTTCGTTTTTGTGCGCCACTAAGGGGTTTTGCTTTCGACATCAATCTGACAGCCTTCGTAATTGTGGATGCGATGGTGTGATCAAACCACACGACGCCGAAAATCGACGACATCGGCATTGTTACGTAACAAAACGATTTATATATTTACGGCAGAACTAACATCAACATTATAAGATATGCATTACTGCTTTTGCAATGCAACTTTTGGTTTTGCAGCTTAAATTTCTAAATTTTACCCGCTTGGGGGCCCCTTTTCGCTGACCCCCCCTCCGCGATCGCGGGGGTTGCGGGGGTGGATGCTACGCCACTGCATATACTGTGGTCCGATAAAAGATATAGCGATACAGCGTAAAACTACTAGATTCGCCAGTAGTTGGAGTCGTGACTGCAGGTAGACCTGTCCGTTTGAGAATGAGTGCTGTCAGTTTAATCACCAGTTTACATGATGCCTAAAATAAAATATCCTTCCACTCGATATAATATTAAGTGCAATATTAGGATTTTTTTTATCGTAAGCTATAAATTCTATATCGCGATGACATGCGAAGCCGCAGGTTTACGTAGCATTGTATGACTTGCGCCTTATGACGCGAAGCCAAATTCGTATCAGTTTGGGACCAAATTCGTCGCACCAATGTATTTTTCATGGGCATGCATTTTGCTGATGATATGTGGAAGACTGTCTTCTGAACTCTTTGCTTTTGATTACTACCAAGTGGACTTATTTCAACATAACCGCGAGATAGTTGTTTTCAGTAGCCTACAGCCGTTTTTGTATGTTACGTATAATTCATTGTATATTTAACAACCGTATGTTTGTTTTATGATTATGCAACAGTTAGAACAGTATATGTAATTTTACGTCGTACATGCGGTGAAATTACATAACGATGATGTAAAAATACGTATAAATAGTTGCTCGTCCAAAATACTGCCAAACGGTCGTATTTTTTTACAAAGAAATGGCTTTAAAATTACAAATTTATTTACAGTGTACTGCTGTTTTTATTGCAGATGTCACTGATCTTTTTGTATTAAAGATTTACTGGCATCACCGATTTAAGGGTGTTGGAAACCAACGCGCAATATTACAGAACTTACTTTCAACACGCGGTTTGAATGAATGAAAAAGCTGAAACTAGTATTCTTTAGAACAGCATAGAAATTCTATGGAATGAAATACACAAAAGCTCGTCAAAAACCTATAGCTCAATAATCAAGTGGAATTTGATTCATGTGCGCAAAAATGTGCGCGTTACTACGTACAACCGAAGCACGCAAGAAAATGTGTGAGATGTACTAGTATTCAAAACGTTTGACTCAACTATGTTGGCATAACAGGTGCACATCTTGGTTTCGCAGACGCATACCTTCTATCTCCACAAGGATATATTAATTTTGCCAAAGACAATGCAGCACTGAAAGGTTGCGGTTCTTCCAAAAGAAAACACGTTACACATCGTTAGATACCAGTGGATGGTTTTACATGGCCTTGTTCGGAGTGAAAGACGAGGTCAAATATTCCAATTCAATTCAACTAATAAAATATTTCCCAAGTCCCTAAGCTTAAACTAGGAAAACGAAATGCGCGCGGCAACGCAAATGTAGTTTGAAGAGCGCAATAGAAAGTGGCTAGATGCTGTCGATGGATCTTGGCTTGTATTAGTGAAATAAACTACCATTTATTCTACTAAAATTGAATTTCTGACATTGTAAGGAGATTCAATGTTACTATGTATGCAAAACTAAACCATGTAGTTATGAAATAATTGTTTTTAACAAAAAGGCGCTCCTGAAGTATTCGTACTAAGATGGCGCACAACCTGAACATTGTATGTTTACCAGGTTTGGGTTCAGGATGTGCGTCATCTTGGACCGAATACTTTAAATCTACTTAAAAAAAATTGCTCAACATTATATACTTCACATTCACCTGGGTATCTTTATATATGTCATATACATTATATCTAAACAATGAAAAAAAAAATTTATGTCCCAAAACAATGTTAAGGCCCGATTCTGCCGGACTAATAGGCCTGGTATCTTGGCGTTATTCACAATGCTAATATTTATGTGATTTCAATGGGCGAGTGAATTTTTTGCCGAAGTTTGGTTATTCTATGTATTCGTGCAGTTTTTATTCTATACCAAACTGTTTTCAATTTCCAGATCAATCTATCAGTCAACTTAAATTTTTACAAAATTTTGGAAGTTTCGAAAGTTTGTTTCGTGCACGTTTTTAGAAATTCGTGAAATTGGCGCATTGTCTGAACTTAGTTTTATCTTTACATAACACTTGACATTCATCGTAAATTCCCCGATTAATCAATTGTGAACTGGCGAATATAGCGTGCAAAATATTGCATTCATTGCATAAATTTTGCAATTGCGTTGCAAATCACGAGAGTTATAAAAAAATCTTTCATTCAGTAAATGCAGTTTTGTCCTGATTAATATGCGATTTATATATTGAAAAAACGTTTTGCTCTTAACATAATCGTGTAGATTCAATGCGTTCAATTAAAGCAAATTCGACCTGTTTACGAGTTTTAATATTGTTAATATTTAACTAGAACAGAATATTTAACTAGAATTGATTAGGCAACAGGCTGAAACTCCCGATTACAAGCTTTCTTCACAAAATCACCGGTACATTCATTTCTTCCCAGAAATAGATGATGGTTTACAACCAGTCACATCACGGCCTACGAAAGGGAATGTCCGTGACCAAACTTGACTGGTGTTAAATCTTGATAGACACGTTTGCGGCAAGCAATAAAAAGGTTAGGCTGGTCCGGCATATGCCAATGGCCACGAGACGATACAGGAAATATATACAAAAGTTTATGCATTACTTGAGTTTATTCACACAAATAATCAAATTTAATCCAACACCGCCAGGTTAATACTATATATATTACGGATTTGGCTATACATGACTTAATTTATCATTATTAGTTTATGCCCAACAATCTGTTATAGACGGGAACAAAATATCCATGGTGCAACGTGTTTATTAAGGCAATAAAAATTGTTGAAAAAAGTAGATGTATTAGATCTGTTCATCAAATAAATAAAGCTTCGAGCTAATAAATAAATACAGTTTTAACGTTGAGCGCAAAAAAAGATATCGTAAGATTTTAATCTCTTTAACCACAGTTTCTAGATCAATATGATTTCGATGACTCCAATTCATCGCCCATAACGTGTATTTCCTGATTTATATTTTGTGAGATAACTAAATGAAAATACTACATATACGTAATTGTTTACGCCGCCGCTTTACAAGCTAGCAAATAGATTCAAACACTTTTATGAAATATATTTGGCAAAAACTCTCTATTTAATTATGATTAGATAGAACTAAGCCGTATTCCTATATAATTGTGAAATTGCCCATTGAGCATTCTAGAGAGTTTTATATTTAACAACTTGCGTCTTAATAATCTTAAAAACAGGAAATTCCAATATAACTCGTTTGTCAACACGAGACTGCGGATATGGTTGATAATGTGTTGTGTTTGTTTCACGAACTCGGAAGATATATTGAGCGATCATTGGCGACGAACGCTGAGTACAATTATAGCAAATAATTTTCAACCTAAGTTTACAAATTAATTTCATTTTGATTACTATTTTTCGTATCGGCTTTGATCGTCCTTATCATCAACGTAAAATAAAAAATGAACAATACCTTTGCTACTGGCTCCGAGATTCGTTGTGTTTTTTTGTATGTATTTTTGTGTGGTGACCGTAAATTTGCACCCACGTACATTTGAACCCATACATTTGCACTGGTGTATCCGCAGGTTCAATCTATATGCGGGTGCTAAAATCCATGGGTTAGGGTTAGTATGGGTTCAAATATCCGTAAATAAATCCAGGGTGCAATATTATGCAGGTGCAATCATCTTGGGTTAGAATTACGGAGCAAATGTACGTGGGTGCAAATGTAATGGAACCATTTTTGTGCATATTATGTTTGCGTTAAATGAAACTTTTTTGCAGATTCTCGTTTGATTGTCAGAAATCCATAAGTGCATTGTGCAATCCAAGACTTTATTTCAACAACGAGCAGGTGACGTCACTTGTTCACGTGTTACCAGATTTTTGAATTCGTAAACTGCTATTTTAATATCCGACACACTATTGGAATATTTTGCCCGGACCTACAGAGTAACCCGTAATTGATTATTGACGATTTTATGTAAATAAACGTGCGTTTTATGCATTATGTGAATATTTACGTAAATCCGAACTTGACTGGTATTATTGATAGACACGTTTGCGGCAAGCAATTAATTTCGTCATATGAAAGTGGCTTGCGAGACGTAAAAGGTTAGGCTGGTCTGGCATATGCCAATGGCCACGAGACAATATACGTGATATATATGAAGGTCTATGTTATTACTTGAGTTCAATCACACAAATAATCAAATTTAATCCAAGACCGCCAGGTCAATATTATATTACGGATTTGGCTATACATGATTTGATATATTAGTATTAGCTTATGCTCAACATTCTGTTATAGACGGGAACAAAATACCAATGGTGCAATGTCTTTTATAAGGCAATAAACAATCGTTGAAAAAAGTGAATATATTAGATCTGTTCATCAAATAAATAAAGCTTCGAGCTAATAAATAAATACAGTTCTATAATTGCGCGCAAAAAATAATATCGTAAGATTCTAATCTTTTTTGCGGCATCGCGGGCTAGGAAATTGATTCAAACAACTTTATAAAATAGATTGTGCAAGAACTTTCTATTTAATTATGGTGAGATACAAAAAGCCCTAATTATTTCTATCTTATAGTGAAGTTGCCCATTAAGCATTTCAGAGATTGTTGAATTTAACAATCAGCGTCTCAACAAAATACAAAAACAGGAAATTTCCATATAACTCGTTGGTCAACACGAGACCGTATGTGTTATGCTCGTACACCAAATATAGGTATATATATTCAAGTGATGCGCACACACATTTTACATACATGCCGTGTGAGTGACAAGGTACAAGTTATGAAAGGTATTTATTCTATATTAACAAACAAAATGCGACAAAAAAATGCCAGACGATATGAAATTAAAAAGCATAAGGCCATTAGAAGAAAAAAAAAACACCGAGACCGCTGCTGCCAAAATGGGACCCAAGCACTAAAAGCGTTTAAGTTGTGTTCATCAAATATACTCATATACTCATCGCATACTGCGACAATATGAACGTACTGTTAATGGAGCTACTTGATACGTGCAACAGGTGGGTACAATAATTGCCTGGCTTGAAAATCGGCCTAACCAGCCAATGAAAGACCAAATCATTGTTGATGAGAATGACTCGCCAAGCAGCGGTAATATCAAATGTACAATTGAGGCCGCTGGGAGGTACTTACAATGCAGACAACGTTCCAAAATCCGAATCGGAGGTCAAATAACCCTTCTCAAATGCAACTCAATAGTTATAATTCAATTGGTTAAAAAGCAGATAATAGTATATTAGTCAACTTCACGGATCAAATATTTTTATGTAGCAAGAGTATTTTTCGACATTTTTTCAATTTCGTCACCAACTCTATAGAAAAGCCAAAATGTGTATATTTAATATTATGTATTTATTGTGTTTTATTCATGAGATCAACATAAGAAGTATGTGGTTAAATACGCAACACCATCTTTGTATTCCGATATCATCTGTCGACCGTGTGTTATGGGCACATACCCTCATGCAATTCACGATTGAAACGATGTCGTATTTTTAAAATAAACGTTGAGTTCATATAAATCATGAACGCCCGTTATATTTATGTTTGATCGTTGCATCCCATATTACTTAATAAAACCATTCACAAAATGAATCAATGTGAAAAACGAATCTGGCGTGATTTCCGCTCTCGCGTTTATTATTATTGAAACCCAGCAATAAGGAAACACCGCGTTAATCATTATGGCAGATTATGATTAAAAGCCAAATTGATCACTTCGTACTTCAACAGAACGAGGATATCCACTGCTTATCGTAGTTCTCGTTAGCAAAACATTTAGGACCGGTAGGATTTGTTACCAGCGCGTTTGTCATTGAAAGATTGTTTTAGTATTTATCCCGAAAAGTGATGGAATGGACATATGAAAAATAAATACCGGATTTACTTTATGATTGTTCGCAATGTTTATGTACTTTTAGTTATATTTTATTACGTTATCTCACTAAAAAAATGCAAAGTAAGGTGTAGTCAGCCAGGATCGCAGATGGAAATTTACAATGCATGAAATTGCATGCTGAAAGCTTGTATTGCGGACGAGCGATTGCACGACCACTCAATCGCGATATGTCCAGCAATCATCTAGCACACCGGTTCTCAACCAGTGGGCCATGGCCCACTGCTGGGCCACAGAAAGATTTGCAGGTGGGCCACAAATTTGTTGAAAATTGTTAGACTTATTGATAAATTGGTTACATTTGATGGTATTAGAAATTAAAGATGATAATGCCGTATTTGCTATTGATTGATAATTTTCACATTGCATATGAAAGTTAATAGCCCCCGAATTTTTTTGTGCAACGAAAGTGGCTACGAAAGGAAAAGGTTGAGAACAACTGCAATCTAGCACAAGTAATTCTCATAGAATGCAGGCGTACAGAATGATCAGTGATGTGTTTGATGAGGCATTAATTACTTACAGCACAGCCAACATTCCAACGTTCCGCCAAGTATCTTGCTATAAAATCACTGGAATATCATCGTTTTTATAGCCTATATAAAAATACGAGTTAGATATTAATTATGGCAACCCGTGCGTACGAAGCTTTGAAAAAAATGAAAACCGAGATATTTATTCACAAAGAGTCGACAAACATAATTAGTAATTACAACAAATGGGCAGAAGAATATGAAAAAGATATTGATGCAATCGGATATAAAATTCACGATGAATCAGCAGAAGTTCTAATGCGTCACTTGAAGGAAAATAATAGAGACACCAATGTGTTGGACTTACTATCTGGAACCGGACTTGTCGGACACTACCTGCGAAAAAGAGGTTATTCTGGAATATTGCACGGTATAGATGGAAGTACTGAAATGTTGAAAAAAGCGAAAGATAAAGATGTATATCAAGAGCTTCAAAAACAGCAGTTGGAACCTGGGAACATTGGAATTCTTAAAGACAGAGAGGGCTATTATGATGCGGTCACGTGTGTTGGGGGTTTTCTTCGTGGTCATTTGGATCCCAAAATGCTTCCAGAAATGGCAAAGCTGCTAAAAGATGGTGGCCATTTGGTATACACTGCTCGAGTGAGTGTTGACAATGAAGATTACCGTCTGCCACTCGAGAGCGAAGCTAAAAATCTTGTAAAATTGAAAATCATTGACAATGACGAGATTGTCAAGACTTCATACGACGTTGACTGGAACGTGGAAAATTACAACGACGGTGAGGCAGAAAACCGTGACCCGTCCCCTGTTTGGATTTACTGTTACAGAAAAATTTGAGCAATTTTGTCAAAGGAAAATTTATTGACTACGTCCAACGTCTGAATTTGTCTCTTTATATAAAGTTTTATTATACATTGTCAGCACTAATTGATAATAGGACCCTGGAGGGTGCTATTAGGTGAATTACATTTGGCTATAGGAAAAACAAACAAATATGAAATATTAATGATCAAAACTTTTCCATTTTATGAGAGATTACATTACATATAGCATTGCGCGAATTGTTAGTCTTTTAATATCTTCTCTTGAATAGGAGGAAGTCGGTGTCATACTAGGATGAAAGAACAATATTTCTCAGTAAATGAGAATGTTTTGAACTCTGACAATGGTCTAAGCCCAAGGGTACTCCTGAAGTATGCGCACCAAGATGTCGCACAACCTGAACCCTAACCTGGTACACAAACTGAGTTCAGGTTGTGCGCCATCTTGGTGCGCATACTTCAGGATGTCCGGTCTAAATATATGTAATCAGATGAAAAAGACTTTATTTCATTATCAGGCGTTTATTGATATATATTGTTTTATATATCATATACGAAACCAGGAGGTTTGGAACATATAAAAAACTTTTACAACTGCAAGTCTTCAGATGGTGCTTAATAAAAAATTGTATGACAAAGCTTTTATTCTTGTTATTTTTCGGACGCACTAATATCCGATGTAGTTGTTGATCATTATTCTCAAACAATTTTGCAATTAGTATGTGAAGTACTGAGCTTGTGCGTGGTTTAACGCTGCAGCGTTTCAAAGATCGGTGTTTTCTCACGCGGTATCAAGACATTTTGCAATGTACTTTTTGTACTCGTACCAAAAAGTGAAGAGGAGTTTACAATGAAGCTTCGACAGAGCTTCAGCTTCCACTGACTACAATTTAGCATCCATTGGTTTATTGTACATTAAATGATAAGTAAAATATTTCGACCTGTCCAGGTTTTGAACATCGAACTTTGCTAAATTTGTTGGCAAGGCTTCAATTTGTTGTTAATTGTATATTTAAAAAGGAGAGTAATGTCATAAAGGTATTATGCTTTTGGATCGAGTACCGAAATGCCATGTTGGCGAGTACATTAACTCAGCAATAAAACGGGGATTTGACTACCGATGCTTAATATTACGATTGCTGAGCTGATTCTGAGTTGTCAAAGTTAAATTCCGAAATACTGTTTAGGTGGGAGTGAAAACTTATCTCAAAATGTGAAGCAATGTAATGCGGTCGTTAGTAGTAAATGTCGTGTTTCGGCTACTACATAATGAAACATGTTTTTGCATAAAAGTCTACAATATTGTTAGCCTATTCGGATATAGCGTGAGAATTCTACAAGGCACATAACATTTTACATTTTTCTATATCGCTGAGATAATGGATCCAGATATGTTTTATTCGTTTTACTATAAACTATTTAATTTTTAAAAACGATGCCTACCAAGGGAGTAAATTCAGACAGTAATTCTGTTATTTACGCTACTGAATCGACCCCGTATATTGTATAGTCTGGTTGGGATGGTGCCGAGAGTACTATTTTTTTCATTTTATACGTCCGCATCTTTAATGAACTTGAATGTTGCAATGTCGTCAATACAATACTATTCTGATAAAATAGTAATCATGAACTTTTATTAACATAAACATTAATGGAAACGATATTTATATATAAATAAATTAAAATATTTGACAAATAGTAATGCAAAGTATAGAACAATGAAAAATTTAATTTGTTTTACGCAACTACTTTATTCATTTAAGTGGACGGAAATAGTTTTAAATGTCAATAAATTAGGTATATCTGATATGCTCAGTCATTGATACATACCTCCATATTATGTTTTCACTCTATCTGTTTAGTTTTTGTAAATTAGTTCCAAAATAAACTTTTTTTATAAACAATTGTTCTGACGTGTAATACAAAATCAATCAGTTTGTTAGGTATATTTTACCCAATACCCTTGAACATAGAAGTAACCATGTCAATTGTAAATCATCAAAAGTAACGTACTGAAGAGGTGACTCATGTTGGTCACCAGAACTAAAATAATTAACATCAACATGATCTTCTTTATTCAACAGATCCTCAGTTCACATGTGACGTATTGGGAATTTGTGGCTTAAGTCGGACGTTGAATTTATTTTCGTAAAAACCCGAAACACGAATTAACCACGTCAACCTTTTAAAAGATTAATGTCATTCTTAAAATCGTGAGTTAATACTTTTCAACTTTACCCCGGTCGATATCTTCATTTTTAGGTGTGAGTCAGGAACAATAAAAGGAGTATTCTTTGCTTATTTATACCTGGTCGTAGCGACCGTGCTCTGCCTTCTACAGTCAGTCAGCAGAGGAAAAGATCACAAACTAAAAAGAAAAGAATTGTGTTTTATTATTTCTGTTGAATATATGATCGACTTTGAGTGATAAGAGGTATAAAATATGCATTCCAATATCTACCAGTTGCGTTTGTGGTATGATTTTTCGGAAGCAAATTATTGTATTAGCTCAAAAAATTTGTATCTTCGATTAACTAAGTAAAACAATAAATTTTTGCCCATAAATTATATTTGAAGCTGGACTCGTCAATCATTAAATAGAGTTCAAATATGTATTTTAACTTCCATTAAACAAAGCCAAATTGTTTAGGCTTCGAATCGAAATTTCGCGATTTTGCAAAAACATTTTAAGTGAAAGGTTATTTCATATCGTAAAATTTCTGTTTCTATTATCATGCGAATAAGTTGTTGATCATTGTTTTTAAGTTAAATAACTATGACGAGTAGGAATTGTAGCAGTAATTTCAGACAACTGATAAAAAAGTCTTTAAAATTTGAGAATGTTGAGGTAAAAAATTTAAATTAGTGGTTTTTGAGCAAACTATCACATCAAATTCATCTTTCATGTCATTGAATTTACTTCTTTTAGATATGTTTTATTACATTTTTGAAAAATATAATTTAGTGTACTAAATTAAGTATTTCAGAAAGTAAACGGAAATCACAAAGAAGAGCAAAATGAACAAAGTAGCCGTTTTGATCGGCCTGGTTTTAACACTAACTGTTACTTCATTCTTTCCACTCGTAAGCGCCATGAGTGAAGATAAAGGTAAGACAATACCACCAACAAACTTTTTATTTTTATTGCACTAATACTCGATTTTCTATATGTACAAGCATGGAGATGTCGAAAATTAGGTACAAATACCCTAAAACGCAAATACTTATCGTGCCTGAAATTTATGATTTGATGCGCATTCCTCTTCACGCGGTGCGTCAGCAAACCTTTTTACGAATATATATAATTTTTTTTGTCGATTACTGGATTCGCGTTACATAAACTTTTTAAACCGCATTAGACTATAATTTTCAACATTACATAAGTGAAAATATACAGTTTCTCATTTTTGTTGGTTTCTTTTATTTTTAGTTCTTGATATAGACAAAGTTATTGTCTACTATGTAAACTTCCCAAATCTTTTTGCGTCTGACTGGGCTATCAATCGATCCGCACGTTCAAAATGTCTGGTGTACACGTAAAGCTGAATGTACAAGTTAAACCTAGAGCCTAAAAATAAGCTTGGAAGCTTATATAGCGTATAGCTTGGAAGTCCACTGACCTCTAAAGTCGTAAGTTGAAGCTGAAACAAAACTGAACTGCCCGTGGAATACTTGATTCGGGATTCGTTTTTTGAAGTTGAAAAACATACGGGAACATTTTGGTATATTTTGTATTAGTGCTATATATACAATAAAAAACTGTAATGAAAATAAAGTGTGTAGTAGTTAAGTCAGGGTTGGAACAGATGTAAATCTACGCCATGTTGAATCTCAACCGTAGCGCTATATGCCGATGCTCTGTGAGTTTATTTCTGGCCACTAACTTGAAATTGATCTGGCAGACGGTGAACTGTGGGAATTATAGACATTTGATTGGCATGACATAATTCTGTTAATTTTCTTTTGAGATGAACAAACAAGTAAGCATGTTTTATACCACTAAGCACTGGTTCCATTCCGAATATGAACCAATGAATGCAAAGAATTCCAATTCGCACGATTCGGCGACCACGTGGAAAATCGCCGAGTATTTCGCAACTTTATAAAAGAGTGCGATTGGTTCAGCAAAAGACAAAATGGCAATTTTAAACGACCCTTCTTTCTTCTATCAAAAAACGTCTTTATCTCGTCCTATTCTCAGTATTCATAACTATGAAAGAAACTATAATACATACTTTATAAAAACTAGTTTTTCTGTAGTAGCATATATTAATTTATTGAAAATATATTCACACATTTAAATACTGCCTAGTAGCGCATGTTGTTAAAACTCTCTAAAGAGCGCCACAGAACTTTTGAAGTAACCCGTACTCAGACAGACTATTATAAATTCGATCGATTCGATATTTAGTGTTGGAAATTATATTGGTGATGTGCAGACCAATAGGTATTTTAATGACAATAATGAATTAAAGTTTCATTCCCCTTTTTCAGTTAATACAAATGAATTAAAATGTATTATGTAATGTATTAAAAATTTTCTAACAGTTCATTGATTTGATTTTTAATATCTATTTAGGTGTCATGATAAGTCGGATAATTGCCAGATGTTCTTCGAAATATTGTCCGGTACTACAACGATCAGTAACTTGTTCCGTATTTGCGACAAAATTTGAACAAAACTGTAAGTTATAGGACACTTATAACATGAAGCAAGTACAATCTTGTTTAAAATAGGCTACAGCATCGGTGAAATCACTGTAATGGATAGCGTGCGTGAAAAATAAGGAGAGGGTAAAATCAACAATCATTTGAAAACGAAATCATATATTTTTAGCAGTATTGAAGATATTTTCCCATTCACTTACAAGCCCAATTTTGAAACAAATTGTGTTAATTTAAAATGGACGCAAGTTTAAAGCATTCAGTTTTCCAGATATTTTTCATTGCTTTACAAATTCATTATAAATTTGATTTTAATTTTATATTCTTCTAGTTTGTCAGATGTGCTGGAATCAGGAAATCTGCGCAAGAAGACGATACAATCCGTTTATCGTCACCGGCCGAAAGTACGAATGAAAGATAAATGTCCACTTCATTTTGTTTTTATATCAGTAAAGCAATAACATAATTTATTGTATTTTTGCCCGCATATAGATTTTTAGAACAAACTTTATATTATTAAATATAACTTAAATTCGTTGATTTCGCTTAAAATAATATTTTTTTTATGTCATATAAAATTAATGAATCAAAATACTGACAGGCATATATATGACAAATGCACCCAATGAGATAATTCTAAGTTCCCAAATAATGGTGTTTTCGTGTAAATCCTGCTTCTACTCAATGTTTACTTTTTATGTTATCGTCCTTTATATTATTCTATTGCGTTATTAATCCTTAATACAGAATACCTGTATGACAATATTTAATAAAATGTTTGCAATTATCGTGTGCTTATTTTCGTGTTGTACTAAATTATATAGGATTAGCCAACACCACTAAACTTTAGAATAATTTTAGCATGGAAATAGCCTGCTAGTACGCTCACCAAATAAAAGCTTTTGATTCCATAAGTGAATTGAATAGTTTTTCGTAATTGAATCAACTATTAGTCCAAATTGGACTGACGGGTATATTTTTTAAATATTGTAGTAAGAGGTAATAAATTAAAAAAATAATATTTAAATCCCGTTTAAAGACCGTGTTCCACGCTATTTTAATTTTTTTATGTTTTTTTCTCTTGACAATTGTTTTTTAATATTTATTTTGATTAAATTAGTTGAAAACGGTTCTGGCAAATTATTAAATTCTACTGTAATGCTCTTCTTGTATTTCACACATGTGCACTAGGTTTATTTATTTTCGGCCAAGTATTTAGGACTCATGACAACATATCGACTGACCATAAAGGTCAAAATATTTAGTTATTTTCCACTAACAAGAACAAGAATACTCGCACTTGGCTTGGATTGAATGTTATCAGAAATAACCTGCCAATATCATTGAAAGTAGGATAAAATTAATTCATAAGCAGTCCATAAGCGTAATGGATTGCACAGCATTACGAAGCATCATCCTACGAATTACATCCCAAATAATATGTCGAACAGGGCAAAATGGACAGGAAAAATGACATTTATTAGGAATTGTATCTGGTGAATGTAGGAGCGAAGATAACTTCTAGTTTTGCTTTCCTGCAAACGATACGATAAGTTCAAAACATAAGCATGACGTAAATTGACTTATGTTCGATATTATGTACATGCTTTTAGTTTATTAACAAAAAGATATCCTGAAGACAAGCTACTGGTAAAAGCCATAACAGCTTCTATTTTTATACTTGTCTTAGGTCATGTTCATAATATTTGCATAACGGTATCCGGTTTGGGAATAGGAGAAGAACTTGAGTCATGTTTCGATAGTTTATGTCAAAGGTATTAAAAAGCAAATACCAAAAATGATAAATAATGCAAAAGTTTGAAAAGGTACGAGATGACAGGTTCAATTTGTAATTCAACAAGGATATAATGACAGATCTCTCAATGCGTGCCGATAGTTCGATTGCCGTGACATCACAGACAATAAAATATTTTATTCAAAAACATTATGTGAAATGTCGGTCCCGTGATCAATGATCTTGGGTATCATTTTGTGTAATCATCAACAGGTATTTTATAATAATATCAGATATTTTCATTGTATGATCTTGTATAATATGCATTTTTCCCCTTTAAAATAAGTTGCTCTTAACATATCCTTTCATGAAACTTGACTTTTGTATTGTTAAATGCTGTACTCCTTTATGGTGTCAATAAAAGATTGTTGAAGACTTCTTGGTCAAAATTGTTTTATTCATAGATAGTTTTTGCAATACAAATATATACCAATAATGGGAAATGGAGTATTGCCTAGAAAAAAGAGTGATTATGTAAAATATTTCCTCATCTCTAACATACACAATATAATCTCCCGTAATATATAGGATAATAGGGTAATGACTTTGCGCCTGACATATTTTCTGATGGTTACGCGTATCAAAACATATTACATAACACATTTATTAGAATAGGACCTATGTCGACGAAAACATTTAACACTTTTATTTATTCTGATATTCCATATTCACTCGATGCTTTTATTTATTCAGACATCACTTAAATTATTGAATAGCCTACAAATTCAAGTAATTGTATTTGATTTGCTCAGAAGCAAACCTGTTCGTGGGAAATGGTAATTTGATCAACATTATACGAGTTCATTAGCACTTTGTCTGGTAACGTAGCAGAAGTTCAAACGGTAGTCTCCTCTATTTGGTTTAAAGGTCAAATGCTTCGTTCAATACTATTTTTTTGCAATCCACACGACGTCCGTGATTTCTTCAAATTGTCCATGCACTAATGCACTAATATATACTTTAGGAGTAGTAATTGCATGAATTTCAAATGGCACGGGCCTCAAAGCTAGAGTGTCACACATTGTGGTCTAGATCGCATTTCCATTCTTGTGAACATAATCACGAACATCTGAAATTTCACCAGGTATTTTTTCTCTTTGTTGTTGTGTACATTTACAATAAAACTGTTTTGTGTCATATATATTTAAGAAAATATATTTCATGCCGCTGCCACATTTTAGGGTAAAGGTTATACGGAAATTAGTGAAATGTTCAGGTTTAAAATATGTATTGAGATGAAATATCGATCATGTTTTAACGAAAAATGGATTTGGAAGCCATGTCGATGCTGCATATGTTATAATCTGCTGGTAATTATATCGCATTGCTCCTTTTGTAGTTTACGGCTCAAAATGCCCAATTGTCCATTTTTCAAGTTGACAGAGAAATAAAAACTTGATTGAAAACAAGCGTTATAATTCGCATTTTATTACTATTAGTAAGGCTATAGATCAGATACACTATCCCCGACAATATTTAACTAAGTGGAAACATATATCAATAAGGATACTTTGTTTGTTCGCTGTAATCACTATCCAAGCTAAATTTGAACCCTCACTCTGAAAGAATATGCATTTTCATTTAGTGGTTTTAACTCAACACATCACCGGGTTAGGAAGATATTTTCCCAAAGGAAGACATAGAAAGTTTCAGGGTTGTTAATAGATTATGTAAGTTTAATTCTCGTCATATTGTTAAATTAATAACTAAGCTTTTGTTCCATCTTCGGGAGGCTGTTCATTGTGTTCAATGTATTCATATGCATATTGTGTAGCTATAGGGTAAGGTTTGTCATGGTAGTTGCGCATTTGTGCTTACGATTTCTTTTAGAAATAGGGAATTCAAAATCACGAGTTTTCTATTAGATTGTCCAACACAAAGAAAGTCTCGTTATATTACTTTTTCGCGTGGATTCTTCACAACGCTGGACTTCGTTGAGACGTGCATATTATCCATCCACAACTCAATAATGTTTATACTGCGTTATGAGATAGTTTTATTGAAAATAATATTTGTTCAAGTGCACTCAGAAATAGAAAGTAAACATACAACTAGTAACAACAATAAAGTTACTGCAATATGAGATTTATTGAAAAATTGCATTTGTTCAAGTGCACTTAGAAGTAGAAATTAAACATACAACCGTATTAAAGTGTCACGCCCCCACTATCCTTTTATATTCTGTCGCGTGCTTTATGATATTTGAATATATTAAATTTATAGAATGATATTGAATCTAGTCTGTTGGTATTCAAACGATTCCAACCATAGATGCAATTGTCTCGATAGTTTCAGTGAAAGAAAATATGGGATACTTTGTTGCACTGGAAAAATGCAATATTGAACAATGTTTTGATTTATTAGTTTTGATTTGAGATTGAACAATATCGGTATTTCGTTATGCTGCTTGGGGTCACAAAAGGTTAATATGTATGAGCGAAGATAACTTCTAGTTTTGCTTTCCTGCAAACGATACGATAAGTTCAAAACATCAGCATGACGTAAATTGACTTATGTTCGATATTATGTACATGCTTTTAGTTTATTAACAATAAGATATCCTGAAGACAAGCTACTGGTAAAAGCCATAACAGCTTCTATTTTTATACTTGTCTTAGGTCATGTTCATAATATTTGCATAACGGTATCCGGTGTGGGAATAGGAGAAGAACTTGAGTCATGTTTCGATAGTTTATGTCAAAGGTATTAAAAAGCAAATGCCAAAAATGATAAATAATGCAAAAGTTTGAAAATGTACGAGATGACAGATCCAATTTGTAATTCAACAAGGATATAATGACAGATCTCTCAATGCGCCAGATTGTACAATTTCGATTGCCGTGACATCACAGACAATAAAATATTTTATTCAATAATATTATGTGAAATGTCGGTCCCGTGATCAATGATCATGGGTATCATTTTCTGTAATTATCAACAGGTATTTTATAATGATATCAGATATTTTCATTGTATGATCTTGTATAATATGCATTTTTTCCCATTTAAAATAAGTTGCTCTTAACATATCTTTGCATGAGACTTAACTTTTGTATTGTTAAATGCTGTACTCCTTTATGGTGTCAATAAAAGATTGTTGAAGACTTCTTGGTCAAAATTTTTCCATTCATAGATATATCAATTTTTCAATAAATCTCATATTGCAGTAACTTTATTGTTGTTACTAGTTGTATGTTTACTTTCTATTTCTGAGTGCACTTGAACAAATATTATTTTCAATAAAACTATCTCATAACGCAGTATGAACATTATTGAGTTGTGGATGGATAATATGCACGTCTCAACGACGTTGAGCAGCGTTGTGAAGTATCCACGCGAAAAAGTAATATAACGAGATTTTCTTTGTGTTGGACAATCTAATAGAAAACTCGTGATTTTGAATTCCCTATTTATAAAAGAAATCGTAAGCACAAATGCGCAACTACCATGACAAACCTTACCCTATAGCTACACAATATGCATATGAATACATTGAACACAATGAACAGCCTTCCGAAGATGGAACAAGAGCTTAGTTATTGATTTAACAATATGACGAGAATTAAACTTACATAATCTATTAACAACCCTGAAACTTTCTATGTCTTCCTTTGGGAAAATATCTTCCTAACCCGGTGATGTGTTGAGTTAAAACCATTAAATGAAAATGCATATTCTTTCAGAGTAAGGGTTCAAATTTAGCTTGGATAGTGATTACAGCGAACAAACAAAGTATCCTTATTGATATATGTTTCCACTTAGTTAAATATTGTCGGGGATAGTGTATCTGATCTATAATCACGAACATCTGAAATTTCACCAGGTATTTTTTCTCTTTGTTGTTGCGTACATTTACGATAAAACTGTTTTGTGTCATATTTAAGAAAATATATTTCATGCCGCTGCCACATTTTAGGGTAAAGGTTATATGGAAATTAGTAAAATGTTCAGGTTTGAAATATGTATTGATGTGAAATATCGATCATGTTTTAACGAAAAATGGATTTGGAAGCCATGTCTATGCTGCATATTATGTCATAATGTGCTGGTAATTGTGTGCTTTTGTTGTTTACGGCTCAAAATGCCCAATTGTCCATTTTTTAAGTTGACAGAGAAATAAAAACTTGATTGAAAACAAGCGTTATAATTCGCATTTTATTACTATTAGTAAGGCTATAAATCTGATACACTATCCCCGACAATATTTAACTAAGTGGAAACATATATCAATAAGGATACTTTGTTTGTTCGCTGTAATCACTATCCAAGCTAAATTTGAACCCTTACTCTGAAAGAATATTCATTTTCATCTAGTGGTTTTAACTCAACACATCACCGGGTTAGGAAGATATTTTCCCAAAGGAAGACATAGAAAGTTTCAGGGTTGTTAATAGATTATGTAAGTTTAATTCTCGTCATAATGTTAAATTAATAACTAAGCTCTTGTTCCATCTTCGGAAGGCTGTTCATTGTGTTCAATGTATTCATATGCATATTGTGTAGCTATAGGGTAAGGTTTGTCATGGTAGTTGCGCATTTGTGCTTACGATTTCTTTTAGAAATAGGGAATTCAAAATCACCAGTTTTCTATTAGATTGTCCAACACAAGGAAAATCTGGTTATATCACTTTTTCGCGTGGATTCTTCACAACGCTAGTCTTCGTTGAGACGTGCATATTATCCATCCACAACTCAATAATGTTTATACTGCGTTATGAGATAGTTTTATTGAAAAATAATATTTGTTCAAGTGCACTCAGAAATAGAAAGTAAACATACAACTAGTAACAACAATAAAGTTACTGCAATATGAGATTTATTGAAAAATTGTATTTGTTCAAGTGCACCTAGAAGTAGAAATTAAACATACAACCGTATTAAAGTGTCACGCCCCCACTATCCTTTTATATTCTGTCGCGTGCTTTATGATATTCGAATATATTAAATTTATAGAATGATATTGAATCTAGTCTGTTGGTATTCAAACGATTCCAACCAAAGATGCAATTGTCTCGATAGTTTCAGTGAAAGAAAATATGGGATACTTTGTTGAACTGGAAAAATGCAATATTGATCAATGTTTTGATTTATTAGTTTTGACTTGAGATTGAACAATATCGGTATTTCGTTATGCTGCTTGGGGTCACAAAAGGTTAATAAAGGATTGCTTTGAATAAATTGAATGAATGAATGAATGAATGAATGTAAACATGCTGTAGCCTACAACCTACAGCTGTAGCCTTTTATTATTTATCAACCTGATTGTCCAGGTTATTAATTAACATGGTCGGTCACTTTGATAAATGACATCATTGACACTTTACATCAAATTGCTTTAAAAAAATATTTGTATCATAAAATTAGCAATAGCGAACAGTTTAGAAGGCCGGCAAACAGGAATGAAAATGAAATCATCAGATACCAAACAACATTTTTTAAATTTATAAATTAATTCTATGAAGGCTTGATTACGTAATTTTTCATCTCGTAGGAAAGATCAGGACGTTAACAAAAGCATGGTTTTGATGCTCATGAAGCGTGGAACGATAGTAAAGTTATAATAATAGTAACAATTCGTTGCCATTTGGAAATGACCATCTGTCATCGTGTAGCAATCGATGGCATTCATTAGCAAATTTATTGAATATTGCCTTAGATTGCGTGCTTGTTTATGTGAAATAGGTAGATTGTAACTAAACTAATTCCTTGTTTTTACCTATTCACCTAGCAGAAGAGAAAAAAAATTGAAAATAATAGTAAATATAAGCATGTACAAGTTGACAATTATAGCATGTGTGGCAGTTTGCGTTGTGGTTCACATCGTGCTGTTGGATTATGCGGATGGAGACTCCACACGAGAAGGTAATCTAGTTGTAAATTAAAATTACTCAATTACATCTAATGCGGTAATTCAAGTCACAACTCCGTCAATATTCACGAATTATCGCAATAATTACACTCCTAGAAAGTGTACTCTACACGCTACTAATTGCTGTTAGATTTATTACACTTCGATGATACTTTATAGATAAGGCCTCCTTTTTGTTATGTTATTATTGATGATAATGCTCGGAGTCAATTTACTGTCAGATATATAAATGTAAGAATGCTAACAAGTTTGAGTTTATTTGAGGCAGACTCAAGCAAATTTACAACCTTAGACTCAGTGGTTCTCAAAATTTTTAAGCCGCACCCCTTTTTAGAATTTGCAACTCTCGCGTTCCACCTCAAAATTAACTAGCTAACAATAAGCTACAAATAGCAAAGCAAAAGTATGTTTTATTCAAAAAACACGTTGAAAATACGTGGAAGAAATCGCAATCTCTAAACAATAAAGAAATGTGAATATTTAAAATAAGGCGTGCAAGATCAAATCTGAGAAATAATTTTTTTTTTAATTAGCTTCATGCCCCCAAAAAATTGTCTACGCCAGCCCATAAAATCCCCCCCCCCCCCTTGGAGGACGCGCCCCGCCGTTTTAAAAACCACAAGTACATAGTTTCAATATACCGGCTGAAACAAAAATTCCGATGGTTTGACTTGCATATTCGATAAGTAGATAGTAAGTTGATAGTTGTTACATTTATTTGTGTTTTTATTTCAGTGTTTAGAAGGATGAAGAGAAGATGTTTGAACGCTTATTGCAGTAAGCTTAAGCAAAGAAGAACGTGCGGAATATTCCGGGGTCCTCTACGAAGAAACTGTACGTTACATTTTCCTCATTTAGTTGTTAATCGATTGTTATTAAATTGTAGTGAATAAGATCAAATTTCCATGAAAAATTTTATAATTTTATATATGCCTTTTACTTGCATATATTCATAAAATTGGATAGATTTTATTCTCGTTGGATTGAATCTCAAATATAAAGTAGCAAAAATCATTCGTACCTGGTACCTGTCTTGACTTACTTGCTACATTAATCCTTCACATGAACATAACGAATTGAATCAATCAGTTAAAGAACAACAATGAACCCGTAAATATAGAAATGATGCCGTGAATTGAACTTCAGTAATATTCAGTATTGTCAATCCATACCAGAGCTATGATCGTTCATTAGCAAAAGATATATATGCCGTCGGTTTTGCATTTCCATGCATCTGTTTATGAATCACCTGTCGAAATGACGTCACTTTCCCACTACGTGGATTTATAGTTATGAACTAATTGTACTCCTTTTAGATTGTGTATTTTGCTGGAGGTATCATTGCAAAAGTTCAACAAACACCCGTTCTATGTACACTATGGGAGCTTTGTCTCGATTACGTTAGAGATGAACAACGTCATATGGAATCATGAAGATGTTGTAAATATTGATATCGCTGACAACAAATAAATACCACATTTATGTTTTGACTAAATGTTGGCTAGAACGTTTTATTTCGAATCAAGTTGGAAATAAATTAAGTTACGTCATCGAAAAATTACTGTGTTGTTTGTAGAATTTGTGATAAACCGAGCAGCGGTTTACAAACCTCAGGGTGTTTACTGATACACCTGATATGTAACATCTGTAACTTCGACCCCTTCTCCAGAAGGTTTTAGAGTTCTTCGAAAGACAAGTTTCTTGTAGTAGAGGAATAGTATTTTAATTTGAAGCATATATTGTTGGGGAATAGATTTTTTACTAAGGGCTTGCTTAAGATTTCGTAGAAGTTTCATAGACTTTTTGAAAAAGGAGATGGTCTAATTACCTTATGTCTGTCAAAAGTTCTTGTTTTGCAGTTATTGGGAATGCTACTGCTGTGAAAATAAGTAATATCGCGCAGATAAAAATAAACTTTGTAGTGGTGAAGTCTGCAAACTATGTCAGAATAGTGATTAGTGAACGGAGGATAATTTCTATCCCAAAGCATCTGTGCGTTGATATATTTATAAATTTAAACAATTGCTCTTTCATTAGGATATATTTATAATGATATGTTTTCCTATATTTGTGTAATTTGCTGAAATGCTCAATATAGCGCTGAAAATTTTTATGTAAACAATATTAGGTTCTAGTCATCTAGTTAGTCTATATCTGCAAAAATGTATTTAGAAGGATTTTCACAAATAAATATTGTGTTTCTCCATATATCAAAATATTGAGATAATCTTGTAAATGGCCAAAACCGTATATTGCACTGTTCGGAATACATTCTGTGTTCATTCGACTACGGTCTAAACTGGACTAAATGGTCATGTGAAAAATTACAAAGACATACCGAAACGACATAAATACAAAAGAACAATGCTAAAGTATATATTCATGCGATTTGCTCACGTTTTGTCCTTGGTCCAGTCGATGGTTTGAGTTGGTCGAAGTCGCTACAACCTCCACACGTGTATAGTTCTTGCGAACACTTGAGAACACAACAAAACTGGCGATGAGGATAAAATACACACGCGTGGAAGATTCGTAAGATTACAGCGATTGCTCAGACTTTAGTGAGACACTGTTTATTGTTAATATGCGAGACCGCGTAACAAATTTCCTGTAACTCAAAAAATGGCTAAGAATATGATTTGATATGATGAAAGTGATTGGCCACTTAGTATTTTATTGCAAATGATATTGTCGATGAGAAAAAGGTACCAACGTTAATAACTTACCTACTAAATACTACACAATCTTTTTGCACCGGCCCAGTTCCAAAACATATTATGTTATAAAGTAAACCTTGCAAGATGATTCAAAACCGATGCGTTCCGTTTTTATGGAAAGGTTCACATTCCACAGAGAAGATCAGAAGCTTTCTGAAGGGTTTCGTGAATATGCAGCAGAGCCAAGAAAATTGTCCCGAAGGGTGTAAATTCGGTCCATTGAGAGATGATTTCATTCGCGATCGCTTAATTTTTGGTATACTCGATGAGGCTACAAGAAAAAGGTTGATGGTAAAAGATGAGGAAAAATTAGATCTTCAAAGGACATTTCGAATTGCAACGTCGATGTAATTGGATGTGGCTGAATTATCGGGTGGCAGTGTTATGCCAGTGGTGAAGGAGCAGTATTTTTCTACAAAGCAACGGTTCAATACCGCAAAATATACCTAAGCACTGTGGAAAAACTGCACACGATTTCAAAAACTGTCGTTACAAAAACTTCCGGTGGTCGCCGTGGTCATAATCAACAGGTTTGCACACGACGTAAGCCAGTGGTGTCGGCAGAAAAGACGAGTGACCAGTGGCGTATCTAGGGTGTGGCAGCCATGGCTCGTGGCAGCCATGGCTCGTGCAAGCCATGGGCGCTGTTTGAACAGGGGTGCAAAAACGACGAAAAGTGTTAATAATAAAACGTTTCAATGAAATAATTTCAAATAGGGAATAACTAAAACTCGTATAGAAGTATCCTAATTCTTTAATAATCATTATAAATTATCAAACAACTATCAAGGGGGCGCATTTTTAGACTTTGCCATGGGCGCCATTTTAAGTGGAAACGCCACTGCGAGTGACCGACCCAATAATGATGAATCACAAAGTGCAAGTGTTATGGAGAACGACAGCAGTGACAGTCCTACTTTGGGGAATTTGTCGTCTATAGAGGTTGGTAATTTGTCTCCTATCCGTTTTAATAATACAAAAATTTGCCTGAAACTTATTCCAGGGGGAAGATGTATCCACTGGGTGTCCTCAAAGTCAATATAGAAATGAATGACCAGAGTTGAAAACCCAGATTGTACGTAATGAGCACAAACGGTCCTAGTTTGTTTGGGCGTGATTGGTTGCATCAAATTCAATTAGACTGGAGAAGGATTTTCAATATACGTGAGGTAACGGAACCAGATTGTTCTCCCAAAACTAAAACTCGATTGAAACATTCATTAAATAAAATACAGTGATAAATTTTGGCTGCATAAAAGGGAAAAAGATAAACTGGTTTCGAAAAAGGGCGCCACACCTAAATTCTTTCCTCCTAGGCCTGTACCCTTTGGACTTTGGCCTAATATTGAAGCGGAGTTGGAAAGGCTCAAACGTGATGATATAATCACCAAAGTCTCTTTTAATGAGTGGGCTACTCCAATAGTTTCAATTCTTAATAAAGGCGGTAAAATACGATTTTGCGCTGACTTCAAAGTAGCTGTTAATCCTGTTCTTTGAGTAGATCAATATCCATTACCAACAATAGATGACCTTTTCACATTTTTTGCAGAAACCCAGTATCAAAGCCTACTATTCTAATAATCGTGAAATACTGGCACATGTGATAGTGGTTTGATGTGAGGTTTGAGAGTAATCATACCAAAATCTCTAAGATCACGTTTGCTGCAAGAATGCCATGTTGAACATTTTGGAATTGTACTGGTGGCCAGGGTTAGACAAAGACATAGAAAGTATGGTTGAAAATTGTAATAACTGCCAAATGCAGCAAAATGTACCTACACCATTAGGAGTTGCCCCAAGCACCATAGATCAGAGTCCACGTGGATTTTGCCGGGCTATTCAAGAGGGCGATGTTTTAAATAGTAGTAGATGCATATTCAAAATGGCCGGAAGTTATAAAAATGTCGTCAACTTACGCCCATAGAGTACTATCCGTGTTCTAAGAACTCTTTTTGCTAGATATGGTTTACCACAATATCTTGTGAGCGACAATGGGCCTCAATAGTCTTCACATGAACACGTTTTGTCCTCTGCCGGAGTTCCGCCAGTTCATGATTTAAAAGAAGTCGCTACAACGTCTATACTTGTATATTTCTTGCAAACATAAGAGGCTTAAGAACACAACAGTAATCTTTTACAGTAGACTATACAGGTAGAGTAGTCTTTCCGATTTTGTCTGACCACCAGATAGCAACGACCGCAAACGTCACAAGACGAGCAAATTTCGACAATGATAACGTCATCGCATACCAAAATCTATGAAACCTACAGAAATCTTTCAAATAAATAAAAGTAATAGCCTGTTTGCAAAAACTATATTCTTCAACCATTGAAAATTTCACATTAGTAGATAGAGTCATTTTCCACAACAACAACAAGAAATATACTGACAAAATAAATAAAATACCGCAAGAGGGCACAGTGTCCACATATATGCACATGGAGGCCAAAATAAAGTAGTAGGAATTTTTTAAACAGTACCGATAGTATGACCTCCAGATCACTGAGATGTGATCACAGAAACACGGCACGCAATTTTTCGTTACACGAAACTTTGAAGTGAAATACGAATCCCATAGAGCCCAGAGAAATTCTTTGAATCGAAATAAAGCCATTTACTTCTAGCGACAACAACACGCTTTACCAACCGGTAATTTCAAAACTTTTGGTCCAGTAGTTGAAGAGAAAAGCGATAATTTCACAACGACAACATAAAAACAAAACGACCCATAGGTTTATCTGGTGTCCAATACTTCACTCTTCTTCAAATACTGCCCTTCGTGCACAATAACACTTTGTTTCTTACAATTAATCTGTCAAAACATACCGGTAACAAGTGAGTGGAACACAAATATATAGACACGGAAGCCAAAACGAAGTAGTACGGGTATGCAATCTGTCACAATATGCTGCCAGCACCGCGGTTTTTATGAAAGCAGAACCGCAACAAGGCTGATGACGTCAACGCACATAAAACATGAATACCATATCCCGCATAAATTTCTGAAAGAAGTAATAGCCTTTTAGTGGAAACTACAATCTTTAACCGCACTTAAAATTTTAAAGCAATTGGTCTAGAAATAAACAAAAATCACAAATATCACGTCAAAAACACGTCTCTTCTAGCGACAAGAACAAGCTTTACCAACCGGAAATTTCAAAGCATTTGGTCCAGTAGTTGAAGAGAAAAGCGATAATTTCGCAACGACAACATAAAAACAAAACGACCCATGGGTTTATCTGGTGTCATGATGAGCAGAGCAATACAATAACACTTTCTTTTTTACCATAAGTCAGTAAAAAGACACCAGTAGAAATACTCGAGAGAGACTGGCAATCTCTTTGATAGACGAATGTTTGGTCACAAGCTGCCACGAGGTTGTAACTGGTAGCCACATCAAAAAATAATTGCTTGGTCTGTAAGTGCTAGCTCAAAACAGTGGTATCTATTTCTATCCCTTTAACTAGATTGATTGACTTTAAAATTGTTGCATGTTACAAAAACCACTTCAATCCACCAGCAAGATGTGTACGGTAGTGGTGTGTCAGTGACATTTTATAAAACACTGTCTTATTTATTTTATTTTACAAATTTCTGTCAAAACCTGTAAATAATCTATGAATTAACCCAACATTTTCCAAGTCTTGCTTAACTTCAATTAATTTTATTAGGCATATTCTAGTCGGAAATTCAATTCTCCATTACCTCATGGTAAAATAATTTATTGAGAGAATGTTAACAGCATCTGATTTGAAATATATAGTCTGCTGTAGTGATGCTGTTTCGCGATTGGGTTTGCTCGCAAATTCTGTAAAGATTCCTCGTGCTGCAAAGCCACACAATAGGTTCGATAGTTTGATGACGCAAGTAAAACACTTTAATATGGGGCAAAATGATACAGATTGAAGTCCCAACCGCGGCACACTACTCCACACGTAATCTTTGACCCTAATATAAAATATATTTAGACAAAACGATGAAAAATACCAATATCGATAAAAATGAAGATGAGATGATAGTCGAATGAAATGCTATCCATTTGAAATATTTCGTTGTCTTTACAAAAATCGTTTCTAAAGTTTACACCAAATGTAGGTTCATGGGTGCGTATTTGTAATATTTTCTGTTTTATTTTAGGCCAAAACGTCGAAATATTAAACAAACGTTTGGTATTCGGCAACTCATCTGGTTCAGTACATCTAAGAGCGTAACAACACATGGGTCAAAAGGTTGCAAACTATATTCATAACATGCAATGATTGACAAGGTCACAGGGCACACGAAATGATGCATTTTATGAACATGAGTCATGACGTCATAGTTACAGATAAGGAATCTTGCGAAAAGTATTTTATTAACAAATAAAGGCAAAAAAATCCTAATTTTAAAATTAATTTTAACTTCAAGGCTTGCAAAAACTCAGGAAATATCGGAAACTTTTAGCATCTTATTGTGTTGTTGTCACAACACCACCATTTGACTCGTAGATGGAAAGCATTGGTGAAGCGAGAATATTTTTGTTGTAATAATGATGTATTAGTGGTGGTGATGAATATGATCATGGCTGTTTCATGACGATATTTTGTGTATAGACGTCTCTAAGGGAATTGAAAGACATTGCTTGCTTTGTTGCATATTGATTAGATATGAGTGATCCTTTGGTTTATACTATAATAACGGTATCCATTTGCAGCATCACTCAGTCAGCTGAGTTATGCGGAAACTTTGTAAGAGACTTCATAGTAGGTAGGCATAGTAAAAGTATTGAACATAATACAAACTCTGAGAAACGATTTACATCAACTGTATATTTTATTGTACCCGAAGTGGATCTATGGATAGTTTTCTGTCTCGCTATCCAACCAATTACTTCGACATTTTCAGTGGTTAAAGAATATTGTTGTTGCTAGACATCTTAATTTAAAAGTTTGTGTTGGCTCTATGAATTTCGTTTTTCACTTTAAAGTTTTGTGTGATGACGTTATCAAAATTGAAAAGTTTTGTTTGTATTTCCGATAACGGATTAGAAAACGCCGAATATCGAAGTCAAATTGATTGTGAAGGTTAAGTTATGGAAGGCGGGCAAATTTGTCAATGGCGGTATAGAGGTCACAGTGAATGTTTAGTCCCAAGCAAAACAGATTTTAAGGGTTTTATATGATGTGTTGAAGTCACCGTAAAATCCGACGCCGATGGCAATAAGCAGCTGTGTGCAAAGTGTGTGATGGTTGTATAATACATGCATGAATATTCCAAACGCGGATTTGCAAGTTGTATGCAGTTGACTTGACCAGAAAGTTGTTTACGAACGATAACTGAGAGCAAGTCAAATAAAATTTGAGATGACTAAAATCTTTGCTTATGTTTTTCGTTTTTTTTTTATTGCAATTCAGCAAGTTTAGCTTGAAGTTGTTGGACTAATCCTTAAGGGATTTGTAAGGAATTCGTTTAAATAGACGACAAGTTTGTTAAATACCAAGACACTAATTTTGTTGTTGTTGTTGTTGTTATGTTTTATGGCGCTTATAACTTCAGTGGTTTTTTGCGCCTTTGATCATTTTGAATTTAAAAATCCTATACTAACATATAATACAATATTTACGAATATATAATTATACAATTGAATCAATTACAATAGGTAATTTTTCTAAATATTTCTGCCCGTAGACAAAACAAATTCGATAACAGTTTCAATAATATCCATGTTACTAAACACTTCTTCCAAAGTCATTTCCAGTTTAAGTTTTCTGGCTTTGGTAATGACTGGTCTTCTTTGATGATTATATCGTTGACAATGCAATAGGTAGTGGTCTACGGTCTCGGGTACGAAACACTGTCCACAAAATCCGTCAGAATGACAGCCAATTTTATGTAAATGTGCCTTCAGGGCGCAATTGGTGAACGTTGTATATTTTACAAATATTCAGTCTGTTGCTATCCCACGCAAATAGAGTCAAAGAAAGTAGCCATCGGCATATAAAAATATGATGGACAAATATTTATACATTATGTGCTTGTCACAGGGTAGCGGCGATTGAATAAGTGATTGTTTATGTTACCGGTGTACATAAATCTGTTGCGCAATTGAATGTTTTAAAAGATAGATTCATATCAAATATTACCTTAAGGTCGAGTGAAGTGATAATAAAACATTTTATTCTCTCAATTTCGTTCACAACATTGTGGATTCACGCATTTCGATAACCCATACCCGTATTATACCGCCGATCTAAAGTCATATCCACGTCTGTTACCTACGATTACTACTTCGTCTTGCTACTTATAAAATATCTTGCTTTCATGGATGACGATAATGGAAAATTTTTATTAAATATTTCATTGATAAAATTCTGTAAATAGTTCAACTTGACGAAGTTTATGATTTCAATTGTTTTTTGATGCTGACCACGTAACATAAATCGATGACAAGAAAACAAAGAGTAATTGAAATAAAAAAGTGTTATTTCCTACGTGTCATGTTTCGCGTACACGACTAGTTTTTAAGTCGCAAAGCATGAAACTCGTTTTTAAAACTTAGATCTGATAAGTTTTTGCAATTCTTATAATTTTATATCACCATTTCTCTTTCTCAAACAACTCAGGAAATACTTAATATATACGAGTTCATTAAACTATCACCTGATGTTCTCCATCGTTTCGACGTTTTCAGATTCACGCTTTTCTGATTAACATAATCTCCCGCGGTGTTGAATTGTTGATTCCAAATTTGAAAGGACCGTTTCGATATTCGGTAGCTTCACTGCGAATAAACACTTTACAAAAAGTTTATAGTGTGTTTTTAATTTTTTTTATTACATTTTGGGCAATCTTGAACGGACCAGTGACGTAGACGTTGCAAATTTGAATTTTCAGAGTAGTAAATATTACGATTATTCGATATTGAAGTATCATTTATGTGTGTATCAAACATCATAATTGCATAAATTGTCAGTGAAATATATTTGGGAGTTATATCAGATGCTTCAAACAGTCAAATTAAAACGATGTTTTATAGATGATCATAAATCATATTGTGTCCGAACTTCTATAATATATGTATGTACATGCAGATAGGTCTTGTCGAATCAAATATTTTATATGGTTACTCGTATCATGGCGGTATAATTATCAACTGTTTTATGAGCCAGAAATGCCCAAGAGATTTAGAGTAGAATAAGTTCAAGTTAAAACATGTTGTCATGAGCCAACAAAATAGATATATGGATCAGATACTATTTCGGATGCTAAGGCGCTGGGCTCAGATCGGATCTGCCATGAGATATATTGAGAATTTTTCTGGTTTTAATTTCAGCATTCTTATGGGATCAATAAGCTGACATGTAGATAGTACTAAATCTTAATTATGTTATAAGCTACAAGTGTTTTTGTACGTTTAAATATTGATGTCACCTTTGTACAAGTTTCGAGAAATTATTTTTACCTCGAGCAAATACTATCGACGTGCAAAAAAGAAAACAGGTTTTACTTTCAGGCTTTGAGCGTAATTTTGATACTCAAAAAGACGATCATACACAATTACAATTTAAGCTCCATAAGAAATACAGCACTATTCAAATTTTAGACTGAAGGGGAACAAGTTAAATATCCCAGGGCTGATTATAATTAAATGAACAATTAGGAACAACATATGATTCGTAATGAATGAATTGAATGATTCTGTGAATATTATTCGAAGAAACTGTGATCCGAATCAAAGTATTAATTGAAATCTAAATAAAACAATTTCAGTGGACATTTTATAGTTGAATCATTTCATAACCGTCAAAAAAATTGTGAAATAAAAAATGGAATAACGATCAGAATATAAACTTTGAAAAATATCTATGTGGAGGTTAATATTCTGACTACTTTACAGATTGAAAAATAATAATAATATTTAATAGTGACAGCCAATTATGTTATCGGTGTTACCTTGATGATGAGCATTGAGCATTAGCAGAGTGACATGAGTGAAATTGTCTAAAGAGATAAAATAAAAGAGATCAGAATTTGGAATCATTTTAAATACCAACAATTCGCTTCTGTGTTTATAGGTCAGATCGGGGTTATCGATAATATTTTACTCCATAACATGACTAAATCTACTAAGTTTGTAGAACAGCTTACAGAAACTACCGAAGACGACAAGGGCTTACTACAATTTCTCAATAGAGTTATTCTAAAGCACTTGGATTTACTCATAGACGTTTATAAGTAGGTTTTGGATACAAATTGCAGCAACATTGCATTCTATTTCTGTACACGATATGCTATAACATACCATTAGCACTACGAAGTTATAGTAAAAGTAAGATCATTTGGTTAGACTTTACTATATATTCTCAGTATATATGACAATTTTTGTATTAGGCCAATTTGTCTAGCTCAGTGTAATAACGAGAACAACAACAGTTGGGTCATTGGCTTGCAAACTTTGTACAAAATGACAACTTGCATTGATTGACAAGGGTAAAGGGCACACGAAATGATTCATTTCATCAGCATTACGCGTATTGTAGGAGCTTCAACAGATTTTGTAGTAAAGTATTTCATTGACGAGTAATTTTTCTGTTTGAGCATCATTTTTCATTTTAAACCTGGCAAATATTTTGGCAACTAGGCGGAAAATCTTCAAAACCTTACCGATGCTTTTGTTGGTTTTTACAAAGCAATCGTCAACCATACGATGGCGATGTAAAATGGCGCGTGATCGATTTATAATAAGACTAATATTGGTTGTATTTCATCGACCTGTGGGAAACGATAGAATTCTCGGATGTTTCCGAAAAACATTTTTTGTTAGATGATGAACAAATCAATATCAATTTACGTCCCTATTAAATGATAGAAGTTTTTACACTAAACGTCTACATGTTGCTACTAAAAGTATGCTCATTTGATCTGGGTCTTATTAAATCGGTTATTTAAGTACACTTATGTTTGTACATTTTATTACTAACAACTTCATTGGTTGATTGTTCCTCTCCGTCGACAAATATAGTACTCCTAATATACACACATCTATAAACTTGCGTTTTTCCATGGTTACTGGAAAGAAAAACAATCGAATATGACAGTTTTAGGAAGTATAGTTATTTACAATTTGTACACTTGCATATACGTATATTTTCTGTAACGGTTTTTTCGCTAGAATCGACTTATAGGGGACTGCTATTCTCGAAGGTTAGTCGGCTTTGTGTACCGCATATGTATACCAATGCCATTCATGTACTGTCAGTCATAGTCATTGTTAAGAAAAAGTAAAGCGTGCCATAATGTAATATTGACATCAAATGCAGTGCTGTAAATTGCAAGTTTATGTTTTGTTTTCAAATTCCCCATTCAATATTCATTGGCCAATCGTTGGTTTACAGATACGTAGCAGCGGGTTGTCCTGTGTAAATATACTTCACAAAGAAGTCCGTACATCTGTATGCTTCATTGCTCAAAACTTTGAGGTCACATCGCTTTTCTATCCCGGTAAATGAGAACACGCGCTGAATATAGGCAGGTTGGTCTCAAAAGTTTATTTATATCGAACGGACGGTTTCGGCAAACGAGTTTAACGAAGTAAAAGGGCTAGTGTGACTTTTTCACGCTTATGCCTAGAGCTGACCAGTCGGTAACACAGCAGTTCGCAGTAGAACAAGATTTCAAAGAGTTCAGAAAATGTATAAAAATACGCAATGTTGTATTTAAATTTGTAACAAACTTGGACATCGATAGCGATATTGCTGACATACACTGAAGGAACCGTAGAAATTCTTTGAGGGCAAAGTAAAGGTAAATCTGTTGGAATAACCATAAAGTTTGAATTAGCAAAATAGAAAAAATATTCATTCGACAAAGCTTTCAGGCTGACATTTGATAATCATCGCCTATATAGTTTTAGGACACAGATAGTCTAAATGAGTTAGTTGTAGCACCGCCGTAGCGGGCAAAGAATTACAGAAAAGTCGCCAAAGGCAATTAAAACTATGCTTGATGAATAACAGTATATTGTTGTTTACATTAGGTACGAAGTCGTTGTCGAATAAATGACCGCGGTGTGTAGTGAAGTGTGCAGTTTTGTGAGGCGATCGTGCTGATGAGTGTACTATGGTTTGGTTTTCTTCAGCTTCATCACGATCGCCATCTCTTTCAGATTATAATAGTTCCTGGTATGAGTGACCAACTTTCTCACTAAGCCGACTAATAACGAAATTGAAAGTAGTACGCTATAGATTATAAGAAATACCCATAGGCTGAAAAATACGAATTACTACATATATTTCAATTCAAGCTTAAATCTAACGTATTTCTGAGATAAATATGCATATTAAGTATTTTCATCATAATACGACAATCTCAATTAACATAGAGGCTCAACTTATTGACGTATTCCATCAAACTATCTCTTGGTATTATCCATCATCACACCATTAACGCTTCCCTGCTTCACATTAATATAATCTCCCGCTGTGACGAATTGTTGATTTAGAGTTGAGAGGTCCGTTTTAATATTCGGTAGCTTCCCAGCATACTCTTACAATACCAAATGATATGTTTATTGCGAACTTACGAAACTTGGCTTCATGAAACGTGTTATTCCTTTCAGGCCTAAATAAAACAGACCAGTGACGTAGACGAAATAAAATTGTTCCGATGCAATCGTAATTTTGGGTGAAAATCAACTCCATGACTTGGATAAAATTAAATGAAACTAATAGCGACATCTTTAATTGCGTTAGTTGAAGAGAAAAGTTTTTCTTCTATCAACAATTAGCAACAAGAAACGCAGATTTTCATTTTATGCCTGAGTATAAGTTTTGTTACCAATACGAGTTTTTTCGTCGATCAAGATGGGATTAAAAATTGTACAAAACTTTGTAATGTGGCTTATTGTTAGGAAAAAAAAATTTTTTAATGCCTTCACTCAACCAATTCAGATCTGTTTTTAATCCCGAAATTTTGAAAATAAATCATTTTCTGTTTATATGGTAAGCAAAGATTGCAACTTTAAGTAACAAAGAGGCTGTGTCTATCCACGCGCGTACTCACTTAAGTTGCAAGGCAGTCCAACAAGTTTATGTCAAACGAAAAAGATTGCAAACGTATCATTTTCAAAAAATCTATCTCGGTGTTGGTGATACAGTAAGACTTCGGAATTTTGCATTAGTGCATAAATGATTCTTTTTATCATATACAATGAAAAGCCGCTATCGGGGAGGATTTTTCAATTTTAACAAAGTGTTCGTGTTCGCATGAGGAATTCATTAACTACTTCGATTCGATTACTCATGGAACATCTTAATTCATCTGATGTACACTGCAAACGTAATTCTAGCATGTTAACCCCTGCAGAAGATTCTTGATATAAACATTGAATTATTGTTTATTCTATCAGAGTTGCAGTGACGGTCATTTATCGGTATTTTTTGCTCAATACTAAATAATTCACATACATTATTGATCTCTTTCGTGAGAGAAACTAGATTGTGAAGACATTAGCAGGAAAAATACAAATATTTTTTACATAGATATTTGCCCATGCAGCAGTAATTTTAACTGTTTTGCGAGATAGCAATAATAAAGATATTTAGACCCGAATGACCCAAAATGTTTAGTAAAATATGACATCACAATAGAAAACGAGAGAGAGAGAGACAGTTATACTTGGTCGAATATCGACATGCTTCGTCGCAAGACAATTTCGTAATATTGACTCCGGAACTATTGTGGGTAGTTTGTAATGAATATACATCATGTTTTGCTAGTTTGTATATTGATCCCGCCATTTTACGCCTCTTATACTTTAAATGTAAACATTTTTGGACACGAAATGGCTGGTTTTATTATATTTATTTTTTATGTTGTTACTTGTTAGTATTCTGGAGCTGCCATCATCGTCAGAATTGATCGAAAAGTGGGTTACCTAAATCTTGGTTTGTGAGCATCGTAAATAATAGTATTACTTTTTTGCAATACTATTCTATTCCTTATCGCCAACCTTTATTGCTACAATCTGAAAGAAGAAGTGGAAAAAATCATAGAGTCGGTGTTGCTTTTCCACGGTAAGCCGAGGAGAAATACCACATTTGAACAATAGTTTGGTACATATTTAAAACAATCCAGTTTTTGTACTTTTTAATATCAACCTGTAAGTGTCTCCTCCCTTATTTTGTAGTTATCGAACACAAAAACGAAAGAAGTTGATGAAATTAGGAGGATTCAGTTCATAAGCTTAGACAGTATTTTATTCAATACTTATCCTACTAGGAAAAACTGTGTTGTCAACGTAATGCCAACATAAAAAAATTGCACGTTGTGCAAACACTAAAATTAAGAAAAATATTTTTTTGTACACATTCTTTGAGTATTTATTATAATAATGGGAATTGTAGTATCCGTTGTATCATAATATGTAAAGTGCGTATACGCCTTGCGTTCTGCATTTGCAAATCTGTGAATTTGATTTTGTAGCGTGGGCATTTCAAACACTTTTGTTAGCATTAAAGTTCAAAAAATTAAGCCCGATTTCGTCGTGTACCAATGCAGACTCGTTAACAAAGCCTTTAAATTAGGATAAAAGTATCTATTCGTATTGCAATTTAAGCATGCGGTATTGGTCAGATTCAAGCTCTGTCATCCATAGGACTATAACAAGCCGTTCGTAAAATATTCATAAGTAACATTTATATTACCACATTGTAACTTCTTAAACTTTCTACATTACAGAATCAAGTATAATAAATGTATTGTATATCTTTCCCTTGTTATGGGAAATTAAATTCATGTGTTGTTATCGGAAATTTGTTTGTAAAGTACATGTAACTCTCGCATTTTACATGCAAAACCCTTTTACTTTTTCAAAATCTCAACGATAGTTCACGTTTATAAACTTATTCTAAGCCCACAAAAATTCGTCTGCTGACGGATATCTGAACTGTTAAGTTATCGCATTGATGAAAACGAATCCGTTCAATTAATTATAAAGCGTTTTTTTTTAGTTTTGACAGCAGGTATTTATAAAGAAACATTTAGTGTGCTCGATGAGTCATCTCCCACAAAGCTTAAAGCATCAGTTTTTCTTTTGTTTCCATCTCTTTGACGTCGTTGGTGTTTCAAATAATTTGGTAAAATGTTTCATTATCGTAGATTTATGAATTTCCTCGCAGTTGTAAAAGCAGTGATTGCGTATTGATGGTGAATTTTTTTAGGCAGTAAACATCGGGTCCTTGAATTAAATTTGTGCGGCCTTCGAGTCGGTTTGATAAAATTATTATCTAAGTCAAAAAAGTTGGTAGTCCTAAATAAGCACGCGGTCACTTGTTAGATTTCATTGATCCCTCAGATTAGGATGCGACCGGGTTATAGTCTAGATCTAGAATAGCGCTGACAAATACCAAACGTTTGGCACATCAATATGTTTTCAGACTTAGCGATTTGTAGGTTGTCTTATATTCATAGAATTGACGTAGTGTGTATGTAAGTTAAAGACATTTGTAATTTGAGGCTGTCTGGTATGCCTGTAAACAATTGATATTTTGACGAAAGCTATTGCCGTAATTTGGGAAACATGCCTCAAGATATGACTGAGTAGTAAACAAAAAATATACATTATTTCTGTCACGACTTCGATATATTTCATTGTCATTCACAAATATTCATTTAGATAGCACTATAGCAGGGATATCAAGAAAGTAATTCCTTTCAGATTGTTCTGGTTAGATATTTTCAGAGTCTCAAGTATCCAATTTAGAAAGATAGAAGTAATTGAAAAGTAAAATTACGAATAGTTGTATTAACTAAAGCTATATTAGAGACAAGAAGTTAGCAAAACCGTAGCAAAGCAAGAGTTGGTGAATATTCTTCATAGTTTCGTATAACTAATTTTGTTGGGAAGTAATCTCTTTCTTTGTAACAATTTTAAAAACATTTTAATTTGTGTTCGAGTTCTATCGGACAAACGTATAAAATAATTTTTTTCACGAGGATGATATCTCCGCTTGACATGTGTAATTTTATGGTGATGTTGAATATCATAAAAGTATGTGTTATTTATTTATAACATTCTACCTATATATATTCCAAATAGATTTAACATGAATATCCATGGATAAATCTGGCATATTTTGGCCTTGCTATTTGAAGAATACCTCGGCATTCACATCCTAGCGGCATTTATAGTAAAGGTATTATGTAAATTGGTATTTCGATGTTTATTATCTGTAAACAGATCGCAATTCAGCGAACGTATTTCCGCGTTGGAAACCAACCTATCTAGTACGTATTCTATCAAACTATCTCTTGGTATTATCCACCATCACGCCATTTTATGGTTTACGCTTCCTCGATTCACATCAAGATAATCTACCGCTGTGTCGAATTGTTGATTTTTTAAAGTTGAGAGAGACGTTTTAATATTCGGTAGCTTCCCAGCATACTTTTACAATACAAAAATATTATGTTTTATTGCGAACTTATAAAACTTGGCGCCATGAAACGTGTTATATAAATTTCAGGCCAACCTTAAACAGACCAGTGACATAGATATTGCAAACAATATTAAAAAAAATTGAATGTAGTTAACTTCTATATTACGATTATGCAATGTGGATATTGAAGTAGCAGTGGTATATATAGCATACCGCACAATTATACAGGGTGGGGTAAAAAACTCTTCACATTTCAAATTAAAATCAATTTAATTAAAATGAAATATGCAGGGGAGTTTTCTTGTCCCACCCTGTATTAATGGTTAAATATATTGTTAGTGTTTTAAGAGGTTGTGGATATACATACATACAACTACCGTTACATACAGAGCTGGCAACTCTTCGGCTTACATTTTGGCATGATATGGATATATAATCGACCATTTTAGCAGTGTTACTGCGTCAGGTGTATTTATTTATTTATGTGAGATGTAAACAATATTTTCAATTTTATATTCGCATATAAACTCATAATAGGAGCGAAATGCTTAAATGTATGGTCGCGAATGCCCCTTGGAGTAGGCACACCGCCGTATAAGCATGGAAGAGACGTTGAAGCGTGGTGGAATTGAAAATTGTTTCGATGTAATTATAATTTTGGGTGAAAATCGGCTTCTATATGACTTAAAAATATAATGCAACTTTTCTTTTTTATCAACAATTAACAACAATAGACGTAGGTAAAACACAATAATTAATAAACCGTGAGTTAGTTTGCAATTTTAAGAACCTAAATTAAGATGGCTTGTCCGGGTGTCATAACATGGTCTATAAACCTGTAGGTTTTGTTGTATAATCTAGTATAAGTTTTGTCAACAAAACGAGTTTTTCCGTCGATTAAGATGGGCTTAAAAATTGTACAAAAGCTTTGTAATGTGGTTTATTGTAACGAAAAAAAATTTCCATCGCCTTCATTCAAACACAAGCAGATATTTAAACCCGAATGACCCTAAATTTATGGTAAAATATGACATCACAAAAGAAAGCGAGAAAGAGAATCAGTAAGTAACATTTATATTACCACTTTGTAACTTCTACAACTTTGTACGTTACAGAATCAAGTATAATAAATATATTGTAAAACTTTCCCTTGTTACAGGAAATGAAATTCATGTGTTGTTATCGGCAATTCGTTTGTAAAGTACGTGTAACACTCGCAGTTTACATGCAAAACTCCTTTACTTTTTCAAAATCTCAACGAACGCTCACGTTTATAACGTTATGCCAAACCCACAAAATTCGTCTGCCTCGGATATCTGAACTGTGTCTAAGTTATCCTAATGATGAAAGCGAATCCGTACAATTTACTATTAAGCGACTTTTTAATTTTGACAGCAGGTATTTATAAATAACTTTTAGTGTACCCGATGAATCATCTCCCACAAGGCTTAACGCATTCATTTTTCTTTTGTTCCCGTCTTCCATTTGACGTCGTTGGTGTTCCAGTAATTTGTTGAAATTTCTCATTATCGTAGATTTTTGAATTTGCATTTCCTCGCAGATTGTAAAAACAGTGATTGTGTATTGATTGTGAATTGATGTGAAGCAGCGAACATGGAGTCCTCGAATTAAATCTGTGCGGTCTTTGAGTCAGTTTGATAAAAATTTATATACTTCTGAGTTTTTGCATTGACTTGCGGTCACATACGCTAAATAAGTTGATAGGCTAAAGTAAGGACTGGGTTGCTTGTTACGATTTATTGAGCCATCAGATTTGGATGCAACCGGGTCATAGTCTACTCTAGGCCAGCGTTGCAAAATACCAAAAATTTGGCATATTTATATGATTTTAGACATGCGATTTTTTAGTTGGCTTATTTTCATAAAGTTGACATAAAGTGCATGTAATTTGAAGCTTCATGGTACACCTGTATAAGATTGATATGTCGCCCGTAAGCTATTGCTATAATTTGGGAAGCATGCCCCAAGATATCAGTAAGAAGGGAACAAATAATATACATTGTTTTTGTCGTGGTTTTATTGTCTTTCAAAAATATTCATCTATATAGCAGGGATATCGGGGCAAGTAAATCCTCGCGGATTGTTCAGATCAGATAATTCCAGAGTCTCAAGTACCCACTCAAGAGGGATGGAAGTCATTGAAAAGAAAATTACGAATCGTAGTAATATATAAAGCTATACAGGGACAGGGAGTTAGCAAAACCGTTGCAATGCAGAGTTAGGGTGAATGATGTTCTTTGAGTGAAGCTGTCGGTTACACTTTCTTATAACTAATTTTGTTGAAAAATATGTTTTTATTTTAAATTTTTTTAAAAAATATTTGAGTTTAAGATCGAGTGCTATCGAAAAATGTATACAATGATTTTTTTTTTCACATGGTGGTGATGTCTTCACTTAAAATAGCTGAATGTGTAAATTTATGTTGATGTTGAATATCATAAAAGCATTCGTGATTATTTATAACATTCTATTTATACATATGCACAAAAGATTTAACATGAATGCCTCAGTTTATTGCCTCAGTCATAAATTTTCACTAAACGGCATGCTATCCATAAAAAGTTATTTATTAAGTCTCGAGCTCATAAAAAATCGATCTGGTTTGCAATTTATTGAAAGCGTTTCTCGAAAAATAATTTTTTTTGTCAATTAATTAAATTATGTTGTCGGATTTTCTGAAGATCGATAAAGGCTATCCAGACTCTAGGAATAATTAAAAAAATAAAAAGATTTTTTGATAAGATCAAATTCTAGCAAGGTGGAGTATGTAAAGTAGAGGATCGAGATAAATAATCGGAAATAAATTTAGCCAAATCGGTCACCTTTAAAGCAAGAGAAAAGGAAATAGTGCGAAGCGATATTTAAATTTTGGCACTACAATCTGAAAGAGATGTCGAAAACAACAGATTACAATCGGGTTAACTTTGGTGCAAGGAGCACAGCAATCTGATCCTTTCTAAAAACGCAATATTTCAGCGTCCTTGAAAAACTAAATTTTGAATGGCATAATGCATTGGTCAGTCAACTGGTATGCGCATTGCCTGAAAGTAATCTTTCATATAAACATGTTGTATTAGACATGAATGGTAAATTACGGAAACATGCAACCTAATATGTCCGCAAATTCTCTCAAGTATTTCGCTGGACATGTGCCAGAGGACGTCGGTAAAGAGTTTTTATCATCCGGAAATGTGCGCGTGAAAGACTCGTTAGTCGCTATTATGCGATCGTCTGAGACGAGACGCTAAATACAACTGAAAATCCAATTTCAACTGAAAAATAAAGAAGTGAATAATTAAGAATAAAAACGGTGTTGGTATATATAAAACGGGAAAACCATAAATTTCGATTTAGGAGTGCCGCGGCAGATTAAAAACTGTATTTTAGATGTTTTCGAATCGCAAAATTTCAGAATTTTCAATCGTAAGCTAAACCGTAGTCACCTGAGGTTGATCCATTCCATTATCCATTATTAAATTACCCCCGGGTCGCACACGACGTCTTTACTTATTGTGGTGATATTGCAATAATGTAAAATGTTAAATTTCATTGTCGACCTTGGGATTTTGCTAACGTCGACATCTTGAAAATAACTGCGAGCGGCTCAAATTTAACAAATTACCAAGATCGGAAAAATGCGAATCAATTCTAATTATAAATCGGGCAGTATACCATATATGTTCATGTACGCAAATTGCAGTATTTCAGAGCAATAATACTTTTATTCCATTGTGCGTAGTCGCAACGGCGAGTGACGTTGAAATTGATTATATTAATACGACAACAGGTCATTGAGCTCAAGGGTAGGCATTAAACGCTTGCTTTATATTTTAGAATCACAAAATTGAATTTGTATGCCTAATAATATTTTTTGTTATTTTAATAAAGGGAGTTTTGTTTTTAATGCATGAAAATATTTTTCCTTCACGCAACATTTTCATCGCTGCAAAGTTTTTTAGAAAGTAAAAAGCACCAAATATCGCTTATACGACTCGAAATGGTACATTTTTAAATCGTATTGAAAAAAAAAACATTATTTTGATATTTGAAAACGTAAATACGACACATTTTTAGTTTTAATTTTATTTTTGTGACAAAGCACGAAACTTTTAAAAAATTTGTGCTTTGTATATAAATGTCTTGATTGACAAGAAAAAAAATATTAAAAACTAGAGTGGAAAGTAAGTACGTAACTGCTAGATGTAAGTACTCTCACCTCAAGTAATTAAAAGTGTAATGGGTGATATCGCTTGTGTTGACAGAATATTATGCGGTTGACTTGTGGCAGCTGCCTGAACACAACCCAACGAACTTCTAACACGCATAGGGGTTGACCCGTAAAGATTGAGAAGTGCAAAATGTCATCAGCATATACAGACAAACACATATACGTCATATTAAGTGCATATGGAATTTATAAATGTTTGTGAATTTTAATACGCATAGCTAAATTGTCTTTAAGAACAAGAACTTCGTTTTGATCGGATTTCCATTCAACTGAGCTACTTTGATCTTGCTGACTTGCAAAATCATAATGTCCGATCCTAGAATTAGTAGCATTGTGGTTATATTTGACTTGGCACAATATAATAATATATGAACAATACATTGCGCCAACCTCTATCTCAATTCCCGTTGGGATTTTGGAATATTCTCGCAGTCTTTTGTATCGATGTTTACAATGTACAATGTACTGGAAATTATTATCATAATCAGATACGCCAATTAATTTCATATAGCCCTTAAATGCTACAAGAACTTTATATCATATGTTGTTTGACTTTGATCTCCACTAAATATTCCGTTCCGTTATCTCGTGGGAATATATCTGAATCCAATTCTCCTTCCAATATACCTGCCATCCAATGAAAATAAGTTTCGATGATTTACATTGTGGCGTGTGTGTAATCATGACGAATAGGTTTCCTAAGTAATGGAAAATGTAGAAAAAGATTTCCGACTGTATACAAAATTTTTGAATATTTATTTTCAGGGCGAACGTAAATTGAAATATTTATTCGAAAAAAATTACTAGAAATTCGCATTAACGTTATACAGATATTTTCAATTTTATTTTATGCTTCGAAATACCAGTTGACGAAAGTGAATTCTCCACAGTACATGATATTAAATTTACTTTGTGAATATACTAAAGCATGATATTTGTTCAGACAGACAGACAAGTAATTGCATGCTGACGCCAAATCATACAATGAAATTCAAACTAGAATTGAGTTGTGACAGTATGTTTGTCAAATACCAATTGAACGTTTGTTGATGGAAGAAGTAAAATAACAGATAAACGAAGATTAGATTTAGATCAAGTGCAGTTGCCCATCGATGAGAAAAAGTCTCTCAAATAAGTGTATTGAGAATACCATTCACCATCGTTTGTTTAATATTTCATTTTTGTTGACGGAACAATGGTTTTCTATTCTATTTCATGATTCAATGCGTGTAAATGGATCATGCAGTCAATGCGGTTTAACAAATTCTCGTTGTTTTGCTTTTAAAATGATAATCGTGGTCGCATTGTTTCAAGCATAAAATTTGGGATTTATTCATCTATTTTATGCTGAATTTTCTTATATAAACATATATAAAGAACGTGAAAATTTCAATATTCCATTATAGCTTAACTATCAATTATAATCGAAAAAATTATGCTTTCATGCTGAAAATACATTAGCTGTCAATTATTGCCCTTTAACGCATAATTTCTCAGTGACATTATTAACTCATAATTTTAGTGCTTCAGAATCTCGAAAGTTTGTCAGAGAATGTAAAAAGAAAACGGCAGAAAGGCTGTGATCTTTGGGACAGTGTTGTGAAAATTGTCTTATCTGATAGCATGTTAAAGTTTCTGTAATGATAACAAACACAGGGCAAAACAACCAACAGAGAGAGGATAATGGGTAAAAAAACGACAATAATTACGCGAGTATTTATGCTTGAAGGCATTTCTTTATTTACTTGCCTAAAAATAATTTGAACTTTTTTTTACAAAATAGAACATAGTTTCAACGTAAAGTAAAGTATTTCTGTTACCAACATCATGAAACGGATTGCTTATTACACCCTATGTGCGTTGTTTGTGCTGGTCATCTGCATTTTGTATTCGGATGCAAGAAATTCTCATGCAGGTACGCGCTTTTGGCTTGTTTCCAGTTAAAGTCTTAAAAAATGAGATGCACACCGGAACGTCATTCTACAACGAATATCGATATTTGGAAATTTTTGTGCGCTTTAGTTGAGACAAGCATTTTTGATTGGGCGATTTCATTCTCTTTAGTCTTTCGAATGTACAAGAAGATGCGAACAAAATGTTTGAACTTCTACTGTCCAGCGCTGGAAGAAGAAAAAAGTTGTCATCAATTCAACACGAGAGGCGAAAGAAAACGTAAGAATATAAATGTGTTGTGTTAAATTACTTCAATTCTTCCTATTGTGAACGTATAAAAATGAACTTCCAGATAAATGGACTTGATGATGGATGAAGCCGTAACCGACCAGCGGTTACGTGAACCACCCTAGGTCGGAGAGAAGCCCAGTATTCTTCCCGCAAATAAATATACCCCACGGGATCAGAACCCACGCAGGGTAATCAGAGTTGCGGTGGGAAGCGTGTTTCTAACGCTTAGCACGATGCGCCACACGCCGAGCCGAGCAATAGAACAATGCTACACGAGTATGGCACTATATTTTATATTAACCACGAGAAGATAATCTAATTTGATCTATATTATTATATATATAAATGCGCGATGATTGCGTGATTAATCCTTGTTGAATAACACTTAAATACAATAGGATTTCATCTCTGTTCAGTGAAAGAGAATAAATTAAAATATTTGTGTCCTTCCATGTGAGAGAGTGAGATTTTGATGAATAGCATTAAAATGCAGCAAATTGCTGTTAAAAAAGGAGAGAATAAATATTCGTTCATTCCATTCGTTTACTCATTTATATTTAGTTTGCATCGCTTTTAGCTTTTCATATCGCTTCTGTTTCTGAAAGTTTGTAAAGATGATTCATCACAAACTGCGGTCAGACTAACCGTGAATAAGCTGGTTCATTAATCAACGTAATACACAAACAACCCCCTCAAAAACACTCAAATATCTCGAAAAGGACTCGCAACACCATTTAGCGTGTGTGTGGTCCGGTACCATCATGGTAATCAGCGATAAAAAAGCCGGCTTCGTTGTTAAAAAAAAAGATATTTAGATAATTTACTATGGTAGATGCATAAATGATTATTACAAAGTATAACCAACTTTTATAAATATCTTTTTGCGTGAAGCTTTATTAATTTTGATTACATTACAATGAAAAAATTATATATAAATAACCATTGTTGTCATTTTATCATATTGGTTGGAAAAAGTATGAATAATCGAGTGATGAGTATTATCTTGTAATACGAAATCCCTAATTATGACTTATGGATACACTCATTTGGGGTACTGAATTTTTTTTGTAAAGTGCTGTAATGGATAAATGAGGAGCATCGTTTCCGTAAGAAAATTTTGTGGCAAAGCATGTATTACTTTTGGCCCATTCGCATGCTGGTTTCAAATTTCAAAACAAATCTCAAGAGAATAATTTAAAGAAATACATATTGGCTGCGTGTTTATATTACCCTCTTTCAAGATATCCTATATAACAACTCATTACTCTTTTTCACTCATTTTCTTTTGGTAACTGCTAGCCATCTATGTGCAACCCAGAGCCCAAATAATTAGTAAATCCTTCATTGGCTAACCATTTAAGTTAAATTTTAACATATAAAAGTTTCGTGAACGATTGCGCTTGAGTGTAAATTTTTTCAAATAGGTCAAATAAGTTTGTTTTATCGTACGGCCTCGTGTATGATACCTTAATCCAACTGTTATCTTTGCTTGGGGCAGGTGGTGGTTTGGTGAACGCTACCGAAAAGCAATGTGTTTTTGCATTACGAAATAAGTTGACTTCAGAAATATGGTTGTAATGCTTTTAGACGGCACAGTAAAACGATTAAAACTCTAGAGGTAACGCCAATCATATTGCATCATCGGTATTTCAAACTTCAAATAATAGCTACACATAAACAAGGGATGAAAATAGAGCTGCGAACTGTTTTGTTCGGAATATTGCAATTCAATATTTTTCACCACTTTGGGGAGCCGTGTGTTAACTCTGGTGGGTGAGTGATGCTTTATATATACGCAATCTATCCACAATGCGAACTGATGTAAAATCATATTATACCAATGGTGAATACCAACAAATGACGAGCAACTGTTATACCAAAATAGATATATTTACTTTCGTGAAATAGAATCAAAGAAATTCTGTTTATTGTTTTCAAAAATAAATCTGACTAATGATTGAATTGGCGATTAACAAATATTTAGTGAAAGATTGTACAAACAAGTTGTAACAATATTCATAAATTCTATGTCAGTTCCCGTGCTGCGGATTAGACCATGAAATTTTGGAATTAAATTGAATCAACAACCTCAAATATTTTATAAAGTCCGAAGGATTTTTTCTTTATTTTTATTTTGTAATACTTACCGGTTCGGTATATATATTTGTTATTTTCTTAATCTTTCTTTCCGTTTTCCTCAACGAGTTGTTCATTACTGGCTTTGATTTCAATTTCGATTTATTTTATACATTCGCAAGAAAAATCGACGCTTGCCTGGCAACTAGCAATGATTTTGGAATTTCACACTTCTATCTCTTGATTGGCCCAGTTTGATAAGACGAAGTATTTATTTTTGTATTAACGTTAATATATGCTTCATTACATGTTCAATTTAACCCTTTTGTTTAAATCATTCTCCGTATTCATTTCCATGAATTCTGTAATCACCCTCTTATGTGTGTGTGTGTGTGTGGGGGGGGGGGGGGCAAATTACTGACAACTGTAAAGAAATTCTAATAGAAGGGCATATGGGGTCGAGATTCACATGGGTTCAATCTTCATCATCCATCAAGACTTGGAGGTTCCAAAGTAAACTTTTTCTTAGAATCAAATTTCTGGATAACAAATTTATTTCGATTACGAACCAGCAATATTATAAATGCCAGCTGTCATCTCGTTGTAATTACTTTGTAATAGGTAATAACATTGCCACATCAAAATGTAGGATCAAGGTTGTCAGACGTGTGTTGTCCTTTAGTGATGAATTTTCTCACAATGATTAAATTTTGCGGTGATAATATCCCACGCGCAAACAGTTTGAACAAGTTCGAACTTGAGATCTGAAAACTTATATATGTCACTGTCACTATGGGAGAATTCAAGAAAAATATACATGTAAAATCAAATTGATACATGTACAAGGTGCATGTAGAATTAAACTTTCTTATTTCTATTCATCTTTTCTGACCAAAAAGAATAAAACTTGTATAATTTCATGTTCACATAGGATTAGTTAAGAAACTAGACGTTAATGCATTTTAGATTATTCCATTTCTCAGTTTCTGCCCACCTGTGACCAGGATAAAATTTAACCAAACCTTATTATTTAAATTGGTTTGTATCACAATGTGGCGGTGTTAATTTTAATGTGTCATAAAATTGAATCATATACATTATATAATATTAGCTTTATTTCAGGGTCTCCCAAACTAGGGTCCGTGATGACTGCACATGGGGTCCGCAACGATATGAAAAGAGTCTGAACATATACAAATAGGTCATAATCTAATATAATTGCTATTAGCCTGCCAGTTAGTATGCATTGATTCAGACTTTCATTTCGTCAAAGGAAACATCATCTTTTCTCGTTGGTTAGGCACATCAATTGACACCGCATAAGACGGGGTCCGTCATAAAAAAGATTCACAAACAGTGGTCCGCGGTCGAAAAAGATTGGTTGGGAAATCCCTGCTAATTTATTTAAGCAATAAGAGCGTCAAAAATTTAATATCAAATGAAAACTAATTGTCTACACCACAACATTGGTTAAAACAAATAAATAATACTATATTCTGTAGTCAATTTCTAAGGTGCACTGTATGCAATGAGATCTTCTGACAAATTCCAAGACCGACCACACATTACAAGATTCACCCACAAGCATTTAAAAACACATGAACAATGATGAGAATGATATATACGAATTCAAATAAAATATCAATAGTACAAATAATTTGGGAATAAAAATAGTCAATAAACCCATCCCCAGAACCATAAAATAAAATTAAATAAAAATTCATTTGCTTAGGAAAGAAATGAGTCGCTTGCCATTACCATTGCGTGACAGAAACAGATATATATACGTAAGAGCCGTATTTTTGACCTATATCCAAAACATCGACACACTTTTCTTATTTTTCTAACACACACACAAAGTGAATCTAGACTTTAAAGTTTATTGTTTTGAGTCAAATAAAAACTTGGAGATGGAATTTAGAACAAAACGAGACACTCCCAAAAAGTTACTATAAAGTTTACTACCATTTTATGTTTTTCATGAAAACCGTACCGTTAAAGTATTCACCCGCCCCATCCTAACAGCACGTATGCTTCAATGTCTTGCCTATTTTTAAATTTTCGTCGCCAGTTCTTACGCCCGCTAATTTATTTGTGAATGCAAATCAGGAAACCTACGTTAAATTTGTGGAACTGTCATTATGGCCCAAAAAATGAACCATGTAAGCTATAATGAAATTTACGACCCCAGTTACGTAAGTAAAGATTTGTTGAAAAGGAATTGTTTTAAAATAATCATTTTAAATCGAGTTTTTTTTACCTGCTTTGTTTAAAATGGATGTGGTATTCGATTTTTTTGTATCAAATAGGCTAAGTCTAAAACAAAAATAAAAAATGGATGTAAAAACTTTCCAATCGCGATAAACCTTTCGAAACGCCACAAATATTGATGACTAGCCACCTTTCGAAACGCCACAAATATTGATGACTAGCCCATAGTCGCCTTCTCGAGCTGTAGCGCAATACGTCCGCAAACGTGGTTGTTGGAGAAAGACGCAACCGGTAAGCCGTTACGCCCTTAGGTGAATCACTCTGCGGCGGCGAGGATTTCAGCAATCCTCTTCCAAATTGTCACATCTCTCATGGGATTTGAATCAGGGTCAACATTTACCAATTAAACGAAATGAAATTGGAATACGAACGAATTATTGAATTTGTATAACTTTAAAAAACCTATATATATATATATATATATACATCGTTTCGGTAGCCAAAATTTTGTAATTTACGCAATTTTGAAATGTACTTGCGGTGTCATATTACATAACTTCCAAATCCCCCTTATAACGTCATAAGAAATTGGTTGTGACGCCATTGTTATAGTCGGAGATTCACAATCAGCATAACCTGAAATGTCTCATCGTACAAGTCCGGCCCCGATTCGAACTTTGGTTAGTTGCCACCGATCAAAGTATATTCCACATTATTGTATCAACGTACTTGTTTGGCCAAATTTTGGCGGTAAGCGGGCCCCCTGGTATAACTGCTTTTGGATTCTAGTAGGCCCGTGAGCTATGTTTCATTAGTTTTCATGCATTTTTTACTCAAATCATCTTTCAGATATTTCGGATAAACATCCCTGTTTAAATCTTATGACTTTGGGGCATGTACTGACTTAGCAATAAAGTTGCGCAATGACAGTAGAAGTCGAAATTTTTATTTTATTTCTTATAATATTTTTGAACGTATTATTCCAGCAGCATGTTCAGCTGCCAGAACGCAACATTTTGGCGTGAATACAGAAAAAAAAATTGCTTTAAAACAAGCCCTTGTTTATAATTGATAAAAATCAAAACCCTACGCGCAAGGATGATATCGACGATTGTTACGGGTGATATGACTTCGTTGATTAGTTTTGAGGTTTGGATCCAACACTTAAGACAATTGTGTTTATTTTTTAGTTATTTTTTTTAAATTAAATTCTTTTTTTGAATGTCTAATATTGCTAATCTAAGCCACAAACATCACATTTGCTATGTGAAGCTAGCTTCTTTACTTGCTAGATCGCATTCACTCAATTCGAAGTGGACACAACTGAGCACAAAATGATATAATTTTTGAATTTTTTCGGAGGAATTACATCTTTTAGGATACTTGATCTGGTTTTAAGGGGCTGCACATAGTATTGCTTGAAACAGTTGATGATGGCAACGAATACATATGATTTTCTCTAATATAATCGCAATTTCGTACATTTGAACGACGAAAATAGATCACAAAAGAATTAGTAAATGCATCTGGGAAAATAACCATACTAACAGATTTCTATTGAAACTTATCGATTTGTATTGAGATTGAATTATGCCAGTGTTTGATAAATTTTGATTTTTTGATAATATTTATTCATTTTTTTCAGTTTGTCGATTCTGCTGGAAGCATTTTTGTCAGCCCGGAAGAGAATGGTCTATTTTCAAGTTGAAAACGCGTTCATTTTCTACAGCATGAATATAAATATTAGAGATATAACTGATTTCCCGTATCAAGGGAAGGGTGCTTTATTTACCGAGCATTCATTATCTTCAATCGCGCTGCTTTGTTTTTTAAAGTGATGTAAGTCAACGGCATTGTTCGACAAGAGTAGGCAAGATATATATATAATATGATCCTGCTGATAAATTACTTGATTCAACTATTGGAATAATAAACAAAATATATGTTTAAAAAACGAACAAGTAACCTGTCGCTCAGAGCTGTATAAGTCGGGATAAGTCAAGAAAAGTACATACAATAAGTCTTTGAAAAACAAAAAAATTCAATGCAAGTTGCAAATATGGCATATAGATAGACACATGTTTTAGGAGTTTTGTTCTGTTAGTAAAAACTTTTTCAATAAAAAGAATCCCAATATTTTTATTTGTGAAAACCGTTGGTATAATTCTTGTCTAAAAATGCATGGCGATATAAAATCAGATTTTCATGACTTTGGGAAGTTTTTCAATTTTTCTGTTAATTTCATTAAACGAAACTAAAATGGCTGCTCAATACTCAATCAACATAATAAGGAAAAACGGTTGACTGGCGTCCAAATTCGAAAGTTCTGATGCAAAACCACAGTACATCAATGCAGCTGGAATTCCTATACGGTATCTTGGGTGGTAATACTATCTAATATCATGGGGTGATAAGTCTTTTAAAACATATGATTCACCGTGAAGACGTACTTTTTCCGCAATTGACTTTTATCAATCTGCAATTGCGAAACTCACCCACTGCTAGAAGTTAAAAAAATTATTTGCAATAACAGCTTGTTTTCTTCGAGACATTCTCTAATAATGAATCATTTATATTCATCGAACACCCATATGAATCATTTGCTGACGGACGTTGGTCTTATGAACATCAGCTGGTTGTGATTTGTATCCTGATATATGTGAATACGAACTTTTGGCATTGGTAATAGAATGGTTGTCAAGAATTGACTATCTTATGTATTAAATTTACTGTGTTGTATTCGATTCTTCAAATAGGCTACTCAGCACGATTAATATGCTCAAACGCTGCTTGCATTATTTACTGCTCGCCCTTATTTTTACGTTGCTTGAAGAAGACGAATCCATAAAAATTTCGACACTGGCGGAAAGTTTGCTTGTATATCAGTATGTCTATATTTTTATTTCACTCGATATACTCAACACCAAATACCCAAATAACAGCACGATGATTACTCACTCGACACGATCGTGGTAACGATTTTCCTGTCGAAGATAAATGTGACATCCACAAGTGACACGAAAGAACATCAAATATTCAATAAATTCATATTCTTTAATTGATCAATAATTTATGTGTATACATATCATGTATATCAAATTTTTTCGTTTTTGTTATTTATGGGAATAACATTTTATGACCCGTGGCCTCGTGTTTCGATTAATGATTACTAAAATTTGGCTTAGTCATATATTTAGTATTTTGGAATAAATATTCGAAAAATAGCAGCAACCAGAGTTAAATGTTTGAATGACTTGAGCTAAATATTGAACAGGGAAAACTGATCATTTATTGTTCGCGACATCGTTTTGGTTATCCCTTTTGTAGTATAACATAAATGAGCAAGTTTTATATATGATAAATATAACAAGAGTCTGATGCTCAAATGCATGAACACGAAGATCAAAACAAAGTAGTATAGTTATGCAATCATTCACATCAGACGATCGGCACCGCAGTTTCCACGACTTCGCCTGACCATTACCACGAACGAGAACTCGCCACAAGGTACGCATTTTTTAATTCGGTAACGTCATTGCAGACGAAAAACAAATCTCAGAGCCCGTTGAAATAAATAAAAGTAACATCGTTCGAGCGCAGTGCTCGTCAACCGGGTGTATAGTACACCCCAGGGTGTAACAAAAGTTTGAAGGGTGTTCCACACCGATAGGGTGTACCGTACCTAATCTTGAACGGGTACACACTAACACACGATATGCTAATTAAATGCGTCTAAACTTATGTATGGCATTTTCCTATTTTCGGTAATCTTCTTGTTTTAGGTATAGCGTCATAATATACTTTTGTAGCAGTTCGATACCTTTTTAACGATACATATATCAATAGGCTCTTGTCGTAAGATGTAAAAAAAACTAAACTACGAAAAGGGTGAGAAAAGTGATTTGGATTTTATTCGGTCTCATTCTAAGAAGCATATACTATTTACATAAATTTGCACAAAGACATGGAGGCAAATGAATTGAGGCTATTGTATTACGCCGAAGTGCGCTGGTTATCGAGAGGAAAAGTTTTGAAATGAGTTTTCTCTGCTGTGGAAAGATCTGTCTGTTTTTCGCTGGTTGCTATAGTTTGATTCGGGCTGTTAGTTTTCAAAATATCTTTTGGCTTGCAAATTGTCCTATCTAACAGCAATATTTGAAATCAGAAATCACCTAAATTTATTGATGCAAGGGAAGAGATGCTATATTTTTAAAGCTAGTAGCAAGATTCCGACTTTTAAAATGAAATTGAAATTGTGGCAGAATAATGTAGAAAATTGACATATTTTCAATTTTGAATGTCTGGGCTATTTGTGAATGGGAAATCGGAAACCCAAACATGGAAACCAAGTTGAGGTCAATTGTACGAAAACATCTTGATGTGCTACAGCTCAAATTGGGAGCCTGTTTTACGGTTGTTGAATATCATCATCTTGGTTCTCTAATATGGGCCATTCAGCCATTCGCAAGTGCAGAGGTTGCTCCTGTCTATCTTACTGGCGAACTGCTCGAATTACGATCAGATCCGGTAAAAAAATGCAGAGTTTAAAAGATAAAAAAAAAACTACAACGATTTGGGCAGAACTACCATAAAAGTTCCCGAGTATCGCAATCGCTTGCACAAAATGAATGAATTCCTTACGAATGACATACCTTCACAAACAAGGATTTTTTTGGAATCCAGGAAATTTAACCACCGACACTAATACACTGATGAGAGGGTCACTGGAAACAAGATTATAACCTCGCTCTGCACGACTGGATGATTGAATCCAAGAGCAACGTTCACATTAACTAAATAATAAACTATTGCATCGACATAAAAACATATTTGTATATATATATAACTTCTAAACATTATTTACGTGTTAAAAATGTAGGATGAGCGGGATGTACCAGATTTTGAGGAAGGGTTCAAAGGGTGTATACCACTCCAAATAAAGTTGGCGAGCACTGTTCTAGCGACAATACATACTTCAACCACTGAAAATTTCAAACCGAGCAGTTGAAGAGCAAAGGGATTTTCACACAACAAAAACAGGAATTCTAACAACAACAGCAACATAACAACTAAACGATCTGCATGTCCGCTTCGTGTCCAATATTATCGTAAGATTGATTTAGAAGCAACAAGATAACTGGAAATAGCGGGAACATATATCTTGAAAATGGAAAAGGCTTGATAGTCTTTGCCACACATTTGAAACTACGAACTAAACGCCATACTCTCATTTAGAATTTACTTTTTACGCATAAATTACAAATACTTTGATTATATATTATATTGTATTTATCAATATTCGGATACGCCAATCTCAATATTCACGGTACCCTGTATTCGTGTTTTCATTTGGAATATTTTTGTTTGATTTTGTTACAAAATTCTTCTTCCATATCCATCCAATCTCTTACAGCCTCCTCAGTTGAACGGCTTTTAAAATTAGGAAGAAGTTTTCTAGAAAAAAATAGGAAACGTTATTTTATTTTAGAACATTTGTTTAACCGTTCAAGGTTAACTCATATACGTCCATTTCATAGTAGTAAGAAAATTAAAAAAAGACTTTTCCAAATGCTATAAAAAAAATCCTAAATTATACCACGAAGACCGACATTGTGTGAAGAAAAACACATATGCATATCTGTTATCGGTTGTCATTAAAGACCATCGTATCTGAAAAAAGAAACTCCAATATTTCGATATTGATGCAGTTGTCAATTTTCAAGAGCAACAATTTTTCTTCAAGAAGTTGTTCCATCAATTTTGTGGAAAAGGCAAAATATATTGAAGAAGACTAATTTTATGGAATAATTATGTTTCTGAAACCCCATAATGGAGTAAAGTGGACGCAACACTTTTCGCGATACCAATCAACAATAGTATATCTACATAAACAACTTGAAACACTCTCTGGTAATCGAGAGAATGGAAAACATTAAAAAAACTTAGAACATACTTTCTCTTGTCAGACGACATGGCAGAGTATTCAGGTTGATATTTGTTTCTTTCTCTTGTTTTTATTAAGTTGGGATCGAAACCCATAACAACTGTGACCTTTTGGAAATAGTCGAGTAAAGACCCAATTTCGTCTCCACACCCATGAATTATTCCCTTTGCGTCATTCTTTATCAATTCTATGACAATTTTGGCCAAATCTTTTACGTATGTTGGTGATCGTGTCTGCAAAGAAATAAAGTTTTAAAATAATATTACTCAAGGCACGAAAGAGGGTTTTTGGTGGTTTTTCACTGTTTTTGCAAGATTTTTTTTTTGGTGGTTTTTCACGGGTTTAGAAATAAACTCATACAAACTGTGAACAAGCAACGGTTATGGAATAAAATCAGTTGAAATTATACATTTTTAAAATAACGGAGGGTTGATTTTGAGACAGATTCACTAGTGAGCAACTGGAAAATTTTGAGAATATAAATGTTATTCCGAATCGTAATGGGGCAAAGACGATTATTCTAAATTCTAAAACATTCACAAATTGTAATCGGACTGTATCAATATTTCAATGTGGGATATTTCATGTTGGCCTCAAATTTCAGGATAATAGTTATTAATCCACGGCAAGTTATTCCATGCATTGTCATTGAAACCCTTGAATTATGTAATGACGGCAATATTAAAGCAAGTAAATAGGATTTTTATGTTAAAAAATCCCTTGCAATGGCACCACTTTATTGAGGAGTTCAATGACATGAAAAATTACTACTGTCAACACGAAAAAATAAATTTTGGTGTCATCTGCTATCACATGGAGAAGTGGATCACTTTCAGGAAATTTGAATTTCTAGTTAAATAATGACGTTATCAGCAACAGAATAAACAAGAGTTGGCTCGAATAAACGGAGATATATATTAGACCCTTGTGACACAAAGTAATTTCACAATGAGATTTTTAATTCTAAACGTTTTCTCAAAAATATAGGATTTGGATTCAATGAACAGAAGTATTATGACCCAGCTGCTCAATGTTTTTTAGTGTTGATAATCTTTATACAAATTTTGATCGTTTGCCTTTCTCATCGGTCACCGCAGTAGAACCTTGTTAAACCATGGAGCAATATCATAGACAAGGGGTGTGCAGCCTTTAATACAGGAGGGCCAGATACAAATAACTTTGTAAAACCGCGGGCCGCATATTTTTTCAGCATAGGCTTTCTGTTAGTTTCGGCTACAAAATTTTGGTTATTGATCTTGTGACATGCGTTGTTCGCTTCGCACAAGCTAGCTGTTAGGGCATTGTGACGTCATAGACGTGGATAATAAATTGGACTCCGGTATAGGCTTTGCAACTCGAAGAGATTGGAATCACTTGAACGTATCAGATTAAGCTAAATTGAAAACTCGTTTTGCGGGCTGAACATCATTCAAAATTGGCACTTCTTCACGGACCGCACAATTTTTTTACTTGCGGGCCGCAGGCTGCACACCCCTGTTGTTGACCGTTGCATATTGATAAAACCTTGTCAATTTTAGAATTAAGGTACCTCATCAAATTTGTCCTGGTACCAATATTTGTTATTTAAATTAGGCTCGATATGTGGCAAAGAAAAATTATTTACCGCTTCTGGAACAAAGAATTCTTTTCCACTCATTAGATATTCATACAAGGTATAGAAAGCGCCAAACTGTCGGTGATCTTTCCCGTTTACCGTCGTTGTTCTTACAATCAATGCATCACCGTTAGTGGCATCAATGATTTGCTTTTCCATTTCATATTTATTTTTACCGTATGCAGAAAAAGGGTTCGCAACATCTGCTTCGTTGTAGGGACCATCTTTAATACCTATTAAGCAAATTTCAGTTTTTTTTGTCAGTGATGTCGGCTCTACATGAAAATAAATGCAACCATATGAAAAATTCGTGTTTTTCTCATTTATCAGAATTGGTAAGTATAACAATAGCTTATTTGCGTAGAAGTAGTTTGTCTATTAAAGTTCAATTATTGGTGAAATAGCAAGCTCATTCTTAGCAGCCAGTACAATGATCCAGGTTGTTATCTTCATATGTATATATCATACCTCTTTTGCCATCGAAAACATAGTCAGTAGAAATGGCTACAACTTTGATTCCTCTTCTTTTTGCACATTTGGCTATGTTTACTGGCCCTTTGATCATAACTTCAGCGGATTTATCAGGTTCAATATCGCACTGACCCACGTTTGTCCACGATCCACATATTATAACCACTTGAGGGCAGCAAATATCTAGTACATCGTCGGCGTGATCCTGATCCCTGGGATGTCAAAGAAAAAATTCTAATTGCAAAAGCTAATAACATATTGAAGACATGGTTTGATTGTCTGAAGTTCTGAACTACATCGTTTTACTCCCTATTTATGAATTTGATAAAGTCTGTAAGCACTTATTCTATCGCAGGCATACAGGGTGAGCCATTGCTGACTCGGCTCCATCAAAATCAGTCACACTCTTGACTGTACAGGTAAAGTCAGTTTTTACTTACATAAAAACACGTCAAGTAAAACATGTGTATAAATTCAAACTCTAAATCCCCCCATTTGGATCTGCTGCCCCTTATACAGCGTGCTGCAGGGGAGGATGCCCCCGTGGCCCTCACCGGTATGCATGACATACCACCAAAATTTTGACATTTTTAGTTTAAATATGCATAGAAACTATTTAAAATTTGAACGCCATTATAGCGGTTTTCTACTTTTTCCCTTTATTTGCTTGTTTCGAATATTCATTTTGACGAGCATACCTAAATTGATGATGAAACTTTTAAATTAAAATGTAATTGGACTCGCCATGTAATTTAGAACAACTTTACGTACTTTCCAGCTAGTTCCAAGTCGTACTTCATAGAACCTTTAGATACTCTGTGTTCAAAGTGTGTTTTCAATGTAATCATGTCTTCACAATTCTCATCAACATATGAACATATGGCACTTCCAACTGTAAAATATATAAGTTTGTTTTATCCCTGATATGCTGAGATTGAGCATTTTGAACTATATTTCGCCTAAAATCAGAAACAAGGCTAACGAGCTTAAAATTATTTTAAAACGATTAATCTGTTAATAACTAATTAAAATGGGTCTCAAACTGGGCTCAAAGTCAACTTGAGATTTAAAATGAGGAAAGTTGCGAGAGCAATGGCCACAAAGACCTTGTCAACGTATTTTTTGGGAAATTTAACTTAGCCCTACAGATTTTTGTTAGGCACTATATATATATATATATATATATATATATGACTATTTCAAACCAAACTTCGTTCAATGCAGTCAATGAGAATGTTGCTCACGTTTTCCTGAGGCTCCGATAACCAGGATCCGTTTTCTATTTGATTTAAATTTAATTGGATCAAGTTGCAAATCTACTGCCTTTGCATCCTTTTCTGAAATTATGACGTCATCGCATGTTGGTAGCTGAATGCAGAGAACAGGGTCTTTCCACGATATTGTCCTATCAGACACTGGGTTGAATGTACCACCCTGTTCAAATTTTGCATGAATAAATATTAGGTTTTAGATTCTTCATTTTCATTTGCAGTGGCATGTTCAATTTATAAAGTTTTTTGGTGCTCCCGAAGTATGCGAACCAAGATGGCGGACATCGGAACGTAACATGGGTAACAGGTTAGGGTTAGGCGATAATTTTTTTCCAATTTTCCTTATTTTAGTCCTATTATCAGCTCGAAGACTAGCCAAGAGCCTCCCGTAGTATTTATACCTAAAATTATGGCCTAACCCTAACCTAGTGCACATATTACATTCCGATGTCCGCCATCTTGGTTCGCATACTTCGGGAGCCCCAGTTTTTTTTTCAAGCAAATCACCTGAGCATACACCATAATAGAATTGTCTTTAGTTGCATAGAATGCATGAGCACATCCTGCGGGTACAAATACTTGCTTATGGTTTTCAGCCGTCAGTCTTACTCGAACCCATCTGAAAAAATATAGGGCACATTCCCATCAGAAATTCCAAATTTTTGAGGTTAGACAATCAAAAATAAAGAGGCGCAATTATTGAGCTTCCAGTAGTATCAAATATTGTTTCAAGTCAAGTAGGCACTTTTGAACTGCCTGAGGATAAATTTTCACAAGCAAAAAAAACATCCTTCTCCAATACACGAATAGCATAGCCGATAAGCCGATATCGGCTTTTTTCACTGCATGATTAAACGCCCTTTAGAATGTAGCAGATTGCAACGTTGCTGAGATTGCAACGTCATCTGTTGCGTATAAATGTTTTATGTTCTCACTACAGCACAGTGTAAACGTGCGTTATAAATTAAAATAGTATTACTCCGTGCCCTAATTGTAATTACATGAACTCGAAACAGGCAAATCCGGTCATCCGCATCTACAATTTTACATTGATATTCATTTCTGCTTTTTCGCCTTATGACTATAAGCCGTCATAGGAATTTGTAGGAGTAAAAAATTGAACTTTTACTTTAGAAATATGCAAAGGAGTAAATGAGAGCATAAAGGTTTACGTTATGACATAATATACATTTTTTCCTGTTAACCAAAATCAATCGGTATCACCACTATAATGCTATAAGTTTGTTAAAAGCCGTCGACAAAGGGCTGTCGAACATATTTGTTTGAGGTACATTTACGCTCTCTCTCTCTTAAGACTACTTTGGGACGGCACTCACTTCAAATACGTAGAAGAGTCTTCGCGGACATCAGCAATGATATCGTAAACTTCTCCAGATACACACGTTACAAGCTTGTAGTACGGTGAACAATGTAGACCTGTAGATAAAACAATTTTAAATGATCCTGCAGAGTAGTATTACAAACAATAAAACAAAGATTTAAGATTGGACAGAGGATTTAATCAGCAGTAGGAGCAATGGAGCTGAACGAGTATACGTATATTTTGGAAATAAAAAATATTTTGTAATGTGGATGAGGAACAAAAAAAACGATCTAGGAAAGATAACACAAAGAAAATGGTAGCACCTCTGAAAACATTTGCATGTGAGTGCGAGGTCGATAATTGTTGTATTTTTGTAATGGGAATCTCTTCAGGGTACTTTGTCACGTTGTATAGTTCTTCGAAATAACCTCGGTGATCTTTATATTGTGGGAATTCGATAACATAAGCGCCTTCCACGAATAATGGAGTAACTTTGATTTGAGACATCCTAACAGTATCCCTGTTGACTAGCAAAATATATCAGATGAAAAAAATAATTTATAAATTTAGTAAGAAAATTATGTTCAATTACACCAGAAGTTGTAATCACAGACTAATTAGAATCACAATCACCAGAAATTGTAATCACAGACTAATTAGAATCACAATCACCGGAAGTTGTAATCACAAACTAATTAATATCACAATTACCAAATGTTTTAATCACAGACTGGTCAATGAAGTCAAGTAAATAAATCAACCCTGTTAAGTAGATTATGATGCGACGGATGGTGCAACCATGCCTCTCATAAAAAAAACTCATGAGCACTAAAATAATGTTGCACACATCTTAATCTATGAATCTAATTGAAGTAAGCATAAAAAATTAGGTTTAAATGGAATAAGTCCCTCACTGCGTGTACTATTACTTTTGTATTCGACGTACGTCTATAGCAACAAATCGAATCTAACCCATTCGAAGGTCCATACAGCACATAATAGTGATGTGAATTGTAATATATTGTGAAGTTTCACCATCGAATTAAATTATTCTAAATAACAGATAACGAAAATGCACCTATAAAATTATTATATACACACGTGTAACAAACTCCACAAATACGTCTCGACGCTATGGTCAGTACTCAAGACACAAAGCAGGTGACACAAAAGTGTTTTCCGGCTGATAGTGTGAATTTATGCGAGGAAATGAATATTGTAAATTGACCTTGTTTGTGCAGCACATTCAGCACACACTGTTCGCATTCAAGTGATTAGATATTGAATTTCAGAGTCACCATCAATATCAAGCCCTGCTTGTCGTAATTTGAATCCCTAATTTCCTGAAACATTTTCGAAAATGAGATATTTTATCAGCTTTTGTAGCTTACTGCTTGTATCTTCTATAAAATTCACGACAGTGAAGCACTCACTATTCTCGAATCTGCTATTAGCTGTTAACCTACGTATACGTAAGCAATCCAAGTCAGCAAAACACTATAGATCTTATTGTAACGATCCATGTTATCGTCAATTGCTCAGCTGAAATATGTTTGCGGACCAATGCCTCATGTTTGACATGAATCTTAAGTCACACGAAATGTTAGACAAGTCATTACTGGAATCCATTCATTAAATCTCCAGGTTATATTCTATTGATTACGGTTCTAAACACATACGTACACCAACTAACCTTTCCGCGGAAATGCGCCGCAGGCCAACTTCGGAAACACGTGAGACGTGATATCAGCGCAAATTTCGCTAACAAGAAGACGCTAATATGCAGTGTATTATGAGCACAATAGAACGGAAATGAAGGATAATACTGCGTGCAGCCTAGTCTAAATGGACTAAGCTCGCGACGGGATTCAAATCCTCACTGCCTCTATTCATATTCTATAACTCGTGGTAGTTGTTTTACTTCACGGAATCGATAGACATCATGTACTCATTTGGTGTATTTTCGACTCAAACCCGCCAGTATCAGTTATCCCTATGTTATTGGAGTTGTCTGCGACTGAATAATGCGATTCTTGAGTAAATTTCCAACGTCCCCATTGGAGGTCATTAGTCCATTTAAGAGCATATAACCCTGGTGCCCAGTTTGCGTCTCAGCAAAAAACAAATATAGCACATACGACATTATAAAGCACCATAGTTAAAAGGAGGTGACCGTGCATTGGAATCTTAAAAGGAGTACTATGAGTGTTTGAACGTCTGAAATGTCAATATACACAACTCAACATGACCCCATCTGTATTTATTAAACCATTTTGAATATTGTGATATATCTGAATATATGAACGATTGCATATCGTGGGAGATAATGTTGTCATTTTCATATGTTGTCTTCTGTTTTTTATTAATCTTGCATTTTTCTTAATGGTTGAAATTTGTGCGTTTGAATTGAGTGTGTTGCCGTGATCCAAAGCGGGTTCGTTCTGCCTTTTTTCTAGTTTTGTCACCAAGTTGTTCCCCCAATTTGAAAAATCCGTCAACCGATAATTGGACGGCATTCGAAGTATCACAATCAAATTTAGTTATTAATTTTTTTAATCTATTTTGTCTGTTCTGCACCCCCCTATTTACTACAACACTATTTAAAAACGTGTCTAATAAGTTGCATACAAAATTTTGAGGGGAAATGGGACATTTCTCTGTTCTGGAATAGTGCACGATATCACTGAAATTTTTGACCATTCTGAGATATTATTGTAATACTAGCTTAGATTGGGGCATTGAAATCTTCTTCATTTTTATATGATTGTTGAAATTTTTCTTGTGATTTGATAAATAAAAATCTTGACTATATTCGTTGTTCGTTTTATATATATATTTACGATTAATGGATCTATGTGAGATATTCGTGAAATCTATCACGTTTTCAGTTTACTTTTCAGCCAGGAAGATAAGTGACAATGACGAGAGAGGTTCTTTAAATGTCTTTCATAGAGCTTTTGATAGAATGCATTCAAATACACCTCAGTGAATTTCATCAGAAATACAGAAAACATCGCTCAAACCAGGTCCAATTTGGTTTGGTAGGGAGCAGTGTTCCCTCTAAGATGTGCGCGCGCACACAGCTTTCACAGGCTGCGCACACGCATAGATTTACTGCGCACAGACGTATTTCGAGGTAATGTAACAATGTGCTCGGTTGGCAGGTTGAGAAAGTTTGTTGTTTGCCCACCCATTACCCGGTTAGAACGCCAAATGTTTTTCATTGGTTTTTGCACAAATATTAGTCATTTCCAAAAAAGTGCGCACACACCAAAATTTCTGCGCACACATACTACAAAAAATTAGAGGGAACATTGGTAGGGAGTCTAGAAGCAGATATAGTTACATATTCGTCAGCTAGCACTGTTCCAGCAAAGCTACGTTACTATGTGTTGTTAATTCAAACAAGTTTTGCTTTCTTCCATTCTAGTACCGCAATATTTTGTTATGAATATTTCACCCAAGCTGCTGCGAACGAACAACGGTGTGCATATAGCTATATTGAACAAGCAGTCGCTATATGCCTGTTGACGAAAGATTTGGAAAATTCACAAGATAATTGAATTTATGCAAATAAGATCACATAATATTATCTCTAATATTTCACTGGGTTCGATGGTGATGTTATATACAAATTATGCTGAAAACTTCTGTTCATTAAATTCTAACTTTTCTATGATTAACACAAAATGTACATTTATATCCTATAACTGCATAAACATTGTATTCGATATTGATCATCTTTTGCTTAGAATCCCGCAGTTGACGTGGCATTTAAGCGGAAAATTGTACGTACTTAATTTAGAATAAATTTGATTTTATAGTTAAAAAGCGCGATTTTTTCCTGTCGCGAATTTTTCCTGTCTCAAACATACCGTTTTCAGATTATGCTCGCTTCCCTGCTAATTCTGTTTATTATTGCTGTACTGCTGTTGTTTTGTCAGTGTATCAAGAGTAATCAAGATAAACTTACTTGCTAGCAAGCCTATCTCTGCTGATTGTAGTCTCGTGATCAGTGTTTAACTCCCTACTTAAACCTGAACTGGAGGCCATGGTTCACATTTTATTAATTCGTTTTTCGACATTTCTTGGACACCGAAGGGAGAACTCTTTGCATTTCTAGTGACTATTGTTACACTTGAAATTTTTTTGTACGACTTTTATATTTGCAGACATAATTAAATAGTCAACGCTATTTTCACTGCTTTACCTTGACTGCGCCTACGAGTCAGACTCCACACCTTTCCCATTTATTACCAGTACTTCAACGAGACAAATGGAATGCAGAAAAAATCGAAGCCAGGAGATCACAATTGTGTTGCGTTTGTTGGCTCGAATAGACTGTTATTGCCAGTTCATGAAATATCAGTTCACTCGTTTGTTGATAAGATGAGGGACCCTGTAAGATACAATATCTGTGTTGCTGCAGTTGAAACAATCGCAATTCAGTGATTTTATACAAATAGAAGAAGTTGGCATATATAATTGATCGCTAATGGTTTTCCTTATTTTAGTTCTATTATGAGTTCAGGGGCTGTCTGTGTTGGCCAAGTGAATACACCGCCTGCACATAAGTTTCAGTCCCTTTACACAACTTGATGTAAAGTAGGCAGACAAAATTAGTTACCTACATATTTGTACACACACTACGGGAGCGTCGTACGGAATAAAAATATGGTCTAACAATAACCTGATACACACACTACAGGAATACCGCAAACATCCAGAAAATTTCAAGAGTGTGGGCGTGTGGCTGACATTTGGCTGCATGGATACGATTATCCTTAGTATCCCATCGTACGGGATAGACCACTTGACGCTGCTGGTCTAACATACTACTAACCAGTGGCGTCGCGTCAATAGAGCCAAACGGCAATGCCCCGGTTGTTTTTTCGGTATAATAAAAAATATTCGAAAAATTCCTCAATATCGGTTGCACAGACTGTCTACACTAGCCATATTCTCCCGACATGGTTCATTTTTCGCTCGCAAAGCCTTCGCCAAACGTCGACGGGGCGACGCCGATTTTGCCCCGGTTGCTCATTGTATATCGTATTCTCTCTTTTATCTTCCACTCGCCGCGTTTGTCTCGTTTGTTTTCTGTTTCTTTTACTAAATCATCGGGGCCGATCGGGGCTAGCCCCGAAATTATGACGACACAATGCCGACGTTTCTTACAACAACGTGTTGACATATTCACGCATTCCTTCTCGTTCGTTGGTTGCTTGAAGAGTTGATAGTTTCCTCGCCTTCGTTTTTGTCGCTTGTTTCGCTATTTGAATCAGTTAGAGACCTTTAGTCCATTTGCTTTCGATTTTCCACATTCCTTTTGAGCTCCTCACTTCTTTCCGGCTTCGCATTTCTTAGCCTTAGACCTCATAATGAATAAGGTTAATGCACTACTTCGCAATCCGTTTTCGCAGCTGCCGCTGGAACAAAAATTAGAGGTACAACGTCTTGGGCCTTATCAACCAAAAATTTGTTCACTGGAACAATCCCATGACGCAGGAAAGCGTCGGCGTACATTCTGCGCAGAAACTTGGTATAAAAACACGAATGGTTGTGTTACAGCGAGGACAAAAATGCACTTTTTTGTTTTTATTGCCTACTTTTTGCTACCGCCCGTGACTCACGTTGGTTTTAGAGATCTTAAACATCTTTCCGAGCGTGCCAGGGATCATCAATCTTCTATGGAGCATCTGGACAATGCAGTAAAATACCGAACATTCGGAAGGGTTAATATTGCAGCACAGTTGGATGAAGGACGCGCGGTTTCTATTCGTCGGCACAACCAAAACGTCGAGAAAAACCGCCATGTTCTCGGTCGATTGATAGATGTTTTGAAGTTCATTGGTTGTCACTAGCTGTCCCTCCGTGGGCACGATGAACGGGCTGGCTCTTCTAATAGAGGGGTATTTTTGGATATGGTGGAATACACCGCATCCCTAGATACAGTATTGAGAGATCATCTTGATGCCGCAACTGTTTCGAAAGGGACATCTAAGGATATCCAAAATGATTTGCTCGACTCAATGTATAAAATTTATTTACAACATTTGGCTCTGTAAATTGAGAATTGCCAGTTCCTTTCGATTCAGTCTGACGAGACAACTGACATCACGTGCGTTTCCCAACTGGCTGTGATTTTTCGGTTTGTGAAAGATGGTAAACCTACCAAGAGATTTCACAGCTTTGTACCAATCGTTGATCGCACGGCTTGCGGGATATCGGCTGTACTGAAAGAAGTGTTACAGCCTTACAACGCGAAGTCAAAATTGATAGCTCAAACTTATGACGGTGCGGCAGTCATGAGTGAGTCGAAAGATGGTGTTCAAGTTTATATAAAAGAAGATATTCCTCATGCGCATTTTTTACATTGTTATGCACACCAATTTAACCTCGTTATTAAAAATATGTGTCTTGATACCCATCTCGTCCGTATATTTTTTGCAAATGTTTCGGGGTTTTCTTCATTTTTTTCCGTTTCGCCGGAGCGCTCTGACCTCCTTCGCCAGATATGTAGCCGCCATCTCCCAGCTTGTGCGCCAACACGTTGGAACTTCCAATCACGCGTGGTACAGGGCGTGTCCGAAATTAGGTCTGAGCTCATTGAGTGTTTCAATGGCATTCAGAGCTCTCCGGTTTGGGACGAACGCTCTGTGAGGGAGGCGGCAGGTCTAAAGCGTCTGCTAGAAGATGGTGAGTTTTCATTTTTTCTCGCTTTTTTCTCCACAATATTCTATCACGTGGATGTATTATACGGCGCATTGCAGTCAAGGCTAATGGATGGAGCGTCTGTGCAGTCGTGTATTTCAGACCTCTGCGATGCTGTATCTCGTATCCGGGAAACAATAAAATACGACGACACATGGAGTGCTTCTTTACGCCGCGGGCAAACAACGCAGCGTTTGATTTTGTCTGCAAAGGAATGCTGCGACATTCTGGTGAATCACATAGGCGATCGTCTGCGCACTGAACACCTTGCCGCGTTCTCTTTGATGAACCCCAAAAATTTTTCAAAATTTGCACGTCAATTTCCCATCCATTTTTTGGCTACTGTCTCCAAATTTAACCCCATGATAAACGCGTAAATTGGAAAATGAATTGCGATGTATATACACCAATCAAACTTTTTTGAACATCACATCAACTTGCGCGCTCTATGGGTTCCTCATATATGGGTTCCTCGTATAACACTCTAGTAACTACCTTTGGGGCGTCTGCAAAATTTCTGGACATCATTTTGACGACGCCTATTTCTTCCGCCGACGCAGAGCGAACATTCAGCACGCTGAAACGTATTAAAACGTATCTCAGAAACACAATGAAGCAAGATAGATTAAATTCCTTAGCTGTTTTATCCATTCACATAGACGTTATTTCTGGGATGCATGACTTTAATCAGCGCGTTATTGAGCATTTTGCTTCCAAGAAACCGCGGCGTGTTGCATATATGTTCAAGCAGTAGAAGTCCAGCAGCATATATATCTATGAGTGAGCGACGCATGTCCTTATCTTTGCATTAACTTTCCTTTCTTCATAGTAACGTTTTAAACCTTATTTTAGGTTTTGTCTGCTTTCCCGAAGTTTCTGTTAATATGTCATTGTATTTATCTGGGTAAATATTGCCTTTCCTTTTGAAAGAGGTTTCAAAATAAACTATGTCTATATTTATTAATCCCTTGACTTGGACCGGTTTTAAAGACACTCTCTTATCGTTAAAAATTGTCGCTTTTGCCGATTGGTTGTTACCGATGGAATGGTTTTTATACTCATAAAATGATGGGAGAACTTAAAGCGCTCATCCTGTCCCCGTAGATGGGGGTGACTTGGTCCCGCAGTAGCTTGCCCCGGTTGTCAAAATGACCACGCGCTGCCACTGCTACTAACTATCATAACAGTACCATAATGGGTACTCTGAGCTCCGTTATTATTGCTGCCAGTTTTCGCTTATGTCGAAGCAAACAGATCAATTCTCAATTACCCATTGCTTGTATTGTATTGTGACTTTCATTGTTATCGGTGTCTAGCAACTCGGTTAAGCAAAGTCAAGGAGCAGCATATTTGTAGTTTTTTCACTGTAGTCTGACTCTTCCACACGGAGTCTATGGCTCGAATCTTCGACATACTATTTATTCATTGTATTCGGCATGCATATCTTCTTTTTTCGCAACATTTGCTTTTCGTAGTGTCAGATTTTCGATATTTATACGATTATATAGGCGCAGTAGATTAATATTGAGATAAATAACTGTTTATCCATTTCTTATCCAAAGTTTATACTAATTATGATTTTCTTGTATTATTTACATCCGTTATAACACAGATGAGTCCCAAACATAATTCATGTGAGCCTAATTGGCTGTCCAGTCAATCTCTGTCGTTAAGTACTGCAATTTCGTGCTTTTTTAAGTGACTAATTTAAATTTTTGTTTTTACTTATTATAAATATTCTGAGAACCACTTGAATGCCAATATATATCCTTTTACTGCCCACTTGTCATACTTGTTGATATATCTTTTCTCCTCACATTATACACTTCATAATTACGAGCCCAAATGCGATTTAAACAATTAGCACATGATCATTCTGCCCTACATACAATATCCTGAGCTCAAAAATTGATTTCTGTTTTGGTAACGCATTCCAGCATATTCATGTATTATCTCCAAAGTACACAAAGTAATATTCTGCTAATAAAAATGAGAAACTCACTCAATGGTACACTAAAATTGTTCATCCCCTATGTGGCCTAACGTTTTCATCGAAATAAGTTCTGTGACCCAAATTTCAGGCATGAATTGTCCCTATGACTATTAATTTAACTTTCCAACATGTAATTCCGTAGCGTTCTAATGACGGCAATTGCGAATTTAGTGAAATTAGCAAACAAAAGTTTATTATTTTATTAACCGGGTACTTTATTACAGAAAAGCATGTCTTTGAAAATACATTTTTAAATTGTAAAACAACATGTATTGTCGTTGTGTGTAACCGGAGTAGACTTCAATCATCTCTGAATAAACATAAATGCATCCAATTCAATCTTGTGTAATCTCAAATGACTAAATGTTATTCTTCGCTCTCGCCTTCTCTAGTAATTGTAACAGTAACATCACCGGCAGAAAACCAGTTGGAAGTGCCATCTTCTGATTGTAGGTAATCTATGCTAAAGCTCACCTGTAAAAAACAAATTTCGAGATATGAAATTGTACATGAATGAGGTCATTATTTATGAAGTCATATTTCTTATTTACCCATCCGGTAGTTACACACAAAAACTCGTTGTGAATCGAGCGCGTCTTTCGGTGTAAATTTTTATATTGCTGATTACTTACATTTATATCCAAATAAAAACAAAAAATTGAAATGTAATTTTTTTTAATTTTGTTACGCCAAAGAAGATCTCAAACCATTGGGATTGAGTCCTAAAAATCGAATGAGTGAGTGAAAATAAAATATATCATTTTGAACCTATGTGGGCACGCATTATTATTCTTTTTCGTTCTACGAACATCATACAAATATTGAGTTATGTATTTGCTCAAACCTCTTTCATATCATCGACTCCCTCAGCATTTTGAAATCCACTCAAGGTGAACGTAGTTGAGTCGGAAGAAGTGACGGTATATCTGCTGTCCATTGTTGTAAACTGGATTGATAAATATAGCTATGTTATATATTGTATTTTGAGAAGATCGTGTACGATCGAAAGTTATACAGAATAGTGGGTGTTCGTTAGTTCAATAGAATATGCTATGAATTAATTTATTGATATGACATATCACTGAATGAAACCAAATTTGATGATTTAATTTTCTGTCTGATTGGTATTTTTAAAACCTGCATTTGTGCAACACAATATCATTTTTTTATTTTCATCATATCATCGTTTTACACTAATAACCGTGAATTATATTCCTAATTCTTCGATTCTGAATCTTTAATAAAGAATATATATGTGCATTCTGCGCCGGAATAATACTAGGGTATGACTACAAATACATTGGTTGGTAAAAAAGTAATATACTCCAAATGATAAAAAAAAAATAAAAAATAAAATTATTACGTCACAGTAACATATCAGCGAAATCGTTGATAGTAACATGCTGATATTAGATACATAAATTAAATACTTACATTGAATCTAGCGACTGCAACTGGGAACGTAACGGTCAAGACATCTCCTTCGTGAAATCCATTTGTGTAGTATACATTAGAACTCGCTTCCTTCACCAAGTTATTTTGTGGGAAAGAATAGACGCTTACTGAAAAAGTGACGGTTTGACACATTGGTGATAAAAAAAAATAAAATTTTTTTTATACAGTGACAGCGAAGGAAGAGATTAAAAACGAGTTCCGAGTATTTAAAGAAATATGTGCTCATAAGACAATGTAATACTGAATATTAAAAAAATCTTCACAAACTTCTTTTTTTGCGTTCGATACGTACGTATTTCGGTAAACTTTTCATTAATCTATCGTTTTGCAAAATTGCAGAATCCCATTACAAATTCGAATTACAGAATTGCAAATTCAAAAATATCAATCCCAACTAAATTGATTTTTACAGATCTCTCAAATATCTGCTATGTTAATGTATTTTGGGCGGCCTAATATTAAAATAATAATTTGAAATTTCAAAATGAACAAATTAAAACAGCTTATTAACAAATTCCAACGCAATGTAAAGAAAGTTTAATTGTAGAAAATTGAATTTATGGAAACGAGTTCATTACGATTTAAAAAGATTGCTTATATTAATATACTTGAATAATGTTATAAACTCGCAATGAGTAAGAAAGAATACACTTCCATATAATTTCCAAAAACAACGTACTTTCTTCCACATCAGTTGGGTCACATGTAAATTGTATATCAGTCAAATTGAATATTTCGTCTCTGTTGAACATTATTAAAACATTGAATGTGCTGTTTGCAGCTTCCCAGCCGGCTGGTGCTGAAATCTTATAACGACCTTCCACAGGACTAGAATCTCCATTGATGTGGCCATTCATTACCTGTGAAATGTGATTTATGAAATAGGTGAAATGACGAATGAAGGAAACAAATGAAACGTAATCGTGAATTTCTGGAGTTCGAATTCATTCCCTAACACCCTATGGAAAAATTTATATAACGACTGTGTGATACGTGGTGTTACGTAGTATGAAAACTTGGTTCAAATGTTCAAAATAATATATATATATCTATGAGTGAGCGACGCATGTCCTTATCTTTGCATTAACTTTCCTTTCTTCATAGTAACGTTTTAAACCTTATTTTAGGTTTTGTCTGCTTTCCCGAAGTTTCTGTTAATATGTCATTGTATTTATCTGGGTAAATATTGCCTTTCCTTTTGAAAGAGGTTTCAAAATAAACTATGTCTATATTTATTAATCCCTTGACTTGGACCGGTTTTAAAGACACTCTCTTATCGTTAAAAATTGTCGCTTTTGCCGATTGGTTGTTACCGATGGAATGGTTTTTATACTCATAAAATGATGGGAGAACTTAAAGCGCTCATCCTGTCCCCGTAGATGGGGGTGACTTGGTCCCGCAGTAGCTTGCCCCGGTTGTCAAAATGACCACGCGCCGCCACTGCTACTAACTATCATAACAGTACCATAATGGGTACTCTGAGCTCCGTTATTATTGCTGCCAGTTTTCGCTTATGTCGAAGCAAACAGATCAATTCTCAATTACCCATTGCTTGTATTGTATTGTGACTTTCATTGTTATCGGTGTCTAGCAACTCGGTTAAGCAAAGTCAAGGAGCAGCATATTTGTAGTTTTTTCACTGTAGTCTGACTCTTCCACACGGAGTCTATGGCTCGAATCTTCGACATACTATTTATTCATTGTATTCGGCATGCATATCTTCTTTTTTCGCAACATTTGCTTTTCGTAGTGTCAGATTTTCGATATTTATACGATTATATAGGCGCAGTAGATTAATATTGAGATAAATAACTGTTTATCCATTTCTTATCCAAAGTTTATACTAATTATGATTTTCTTGTATTATTTACATCCGTTATAACACAGATGAGTCCCAAACATAATTCATGTGAGCCTAATTGGCTGTCCAGTCAATCTCTGTCGTTAAGTACTGCAATTTCGTGCTTTTTTAAGTGACTAATTTAAATTTTTGTTTTTACTTATTATAAATATTCTGAGAACCACTTGAATGCCAATATATATCCTTTTACTGCCCACTTGTCATACTTGTTGATATATCTTTTCTCCTCACATTATACACTTCATAATTACGAGCCCAAATGCGATTTAAACAATTAGCACATGATCATTCTGCCCTACATACAATATCCTGAGCTCAAAAATTGATTTCTGTTTTGGTAACGCATTCCAGCATATTCATGTATTATCTCCAAAGTACACAAAGTAATATTCTGCTAATAAAAATGAGAAACTCACTCAATGGTACACTAAAATTGTTCATCCCCTATGTGGCCTAACGTTTTCATCGAAATAAATTCTGTGACCCAAATTTCAGGCATGAATTGTCCCTATGACTATTAATTTAACTTTCCAACATGTAATTCCGTAGCGTTCTAATGACGGCAATTGCGAATTTAGTGAAATTAGCAAACAAAAGTTTATTATTTTATTAACCGGGTACTTTATTACAGAAAAGCATGTCTTTGAAAATACATTTTTAAATTGTAAAACAACATGTATTGTCGTTGTGTGTAACCAGAGTAGACTTCAATCATCTCTGAATAAACATAAATGCATCCAATTCAATCTTGTGTAATCTCAAATGACTAAATGTTATTCTTCGCTCTCGCCTTCTCTAGTAATTGTAACAGTAACATCACCGGCAGAAAACCAGTTGGAAGTGCCATCTTCTGATTGTAGGTAATCTATGCTAAAGCTCACCTGTAAAAAACAAATTTCGAGATATGAAATTGTACATGAATGAGGTCATTATTTATGAAGTCATATTTCTTATTTACCCATCCGGTAGTTACACACAAAAACTCGTTGTGAATCGAGCGCGTCTTTCGGTGTAAATTTTTATATTGCTGATTACTTACATTTATATCCAAATAAAAACAAAAAATTGAAATGTAATTTTTTTTAATTTTGTTACGCCAAAGAAGATCTCAAACCATTGGGATTGAGTCCTAAAAATCGAATGAGTGAGTGAAAATAAAATATATCATTTTGAACCTATGTGGGCACGCATTATTATTCTTTTTCGTTCTACGAACATCATACAAATATTGAGTTATGTATTTGCTCAAACCTCTTTCATATCATCGACTCCCTCAGCATTTTGAAATCCACTCAAGGTGAACGTAGTTGAGTCGGAAGAAGTGACGGTATATCTGCTGTCCATTGTTGTAAACTGGATTGATAAATATAGCTATGTTATATATTGTATTTTGAGAAGATCGTGTACGATCGAAAGTTATACAGAATAGTGGGTGTTCGTTAGTTCAATAGAATATGCTATGAATTAATTTATTGATATGACATATCACTGAATGAAACCAAATTTGATGATTTAATTTTCTGTCTGATTGGTATTTTTAAAACCTGCATTTGTGCAACACAATATCATTTTTTTATTTTCATCATATCATCGTTTTACACTAATAACCGTGAATTATATTCCTAATTCTTCGATTCTGAATCTTTAATAAAGAATATATATGTGCATTCTGCGCCGGAATAATACTAGGGTATGACTACAAATACATTGGTTGGTAAAAAAGTAATATACTCCAAATGATAAAAAAAAAATAAAAAAAAAAATTATTACGTCACAGTAACATATCAGCGAAATCGTTGATAGTAACATGCTGATATTAGATACATAAATTAAATACTTACATTGAATCTAGCGACTGCAACTGGGAACGTAACGGTCAAGACATCTCCTTCGTGAAATCCATTTGTGTAGTATACATTAGAACTCGCTTCCTTCACCAAGTTATTTTGTGGGAAAGAATAGACGCTTACTGAAAAAGTGACGGTTTGACACATTGGTGATAAAAAAAAATAAAATTTTTTTTATACAGTGACAGCGAAGGAAGAGATTAAAAACGAGTTCCGAGTATTTAAAGAAATATGTGCTCATAAGACAATGTAATACTGAATATTAAAAAAATCTTCACAAACTTCTTTTTTTGCGTTCGATACGTACGTATTTCGGTAAACTTTTCATTAATCTATCGTTTTGCAAAATTGCAGAATCCCATTACAAATTCGAATTACAGAATTGCAAATTCAAAAATATCAATCCCAACTAAATTGATTTTTACAGATCTCTCAAATATCTGCTATGTTAATGTATTTTGGGCGGCCTAATATTAAAATAATAATTTGAAATTTCAAAATGAACAAATTAAAACAGCTTATTAACAAATTCCAACGCAATGTAAAGAAAGTTTAATTGTAGAAAATTGAATTTATGGAAACGAGTTCATTACGATTTAAAAAGATTGCTTATATTAATATACTTGAATAATGTTATAAACTCGCAATGAGTAAGAAAGAATACACTTCCATATAATTTCCAAAAACAACGTACTTTCTTCCACATCAGTTGGGTCACATGTAAATTGTATATCAGTCAAATTGAATATTTCGTCTCTGTTGAACATTATTAAAACATTGAATGTGCTGTTTGCAGCTTCCCAGCCGGCTGGTGCTGAAATCTTATAACGACCTTCCACAGGACTAGAATCTCCATTGATGTGGCCATTCATTACCTGTGAAATGTGATTTATGAAATAGGTGAAATGACGAATGAAGGAAACAAATGAAACGTAATCGTGAATTTCTGGAGTTCGAATTCATTCCCTAACACCCTATGGAAAAATTTATATAACGACTGTGTGATACGTGGTGTTACGTAGTATGAAAACTTGGTTCAAATGTTCAAAATAATATATATATATCTATGAGTGAGCGACGCATGTCCTTATCTTTGCATTAACTTTCCTTTCTTCATAGTAACGTTTTAAACCTTATTTTAGGTTTTGTCTGCTTTCCCGAAGTTTCTGTTAATATGTCATTGTATTTATCTGGGTAAATATTGCCTTTCCTTTTGAAAGAGGTTTCAAAATAAACTATGTCTATATTTATTAATCCCTTGACTTGGACCGGTTTTAAAGACACTCTCTTATCGTTAAAAATTGTCGCTTTTGCCGATTGGTTGTTACCGATGGAATGGTTTTTATACTCATAAAATGATGGGAGAACTTAAAGCGCTCATCCTGTCCCCGTAGATGGGGGTGACTTGGTCCCGCAGTAGCTTGCCCCGGTTGTCAAAATGACCACGCGCCGCCACTGCTACTAACTATCATAACAGTACCATAATGGGTACTCTGAGCTCCGTTATTATTGCTGCCAGTTTTCGCTTATGTCGAAGCAAACAGATCAATTCTCAATTACCCATTGCTTGTATTGTATTGTGACTTTCATTGTTATCGGTGTCTAGCAACTCGGTTAAGCAAAGTCAAGGAGCAGCATATTTGTAGTTTTTTCACTGTAGTCTGACTCTTCCACACGGAGTCTATGGCTCGAATCTTCGACATACTATTTATTCATTGTATTCGGCATGCATATCTTCTTTTTTCGCAACATTTGCTTTTCGTAGTGTCAGATTTTCGATATTTATACGATTATATAGGCGCAGTAGATTAATATTGAGATAAATAACTGTTTATCCATTTCTTATCCAAAGTTTATACTAATTATGATTTTCTTGTATTATTTACATCCGTTATAACACAGATGAGTCCCAAACATAATTCATGTGAGCCTAATTGGCTGTCCAGTCAATCTCTGTCGTTAAGTACTGCAATTTCGTGCTTTTTTAAGTGACTAATTTAAATTTTTGTTTTTACTTATTATAAATATTCTGAGAACCACTTGAATGCCAATATATATCCTTTTACTGCCCACTTGTCATACTTGTTGATATATCTTTTCTCCTCACATTATACACTTCATAATTACGAGCCCAAATGCGATTTAAACAATTAGCACATGATCATTCTGCCCTACATACAATATCCTGAGCTCAAAAATTGATTTCTGTTTTGGTAACGCATTCCAGCATATTCATGTATTATCTCCAAAGTACACAAAGTAATATTCTGCTAATAAAAATGAGAAACTCACTCAATGGTACACTAAAATTGTTCATCCCCTATGTGGCCTAACGTTTTCATCGAAATAAATTCTGTGACCCAAATTTCAGGCATGAATTGTCCCTATGACTATTAATTTAACTTTCCAACATGTAATTCCGTAGCGTTCTAATGACGGCAATTGCGAATTTAGTGAAATTAGCAAACAAAAGTTTATTATTTTATTAACCGGGTACTTTATTACAGAAAAGCATGTCTTTGAAAATACATTTTTAAATTGTAAAACAACATGTATTGTCGTTGTGTGTAACCAGAGTAGACTTCAATCATCTCTGAATAAACATAAATGCATCCAATTCAATCTTGTGTAATCTCAAATGACTAAATGTTATTCTTCGCTCTCGCCTTCTCTAGTAATTGTAACAGTAACATCACCGGCAGAAAACCAGTTGGAAGTGCCATCTTCTGATTGTAGGTAATCTATGCTAAAGCTCACCTGTAAAAAACAAATTTCGAGATATGAAATTGTACATGAATGAGGTCATTATTTATGAAGTCATATTTCTCTTTTACCCATCCGGTAGTTACACACAAAAACTCGTTGTGAATCGAGCGCGTCTTTCGGTGTAAATTTTTATATTGCTGATTACTTACATTTATATCCAAATAAAAACAAAAAATTGAAATGTAATTTTTTATAATTTTGTTACGCCAAAGAAGATCTCAAACCATTGGGATTGAGTCCTAAAAATCGAATGAGTGAGTGAAAATAAAATATATCATTTTGAACCTATGTGGGCACGCATTATTATTCTTTTTCGTTCTACGAACATCATACAAATATTGAGTTATGTATTTGCTCAAACCTCTTTCATATCATCGACTCCCTCAGCATTTTGAAATCCACTCAAGGTGAACGTAGTTGAGTCGGAAGAAGTGACGGTATATCTGCTGTCCATTGTTGTAAACTGGATTGATAAATATAGCTATGTTATATATTGTATTTTGAGAAGATCGTGTACGATCGAAAGTTATACAGAATAGTGGGTGTTCGTTAGTTCAATAGAATATGCTATGAATTAATTTATTGATATGACATATCACTGAATGAAACCAAATTTGATGATTTAATTTTCTGTCTGATTGGTATTTTTAAAACCTGCATTTGTGCAACACAATATCATTTTTTTATTTTCATCATATCATCGTTTTACACTAATAACCGTGAATTATATTCCTAATTCTTCGATTCTGAATCTTTAATAAAGAATATATATGTGCATTCTGCGCCGGAATAATACTAGGGTATGACTACAAATACATTGGTTGGTAAAAAAGTAATATACTCCAAATGATAAAAAAAAAATAAAAAATAAAATTATTACGTCACAGTAACATATCAGCGAAATCGTTGATAGTAACATGCTGATATTAGATACATAAATTAAATACTTACATTGAATCTAGCGACTGCAACTGGGAACGTAACGGTCAAGACATCTCCTTCGTGAAATCCATTTGTGTAGTATACATTAGAACTCGCTTCCTTCACCAAGTTATTTTGTGGGAAAGAATAGACGCTTACTGAAAAAGTGACGGTTTGACACATTGGTAATCAAAAAAAAGATAATTTTTATATAGTGACAGCGAAGGAAGAGATTAAAAACGAGTTCCGAGTATTTAAAGAAATATGTGCTCATAAAACAATGTAATACTGAAGATTAAAAAAATCTTCACAAACTTCTTTTTTTGCGTTCGATACGTACGTATTTTGGTAAACTTTTCATTAATCTATCGTTTTGCAAAATTGCAGAATCCCATTACAAATTCGAATTACAGAATTGCAAATTCAAAAATATCAATCCCAACTGAATTAATTTTTACAGATTTCTCAAATATCTGCTATTTTAATGTATTTTGGGCGGCCTAATATTAAAATAATAATTTGAAATTTCAAAATGAACAAATTAAAACAGCTTATTAACAAATTCCAACGCAATGTAAAGAAAGTTTAATTGTAGAAAATTGGATTTATGGAAACGAGTTCATTACGATTTAAAAAGATTGCTTATATTAATATACTTGAATAATGTTATAAACTCGCAATGAGTAAGAAAGAATACACTTTCATATAATTTCCAAATACAACGTACTTTCTTCCACATCAGTTGGGTCACATGTAAATACTATATCTGTCAAATTGAATATTTCGTCTCTGTTGAACATTATTAAAACATTGAATGTGCTGTTTGCAGCTTCCCAGCCGGCTGGTGCTGAAATCTTATAACGACCTTCCACAGGACTAGAATCTCCATTGATGTGGCCATTCATTACCTGTGAAATGTGATTTATGAAATAGGTGAAATGACGAATGAAGGAAACAAAGGAAACGTAATCGTGAATTTCTGGAGTTCGAATTCATTCCCTAACACCCTATGGAAAAATTTATATAACGACTGTGTGATACGTGGTGTTACGTAGTATGAAAACTTGGTTCAAATGTTCAAAGTAATATATATATATGTCGAGATTCAAATTTTTATTTATATAGAAAGCATACTGACATGGAACATGTTGACTGCTTCTGGCAAGTTTACAATGCAGCTTCCATCCTCCAATCCTTCGTATACCAAGCTTACGATAGCTCCAGCAAGCGAGTGATCGTTCTGCGGCCACTCGGTGTTAACAAGCACTATAATGAAAATCATATGTTCAAAAAAATCAATTGTTATTTTATTGAGCGTTTCCCAATAAAGACAAAATTGGTTGAACAAATAGAATTAAATATATCAATGCTATCGAATATTTTTCTATACCTGAAACTCCCTCTGATTCCTCCTCTTGTGCAAATGCAGATCCCAACAATAGAAATGTAGCTATTACTATAAATTTCATTGTTTTCTAAAAATAAGTTAGCGTAATAATGAAACGAATTCTATTTTGATTTTTTAATATCTATATGATTAGTTCAATAAGGTTGTCAAGTTATTTTAAGTAATATGATGTGAAATGCTTTTTCTACAATGACAACCGTTACCGAAATTCTATGACGTTGGGCTGAATTTTTATGGTCAATTTGATCAGCCAAAAACTGGAATTTTGAGAGATTGAAGCAAATATTTTGAATACCAATAGTTCTCTATGTTATACTGACTTGAATTCGGGGAATGAATGCACGTGGTTTGACTATGATTCTTATATCGGTAGTTTCGTTACTATTTTGGGAAAATTGATTCTATTGGGCATGGCCATCAATAAAACTGGGTTGTTGAAAATATTCTTCAAGTTTACAATTAGAACTGTTTTATTTTTTTGTTTGTTTTTTAAATTGACCTGAAGTACTTCCTAATCATATGTAGACCTACTTGCGCATCACATTTAGTGTTTTAGATTCAAGTTTTTCGACTCTGTGGAGGATAAAAGCCAAGAAATGGGAATTGAACATCAATTTATTGGCTTAGTTTCGAATCCAAAATGGCGCAAAATATTTTATATGTTTTACGTCAACCAATACGTGAATAGTCTTGGTAATACAAGAGCAGCAGCTTCCTAAAATTCAATTATAACTCAACATACCTTGTACTTGATGTAGTCGAACAGCGACGAATGAAGACAGCGATGACACAGATGATCTTGGCTTTTTCTTCGGCTATATGTAGGGAGAGGTAATTTCGCAATCTCTTCACGTGAACCATTTATTTATTTCAATTTCAAAATACCGATGAGATCATCGAGAAGTACCAGTATAACAACTTTGATATTTAAGTAGACGCCAAAGGCAAAATACGTGTTTTCTTTATGATCTTAATCGCACTTACTTTTAGCTTTACACGTATCGCTAAAATTGAACTTAATTATAATTCGATAAAACTTCACTTGAAGCTTGATAAAATTATATTAGTTTACTATTATTTTAATTTATGAATAAAATATAATTGAAACGAAAGAAAGTTTTCCAGATAGTGCTTCACTCATGCTTTTTTTTTCGAGATTTCTTACATTGCTTATTTCTGAGTTGGCTATAGGTTATTCGCGCGAGATTTTTCGAAGTTTTCACAAGTCATAAAATTGTTGAATGTTTTTGAACCTATTAAATCACATATTTGAACCCAGAATTAAAGTCAATTTGCCTAATCATACTTTCGTTTGATACCAATCTATATTTTCCAAACAGATTAAAAATCATATAATGAATGTCCATCTATCAACAAGATGTAAATATTTAGTTTCAAACTATTAGTCATAGATTTTGATGTTTGACATTTTGGGTGTTAGTCACTAACTAATCACTTAAATTGTCTTTTTAAAATTTAAATAAAAATAATCGCACGACCAGTTCAAATCGAACGTCACTTATAATAAAGCATATCATTATTTGAAAGAACCGGAACATTGGATTTAACTGATAAATAAATTTCACCTTACTGAACTCTAAAGCTCGTAAGTTCCCCAACTGAAGTAGTGATATATTTGTCCCAAAGAATCATTCGTTATTACAGAAGCTCACTAATTTGGCGGAGGTAGGACGACAGAACGAAATCCGTTTATTTCCCGTCAGTATGAAAAAAAAATCTTGAATTTTTAATTTTTTGGACCCAATAAAAAAGCATTACCGATTCAGTATTGTGTATGTAGCAAGTTGTGTAATTTGAAGTGGTGAAAAATCTGACAAGATCCTATAACTATTTTTTCTTTCATTAGAATAATTTTCCTTCAACCTCAAATTACTAGTACTTAATTCAATCTTCACGTCGTTCAGCATATAACTTGTTTTGGCGCGCTGGATGTTCCTGTTTAACCAAATAGCGGTTATATGAAGTGCGCAACTTCGCCTAGAGACACATACTATATTTTCGGTAACATTAACAATTTAACACATATAATACTGCACGCTATTCGATTTACAAAACGAGGTTTATTTGATTCAACTCTCATAATGATTTCAATTGTGCAAATATGTCGATATAAAAGTATCAAAAAAAATAATAATATGCTATACGAAAGAATAATTATCAGTATAAAATGTCAAAAGCATGCAAAGAGTGTTATATTTAATCATTCAACGATCTAAAAACGAAATAATTCTTGGTATGATTCTGTTATCATTCATAGAGTATTTTCATACGAAACGGTGGTTTAGTATTTTTAAATAACAAGCAGTTACAAATGAAACGTTTGTTTCCTATTTGAGATTGAAAATCCCATACAATTTACCTATAATATTATAATATATATTAAAATCCAAACAACATCATTTTTATATTAAAAAACACGAAAGCTGTGTTGCAATTGAGATCAGTTTTATCAATCAGACAGAAAATCAAACAATGATAATTTCGCTGTCGGCAGCTTTAGTGATTGTGACAGTGATATCACCAGCGGAAAACCATCTGTCGACTCCATCTTCCATGTCATACACAAGGTGGAAAGACACCTGAAAATATCACAAAGCTTGTTACAGGGTAGGTGTAATGAATTGGTCAACTTACTTAGCAAGTAACGTATTTCCCTTCATATATTTGTTATAAGAGAGAGAGGGAGAGAATTTATTGCTTTTGTCAAACCAGAAAATGAACATACGTATAAACAAAATAAGGATTCGAAGTTTACGATATTTGACTACGACACTACGTGGTAACAGACACGACCGATGAGGTCATCAGAGTCCGGGTTGTATTCAATTTAATATTGTTTGTGAGTTTAATTTCATAAATATGAATCTTTATTCCAATAATGAGAATACGTTTGTTCAATAATACGTTCGATCATTACACTTGTTAGAAAAATAAATACATGGTGTGCTTCCGATAGAATGCAATTAAAATGTTTCCCGAGTCTACTTACCTCAGTGTTGTTGTCGTTTCCGATTGGAGAATAGAATCCTGTCAAGGTGTAGGTGATGTTATCTTCAGTTGTGAGTTCGTAATTGCTGTTCCAAGTTGTTATCTGTAAAATTTAAATTTAAATTAAATTAACATGACATAAACGAATTAATGTTTTTACGAGGTAATGAATTCTATATATCTTAAAAACTTGGACCTATCAACTCTTTCGATATCACAGTCAACCGAGTACAAATGCCACACTTTCATGAGGATACAGTATATCTGTAAAGTAAATGTATATAGGCAACATTTCAAGAGTTTGCAGGTTGGGTGCCAATCAGTGATATTTTTATTTTATTTTGAACTTGTTATAGTATGTTTAGTACAGTAGAGTACCTCTTCATATATGCAAGAAATTCTTCATGGACCATGCATTTGCGTATCAGTGATTTGAACATGCAAGGTATGCAATCACGAGATATAAAGCGACTCACTCAAATATCGCTAGGTTTTGTTTTTAATCGTAGTCCATTGATTGCTATAGACGTATTTTTCTCCATTAGTCAGTTAATTAAACATCAGCAAATCGAATACCTATTGTCGGATAAAATAACTTGAGTGCCAAACAGTCTTTGAAAAACTTACGTTAAATTCTCTGACTCGAACTGGGAAAGTGATTGTCAGAACATCTCCGACGTGGAAAGCTCTTCTGTAGCAAATTGTTGAGCTAGCTTCTCCCATCAAGTTGTTTTGGGGGAAGGAGTAAACGTTGACTGTAATAAAGGAACATAATTTTATTCTGCTGCAATTAAGTTCAATTGTTCATCAAAAAAATAAGGATTTAGTAATTCATATTTTATTCGTTCCGTATTAAGCTTTTTATCCTGATACAAAATATCTAAAAATCTTGCTATCTGTGACAGTCATCGAGAGTCTTTAAAAGATATGATGTTGCCTACGAATAATAACACACTACAGTACTTACTGTCGGAAATTGCAAGAGGATCGCAAGCGAATACAATGTCTTCCAGAGCGAAAGCTGATCCACGGTCAAACAAGATGAGAACTTTGAATGTGCCGTTGACCAAACTCCAGTGGGTTGGTGCACTGATCGTGTAAAGACCTTCAACTGGGCTGCTGCTCTCAGGGACGATGAATCCGTTCATAACCTAATATCATAAGAATCATTTTTACTAGCAGACAACGTGAAACACATAACATTTTGATACTTATGCTGTTTATTTCATACTTTAGAATGCATTTTACAACTCAAGAATACCGATGTGTAGTTAGAAAAGTATACCATGATATTCCAACTAGCAATGATCAACTTACGTGGAAAAGATTGACCATAGCCGGTAATACAACTTGACACGATCCATTTCCAACGTTTTCATACACAAAATCTACTATAGCTCCACCGAGGGCGTGGTCATTTTCAGGCCATGTGAGAGCTGTTTCGTCTAAAAAGATAAAAATACGATATATATTATATGATTACGCAATAAAAGAAATTTAGACAATGTACTTACTAGTGTATTTCGTGGTCACAAAACGAATGCTATTACTACTATAGGAAAAATTAGTATTTTAAAGCTAACTTGGACACTTTCGGTCTCATCAGACTGTATGTCGAATCATATTAAATACTCACGGCTCACGATTTGTCCAGAAACTAATCCAAGAAAAGCAATGGCGATGAATATGGTGATCTTCATTTTGATTGTCGTGCTGAAAAATACAAAAATGTTATGATTAAGTTGCCTTCAAAAAATTAGGGTCAAGGGCATCTCGCTTCAAATTGAAATGGTATTATTGGTTAAACTATGCCTTAATATTATGTAGGTTCAAACATTTGAAATGTCTTAAAAATAATTCGCATTTATAGATTATTAAATAAAAGCTTAACTCGACAACAAAGACTGTTAGATAGATTAGGACCCCGTTGTTTCAACAACTGTTCCACTAGTCATTCTACTATTCATATGCTGATAAGCAACGAATTTATAAACAGGGGGTTGGTTACCTTGAATTCAGTGAAGCTGATATCTTCAGTATACAGTTGTGTTGACTTGTTAGTAACAAAATACGAAATTGAAGACTGATGTTCTCTCCTTGGGATCTCGAGATTTTATACTCTTTGAAAGTACAAGAAGTATTTTTATTGCTCATCGTTCCTCATCAGAAGTGCTATAAAAAACATAAAACACGCAATCAGGTGTGTACCGGAATGTCATTTATATTGTTTAGAGTTCTGCACAAACAGGTTAGACTCATATTTATCCCAAGCTTAAATATAATTTTAGAGATGTTTACAGTTTGTTTTGATGATTTTATACGTTTATTGCGACGGATATATTGTTCAGTGCCGGTAATCCGCAGTAAACTTCTTTTTCAGTTGATTGATAAACGGGATATAATAAAACGTGTATCATAATATGGAGTTTCGCGCAATAATGACCTGTAGGTTTCTTTTTCAGTTCAACCTCAGCCGGACAGTCTGTGACCTAGTGGTTTTCAAGCGTGTCCATACAACAAAAACACATATTGAAATAATCACCGAATAAAATAAAAAGGCAATATTCCCATTCTGGTTTCGTGTATAAACAACCCTACTCACAAAATCTATCGTTTTAAATTTACCTCCTTTGATGTTATATTGGCGATTATACAAATTTGCGATGTCCGTATACTTTTACTTGCAGGAAATAAACGATCGTTCAAAATATTACGTATTTCAAAACCATACTCGGAATTTTTTTTCGTTTGAAATACCGACATTAATAATCATGTCACAATTTGTACAATAGGTACATATATAGATAAAAAGCATATTAATATACAGACAACATAACATAAAATTGTCCCAAGTGAATCGTGTATAAACGCTTTTCCGGACTACTCCACTTTTATCATTTAATATAAAGTTGTCTGAAATTACTTGTGGAAATTATTCTTAACCGTGGATAAGAAGCAGACACAGCACACAGTCATCGCCGTTGGTATGTGTAATGGTACATATGTTTTTGCCTTTGGTCTTTCTGCCTCAACGATAAAAAATCGTTGAAGGACCATACTTTACAACACTCTCAAATAAGTTGAAATATAAAAAAAAACGAGCATTTTAACTTATTATTGCTAGATTAGTTCGCCCCTAGATAAGACAAATTCAATAACAGTTTCAAACATGTCTTTGTTATCCGAGCAGCTCGTCCAAAGTCAGTTTCAACATTCTAACTTTACAAATGGCTAAACTTTTCTCAGGGTTCTTCGTAGATCATCATTCAATTAATTTAATATCCGGTTAATCATAGCTAGTTACTGCTAATTGTTAGAGAATCCATTTCACGGGGTTTTTGTGGTGAATTGTAGTTTTATTGTATATATATATACACATACACTGTACGAGCATATATATGAATGAAATCTTGAACATAAAAACGTGCATTTTTAACATTTTTTGTGATAATTATCCAGAAAAGCCTATAGTATACAGTGGAGACAAAAAATACATAACCTGACTTAGATAGAACAGATTTATTTCGGTTGAAATATCTATAACGCAAAAAGGTACAATTCATATATATACGGGAACTCGGGGAAACAAATATATAACTAAAATAACTAAAAACATGCATATAACATGCATTTGTCTACCGAAAAATTTAGAATAGTACAAAGTTTACAAATAATTTGAAACTCAGGCTATTTTTACGTTTGAAGATTGGAAAATAAGTCCTCGAAATCAAACTGTTTTTGTCTCACCAAATGATAAGATAGGATTTGCATATTTATTCCAGGGGCGAAAAAAACCAATAGAACGGCTCAATCATATGGTGAAACCAAGGTCTCTCGTCCGGTTACTAGTTAATGTCGGGTATAAAATTAGTTAGCCAGCTATTGTTTTCAGATGCATGGATAAAGTCGTAATGGTGAAGGAAGCATCCGTATCCGGTCAAAATGCAACAATATCAGCAGCACTTCCCACAGTGCAGGCCTAAGTTATATGTCCGTGAATGCCCAATGCACCAGATGAGGAACAAAATCAAAATATACCAACCAGCCGCGGCAGACCACAAACAAATTCCAAAGAAAAACGCCTCACTGAGGCACATTTTATCACGAAGCATAATAAATGTAGATATTGTCGAAAACTCGCAAAAATATCGTTCGTGAGTGCGGTGGGCTCTTGTTATTCCAAACTATGGTAGTCTTTACTTAGCATAGGCTTGTTTTGGGCAATCGTTCTGCAAGCTCGCTGATATGAGGAGACATTCTGAATTTATAATGTAGTTGGTATAACACATTTTTCATAATGTATAATTTTTCATAAGCATTTCGTTGCACCTGCCTGAATAGATATATCATAGGAACTCTTCGATGCACCAAAACAAACGGAAAGGTATTGTCACTCGCGCCCCGATTAATACCAAATATCTATGGTGAGAAATTTGATATTTCACAATACAATTCTGCAAGTAATGCCATTTTTTAAGGTAATGAATGTATTTAGTATGTTGCGGCGTTTTTTTTTATCCCGTGGAAGGATGACTTTGGATTTTGTTTTTAAAAGCAGATGTTCAAAGACGGAAGAAGTCGTTCGATAAAGAGAATAGTGTTTATTTCGTGTTGCTCGGGCGACTCGGTATCGTTGTTTTCCGTTTTTGGACACGTTGGTGGACCAATGGATCGTTTCAATATTATGTTGTTCTTGTTCTTTGACACGTTATGAAAAAGTCGCTTTTTCTTGGATTACTGGACCAATTGCTTTAAAATTTTCAGTGGTTAAAGGTTGATTTTTTGCCAGAAGACTATTAGTTTTATTTTTTATTATTGGACACGGGGTGGACCTATGGATCGTTTTACTTTTTCTGACCTCTAGTGGAGAAAACCTAAAAAGTCGTTTTATGCTGGCACTCTTCTTCTTCTTTTTGATCACGTGCTCATTGAACGTCGTTGGTATATAACGAAGTTTTTGCTTTCCTAACGGGGAATGGGAATGGCGACAGCGCCATAGGTACCGGTAGCGTCGAAGGTAAGGACTGCTTCTCTCTGATTAACATGTCCATATATTTGAGCATTGCTCTCTTGTTCTTTATCAAAATTGGTGCTAACTTTGTGCCTATGCATTTAAGCTCTGCTTTCTTGAATAGTATTATTGTTATGCGTTTTTTCTGCAATCGTCATAAGCTATCTAAACTGTAACTGTACAAATGCATTATTTGCAAACTTCAATCGGATATCCGTCAGACTTTATCCAAAAGATAGATCATGTTATTTACGGTAGGATCCTCTTATACACTGTCGCTTAAATATAGCAGGTTATAGTTCTTAAATAAAATGCATCAATTACCAGATTTTTCACCTTGAATTGAAGTCAGACATTTTTTGCTAAAATCATATCTTTATTGTAAAAAAAAATCGTAATGTTCAAAGCATCATCATATTCACAAATTGAAAATTATATTTTTAGGTGTCGCTGCTTGATAACCATCTTTGGTTTCCCGCGGCTTCTTTTCCCCAGTGAGATGTGTATTCAATATTATTTATTCGTCTTAATTTTGCATGTGAACTTTTTTTACTAGATGGAAAAAATGACTGTGACTATTGATAGTGTAATATTACACAAATGCAAAGAAATAATAATTTTTATATAGCATTTGAACATATTATATGTTCCTTCTCACTTCCAATTTATATCGTACTAAATTGAGTATAAAAATAGTGCATTATTGGTAAAAAAAAATATCAAAAGTAAGCTTACAAATTCTATGAAAAATTACATAAAATTTACCGATGAAATAAATCTTGTCATGGTATTTCAACCATTCAAAGAAAATTTTCAAAGTAAGTACAAAAATTCAGCAAGTATTATCAAAACTTGCATTCATCATGATCATATGTTGAATTGAAATCAAAAGTTTGGTGTTTCAAAGTGAATTTATGTTTCATAATTTCAGTTATTGAATCACCTAATATTACATTTAATTTTGATTGTCCAAAATATTCAACTGTTTCAGAGAATAGGATCAGAAAATTCAACTTAAATTTATATCTAAATGGCAAGTTCCAGAATGAGATGAACGTATTATTGAAAGAGATGTATGAATGTTTTAGACAATGATCACTTCACTGTCGGTTGCTTTTGTGATTGAGACGGTGATGTCACCAGCGGAAAACCATCTATCGACTCCATCTTCCATGTCGTAGACAAGGTGGAATGAAACCTAGAATGACAATTAGGTAAAGTGAGTTACTAGGATTTCAAAAACACATCACGTTTTGGGTGTTGTGTTTAAAGATATTTTAAAAGTATTTTGTTCTATATTTATACCTCTACTCAATCTAGACTTTCTCATTGAATGAAGGCTATAAACACTAACCTCGGTATTGAAATCATTTCCAATAGGAGCTTGAAATCCGGTCAAAGTGTATGTGATGTTGTCTTCGGTTGTAAGTTCGTAGTTGGAGTTCCAGGTGGTGACCTGTAAACAATAAACCAAATTAGTTTATTGAAGAAAGTGCTCAATAAACGTAAATTTGTGCCAAGTTCACAATTAAATTTTAAACAAATATTCTGCAACTCACATTGAATTCTCTGACTCGGACTGGGAAAGTGATTGTCAAAACATCTCCGACGTGGAAAGCTCTTCTGTAGCAAATTGTTGAGCTAGCTTCTCCCATCAAGTTGTTTTGGGGGAAAGAGTAAACGTTGACTAGAAAAATATTGGAACAGTATTTATATTATACAAATCCTGATAATCCGATGCTATTTATTTATCTTCATTGTGACATTAAAACAATTCTTTACATTTTATCTTAAATCTACAGACAAACTTACTGTCAGAAATTGCAAGAGGATCACAAGCAAATACAATGTCTTCCAGAGCAAAAGCTGATCCACGGTCAAACAAGATGAGAACTTTGAATGTGCCGTTGACTAAACTCCAGTGGGTTGGTGCACTGATCGTGTAAAGACCTTCAACGGGGCTGCTGCTCTCAGGGACGATAAATCCATTCACAACCTGAAGCGAAAAACGTTTAAATATTGCGTTCTTGGAACACGATGCATTTCTAAAGTTTATCTAACTATGTATATATATTTATATACAAATTTTCATCTTAATAATTTCATTTAATACTCAAATATTACTCACGTGAAAAAGGTTGACCATAGACGGGAGTGAAACTTGACACGATCCATTGCCGATTTCTTCATAGACAAAATCCACGATTGCTCCCCCAAGTGTGTGGTCATTTTCAGGCCATGTGAGAGCATTCTCGTCTGTAAAAAAAATGGAGTTTGTTCAGTTTAGAATATTCACTCAGTTCTATTGTACGCATCTTAATAGCGTCGATAGAGGAAAGTTAGTAATGCACAATGTTCGATAAAATACTCACGTCTTACAATTTGTCCATTGACAATTCCAGCGAATACAATTGCGATAAAGATGGCGAACTTCATTTTTTATCCTTTTCTGAATAGAAAACAAGAAATACTGAATGAAACGAATCTCTAGAGACAAGAATCTTCTGATGTCTTTACTTATTCAAATCTACTTCAGACTCTTTCGCACCATGCCTATATGCAATAGTGGATAAATATGTGAAATGATAAGAATGCTAGAAGCTATACATTACCTTTTTTGTTCGAAAATTGAATTCCAATGTAAAGCTGGGATCGGCTGTTCTGTCTTCTAGTTGTGCACTTGAAAACTGATGACTTCGGAGTGTAAGCATGAGGTATTTATACTGGTCGTAGTTTACAACGTTCAAATTCTCCACAAGCGGTATGGACTCATATCTATCCCAAGCATAAATATAATTTTAGAGATGTTTACAGTTTGTTTTGATGATTTTATGAGTTTATTGCGGCAGGTGTGTTGCTTAGAGTGCCTGTAAACTGCAATAAACATCTTTCTCGGTTGATTGATAAACAGGAGGTAATAAAACGTATATCATATATAATATGGAGTTTTACTCAGTATTGACCTGTACGTTTATTTTTCAGTGCAATCCCAACAGGACAGTTTGTGTCCTTGTAGTTGTCAAGCGTGTGGTTGTCAACAAAAAGACCTATTGACATAATCACCAAATAAAAAAACAAAACAAAGAATTATTCTCATTATGGTTTCGTATAGAAACAACTCTACTCGTGGATATTATCGTTTTAAATTGAGTTTCCTTGATGTTATGTTCGTGATTATACAAAGCTACAATATTCATACTTTTACTTGCAGGAAATACCATTCAAAACCATACTCGGAATTCCTATTAAGCGCTTAACTTCTCTGTCAAATATACACCTAATACACTTTTCATCGCTTGAAATATATTTTGAAAATTTATACAATTCGTACATATATAGATAACAAGCGTAAGCCTAACAATGATAATATACAAGCACCCTAGCATAAAATTGTTCCGGGTCAATCGTGTATTAAATAGGAGTTTGTTTTTTATCAATACTAAAAAAAACATCGTGTTTTAAAACAAGGGCTTGTTTTAAATCGAAATTTTTCTGTATTTTTTGTATTTTTTATTGAAATACCCCTTGCATCGCCGCGAAACTACGCCAAAACGTTGCATTCTGGCAGTTGCACACGCAGCCGGAATTATAATTTTAAAAATGAAAGTAATTTTTTTTTATTTTGACTTTTTACAACTATTGCGAACATTTATCGCCACTTTATATCTCCACCAAAGTCATAAGATTTTACCCGGAATGTTTAGCCGAGATATCAGAGAGACGAAAATTAGCTCACGAGCCTACTACAAAAGCAATTCGATCAAGGGCAGCCCTTCGGCAAAACGAGTGGGTTGCGATAATGAAGAATATGCTTATATCGGCGGTAATCTACTGATATGAACGATGAGACATCCTAACCTAGCCTATGTTGATTGTAAAATTCCTCTGATGCAAAGACGCCACAACTAATCTGTTATGACGCCCTATTATGGATTTCGAGGTCATGTATTGACATTTTCTCATAAAATGAAGTCATTGTTACGGTTAATACTGTTCGGTTAATTTATGCTTAGCATACTTTGTTTTTTCAGGTTGAAGTGAGTTTTTCAAGGTTATACAAACTCATTTATTCGATCGCATTTCAATTTTCGCAACGTGGTTTCATCGCAGCAGGGTCGTTCACATAATGGCTTATCGGTTGCGTCTTACTGCGACAACCAATGAACTACAGCTTGAGAAGGTGTGCATGAGCCTTTATCGATATTTGTGGCCTTTTGAAAGATTTATTGCCAATAAGAAGCGCTTGGCAAGTTTTTACATCCATTTTTCTCCAACCTATTTAATACAAAAAAATCAAATAGTACAGCCATTTTGAACAAAACAGGCAAAAAAAACTTGATTTAAAACAATTGTTTTAAAACAATAATTTTTGAACAAATCCCTAGTATTAAAACGCTTTTATCATATATCCTCGACATTTCACCATTCAATATAAATTTGTTTAAAATTTATTGTGGAAATCGTAAATGAGGAGAGGACTAGGGCTGGGAATGTTTTACCGGTTAACCGATTTTAGATGGTTAACGGTTACGATTTATTTTAACCGTTAACTGACATCTAGGTACAAATCATCTTTATAATGTACAATTTCTTCAAAAATGATTACGTCATCGCAAATTTATCTCCTGTGGCGTTGAATTCGAAAGAATATCACTAACTGTATTGGAAAGGACCCGATACATGTGAAAAATAATTTAGGTAACAATATTGCTGATTATAAAAACTTGAAAATGATAAATTCAGAATCAATTTTCGGTCAGATAATATTGTTCACGATTTTATTGCAAAATCGTATATTCAATGTCATCAACGTCATTTCTTTTTATTAAATTTTTTTTATGTTTTTTCACAACAATTTTTTTATTTTTGCTTTTTCATTTTTTTTTTAATTTTACGCGTGACAACGATGGGCCACCATACATGTCCTAACCATGCTGCATGTCTTTTGCAGCGGAGCGATCACGAATCTATCTCGATTCGTGAATAATTTCGAGCGACACCGGGATAAGATTACCCGAAACTGCTTTGCAGCCATTGTGACGTAACAAGATAAAATTATAAATTATTACGTCAAACGTCACGCAGCGGTTAACCTGTTAATTTCACCCCTTTAACGGCTATAAAGTGTTTTCCCTGAAATTCCCAGCCCTAAAATAAACACAAGCATCGCCGTTCGAATGTGTTATGTTGCATATGTTTTTGGAATTGGGTTTGTGCAATCAACGATAAAAAAACGTTCAAAAAATAAAAAATATATCGCACGTTAAAGTACTTCACTTCACTAAACACTTTCAAATAAGCTGACATATGAAAAAGATCCGAATATATTAGGTTATTATTTCTAGACAAATTTGCCCGTATTCAGACGAGACAAACTCTGACTTCACAAATGGCTAAACGTCTATGAGGGGTACAGCGTCGTTCATGTTATAGGTAGTTGGATACGGTGCAAAGTATCGAACACTGTTTGTAATAATATTTGAGATGGCAATTTATTCTGCGTAGACTGTAGAATGTAGATTATCACTCAATGACCGTTTTGCACCCGTGATAAAAGGGCTTGATATTTAGAAGATACAAACTTTGTGCTCATAACGTGACTTCGTGGTGTGATATATCCTTTCGATTGGTAAATTGATTGGTTTGTTACCATCCATTACTTCATATTTCACGAACCAATGTCACGGCTGACCGGCTCCGTCACGCCTATCTGCCGATCGTTTCAGCAAAGTCGGTACTCGGTAGCGCTGAACACAAACAGGATTCAGAACTCAAAAAAACAGGACTCTGGCAGGGTTTTCAACAAACAGGATCGGATCAAGAGTGGGAATATTCGCGGTTACCCGGGGTCAATCAGGAGTTCCAACTAAATCTATAATATAACCATACGTACAGGAATAATCCAAACAGATTTAAATTATCCGTACATAAATGTTAAAACATAATCGTGCCTTGTTAGGATGAAACCGATATTGATGAATCCGAGTTTACCACTACTAGACAAGCCTGAAACGGGTGTTTTGTAATTTTTAACAGTGTTTGGATGCTGTTGTCGGGTTGTAGCAAATAACTTCCATGCCTGTATGTTCCATGAATTCGTTGTGCATAACCAAAGAAAAAAAGCATATATAGGTGCCAGTTGTCACTGTGTGCATGAGGTTATGTTGAACACCATAACTGTATATAACTGTATATTGAACATGCTTTTGGCGAAGAGTAATGTTAAATACTTGAATGTAATTGTGGGTATAAATGATTGGTTCTATTCAGACTTTGCAATGTTTAAATGTGATTGTCTGATTGTAGTGAACACTGAATTCATGGGATGACCAAGCCTCGAGTAAACTATTATTCCTAAGCTTTGGTAAAAATTGCTTTAGCGTATGGGTCAATAAATATGCTTTAAATTGAGTCATGTTTAACAGACAGCGGTATTATTTTCAGTTTGAATTAGAAAATGCGTACAGTTTTGGTTGGTTTTTCTTTTTCATAGTTTTTCAGAATTGGATAAATGCATATTTTAATCATACTGTGGGGCTTTAATTATCCCAAATAAAAAAATTTCAAACGGAACTTCAAAATTATTCCTGTAATGAGGACTATAAGTAATTATAAATCTTTTATACGATCCATGGCGATAATGCATGTACGCAACATAGTTTTAAATGCGATGCTACTTTGTTTTTATTGTGTTTTGATGTGCTGTCGCCTGACAGTAAACCTGATACATACAACCATGGGTGGTATACTTGATCTCACAATATAATTTTAAAGTTTAGTTGAACATACTAATGAGTGTGTGCTAGTGTATGTAATACCGCAGTCTTTGCAATGTTTATATTATGCGGTTGTAGCGAACACTATAATTGTATAATACATAGTCCCCATGTAGTTTTAGATTGAGAAATGGGTACTCCTGAAGTATGAGCACCATGATGTCGCATAATCTGGTACACAACCTGAGTTCTGGTTGTGCGCCATCTTGGTGCGCATACTTCAGGAGATCCGAGCAATGTTTAAATGTGAGTTTGTGAAGCATAATAATACATATTTTTAAGTGATCAGATGTGTGTCCAATGAACACAAAATACGTCAGCGCAGCACGTTTTTGATGTTGCTGATGTAGTGAACACTAAAATATGTCAAAATTAGATTTGTCAACAGAAGCGAAATAGTTTTCCCTGTTCGGAGTCGGACTCCGAATTCGAATTTTGATTTCGGACCAGGACAGAGTCGGAGTCTGAATATTCTGACTCCGCTCATCTTTGTTACTTAGTCACATCTAGTTTGGATATCTATAATTTTCACTATCCGGATAACGGATATATCCGAATATTTCGTATTTTCACTAGTTACTGCTTACTGTTAGCAAATCAATTTCACAAGATTTTTGTGGTAAATTGTAGTTTTATTGTAAATTGTACAATAAACTACCAAAAATGTAGAATGGTGCACAGATTACAAGTAATCCGAGACTTAGCTTATTTCAACGCTTGAAATCAGTCCTCAGAATTAAAACTTTTTTTTCCACTTAACACCAGGTCCCGGGAGAAAAGAAAGCCGATAAGATGGCCTAATCATATGACGAACCACGGCCTCTCGTCTGGTTACAGTCCATGTCGGGTATGGGGTTAGTTAGCCAGTTTATTGTTTTCAGGGGCATGGACCTGACGGTGAAGAAAGCCATAACCAACCAGCGAGTACATGAACCACCCTACGGCGGCGAGAATTGCACATAAGTGTCCCCGCATGAGATTCGAATCTGCGAACCCACGCAGGGTAATCGGAGTTGGGGTGGCGAGCGTATTCCCAACGCTTAGCACGATGCACTTCACCGCTGAGCATAAGAAGGCGTTCCTTCAATATACTGCAAAAACTAAACGCCGCATCAGATAAAAAAGCAACAAGATCAGCAGCACTTCCCACAGTGTAGGCTTAAATTATATGTACGTGGAAGCGCAATGCACCGGATGAGAAGCAAAATCAAAATGTACCACCAAGCCGCACCAGACCACAAACAAATGCCAATCCACCAACAGCAAGGCCCGATGATACATAGCCTACGTGGCGTCAATTGTGCAGTATTGGTGTTGTGTCCAGTACCGAACCAAAACATGCCCCCATTTGTCTAATTTTCCGACAATATACCTGAATCCTAAGGCAAAAACAGTGACATCAATTACTAGTCATCACCTAAACCGCCATCCTCCAGACTGCCTCATCTACACCTCCACCTCCTCAAATCTCTACTGCTCTAATATACAAAATAAATACCTTACCTTTAAAAATGATTGGCGTACAGCAGTGGTTCTCAACCTGTGGTACGCGTACCACTAGTGGTACGCGGAACATGTTCAGGTGGTACGCGAGCAGTTTTGAATTATTGCAACAATTAAACCTTTGAGTTCGCTAAAATATGCCGACAACGCTTTATCTTCCATACTGTATGTATTCGCTGTACGGCCTTTATGCATATTTTCCCGGGCATCAATTACCTTGTTTATTTCCATAACCATAACCAATCAACAACAATGATGTAACAATTGCAATTTCTGCAGCCGTTCAGACACCTTTGTCCTCCAGGCAGATATTCAAGTATGGTTGTAAAGTAAACATTGCCTCGTTTTTGTACATTTGGAATTTGTTTGTGGTCTGGCGAGGTTGGGTGGTACATATTGATTTTTCTTCTCATCTGGTGCATTGCGCCTTTCACGTACATATAACTTAGGCCTACACTGTGGGAAGCGCTGCTGAGCTTGTTGCCTTTTGACTTGACGCGGCATTTAGTTTTTGCGGTATATTGAAGGAACGCCTTCTTATGCTCGACGGTGTAGCGCATCGTGCTAAGGCTGGGCGTTAGGAATACGCTCGTCACCACAACTCTGATTACCCTGCGTGGGTGCGCAGGTTCGAATCCCATGCGGGGATAATTATGTGCACTCTTCGCCGCCGTAGGGTGGTTCACGTACCTGGAAAAGGGGAACTGGCTAACTAATTCCAGACCCGGCATGGAGTGGTAACCGGACGAGAGGCCGTGGTTCGTCATATGATTAAGCCATCCAATCGGCTTTCTACTCTCCCGGGATCAGGATGTAAAACCTATTCTAGGTTGGAAAAAAAGCTAGTTTTAATCTCGATGAGTCATTTCAAGCGTTAAACTAACTTGTGTCCCGGATTACTTCTAATCTTTGCACCATTCTATAATTTCGGTAGTTTATTGTACAATTTACAATAAAACTACAATTCACCACAAAAATCTTGTGAAATGGATTTTCTAACAATAAGCAGTAACTAGTGAAAATACGAAATATACGGATATATCCGTTAGTAAAAATTATAGATATCAAAACTAGCCAAACTAGATGTGACCGAGTAGCGAGTACCGACTTTGCTGAAACGATCGGCGGACAAGCGTGACGGAGGCGGTCAACCGTGACATTGGTTCGTGAAATATGGAGTAATGAATAGTAACAAACGATGAAATTTATCAAAGAAAGAAATATATCACACCACGAAGTCTCGTTATGAACACAAAATTCTGCATCTCCTAAATATCAAGTCTTTTTATTACGACTGCAAAACGGTCAATGAGTGCTAATCTACACAGAATGAGTTGCCATCCCAAAGATTATTGCTAACAGTGTTTGGTTCTTTACACCGTATCCAACTACCTATAACATGGACGACTTTGTACCCCCATAGAAGTTTAGCCATTTGTGGAGTCAGCCTCTTAAAACTGGCTTCGAACGAGCTGCTCGGGTAACGAGGACTTGATTGAAAACTATTATCGAATTTGTCTCGTTCATATACGGGCAAATTTGTCTAGAAAAAATAACTTAACATAATCGGATCTTTTTCATATTTCAACTTATTACTTATCGATTTAATCGGTAAGTATGTTGATAGGTATGTGTGTGTTTGTCTGTTAGATGCACGCGATAAATCACGAAAGCGAGATTGAATCTGCCCACGATTTTGCATGTGCATTCATTATATGTCGTACCAGAAGCCTATTGATTTTGAATAAAATATGTCGTATAATTAGCGAGTTGTTAATTAGTTAGTGATGGGACACAAGGTGTCACTATGGAGTAAGAGCGCTATTTTGGGGGATCCCCTAACTTTCGATCGATAAGTCTTCGGTCTCTGACCGATATTCTCGTTTGAAAGTGTTGTGAAGTACTTCAACGTACGATTTTTTTTTTATCTTCGAACGGTTTTTTATCGTTGATTGCACGAACCCAATTCCGAAAACATATGCAACATAACACATACGAACGGCGATGCTTGTGTCTGCTTCTCATTTACGATCAAGATTAATTTCTACAATAAATTTCAGACAAATTTATACTGAATGGTAAAATATCTAGGATATATGATAAAAGCGTTAATACACGATTGACTTGAGACAATTTTACGTTAGGGTGTCTGTATATTTTAATATTGATAGTGTTGCGCTTGGTATCTGTATATGTACCAACTGTACAAATTGTTGAAAAGTAGCCTAATTTCAAGCGATGAAAGGTGTATTATGTGTAGAGGCGACAAAGAAGTTGAGCGCTCAATAAGAATTCCGAGTATGACTTTGAAACACGTGATATTTTGAACGACCGTGTATTTCCTGCAAGTAAAAGTATGAATATTGTAGCTTTGTATAATCACGAACATAACATCAAAGAAAGTAAATTTAAAACGATCATATCCATGAGTAGTGTTGTTTATACACGAAACAAGAATGAGAATATTGCATTTTTTATTATTCAGTGATTAAGGTAATATCTGTTTTTGTTGTATGGACACACTTGACAACTACTACTAAGACACAAACTGTACGGTTAGGATTACACTGAGAAACAAGAGAGCTACGCACAAATATATGGATACGTTAGACCAGAGCGAATCAGTCCTTACCGGTACCTTTGACGCTACCGGTACCCTCAAAAAAGTTCTGAATTTCCAGTAGCAAGAATTTTGCAGAATCAAAACGTACAGCCAGTCATGACACTGACTAAAATCCGTGTTCCCATGGTTAAAAAATAATACATCAAAATTTTAGACGAAATATCAAATTTCATAGAATTCACGCAAAATTTTGAAATAAATAAAAGTAATAGCCTTCTAGCGAAAAAATTAATCTTTAACCACTGAAAATTTCAAAGCAATTGGTCCAGTATTCGAAGAGAAAAGCGACTTTTTAAAAACGTGTCAAAGAACAAGAACAACAACAACAACAACAACATAATATTGAAACGATCGTTATGTCCACTACGTGTCCAATAAACATACAGGTCAATACTAAATGAAACTCCATATTATGATATACGTTTTATTATCTCCTGTTTATCCATCAACCGCGAAAGAAGTTTACTGCGGTTTACTGGCACTCTTAAAAACACACCCGTCGCAATCAACTCATAAAATCATCAAAACAAACTGTAAACATCTCTGAAATTATATTTATGCTTGGTATAGATAGGAGTCCATACCGCTCATGCAGAATTCTAAGGTTGTAAATTTCGACCAGTATAAATACCCCATGCTTACACTCCGAAGTCATCAGTTTTCAAGTGCACAACTAGAAGACAAAGCAAGCAGCCGATCCCATCTCTACATTGGAATTCAATTTTCGAACAGAAAAAGTAATGTATAGCTTCTAGTATTTTAGGAAAACACTTTTACCATTTTACATACTTCTACCATTTTACTCGTCTATTGCATATAGTCATGGTGCGAAAGAGTCTGAAGAAGCTTTGAATAAGTAAAGACATCGAAATATTCTTGTCTCTAGAGATTCGTTTTATTGATTATTTCTTGGTTTCTATTCAGAAAAGAATAAAAAATGAAGTTCGCCATCTTTATCGCAATCGTATTCGCTGGAATTGTCAATGGACAAATCGTAATACGTGAGTAATTTGTTGAACATTGTGCATAACTAACTTTCCTCTATCGACGCTATTAAAATGCGTAAAATAGAACTGAGTGAATATTCCTAAATGAATTTTTTTTTATAGACGAGAATGCCCTCACATGGCCTGAAAATGACCACACACTTGGGGGAGCAATCGTGGATTTTGTCTATGAAGAAATCGGCAATGGATCGTGTCAAGTTTCACTCCCGTCTATGGTCAACCTTTTTCACGTGAGTAATATTTGAGTATTAAATGAAATTATTTAGATTGAAATTTGTATATAAATATAGTTAGAGAAACTTCAGAACTTCATCTAGTTCCAAGTACGCAATATTTAAACGTCTATCGCTTCAGGTTGTGAATGGATTTATCGTCCCTGAGAGCAGCAGCCCCGTTGAAGGTCTTTACACGATCAGTGCACCAACCCACTGGAGTTTAGTCAACGGCACATTCAAAGTTCTCATCTTGTTTGACCGTGGATCAGCTTTTGCTCTGGAAGACATTGTATTTACTTGTGATCCTCTTGCAATTACTGACAGTAAGTTTGTCCGTAAATTTGCGATAAAATGTAGAGAATATTTGGAGATAAATATATTGCCATGGTCTTATCAGGATTTGTGTAATATTAATACTGTCCCATCATTTTTCTAGTCAACGTTTACTCTTTCCCTCAAAACAACTTGATGGGAGAAGCTAGCTCAACAATTTGCTACAGAAGAGCTTTCCACGTCGGAGATGTTTTGACAATCACTTTCCCAGTCCGAGTCAGAGAATTCAATGTGAGTTGCAGATTTTTTGATCAAAATAAAATTGTGGATTTAGCTCAATTTGCAGTTTATCGAGCAATTTATTCAATATACTAATTATATTTTTCCGTTCAACAGGTAACCACCTGGAACTCCAACTACGAACTTATAACTGAAGACAACATCACATACACTTTGACCGGATTTCAAGCTCCAATCGGAAATGATTTTAATACAGAGGTTAGTGTTTACAGTATTCATTCAATGAGATAAAGTCTAGAATGGGTAGAGTTACAAATATAAGACGAAACACTTCCAAAGTATCTTTAAACACAACACCCAAAACGTGATGTGTTTTCGAAATCCTAGTAATTCACGTTACCTAATTGTCATTCCAGGTTTCATTCCACCTTGTCTACGACATGGAAGATGGAGTCGATAGATGGTTTTCCGCTGGTGACATCACCGTCTCAATCACAAAAGCAGCCGACAGTGAAGTTATCATTTTCTAAAACTTCATACATCTCTTCCATTGATACGTTTATCTCATTCCGGAACTTGTCATTTAGATATTTTCTGATCCTATTCTCTGAAACAGTTGCATATTTTGGACAATCAAATTTAAATGTAATATTAGGTGTTTCAATAACTGAAATTTTGAAACATAAATTCACTTTGAAACACCGAACTTTATTTTAATTCATCATATGAACATGGTGAATGCGAGTGAAAATATTATTTGCTGAATTTTTGTACTTACTTTGAAAATTTTCTTTGAATGGTTGAAATACCATGACAAGATTTATTTCGTCGGTATATTCATGTAATTTGTTGTAGAATTTGTAAGCTTACTTTTGATATTTTTATACCAATGATGAACTATTTTTATACTCAATTTGATACGATATAAATGTGAAGTAAAACGGAACTAGCATTTGACAATAAATATCTGATTTTTACGAAAAATTTCTGACTTCAATTCAAGGTGGAAAATCTAGTAATTGACGCATTTTCTTTAAGAACTATAACCTTGATAAAGTTACAGGCCAGTGCTTAAGGGGGCCCTGCGTATATAACATGGTCTATCCTTAGGATAAAGCCTAACAGCTATCCGATTGATGTTTGCAAATAATGCATTTGTACATTTACAGTTTAAATAACTTATGATGATTGCAGAAAAAAGCAGTGTAATAATACTATACAAGAGAATAAAGCTTAAATGCATAGGCACACAGTTCGCACCGAATTTGATAAAAAAAAACGGCGAACAAACGATACCGAGTCGTCCGAGCAATACGAAATAAAAACTATTCTCCTTATCGAGCGACTTCTTCCGTCTTTGAATATTTGAAATGAATTAGTCCTACAATGGCGGAGAAAGACACAATTTTTGCCAACAACAATATTAACCACAACAAGAATAACAACAGACGAATTAAAAAGTACGTGACGTCATAATGTAAAAGTAGAAAACACGTTTTTGACCATATTACAGCATCGGGCGCTCACAAACATACGTCGCAGCTCATATTTTTTTGCCTAATGGTTCCGCAGATAGCTGTTGGATCAATTTAAAAAGATATTTTTTTCTTTTTTTTGGCGACCATAATACAAACGTAAACGTGGGTCAATTTTCAGCCCACCACCTTGCGTCAATTCTGGACGGCTAGTTAAAAATTCTCACATATCAATATGAAAAATAAAAAGCTTTTGACTACAATGCTTCCCCATAATTCCAGATATTTCTAGCCTTAAATTTACTATGTGGCGTGCGCAAATGGTAGAGAGATGCCACTCGTCGTCAATACAATGATTGCAATTTAGTAGTTCATGTAAAATTGTAAACGTTCTAAAACGCTCCATGCTTTCCATTGCTCCCTTTTTATAGAAAGAATTGCACGTAATAAACTCGATTTAAAAGAGGTATCGATGAGATTCCCCATTGAGTTGATCCAGAGCATGCTTCATTTTTACGCGAATCAAAAACTCAAAAATATTGAGCTAACACATATTTTATTGTGTATCAAAAAGGATAGATAGTTTGAAAGCGACTGGCGCAACATCATTGTTATAAGCGATCAATAGTTTTTAACATGCGTTAAATTATCTGGATATCTGTTGTCGCTTTTATTAGGAGTGTTTATAGTACACGTGAGGGATATTGTTACAGATTTAACCTTGAATTTTAACTCGTTAAGGTATGTAACGAGATTTATGGAGGCAAAAGTACAAATATAGGCGTAAATTAGTAAAAACAGAATTGATTTTAGACTCGGTAAAAATGTCGTGGACTCGGAGTCGAATCAGAGTCCAAAAAATGTGTGGATTCGACTCGAATCCGAGTCCGGATCCGAATCCCGGCCCATCCCTAAATAAAACATATATCTGAAACCTTTGCGGGATGGCGGCTGGACATACTGGTCTAACTTCGAATAATATAATTGTTGGGGATAATATAATGGTTTCCTTTTAAAAACAAATTCCAAGGTCATTCTTTCTTTCACGAGATGAAAAAAAAACTGACGCAATAAATAAAATAAATACCTTACCTTTAAACATGATTGGCGTACAGGAAGATTATCCAATACTTGCAAAGTTGTGTGGTAAAATATTTAATTTATCACCAAAGTTATTTGGTAAAAATCGGAGCGCGAGTAACAATACTTACGTGTATTTAAGAGAACTTCTGATATATATACATGCAGATGCAACAAAATGCTTCTGCAAATTTGAACACAATGACAATTGTATTATACCCACTATATTATAAAAGCAGAAAGATTCCTCATATCAGCAAGCTTGCAGCACGATTGCCCCAAACAAGCCTCACTGCTAAGTAAAAAGCTAACTATATATACCATAGTTTTGAAAAACTGGAATCCGGGTGAGGTGATGTACATGATATTTTAAAGAGTTTTCGAAAATATGTACATCCAATATGCTTCATGGTGAAATGTGCACTAGTGAGGAATTTATCTGGCCCATGCGACATCGTAATTTACTTAGTGAGACATTGAATTTGTAATCTACCCACCAGCATATGATAGCATTAGTAAAGGAACTTCGACAAATGAGACTGGCGGATGTGACTAGGGTTGGATTATCCGAATAATCGGTTAACCGATAGGTGTTTTGCCATCTGATATCTGGATAGTACTGTGAGCGGTTTTATGCTCATTAAAGATTTTTATATTTTTTCAGTTGGTGGTTGCTACTGACAGCATATAATTACAACTCTTATTTACACTTCTTTTTCTATATTTTAGTCATTTGAAAAATGCCGGAGTGAATTTCACTATCACATCACAAAATACGCGACCTTGGATTTTGTTATTAAAAGGCAAAACCCCCAATCATTATATTTATATAAAGCTATAGACTAGTGTGTTCAGCCGCCATCCCGCAAGTGTTTTATTTATTTGATTTATTGTTTAGTTTGACAAGGAGTTAGACCTGAATTCGTTTGTTTATTATTCTTATTGGATTTATTATTGTTGTTGGAAAAAATTGTTCCTTTCTCCGCCATTGCAGGACTAATGGGTTTCAAATGATTACCCAAATTACCCAAAGTCGCTCGATAAGGGGAATAGATTTATTTCGTATTGCTCGGACGACTCGGTATCGTTTGTTCGCCGTTCTTCTTCATCAAATTCGTAGCGAACTTTGTGTCTATGTATTTAAGCTTTGCTCTCTTGTATAGTATTATTGCAATGCGTTTTTTCTGCAATCATCATAAGCTACTGTACAAATGCATTATTTGTAAAGTTCAATCGGATAGCTGTTAGGATTAATCCAAAAGATAGACCATGTTATCTACGGCAGGATCCTCTTAAGCATTGGCCCGTAACTCCTTGCTCTAGTTTATATACAAAAATACGTCAATTACTAGAATTTTCAACTTGAATTGAAGTCAGACATTTTTTGTAATAATCAGATCTTTTTTTGTCAACAATTCGTAATGTTTAACACAGCGTCGTATTCATAAATTGAAAATATTGATAATGTAATATTACACAAATGCAATGAGATAAAAAAATTTATCAAGCATAATATGCTAGTTCATTTTTACTTCAAATTTATATATACAAATTGAGTATAAAAATAGTTCATCATTGGTATAAAAATATCAAACGTAAGCTTACAAATTCTACAAAAAATTACATAAAATATACCGACGAAATAAATCTTGTCATGGTATTTCAACCATTCAAAGAAAATGTTCAAAGTAAGTTCAAAAATTCAGCAAATATTATTTTCACGCGCATTCACCGTGATCATATGATCAAAAGTTTGGTGTTTCAAAGTGAATTTATGTTTCAAAATTTCAGTTATTGAAATACCTATATTATATTTATATTTGATTGTCCAAATTGTCTAATTGTAATATATTTAATTTTGATTGTCCAAATTATTCAACTGTTTCAGAGAATAGGATCAGAAAATTCAACGTACATATATATCTAATTGACAAGTTTCGGAATGAAATAAACGTATCAACGAACGAGATCGATGAATGTTTTAGACAATGATAACTTCACTGTCGGCTGCTTTTGTGATTCAGACGGTGATGTCACCAGCGGAAAATCATCTATCGACTCCATCTTCCATGTCGTAGACAAGGTGGAATGAAACCTAGAATGACAATTAGGTAATGTGAAAAACTAGGATTCCCAAAACAAATCAAGTTTCGGGCAATCGGGTGTTGTGTTTAAAGATATTTTGGAAGTATTTTGTCTTATATTTGTAACTCTACTAATTCTATACTTTATCGCATTAAATGAATACTGTAAACACTAACCTCGGTATTGAAGTCATTTCCAATGAGAGCTTGAAATCCGGTCAAAGTGTATGTGATGTTGTCTTCGGTTGTAAGTTTGTAGTTAGAGTTCCAGGTGGTAACCTGTTGAACAGGGAAAAATTAGTTAATTAGATAAAATGCAAATTCAGCCATGTCCACTATTAAATTTTAAACAAAATTTCTGCAACTCACACTGAATTCTAAAAGTAACAATACTTTTCCTTTTGTTTTGGTGTATTAAAGAGTACTAATATATCTCTGATCTGAGTATCTGATATATCTCTACAGGGAGGTGCCACCCATTGCTTCTGCAAATTCAAACACAATGATAAATGTATTATACCCACTATATTATAAAGACAGAACGTTTCCCCATAACAGCAAGCTTGCCCCAAACACATTGCTAAGTAACGAGCTGCCTACAATAGTTTAAAAAAAAACGGAATCCGGGTGAGGTGATGTACATGATATTTGCATGAGTTAACTGAAAGCCAGAACCATTCCCATTGCGTCCACGTACGATATTTTAAAGATTTTTCGAAAATATGTACATCTAATATGCTTCATAATAAAAGGTGTCGCAGTGAGGAATTTATCTGGCCCATGCGACATCGTAATTTACTTGGTGAGACATTTATTTGGTAGACTACTTACCAGCATATGATTGCACTAGTTTGCGTAAATTAAAGGAACTGCGACAAATGAGACTGGCGGATGTGACTAGGGTTGGATTATCTGAATAACCGGTTAACCGAGAGGTATTTTGATATCCGGATAGTATTGTGAGGTTAAACCGGACAATGAAGTTGCCAGAATACACCATATGCTTTTTTGGTGGTGGTGGCTACTGACGGCACCCTAAGCATATAATAGCAACTTTCATTCACAGTTCTTTGTCTATATTTTAGTCTATATGCTGGAGTGAACTTCACTATCACATCACGAAATACGCAAAACAAATGTGATTGGTATGTTATGGAAGAGCGCATTTGCTTTAAAAAGTTAGGTTGGGAGTATAAGCGAGACTGTAAACGAATTCAGTTGAAGAGATTTGAGGAAATGGATGTGTGGATGAGGCAGTCTGGAGGATGGCGGTTTAGGTGATGACTATTTATTGATGTCGCTGTTTTTGCCTTAGGATCCGGGTATATTGTCGAAAAATTAGGCAAATGGGGCATGTTTTGCTTCGGTACTGGACACAAGACCAATACCGCATAATCGACGCCATGTAGGCTATGTATCATTGGGCCTGGCTGGTGGAAGATTGGCAGGTCCTATACTAGTATACTACATTTGGAATTTGTTTGTGGTCTGGCGGGGTTGGGTGGTACATATTGATTTTTCTTCTTATCTGGTGCATTGCGCTTTCACGTACATATACCTTAGGCCTACACTGTGGGAAGCGCTTTTGAGCTTGTTGCCTTTTGACCTGACTCGACATTTAGTTTTTGCGGTATATTGAAGGAACGCCTTCTTATGCTCGACGGTGTAGCGCATCGTGCTAAGGCTGGGCGTTAAGAATACGCTCGCCACCACAACTCTGATTACCCTGCGTGGGTGCGCAGGTTCGAATCCCATGCGGGGATACTTATGTGCACTCTTCGCCGCCGTAGGGTGGTTCACGTAACCGCTGGTCACGTACCTGGAAATAACTAACTGGCTAACTAATCCCAGACCCGGCATGGAGTGGTAACCGGACGAGAGGCCGTGGTTAGTCATATGATTAAGCCATCTTATCGGCTTTCTACTCTCCCGGGATCAGGATGTAAAACCTATTCTAGGTTGGAAAAAGCTAGTTTTAATTTCGAGGACTCATTTTAAGCGTTAAACTAACTTGTGTCCCGGATTACTTCTAATCTTTGCACCATTCTATAATTTCGGTAGTTTATTGTACAATTTACAATAAAACTACAATTCACCACAAAAATCTTGTGAAATTGATTTTCTAACAATAAGCAGTAACTAGTGAAAATACGAAATATACGGATATATCCGTTAGTAAAAATTATAGATATCAAAACTAGCCAAACTAGATGTGACCGAGTAGCGAGTACCGACTTTGCTGAAACGATCGGCGGACAAGCGTGACAGAGGCGTTCAACCGTGACATTGGTTCGTGAAATATGGAGTAATGAATAGTAACAAACCATGAAATTTACCAAAGAAAGAAATATATCACACCACGAAGTCTCGTTATGAACACAAAATTCTGCGTCTCCTAAATATCAAGTCTTTTTATTACGGCTGCAAAACGGTCAATGAGTGCTAATCTACACAGAATGAGTTGCCATCCCAAAGATTATTGCTAACAGTGTTTGGTACTTTACAACGTATCCAACTACCTATAACATGGACGACTTTGTACCCCCATAGAAGTTTAGCCGTTTGTGAAGTCAGCATCTTAAAACTGGCTTCGAACGAGCTGCTCGGGTAACGAGGACTTGACTGAAAACTATTATCGAATTTGTCTCGTCCATATACGGGCAAATTTGTCTAGAAAAAATAACTTAATCGGATCTTTTTCATATTTCAACTTATTACTTATCGATTTTAATCGGTAAGTATGTTGATAGGTATTTGTCTGTTTGTCTGTTTGCCTGTTAGATGCAAGCGATAAATCACGAAAGCGAGATTGAATCTGCTCAAGATTTTGCATGTGCATTCATTATATGTCGTACCAGAAGCCTATTGATTTTAGATGAATTATGTCGTATAATTAGCGAGTCATCAATTAGTTAGTGATGGGACACAAGGTGTCACTATGGAGTAAGAGCGCTGTTTTGGGGGATCCCTTAACTTTCGATCGATAAGTCTTCGGTCTTTGACCGATATTCTCGTTTGAAAGTGTTGTGGAGTAATTTCAGACAAATTTATACTGAATGGTAAAATATCTAGGATATATGATAAAAGCGTTAATACACAATTGACTTGAGACAATTTTACGTTAGGGTGTCTGTATATTTTAATATTGATAAACTTGCGCTTGTTATCTATATATGTACCAACTGTACAAATTGTTGAAAAGTATCCCAATTTCAATCGATGAAAGGTGTTTTATGTGTAGAGGCGACAAAGAAGTTGAGCGCTCAATAAGAATTCCGAGTATGACTTTGAAACACGTGATATTTAGAACGACCGTGTATTTCCTGCAAGTAAAAGTATGAATATTGTAGCTTTGTATAATCACGAACATAACATCAAAGAAAGTAAATTCAAAACGATCATATCCATGAGTAGTGTTGTTTATACACGAAACCAGAATAAGAATATTGCATTTTTATTATTATTCAGTGATTAAGGTAATATTTGTTTTTGTTGTAGGGACACGCTTGACAACTACTACTAAGACACAAACTGTACGGTTGGGATTACACTGAGAAATAAACATACAGGTCAATACTGAAGGAAACTCCATATTATAATATACGTTTTATTATCTCCTGTTTATCCATCAACCGCGAAAGAAGTTTACTGCGGTTTACTGGCACTCTTAAAAACACACCCGTCGCAATCAACTCATAAAATCATCAAAACAAACTGTAAACATCTCCAAAATTATATTTATGCTTGGTATAGATAGGAGTCCATACCGCTCATGCAGAATTCTAAGGTTGTAAATTTCGACCAGTATAAATACCCCATGCTTACACTCCGAAGTCATCAGTTTTCAAGTGCACAACTAGAAGACAGAGCAAGCAGCCGATCCCATCTCTACATTGGAATTCAATTTTCGAACAGAAAAGGTAATGCATAGCTTCTAGTATTTTAAGAAAACACTTCTACCATTTTACATACTTCTACCTTTGTACTCAACTATTGCATATAGGCATGGTGCGAAAGAGTCTGAAGAAGCTTTGAATAAGTAAAGACAACGGAAAATTCTTGTCTCTAGAGATTCGTTTTATTGATTATTTCTTGTTTTCTATTCAGAAAAGAATAAAAAATGAAGTTCGCCATCTTTTTCGCAATTGTATTCGCTGGAATTGTCAATGGACAAATCGTAAGATGTGAGTATTTTATCTAACATTGTGCATAACTAACTTTCCTCTATCGACGCTATCAAAATGCGTAAAATAGAACTGAGTGAATATTTTAACTGATTTTTTTGTAGACGAGAATGCCCTCACATGGCCTGAAAATGACCACACACTTGGAGGAGCAATCGTGGATTTTGTCTATGAAGAAATCGGCAATGGATCGTGTCAAGTTTCACTCCCGTCTATGGTCAACCTTTTTCACGTGAGTAATATTTGAGTATTAAATGAAATTATTTAGATTGAAATTTGTATATAAATATAGTTAGACAAACTTCAGAACTTCATCGTGTTCCAAGTACGCAATATTTAAACGTCTTGCACTTCAGGTTGTGAATGGATTCATCGTCCCTGAAAGCAGCAGCCCAGTTGAAGGTCTTTACACGATCAGTGCACCAACCCACTGGAGTTTAGTCAACGGCACATTGAAAGTTCTCATTTTGTTTGACCGTGGATCAGCTTTTGCTCTGGAAGACATTGTTTTTGCTTGTGATCCTCTTGCAATTACTGACAGTAAGTTTGTCCGTAAATTTGCGATAATATGTGGAGAATATTTGGAGATAAATATATGGCCATGGTCTTATCAGAATTTGTGTAATATTAATACTGTCCCATTATTTTTCTAGTCAACGTTTACTCTTTCCCTCAAAACAACTTGATGGGAGAAGCTAGCTCAACAATTTGCTACAGAAGAGCTTTCCACGTCGGAGATGTTTTGACAATCACTTTCCCAGTCCGAGTCAGAGAATTCAATGTGAGTTGCAGATTTTTTGTTCAAAATAAAATTGTGGATTTAGCTCAATTTGCAGTTTATCGAGCAATTTGTTCAATATACTAATTATATTTTTCCGTTCAACAGGTAACCACCTGGAACTCCAACTACGAACTTACAACTGAAGACAACATCACATATACTTTGACAGGATTTCAAGCTCCAATCGGAAATGACTTTAATACAGAGGTTAGTGTTTACAGTATTCATTCGATGAGATAAAGTCTAGAATGGGTAGAGTTACAAATATAAGACAAAATACTTCCAAAGTATCTTTTAACACAACTCCCAAAACGTGATGTGTGTTTGAAATCCTAGTAATTCACGTTACCTAATTGTCATTCCAGGTTTCATTCCACCTTGTCTACGACATGGAAGATGGAGTCGATAGATGGTTTTCCGCTGGTGACATCACCGTCTCAATCACAAAAGCAGCCGACAGTGAAGTTATCATTGTCTAAAACTTCATACATCTCTTCCATTGATACGTTTAACTCATTCCGGAACTTGTCATTTAGATATTTTCTGATCCTATTCTCTGAAACAGTTGAATATTTTGGACAATCAAATTTAAATGTAATATTAGGTGTTTCAATAACTGAAATTTTGAAACATAAATTCACTTTGAAACACCGAACTTGATTTTAATCCATCATATGAACATGGTGAATGCGAGTGAAAATATTATTTGCTGAATTTTTGTACTTACTCTGAAAATTTTCTTTGAATTGTTGAAATACCATGACAAGATTTATTTCGTCGGTATATTTATGTAATTTGTTGTAGAATTTGTAAGCTTACTTTTGATATTTTTATACCAATGATGAACTATTTTATACTCAATTTGATACGATATAAATGTGAAGTAAAACGGAACTAGCATTTGACAATAAATATCTGATTTTTACGAAAAATTTCTGACTTCAATTCAAGGTGGAAAATCTAGTAATTGACGCATTTTCTTTAAGAACTATAACCTTGATAAAGTTACAGGCCAGTGCTTAAGGGGGCCCTGCGTATATAACATGGTCTATCCTTAGGATAAAGCCTAACAGCTATCCGATTGATGTTTGCAAATAATGCATTTGTACATTTACAGTTTAGAAAGCTTATGATGATTGCAGAAAAAGCAGTGTAATAATACTATACAAGAGAATAAAGCTTAAATGCATAGGCACACAGTTCGCACCGAATTTGATAAAAAAAAAACGGCGAACAAACGAGCAATACGAAATAAAAACTATTCTCCTTATCGAGCGACTTCTTCCGTCTTTGAACATTTGAAATCAATTAGACCTACAATGGCGGAGAAAGACACAATTTTTGCCAACAACAATATTAACCACAACAAGAATAACAACAGACGAATTAAAAAGTCCGTGACGCCATAATGTAAAAGTAGAAAACACGTTTTTGACCATATTACAGCATCGGGCGCTCACAAACATACGTCGAAACTCATATTTTTTGCCTAATGGTTCCGCAGATAGCTGTTGGAACAATTTAAAAAGATATTTTTTTTCTTTTTTCTGGCGACCATAATACAAACGTAAACGTGGGTCAATGTGCGCCTTGGCTGTGAACTGGATTTTCAGCCCACCACCTTGCGTCAATTCTGGACGGCTAGTTAAAAATTCTCACATATCAATATGAAAAATAAAAAGCTTTTGACTGCAATGCTTCCCCATAATTCCAGATATTTCTAGCCCTAAATTTACTATGTGGCGTGCGCAAATGGTAGAGAGATGCCACTCGTCGTCAATACAATGATTGCAATTTAGTAGTTCATGTAAACGTTCTAAAACGCTCCATGCTTTCCATCGCTCCCTTTTTATAGAAAGGATTGCACGTAATAAACTCGATTTAAAAGAGGTATCGATGAGATTCCCCATTGAGTTGATTCAGAGCATGCTTCATTTTTACGCGAATCAAAAACTCAAAAATATTGCGCTAACACATATTTTATTGTGTATCAAAAAGGATAGATAGTTTGAAGGTGACTGGCGCAACATCATTGTTATAAGCGATCAATAGTTTTTAACATGCGTTATATTATCTGGATATCTGTTGTCGCTTTTATTAGGAGTGTTTATAGTACACGTGAGGGATATTGTTACAGATTTAACCTTGAATTTCAACTCGTTAAGGTATGTAGTGAGATTTATAGAGGCAAAAGTACAAATATAGGCGTAAATTAGTAAAAACAGAATTGATTTTAGACTCGGTAAAAATGACGTGGAATCGGAATCGAATCCGAGTCCAAAAAATGCGTGGATTCGACTCGAATCCGAGTCCAGATCCGAATCCCGGCCCATCCCTAAATAAAACATATATCTGAAACCTTTGCGGGATGGCGGCTGGACATACTGGTCTAACTTCGAATAATATAATTGTTGGGGATAATATAATGGTTACCATTTAAAAACAAATTCCAAGGTCATTCTTTCTTTCACGAGATGAAAAAAAACTGACGCAATAAACAAAATAAATACCTTACCTTTAAATATGATTGGCGTAGAGGAAGATTATCCAATACTTGCAAAGTTGTGTGGTAAAATATTTAATTCATTACTAAAGTTATTTGGTAAAAATCGGAGCGCGAGTGACAATACTTACGTGTATTAAAGAGAACTTCTGATATATATATATATATATATACATGCAGTTGCAACAAAATGCTTCTGCAAATTTGAACACAATGACAATTGTATTATACCCACTATATTATAAAAGCAGAAAGATTCCTCATATCAGCAAGCTTGCAGCACGATTGCCCCAAACAAGCCTCACTGCTAAGTAAAAAGCTAACTATATATACCATAGTTTCGAAAATCTGGAATCCGGGTGAGGTGATGTACATGATATTTTAAAGAATTTTCGAAAATATGTACATCCAATATGCTTCATGGTAAAATGTGCACAAGTGAGGAATTTATCTGGCCCACGCGACATCGTAATTTACTTAGTGAGACATTGAATTTGTAATCTACTCACCAGCATGTGATTGCACTAGTCTGCGTAAATTATAGGAACTTCGACAAATGAGACTGGTGGATGTGACTAGGGTTGGATTATCCGAATAACCGGTTAACCGATAGGTGTTTTGCCATCTGATATCTGGATAGTACTGTGAGGGTAAACCGGATAATAAAGTAGCATGAATAAACCATAATATGCTCATTAAAGATTCTGATATTTTTTCAGGTAGTTGCCACTGACAGCATATAATTACAACTCTTATTTACACTTCTTTTTCTATATTTTAGTCATTCGAAAAATGCCGGAGTGAATTTCACTATCACATCACAAAATACGCGACCTTGGATTCTGTTATTAAAAGGCAAAACCCCCAATCATTATATTTATATAAAGCTATAGACCAGTGTGTCCAGCCGCCATCCCGCAAGTGCTTTATTTATTTGATTTATTGTTTAGTTTGACAAAGAGTTAGACCTGAATTCTTTTGTTTATTACTCTCATTGGATTTAATATTGTTGTTGGAAAAAATTATTCCTTTCTCCGCCATTGCAGGACTAATGGGTTTCAAATGATTACCCAAATTACCCAAAGTCCCTCGATAAGGGGAATAGATTTATTTCGTATTGCTCGGACGACTCGGTATCGATTGTTCGCCGTTCTTCTTCATTAAATTCGTAGCGAACTTTGTGTCTATGTATTTAAGCTTTGCTCTCTTGTATAGTATTATTGCAATGCGTTTTTTCTGCAATCATCATAAGCTACTGTACAAATGCATTATTTGCAAACTTCAATCGGATAGCTTAATCCAAAAGATAGACCATGTTATCTACGGCAGGATCCTCTTAAGCACTGGCCCGTAACTCCTTGCTGTAGTTTATGTACAAAAATGCGTCAATTACTGGAATTTTCAGCTTGAATTGAAATCAGACATTTTTTTGTAAAAATCAGATCTTTATTGTCAACAACTCGGAATGTTTACCACAGCATTCGTACTCATAAATTGAAAATATTGATAATGTAATATTACACAAATGCAATGAGATAATAATTTTTATCAAGCATATGCTAGTTTCTTTTTACTTCAAATTTTCATATACAAATTGAATATAAAAATAGTTTCATCATTGGTATAAAAATATCAAACGTAAGCTTACAAATTCTACAAAAAAATACATAAAATATACCGACGAAATAAATCTTGTCATGGTATTTCAACCATTCAAAGAAAATTTTCGAATTAAGTACAAAAATTCGGCAAATAATAATTTTTTAAAAAGTTTGGTGTTTCAAAGTGAATTTATGTTTCAAAATTTCAGTTATTGAAAACCTATATTATATTTATATTTGATTGTCCAAATTGTCCAATTTTATTATATATTTAATTTTGATTGTCCAAAATATTCAACTGTTTCAAAGAATAAGATCAGAGAATTCAACGTAGGCTACATATATATCTAAATGACAAGTTTCGGAATGAGATAAACGTATCAACAAAAGAGATGGATGAATGTTTTAGACAATGATAACTTCACTGTCGGCTGCTTTTGTGATTGAGACGGTGATGTCACCAGCGGAAAACCATCTATCGACTCCATCTTCCATGTCGTAGACAAGGTGGAATGAAACCTAGAATGACAATTAGGTAATGTGAATTACTAGGATTCCCAAAACAAATCAAGTTTTGAGTGTTGTGTTTAAAGATATTTTGGAAGTATTATGTCTTATATTTGTAACGCTACTAATTTTATACTTTATCGCATTAAATGAATACTGTAAACACTAACCTCGGTATTGAAGTCATTTCCAATGGGAGCTTGAAATCCGGTCAAAGTGTATGTGATGTTGTCTTCGGTTGTAAGTTCGTAGTTAGAGTTCCAGGTGGTAACCTGTCGAACAGGGAAAAATTAGTTAATTAGATAAATTGCACGATAAAATGCAAATTGAATCATGTCCACGATTAAATTTTAAACAAAATTTCTGCAGCTCACATTGAATTCTCTGACTCGGACTGGGAAAGTGATTGTCAAAACATCTCCGACGTGGAAAGCTCTTCTGTAGCAAATTGTTGAGCTAGCTTCTCCCATCAGGTTGTTTTGCGGGAAAGAGTAAACGTTGACTAGAAAAATAATGGAACAGTATTATTTTTTTGCAACTCCTGATAATACCATCACTATTTATTTATCTTCATTGTAACATTAAATCAATATTCTTTACATTTTATCTTAAATCTACAGACAAACTTACTGTCAGAAATTGCCAGAGGATCGCAGGCGAATACAATGTCTTCCAGAGCAAAAGCTGATCCACGGTCAAACAAGATGAGAACTTTGAATGTGCCGTTGACTAAACTCCAGTGGGTTGGTGCACTGATCGTGTAAAGACCTTCAACTGGGCTGCTGCTCTCAGGGACGATAAATCCATTCACAACCTGAAGTGCAAGACGTTCAAATATTGCGTACTTGGAACAAGATAAAGTTCTGAAGTTTGTCTAACTTTATTTATATACAAATTCTAATCTAAATAATTTCATTTGATACATAAATATTACTCACGTGAAAAAGGTTGACCATAGACGGGAGTGAAACTTGGCACGATCCATTGCCGATTTCTTCATAGACAAAATCCACGATTGCTCCCCCAAGTGTGTGGTCATTTTCAGGCCATGTGAGGGCATTCTCGTCTAAAGTTTGTTTAAAATTAAAGTTTAAAGTTAGAGTCTGAAATTAGAGTTTGTTCAGTTAAGAATATTCACTCCATTTTACACATCTTGGTAGCAATAGAGGATCGATAGAGTAAAGTCAGTTAAGCACAATGTTCGATAAAATACTCACGTCTTACGATTTGTCCATTGACAATTCCAGCGAATACAATTGCGATAAAGATGGCGACCTTCATTTTGTTTCTATTTCTAAAAAGTAAACAAGGTAACAATGAATAGAACCAAGCTCTATGGAAAAGAATCTCCCGATGTCTTTACTTATTCAAATCTACTTCTCACTCTTTCACGCCATGCTTGTATGTGATAGTAAATCACGGTAGGGGTGATTTCTTGAATACTAAAATCTAAAGCTTACCTTTTCTGTTCGAAAATTAATTTCCAATGTAGAGATGGGATCGGCTGCTTGCTCTGTCTTCTAGTTGTGCACTTGAAAACTGATGACTTTGGAGTCTAAGCATGTGTTATTTATACTGGTCGAAGGCGTGGCAATTTATGTTTATTGCTCATTACATTTTCAGAAATGTCATAAAATAACACACACACACGTAATAGAACGGTCACTGTTGTCTATCCGATGGTGATTTGACAATTACTTCACTCGCCCTCAGGGCTAGTTGTTTCGAAAACCACCAGACGTGCAAGCTTTTATTGACGTGTTATGTGAATTTTGCGAATTGAGTCAGTCGCAACGTCGTCGATCGAATTATGTATGACAGTATACAATGGGCATTGCAGGTTTGTTTATGCCTACTGATATATACCAACAACAATATAGGAATATAGAATTACCGCTAAACTGGTAAACATAAGGATAAATAAGTTGTTAACGATGTAACACGAAGATATTCTAAATAGAAAGCACGTTCCCGCAGTTCTCGGCACTTATAAATTATTTTTAACTTGAAACCATACCGTATGTATTCGTATACCATATGTATTTGTTTTTCACGAACCGTAAGTGCTACATGGTCACAAGTTTTGGACAGTAAATTAATTGTATACAGCATGTTGGCAGAAGTATCATTTTTGACGCCTAAAAATCAACGCCACAAAATTTACCGCAAGCTGTGAATGTACATCTGAGGTAGACAATTTTTAAGCATGAGGCACAACATATGTTAATAATTTTAACGCTATGTAGACCTAACAGTAACGATCTTAGATTTCGAGTAATTGACAGACATTGTATGAGCGCTTTAATTGGGATAGCCTAGCCCTACGGAGGCGATTATTCAAAAGGGAATTATAACCACATATTCATCCCTGTCATCCTTGTCAGTATAGCATTTTCCGCTCGAAGAATTGTCAAGCATAGTCATTCAAAATAGAACACAATATATATATATATTGGGAGTTGTAAACGACACTGACGCCGTTGCAAACATATATTTAATATTTATACTTGTCAAGATTGATATTACATAGTAAAAGTATCCGAATTTATAAATTACGAAGTTGGTACTGCACGGAAATTAATTTTCACCCAAACCATTTAACCTTGTATATGAACGTGCATCAGGACGGTTTTGTCTCGAACTCCTTGTGCCGTGCATGTGGAAACAGTTGGTTTTCATGAATGAATATCCCAAAACAAAAATTTGCTTTATATTTATATACACGTGGTAACCAGAAACTAACGAAATCTTTGTGAGGTCGCTGATATCGTATCAGTATACAAATACAGAACGTGAGAATAAGGTGTGGCATGCCAAACAAAAGATTTCCCCACCAAATAAATTAGTAGGAAAAATTGATGAGAATGTTTCGCATTCCTCTTTTTATCCAACCGACGACTACAAAGGGACATTATCATTCTATATTTCCGATACCTAAACGAACGGCGGCTATTTTTATCTACTTGTTAAATATTATATTGAGTAGGGTTACCATATTTTTATAAGCTCAAAGCGGGATGCATCCAAAGAGCATAGCTGTGATTTTTTCATCTTTAAATCTACCGATTTTAAATTAGGGGCTACATTTAAAACCATCCCGACTGTCTTCATTGACCATAATGTCATCGAGAGTCAGCCCATTACCTGTAATTCGTACTTGATTAAAATATTCGTTGTGTATAGAAGTGGTTGTAACAAATTTGCAATAGAAGGTACACGAGTATCGCTGTACCTGTAGCCAAGGATGGTCAATGCCGAATAATTCACTATTTCGACGCGAATACATTCGAAATTATTATTTTCAAATATGAAATTTCGAATACTTCAAAAATAAATTCGAGCTTATCCTATTGTATGGTGGAATTAGCATACAGTAAACAATGGAATAACCGTTACCTACAAGCTGGCTACCAGACAATTTATATCCGCCGATTGCTGTAATAGTAGTATGCCCTTTTTATTTTCGCAAGTACCAGAGTGCGAATCAAAATTAATTATAATGGGGCAGTTTACATTTAGTTTTGTGTACACAGATTGCCGTGGTATTTTAAAGTTACTTTAATAGAAACATTTTATTTTTCGTAAGACGATGCAACCATGAGTTATAAGTTACATTAAACTAAAGTAAATTAATCAGCATTTTAAATGCTGTTATCAGTCATGGATTTACGGTAAATATTTTGCACAACAGATAGGTCCATGCTTAACAATCTTTATCAAAACTATTTGCCGAAAGTGGGTGAAAGCATAAATTATATTTTTGTGAGTAGGAAATTATGAATCAAAAATTAATTACGAGAATATCGGTCAGAGACCGAAGACTTATCGATCGAAAGTTAGGGGATCCCCCAAAACAGCGCTCTTACTCAATAGTGACACCTTGTGACCCATCACTAATTAATCACTAACTCCCTAATTATACGACCTAATTCATCCAAAATCAATAGGCTTCTGGTACGACATATAATGAATGCACATGCAAAATCTTGAGCAGATTCAATCTCGCTTTCGTGAGATATCGTGTGCATCTAACAGACAAACAGACCGACAAACAGACAAATACCTATCAACATATTTACGGATTAAAATCGATAAATAATAATCCAGCATTTTACCACACATTATATTTGCACAGATTATTTTAAAATTGTAATGCTTTTGTTTTTCGTAATTATAATCAGGCAGATTATAACCACACATTTTATGTCCACAGATTGTTGCCGTATCTTAGAGTAGTAATGCATTAATTTAATCGCGAGTCGGCAAAACTAGGAGTTACGTTAAACACAATTAAATTAATACAATAAGTCATTTTAAATGCTGTTATCGGTCATGGATTTGACTATTTTGTCGCAACATAAAATCATCTCAGTTAAAAGTCCATACTTTCAAATATCATTATCAAAATAAGTTTCCTGAAGGCGAGAAATAATATAAATTATTTTTCCGTGAGTACGAAAATATAAATCAAAAATTAATTGTAATGAGGCAGTTTACCACAAATTTTATGTCCACAGATAGTTGTTTTATTATTTGTTTTTCGTAAGTACGGAAATAGGTATAAAAAATTACTTATGATTGGCCAGATCATTTATTTCCGCAGATTTCCGCGGTATTACTTCTATTTTTTCGTAAGTTGACGCAACCACGAGTTACGTTAATTAAACAAAATTGAATTAATACGGCAAGGCATTTTAAATGCTGTTATTGTTCATGAATTTGAATATTTTGTCGCAACGGAAAATCATCATACAGTAATGAAAAGTCGATACTTTTGATTATCATTATCAAAATTATTTGCCAAAAGTGGGAAGAAGTAGTGTAAATGATTTTTTTCTAATAAATCAACTCATTTTTTCGGACTTTAGGCAATTTATTGGGTGTCGTAATTTGTAACAAATCGCACGACTTTATTTAACCAACCCCGTGTAACTCCCGATATTTGGTCCCGATGTTGGATTCGCCGTCACGCCCGACTAGGCGCAGACAGATTATTGCTTCCAAAATCATCGTGTGCGTTGTCTCACGACAAGATTAAGTGAGTGGCTTTATAAATATTCAAATTAGTTGTGCATCAACATTAATGAAGATTTTATTATAGAATGCAGATTACAAAGCAAAATAGGAGAGCAATCATTTGAGAGGGAAGGCCCTAGAACCGGTCCTAGCACTTGAAAGCATGTTGACAAATGACAGTAAGATCTGAAGATTTTAAATTCACTTCAAGGCTCCAATGAGTAGATGTAGTAGAGAATCATTTCGTGCTACGATTGTTCAGCATAAAAAGAGTGAGTTGTGAATGTCCTAGGTAACCAATACAGTGATGATTGGTCAAGGAATGTTAATTTTGATAAGAGATCAAGATATTATGTAACCTAATATGTATATTTTCAGGAAGAAAAAGATCATAAAAAAGTTGCAGTGTGAGGATTTATGCTGTGTAGCAGTAAGCAAGGATATGAATTGACTAATAGGTGATGATTTATCTCAAAAATCAGAATCAACTTACACCATACAGCCATATCAATGAAAATTTTCGATTGAGGAACTGAAACTTTCGGCAAAAAAGAAATGTGGTGATCGATACCACCCTGAAATTGTAAGATCGGCATGAAGACATAAATTGAACACAGATATTTTAACTTCGAATAATGAGTGTTTTATGATGGATTTTTTTCCATTCATTCCGTCATTGTATACGAAGTCACCAGCTGCATATGACAACATAAGAGGTGCTTTACGTTTGCCATGTGAATCCATTTTGCTTGATTTCAGGCTGGTACTAATACCCTTATTCACGTAAATTGGATACCTATCATTGCTATTATCTAAACATGGCTTCAACATATATATATATTTATAATTTAAGATATGCCAAAAAAATGTTGCAATATTTTGTCGAGTGTTTTTAAATTATTGATTTGTAATAAACAGCAACAACTTTTTTGTAAAATGATTCAAGAGTCTTGCTGCACACTAACACAAATATATTTCTGTAACGTTTCGTCTGACCAAGGTCCAGACTCCCAATAAGAACCACTCCCGAAGCCTCAAAAACACCAATACCCTTTCACCACTGAAAATTTCAAAGCAATTGGTCCAGTATTCGAAGAGAAAAGCGACTTTTTAAAAACGTGTCAAAGAACAAGAACAACAACATAATATTGAAACGATCGTTATGTTCATTACGTGTCCAACAAAGAGATGAGAGCTGAATTCACGGCGGTACCGGTACCTAACGTAGGTGCGGTACTGAGTTAGCAGTCAGGCAGCATCTTACCTGTACACTGTAGGCCATATACGGTAATTGATCACAGAACAGTTGTTCCCTTGCAAATTTTATGTTGTTTACACTTTAGGACAGATAATTGATCACAGAACAATTCTTCCCTTTCAAATTTTATGTTGTTTCCAGTAGACTCTCATCAAAATAAACAAATATAGTAGGCTACAAGTGCTACAACGCTTGCATTACTGCACTGGTAGGACCGTGAAAGAATAAGTTACGGTAATTTCATTGTGGTAAGACACCGGTACCGGCACCAGTACCAGTATCGTACTTACGTACTGAGCTACCAGTACCGGTTAGCAGTCAGCCAGCATCTTACCTGTACACTGTAGGCCATATACGGTAATTGATCACAGAACAGTTGTTCCCTTGCAAATTTTATGTTGTTTACACTTTAGGACAGATAATTGATCACAGAACAATTCTTCCCTTTCAAATTTTATGTTGTTTCCAGTAGACTCTCATCAAAATAAACAAATATAGTAGGCTACAAGTGCTACAACGCTTGCATTACTGCACTGGTAGGACCGTGAAAGAATAAGTTACGGTAATTTCATTGTGGTAAGACACCGGTACCGGCACCAGTACCAGTATCGTACTTACGTACTGAGCTACCAGTACCGAACCTGTAGGTCTGATATTCCGTTCCGCATACGATAGGCTATAAAACTTGCATTGCAGCATTAGTAATACCGCGGAAGGAATAAGTCAATTTCACTGCGTTACGGCAACTTACCAGTACCGACCTACAGTAGCTGTAGTACTGAGCAAGACAATCGATCGCGAAACCGCTTGAAATAAGTGTAAAACAGTGTTCCCATGAGTAAAAATAAATACCGCGAAATTTTGTATGAAATATCATATCTCATAGGATTCATATAAAATTTAAGAATAAACAAAAGTAATAGCCTTCTAGCGAAAAAATTAATCTTTGACCACTGAAAATTTCAAAGCAATTGGTCCAGTATTCGAAGAGAAAAGCGACTTTTTAAAAACGTGTCAAAGAACAAGAACAACAACAACATAATATTGAAACGATCGTTATGTCCACTACGTGTCCAATTATGAATACGGTTCACATTGTTATAATCGACATTCAAACAGATCAGATGTTGTATTCCGAATATTGTAATTTCAAGTTTGAATAATCTTAATGTATATGTTGGTGAAAATTATGAAAATAATTTTGTTCGTCTATATTGTTTTGTTTGCCATCGCTTAGTCCAGGATTTTGGCAGACTTTTTTATAGGATGTAACATATCTCGATTTGTTATTATGTTGTTGTTGGACACGTAGTGGACATAACGATCGTTTCAATATTATGTTGGTCTTGTTGTTGTTCTTTGACACTTTTTGGACATCTAGTGGAAAATCTAAAAAACCGCTTTTCTCTTTATTTATTTTTACTGGTTAAAGATGAAATTTTTCTCCAGAAGGCTATTACTTTTATTTATTTCAAATATTTCTGCTAGCTCTGTGAGATTTGTTTTTGTTCGCTATGACGTCACCGAACGTTCTGCGGACGCATAGCCGACACCCCTCTTCTTTTTGATCACGTGCCATCGAACGTCGATGGTTCTAACGGAGTCCTTACGGTACTTTGCTACGATTTTTTCCTTACGCTGATCGACGGTACGGTAATAGTACTGCGAACAGACGTGTCCATATATTTGGGCGTAGCTCTCTTGTTCTTAGAATTCTTCTTATTGTTGTGAAAACGTGGCTTTTCTTTTTAACTACCCGATCATTTTCTTTTAAAATTTTCAGTGGTCAAAGATTGCCGTTGTCGTTGGAAGGCAATTAATTTTAGTTATTTCAAAGATTCCTGTGGGTTCTATGTGATTCGTTTTTCACTTCGAAGTTTTGTGTGAAGACGTCTTCAACAATGAAAGTTGCGCACTGTGTGGCGGTTTCGCTGTCGCAGTCAGCAAAAATGTTTTTTTTTGATAAGCTGCAGGTAGACTTTTCGGTACCTGGTATTTCGATTCACACGGCGACCCGACGCATACGCGCATGGATCATCATAGGATCTGTAAAGGGGTAAATTTTTTTGTTTTATCACCACACAATGTGTGACCACAACACAGCATAATGTCAACAGTCTGATAGGAAATGGGATATTTTATTTACTTTATATTGCCGTAAGAAACACGGTACTATAAGAACATTGTGTATTTTACCGCAGGATTTTGCTAATATTTGAGCGCGACTCACTGACCAGTCTAATTTAGTAAAAGTATGGCCAAACGTTCTTACATTTTAGCAAAGTCAAAACCCCACACGTCAGTACACACTACGGTATGTTTGGTTTATTGGAACATATAGCCTATATTTTTATTTAATAGTGGGTCTAATGCAAATGTTTTATCGTGGTTATTTGAACTTTTCTGCTTTTGTAGATCAAAGTAAAGCCCCAGTGGATTATTGATTGCTGTCCCAGGGCTGCTGTGGAAGGCGTCCACATGCACTAGAACAGGGGTCGGGAACCTTTTTGGTCAAGAGAGCCATAAAATATAAATATTTTCAATTGCATTTCCGTGCGAGCCATATAACATTTCTTCACTTAATCAGGCCTGAAATGTTTACTCAAAAGTCAACACATACAATGTCAATATACATTTAATGTGATTTCTGATGCTGCATGTAGTCGCTGCGGGCCTTGAACGGTTGCTCACATGCAGCCCAAGTTGAAATCTACGATACTCATCACCCTTTTTCGTTTAGGCATCTCCGTAGTGTTTTTAAAACTCTATCGCTTTGTGATGTCACAATATATGTTCCAGAATCCCCTTTTTGTCACAATGCCTGTCTGGTAATTATCTTACATAACATAGACATGTGCTGGACGCGCGTTCTCAAACGTATTGGGAATTTCCTGCCAAATTTGGCTATAAAAGAGTTTGAAATCTCGTAACAATAGTAAGCTTAGTCTTGGGATATTAGATTTTTCTGGGAGCCATATGCCGTCACCAAAAGAGCCATATATGGCTCGCGAGCCATGCGTTCCCGACCCCTGCACTAGTAGAATGACAACACTGGTCAAGAACTTGTAAGAAAACTGATCACTGGAAGCACTGGTCAAACACGTCCATATAGTGAAGTGCGTAAGGCTAGTAAACAGATCAACAAGCAATCTCGTACTGGGTTATTATATTCGTCTGATCTGAGAAACTCAGAATCTGCAGAAAACTGTCTCTCAAACAAATTTACTCCGGTCTCTCGTCCGATTACCAGTCCATGGATTCCATTAGTCAAAGATTTGTTTCAGATACAAGGACTTGGTGGTGGAGGAAGTCGTAACCGACAAGCGAGCATAATTACCCCAGGGTAATCAGAGTTTTATTTTTAACGTTTAGCACGGCGCGCCACACCGCTGAGCCATGGTACAGTTATCTACATTCTACAAAACCTATCCAGCCAATAGCTGGATAAAGCCAATAACATCTAAGTATAAAATTCCCACCCGACAATCATTTCGTAATGTAGGCTATGAAATAAGACTAACCCAAAATAGGAAAACTAATCAACACCTGCACAGCCTTCTCCCTAATCCGTAACGTGAGGCGAGCTTCTGATACCGCGTGGCAACGAAAATTCTAGAAGACCACAAAGCGCGGGGAAATATAAGTTACATTGTTACGTCACATTGAAGATAGACAGTTTCAAATGACAAAGTGGGACTAATTTGACAGTGCTTAAGAATGTAAATACATGAACCTGGTAATCTATGAACGACATACAGGATATAAATAAAAGCCTTGAAGCAGCAATGGGTCGCACACATTTCGCACATCGAGCTACAAAACATTTGACCCGAACCTTCCTACGGCTGATTCCAAAATATGTGGTAATGTATTGGAAAATGACTAACAGTTTTACATGTAGTGCTGTAAGTGTTTATATGTTTCCGCATGTACATAATATGCGCATGAGAGTGCCCAATCGCAGTACCGCTAGCCTACGGACCAAGGACAGCCGTGGCGTAACGATCACCCTTGGCGGAATAACAATAAATTAAAAATTTCGTCTTCGAGTCCTGAAAATTTGAAGTTGATTGGCCCAGGAAAAATTACCGCACCAATTAAGTCCCCCCCCCCCCCCCAACAGCAAGACAAGAAAAAACCACGATTTATCATAATGATCCATAGGGTCAATTCGTGTCCGAAAATGAACAAGCGAGTCGATGTTCATTGTGTTTCGATATTGTATTGCATTGACATGTAGTATAATATCTGTACAACCGTAAACGATTTGAGCAGTCTAAGTGAAGGTAGAAGATTCGTAATATATATTGAATTGAACAAACAATTGTGAAAATGAAGACACAGTCTGTCTTGCAAATTACCAGGATGATGTGACAACTTTGTTGGCGAAAGAAAGCAAGGCATCAAAAATGCGATGCATTGCAAAAAATGTCAGTCAGATGTAGGTAAAGTGGTGACAAAAATGAATTCTTTGCACCTTATATATAAAAAAACTTAGCAGCATAGCGTTTTGGACTTACTCTATCTCAAGTATTGTATCTTTTACAGAAGTTTTTTTCTCCACTTGACCTATAATCAGGGCTGCCATAACGTCCTTATTTCCAAGATTTGTACTTATTTTGAAGGCCTTTGTCTTAGAAAATATTTTTGTCCTTATTTTTAACAAACGTCCTTATTTTGACATGTGTCCTTATGAATGAATATACCGGTAAATTAAACTTTAAAATTGGTTTAGATCTGGAACTTCATAAGATATAAAATGAGTAAACGTAAAAACATTTGCTGAGATGACTATGAGAAAGAATTCAGCGGCGTCAAAACAAACGAAGGGCCAGTGATTTGCGCACTGCAGATTTCGTGAATGTGACATTAACCTGGAATCCATAAGTAAAGCAGCAATTTCTGCTCACAATGCAACCCAGAAGGCGGAAGCACAAGGACCCTGGTCAAGAAATTGAATCAAACCAAGAGTCAATGATTATACAAGGGTCGCACTGCATGAATACATTCCGTTAATTACATTTCATTCATTGTTATCTTTTTACTATGTTTCCCTGTCCTTATTTTAGGGTTCATATCGATGGCAGCACTACCTATAATTATAATACTAAATCTAAAAGCGTGTTAACCACCAATCTCACAGTCGAAGAAATCGAAATATCAGATTACATAGCAGGATATGTTATTAGAAAAATCTATCACAGTGAAGGAATTTCAGCTAGTCGTAAACTCATATTGTTGAAAAAAATAACGCTTACGAAAGTGACAGAAAAAAAAGATTTCACATCAAAACATGCTTATGAGAAACATTGGAATGGCTATCTCAATACATGCAAGCAGCTGAAATTTATTTCCATCATCACATCATTGTACATCTGACACTTGATAAAGAAGAAAAACATTTTAAAATCATTCATGAGCGAATACCTCAATGTATTATTCAATGTAACTGAATGTCAAGATGTAACAACACTACTTGAAAAAGTATTCAAAAAATTAGAGCAAATGTATAAGAAAAGTACTGCAGCCAAAATAATACCAACAAGATGGGCAATAGGATTCGTTGAATACGAAAACAATTAAAGAAAAACAGCAGCTAAAACGAAGATTAAGATATATGTGATTACAGCCAGGTTTCTGTACTCCTGAAGTATGCGTACTAAGAAATGAGGACACCGGAACGTAGTGTGTATACCACGTTAGGTTTAGGTCATAATTTTAGGTACAAATACTACAAAACTCACTTGGTTAGTCCCCGAACTTGTAATAGAACTGAGATATGAAAAATTGGAAATGGCCTAACCCTAACGTGGTATACACACTACGTTCCGGTGTCCTCATTTCTTAGTACGCATACTTCAGGAGTACAGAAACCTGGCTGTAATCACATATATCTTAATCTTCGTTTTAGCTGCTGTTTTTCTTTAATTGTTTTCGTATTCAACGAATCCTATTGCCCATCTTGTTGGTATTATTTTGGCTGCAGTACTTTTCTTATACATTTGCTCTAATTTTTTGAATACTTTTTCAAGTAGTGTTGTTACATCTTGACATTCAGTTACATTGAATAATACATTGAGGTATTCGCTCATGAATGATTTTAAAATGTTTTTCTTCTTTATCAAGTGTCAGATGTACAATGATGTGATGATGGAAATAAATTTCAGCTGCTTGCATGTATTGAGATAGCCATTCCAATGTTTCTCATAAGCATGTTTTGATGTGAAATCTTTTTTTTCTGTCACTTTCGTAAGCGTTATTTTTTTCAACAATATGAGTTTACGACTAGCTGAAATTCCTTCACTGTGATAGATTTTTCTAATAACATATCCTGCTATGTAATCTGATATTTCGATTTCTTCGACTGTGAGATTGGTGGTTAACACGCTTTTAGATTTAGTATTATAATTATAGGTAGTGCTGCCATCGATATGAACCCTAAAATAAGGACAGGGAAACATAGTAAAAAGATAACAATGAATGAAATGTAATTAACGGAATGTATTCATGCAGTGCGACCCTTGTATAATCATTGACTCTTGGTTTGATTCAATTTCTTGACCAGGGTCCTTGTGCTTCCGCCTTCTGGGTTGCATTGTGAGCAGAAATTGCTGCTTTACTTATGGATTCCAGGTTAATGTCACATTCACGAAATCTGCAGTGCGCAAATCACTGGCCCTTCGTTTGTTTTGACGCCGCTGAATTCTTTCTCATAGTCATCTCAGCAAATGTTTTTACGTTTACTCATTTTATATCTTATGAAGTTCCAGATCTAAACCAATTTTAAAGTTTAATTTACCGGTATATTCATTCATAAGGACACATGTCAAAATAAGGACGTTTGTTAAAAATAAGGACAAAAATATTTTCTAAGACAAAGGCCTTCAAAATAAGTACAAATCTTGGAAATAAGGACGTTATGGCAGCCCTGATTATAGGTCAAGTGGAGAAAAAAACTTCTGTAAAAGATACAATACTTGAGATAGAGTAAGTCCAAAACGCTATGCTGCTAAGTTTTTTTATATATAAGGTGCAAAGAATTCATTTTTGTCACCACTTTACCTACATCTGACTGACATTTTTTGCAATGCATCGCATTTTTGATGCCTTGCTTTCTTTCGCCAACAAAGTTGTCACATCATCCTGGTAATTTGCAAGACAGACTGTGTCTTCATTTTCACAATTGTTTGTTCAATTCAATATATATTACGAATCTTCTACCTTCACTTAGACTGCTCAAATCGTTTACGGTTGTACAGATATTATACTACATGTCAATGCAATACAATATCGAAACACAATGAACATCGACTCGCTTGTTCATTTTCGGACACGAATTGACCCTATGGATCATTATGATAAATCGTGGTTTTTTCTTGTCTTGCTGTTGGGGGGGGGGGGGGGGGACTTAATTGGTGCGGTAATTTTTCCTGGGCCAATCAACTTCAAATTTTCAGGACTCGAAGACGAAATTTTTAATTTATTGTTATTCCGCCAAGGGTGATCGTTACGCCACGGCTGTCCTTGGTCCGTAGGCTAGCGGTACTGCGATTGGGCACTCTCATGCGCATATTATGTACATGCGGAAACATATAAACACTTACAGCACTACATGTAAAACTGTTAGTCATTTTCCAATACATTACCACATATTTTGGAATCAGCCGTAGGAAGGTTCGGGTCAAATGTTTTGTAGCTCGATGTGCGAAATGTGTGCGACCCATTGCTGCTTCAAGGCTTTTATTTATATCCTGTATGTCGTTCATAGATTACCAGGTTCATGTATTTACATTCTTAAGCACTGTCAAATTAGTCCCACTTTGTCATTTGAAACTGTCTATCTTCAATGTGACGTAACAATGTAACTTATATTTCCCCGCGCTTTGTGGTCTTCTAGAATTTTCGTTGCCACGCGGTATCAGAAGCTCGCCTCACGTTACGGATTAGGGAGAAGGCTGTGCAGGTGTTGATTAGTTTTCCTATTTTGGGTTAGTCTTATTTCATAGCCTACATTACGAAATGATTGTCGGGTGGGAATTTTATACTTAGATGTTATTGGCTTTATCCAGCTATTGGCTGGATAGGTTTTGTAGAATGTAGATAACTGTACCATGGCTCAGCGGTGTGGCGCGCCGTGCTAAACGTTAAAAATAAAACTCTGATTACCCTGGGGTAATTATGCTCGCTTGTCGGTTATGACTTCCTCCACCACCAAGTCCTTGTATCTGAAACAAATCTTTGACTAATGGAATCCATGGACTGGTAATCGGACGAGAGACCGGAGTAAATTTGTTTGAGAGACAGTTTTCTGCAGATTCTGAGTTTCTCAGATCAGACGAATATAATAACCCAGTACGAGATTGCTTGTTGATCTGTTTACTAGCCTTACGCACTTCACTATATGGACGTGTTTGACCAGTGCTTCCAGTGATCAGTTTTCTTACAAGTTCTTGACCAGTGTTGTCATTCTACTAGTGCAGGGGTCGGGAACGCATGGCTCGCGAGCCATATATGGCTCTTTTGGTGACGGCATATGGCTCCCAGAAAAATCTAATATCCCAAGACTAAGCTTACTATTGTTACGAGATTTCAAACTCTTTTATAGCCAAATTTGGCAGGAAATTCCCAATACGTTTGAGAACGCGCGTCCAGCACATGTCTATGTTATGTAAGATAATTACCAGACAGGCATTGTGACAAAAAGGGGATTCTGGAACATATATTGTGACATCACAAAGCGATAGAGTTTTAAAAACACTACGGAGATGCCTAAACGAAAAAGGGTGATGAGTATCGTAGATTTCAACTTGGGCTGCATGTGAGCAACCGTTCAAGGCCCGCAGCGACTACATGCAGCATCAGAAATCACATTAAATGTATATTGACATTGTATGTGTTGACTTTTGAGTAAACATTTCAGGCCTGATTAAGTGAAGAAATGTTATATGGCTCGCACGGAAATGCAATTGAAAATATTTATATTTTATGGCTCTCTTGACCAAAAAGGTTCCCGACCCCTGTTCTAGTGCATGTGGACGCCTTCCACAGCAGCCCTGGGACAGCAATCAATAATCCACTGGGGCTTTACTTTGATCTACAAAAGCAGAAAAGTTCAAATAACCACGATAAAACATTTGCATTAGACCCACTATTAAATAAAAATATAGGCTATATGTTCCAATAAACCAAACATACCGTAGTGTGTACTGACGTGTGGGGTTTTGACTTTGCTAAAATGTAAGAACGTTTGGCCATACTTTTACTAAATTAGACTGGTCAGTGAGTCGCGCTCAAATATTAGCAAAATCCTGCGGTAAAATACACAATGTTCTTATAGTACCGTGTTTCTTACGGCAATATAAAGTAAATAAAATATCCCATTTCCTATCAGACTGTTGACATTATGCTGTGTTGTGGTCACACATTGTGTGGTGATAAAACAAAAAAATTTACCCCTTTACAGATCCTATGATGATCCATGCGCGTATGCGTCGGGTCGCCGTGTGAATCGAAATACCAGGTACCGAAAAGTCTACCTGCAGCTTATCAAAAAAAAACATTTTTGCTGACTGCGACAGCGAAACCGCCACACAGTGCGCAACTTTCATTGTTGAAGACGTCTTCACACAAAACTTCGAAGTGAAAAACGAATCACATAGAACCCACAGGAATCTTTGAAATAACTAAAATTAATTGCCTTCCAACGACAACGGCAATCTTTGACCACTGAAAATTTTAAAAGAAAATGATCGGGTAGTTAAAAAGAAAAGCCACGTTTTCACAACAATAAGAAGAATTCTAAGAACAAGAGAGCTACGCCCAAATATATGGACACGTCTGTTCGCAGTACTATTACCGTACCGTCGATCAGCGTAAGGAAAAAATCGTAGCAAAGTACCGTAAGGACTCCGTTAGAACCATCGACGTTCGATGGCACGTGATCAAAAAGAAGAGGGGTGTCGGCTATGCGTCCGCAGAACGTTCGGTGACGTCATAGCGAACAAAAACAAATCTCACAGAGCTAGCAGAAATATTTGAAATAAATAAAAGTAATAGCCTTCTGGAGAAAAATTTCATCTTTAACCAGTAAAAATAAATAAAGAGAAAAGCGGTTTTTTAGATTTTCCACTAGATGTCCAAAAAGTGTCAAAGAACAACAACAAGACCAACATAATATTGAAACGATCGTTATGTCCACTACGTGTCCAACAACAACATAATAACAAATCGAGATATGTTACATCCTATAAAAAAGTCTGCCAAAATCCTGGACTAAGCGATGGCAAACAAAACAATATAGACGAACAAAATTATTTTCATAATTTTCACCAACATATACATTAAGATTATTCAAACTTGAAATTACAATATTCGGAATACAACATCTGATCTGTTTGAATGTCGATTATAACAATGTGAACCGTATTCATAATTGGACACGTAGTGGACATAACGATCGTTTCAATATTATGTTGTTGTTGTTCTTGTTCTTTGACACGTTTTTAAAAAGTCGCTTTTCTCTTCGAATACTGGACCAATTGCTTTGAAATTTTCAGTGGTCAAAGATTAATTTTTTCGCTAGAAGGCTATTACTTTTGTTTATTCTTAAATTTTATATGAATCCTATGAGATATGATATTTCATACAAAATTTCGCGGTATTTATTTTTACTCATGGGAACACTGTTTTACACTTATTTCAAGCGGTTTCGCGATCGATTGTCTTGCTCAGTACTACAGCTACTGTAGGTCGGTACTGGTAAGTTGCCGTAACGCAGTGAAATTGACTTATTCCTTCCGCGGTATTACTAATGCTGCAATGCAAGTTTTATAGCCTATCGTATGCGGAACGGAATATCAGACCTACAGGTTCGGTACTGGTAGCTCAGTACGTAAGTACGATACTGGTACTGGTGCCGGTACCGGTGTCTTACCACAATGAAATTACCGTAACTTATTCTTTCACGGTCCTACCAGTGCAGTAATGCAAGCGTTGTAGCACTTGTAGCCTACTATATTTGTTTATTTTGATGAGAGTCTACTGGAAACAACATAAAATTTGAAAGGGAAGAATTGTTCTGTGATCAATTATCTGTCCTAAAGTGTAAACAACATAAAATTTGCAAGGGAACAACTGTTCTGTGATCAATTACCGTATATGGCCTACAGTGTACAGGTAAGATGCTGGCTGACTGCTAACCGGTACTGGTAGCTCAGTACGTAAGTACGATACTGGTACTGGTGCCGGTACCGGTGTCTTACCACAATGAAATTACCGTAACTTATTCTTTCACGGTCCTACCAGTGCAGTAATGCAAGCGTTGTAGCACTTGTAGCCTACTATATTTGTTTATTTTGATGAGAGTCTACTGGAAACAACATAAAATTTGAAAGGGAAGAATTGTTCTGTGATCAATTATCTGTCCTAAAGTGTAAACAACATAAAATTTGCAAGGGAACAACTGTTCTGTGATCAATTACCGTATATGGCCTACAGTGTACAGGTAAGATGCTGCCTGACTGCTAACTCAGTACCGCACCTACGTTAGGTACCGGTACCGCCGTGAATTCAGCTCTCATCTCTTTGTTGGACACGTAATGAACATAACGATCGTTTCAATATTATGTTGTTGTTCTTGTTCTTTGACACGTTTTTAAAAAGTCGCTTTTCTCTTCGAATACTGGACCAATTGCTTTGAAATTTTCAGTGGTGAAAGATAAAAATTTTCTCCAGAAGGCTATTACTTTTTTTTCGCTATGACGTCATCAAAATTATGTGACTCTACGTGTCCATATATTTGAGCATAGCTCTCTTGTTTATTATTATTGTGATATCAAAATAAATTATACAGTTAGGACTAATTAAAAAAATTAAAGTTTTTTCCATAATACTTTTGCTGCACTGCATAGATAGTTGCAGATATTCGTTGCAGCAAAGAACAAACACGGTTGCCAGTCACAATATCAATTATTTTTTAAGGTTGATCATGATTGTATCCGTAGCAAGATATTCGTCGATAATATTTGCGCCTTTATTCTTGTGAGGGAAAGGTATGTCAGGTACAGGGCTGTCCAAAAATTTGCATAGATTTTCCCATCCCTGACGATAATTGTAAACCAGAAGTTTTTCAGCAGATGCATTCTGTAAACGACAAATAAGTTTGACGAGAATAAAAGAAGGACAGCATACTAAACACGACAATCATTTTTTACTGAGACAAATACTCAGTTAAAAAATTGTTGCGCAAGGGAAATTGTTTGAACGGAATCAACATGGCAGAAGTTGATGTTATATTATCATCGAATTATAAATATATATTTCTGTGAAATATTGCAAACTAGCCTCGTTTGTTCAATCCATGCTTTAGATCAGGGGTGTCAAACTCGTGGGTTTTCGAGGGCCGCATCGCATTGTGGGGATTGTGCAAAGGGCCGCAAATAGTTTTTGATATATTTTGACAATGTATATTTGAAGCCTATTGATACTTGAATTTTTAGATGGGTATAATTTGTGACATATATTGTGATGCAATTAAACAGCCGAATGAAGTTTTGGTATCTTCTCAAATTTCAAATGCCATTTACATATTGATTTTTGCATTTCAATATTATTGCAATTCACTGTATTTATTACACAAAATCATAAATTTTCATGTACAACTATCCAAAACATTTTTGAACAAAGTTTTGATAAGAAAAGAATAATACATACACTAAAAAATACTTAATCTAAATATATAAACCCAAATTTACAAAAATACTACAGAATAAACTGATTTTTTTTATTACATATGTCCTGACGTTTGGCATCTCTTTTGTGCCACCAGCTTACCAATATCAGGCTGAAATGATTTTTACAGTACCACCTCTAATTAAAGAAGTCACATGATCATTCATCGGTTATTCTGGATCGTTGAGAATGTTTGATTAATTTCAGTAATACAAAAATATTACGTTTATCATTGCATGTATAGATCAGTAAACAAACAAATGGCTGATTTTTCGGACTAGACATGAGCCACATTCACGACATTTCCTACCAGTACGTGGCAAAAGTGGACCGCTTGAGTTTTCAGTAACTAGGTAGCCTTATAATCATGATAATATACAAACACATAAAAAAAAATTGTTTAAAGTTGATCTTTAAAATTGTCATACTGATTGCTGATCTTATTCTGATAATGTGAATAATCGATTTCACTTTAAAAGGTTTGAAAAATGTATTACCTTTGGATAAAAAAAAATTCGCAAAATTTTACAGATATTGTTAAGCGTTCGAGGGCCGCATTGGAAGTGCTCTGGGGCCGCATGTTTGAAACCCCTGCTTTAGATTGTTGTGGCGATCTCACATGCTCAAACTAATTTGGTGAAAGTTTAGCAGAGAATACAAAATTGCCAGAGTTGTGTTATCGTCGACTTGCGTTTTCAGGTGGTCAAATGGAAAAGCAAGTGACTTATCTTTCTGAGACCCGGCTGAGATCTAATTAGGAATTAGGAGTAAATTCTGTCCTATAAAATGTAAACATAACTTCCACTCTGTCAGTCTCTGTGTCAACTACCAAGTTTTGTTTGCCTTTGTATGGTCCATTACCGAGGCGCTGTATTTTTTAAAGTTTTGTTGTCAACTCAGATCGAACCTATGTTAAAAAGATGTGACCGACTTATTTTCAGCCCCCCAGTTGTTGAGCATGCCACTGGGTTCAGCATGACAATTTTTCTTGTCTTGGAGTGCGACTGCCTCTCTGGTAACCATATGAAGGAGGAAACACTTTTAATGAACTGTCGTATGTGTAGCAATAGAAGACAAATAGGCCGAATGCAACATTTATCAGATTCAAATTTTAACACAGCTTAGATGAAAACGGCTTTAGTTTGCCTACAGTATGTGTGAGTTGTGCTACACTTCAGTTTCACAAGTTGCTCATTAAAAGTCAGTTGTCTAAATAAACCTGAATGATGTAATATACGTAATACTTACCAACACAATAATTCAATAGAATATTAAACGACAAATGTCCAGAGGGTGTTAGGATTGATATTAGTTTCAAAGTCCAGCTTGATTCATTTGATCGCATCTACGTTACTAAACTCTTAAACCATAAATCTTCATCCCTGGTAGTCAAAATATTCGGCATATGGTAAAATTTAACAAAATACTCAACAAACTGTACATTTGGATGAATATACCGAAGGCAGATATAAGCAGAAGATGTTCATTTCTTTATGTATATTTCATACCTAATATTTCATCAAATGAATCGCAAGACTAGTCTGATAATATCCATGTCATATGCCATCACTCTCATTCGTTCTAGATGCATTTGGAACCAGTATTGCTGTTAATATTTCTAACTGTATCTATCTATGAATTTTCCACCTTATAATTTGGCAAACCTTTCTTATCAAGGAAACGGTATTGCTAAAATTCTGTTGCGAATAAGATGTCAAATTACCTTTGCGTTCGGAAAAGCTTTATGTAGTTCTTCCCAGAAAAAACTTGGCAGTACGTCAGACACTGCGTCCACATTTTCGTACATTCTACTAAAATCTTCAGTGGTGTAGCCCACATTAATTAAATATTTTTTTTTCAATCTTTGCTAAAAATAGTGGTTTCCATGTAATCATGAATATTGAATCCCAGTATTTTTAAAGGTACAGTCATAGTCTTGGTTCCAGTTTTTGAAAATCCGTCTGATATCACTTTCATATTGCTGCTTCGTGTTTTTATTGTTTCATGATTGCTAAGCCAATACACATAAAGTCGACGAACCAGCAAATGCTAAGTTAAACATTAACCTATTTAGGTCAATTTTAGGTCCAGAAAACTACGAAACGACATTCATTTCAATAATGAATAAAAAGGATTGTATGATTTGCTTTCCAGAATTTATTTTTCAATATCTGGGATGTAAGCGTTCAGATTATGCACATATGTAGTATGTGATTAAAAATTTCCACGAAATTTTAAAGCCTTTTGACAATAAGAAAATTGTTGAATGAATAAAGCTCTGTGGTCATGAAGCGTTATCTATATTCACAAATATTTTTTTAAATCGATTCCAATGGTGTAGCCGACCAATATCGGTCGCATCGCTCTAAAATAAATATGGAAATAATGAATGTGACAAAGAATATGTCAAAGCCATTAAGAACTGGAAATCTTGCTCAAAATTGAAATAGATTGTGCTACTATGATAAGCTGGTACGCATCCCACTCATCAAAAATCCTATCGCCCACACCGGTCTCCTATCCATCTTTTTAAAGCCACCTTGGATAAACGACCCTCAGAAGAATTTGTAGCATCTTTTTGCACGACTTTCATTCGATGAAAACCTTCCAGGATTTTTTTTTCACGTCATCAATCTTGAAGTCAGGTAGATTTTTTAATTTATTTCCATAAATAGTAAACACGATCAATCAGTGGGTTGTGTCGGATATGAAACGCTCAACAGAATCAGTGCAACTCACGAAGTCGCCTCTGGCCTTATGCTATCCTTCTAATGGAAGCGCTAGTGAGACGAATATTCTCTGTAGTCGCATAAACAAAACAAGCTTCTCGATGAATCTGACATTTAGAGAATGCTCAATCGCCCCTCTAAATTTTCGTCTGCTGATTTATCTCTCTAGCCCACTTTGAGAATCACTCGTTTAGAATCGAAAGTCAAAACGAAGTGGTATATAAAATTTAATCTTTCACAGTACCGGTACGGTACTACAAATGATCATAATTTAAAGTAAATTTTGATAACGGAGCCACCATTAAATTGCTCGAATATTTCCTACATCGCGAACATCTTCACTGCCTGTAGTCTATTACATAGAGTCTATATATAAAACGAAGACTACCTCAACTGACTATCTCCTGGATTGCGTGGGTCTTCGATACAACCTGCTGTGGTCAAAATTGCTCGCTAATAACAGTTTACAAAGAATACTAAATAATAATAATTTCCCGATATTCTAAAATCTAAATCACAATTAGATAGAACCTTGGGTGTTGCTACTTGATCATCAGGTTTGGTTTCCCGCGGCTTCCCTTCCCCAGTAAAGTTATGTTTTTGTAATATTCGCCTATTTACTTATCGATCTCGATCGGTAGGTATGTTGATAGGTATTTGAGACCTCCTGGAGTATGCGCACCAAGATGGCGCACAGCCTGAACTCACGTTGTGTACCAGATTAGGGTTCAGATTGTGCGACATCTTGGTGCACATATTTCAGGAGTACCGGTATTTGTCTGCTAGACACTTTCGTATGTTATATCTCACGAAATGATTAAAAACCTCGTGGTATTCTTTTACTTCTGATCCAAATTTTGTATGCACATTCATCATATCTCGGACCAGAAGCTCATTGGTTTTGGATGAAATATGTCGTATAATCAGCGAGTTATTAATTAATTAGTGATGGGACACCCGATGTCGCTATTGAGTCATAGCAAAAGAATCAATACCGCAGTTTCTGTTTTGGGGGATCGCCCAACTTTCGTCGCTGCGAACGATCGATAAGTCAGCGGTATCCGATCCCTATCTAGTTTTGTATTTGTATCGTTTATCACTTTGCTGACTGAAAATAATAAATATTAGTATGGTTCGTGTAGCCCTCCCGACTCTGATTGACCACCTGAACACAACGAACGCGAAATCGCCACAAGGTGCGCAATTTTTAATTTAGATGACGTCTCACACACAAAAACGAATTTCATATAAAAAACAGAAAATTTTCGAAATAAATAAAAGCAATAGTTTTCTAGTGATAACAACAATCTTCAATCACCGTAAATTCCAAAGCAATTGGTTTCGTATTTAATATAAAAAGCGATTTTTTACTCACAACAATAACAACAATTTACCAAAAGATCCATAGGTCCACTTTGTGTCAAAAAATAACAATTATACTCTTTCCTGAGTTACACGATTCAATCTGATTAAACTCGGCCCAATTTTACAGCCCGTTACAATCTTAACACCCCATCACAATGAGCAATGAAATTTAATTTTGCGCAACACGTTTAGGGTGTTGTCTGTTCCTAGAGATTTCATGCCACTATCAGGTCGTTGCTGTTGTCCATAAGAAACCACGAATCAGAGAGCATTGTTGTTTTTGAGGTGTGTTGTGGTCGTTAGCGTATGAATCAGAAGTGGCTACATGAAATAGTACATCACAAGATACCTATCTATCACCATCCTCACGCAAGAGCTTTTGTGACAAACAAAAAAGACTGCGTTGCATGCATTATGAACCAGGCTAGTGATTTTGAACCGATGTTCCGTGAAAGATCATCAGGTGCTCCGCGTCAGATTGTTGTCTCCAAATTTGTTTTGCATTCTGGCGTATTTTATGATGACAAAAAAATCCAAAACCACTTAGCACGCATTTAGTTTGAGGATTCTATTGCGGGTAATAAACATTTTTCTAGGAACGGACTCAAATTAGTCAACGGTGAAGTACAAAGAGAATTTTTAACGCGCAAAAGAGTTATTTTATTTACGGTATGTCTTAACTTTAAAGGCACTAATAAAAACTGACGAATGGCACATAAAACCGAGTCAAAAAGTCTGAGCGACTGCCTGAATTTCAGTTTTAACCTACTGCTGTTTGGTCACCAATACGTAATAAACAAATCGATGCTCGGGTAAAAATAACGCCCTTCAACAATAACAAAAACAAAATTTCGTTTTGAGTTATAACGACACCAGAAGAAGATAGCTATTTCAAGGCGGTTTATCGGCGTTCTTCATAATGCATACCGCACGTTAAATATCACTGATGAAAAACCTACAACCGTTGAAGAAGAACTACCTATTTGCCTCCCCTGAGCCCCAACTAAAATAGAGGCTTCGTGCTCATCTAAACAAGCTCATATTAATATTGTATTGCTATTAACGGCTACGAACAGCCCGTTTTAAGTAATCGTCATTGATATTTCAACGGATTTTCATTCTCTGTAGTCTTGCTTTCAGTTTGTTACGTCTCTTTACTATTCGAGTCATAAGCTTGGTCTTGTTGTTATTTCATTCCTACGCTAAAATTGATCGTGATTATTAGTTATTCGAATAGTTTCCACAAAATCGAAAACTTGCGATTGGCGTTCAAAAATTCATGATGTAAAAAAGCGTCCCGAGGTTCGAAAAAGTTTGAAAATCACAACACTAGGCGACAGACGGTTGCAAACAACGCGTTACAAACATGCAACATTTTGGAACCTCACAACGAAAAAAATCAACATTTCAATATGTTTTTTAATACAAACACAACATAAATGGGCACTCAATCGAGCCGAATACTTTTGAAATATACTTTCTAAGATCAATCATTACGTAGTGTTGATCTGAAGGTTATTTTTCATATACAGTCTAATAATTCTGACGCCGTGTTGTAGTCCGTTTGAAGAATAATCTTACAATATACATTCACACATTTTACAAATGGGGCTAAACAAAGAGATCTTCTAATTTAAATATTTTTTGATTTTCGGAAATATTTTATTCCCTACGATTAATAGATTTTATGGACGCCAGTGGGTTGATCCAATGAGTGGAACTGTGAAATATCAGAAATTCAAGTAAATCAAACAACAAGCGAGAACAAAAAGGCATAGAATATCCTTGATATGATTCGAATAGAAAATAACAGAATACAGTTGTTAAGTAAATTTGTCATTAACAATTTAATTTAATATATATATATATATATATATATATATATATATATATAACCAATCACGCATTGGACTATCAAATACATTAACAGAATACAATAAGTATATGTAAAACTTCAATAGTGCTTACTTTTGCGTTCGTGCATTTGACGTGTATTTCGCTTTGTCCCCTGTAGTAATATTAATGTCTTTTTATTGTATGTCATCGTATAATATATATATAATTCGTGAGTAATTACGCTGCTTTTTGACTTGAATTACCGATATTCGCCACTTCTGCTTAAAGATCGAAGTAATCGGGATAATGAATTAATCAATGAAAATTCAAAATGGTTTTCACATTCTGAATATATAAGTTTCTTTACTGTAATACGACTGTGGCCTACTTTTGTGTACAAAACTCTCAATCTGTGCATTTCAAACCCTTTTCTAGAACTGCCCGTCGTTTACTCTTCTCACAACTAAAACATTTTAACTGGTGCTCTTTATTCGTGTATAAAAGTCGAAATCTTGCTTATTGCAAACAGATAACGATAAAACACCGGCACAAATACTTTATAGTCAATTTATTACCATATTTTCTTGGCAGTGAAAACCAAAACAGAGAATGAGAGTCTTTTCGATTATAATTGAATGTATTGTAATTACCATATCTGATAAGTTTTACGATTTAAGTATTACGAATTATGATAAACTAGGTTTGAAACATGAAGCACGATTCAAAAAATTTACAAACAAATAGAATTAAAGAATACATTGGCCTAAGTATGGCTGTAATGATTTAACTACAGGGAATACCTCAACCTTTTTATCGGATAGAAATAATAACTGGAAGGAAAAATATAAATATTTAAAATCTAATTTGATTCATTTTGTTCAATTTCAGATGAGCCTGTTTACTGATGATTATTTTATTACAAAAACTACATTTATTAAAAGATTGATAATGTGATTATTTCCATTGTCCAAACGATCTTATATATTACGAATAATGCTTTAAAAACTGCTTAGGCCTCATCTGGGCTTTCTTCGGATTCTTCTTCTTGGGTGACTGAAACAGTGATATCTCCCGCAGCAAACCAGGAGTCTGGTTCGGTAGAGTAATCAATACTGAAGTGGACCTAAAATGGAAAGAATAAAATTACATGAATAGACAGAATAATAGTATTTGAAAACCCTGACTTCGTTTCGATTTCTTTTAATTTTTGTTGTTTAATTGTTTTGTTAATTTACACAATATATTTGAAACTAAAGGGATGACAATTAGAAAAGATTTAGAATCTCGCACCCCCGTTCATAATTTTATTTAACACAATTTCGTAGAAGTATACCTCGGTATGATCATCATTGCCTTCTTCATTCTTGAATCCCGAAACTGTGTATGTCGTACCGTCTCCGTCAACAACTAGTTCGCTGTCTCCACCAGTAATCTGAAATTTGTTTGAATAGTGTGGTAAGTTACAGAAAAAAAATGATACTGAAAAAATAAAAAGATATTGTTATAATATCTTACGTTAAATCTGGCAACTGCTACTGGAAGAGTGATGGTAAGTACGTCTCCCTCGTGGTATCCGCTTCTTTTGAAAACATTGGAGCTGGCTTCCTTTACAAGGTCGTTTTGTGGGAAGGAGTAGACAGATACTGAGAAAAAATTACAGTTTTTAGTATGTTAATTACAAGAAATTAAACTTTTAAAATGTTAGTTACAAGATATTTTTGGTTATCACACCCACTAGGAAAATAGTTTAAAGAATTTGTTGTACTGCATGTATACGTGTGAGTTCATCATGTAACAGTATTTACAGTTATTATTTGAAGTAAATCGACACGAAGCAACAATCAACACTCAATTACGGCGATGAAATTTAAATACGAAATATAGCGTTACAACAGTTGTTGTTATGTGGACTAGTCCATGCAGTAATTCAATTTACAACGCAGAGCAATATTTGTTTGGTTTAAACTTACAGTCTTGTACATCGGATTGGTCACATGTAAAAACGATATCGGTAATATTGAAAATTTCGTCCCGGTTGAAAATAATGAGGACAGTTATAGTTTCATTGATGGCTTCCCAATCAGCTGGGGCGGCAATTTTGTAAGTGCCTTCAATGGGGCTGCTGTCTCCTGGGACAATATGGCCGTTCGTTACCTAAAACAGAATGATTTAAAAAATATTTTTGGAAATAGAACCGGTTTTTGACGAACGAAATATTTTTTCATGTCAAATTTTTTCTGCCGTGTACCATCTCTCTCACTTTAATTTATAAATCTACCTTCAGGGCATGAAACAACGTGTCCCAGTAATCTGTCTGTATGTTGTCTATTAATATTTCGGGAAATAATGTTGGATGCATCTACACAATTTTAGCCATTTTCCTCTCATCTTATATATATATAAATATATATTTAATCACCTTGCAGCCAAACTTTGTCATATTGGTTTAAATATAAACATTACACTTACATGGAAAAGATTGACTGGACCTGGAAGATCAGCCGTGCAGCTACCATCTCCAACATCGGAAACAGCAAATTCGACGAGTGCACCAGCGTTTGAGTCTTCATTTTGTGGCCAGTCAGTTTTAACACTAATACCTGTAATAATAAATTAAGATAATGCAACTTCATTCAGTTAAATAAATAATATTCTGTTATGATACATTATTAAGTTGATAACAATTTTCTAGATTTTAGAATGAAGTATAAATATATTGTCCTGTCGGCGCAGGTAGATTAAATCATATTGTCTTGCTCATTGTTTGTGTTTATATTGTTTTTATGTATGCTTATGTGCATAATTGCACAAACTTGGAGTTTCAAACTAAACTGTGTATATGATATAATTCGATCTACCTGAATCTGCATCCTCCACATCTTGTCCGAAAACACCTCCCAATAGAGCAATGATGGCAATTATAGCAATCTTCATGTTGTCTACCTATGACGATATGGTAAACGATATGGTTTGAAAAAAATGAGTTTGGTGAAGTTACAATAATAAAGTTATTCATGAAAATATATTGTAAAAGTTTTCCCAGTATCCTTCAAATCTCAACTTTTGATTTCAATTTGTACTCATCTTCGTGACTATGTGTACGTATGGTGATGGATATTTTTACAATGAGCATACCCTCAAATCTTGCTATTTCTGAATTGTCGTTTTTTACCGCATATCAATTTCTAATTATGTTTCAATTAAGGTATTATCCCCAATAATCTGAAGCAAAAGTTAAACTCAAACCGAAACCTGAACTTGAACCGGAATATATCAGTTTCACCTGCGGACATAAGTTGACGCGATAAAATGTAGAAATAATGCAAAGATGAATAACATAGTATATTATACAAAAAAAATCACGCCGTTTTTAAGTTTTTTTATTCAAAATAGTCCATACTTGACTATATTTGATAAAAATATATTTTGACGTAAAGCACTTAGTATAGATTTCATGTATCCTATAAACACAAGAAAATATGTGTCCAGCTTTCTGGATTCTATATCAAATATATCGCCGAATTAAACGACTAGTTACTCCAACTACCAACCTTTTCTATTTTGCAAGTCTCAAAATAAGAAATATCCAAATGCTTAGGATCCGAGCTGTATGTTGCAACAATCGGCGATTTCCTAACTTACGTTTCGAACGAGTCAGACTGGTGAAGAAATGAGCGGATGCAGTCGTATTTATACGAAACTCGAGCTCAGTTTTTCTTTTTTCTAAAAAAAACATGAAATTTGACTTTTTTCTTTAAACAGAGCTGACGTAGCTATCTATCTCGCACGAAACGTTATGCGTGTAGACTAAACGGCTGCCTATTCAGTAATCATATGGAAGGGGGAAAATATTCAGTGAACTGTCGTGTATGTAGCAAAAGAAGACAAATAGGCTGAAATGTTGCAATTATGGCATTGATTGTGGGAAGTAGATTAGACAAATAGTAGCCTACATACATATTGAAAGTTTGTTCAAATCGTCCGACACAATTGTTATAAGCGCGATATACTTTCATACTACTTACACATACCGTGAGAGCAGTAATGTCGTAGACTTCTGAATCTTTTACCTTTCAATTGGCACGTTACGATTTCATAGTGTTTTGATAATTTGCATATATAGTTTAACCCATATTAATATGAATGAAACATTTATCAGATTCAAATTTGAACACAGCATAGGTGAAAACAGTTTTAGTTTACCTGCATTATATATGTGTGAGTTGTGCTCTCTAAATTTCAGTTTTAAAAGTTGCTCATTAAAAGTCAGTCGTCTAAATGACTTCCAGAGCAATGAATCACTAAGACCAAATATTAACCGATCTGAAATATATTAAATTGTTTCGTAAAATTATCGCACTAGAAAAAACCGGAAACATCGTAAAGCGCAGAACGTTATCTAAATATTTTGAATTTATGTGCTCATTTTGGAATTCAAAAAAGCTAATATTTAATTAGGGGTTCAATAAAATTGCACATCATTATTCCTCTTTTCTTGCGGAAATAATTTTGATCACACTTTAAACAAAATAGAATATGTGCTTCATTTGAACCATTTTAAAAATTCTCATTGAGCCAACCCGTTAAATACTTGGTTTTAATTTCTTCTGTTGTTGTAAAAATAAGTAGTATAATATTAGCAACAACTAAACACATAAAACTGAATGATGTAATATACGTATCCCTTGCCAACACAATAATCCAATAGAATCTTAAACGACAAATGTCCATAGGGTGTTGAGAGTGATATTAGTTTCAAAGTCCAGCTCGAATCTTCATCCTTGGTAGTCAAAATATTCGGCAAATGTTACAATTTAACAAAATACCTAACAAATTATACATTTGGATGGATATACCGGAGGCAGATATAAGCAGAAGATGTTTATTTCTTTATGTATATTTCATACCTAATATTTCCTCAAATGAATCGCAAGACTAGTCTGATATTATCCATGTCATGTGCCAACACTCTCATTCGTTCTAGATGCATTTAGAACCAGTATTGCTGTTAATATTTCTAACTGTATCTATCTATGAATCTTTCACCTTATAATTTGGCAAATCTTTCTTATCAAGGAAACGGTATTGCTAAAATTCTGTTGCGAATAAGATGTCAAATTACCTTTGCGTTCGGAAAAGCTTTATGTAGTTCTTCCCATAAAAAGCTTGGTGGTACGTCAGACACTGCGTGCACATTTTCGTACATTCTACTAAAATCTTCAGTGGTGTAGCCCACTTTAAATACTTTTTCTCAATCTTTGCCTAAAATTGTAGTGTTTTCCATGTAATCGTAAATATTGAATCCCAGTATTTTTAAAGAAACAGTCATAGTCTTGGTTCCAGTTTTTGGAAATCCGTCTGATATCACTTTCATATTGCTGCTTCGTGTTTTTAATGTTTCATGATTGCAAAGCCAAAACACATATAGTCGACGAACCAGCAAATGCTGAGTTAAACATTGACCAATTTAGATCAATGTTGGGTCCAGAAAACTACGAAACGACATTCATTTCAATAATGAATGAAAATGATTGTATGATTTGTTTTCCAGAATTTATTTTTCAATATTTGGGATGTAAGCGTTCAGATTGTGCGCATATGTAGTATGTGATTGGAAATTTCCACAAAATTTTAAAGCCTTTTGACAATAAGAAAATTGTTGAATGAATAAAGCTCTGTGGTCATGAAGCATTATCTATATTCACACATATTTTTTTAAATCAATTCCAATGGTGTAGCCGACCAAAAATCGGTCGCACCGCTCTAAAATAAATATGGAAATAATGAATGTGACAAAGAATATGTCAAAGCCATTAAGAACTGAAAATCTTGCTAAAAATTGAAATAGATTGTGCTGCTATGATAAGCTGGTATGCATTCCACTCATCAACAATCCTATCGCCTTCACCGGTCTCTTATCCATCTTCGTAAACCCACCTTGGATAAACAACCCTCAGAAGAATTTGTAGCATCTTTTTGCACGACTTTTATTCGATGAAAACCTTCCAGGATTTTTTTTCACGTCATCAATCTTGAAGTCAGGTAGATTTTTCAATTTATTTCCATAAATAGTAAACACGATCAATCAGTGGGTTGTGACGGATATGAAATGCTCAACAGAATCAGTGCAACTCACGAAGTCGCCTCTGGCATTATGCTATCCTTCTAATGGAAGCGCTAGTGAGACGAATATTCTCTGTTGTCGCATAAACAAAACAAGCTTCTCGATAAATCTGACATTTAGAGAATGCGCAATCGCCCCTCTAAATTTTCGTCACCTGATTTATCTCTCTAGCCCACTTTGAGAATCACTCGTTTAGAATCTTAGATGATAAACAAGAGATATGGACACGAAAGTCAAAACGAAGTGGTATAACAAATTCAATCTTTCACAGTACCGGTACGGTACTACAAATTATCATAATTTCAGGTAAATTTAGATAACGGAGCCACCATTAAATTGCTCGAATATTTCCTACATCGCGAACATCTTCACTGCCTGTAGTCTATTACATAGAGTCTATATATAAAACGAAGACTACCTCAACTGACTATCTCCTGGATTGCGTGGGTCTTCGATACAACCTGCTGTGGTCAAAATTGCTCGCTCGTTTACAACGAAAACTAAATAATATTAATTTCCAGATATTCTAAAATCTTAATCACAATTAGATAGAACCTTGGGTGTCGCTACTTGATCATCAGGTTTGGTTTCCCGCGGCTTCCCTTCCCCAGTGATGTTATGTTCTTGTCATATTCGCGTATTTACTTATCGATCTCGATCGGTAAGTATGTTGATAGGTATTTGAGACCTCCTGGAGTATGCGCACCAAGATGGCGCACAGCCTGACTTAGGTTGTGTACCAGGTTAGGGTTCAGGTTGTGCGACATCTTGGTGCACATATTTCAGGAGTACCGGTATTTGTCTGTTAGACACTTTCGTATGTTATATCTCACGAAACGATTAAAGACCTCGTGGTATTCTTTTACTTCTGATCCAAATTTTGTATGCATATTCATCATATCTCGGACCAGAAGCTCATTGATTTTGGATGAAATATGTCGTATAATCAGCGAGTTATTAATTAATTAGTGATGAGGCACCCGATGTCGCTATTGAGTCATAGCAAAAGAATCAAAACCGCAGTTTCTGTTTTGGGGGATCGCCTAACTTTTGTCGCTGCGAACGATCGATAAGTCAGCGGTATCCGATCCCTTTCTAGTTTTGTATTTGTATCGTTTATCATTTTGCTGACTGAAAATAATAAATATTAGTATGATTCGTGTAGCTTTCACGGCTCTGATTGACCACCTGAACACAACGAACGCGAAATGGCCAAAAGGTGCGCCATTTTTAATTTAGATGACGTCTCACACACAAAAACGAATTTCATATAAAAAACAGAAAATTTTCGAAATAAATAAAAGCAATAGTTTTCTAGTGATAACAACAATCTTTAATCACTGTAAATTCCAAAGCAATTGGTCTCGTATTTAATATAAAAAGCGATTTTTTACTCACAACAACAACAACAATTTACCAAAAGATCCATTGGTCCACTTTGTGTCAAAAAATAACAACTATACTCTTTCCTGAGGCACACGATTCAATCTGATGTAACTCGGCCCAATTTTACAGCCCGTTACAATCTTAACACCCCATCACAATGAGCAATGAAATTTAATTTTGCGCAACACGTTTGGGATGTTGTCTGTTCCTAGAGATTTCATGCCACTGCCAGGCCGTTTCTGTTATCCATAAGAAACCACGAATCAGAGAGCATTGTTGTTTTTGAGGTGTGTTGTGGTCGTTAGCGTGTGAATCAGAAGTGGCTACATGAAATTGTACATCACAAGGTACCTATCTATCACCATCCTCACGCAAGGGTTTTTGTGACAAACAAAAAAGACTGCGTTGCATGCATTATGAACCAGGCTAGTGATTTTGAACCGATGTTCCGTGAAAGATCATCAGATTGTCTGATTGCTCCGCGTCAGATTGTTGTCTCCAAATTTGTTTTGCACTCTGGCGTATTTTATGATAACAAAAAAATTCAAAACCACTTAGCACGTATTTAGTTTGAGGATTCTATTGCGTGTAATAAACATTTTCTAGGAACGGACTCAAATTAGTCAACGGTGAAGTACAAGGAGAATTTTTAACGCGACGCGAAGTGGGTTATTTTATTTACGGTATGTCTTAACTTTAGAGGCACTAATAAAAACTGACGAATGGCATATAAAACCGAGTCAAAAAGTCTGAGCGACTGCCTGAATTTTAGTTTTAACCTACTGCTGTTTGGTCACCAATACGTAATAAACAAATCGATGCTCGGGTAAAAATAAAGCCCTTCAACAATAACAAAAACAAAATCTCGTTTTGAGTTTTAACGACACCAGAAGAAGATAGGCAGAAGTGGCGAAGATCGGTAATTCAAGTCAAAAAGCAGCGTAATTACTCACGAATTATATATATATTCTACGATGAAATACAATAAACAGACATTAATATTACTACAGGGGACAAAGCGAAATACACGTCAATTGCACGAATGCAAAAGTGGGCACTATTGAAGTTTTACATATACTTATTATATTCTGTTAATGTAATTGATAGTCCAATGCGTGATTGGTTATATATAGAAATATATATATATATATTAAATCAAATTGTCAATTACAAATTTACTTAACAACTGTATTCTGTTATTTTCTATTCGAATCATATCAAGGATATTCTATGCCTTTTTGTTCTTGCTTTTTGTTTGAATTACTTGAATTTCTGATATTTCACAGTTCCACTCATTGGATCAACCCACTGGCGTCCATAAAATCTATTAATCGTAGGGAATAAAATATTTCCGAAAATCAAAAAATATTCAAATTAGGAGATCTCTTTGTTTAGCCCCATTTGTAAAATGTGTGAATGTATATGGGAAGATTATTCTTCAAACGGACTACAACACGGCGTTAGAATTATTAGACTGTATACGAAAAATAACCTTCAGATCAACACTACGTAATGATTGATCTTAGGAAGTATATTTCAAAGTATTCGGGCGCACGATTGAGTGCCCATTTATGTTGTGTTTGTATTAAAAACATATTGAAATGTTGATTTTTTTCGTTGTGAGGTTCCAAAATGTTGCATGTTTGTAACACGTTGTTTGGAACCGTCTGTCGCCTAGTGTTGTGATTTTCAAACTTTTTCGAACCTCGAGACGCTTTTTTACATCATGAATTTTTCTCTCAACACCAAACGTAAGTTTTAGTTGGTGCTTAAGGGAGGCAAATACGTAGTTCTTCTTCAACGGTTGTAGGTTTTTCATCAGTGATATATAACGTGCGGTATGCATTATGAATAACGCAGATGACCCGCCTTGAAATTAACCCAACACAGCTGGATGGCATATATTTAGTAATTTTATGTATTACTTGTTTATTTATACTTGAGACTATAATAAGAGTTAGTACTTGATGTTTAAAGATCGAAGTAATAGAGATAATGAATTGATCAATGAAAATTCAAAATGGTTTTCACATTCTGAATATATAAGTTTCTTTACTGTAATACGACTGTTTACAAAACTCTCAATCTGTGCATTTCAAACCCTTTCTTAGAACTGCCCGTCGTTTACCCTTCTCACAACTAAAACATTTTAACTGGTGCTCTTTATTCGTGTATAAAAGTCGAAATCTTGCTTATTGCAAACAGATAACGTTAAAACACCGGCACAAATACTTTATAGTCAATTTATTACCATATTTTCTTGGCAGTGAAAACCAAAACAGAGAATGAGAGTCTTTTCGATTATATTTGAATGTATTGTAATTACCATATCTGATAAGTTTTACGATTTAAGTATTACGAATTATGATAAACTAGGTTTGAAACATAAAGCACGATTCAAAAAATTTACAAACAAATAGAATTAAAGAATACATTGGCCTAAGTATGGCTGTAATGATTTAACTACAGGGAATACCTCAACCTTTTTATCGGATAGAAATAATAACTGGAAGGAAAAATATAAATATTTAAAATCTAATTTGTTTCATTTTGTTCAATTTCAGATGAGCCTGTTTACTGATGATTATTTTATTACAAAAACTACTTTTATTAAAAGATTGATAATGTGATTATTTCCATTGTCCAAACGATCTTATATATTACGAATAATGCTTTAAAAACTGCTTAGGCCTCATCTGGGCTTTCTTCGGATTCTTCTTCTTGGGTGACTGAAACAGTGATATCTCCCGCAGAAAACCAGGAGTCTGGTTCGGTAGAGTAATCAATACTGAAGTGGACCTAAAATCGAAAGAATAAAATTACATGAATAGACAGAATAATAGTATTCAAAAACCCTGACTTCGTTTCGATTTCTTTTAGTTTTTGTTGTTTAATTGTTTTGTTAATTTACACAATATATTTCAAATTAAAGGGATGACAATTAGAAAAGATTTAGAATCTCGCACCCCCGTTCATAATTTTATTTAACACAATTTTGTAGAAATTTACTTCGGTATGATCATCAATGCCTTCTTCATTCTTGAATCCCGAAACTGTGTATGTCGTACCATCTCCGTCAACAACTAGTTCGCTGTCTCCACCAGTAATCTGAAATTTGTTTGAATAGTGTGGTAAGTTACAGAAAAAAAATGATACTGAAAAAATAAAAAGATATTGTTATCATATCTTACGTTAAATCTGGCAACTGCTACTGGAAGAGTGATGGTAAGTACGTCTCCCTCGTGGTATCCGCTTCTTTTGAAAACATTGGAGCTGGCTTCTTTTACAAGGTCGTTTTGGGGGAAGGAGTACACAGATACTGAGAAAAAATTACAGTTTTTAGTATGTTAATTACAAGAAATTAAACTTTTAAAATGTTAGTTACAAGATATTTTTGGTTATCACACCCACTAGGAAAATAGTTTAAAGAATTTGTTGTACTGCATGTATACGTGTGAGTTCATCATGTAACAGTATTTACAGTTATTATTTGAAGTAAATCGACACGAAGCAACAATCAACACTCAATTACGGCGATGAAATTTAAATACGAAATATAGCGTTACAACAGTTGTTGTTATGTGGACTAGTCCATGCAGTAATTCAATTTACAACGCAGAGCAATATTTGTTTGGTTTAAACTTACAGTCTTGTACATCGGATTGGTCACATGTAAAAACGATATCGGTAATATTGAAAATTTCGTCCCGGTTGAAAATAATGAGGACAGTTATAGTTTCATTGATGGCTTCCCAATCAGCTGGGGCGGCAATTTTGTAAGTGCCTTCAATGGGGCTGCTGTCTCCTGGGACAATATGGCCGTTCGTTACCTAAAACAGAATGATTTAAAAAATATTTTTGGAAATAGAACCGGTTTTTGACGAACGAAATATTTTTTCATGTCAAATTTTTTCTGCCGTGTACCATCTCTCTTACTTCAATTTATAAATCTACCTTCAGGGCATGAAACAACGTGTCCCAGTAATCTGTCTGTATGTTGTCTATTAATATTTCGGGAAATAATGTTGGATGCATCTACACAATTTTAGCCATTTTTCTCTCATCTTATATATATATAAATATATATTTAATCACCTTGCAGCCAAACTTTGTCATATTGGTTTAAATATAAACATTACACTTACATGGAAAAGATTGACTGGACCTGGAAGATCAGCCGTGCAGCTACCATCTCCAACATCGGAAACAGCAAATTCGACGAGTGCACCAGCGTTTGAGTCGTCATTTTGTGGCCAGTCAGTTTTAACACTAATACCTGTAATAATAAATTAAGATAATGCAACTTCATTTAGTTAAATAAATAATATTCTGTTATGATACATTATTAAGTTGATAACAATTTTCTAGATTTTAGAATGAAGTATAAATATATTGTCCTGTCGGCGCAGGTAGATTAAATCATATTGTTTTTCTCATTGTTTGTGTATATATTGTTTTTATGTATGCTTATGTGCATAATTGCACAAACTTGGAGTTTCAAACTAAACTGTGTATATGATATAATTCGATCTACCTGAATCCGCTTCCTCCACATCTTGTCCGAAAACACCTCCCAATAAAGCAATGATGGCAATTATAGCAATCTTCATGTTGTCTACCTATGACATAAAACGATATGGTTTGAAAAAAAATGAGTTTGGTGAAGTTACAATAATAAAGTTATTCATAAAAATATATTGTAAAAGTTTTCCCAGTATCCTTCAAATCTTAACTTTCGATTTCAATTTGTACCCATCTTCGTGACTATGTGTACGTATTGCGATGGATATTTTTACATTGAGCATACCCTCAAATCTTGCTATTTCTGAATTGTCGTTGTTTTTACCGCATATCAATATCTAATTATGTTTCAATATTGTTTCAATTAAGGTATTATCCCCAATAATCTGAAGCAAAAGTTAAACTTAAACCGAAAACCTGAACTTGAACCGGAATATATCAGTTTCACCTGCGGACATAAGTTGACGCGATAAAATGTAAAAATAATGCAAAGATAGATAACATAGTATATTATACAACAAAATCACGCCGTTTTTAAGTTTTTTTTTATTTAAAATAGGCCATACTTGGCCACTTAGTATAGATTTCATGTATCCTATAAACACAAGAAAATATGTGTCCAGCTTTCTGGATTCTATATCAAAAATATCAACGAATCAAACGACTATTTACTCCAACTACCAACCTTTTCTATTTTGCAAGTCTCGAAATAAGAAATATCCAAATGCTTAGGATCCGAGCTGTATGTTGCAACAATCGGCGATTTCCTAACTTACGTTTCGAACGAGTCAGACTTGTGAAGAAATGAGCAGATGGAAGTCGTATTTATACGAAACTCGAGCTCAGTTTTTCTTTTTTCTAAAAAAAACATGAAATATGACTTTTTCCTCTAAACAGAGCTGACGTTGCTCAACGTTATAATTGGTGGATGTATCTATCTCGCACGAAACGTCATGTGGGAAGACTAAACGGCTGTGTTCTTTGCCCCGCAGGCAAGACTAAACCAGAACCCAACATTAAGCAGGATTTTGCTTAAAGTAACTCCTCCGTGTTTTACAAGTCTGAACGTATGATTAACGCAAGAAAAACGTTTGCACTCAGGATTGGTTGATATGTCGTCTCGCGAAAAATAAGCTAGTTAATTTCAGATATTAATATATTATATAAATTGGGGTAAACCTATCCTGTTCCAAAAAAGGACTCACTCACTCACTCACTTTGCAACACATAAACATGGTTGTTTAACCAAGTTTAACTATAAGACAACTAGTTTCATGTCTTGAAAAATTAACCATTGTATGGTTAACCGGTACGGTACCAGTGATCAAGAGTTCTATCGGACTGGTCTCGTGGGTATTACTATTTCAATATTCAATTGAATATCGTTATATATTTTGAATGTATGATTTCCTCAAAGTAATGGTATAGAAATAACACCTGAAAACTACGGGAAAAATAAATTGTAGACAGAAATATAGATATGAGATGTGATGCAAATGTTATTAGGTAATTAATTATTTTAGATTTTTCACTGTTTTTTCTGCCTCCTTCTATCCTACAAGCACCAGTATTTTATACCATCGATATTATATCTGAGATTGTACTAAACCAATTATTGAAATATTGATACTGAAGTATTACATTTTGATGCGCTGAAATGAACTTTCGAAATGTTTCCAACAGGCTCTTGAGAACAAAAATATTTCTGCAATTCACGATTTATTTCATCTACACTTTCGTATAATAGAGAAACATTTTGTGAGCTTTGATTATAAATTTTTTTTTTATATCGCTCTAACTTTTCTACAGACATGTAGTGTTTCAGACCCTTCGCCCTTGCATTCAGTGTTTTTTTATTGCTTTAAACAAGTGATAGGTCTATTAATGATAGTTTGATAACTTTAGAAATTGACTTCGAAAACGTCAGGATCTGCTGAAAATGATACCCATTGTTTCGTGAGTGTTCGTGTGCAAAGGAACCCGATTTCTCATTCCAGACTTTGCATTGCAGAAAAATTTATTTTATTTGATAAAATTGAAAGTAAATTGAGACTGTAGAATAAAACACACAAGTTCAAGCTCATCGTAGCACATAGGTCGTGCGCAAAGGAATTCGTCTTGTTTTGCGTGCCCGGGGCTACATACAGTCAGGATGTGTAATGTAATTTTCCATATCCAAATTGTGTTTACTGGATTGATAATAGTTACATTTCTGAAATCTTTGATTTTTACACCAGGTAGGTACACTGCTTATCTTAAGTCGAAAAGACTGCCGAGCAATTAGAAATGAATTGATATGTACATATGAATGCTATTAATGCGTTACTATTCCATCAAAACACATAGTAATAGCTTGGATTCTTTAATATTAACGACGAAATGGAATATTTCAATGTTTATATGAAAGCTGATTTAAATGAATCATATGCATTTCTTAATAATACTGTTGGAGGTCTGTTATGTTTTTCGAGGATTATAAAATCCACCTCATACTTTACATTTAAATTCTGAACGTTCGGAAATATTACGAACATTATTTGAAACTTTTAGATCAGATTGGATTCCTATTTCCCTTCGGATTTGTTACATTTAATAAATAGATTGAATTTCATAACGAGGATTCACCGAATATTTGCTAAACCATTGGTGAGGCAACGTTCCTGAGATGGCTCAGTTAGTTGTTCTGTCTCTTTATTTCTAATTAGAAACTGGTAAATCAAGATATTGGATGGCGCACAAGGTGATATATATGTTTCACGCGGATGGGCGACATCGATCACGAGATCTGCGCGTGATTGTCGATTACAACACGGTTACAATTTGTCTTAGTCTAACTTGACGTTTGAACTTGAACGATCAGACAGAATAAATTACATAATGGCTCAATGATGGCTATGTTAAGTTGGAGCCTTTGTAATTTATCACTTCTTTGCTATTTTGCATTCGAAACCGAATACCGATGGTCGTTTTAGAGTTGAGACTAATCAAAGCCAAAAAGAATGGATGTAGATATTTTGCGGGTCATTTTGAGAAAACCTAATCACGTGTTGCATCATATTTGACGCGCGCATGTCCATCACGTGGTCTTTTTGCCTTTTCTGCGAAATGTAACCGTCGTGTTTCCGTAATTTGGTCGAGATTTTACACCGAAAATGAAATAATTGCCACATTAAATTTCAATTTGATTATTTTACTAGTTACGTCTAGTTTCCTTTTATTCTTAATTGTAGCCATCAGTCCATTCGCGAACATGACTTCTATAAATCACCAAGCAGATAACAGGGCAAGTGGATATTGAATTCAAAAGTAACATTTTTAAAAAGTGAAATATTTTCAAAAACTACGTCAAAATCTTCCAACTTGCGATTTTCAATGATTTAGAAATATCCTGTTATTATTTAGATATTTTTGAATGCAGAAAACAGACAAAGAATTACCATGGTATATATATATGGATATATGTATATTGATTTTTTCCGTATTGCATACACATAAATTCAAAAGCATGCTCTAAGTAATTTCAGAAAAACGATTTTTGGAGCAAATGCAATAAACCAGCAGAATCATTCTTGCAAAATATAGTCATCTTTGTGAAAATACCGCGGAAGACAGTAATCCTTAGTGAAACATTACTAAGTGTCTAGCTTACGTTATATTCACAGCCCCGAGGCTACGACTGAAATGACAGAAGCGGCTGGACCGGATTGCTAAAATGTCGAAATTCTAAAATGTGTGTAAAGAATTTAAACTCGTGTACATGATCTAAACACCGAAGACAATATTTTAGCTCCTAGAGCCTCAGCGCAAAAAAAATATATTCTTAATCATGTTATGAATCATCAAGATTGGATATTATCTGGAAATCAATCTCTAAACTGTGGAATCAAGACTAAAATGTGATTTTCACTCGTGTACATGATCTAAACACCGTAGTCAATATTTTAGCTTTCAGAGCCTCAGCGCAGAAAGCCCATATTCTTAATCATATTATGAATCATTAAACTTGCACATTATCTAGTAACCGACCATGTCAAGCTATGTATTGTGAATTATCACACCAATAACGAGAAAGATGCACATATATCGATACCTTTAAATGGAATGTTCCTCAAGCACTCGGTAGGGGAAGATCATAATACGATGCTTTTTTGTGATCAGGGCTTAAAAAACCAGGGAAATTGTGGGAAAAAAACAGATGACATATAAGAGAGAGCCATCCATCTTTAACAGATGCTTCTGATAGTTCAGAATGATTTTTGTCTCAACAGTAAAACAAACAAAAAGATTCATAATTTTCCGTCGTATCCGATAATAAATCGAAAGGTAATTTGTCACCGTGCATCATTTATCTAATGTAGAAGTTATACACGAACGCAGATAACGCTTTATTCGAAGGTTTTGTTCATGATCAGTTACTGTCAATCTCATCAATCTCAATCTCAAGTCAATTTAAAACTCGGCAGATGACGCGTATTGCCAAGTGCTCCCTGCCCCTCAAACAACAGAAGCAAAGCGTACTGGAAGACAAGGAATTTATTCAGAAACTTGGAAACGTTTATTACAAATCCTAGGTATTCATAGAAAACAAGCTTCATCTTAAATAGCGTAGTCTTGAATTTTTTAGGGTGCATGCTATAAAGTAAATTACTTCCGTTCAGCCCAGGCGAAGACGAATTCGATTTTTCAATAAGATCTCATAATATGCCAGGATTACTTCCTGGTTCAAGGGTCAAACGAAATCGATGTTTAAATAGTGGTTAGATGGGGCAGACTATCTTCACGCAGTAAATGATTAAACTTCCCAAATATTTTCAATTGAATTGATAAGACAACCAAGATGAAATCATAAACAAAAAAAATCAAAAACATTGAAAATAGTTTTCAAACGTGTAAACCTGATTTTTGTGTATTATGGATAATATGTGTGTAAGGAAACTAAAGAAAAATTAATAATCTTTGCTAAACAGTAACGAAGTACAATAAAATAACTTTACAAGAATGGACTTTCTTTATTATGTAGAATCAAAGTGCCGACTAGAACAAATCGAAGTTGACAAATTTGATTCATACATGCTATGAAACCAGGCAACCAAGAATTATTAATAATGATTTTTCTGAAGTAAACTTGGTCATTGTGAAAACTTTCTTGTGCAATATTCCAACCAAAATTGAGCCACTACCAATTCAATGTGCCAAACAAAATACACAATTACCATAAGTGACCTGGCCGAGGAAAATGTTCACAAAGACATAATTGGTAATATGTATAATGAAAATGAATGTAAAAAATGGGAAAGTCATATTGTACCTAAATCGTCAATGGCAATATGCCACGAATTTGAAGATTTGTCCATGTTGTTTATGCTTTGGCAATATTGAAGATTTTTAGTGTGTAAGGTACATCAAAATTTAATGCAGCAATCATTTAGTAACAAGTGCTAAACAAATAGTCAATAAAGCCAGAGTTGACGCACTGCACTAGTCTGCTGATTTGAAAACCTCGTCAACGAAAATATTGGGAAATTATTTTTTCATTTTATGTAAATACTAAATGATAGACAATTTCCTAGACTAGAGTATAAACCGAAAAATTCAGAAAAGTGTTTGAAAAATCCATTCAGTAGAAATTACTGTTTTTTTAGTCAATTTTTTCGTAATTTATCTAGTAAAATAGGGTATATCATGTAGCTAATGGGGAACAGAAACAGGAGAACATCCAAACTAAGATCTACTTCAGGATACAGGTATATATAAAATTTTGAAGGCACAACAGCACTGTACTAGTATTGAAAGAAAACCATCAAAACAAGGCAAAACATCCCTCGTCCTATACATATATTTAAATTCAGTCGTTCATAATATGAACTAAAACCCCATCTTTAGCAAATATAAATGACCCAAGCAGCTTTTCTGCTTCTCTTAGATAAGATACTAGGTATACAAAAACACATTATAACAAAGCAACGAAATTTTGACGGTCTAATTCGATCGAATTTTATCATGACGTGGCCTCAAATTCAAAGTGCTATGAAGAAAGTGAGAGCTTCATTTTTTATATTAAACAACTCGCTTCAATATAAAAGTCTCGTGTCATAGTTCAACAAAGTTATACATTTTGTTGGTTAAATAATAAAGTTGCTAAAAATATAAATTTAAATTCGATCTATTTACTAACAAACAATAACAGTCAATAATGATTTGTTTTAATTTATTATTTTATTAAATATGTCAATCACAAGGTCTCCTGGTGAACAATTCTTCTACACCACTATTGCAAAATCCGCTTTTGTTTTCTTCCCTGATCCCGCACAACTGGGGTCAAAGTTCATCCTGGAAAATAATATGTAAAAGTCATTACAAATCAAGTATGCATATTTCTCGTTGGTGCTTCACTTAGACTATTTCAATCAGATAATTCAATAACAACTTCAAAAATTCAAAAGTTTAAGGAAATAATATAAAATACACAAACTCACGTTTATTTTCTTAGAATCCTTAGCAGCATTACGGTTCTGTTTTTTCTTTTTTTCTCTTTCATAAGGCTCCAATAATCTTTCAATTTCTCGTACTATTTGATCTGGATCCTAAAAATTGAGAAGATCAATTACTAATTGAATGTAACATTAGATCTTGTTATGCGGTATAAGTTATATTGTTTTAACATGGATAATTATGTTAGACGCATACAGAGTGGCCCAAAAGACAGAACCCATTTCATATCGAACATAATCTAGATAGAACATAACTATTGTGCAAAGTGTCCTAGAATACTGAAACTCACACTCATACACAAACAAAATCAGAGTGTCAACTAATTTTCTTCCATTTTCGCAGAACTAAATAAGACATGAATGGATATGGGTTGTTTCTGTTTAGGCACACCATTTTTGTCAGAGAAATGAGCGGAAGATCAAGAGTTCCAAAACCAAATAGCTTTGCAAATGTGCATGGTTGTTCCAAACTGCACGACCATTGAGTGCTGATGGTTTGAAGCCAAATAAACTTGAACTTCTGAGAAATAGAGAAATTGCGTATACAGAGTACACTAACCTGGGATTCTATACTATGTTTCGCCTTTTTTTTCTCTCCTGGATTAGTTGGCGGATAAAACCTCACACTTGGATATGCGTTGACACCTGCCTTCGAGCAAATTGATGGATGAGATTGACAGTCGAGCTTCCCAAATTTAACTTTTCCTTTCATTTTCTATAAAAAAAAAATTGGGTTTTAAAAAATTTTCCTTTTCCGGTTCGAAATATGGCAAAATATGAAAATCAGTTGGCTTTTTGAACTAATAGATTTTGCTGGCAAATATTTTCTACCAGGAAATATACATTTTGGAAAAAAATAATTTTCCGAATTTAAATATTGCGAAAATATACGAATTAGTAATAATAATCTGGTAATGAGTCTACAGACTTTAAAGTCTTATGAAGAATATGTTCAACTCACCGCCGATGCCATTGTGAACTTAGGAGCAAACGCGTGGCAATGTCCACACCAAGGAGCAAAAAAGTCAATCAACCAAGGTTCTTCATCGACTAGATAACCACCTTGAAAATCAGACGATTTCAGATCGACCACATCCGTTTCCACATACCTGCCAAAACATACGATATAATGAATTTATTTTTATAAAAATATTGGTAAAATTTTAGTAATTTGAAGTTGACTACTATTCATTATACGCCAGCTTCGAATCAAATTCGGCTGATTAAGAATAATAGCATATTCTGCAACACAAATTTGTATAGTAAAATTCGGTACACTTATTGGTTTGGCAGCAGAAATGTATCATTTTTAAAATTTAAAATGAATTACATGGAAGATAGTCAGAGGTTGAACAACATTATGGAATATAGGATCCATGACATACAGGACAAAATAAAATGCCAAAAGTAGGTGAATCAATAAAAGTTACATTCAATACATATCCAGTACATGTGCGATATATATTTAATATCAAAGATATGCCATTAAACAGCATCTGGGCAAAACACTTTTCCCATTTTATCTAATTTATTTGAAATTATTCTAAAAGCACGCAAATTATAAGGCCTAAGGCGAAATCACATTTTTGTGTTTGTATGAAGAAAATTACCTTCCTGCACTGTTTGACAAAGTCTAAAGGAGGAAATTAGATATAATAACCCTAATTAGAATAGTTTTTGTTCGTCGTCAGAAGGGATCTCAACAGAGAACAAATAAAACGAAATTGGATGGTGGGTGTTCGGAAAAAATGCATTTTTCGTAAACGTGACATGGCTGTTATTGAGTATCAATAGAACATAAGCGACTAAATAGTAATATCACATGAGTGATTCTAACATATTAAAAACTAACCAACAAAACTTCTACCAGGAACCTATACTCTTAAAATGAATTATAATTACAAATATTTATTAAACTAGATAAATATTTTTGCTATGAGTAATTTTGTTGAAGTCGTGTAATTAGAACATTTCTAAAAATTTTGTCAATGTCGGCGTGTCACATACATCACTGTATAATGTACTGCACGCATTCTTAAAAACTTCTGTATTACGACTTAAAAATGACGAATCGGTGTGTCAAACATAGACTATAAGTACTTTCACTTGGAAACCTGTTGAGAATAAGATAATAACGAATAGTTTGTTTGCATCAGCTCGTTGATTTACGTGTTTAGATACATCGGATTGGAAGAGTAAATCCGCAACGGTTTTCATTATGCGAATAACCCTCTGGGCAGAGTATTCAACGTCACATCGCTAACAGGTTTATCCTAACCGCACTGCAGTAACAATAGTTCTTTCTAATTCATAAAATCTGACATTAAACTAAATCAATCAAAGTTCCGACGATTTTCAGGTTCTTAAAATTAGTTTGTTAATAAAATCTTTAGTTAAAAATTGTAAGCAATTGAAAAGGAAAGTTTGGATATCTCAGAATATACGCAAAAACTGTTTCAAAAAAGGCATGCGTGATTCAAAATCATAACTTCGAAATGTTAAAGACGATTAGTCAAATTTAACGGTTAATAAAAACATAAACAACACGACTTTCTATTGAATGAATGCTGCATGATTTACAGCTACACGTCATGTAAACCATAAGATTTGGCGCCAAAAGTTTACATAATCACCTGGGCAATAGCACCGAAGTTCGTGGCAACAGCGTGATGTTAGAAAAAAACACCGAAAATACACGCGCACGATTACAATTCTTACATCACAATAGTTACACGTGTGTTATACAATATTAAGTCAAAATATTCCACATATTTTTATTTCAATCAGGTTCTGTTTCATTATTACATCATGAGTCCAAATACTCGGCCAGCAAGTTTCCAATGATTGCAAAATACAGCCCATGCAGGAGGCCACGCGCCGTCGACAGAATTTGTAAAACATTTGCACGCGCATAAAGTAGCGTATTGTGAAATACATTATCACTTTGTCGTTCGCGTTGCAGTGATATTACACGTTTACAACCGGATGAACCAGTAGAGCGAACGACATCTAACCAACATTGCGATGGAGTGATGATTACAATCCTTACATCACAATAGTGACACGTGTGTTATACAATATTAAGTCACAATATTCCACATATTTTTATTTCAATCAGGTTCTGTTTCATTATTACATCACGAGTCCAAGAACCAGCAAGTTTCCGATGATTGCAAAATACAGCCCATGCAGGAAGCCACGCGCCGTCGACAGAATTTATAAAACATTTGCACGCGCATAAAGTAGCGTATTGTGAAATACATTATTACTTTGTCGTTCGCGTTGCAGTGATATTACACGATTTACAACCGGATGAACCAGTAGACCGAACGACATCTAACCAACATTGCGATAGAGTGACGTGTTGAAGTACGCAAAAAAACGCGATGCGGCTAAATGTTCGAAAAAACAGGTACCTCAAAAGTGCAATAATCTTGATGTCAGATAAAATTCGAAGAAATAATTAAAATCAGATTTATTTGCTAGGAAATGGCATATCACGATATCATTAATCCATATTTAGTCTGACAAATTTCCCAGTATTGTGAACTTACTTTAATGCCCAGCTTGCAAGTTTAAATGACTGTCTGTTCCATCCACGATAGACTTCGTAAAGTGGGCTATGTGTGTCTCGTTTCTTAGGTGGAAAAATACGAATTTCTGGATAAGATTCCACTTGATGTCTGCGACAAAAATCATTATGCCCAGGTTTTGCGCAGTCTAATGCACCCACCATGACCAAACCGTTCAATGTCTGAAAAAGACAATTGTTTGTACATATTGAATTTGTAACTAAAAAGAACGACATCTAGCTTTAAATCGTGTGAGGAAGTAAATTCTATTTTCAAGTCGATTAAGCGGACGAGAAGTGTAAATTCCAGTTTGACAACAACATTCTTTTCACATAATAACACGGTGCGCGTAATTTAATCTGATGAGAAAAAAAGATCGCGCCTATGATTCTGAATATTTCAACTGTTTCGTTCGTTTAGTGGCAAGTTTTAATACACTGGATCGTAAAGTAGTCCGACAGTCGAACACGTAATGCATCTACAACACAGTCACAATTCATTTTCCGGGAACAAGGTCGTCATGCAGAAAAACCTGATTGGTGAAAAGCGAAATAATTTACCTAACATGATGTTCTCGTACAATAGATGAAAGTATAGGAAATGGTCTAATAGTAGGTCAAAAAGATTTCAATCAAAATGAAATTTCCGCGATGCGATAAAAAAGATATAATTTTCCCTGAAAAATAACTTTTGAATATATGCTGATCAAAAGGTTATTTTGGCGAAAATCGTTGACGACTTCCATTCATCTTTGAATTGTGTCGTGTGCTACCCTACAATAGAAATCTAAAACCCAATTATGCTATTTAATGTTCCCTGTAAAAAAATCAACTCGTGTAGGACGGTTTCTCAAAGTTATGAGAGAAACTTGATACAGTGATAAACATAGAAAAGTCATAATTTACACATATATAATTAAATGCACGTATATAAACAGTTGGCGACGTAATTTTACAACTATTGGCAACTTGAAAAAAAAGAGACAATTTTCCAAAAAAATATTCACATTCTGCCTGAAATTGTTTATCATATTAAAGTACGCCGAAATAAAATGTATCACTTGTTTAAACCAAAATCGATGGGATTTGAAGATTGTACAAAAATAATTAGTGTCATTGGTTTTTGAATACTCTCCCTGCCAGATAAACTTCTGAACAATCTACTATCATCTTCCAATTTGCCGTGAAATCGCGCGTTTTTTGTATGAGTTACATGAGTTCCGAGTGTCATGATAACTTACGAATTATTGTAACTATTTTTGCCTACCGGTATTTTACACCCTGGCTGTATGGTTGGCATACAGTTTAAACCAGGGAAGTGTAAACAACGATGCAAACGTAGTAGTGTCATACGCTTAGGCCACTAAAGCATGGCGCCCATTTCGATTTTGAAGGTATGGTCTACGACTCTACAGGGTATAATATATCAGAGTTCGAATCTGTATTATTCGTTGGGCGCTCCAGATGTGTGTGCACCAATATGGCGCCTAATTTTATTCGCCTAATTTACATCAAGTTGTGTAAAGGGACTGAAGCCTATGAGCAGGAGAGATATTCACTTGCTGACACAGACAGTCCCCGAACTCGTAATAGAACTGAAAAACGAAAGAAAAAAAACTGGAAAAAATTATGGCATAACACTAACCTGGTACACATGCTACAAGAGGACCATTGGTAGGGCGTAGACCAAGTGGAGCGTTTGTCAATTTATATTTCAAAGATTAGAAAATCAAAAAAGTGTACAGCGCGCCCGTACAATTTAGCAATGTGCACAAGACCTAAGAGCAACCTATTAATTACGACGAAAGAAAAATTTATACTTTCGCCATTCTTCTCCATTCAGGCAAGAGTTGTTGGCAAGGTCCACACCAATTCGCATAGAAATCCACAATCCAGGTCTCCCCTTTTGGTCTCTGCTGAACGCGAGATGTAAAAGTTTTCGGAGTAAGGTGGACGTAGGGAGGGTTGATTAAATCCTGCAAATACAAAAAAAAATAGTAAAACAACAATTCGGAAACAATACCAAAAATAGTACCACCAAACTAGGCCCATAGAAAAACAGCGCTTATGAGGCGTAGTTCATCAAAGTATTAGATTTGGTTACATAAAAAGCTACATTGAAGATATTTCTGATTGAGAGCATGACGAAACCTGTAAACATATTTTAAACAAATCGTGTGCGAAAAAGATTAGCTTCGCAAGGCGGGCCGGTGTAGCCAGTTGAACCGGTATTTCATTACAAGATGTCTACTTTTACTCGTCTTTCAAAACTTTTTTCTAAATAATGTTAACAAGCAGGTAATTTTATATCTCGTTCGAGCCCAGCGAAGTAAATTAACCCGGAGGTATCATTTTGAGTGAGAACTACGGAGTATTTAACACAAGGTATGGATGAGGGTAAAACAGGGTTAAATGCAGGAATATTTCTTCCAGGCGATGACTGGTACGTAAAGGCGTTTTTGTTATTGCTATCGTGTCTGTGGTCGGCCTAAGGCATTTTGCCGATGATGGTAATCTTTCGGCGAATACTCCAAAAAGGGAAGAAATTATCTTATAATATTAATAGCAATAATACAGTGAAAATATGCACCCTCGCCTCGGGCTGGGTAGAATTAAAACCAGATATAGATTTATTTTAAAGAAAATAACCCAACCCAGTCGACCTAAGCTTGACAAACGAGTATCACATATAGCAGTGAATATGCTATAGTACGTTTTTTGTACAAAGTTGGTTTGAAATTTTGGTGGTCCAAGCATTTTATCCAGCGTTCAATACACTGGCGACATCATGTTAAAAGAGAGTCTGGCTCACACTACAAAAAATGGCGGGACAATTTTGTTATAAAATTTCGTTCTGTACCAGGCAATAAAAAGTATCGATTTGAAACATGGGATTTTTGAATATTTTCGAATTACTACGCCCCCTAATAAAATCGTGCTTTTGCATCAGAATGCATATCAATGTATTCGGAAATTAAAATTTGAAAATAACAACGAACAGTTTCTGATGCGGTCAATGAAACCAAAATGGCGCGTCAGAATTGCAGACGACTCCCTGCCTGAACATACCGTGAACAACGCGTGTAACCGATTTGGATAGTTAGCCCGATCCAATCAGTAAAATATGAAACTGGACGGACTTAATGGAAAGAAATATTTTGAAACCGAATGAAAGACCAAAAGCTAAAATGGCACAATAAAAAATAAATAAATAATAAAACTATTGAAAATTGCTAATTTAGAATTTACACGTTATGTTCATGTTGGTATAACGGGTGTCTTCAAAATGAACGCGACAAATATAGAAGCGTAATTAAAAAATGCGGAAATCCATTAAAATTTTACAAATAGTTATATAAGAGTATATGTTTTTTATGTTTTGAAAAAATGACGAAATTCGGAATAATAAGTCATAAAACCACAATGATGATATAATTTTTTACGTCATAGAAAATTTTTAGTGGTTGATGAGTTGTTATAAGATTTGTGGACGTGTTTAGATTTAAATTTTTTTTTTCTGGTATGTTCTGCTGAAAATAAAGACTATGATACGTAAATCCCATTTGTATGGACTTGTATTATTCAATGTAATATTTTGACGGAATTTTCGACATGCGTCAGCACCTGAAACAAATCGCGTCATATCGATTTCGATGAACACAGTTGAATCAGCATTTGAGAATAGCTCGATCAAAATTTCGAAAAATAAAACTTTAAACTTTCTCAAGAACTGGGAATTTTACAACACTGACAAAACTACTTTTTGATACATAACCGGTTTTATACAGTACCAGTACATAGGTCAAGTACCTATACGCAACGAAAACATCGTCTTTAATATGAAAATAATTATACATCGACCTGTGCGTGAAAGGTCAACAAAACATGGTTAACCAATGTACTTGATTAGGTAGAATTTTATATATATTACATACAAAAATATTCGTAAGATTTGCATGCTTTTCTCTGTTAACAAACCATTTGCGGAATCATAAATTTCCATACGCGGGTTGCAATAAGTTCTGCGCATGACAATTTTCTCGGAAGGTGAATTGCCCTATCGCTATGGGGGAATGGTTGGACAAGTTGGTGCGTCAATTCGGAAAAAAAAGTGTTTCATTTTAATTAAAATAAAACAGCGAAAGGTTTGGTGAATTTTCGTGTCAAATATGATTTGGAGGAAACTCGATAAAAAAAATAAAATAAAAAGCAATAAGACTTCTAGCGACTTTCTTCTGAAAATTAAAAATCGAATGTCTAATTCATTACAATTATTCATTACAGGAATAAGATTTTTTTTTAACAACAACGAGAACTCAGTAAAGCGATTCATAGGTCTTATTGGTGTTTAATAAGAACTTATTCTGATTAAATTAAAATGAAGGGAAACGAACATAAGCGTATAAACAGCTTTATTTTGTTTACAAGAAACGTGTTCCGTTTAAACGATCTGATTCTGCTCAAGGCAAGACATAAACAATTTCAAATGGCGGTATAATTAATATTTAATTTACAGCTACAAGGAAGAATTAACCATAACAATTTTTAATTACGCTCGTTTTTCCAATAAAAGGATATGGTTAGCACTTTACATATACTTGTTATATTAATTTTATATAAACCCGTTTTACAAGTACTTTTATTTATTTCACAATAAATTTTAAAATAGAACAGCCGGTATTTTCAAAATAAATTTCTCCTAATATGATAAACCATGCTGAGCTGGAGAATGACTGGTATGTCCACTTCCCCGTCGAGAATTGTCGAGAGAGATTGTTAACTACGAAAAAATTAAATTGCCTCGTGGCGCTTGATTGCGTGAACGCGCGAAAAAACGTGATTTTCGTCGCTCTGTAGTACCACCTGGTGGAAAGTAACGAGACAAAGTAACAAAGTTACCTCGATGTATCGCTGGATTCCAAATTGTTATATAAGATAATATTGAATTGCCTCGTGGCGCTTGATTGCGTGAACGCGCGAAAAATCGGGATTTTCGTTGCTCTCTAGTACCGTCTGGTGGAAATTAACAAGACAAAGTAACAAAGTTATCTCGACGAATTGCTTGATTTTAAATTGTTAAATAAGATAAAATTGCCTCGTGGCGCTTGATTGCGTGAACGCGCGAAAAATCGGGATTTTCGTTGCTCTCTAGTACCGTCTGGTGGAAATTAACAAGACAAAGTAACAAAGTTACCTCGACGAATTGCTTGATTCCATACGAACTGTGTTGTCCACTGTATTCCGTGACTACACTTCCATTAAATAACATTGTGGTTGGGTAGGAATTGATACCATACTGAAAATGAAGATATTATATTGGTTAACTTAAATTGGTAGTCAACAAGACTACGGGCTAACGCTGACACGGGCACACTAGGGATCGCGGGCCAAATCCGGCATGTTGGGAATTTCAATCTGGCCCGCCTGATTCTGCCGCAACCAAATTACAACCAAATTTTGATGTTTTACAAAAAAATAACTCAAGAAAATTGCTGAGATTAGAAATAAATTTAGTTTTGGCATGAGGCTTATTGTTTTCCACTTTTGCTTTTGTAACAATGTAAATATTGTTCATGAAATGTAAACCTCTACATTTGTCTTACATGGCCCACCAGTCTGGGTTGGCAAAATGATTGGCTCCTAGTCCAAAAACCCTGCCCATCCCTGGGCTGACGGTTAACTCAGTACAGATGTATAATTAGTAAATGCCCATAACCAAAGTTAGTCCAATAACCCTGTAACAGAATTGAGTACCAAACTCCAGAGATCATGTGGTCCCTTCGCTTTCCACAGCTGGCTGATCATGATCAGTCATCTGTAACTAATGACATCATTGATCATGCTCGGCCATCTCGGAACACACAAGTTTCCAAAAATAAAAATTACCAATAACATTAGAAAATTGTCCTAATATGAGTGGCAATGTGACTCAAGTAAAGTGAAAATCAATCAAATATTTGAGAGAGTCAAAAGTGTAGTTCAGTCTCTGCTTACAGATTGAAAAATTAAAATGAAATTTATTCAGAAACTTGAGTTAAATATTAAGAAAGCAAAACAATTAATAATCTATTCACGAAAGTAAACATCCCTATAAATCTTACATTGTTACAAACTTCTGAAAATTTTGTGCAATCAATTGTTCCAAAATTAATTGACGGTAGAATCATGGATGCTTCACGAAGTTCTGGCAATAATGCTCTGCACGGCGGACACCACTGGAATGTAATAACAGTACTATTAAGATATGCAAGTTTTTCAAAATTGTATTTTTGACAAAGGTATACTTGAAGTGAGATAAAAAAAGCAAAAATCTAAAAAATAATACATGACGGAATTCTATATCACATACCGATTTATTAAAGAAGACTTGCATAAGGCAGAATTTGTTTTCAAAATTTGGTTCTCTAAATTCTAGACTGGAAAATTTTTTAACCTAGAGATATAATATGTGATTCAATCATTCACATCGGAGAATGCCAATAAAAAAAATCTGGATAAGGTAAAAAGATTTGACAAAAAGTATAACATACAATCAATCTATTGTTAAGCCTCTTATTTATGCAATGAGGATAAAACAGCTAAATCTCATGTCAAACCCAGATCATGTCATCCGACTATCGATCAAGAATTACCATGAACCAGTATCACTACAATTTTTAGAGTCTTTCAGTAACTTAGTATCATTGTAATTATTCGAGTTATCATTAGATTTCTTAAAAATATTCAATTTTGCTCACCGATGGTCGTGCGATGGCAAGCATGTGCCTAATCTAATACTCAGCAGAATGTACTATCTTCAAGCCAAATGGACCACCCTCAATACAAGTTACTATTTTCAAGACAGGCCACCCACTGGTATACTCAATTGACTACAATATAACTTACAGGTGCAAAGAAATCCACGAACCAAGGTTTCTGAGATTCGTTGATTTCACCTTCGTCGAATATTTCTGGATTTAGTGTTGTTACTCTAGTTCGAGAGCTTTCTTGAGCAAAAGCACTCAATTCAGAAGTTCCTTGTCGACCTTAAAAATATTGTAACTAAATTTGATGTAATTACGATACCATATTCAGTACAGATTCCCTAACGTTGAATTGTGCCAGTTACCAATCGTGAGAGTGTAAAATCTGTACCCATTGGGCAACCTTACATTCCAGTGTCATGTTCTGGCAACTATAGAAAGTATAAAATGGCTCTGCCATTAACGGCAATCATTCCTGTCATTGAAGCTTACAACGATGCTTAACTCTACAAAATTCATAGTTATATTTGTGGATCATGAATAGTATGAGAAGCTCCAAGAAACGCCAAAAGAATCATTTATTTATTTTCTAGTTGTAAGGGACTAGACCAGAGGTGTGCAACCTTTAACGCACAAAGCCAGATATAAATAACTGACTGAAACCACAGGCCGCACCTTTACTTAACATAGGCTTTCTAGTAGTTGCAGACACAAAAATTTTGGTTATTGATCCTGTGACATGCGTTGTTCGCTTCGCACAAGCACAGATATAGGCATTGTACTGCTAAGGAATTGAAATTACTCGCACATACTAGATAGATTAAATTAAAATCTCGTTTCGCAACCGCACCATTCAAAAGTGGCGCTTTTCAGAGGCCCGTACAAGTTTGGGCTTCTTGTCACACCTTCCAATTCCAAATCAAGCTCCACCTCACCCAGGGTGTAATAAATGGGTAGACTATCCCGAACCGGAACGATTCCGGCCCTCCCATAGTGGGGCTGCTTGTACTCCTCGTTCTGAGTGAAATTATTGTGGATAAGTGCCATATTAGAATAAAATAAAAAATTACATTATGAAAAAATTACCGTGAAATATTTCAAACATGTCCAATCCCTTTCCTTTGAAAATAGCTATAGTTGACTCTTGGAGATACATTTTTGATTTACAGAATTTCTTTTCCTTTTCGCAGTCCAATACGCTGACATCGATTTTCTGCAATAATATGAATGTTATTATTATTATCAAAAATAATTGAACAACTTTTTTATAAGTAATATGAAATTGTGGATTAATTATATAAATAACCACAGCCTTGCATTTGATCTGTTTCAAATTATTAAGCATATTTTATCTTGTGTTGTGTACAAATTAAGTAAACACAAGTTGAACACTTTTGCAGGAATACACATTATTAAAATGAATGATTGCTTATATGTGTTACGCAAGCTACAATCAATGTCCAATGAAAAGAAGAATCAGAAAGATAAAGTAGGTAGATGCTTACATGCTGTTTAAGTATAAGAGGTAATTTTTTTAAACTTGTATCTTTTTGATCTATCTCTTCATTCCCGTATTTGAAAAATACCAACACTGGTTTTGTCCCAACTTTGCTCTGAAAATAATATTAATAAAATTAAACACATATCATACAATTTGACACATATATTTAAGTATAAGCCAAATATTAGAGTGAAGCACTTACGGCCTTTTGAGAGTTGTTTGCCACTTCGGCAAAGTCTAGTGGTATGGCAGCACAGCAGGTAAAATGCCATACTCGCCACCTTTCCCCGGGTGTCATTATAAAATGGGTAGGAAATGCCAGAGGTTGTACAAAGTGGATGTAAAATCGTTGTAAAAAAACACCTTATTTGAGATCAATACAAGGCTCGAGGTGGCCACTTAAACATAGATTGGAGAGAGCTACCGATTTTCTTTAAATATCGACATGACATCTTTGCTATGTGACCAAGTATACGAATTGAGAGAAAAAGGCAGCGTGAAAAATAGTTTCTCACACTAAGTTCCTAATATTCAATAACTAAGAATTTTCCTAAATAAGGAACCAAGGAAACAATACAATCCAGAAAAACTATGCAATGTGAACATAGGCAATATGCATGTCAGGGCTGGAGAGCTGATTTGGAATCAAAACGGGCTCGGGCAAAACTCACAGCGCCACAGTATGTTCAAACAGTTACCCAGTCTCACACCAAAGCTTCATTTTTTAAATCTGAGCTGGGCACCAGTTTCAACTCCAAAGCTAATGTTTTTAGGTACGAGTATGACCATGAAACATTGATTCAAATGTAGTTTCGAGACTCAAACTCAAAATCCTGATATGAGGATTTAAAATTCCAAAATTAAACTTTCAAATTAATATTAGAAATTGAATAATGAAAAAAATCTAAGCTGAATAAAGGAAAATTTTATTATTCGTACAATGTATCATGCAATATTAAATAATAAATATAAAAAAAAATCAGATGGTTAGGTGCTGAAGTCAATAAAATTTCTGGTAGTTCGCCCCATCCAGTATGGTAAGCTTGGCTCCAGTTTCATCAATTTTCACGGTTCAGTGTTTCCAGGTTCTAGACCCTGATGCATATGAATTGGGCAAAAGAGACAGTCAACGTCACCATGACAATTCAACTGAACGTCAAGTAATTTTACATTAGACTTTATATTCAATTTATTACCTTTAATTGTGAACTTGAAATATTTGGGAGACCTGGTATTAAATCTTTCATTATTTGATTGTAAATTTCTCTGGCATCAAGCGAATTCAGCACTACACTCTTATCTTTTCCAGATGGAAAAGTGCCTTTTGGATAAAAATGAATTCCTGCCGTTTTACCACACTTCTTGCAAGTTTGTGGAGATGTTCCACAATCTATTACTGCAACAGTTGCAAGATTTCTCTAAAAAATAAAAGTAACATACTGTGTAAGTATATGTAATTTAGATCAACAAATAATAAATATTCAATATCCGCTCAGCGTAGTCAGCAGTGGTGATATTAAAATAGTTTCAATACTATTTTCAGTGCTTAAAGTTCGTTAAATCCACTAGAAAAAGTAATTTTTAGTTTCATTTTTCAAATCTCCTCAAAAGTCCTGCTCTTCTGCTTTCATGTTTACTTTCTGCAGATAATTGTGATCAATTGGCAAACATCATTATGAATTTAATAAATTTAGTTGAGAGTCGGTATGACAGGTGCCCCCATATATACTTTTCAGGTCTTTGGAAAGGGGTCACCGTCACACGAATCATGAAAGCTTGAGAACCACCGTTCTTTGGGTGTAATTATCATCTTCTCGTAATTTGTGCTGGATTGATATTTTTATATGCAGGATTCACATTCATGTCACCTCGATTTGTCACATTCATTGTCACCTCGATCCTAACTACCTATACCTACCAGCATTCCTGCAAGTTTTCTTCTTGTTTTCATCGTGGGACAATCAGCTCCACTATCAAGTTCTTCATCATCATGTTCATCTCCCCCACCACAGAATGCAACAACCCAAGGTAATGCTTTATGAGCAGGTTTTCCAACTTCTGTATCAAAGTTTCCAGACCATAGTTCTACAACTTCAACATTGACATATTGCATAATAAACTTCGTCAAATCTTTCTTGCTCCGATCTCCACGATATGGTATAGGCTGCAGAGACACAGAAAATTTGAGTTTCAGAAGAATTAGAAATCGTTCTGCATTGAGAAATACTTATCTCCCAATGGCAAAATCTAAGTCACAACTTGAATAATAATACTATCCAGAATATTCAAAACCTGGCTATTGGGAATATTCTTGATAACAAAAATACTACCCATGCATGCATTTATGATAGTAAAACTAGAAAAAGAGAGACATGCAATATTTAAACAAAGGTGCTTAGATGAAAAAACATGCAAATTTTAAAAACATCCAAATTTCATGCATAGTGCTACTGCATGAAGCATTATTTTTTTTTTATCAATTACACCTACAACCGCCCGACGAAAAAAAAACTCTCAGACCTCCAGAAGTATGCGCACAAAGATGGCGCACGACCTGAACATAATATGTGTGTACCGGTTAGGATTCAGGTTGTGCGACATCTTGGTGCGCATACTTCTGGTGCACCCTGAACTACCTACATAAAATCTACTCGTCTACAACTTCATCTACTATACTTTGATTCAGTGTACCTGTGAACTATTGTGATACACAACAAGGTGAGGAAAAGCCATAATACGTTTTTTCATACACCAAAACCTGTTTTTTCCTGCATGACAAAAGAATATCATTATAAAAAATGAATATGCTGCTTGCAGGTATGGTCAAACCAAATAATATACTATTCCGAATACATACTGCACTGTAGATGCGGTAATGTTCTCCCGAATAAAATTTAATATATAGAATCATTAAATTCATATAAATTCAATTTAGTATGGATGTGCTGATTTGTCTTTATTGATGTCTTAATTTTAGTCGAATGTGTAAAATCGATGTAGTCTGACGATCAGATGTGAAATGCTTAAACAGACAAATTTCAATAAAGCTATTCTAAAATTTTCCTAAAGTTAAAATTTACTATTTCGAAAATAAACAATTTTGATTGTAGGTATTTAAATACTCGATTCGGATGCACCCTAATGCATGAAACAAGTGACTGTTATGTTGGCAAGCTTTTCTGATTAAATTTTTATGAACATGTTCAATAAGGAAGCATGCAAAATATAGTAATTGATAGAACAAGCACATTTGGCCCACCGCTAATAGAGGATTTTCAATTTCAAACACCCAATACTATATCCAATATAAAAGCTCACATTGGTTCGCAGTAAAAAATGGCAAACAATTGCAAAAATAAAAATATAGTTATAACATGGACAATGTTTTGTATATCAAGATATATCAAATTACGATACATCAGTATCTACATTATTGTTGCTAAACTCTGCTTAGTGGGTTGAGATATGAATTTAGTAAAAAATGTTATATCAGATGCCTCAGTTGAAGTAATCAGTAATTACGTCTAATAGCAGGAAGTAATAGATATATATATATATGTATTATTTGAATAGTCATTCATCCTGTTCCTGTAATATGCATCCTGTTTCCTATCTCTCAACTAAAAGGTAATTTACCTGGATATTGTATGCATAAATGTATTGAAACGTTGTTTTACATTATCAGAATGTGAGTGTACTATACTGCTTTTTCGAAATGCTGTTAGTATGTGTGGGCATTATGGCCTAACGATTAAAGCATCAAATTCAACTGTGTTGGTTTCGCGATTACACTTCTCTGGTTCAAATCCCAATCCAACTAGCAAGTGGCCACCCCCTATACCTGGATGTAATAAATTGGTTCTCTATCCATTCAATATATTACCAAAAAGTGCGATTAAGAATCGTATAAAAAGATAAAATTTAACAGAGTTTCATGAAGATTTCCTCCAGGCGAAGGTAAATTTGAAATCATATATTAACAAATGCACCCAGATATAGCAAAAATTCCCTTCTCACATATATTTTCTATAATCAAAAATTTTGGTGTAACGAACTTGAAAGACTATTTTTGTACATTTATGGATGGATACGAGTCACCGCACAAACTAATCCAATACAAAGTGAAAGTCTTTAATAAAGAATAACAGTACTGAAATGACGAACAAAAATAGGTTTCAATTCACCTCCACACTCAAATGCACCAATATGTACTATATCTTCAAGATCTCTTGCCACCTCTCTCCACTTTGTAGACAAGAATAAAAATGTGAGAAAAAAATATAAATTCAACATGCAAGTGAGGTAAAGATGAAATGGTGGAAAGTGGAAATCAAAGCGGAGTCTCCTAGCGACAGCATGCATTCTGAATTGTGCACATGCAATTGTGTCATTCCTGGGACTCACCCTCCGGCCCCCAATAAATAAAACAAGTGATGGATAACTATGAATCCCATTTTCCTGGCAAGTCCAGCGATTATCTCTGCAATTCATGGCACCAATATTGATAATACCTTCCATTTCTTGAGCAATTATTCTCCACTGATAATATTGTAAAAATGAAGTTATAAAATGTTTAAATAATATGGCAAAGCAGAATTTTTTTTTTTTATAATTTATATATACCAGGGGTGTGCAACATTTTTTGTCAGTGGGCCATATAACTAAATTTAGACATCTAGCTGGGCCATACGACACAAAAATTATTACTTACAGATACAGTAACGAGGGCACCAGGCAAAACGGCAGAAGATTTAACGCTGCGACAAGTGAAAAAACATTACATAATCATACCTGTGTGTTCCTTTTTAAACATACACTGTCGGATTAAAATTTCAAGCTTGATTGGGGAAAATCTCAGTGTTGACAAGGGCCACACTACATAGCTCGTCGTGGCTCATAGGCCGCTTGTTGCACACCCCTGATATATACTGTATATATTTAAGATACCAATAACTTATAATTTATGACTATAACATTGAAGTTAGGATAGCAAAATTGAGTAAATATGGAACGCTACTGTTATCATTTTATGTATATATATACACTTCAGCAATCAGAGCATCACGCTAGGAACAAATTTGCCATCACATCTTTGATTACCCTAGGCAGGTTCACATGTTAGAGTCTAGCGGAAAAAAATTATATGCGAGAGAATTGTTGGAATCTTCATCAGCATAGGGTGGTTCACATGAACACTGGTCGGTTACTGCATCATTATTATTATTTGTAGTCACAAGTCTTTGTAATGTATTGTACTACATCAATAAAAGAAAACATAAAAATGAATAGAACTCACGGTCGGGGCCAGTTCATGGCAATGTGAACATCTTGGCGAGTAGAAATTAACAAACCATGTTTCTCCAGATTTGACAGCGGATTCTGATAAATTAAAATAACAATTCATGATGTATCAAAAAAAAGCCATTTTTCTAGCCCAACCCTTTGTTTTTAAATCATGTTTCAGATTGAAGTCAAATTGTATTTAGATTACTCTTTATATGTAAGTAAATTGTCCAAGAGCAGAAAGCTATGGAGAGTAAGAACTGGAGAAACATACCGAAAAAGATGTTCTATAAAAACAACCGAATAAAAAAGTTAACATATGCATATATAACTACAGAAATGATATTTTATACATTTTATGGTCTTATGTGAAATTTTAGTCATCAATGTCCATTCTATACGAACTAAAGGCTCCATCTGTCAGACTAATACTGATCAACTTATTCATGTCTTGTATACTCAAAAAATCAGAAAATAAATATCATTTCTTAGTCACTTGAAATTAAAGGATATTATCTTTATATTACACATTACCAAAATCTGATCTATCGAGAGTTGTAACTTCTGCATCGTCATCGTAGATTCCTGCAAAACAAAATGAATGAATAAAATTTGAAACCTTGGAAGAGAATACTTGAGTTTCAGAGCCATGATCAAAGCTGTACATCTACATGAAATATCTTCTGAACTTGATATTTTGAATGCATAAATAGTGAAAAAATATTACAGATAGCCCACTTTGGCTTTTTTTTTCAATCTGCCTCATTTAGAACGAGGGCTGGGGAAATGGTTCAAAATCACAATGGCTCCAGCTATGGAACCACAGTACATTGAAACAGACCACTATCATTGAACTTTTAACATAAATGCAATTTCGATGGCACTCAAAATCATGATATAAGGGTTTTAAATTTTCAATTCAAACTTTATATTATGCAAATTTAATCAAAAAGTTTCAAATCTATATTGAAAATTCAAGATCTGGAGCCATTAAAATTTCTGGTAGCGCCATGAATATGATACGCTGGGCTCCAGCTCCTGCTCCAACAAAATGCCACAGCTCAGTGATATGGCTACCCAGCACTATTTGTAACCCGTATGAGAATAACGGTTCCATTACATTTGAACCCACGTACATTTGAACCCATGACAATTGCACCTGTATGCTATTGCACCTATGGAATTTTTTTTGTTTTTCGGATAGTTGAACTCATACTAACCCTAACCCATGGGTTTTAGCACCCGCATATAGATTGAACCCGTGGATATACACATGGGTTCAAATGTACGTGGGTTCAAATGTACGGTCACCGAGAATAACAATCTTCATACCGAATTCATCTTTATAAAAGTTGTAACTTTCATATCCTCCTTCCTTGAAATCATCTTTCAATCCTTCTTCACCGTATCGATCATATTTCTTTCTTAATTCTTCATCTTTCAGAACATCATAAATATTGGTAATTTTTAAAAATTTCTCATGTGCTTGGGGATCATTCTAAAAATCGAAAATATATAAATATAAATAAGAGCAATAGCACATTTCATTTTTTTTAATCAATTTATTATCTAGATTAGGGGTGTGCAAGTGGAGGGCCATGAGAAATCCGGCCCCCGCGGGCCATGTCCCAGCCCGCCAAGACATTTTGTGTGGCCCTTGTCAATATTTCAGATCTTTCATTACCAAATTTTGCACACAACTGATGTAGATGATAAAATAGATATATCTCAAACTTTATTACAACTGATTTGTAGCAAATTTACTAAAATTTCATATTGAGAGGACATTTCAGGAGTTAAAAATGTACTGGGCAACCAAATAGTCAAAGGTGAAAGATGCTTTCGGGGGTTTAAAAAAAATGGAGAGATTACCGTATATCTGTATATTATAGGCTACGTTCAGCCTTCCACTGCTGACAAGGCTATAAATAAACATTTAATGCTAAGTGGGAAGCTACTATAATTTGGGACCCGTTAATTCATTACATCTTGGGTGAGGTGGGGGGCATTGCAGAATATAAACCCAAAATTTGTAACCAACGGTGACTGGATGACCACATGCAGACATAGTTCAGCAATTGGTAGGTTGGGTTAAACACTTACCGCTGTACCGTATCATCACAACCTAAAAGTTGAAAGAACTTCAATTTACAAAAGTATACCACTTACTGTATTTTTATCTGGATGATGCAACAATGCTAATTTTTTGAAAGCTTTTCTTATTTCTTTGTTTGTTGCATCTTTTGAAACTCCCAAAACATCATAATAATCTCCTTCACATTGCACAAGTCCGAGTTGGAAAGAGAAAACAAAAATTATATAAATTGTCCATAAAAATAAAGTTTTCTTTAAAATCATTTTCCTAATCACAGATTGATAACTTTGTTGATTCAATGATTGGAAGTTGAACTATGGTCTGGATAAAAATATAAATCAAAACGCTGTTAGTTTGTGTGGGAATACCGGTACGGTACCGGTATCGTACCGGAAATGGCCTAACGATTAAAGCATCAAACTCATGTTGATATTACTGTATTAGCTAGTTTCATGCAATAAACAAACAGGATAAGTTCAATATTTAATACTATACTCTGATACTGCTATATCAATACCAGAATACCGGCACTTCAATCCCCTTTTCCTGTACCGGTACCGGTACTGCAATGCTCCAACCCAATTAGGCCTACCGGTACCTCAATACCGGTACCGGTACCGGTACCTAGAGACCTGCGGTGCCGTAGTTCAGTAGTTTGTTTAGTAATTTTAATTATAATACCGGTATTTAGTATAAAAATAAAACCAACTTCAGAACACCTAAGCGACGACCAAATCAGCATTTAAATGAAAATAAACTGTACCGGTACGCTAGCTAATACAATATAATACAGACAGTATAGCAATTCATAACAACATTCACACATTTGATTTTGGCAACGCAATCAACTGACTTCCGGGGTCATGGCGATACGGTTTACCGGGTACGTTTGATTGACAAGTGTTCGGTCGCAGAAGTTTTGTAATTAATTTTGCATGTTTTTGTTATTTTTGCCCTATTTATATCGATACATGGGAGTGAAGTGCTTTCAGTGTCATGATAACAATGAAAACTAAGAAAATTTATTCACTCTATTAAATGGAGGTTTTTCAATTAATTTAAATAACCAAGACCAAACTGATAATGTTTTAGCTCATCCAAAATACCGTAGGCACTGCATGCAAATGCTAAGATGTATAAGTTTAAATTGAAACAATTTCTTTGTTAGAATTATACAGTAAATATTTGAATATTCCAACTGAAATATGTATCCAAAGATTATATTAAACATAATACCTCATTCGTATCTGCCCCCACCCCTCTGATATACAAAAAATAAATATATATAGCTGTACCCAATGACATTAAACAACATGATGCGCAACTCCGGCATTTTTGTCCGAAGATCGTATTCGATAGCACGCTCCAATGCACATACTTGGCGAGACGAAAACGAGCGGATGTGTGCTGCTTTCAAGGCGTAGCACGAATGGTGTTCGTGCCTGCTTTGACAGTTGTTGTCGATTTTAATGATATTTTTGAAAGTTGGGGTAAAAAGAAATCGGTAAAAGGTAAGGTGAATACTATTGTTGTATATCACACCCGGGCATTGCACTGTTAAGTACATGTGGGAAAGCCAGCCTTTGTCAAATACTACGAAGTTATTAATTCAGTACGGTACGTAGTCGCCCATTTGCCGAAATTACATATTTACTTACCCCTTATGGTTTCAAATAGTTCATGCACCTCCAGTTAGATTTTTTTAATCAGTGAGGATATATACTCATTGTTGATTGCTGCTCATTGTAACATACTATTACGCATTCACTTTTATTTGCGTATTGAATCAAAGTGTTAACAAGTTCACCTAACATTTCACTCATACCGGTCTATATTGTATAGTCTGATTTCTCAAGTATTTGGAGCCACGAATGCTTGTAATTTTCTGACTAAACCCTTTTATTAGTTGGTTTGCGAACGAATCAGATGTGCGTGGAGTCGTAATTTTTGAAAACCAAATTTTGGTTAAAGACCTTGCGTGCATCATGTCAGGGGATACTGAAAGATTCAGTCTAAAGGGAATTATAGTTAATCGTTATATTTTTTTTTTACTCCACATCGATATATAACATATTTTATGTCTTTTCGTGCAACCGTTTAATTCTACGGTGCATTTCATCTTTTATGAATTTGGTCACTGATTTAAATAATAAAAAAACATGCTCGTAACCAGGATGTTATGTTTTTTTTTATTTTAAATACTTATGATGGATATTTGGTATTTTTTGTTTTTTGAAAATGTTCTTTTTTTCTTCAAAATATTTATTTTGAAATGTTTTGGTGTTTCATTAACTTTTTAAGCTATTAACCTGAATCAACAAGCGTTTTAGGTGTCGCTGCCTGAAGACCTCTTGAGGTCCCTCGCGACTCCTGTCACACAATTTAAGTTAGTTTCCACTTATATTTGTAATTATTTTTTTATATATCATACCATGTTTAAATTGTGTTGACGAATAAATGATGATTGATTGATTGATTATATACCAAATTCAGTAAAATATTTTTTAAATAAAACATGAGATATTGGATTTATTAGCTTTTCCATTCTGAATCATATAGACTGCTTTATTTATTCTTAACGAAAATTAATAAATCTCCTCTCTTTCTTCAGATGTGAAAGTTGTGGACAAACCTGTCTAAGCATTGCGAGACTCTTGCAGCACAAGAGGCAATAGCAGAAATAGCAAGTATATCAATCAAGAAATTAAGCCGACATAAAGCAAAACTTTCAACTATTCGTCCAATCTCAATTTCCTATTATTTATTCACAGGACAACTATAGCAGACGGGGAGATATCAGAAGTCTGGCGACATATCAGTGACAGTGTGATTCCGAGAAATATAATGCAATTGAAAATAGAAAATTGCAATAGAAAAACAACCTATGGAGGCATGCAAAGACATTTGACCCTCCGGTAGAGTTGTGTATGGCCCCCACATCCTGCAGGGCTTGAGGAAAATAACTAAAAATTCCAAAGCGTAAGATTGCATAAGCGGTCTTATTTGTAAAAAGGCACAAAACACGCCAGACATACTTAAAACAGCTTTGGAAATGAGGATAACGGGTACCTCACTGCACCTGTGTTATATTTGGTTCATCAACTTTTGGTAGTACTATAGAAGAAATTCCGGAAGGGGTATAATCATCATTCATGATAAAATACTATCATATATTTTTTGAACAACTTCAATCTATACCAGGGATCTCAAACTCGCGGCCCCAGAGAACTTCCAGTGCGGCCCTCGAACGCTTAACAGTAATTGTAATAGTATTTTGGAAGTTTTTATTTTTATCTAAATGTAATAGATTTTTCAAACCTTCTAAAGTGAAATTGATTATTCACACAGAAAACAATTTACTGAAAGTAGTTTTGAAATATTGATTTTTTTTGTCCACATTTTGACCCAATTAAGAATACACATCAAGCTAGCAAAAGAATACTTGAATAAAACACTTGAGTAATTAAATTAAACGCAAAGTACATGAAGAAGGTGGCATTTTCGAAGAAAATGGGAGTTGTAACATTTCTGCTCTTCACAAAATTCTGAAGCACATTGTTTAATTTGTCATATTTCCATCAATACAATCAAAAAACACAATAAGCTCAGCAGTCAATATGACAAATTCGAAGACCAACTTCGAACAGAAAATTTCCATGTGTTTGTATATTAATATAATTATACAACGACTTAGTTACTAAAAATCAATATCAATAATAATTCAAGCAATCCTATGCCACGCAATGTAGTGCGAAATGTCTTGTCGAAAAAATCTGTCATTTGTTTTTTTACTGATCTATACATGATAAAAGTAACTTTTTTGCATTACTGGAATTAATTAAACATTCGTAAAGATCCAGATAAACCCATGATCATGTGGCCTCGTTAGTTAGAGTTGGTACTATAAAATCATTTCAGACTGGCCTTAGTATGCTGGTGACACAAAAAAATGCCAAACGCCAGGACAAATGTAATTATTAAAACATTGAGTTTATACTGTAGTATTTTTGTTAATTTTAGGTTCATATATTTAGATAAGTTATTTTTAGTGTATGTATTATTCTTTCCTTATTCAAAGCTTGTTCAAAAATGATTTTGATGGTTGTACATAGAATTTTACGATTTTTTATAATAAATACTGTAACTTGCAAATGTTGCAATAATAGTGGAATGCAAATATTAATATGTAATTGCATTTGAAATTGAAGAAAATAATAAAACTTAATCCAACTGTTTAGTTGCATCACAATATATGTCACAAACTAAAACTATCTTAAAAATATCTTTTAAGTATACATTATCAAAAACTGTTTGCGGCTCTTTTTACAATTTTCAAAATGCAATGCGGCTCTCGAAAACCCATGAGTTTGACACCACTGATCTATTCTAGACGATTCAAGCATTGCTTTGGGAAATTATATCACTTCAATTAAATTGAAATAATCTCGCTATATTAAATACAAAATCGTTGCTATCATAAAGGTAAACCAATTCAGCCACTCGAAATATATTGGCCTTCACAAAGCAATGGAGGCAAAATTGAGAGTTCATGAACTATGAACATTTGTTCTTTTCTTTGTCTTGAACTTTCCATACTCCACAGCCCCTATTAATTTTTTTCAAATTTTAATTACCATGTGATGGTCATACATATCTTTAACTTGTATTTTCTGTCATGATGTATTATCTCAATGTGCCAAACTATTAATTAGTGTGCATATTTTGCTTCCAGATGACATAAATGTATTGTCATGTTTATTACCTCAGCTTGGAGTATTGACAAGAAAAAGGTGCCAGGAAATTAGGTAAAAAAATTTTCAACTCATTGTTATAATCAGAATTCACAATCAATAGGAATTATAAACAGCCAACAATCAGTGAGAATTATATGTGAAATCCCTCAGAATAAATTTGTCTAAAATCGGAGGAAGTCAAAAAATATAGGTAGTTTCTATCCACACAAGCATTTCAAGAAGACTTGCTCGAGCCAAACTAAATGAGCATCATCAGGTGATCGGTAAGGCTGCAAGTTGAATTCAGCCCTGCAACCTCCTGCATAGAAGATAATATTAATTAGTGGGCTATGAGCTAAATTCTTAAATTTAAACAAACCTATCTACGATGCATTATGTACCAGCAATGTTACCTACGATTAACTGAATATGTAATATGTCTAATAAATTCACCTACGAAAGCAAGTTCGATAGGTGCAAACTTTGTGTTATGGAATTGTATCGCAGCACAGTTTTGTATGACACCCTCTTTAAATGAAATTTCAATGATTAAGCGCAAACATTAAAATTACTAACTTTGAACTTTGTCATTATCTGCAAAATGTTCCACACAAATCTTTCCGCTATCGCGTTTGTAATCTTCTCTGATAGAAAAAAACGTCTATGATGTCCAGAATTGCTCTTTACAGCTTGCCTGTTATTCCAGCTTTCCAAGGAAGCAAAACTTCTTAGATATAGAGATTATTTTGTTTCGTTACAGGCGCAAAAAGGCAGGTACTACACGTAAAAAAGACGCCGAGTAGCAAAAGCGAGCGGAAAACGGACGCGAAAGGCGACGAGAAATATGTGCATTGGAGCGTATCATGAAATACAATGTTTTGCCTGTAGTCTTATGGAGTGACGTCAGAGTTGCCTATCATGTTGTTTAATGTCATTGCTGTACCAAACTGATTGCTAAATATTGATATCATTCGACATATTGTTAACAACATTATTTCTGTTTACTTTTAACACTTTTTTAGTGCAATAAAAAAAATTAATAATAATTAACGAATGATCACAACGATGGCGTTTAATCGAAACAAGTCGCTCGGATATGTATAAGCAAAAGTAAAGTAATTCCCGTTGTCGCGAAGTAAAGTTAGGTGCCATGAAAATTTTTCAAATCCGCGAGGCTGCACGACATCTTGAAGTAATTTCAAAGTTATTGTCCGATTTTGTATCGTGATTCGTGTGTGTTTATTGGACATGTTTATTGGACACATTTAGTGGCCATAACGATCGTTTCAAAATTTTGTTATTATTGTTATTTTCTTTCGTCATTATCATTAAAAAATCGCTTTTCTCTTCGAATACTGGACCAATTGCTTTGAAATTTTCAGTGGTTAAAGATAAAATTTTTCTCCAGAGGACTATTGATTTTTTTTTTGCTATGACGTCATCAAAATTATTGCCATTGGGTGGCGCTACGTGTCCATATATTTGAGCATAGCTCTCTTGTTCTGATTAGGGTTGGATTATCCGGATAGCGGTTGACCGGATAACCGAGAGGTATTTTTTATCTGATATACGGATATTATTGTAACGGTTAACCGGATAATAGAGCAGTATAAATAATGCATATGCGCATTAGTGATTTTTATATTTTTTTTGTTGAGTGGATAGGATTTACATATTTATTATTTTTTTCAAACTCACACTGTTTAATAAGTAACAGAGCAGAAATCATTCTGCTATTTTGTCATTATGAGTACAACCGTAAATATATACTACTAGTACTACGTACAACTATTACAGTGCGGCAACCGCAGGTGTCTCTCTTATGTCGACTATTGAAATGTTCAAATAATTGACTGCTTTTATAAATAATGTTTGGCGACTACGCGTACGAATTAATTTAAAGCTAATTTAATGCTCGGTATCTACTCGCAAAGATATGATAGAAGTTTCAGATATTACTTACTCAGCCTCAGAATCGAACCAAAGTTAGTCCGATCCGCACTGTCCCGTTTTTTGTTCCAGATATATGGTAAGCCTAGATAAGACGTCTTAATCATATGGCACACCACGGCCGGTTACCAGGTCGGGTATGGGATTAGTAAGTCAGTTATTTGTTTTCGGAAGTGGCCACTGACATCTCAGAGCATATAATAATCACTTATATCCACACTACTCTGCCTATATTTTAGTCATCCGTGTAACGCTGGAGTGAACTTGACTATAACATCACAAAACACGCAGAACAAACGTGATTATTGCGTATTTGCGTTATGGAAGATCTCGACACACGTTAAAATAAAAGCATTTCGACTCTGGATATAAAAATACGTGGTAAGCTGCACGAATAAATCCAATTTCGTATTTTTGCGATCTTGCAAATTTAGCAAATTTGAGCTAATATTGCCATTTCAATGAGTATAATTTATTTAGTACAATAAATGCAGATATTAATTAGCTTATATATATATATCAATATTTTCGGGAAAAAAGTCGGGTTCAGTCTCGTCGGTATATAACGCCGATAATTGCTTTATTTCTATCGTTAAGAGAGTAGATCTGAAACACACATTTTGACTGAAAATAAGGAAGTAAATGCTAGCGAAAATACCACGACTCTTGATTCATGAGCCAGTGATAAATAAAATAAAACTCTATTTTAGGCGCTGTTGAATCGACAAAATTTTGTAATAATCGTAGTTACTGAATTTACAACAAGGGTAACTTTTTACGGGATGTAACTTATCAATTCAATTCAATTCGTTTATTACTCCAGACCGCTGCGGTCCATATAAAAATAACACAAACAAATAAACATAAGCAAAAATAACATAATAAATACATAAAATACCTGATACGACAATCAGATTCTCAGTATAGATCTCAGAAAAGAGTTAATACAGTAATCTAAATTCTAAGAGGCCAAAAGTGAAGTATAGAATCCAAGATAGCCCGTCACAAACAGTATCTGGGAATCAAATATTGATTGTAATAGGATGTTATTGGAGTTCCTGCATCTCGTCATGAACAACCACAGATTTTTTCTATCGAGTGCTTCGAAAGAGGGAATGTTCTTCCCAGATACCATTTTGTGACGGACACTCTCAGATCTAGAAACACAGTGACTTACGCCAAAATAGTATGGGCTATAAAATAAATTGATTTATATTGACGTTTCAAGTCGAGATCATCTCTAAGATCATTGGATAGGAAAACACCAAGGTATTTAGTGGACGAAACATATGTCAATACAGAATTACAAAGTTTGATATCAGGCAAATTATTCTTAAGATCGGTAAGTATGTTGATAGGTATTTGTCTGTTTGTCTCTTTGTGTGTTTGTCTGTCAGACACTTCCGTATGTTACGCGATATCTCGAGAAAGCGGAGTTAAATCGCCTCCAAAATTTGCATGTGCATTCATCATATCTCATACCAGAAGCCTGTTGATTTTGGATGAATTATGATTATTATAATTAGAAAGTTATTAATTAATTAGTGATGGGACACACGGTGTCGCTGTGGAGTGAGAGCGGATGAATCGAAACCGCAGTTTCTGTTTTAGGGATCCCCTAACTTTCGATCGATGAGTCTTCGGTCTCTGACCGATATTCTCGTTTTTCCGTTTAGTGTTGTTTTGATTTATACCAGAGCCATCGAAATAAAATTGATTGATTTGCTAAGTCTGCAGTGAAATCCAGGTTCGGTACTGGTACAGTATCTGTACTAGGCGATCTACCGGTACTCATTTCACGGTATTTAAAAATCAGCCCAAAAACAATCAGAAAGTTGACATCTACGGTTTTTAACATTAACGGTTGTAAACATTAACTAAAAATCAGTAGTTTTGGGTGTTAGTCGTTGATTTTTAATTACGCGTATATCAAAATTTAGATTCAAATCAAATTACTAATCGCTCATTTTTTTTCTTCAACTATTCCCCGTTTAGTACACTCAAGTAAATATAATCAACAAACTCATATCAATGGTAAACATGGTACACAAACCTCAGATTGAAACACGAAGAAAAATAGCAAAAGTTTTGTTAAACGTAAGGATGTGGTTTATTCATCCAACTTAGTCTAATTCGTCGGGATCGAAACTGTAGATATGTTTGGGCTGACAGTCAATCAACACATATATTCCAATTTTGTTACGAGGTTTCAATCTTGATAATTCAAGTATTCATAACATAGTATTAGTTTTTTGCAATGTCGAAACCAAGACATGGAAACAACAATGTAAGATTAGAAATATATATGCGTGTCTGCCTCAATGGAAAAATCACGATCTGACAAAATCATGTTAAATAAATAGCAACAAAAGACCGATTACAACGGAAGTAAAAGACTCTTTTATTTTGTGCTACGCTTAAGCTGGGTTTATGTACACTAAAAGGTTAAGCGGAATTAACCTACCAGATTAACGGCAGTGCTGTTATATTCAAAAATTTCTATACAAAGTTTCGGTGTATTAATTTCAACGATTTCCATATTACAAATCTTTTCGAAGGTAAAATTCATCGTCACCTTGTGTCCACATGACTACATTGACTCGCCACAACGCATTTCGCTATTCAAGTCTAGAATAGAATTTGTCTCTTTGTTTTAGCTCATTTTTGGACACGAAGTGGACATAACGATCGTTTCAATATTATGTTGTTGTATTGTTGTTGTTGTTCTTGTTCTTTGACACGTTTTTAAAAAGTCGCTTTTCTCTTCGAATACTGGACCAATTGCTTTGAAATTTTCTCCAGAAGGCTATTACTTTTTTTTGTTGCTATGACGTCATCAAAATTATTGCCATTGGGTGGCGCTACGTGTCTATATATTTGAGCATAGCTCTCTTGTTTATTAAACGATTCCAATTGATACTATTCAGGAAATCAGTCGTTGATAAAGTCACGTGTAGGCTTACCATGAAATTGAAGTTTTCACTTGCGATCGTTTGTAGGAGGGGACATATGGTTGATCAATCATGTGATTCCTGTAAATTCAACTGTTTATTTGTAAAAAATGCTCACATCCATTGGAGTATAAATAAATAAATTTATTTTAAGTCCACTCAATGACATTAAACAACATGATAGGCAACTCTGACGTCACTCCATAAGACTGCAGGCGAAAGATTGTATTTCATGATACGCTCCAATGCACATATTTCTCGTCGCCTTTCGCGACTGTTTTCCGCTCGCTCTTGCTACTCGGCGTCTTTTTTACGTGTAGTACCTGCCTTTTTGCGCCTGTAACAAAAGAAAATAATCTCTATATCTAAGAAGTTTTGCTCACTTGGAAAGCTGGAATGGCAGACAAGCTGTTAAGAGCAATTCTGGACATCATAGACGTTTTTTTATCAGAGAAGATTACAAACGCGATAGCGGATAGATTTGTGTGGAACATTTTGCAGATAATGACAAAGTTCAAAGTTAGTAATTTTGATGTTTGCGCTTAAACATTGAATTTTCATTTAAAGAGGGTGTCATACAAAACTGTTTTTACTTCTCTTAACGATGCTGTGATACAATTCTATAACACAAAGTTTGCAGCTATCGAACTAGGTGAATTTATTAGACATATTACATATTCAGTTTATCGTAGGTAACATTGCTGGTACACAATGCATCGTAGATAGGTTTGTGTCAAAATTTAGTAATTTAGCTCATAGCCCACTAATTAATATTATCTTCTATGCAGGAGGTTGCAGGGCTGAATTCAACTTGCAGCCTTACCGATCACTTGACGATGCTCATTTAGTTTGGCTCGAGCAAGTCTTCTTGAAATGCTTGTGTGGATGGAAACTACCTATATGTTTTGCCTTCCTCCGATATTAGACAAATTTATTCTGAGGGATTTCGCCTATATTTCTCATTGATTGTTGGCTGTTTATAATTCCTATTAATTGTGAATTCTGATTATAACAAAGAGTTGAAAATTTTTTTACCTAATTTACTGGCACCTTTTTCTTGTCAATACTCCAAGCTGAGGTAATAAACAAGACAATACGTTTATGTCGTCTGGAAGCAAAATATGCACACTAATAATTAGTTTGACACATTGAGATAATACATCATGACAGAAAATACAAGTTAAAGGTAAGTATGACCATCACGTGGTAATTAAAATTTAAAAAATGAACAGGGGCTGTGGAGTATGAAAAGTTCAAGACAAAGAAAAGAACAAATGTTCATAGCTAATGAACTCTCAATTTTGCCTCCATTGCTTTGTGAAGGCCAATATATTTCGAGTGGCTGAATTGGTTTACCTTTATGATAGCAACGATTTTGTATTTAATATAGCGAGATTTTTTTCAATTTAATTGAAGTGATATTCTTTCCCAAAGTTATGCTTGAATCCTTTAGAATAGATCAGTGGTGTCAAACTCATGGGTTTTCGAGAGCCGCATTGCATTTTGGAAATTGTGGAAAGGGCCGCAAACAGTTTTTGATAATGTATACTTGAAAGATATTTTTAAGATAGTTTTAGTTTGTGACCTATATTGTGATGCAACTAAACAGTTGGATTAAGTTTTATTATTTTCTTCAATTTCAAATGCAATTACATATTAATATTTGCATTCAACGGTGACCGTACATTTGAACCCACGTACATTTGAACCCATGTGTATATCCGCGGGTTCAATCTATATGCGGGTGCTATAATCCATGGGTTAGGTTAGTATGGGTTCAAATATCCGCAAAACAAAAAAAATTTCCATAGGCGCAATAGTATGCAGGTGCAATTGTCGTGGGTTCAAATGTAAATTCAACTATTATTGCAACATTTGCAAGTTACTGTATTTATTATAAAAAATCATAAAATTTCATGTACAACCATCAAAATCATTTTTGAACAAGCTTTGGATAAGGAAAGAATATTATATACATTAAAAATGACTTAATCTAAATATATGAACCTAACATTAACAAAAATACTACAGCATATACTCAATGTTTTTTTAATTACATTTGTCCTGACGTTTGGCATCTTTTTTGTGTCACTAGCATACTAAGGCCAGGCTGAAATGATTTTATAGTACCAACTCTAACTAACGAGGTCACATGATCATGGGTTAATCTGGATCTTTGCGAATGTTTAATTAATTCCAGTAATGCAAAAAAGTTACTTATTTCATGTATAGATCAGTAAAAAAACAAATGACAGATTTTTTCGACAAGACATTTCGCACCACATTGCTTGGCATAGGATTGCTTGAATTATTATTGATATTGATTTTTAGTAACTAAGTCGTTGTATAATTATATTAATATACAAACACATGGAAATTTTCTGTTCGAAGTTGGTCTTCGAATTTGTCATATTGACTGCTGAGCTTATAGTGTTTTTTCATTGTATTGATGGAAATGTGACAAATTAAACAATGTGCTTCAGAATTTTGTAAAATGTAGAAATATTGCAACTCCCATTTTCTTCGAAAATGCCACCTTCTTCATGTACTTTGCGTTTAATTTAATCACTCAAGTGTTTTATTCAAGTATTCTTTGGCTAGCTTGATGTGTATTCTTAATTGGGTCAAAATGGGGACAAAAAAAATTAATATTCCAAAACTACTTTCAGTAAATTGTTTTCTGTGTAAATAACAATTTCATTTTTAAAGGTTTGAAAAATATATTACATTTAGATAAGAAAAAAATTTCCAAAATACTATTACAATTATTGTTAGGCGTTCTAGGGCCGCACTTGAAGTTCTCTGGGGCCACGAGTTTGACATCCCTGGTCTAGATTGAAGTTGTCCAAAATATATATAACAGTATTTTATCATGAATGATGATTATACCCTTTCCGGAATTTCTTCTATAATACTACCAAAAGTTGATGAACTAAATATAACACTGGTGCAGTGAGTTACCCGTAATCCTCATTTTCCAAAGCTGTTTTAAGTATGTCTGGCGTGTTTTGTGCTTTTTTACAAAGAAGACCGCCTATGCAATCCTACGCTTTGGAATTTTTAGTTATTTCCCTCAAGCCCTGCAGGATGTGGGGGCCATACACAAATCTACCGGATGGTCGAATCTCGAATGTCTTTGCATGCTTCCATAGGTTGTTTTTCTATTGCAAACATTTATGGAGTACTCTAATTATATTTCTTGGAATCACACTGTCACTGATATGTCGCCAGATTTCTGATATCTCCCCTTTTGCTATAGTTGTCCTGTGAATAAATAATGGGAAATTGAGATTAGGCGAATAGTTGAAAGTTTTGCTTTATGTCGGCTTAATTTCTTGATTGATATACTTACTATTTCTGCTATTGCCTCTTGTGCTGCAGGAGTCTCACAATGCTTAGACAGGTTGGTCCACAACTTTCACATCTGAAGAAAGAGAGGAGATTTATTAATTTTCGTTAGGAATAAACAAAGCAGTCTATATGATTTAGAATGGAAAAGCTAATAAATCCAATATCTCATGTTTTAGGTAAAAAATGTTTTACTGAATTTGGTATATAAACCAGCTAATAAAAGGGTTTAGTCAGAAAATTATAAGCATTGGTGGCTCCAAATACTTGAGAGATCAGCATATACAATATAGACCGGTATGAGTGAAATGTTAGGTGAACTTGTCAACACTTTGATTCAATACGCAAATAAAAGTGGATGTGCAATAGTATGTTACAATGAACAGCAATCAGCAATGAGTATATATCCTCACTGATTGAAAAAATCTAAACGGAGATGCATGAACTATTTGAAACCATAAGGGGTAAGTAAATATGCAATTTCAACAAATGGTCAACTACGTACCATACTGAATTAATAACTTCGTAGTATTTGACAAAGGCTGGCTTTCCACATGCACTTAACAGTGCGATGCCCGGGTGTGATATACAACAATAGTATTTACCTTACTTTTTTCCGATTTCTTTTTACCTCAACTTTCCAAAATATCATTAAAATCGACAACAACTGTCAAAGCAGGCGCGAACACTATTCGTGCTATGCCTTGAAAGCAGCACACATCCGCTCGTTTTCGTCTCGTCAAGTATGTGCATTGGAGCGTGCTATCAAATACGATCTTCGGCCAAAAATGCCGGAGTTGCGCATCATGTTGTTTAATGTCATTGGTCCACTCCAAGGTCCCTAGTTCAAAGTTCAAACACTAGAATTTTTTATTGCTACTCTGGCTTGCGTTGGAATTATTCCAGACGAACGGAATCATATAGGTTATAAGCAATATAGAGTATGGAATCAGCAATATTTACTAGAAAGACTTATACCGAAATACTGAAACTCGGTTAGAAAGTAGAAGCAGTAGGCTAATGATTTGACTTGTTATTCTGAAATGCAGTGATAATACGGGGTTCAAGGTTTGACGTTTTGATGAAACTCAAAATGTCCTGATTTGTTAATTGACTGGCGGTGAAGGGAATTATTAAGTCCTATCGACGACTTCATTTGACAACACGAGTTATGTGCACAATAAAAATGCCGTAAAATATATTAAAATGAACTCGGTTACAAACGAAACTGTTCCATTTAAGTGCCCTCTAGTACATTTGTTATCTTGAACCGTTTTGATTTTTACCTCCTACGCATCTAGTCCTATAAATTTTTCGTATTTATTTGGACTTTAAACACAACGCAAATAAAAGATCATAAACGCTATAAGCATACAGAACGCGAAATTAATTCTAGCTGTCTAAGCATTCGAGTTCAAAAAAAAATTAAAATCCCAAAAATAAGCAATATTTTTAGCTTTCCCATTAAGATAGATTTTCCTTTTACTATCTTTGACAAATCGGTGCCACCTCATTTTAGTATTGCGACATTTTAAGTACTCAGACTATTTTTATGACAAAAAGTTTTGTTTCTTTACTTTAGATTGTAGTTTCGATAATTTTTGGAGATATTCAAATATCTCGATATTATTCCATTACGAAGCCTCGGGCACAAAGCGAACTTTCCTATACGTATCAGTGCACCGTCGCATCAAAACAATTTTGTAAACAAAATGGAAAATTTTCCAATTTGTTGAGCCTCTTTTCGAGGAAAGTTAAAAAAATATGGAATGAGATACTGTTTTAAATTGTTGGTTGACTATGAATCGCTTCTGAAAACATAGAAAAAATATGAAAATGGTGAAAATATTCAAATGAAAATATTTCTATTAGTAGTTATTATCTCATTATTCTTATGTAGTATCATTTTAATACGAGATAAAGGAAATAAAATATGTATTCAAAAACATCACGATGGTCTGATGATTTTAGAGATTTCCAGCTATGTTGGCATAGTATATTAGAGATCTCAAGTTCAGCAAGTTATCAGCGTTCACTCCTAGCTTACAAAGCATAACGAGTCCGGTTGGGTATACCGAATTACCGATGGTTGATATCGAGAAGTGTTGATGCACATCTTAAAAATGTCGACCTATTAACGTAACAAGTGTTTCGTAAGAACAGAAAATCTTTTCATATAGAACATAATACAAAATAAGTTATACTTATCAAGTCGATTTATGAATCGAGTATAGGCAGGCATAAGCAAAAAATATGGCTGACGTAGATTTATTTGACAATGGGGATCAAAACTAATTTGAGTAGATAAATACACTAGCATGTTCAGAAACCCATTGTTTTCTACATGTTCTAGTGGAATAATTGATTTTACCTTGCTGTAATTGTATTTTATAGATACATTATTTCAAATTACTCAATTACAGCTATAAAAGCATGGAATTACATCAGTGAACAGTTGAGCGCGAATTTGGAATTTTAATATTTAAAACTTGTAATCTTCAACACAAAAAATTATCTGTTGTCAGGAAATAAATATGTTCATTTTCCAATTTTTCTTGCATTCATTCTGTTATAATAATAGATTTAAGATGATTCACATGAATTATCGTGACAACGGATGAAAACAATGAAACTGAAGCATATTTTTCTGTGCCTCTGCTATACGTTTCTGACATCAGGTAATTATTAGTTGAACTAATATAAAGTACGAATCAACATTAGCTGATATTTTATGTGCTTTTTGTAAACGTGGTGAATTGTGACTCTTTCGATGACTTTGTATGAAGTGCTTTGTCAATTTTCACTTCACGAAGACTTCAAATACGGCTTCAGGTCAAAACTAGATAATTGTGTATTACTAGATAATTACATAATTTGTTTATCACGAAAACGTAAAATTTTAATAAAGTATGGAACAGTTTTCTAGTGTTGTTCAATATTTTTTGGGATGCCACGAATCAACGGCATTACATTGTCAGTCGACCATATTGAGGTCGATTTTCTTAGATGGGTATAATTAAACGTTTACCGTTTACCCTTGTTGACTAAATACAAAATTGCATGAGTAAATAATTTTCAATTTTAGTGTCTCCCTTCAACTGATAGAATTAACACAATTTTTCAGAGTTTATCGATGCTCAACTTTGTCACGAAAAGTTGGGGGCCGAATGGAAACGAAATACATTTTCCACGCCTGGATTTCCAATTCCATACATTGGGAATCTCAACTGTTCATGGGTAATCGTAGCTGAAGCCGGCACACAAATCGAATTAAAGTTTTTTATCGTTGATTTAGAACCCGAGTATGATACATTGAAGGTAATTTATATCTATAAAGTAGAAATTGTGGATATTTAATATTGTTTCGAATTGTTCAAGTATGTTGTGATTCTGACTCGATTAAATATACGAATATTGATCGATCATGGATCATTTTCTCTTAAAATTTGGCGAGAACAATACGATAAAATACGAGAATAAAAAAGACAAAACTTTGTTTTGTTTTTGATGAAGTTTTTGATGAAATACGCGGGATAAAACAGAAGTGCATAAGTTAATGACACGCCCTAAATATATCAAAAATATATCGATAATCGCTATCGAAATTCCAGCGAGCCAGTGTATCAAATGTTGGAATTCCCCCAACACAGAGCAGTGTATTCAGCAATTCAATTACAGATTTCTCATAGTTTACATCGAAGGTTCCCGCGCTTCAGCTGGTGGGAATTTGTTATCACACTAATAGTTGTAACTGCATAACTGTTTTCTGTGATCCATTTTCTGTTTTATAGTTAGTTTATTCGTCATTATTTTCCACGTTTTTTATAAAAAAAAAATTTGAGCTATTTGGCGAACTTTATAGAATAAAATATGCCGTTCTAAAACAAGATAGTAACAAGCCTTAGAATTACAACTAGATTTCAAATCTTTGCGAAAAACAAGTGAAAGTTAAATAAATATACAAAAGATCAGGTCTAATACCATTTACTATTTATATTATGAATTTTGAGACCGTTTGTACAACAATTTGTTTAAAAAAGTAATGGTTGTATATGATACGCGTTGCTGAATGAATAGAACAGTATTAAAATTGGCACTCCACTTGACATTGATGCAAATAAATATATAGTTTTCGATGAAAAGTTCACCAAACTAGTTCGGAAAATGATCAACGTATAATTGTAAACAAATTATTCAACCAATAATTACCGGTTACGCGTTGCTGAATTAAAACAAATATATATGACGAATAGTCAAGAAAATTGTAACCTTAAAAAAGAACATTCTGGTATTTTGCTTGGATCTCATTATCATGCCTTAAAAGATTCTTATCGCATCAAATGGTAGAAATACACGAAAACGTTATACTTCGAGGGTTAGCCTGAGGCTCAAGCCGGCTGAAGATAATCGACCAAACTTTGGAGCTAATGTCGGTAATCTACCCCATTTATCATCTTTCCGATACAAAGTCGCTGTTGTGAAATTGTGACAAAAATTTCTATTGCACAAAGATTTCATTTCGCAATAAAAGTATAAAATTCCTATTTTTCTTTCAAATTTATTTATAAAATATGTTTCATAATAAACAATGATAAGCAGAATCGGCGGAGAGGTTTTGCTCAACATTATTTATAGAGCAACTAAACCTTATAAGGAACCCTTTTATATATTCAAATATATATACTAAATTTCGTACCTATCTGCTGATATGAGACATGCCTGTGATTTTGGTATTAAATTACGTCGCTTCAGGCATGTTCACTAAACATATTAAATGCAAAGATGTACAAAAATACACTTGGAACTTTGTATCTCAGAATTTCGAAGTTTTTTGTTTGTTAGCAAAAAAGTATTTTCATGAAACAGAGGAACTATCTGTTTTCATTGATCCACTTTTTAACCAAGCATTACGTTCACAACAAATACTAGTTACATGACTGTTTCGGAGGAATCCATCATATCACGGTAATATAGTTTTGAAGTTTTTTTAACATGATATCCAATTTAGTATTGAACAATTTCTTCTTGTTATATTTCTTAATATTATTTTATAAGTAGTTCAAAATAGAATATATATAACATCTCACTTTGGATTGCAATTCCATGGAACTTGTTCACCATATTTTACCGCAAATCTAACCTGAGGCACCCGAAACACAGCGTCATAACGCTAAATTATTAGAGATTATGCGAAAGATAGTTTTTTCACTACTTGTTTATTTTTTTACAAAAGATTTAGGAAGACAATGAAATATAGATCACTCACTAATGCCTAGGTCATTCAAAAGTCACGTTCGGAGGTAAATAAGAATGACCATAAAATGTCTTACAGAAAACTCACAAGAGGTAAAGATGAGCATTGTGTTATCGATGATTCTTCTTTATCATTGTCACAATCTGAAGTCAAAATTTATTTAATTCTTCAGCCACAGTTCATCAACTGAAAAATGAACATAAAAATTATGAAAAAAGAGACTCATGTCATATAGCCTATTGCATGTCAATAATGTTTATAAATCTCGTCGTACCTATCCTGAATAAAATTCAACAACGTTTTTTCAAATACAAAACAATCATGTTCGAATTGTGGTAGGTGGTTTACAATATTTATTTAGTATTATTTTTGTGGTAAAAATTGTTCAATTTTCGTTTCAGATTTACGATGGTAAAGACGAAACTGCGCCATTGTTATCTGTTTTGCATGGACGAATTCACGTTCCTGAAGCTATTATATCATCAGTTGGATTTTTATTTCTTCGATTTACGTCAGATGATAGTGTTTCCAAAAGAGGATTTCGCGCCCAATACAGATTCGGTATGTTAATCGCTGTAAATAGATGCAATAAAGTAAAGAATTCATTTCTTTGTGAAATAATAGCCTTATCTTTCATATTTATCCTATATATTATATAAAATTACAAAATGAAAATGGTTCAATCGTATTGGTATCCATGGTATTCAGTCATGTTACTATTGCAATGTTACAAAGTTGAGTATGGGACAAGTATGCTACTCGAATTCGAATGGGGGAATTTCAAGTTTGCCATCATGTACAGATTGTATGACTCATTTATACCACGCAAAAGACAAGAAACATTAATTACATGTTGGCTCCCACAGGCAAGATAATTTGCCTATTTGATTTAAAATAGCCTAGTAAATTTGAGAAATTTCATTTTTATGGTAATATTGTCATTGATTTGGTGTAGATAATATAGTAATCTCATAACAACAATAATCGCCATCATTTTTTCGCTTATTTTTTGTGGAATAAAATTAACCTCGATAAAAAAAATCATTTTTTGAAATCTTTATGTTCTGCGTTGACGCCAACATAAATAAGTATATTAAAAGGCAGTTATAAAACCAAAAAAGCCAACACGTTGCTGGAGATACCTATACGCACTCTGGTAATATTTCCATATTTTAGTTAAAAAAAAATCTAAAGTCTCTTTTCTAGGCTGTACAGTCGGTTAGTACGCCTTAATACTGACGGTTCCATTCAGATACACAAAAATGGATTTTCTTCTGCTGATAAGGATAACTCATTGATGTCCATAGATTAGCGACAAACTCCCCCTATTGTAAACAATAATATTCATTTTGCATAAATCCAAGTTTCATTTCGACACGTTAAAACAAATTGCAAGTTAGAAATTGCCAAAAATGTATTATAATAAATATAAATAGTGGATTATTTTGCTTCAATTCAGCTCTTTCCTCAAAAATGAATGTTACTACTGTTATCCAGTCCTGCTTGGCTGATACAACCATCAGCAAAGAAGTTTATAATAGCGACACAGTACCAAGAGAGGTAGGTAACAATTGGTTGTAATAAATTCTGCTCGATCCAACACTCAAGAAAATGTTATTAGATGTATCCTCCTTTTAACTAGGTTGAATTCAAAGTTGTGTTTCCTCATGATGCGTATGTGACAGAATTTGAAATGACTGTTGGTGGAGTCAAATATTTTGGACAAGTTGAAAGAAAAGAAAGTGTGAAACAAAAATATGACAAGGTTGATGTAAGTCAAAGCTACATAGAATCATAAGAAGATGTATAATATATATATTAAAAATGAAGACCTTAAGTATGTATTTGTGCCAGGATATTTTTGCAGGGTTGTCCATGGGACATATTTTTCTGTCCCATTCTCATCCCATAGCAATTATGCCTGTCCCATCCCATGGGATTCCCATTGGAATACAATTCAATTAAAAATGTTAAATTTAGGTTTAGCGTCTACTAAATAGGATTACATGTGCGAAGAGACATGCGAAACAACAATATTTACGGACTTTGTTAATTTTATATTCATAACTAATATACATGTGTCCATCAGCCCCTTCACGAAGTATATTGTTACTGCTGAATATATTTTGCTCTTTATAGTCAAGAAGAGAGATATGCTCAAATATATGGATAAGTAGTCCATAACGAAATGTTCTACCATCATTTCCCCGAAAATCATACGCTTTTCGTGCCCCACGTGTCCCATGGGAATACAAATCTGTGCTGTCCCACTCCCATCCCATCACATGGGACACTCCCATCCCATCACATGGGACGTTTCCCATTCCCATGGACAAGCCTGAATTTTGTCTGCTCGCGGAAATTATGAACGACAATTTAAGCTACGTATAGTTCAGCCGTTGCTCAGTATTTATTTGTTCAAGTTTTCTAGAATGAACGTTGTGACCGCTCAAATAAGTAAGATTGAATTACATCGAAGTAATGCCTATTTGGTATGCCAAATCCCAAATTATAATCGTTAAGAAAATATCCATAATTGCACTCCATTTACATATTGAAGGGCATGTTCTTGTAACAGGTTCAATGGGTTAGCATGGGCTACGTGAGCTCAACAAAAGATTTAGCAAAACGATTCTTCACTGGAATTCTACTCAAGCCGAAAGAAACCGTCAAATTCGAAATTATTTATCAACAACTTCTGCAAAGAAGGCTCGGCAGGTGCAATTGGGTGTTTGTTTTTGGAGCGAGTAAAATGGCAAAAACAAATTTTTCAAGACTCATTTTTTAATATTCTACATAATATTTAATAGAAAGAATATTTTTCATATGACTTCTTCCCTATATGTTGCAGTTCATTCAACTTTGGTCCTCTTTCTTCGCCTCAAAATATGCTTAGATCTTATGGCTTAAAAAAGATTGCAACAATCACCATGGCTTCATGTGCAGGAATTTCATTTTTTTCGATCCTGCTATTAAAACATCATCCCTTTCTGGCAATAATGAACAGGCTACCCTTGAATAAGTGTAGCATTTTTGAGATAGCGAAAATACTGTCGAATATCGCTAAATTACACTATTTTCACACAGGTATACGAACACAGTGGTGCTTACAAGAGATTTTTTACTGAGCGACTTGAACGTTGATGTATACATTTGTGCAAGATCGAAACTCTCGTTTTTACAGGTAATCAATTTCGTAACAGTATTTCCTAATTTTGTTTAACTAAAGTTTCTTCGTTGACATAATTTCGAATAATAGAGAATTTGTATTTTCGTTCTTGTCCTGCAAAATTCTTTCTTGAACAATAGGTTCCTCCAATGGAAGACGCAGGAGGTATGTCCTATATGGGACAAGTTCGTTTTCTGGGACGACGGGACAATTTCCCTTCGGACGTAAAAGTTGAAAAAGAAGAGTAAGTTACATAAATAAACAGCTTACATAAAACACCTCGACGAAGAATATAAACGCGAGAGTGTTTTTTTTTCGATGTCTTTTCAATGATGCTCAGGTGCTATTCAGTTGTGTCGCTTACATTAAAACTACCTTTTATTATCAACGATGACATAAATTACTGACTCATATAACATATTATTTTCCTTTTTTCTTGGAGGAATGTTGCGCATATTTCATATCGATCGTCAAGAAAAGGAAGAGTAGATCCCATTAAAGTTAAACGAAGTGTTTTTGTCACCCATTACGATGTAGATCGGGAGGACCATGGAGCTTTGTCAGTCTTCGGAGGAGAGTGAGCAACAACTGTTTTTGAATCATATTGTACTTGATGAATATAATATAAAGATTGTAGGTATTTTGAATTCTAGCATCCAAGCTACGACGTTCACGTTGGAATCAACTGTATGAATTTATGATTTGAAAAATTCTATTTTACTCTATTTCATTTTACACCGTATCCATATTTTATAGAAAAAACTTTTTTGATTTTTTGTTTTGTTTATTGGATTCAAATTTATCCTACGACAGACAGATGACTATTTTGTATTCTGATTTTAAGATACTTCGCCACCTTCTTTTCGCCAGTAAGTCCAAATCTAGTTCGCCGGATCGTGTTTGTTCTTGATGTTTCTGGCTCCATGGCTGGAAATAAGATAAAACAAGTGAAAAAAGCAATGAAAAACATTCTTTCAAGATTAACACGAAGAGTGAGTATAATACTTAATTTTTTTCTGGCTCAACAACATGAATATATATCCAAAAAAGTGAACAGATAACATTTTTTTTTCTCAAATTGAATGTTCTTGAATTTATATTTCTACATACAGTACCATAAGTTACGAACAAATTTTGTTATCTGAAGCTCGTATCTCGACTCCTTCAATATTTTATAATTTACAAGACAATTATAGAATGGTAAAGATTTTTTACTAAGGGTATCGGAAATTCAGAACTATCATCGATATTAAATCTAATTCATGTCCCAGGACTCTTTCAACATTGTGCAATTTGAATCAGTTGTTCGCAAGTGGAGACCAGTTGGACTGGTAGCAGCCACACCTGAAGCAAAGATTTCGGCGAATAAATATATCGATAGTTTCGACCCGGAGGGTAAAACAAATATTCACGAAGCTCTAATCACGGGAATAAAACTTCTTTCCTCAGGTAAAATCTTAAGCATGAACACAACACATGAATTAACTAATTCGATTGCTTGTTATTTTTTAACGTTCTCTCGTTATAGAAGGTCTTCTGTTATGGATTGAAATAGGAAAAAATGCATGTAATATTAAGCCGTTTTATAATGGCCAAGAGCTTTCTAACGTTTCCATGACTATTAAATAGTTACAAAACCGGGCATTTTTAAATAATAATAATTATTATATAAACAGTCAGTCATCGAATATTCTTCCTGTACATCGAAAGACAAATGGTATTTTTTCCTACGCTTTCTCAACAGGCAAAACGGGCGCTTCTCTCAGAAGAACTGCTGACGTCAATCCCTACAGAGACTTTGTGTTTTTTCTTGGAGATGGAAAACCAACCGTAGGAGTTAGAAATCCAACTTCAATCTTGAGATCTGTTCGAAGTGCAAACAGAAGAGGGTGCGACCATAATTTAAAGTCTATTTGGCTAGCTTGTGGTCTTCTAACAAGCAGAATAAATTAAGGATTTATTTTTAAACCAACAGATACGGGATCAATGCAATTGGATTTGGAAAAAATGTGGACGTTCCCTTTTTACAAAGAATAACGAGAGAAAATAGTGGGAAATGGAGAATAATATACGACGACGAAGATAGTCACGTCCAGGTAATGTGACTTAAGCTAAACTCAAAAAATAGGATTTTACGTCGTAATGAAAATGTATTACATTATTATTACAGATTCAAAATTTCATAACTGAGCTTGGAGTACCTATAATGACAGATGTTACATTCAACTATTCACCAAAACAAGTGAATTTCACAACAAGACGACGAAATCTAGTTTTAGTAAACGGAGGAGAAGTTGGCGTATTTGGCCGTTTATTGCCAAATTTAACAGATGAATACATGAATGTTACGGTAACGGGTATGTATCGTGTTTCCATAAGGCTTTAGGCAAGGGTGGCAAGGTTTTTTGAACCAAGAGACAAAAATTTTGTCCACCAAGACTGGCGGACCATGTAAGTGTGACGTAAAATGTTACATTTTATGAAAAATATTTACAGTGTTACAAAAGCAAAAGTGGAAAACAATAAGCCTCGTGCTGAAACTAAATTTAATCGCAATCGCAACAAATTTCTTGAGCTATTTTATAGCTGAAATATCAAAATTTGGTTTAACCTTGGTTATAGCAGCAACGGGTGGGCCAGGTTGAACTACCCGACGTGCCGGATTTGGCCCGCGGGCCGTAGTTTGATCATGTCAGCTTTAGAGAGGTGAACACTTAATTAAAACCGAACTTCACCGTGGTAGCTCGATCCCAATACCATTGAGTTAAACTTGAGGTTAACCCTGATTTCGAAACTGTTGTTAACAACCTTCGTTTACTTCACAGGTAAAACATTCAAACGAGTGTCAAACACATTTAGTTTCCCGTTGAATCGAAATACCACTCAGTGCAACAGTATATCAGAAAAACTTGTCGATGAATTTGTGGGAAGAGGGTAAATATGATTATACGTCTGTATATATTTTTGAACGATGACAATCACACATTAGTCAATTTTAAAATGAAAGTTTGTTCAGGGAAAAGGTATTCACCAAAATCAAATCTCTAACACGCTAAAATTTTCAGTGGTGTTGCATATATATATAAATATAAAAAATTCGTACCTTTTCCTCGATGTCATTCATTTATGGCCTTATTTTTACAACAACAGTTGGAGTTCTTGCCACAAAATATTTTGTGGATATCATCCGTAAACATGACATATACGAGTGAGTAAGCGTTTTAGCAGGGTTATTGGTGTTTTTGGACGGGTTTTCACTGTTTTTAAGCGTTTCAGCATTGATGTTAAATTTAGATATGGAATTGCTAAATTAGAAGAAACATTACGAAGACTTCGTGAAAGCACAGATGAAGATGAAAACGTAGCATTGACGGATGAAGCCACTGACATTTCACTTGAGTAAATAATAATTGTGATAAATTTTTAATAATTTTGATGTAATCTCCAACGTTATCTGTGGATGGAGAAGTTCATATCCGAACAGTCAGAATGTCGGGGATGCTATCCTGGAATTTATTACTTATCGATCTTCAGATCGTTACCTATCGATCTTTAGATCGGTAAGTATGTTGATAGGCATTTGTCTGTTAGATGCACGCGATATCTCACGTGGTTGACTCTGCTCCAAATTTTGCATGTGCATTCATCATATCTCGGACCAGAAGCCTATTGATTTTGGATGAATTATGTCGTATAATTAGCGAGAAATAAATAATTAGTGATGGGACACGCGATGTCACTATAGAGTCATGAATCGGAACCGCAGTTTCAATCGATAAGTCTTCGGTCTCCGACTGATATTCTCGTTTTAATCTTGAATGCTCTAAATATGTGCATTTTATATAAAAATGATAATGCGCATTTTGACTTTCACTTAAGCGGAATTATTTATATATTTTTGATGAGGATATTTAGCTTTAAAACGTTTTCTTCACAATAAAATTTTAGCAAATGCATAAAAACGCGTCCTAAACTCTGTGACTGAATACTAGAGGTTGTATACATGGCATCGTTTTTAAATAAGCAATAAGAAGTAAATTTTCTTTTAAATATTAAGGTTTAACCTCGTCACGCCCGTGACATCACTCGTTGTAAAGAAACAAAATCAGACAAAAGAAAGAGAGAAAACAGAAAAACCTAAAATAGAAGAAACGATTAATAGGGGTTCAAAAGAGCCGAGGTCTGGGGAACCTATCGAACCTGGGGAAATAATCGATGAACTACCTGGGGTATCTAAACCATGGGTATTTGAAGGTGATCCCCATTTTATCGTCGCATTGGGAAACAATATTACAGTTTGTTTCACTTGGAATGGCACAGATGGCCAGGTAACATCTCTATCATTTACCGTTGTATATGTAGTAGTCTTTCAACTTTGGAATTTTCGTTATTTTTTATTTTTTAGATATATAATTTGCTGAATGACCCGATATCTGGAATAACATTGAATGGATTGATAAAGTATGGACCCCGTTCACCAGATTCGGAGTCGAAAAATAATTGTGCTGTTTTGAATATAACAAAAAGATTAGAATTTCCTCATTCTAACAAAAATGAAGAAAATAAAACGTGTAATGCGGATATTGAATCGTTTTTTGTTAAACTTGGATTTGTTTTTCCAAAGGAAAGGATAAAAATTGAGGTGAGCTCGGAAAGAAGATTTTTGAACACTTTGTAACAACAATTTCTTATGGTACATAACACATTCAAATTGTATCACCTCCGCTAATTTGTGGAATGCATGGCCAAATACTAATTCATAGGAAGAGTACATGTGTACTATTTAATTATAGCAACGTGCGACATAGTCCAAATGCTGTACACTGGAAACGTGACCGCATTTGGAGTAGATTTTTCTTGGCATAACAATTTTTACTCTTTACTCAAAACACGATGCTATTTGGACAGTGGACCTATGGATCGTTTTACTATTATTATGCTGTTGACCTTGTTGGTATTTTTCTTCTTATCGCTATGAAAAATCGCTTTAATCATGAACTACTTGACCAATTGCTTTGAAACTTTCAGTAGTTAAAGATTGTATTTTTTGATATAAGGCTATTACTTTTGTTTTTGTGTGTGCAATGACGTCATCAAAAATTGCACATCTGCGGTACCAGTAATCTACTGCACACCCGTACAACTTTTTGGCCTCCGTGTCCATATATTTGAGCATCGCTTTCTTGTTTAAATTGTTTTGCTATGCTTGGCATTCCTCAATAAATGAAAAAAAATTATTCGATAAAATTTACCAGGTAACAACAAGAGAAGTTAGAGTGAGAGACGAAAGAAATCAAAAAAACATAATAAAAGAAGTGTTCCCAACTTCTGACGATAATATAAATATAGTTCGGGGGAGTATCGGTATAAAAGCATATAACATAACGAAAGTTCATTCATTCGTCAATATAACTTTGAATGGAACAATTACCTTTATCGTAAGTATAATAATACGAATATTATTAAAAATCGCTTTTTAGGCGTATTTGCAAATATATATTAAATACATTTTCCAAAGGAACCATTTTCGAGTCAGATGGGTTATATCAAGAAAAGTTTATATCTTTTGTAAAAATTATTTAAAATTATTTTTATTATGCTAATTTATAGCATGTTTTAATCCCTTATTACAGTAATTTTCACTGTAACACTTTTCATATTATAAATTTAAATTTTATAATATACTAGAAAGTGTTTCAAACTCAGACTAACCAAATACATGGTTACCAGAGTGAATTTGGATTTATTACATGTAGACTATCGAATCATTTGATATTATATATTTATTTAATATACTATGTGTCACTTTTTAAAATGGTCGAATATTTTTATGATGAAATTCCTATAGGAGTCACAAATTTAATCTATCGGTAATAGATCAATCAAAAGCGAGGACGGAATCTTCCAAAAGATAAGAAAAGAACTACTCTGATTGATCATCTGGATCTTGATATCGTGGGTCATCAAAATTTGTCACCATATACCGGAGGTCTATTCGGAGTATTCCCTACCGACGTGAAAAGGGATTTAAAAAAAAAAAAGAAGGGGAACTATCCGGTTGCAAGACTGCGGCGACCAGGAAAGGAAAACTTATTGCAGTACAGGTATATTGTTATTCATTTTCTGACTTGTGTCATTTTTTCCCAACTGTCTAACATTGCACACAACTCGAAAAAACTTGCAAAACTTTCACAGGCAGCATCGAATATCTGTTGACAAGATTTCTATAGACGATCCGTTTAGCAAAGTTCCAAGGGAATGCTGGTTTACATATGAAGAAAACCTGGTTACTGGAAAACCAGATGACGCCTTCAAAGTTAAAAATATTTTTAGTTTTCCAAAAAAGGAGATAGTCAAACTCAAAAAGATGCAACATTGAGCTGGCTCATTTATTTAGTCATAAAATTACTTGAGGCTGCCAATGGGTTGAAATAACCCATTTTGAAAACGGTGTTATTCATATGTGTCACTGCCACAGGAATTTCTTCGCAGGATAGTATATTTTGAGGAAAATGATTTAAAAGCTGAACAAAACCAAAAGTCATTCGCAACCAAGAACAAACAGTCAACTAAAATCTTTTGCTTTGCACTACCAGTTGTATTACAATTTGCCGGTTTAAAGTTTATCCAATTTTATCATATATATAACACGGTAGAATTTAAAAGTTGCTTTTCCTAGTCACGTTACTGTATTTTCTAGTTAAAGCTTTAAAGTTTAACAATATTTAAAAAAAAGCGAATGGTAATGATAACTGCGATCATCAGCGAGCGGTCTGTAATTTTGTCTGAGAATAATTTTATATTTTAGTCGTTACTATGTGCAGTGTTATGTTATTTTTTGTGTTTAGAAAGGTGTTTTATGTTCTGTTGCACGTTACTCTTCGTCTTTTTTTAGCACTTACGTAATCAACATGACAGGAAGTTTGAAAAAACGAGGAACCATTTTTTTGTCAACAAAATAGGAAATTTGGACATATACTTCCGTTATATGATTATTTTGTTATACATGATTGATATATCGGAATGCTCAATTACTAATATCATTTCAAACTTGATTTTCATTTAACTGGTATAAAATATACGTTGCTTTATTCAATCAAATATCTTTAATTTCTCAACTTTCTGCATATCTCGATTTAGCATGTCTTCACACCTAATACAATTTGTTGATAAAAGGAATACCACATATACATAAAACTAATATGCTATCTAGCTATTTAAAATATACAGTAATTTAACTCAGATGAATGAAACACTTCAGAACACATATAGACTGATCACTGAATCGCTCTGTTGCTACGAGGACGGTAACTACAGAACCCTCAGTGTTAAGTTGCAGTTGTTATCGTATTTATCGCAAAGTTTTTAACGTGAGTACAATTCGTCCTAGGGTATGGGTAATCACATAGAATAGCTGGAACATACATTTTCTAATACCAAAACCTGCTAGCTGCCATAAAGTGAACTATGGGCCCAAATACATGTATTTTAACTCTGGTATATTCTAGGCTATAAGGATGGGTAGTTGAGAGGCTGCACCATACCGGTAACTAAACAAGAGAAACCAGTAGGCCGCCGTTTCCCGGTAATGATCGAGTGCAACTATTTTTTAATGAAAAAAAACTATTGTTTTATCAGTGTAAATCGTCAAACACTTCACATTGTAACCACGTGGATGAGGGTACTCCCGAAGTATGTGAACCATGTGGACACCATGTAGGGTTGGGTCATAATTTTATTCCAATTTCCCTTATTTTAGTTCTATTACGGCTTTGAGGACTAGCCAAGTGACTTCCGTAGTATTTGTACCTGAAATTATGACCTAACTCTAACTTGGCACACATAGTACGTTCCGGTGCCCGCCATCTTGCTTCACATACTTCGGGAGTATCGTTAGTTAGACAAGAGATCTACGCACAAATATATGGACACGTTAGACCAGAGCGAATCAGTCCTTACCGGTACCTTTGACGCTACCGGTACCCTCAAAAAAGTTCTGAATTTCCAGTAGCAAGAATTTTGCAGAATCAAAACGAACAGCCAGTCGCGACACTGACTAAAATCCGCGTTCCCATGGATAAAAAATAATACAGCAAAATTTTAAACGAAATATCAAATTTCATAGAATTCACGCAGAATTTTGAAATAAATAAAAGTAATAGCCTTCTAGCGAAAAAATTAATCTTTAACCACTGAAAATTTCAAAGCAATTGGTCCAGTATTCGAAGAGAAAAGCGACTTTTTAAAAACGTGTCAAAGAACAAGAACAACAACATAATATTGAAACGATCGTTATGTCCACTACGTGTCCAATAAGTTGTCCAGTACTTACCGTCAATATCAGTAGTTTCAAAACTCCAAACTTCTCAAATTAGGTATTAGAACCATGGGTGTCGCTACTCAACACCAGCTTTGATTCCCCGGGACTTCCTTTCCCCAGTAAAACTGTGTAAATCATCATTTCTAGTAATTTGTGTTCGTGTGCTAACTTGTTGGAAAAAATGAAGTTGATTTGATCGCGATTCAGGCTTCGAAAAGAGAAGTTCCAATCTCAATGGTCAAGACAAAACTTTTTTAAGCTCCGGTTCCAGAGTCAAGCTACCTAATTTCAGAATTTAGAATGATCTTTCTCTTTTTAGCGATTCCACAAAATCATATCTATTCTGGATGTTATAACGGTCCCGACCCCATAGGACTCAATAAAAGGTCCGTCATAGGCGAATTGAATTTCGAATCACAATGTTCCGATTCGAATATTTCCGAATCTGATTCTATTTATTATATCATCATATTATTGTTAACTCTCTTCAAATTTGGAAGAAATATAGTATATATATATTTTGATAAAATAACAAAAATGAGATTAAAGAATTGAGAAAGTTACTAGAAAAACACACTGAATAGATGTATCAACTACCAAATATATTACGGCTGATATTTATTTTTTGTTACATAAAGGTATACTCAGTTACTAACTTTATTCACATACAATTATGTTTGCAAATAATACCGGGTGTATCGATTGTTTCTTCTAAAATTGACCTTCAAAATTCATCCAAATGATAAACGCTAGCTAGTACCGTAGGCGTCATGATTTTAAAAGAAGTAATGATAACGAGGGAAGCATCGCAGACATGTTTTTGATAAGTTATAAATCAATGATGTTTTATTATAATAATATTATGTAGATAATTTAAAGAAACGTTTAAAATATTTGTAAAACTTTGTAACATTGCTACCAACATGAAATATAACGACTCTGGGAGTGTCACGGGTTTGGAAAAGTCAGCGCCGCTGTGTCGTGCAATTGCCTTGTGTTGTCTATTATTCTTTTTTTTTAAATAGAATCAGGCCCCTTTTTCTTAAATTGCTTCGAATCGATGTTGATTCGATACGCTTCGGAATTCTGAAACTTACATCCCTAGTCATAGCCCATAGGTCCTCTCCATGATAAGAGGCAGTGATGAGCTGGAAAAATCGTAACAATCAGAAAGCAAGTAATTCGTGAAAATGTATTACTGTATAATTACAGCACGTTCACATACGCTTTACCCGAGTTGTGTTATTCATAAAGTTTGTCGTCACGTAATAATTGGAATTTATCCAGCAGGCCAGACACTTTTATTTTACTTAGGCGGATTTTCAAGCGCAATTGTGTACCTTGCATGCCTTGTTTATTTAGTTTTAGGTTTTGAATATATTTCCAAAATATAAGTAAAAATAAAATAAATTTTGAGAATAGACGACGCTAAAATCAGTTGTCTTTTCTTTTCAAACAGCTGTTTGATTAATTTTAAATAAAATGGTGTTTTTGAAGCGTTCAACATGTCGGCATGCACAATGCACACGCCGGAACTTGAAAACTATTTTCAAAATAAACATGGGAAATATTATAATGATAAGGTATATGGACGTTTCCGCGAACTTTGGCCCCAGAAAAGTTCTCCTTATCACTTTTGCAAAAAAAAAATACGCCTATTTTGAGAGCGTTATCTCTTATAAACTGGTTTACATGTTTGAAACCAAAATTTGTATTACAATTATCCGTTTACAAATACAGATAGCTAATTTTAACCTAGGTTATATCTATATGACAACTGCAACTACAATTCCCCCGGGGGAACTGCGAAAACGAGGCAATGTTTGCAGCCTTACTTGAATATCTGTCTGATTGACAAAAGAATCTGAGCGACCACAGAAATTGCAACCTTTCTATCCTTGACCCACTGCCCCATCTCCTTTCTTCTTCCTATCTGCATCAACATTTCTATCCCCGACCGACTGTCCTATCTCCCTCAACCCACTGCCCTATCTTCCTCGACCTTCCTATCTTTGACCTTGTTATATATTATGTTTGAGCTTACTTCTTGAGCTTGTTCACTCTATCTGCTTTTGGGATGTATTGTTACGTCACAATACTGTCTAGTGTGGTAAGGTGTTTTTCCTCTGTTGAGGGGTCTTTAGGTCTGAATCAGTGGTTCCCAAACTTTTTACTTTGTGCACTAAAACAAAACGTTAAAAGATCACAACAAAAAATCAATCCGCCGTATAGTGAAACGAACAAAAGAATATAAAGCGCGACACCAAATGACATCCAGCCTGTTTCGATATTTGGTAAACGTGCAAAAGGGCAGCCTTAGCTACAGCTTTGCTGTTAGTGAACTTGTGGGGACATGAATTGAACTCTCTCTGTGATCCCACAGCTATGTGACATCACAATGGGGAAGCGTGACCGAAACAGAAAGTGAAGAATCAGTTTAGCGGTGATTGTAAAGCAGCAAAAGGTGACAAATGTGAATTTACAAATTTAAGGACTTAATTTTTGTATTATCAAGCTATTGACCATATTACAGATTTGTTTCGCGGACCCTCCAAAAGTGCTTCACGGACCCCAAATGGTCCACGGACCCTAGTTTGGGAACCACTGTAAAATCTGAACTAAGTTGACGACGGATGTTCAAATAAATCGTGTGTAGTTTTGTAATGAGTCTGTGTTCATTACTTGTTATAAAGATATAACAAACCCGCTGCCTCATCTACCCAACCTTTCTATTCTCGACGCATTGTCATATCTCTTTTAACATTTCTATTCTTAACCCACTGCCCTATAGCCTACCCCTCAACCTTTCTATCCTTGTCCCGCTTTCCTATCTTCATCAGACAATCATTCCCCACGACATTTCTATCCTCAAGCCACTGCCCTATATTCCTCAACATTTCTATCCTCGTCCCACTTTCCTATCTCTCTCATCCTTTTTATCCTAGACCCACGTACTACTCTATACACTACCTTATATTTGAATATGGAACAAAGTATAGCTTCAGTGAGTGTAAATGATGACAAAAATCTTCAAAAGGCACTTATTTACATCATTTTAATGTGGGCTGCAATCCCAAATTATAATCAATCACCATAATTGGTAGCTTGAAATTTGCTACTTGTTAGGCCACTGATGCTCCTGGGAGCGGAGGCACAAGTAAAGCAATTTAAAAATATTTGACACATGTAGCCTACGCACTGAACGCGGGGTCACTGACACATGCAGTAATCAACAACCTTTTCATCCAGGGAATCGGATTAGGCAAAAAATGCAATCTGCCGATTACACTACTTTTATCACGAAACCCGTATAATCAATCGACTTAGTTTTTGAAGAGTTAATGATCTTCCAGCGCGCAACGGATGGGAAAGTCACAAATTTTATGTGTGAACAAAGTGACAGAGAGATCTTTGGAGAATACGGGTTTCGATAAACGGCGCGACGCGGTTGAAATTCTGGAAAAGGTACGACATATCAAATATCATCCAAAGAATCCTCACGGACTGTCACTGACAACACCCATTGAACATCTGCCACACCATGAATTCAAATCCAAGCGAATGGGACGACGAAAGCTGAAACAAAGGACAAATACCTATAAATACAATAATTCGGAATCCACTGATTGGCAGTAAAGTACTCCTATTTGGATTACCTATTTGGTCATAGGAAGTTGAGATATGGGCTGACAAGAAACAGGAAATGTCACTCAGGAATTCTTGCGGACAATATCGGGCAGCAATTTAAACATTATACAAATTAGCATCTTCGACAATACATACGAAGGTCCAAACACGCCAGTCGTCCTCAAGATGTTCAATATATACAAATATATTCCGTCCCAACATTTCGAACAAGATTACGAGCTACAGCAAAGCTGAAAAGAACTACTACGACCAACAAGTCAATAATTTCACCGAGTTTTTATGCCCCCACCCCGCTACCAATAACTGGTAGCATAAATTTACGAAATAAAATCAAATGACCCAACGGAAGCTTTGAAAGCGGCAACCATGAGAAACATAGAAAAAAAAGAGACCCCTCTAGTAATATGCCTGTGATACTGAAAAACACGCTTTTCCGCTAACTGTTTTGCAGTGGCTTGGAACTTTGGATCGTGCTACCAGTGATTCCCAAAGTGGGCGATATCGCCCCCCGGTGGGCGAAAACGATACAGAGGGAGGTGAAAAAGTCGAAGGGGCCGATTTCACGAAACCTGTTTTTGTTTGGAGCATCGTGCACTTAATTCTGTACGTGTGCATTCGCAGGCATGAATCAAGTGGGCGATTATCACACGCGAAAGGATTGCCGGACTCGTCTTCGCAGTAAGGTACGGTAGTTTGCGTATCGCTCGGCAAAATACGGCCGGAGTAAAATAATCTGGCCTGGGACGATTCCCTGAATGGACCATTCCCCGACCTTTTACTGCGGAAAATTCTTTCTATACTTTACCATTTTAAAATTTTCGGTGCTTAGTTTAGGAGTGTTTCGCGAGTTGGTACCTGTAAAATGGGGTATTTGTTTCAAACTATCATTCTAATTCATACCATTCAACAATCTGTTGATTCGCACTCTCGTAATTACGTAAATAAAAAGGGCATACTACTATAAAATATCACGGCAATCGGCGAATATAAATTTTCTGGTAGCCAGGTTGTAGGTAACGGTTATCCCATTGTTTATTCTATGCTAATTACGCCATACAATAAGATAAGCTTGAATTTATTTTCGAAGTATTCGAAATTTCTCATTGGAAAAAAATATTTTCGAATGTATTCGAAATATAATTCGAAATAAATTCAATTATTCGGTAATGGCCATCCCTGGCTGATGGTAGGGGTTTAATTGCGCAGTAAATATTCGAATATATTGCAATGCAAAAAGGAAATAAAATCCATATTATATTCGAGAGATTCATCAATGCTTAATTTTTCTGAGAATGTATCTTGTGCGAACAAATATTTTCAAAAATGAACATTACAAAGAACAAGCAAAGAACTTGGATTAGTGATGCCTTTTTCGAAAATGTTCCAATCTTGGCGTCGTAAAGCTGTCAAGCGTGATGCAGCAACAAGACAGTGTCACCTTAAATGTCATTGTAATAATTTTTTAATAAGACGACTGAGTTGAATTCCCAAATTGTCGCAGTTTTTTGCGCACGGTTCCGTTTTTAACTTTAAAAAAATACAAGCGACACGCAAAAAACTAGCAACCCTAAATTTGGTCTCGCGACATAAAATTTGCCAATAACTGGGCCGTAGCCTATAGTCGGTCACGACTTCTTCCACATCCGAGTCCATAAATTCAAAAACAAATGGCTGATTAATTCTGTGAAATGGAGATCGTGGTAGGATGAGGAATCGGGAATGAATTTTACCGAAATATTTTGGTGCAGGTCTTCAGGCTGTAGGAATGAATTAGATCGTAAATATAGATTAGATGTACGAAAATCATTATTATAAGTTATGGAAAATTACCTTTGTTTTCATTATTTCAATGTGAAATGGGTGAATTTAGGGAGTAAAATGCTATAAGACAAGAGTACACGGCGGTTTTTGAGGAGGTAGAACCCCGAATTCTTTCATTTCCGACCTATTACATGGTGAAAAAGGGGTTTTCAGCCGTGCTACTATTGCTATCAAAACAACGAAATCGCTTTTTATCAGTAAACGGGGTAATTTTAGATATAATAAAAAACTCCCTGAAGAACACCAAGCTCATCCATCTCATTAAAATAAACTATAAACTATGAATTGTCTTCTTTTTGGTCTGTAATATATATTTGTTTCTGACTTTACATTTTTTTGTAGTGCAGAGGGGGGGGGGGGATGAAGCTAATAAACTACTGTAGGGGGGCGATGATCAAAAAAGTTTGGGAACCACTGCAGTATAAATTATGCAATATGTAAATCCTATCCTATAAACAGGATTCAGAATCAACAATGTTAAAAAGCTTTTAGGGAATAGTAAACACGCGAAACAAATGACATCACGGTAATGGTGTGAATTTGTAATGTTTTGCTATTCACTATTTATTTATATTAAAAAACATGTATCATGATCAAAACTAGATTCAAAATATAACTATTGGCTTCTAAATTCTCAATACAAAAATTCCGTTTGGCATTGGAATTTATTTGGCATAAAATAAAAACAAACCACGGAAGCAGGCTAACATGTTTTAGTTGTAGGAACTGTGAACGTGTGGAATCAACTTATTAATGTAAGTGTTTCTATAAATTCAGATTAAAGAGTCTGACATAGCAGTAACTGTAGCCTACTCTTCAACTTTATGAAGACAGAAATAATTACCATCGTACCGGTACCGATACAGCGCTGCTGTTTTAAATTATTTAGCTTTTCTTTCCAATAATATATTATTTAATTATAATATTAAATATATAATAAATATTTTATCCCCCAATTTTTACGAAATTGACTTAATAGATAAATCGACAGGTAAAGGCAAACACTACGGCAGGGGTCGGCAACCTACGGCCCGCGGGCCGGATCCGGCCCGCGGAGTAATATAATCCGGCCCGCGTCGCTTTACTGAATTATAGTAACAAAACAGCTGTTTTAGCGATTATATTCTTTACGTAACAGAATTTATTGTGAGTCACGTGTAGACCAAATTATACTATAAACTAACAAGTATAAAATTCACAATCACTCGCTTAATGAGAATATAATTAGACGAATTGCAACAAAACGCAGAAAAGATAATGCTAACTGCAAAGGGTTCAATGGTGCCGAATATTGAAATGGAATAATTTGAGATGCAATGCAGATAGATCATGATTTATTTCCGATACAAGTACATAATACAATAAGCATGAGCAAATAACAATAAGCATAAAAATGTATACAGAAGGGAACGGGCAAGACTTCCAAGGTCGACCGACCCCTAAGGTAAGATTCTACCAGGACAGGACACTCTAAAGAAGGCATCATAATTACAATAGAAGAAATATAAATTTAAGCCCGGTTAAGAGGAGAGTGAGAAAATAAATCTACATTTTCTTCGAGAGATGTATCACTGCTTGATTTTTATCATAAAACGTATCATCCGTTCGGTTATCAGTTTCTAAAAATATGTGCGACCCGCCAATGACTTACAGCCCTTAATTTTGGCCCGCGAGCGACAAAAGGTTGCCGACCCCCGCACTACGGTATTGTGGGGCCACCAATAGCGCAATTGTTTGTTTAATTATTATTTACTATGTACCAGTAGTATGAGAAATTCTCATAACTGAAGCTAGACTTTGAGATGAAGATAATCTGAATGGTTATGACATCAGGTTAGTGGTGCTGTATTGACTTGATGAATAGGGTTTTCAAATTTATCCCGGAGAAGGAAAGCCGATTAGGCGGCTTAGTCATATACCGGTACCGAACGGTAGGTACGGTACCGGTGTATGTACCGTATGTCGGAAACAATGCGGTACCGGTACCGGAAGTCTGTAAGTTGACCTGGACAATCAGAAAGTTGGGATTTATGCAACTATCTGACTAAATTTGAATAATTAATTCGGAAAACCAAACCTATCATATTCATGATTTCGAATTGGCTATTTGAAATTTTGCAGAAAAGTTGGAACAATTTTAGACGAAAATAAGAATATAGTCTATCTGTATATATAAACTAGGGTCTGGTATAGTTTAGTACTGGTATGGTACCACATCCACTTCTCAGCTTCTAGTTGGCCTGGCTCAACAATTTTTGCATATTTCAATCCTGACTACGTCCCCTAAAAATTACGTCATTCGGACATTCCGACGTCAAAGTGTTGTAATAAGGCCCGCCGAAGTATGCGGATGGTCGTACAAAGCGAGCAGACGATCACCCGAAATCGAGCAAGCTATTTCTCTCGTTTCCTCGTTGCAACGATCACGATAAGAGAAAGATCGCCGGCTTTAGCAAGTTCGTTATCGGCGGTACAGATGCCATTTTGGCCTATTGTAATTGTACTTTGGCAATCCCTATGACGTGATGGTGACGTTGTAGTGACGTAATTTTTGGATGGCATAGTCAGGTGGGGGTTAGGAATAACATATGCAAAAATCGTTATGCTACGCCCACTGGAAGTACTTGTGGTACTAAACTATACTAGACCCTATAAACTATTGGAATGCAGGAATGCATTAATTCAGTAATAAAAGTTTCCAAAAGCAAGGCAATTTATCTGTAATTGGCTCGGCAGTTTGGTATAGACTGGTAACCAACCAGAGGGGAGGCATGGGTTCACCATATGATTGAGTCATCCTATCGGTTTTTCTCGTAAATACGTAAATCCTATACGATATAACAAATTTTCCTCCTTATTATGATTCCAAAAAGAGGAAAATTGATAAATATGGGTATTTTTCTAAAATGTTTTATTCTACGAAGGGCCAATATCAACAAATATATTTCCTCCATTATACAACAGTTTGAAGCAATATTCATTGGAGCATTTCATAGAAATGTTACACGACTTCAAAATAGAATCATTCCCTCGTTATTCTCGAAACAACTTTTATCAAGTTCACCCTTCGCCTTGAACACCTCAATTTCAATGTGTCTTTGGGTGCTCTACCTAGTTCAACTACATATTTCAACGAGTTACACTCATTGTTCACAACAAAATTCATTTATAACATATACCTATATAATAAATGATACCAATAATTAACAATTATTTGGATAAGACTATCTATTACTCCCTCGCATCTCTGTGACCCACATTCAGGTAATTAGCCTTTACCTTTATTCATTGATGTTCTGTTTGCTGAAAATTGGTATTTGAAAACTATATTTGGAAATTTATTTTTGTAGGTATTCATTAAGAATTTTTTTGTTTTGAATTTCTCATGGCTTGGCCCGTACTCCATATTCATTAAAATGGTTTTGCCTCCTTTTGTATTGGAGTCAAAATAGAATTGTTGTATTAAGGAGTATCTCCATTTAGTAAAGATTTCTGACCATCGGTTAAATTGTAGTATTATTTGTATTGGGATATTTCATGAACAGGCAGTTTTACTTACACCTCGAACCTCATAAATAATAAGCCTAGTTTTAATGCTTTTGCTACCAGAAAATGAAACGCTTTTCCGCAGAATGGGGTGTTCCAATTATTACTTTTGGAATTTGATGGAGGTAATTATATAAAAGAAAATTAGACTGACTGACTCAATTTTTCTTATTAATTAAATTGAATCGTCACACTAGCACCAAATAATTGCTCTTTTCTTCTTTTCCTTGTGACTGCACTCAGTAATAATAAACCATTTTAGTATATTGTACAAATGGAATATTGGTAGGAGGTGGGAATAATAAACAACTTGGACTAATTAAATTTGTAAGTTGTTGAATCGTTCAACAAAATGTCATCATCCGTTATATCGTCACCTTCTCCACCTGTCAGTGACAAAAATGAAAGAAGATCGCAGAGTCCACGGATCACTTGCACTGCTCATGGATGTAATCAGGTGTGATCAGGTTTATTGTTCATTAAGAGTGATACAATTTTCAAGATTGAGCTTGCCACTACTTTGGAAAATTGGTATGGTCCAATTTTATTCTATCGTGGATAAGAAGTCAGATCTATGAAGCCTATGAAATTGGTGGAGCTGGAGCCAAGCATACACTTAAATGCAGCCGGAGCTATCAACAATTTTAGTGCTACGGCTCCCAACCATCAAATAGAGATCTTTTTTTGCATTCCTAATTTTCTTAAGATTCATAATACTCATTAATACTAATATTAAATCTATCTTTTTCAACATAGGATTTTTTGACATCATATGGTGCTATAATAAAATTAGTTTATATTCGGGAAACAATCTTTATGTTGTGTTGAATAAATTTTATTCCTTCATATTATCCTTGCAAAAGTTCTTTTTTGAAAAAAAAGCCGGACCTTTAAAAATAGAAATATAATTATTGTTTTATTAAATTAACTGGGGTTTGGTAAAGGTGTGATAAACTTCAGTCTTGTGTTTCCTTCATGAATTTTAGATTGATGCAGTCCAATCTAAGAAATACATTTTGTGCAATAGTATGACCAATAGAGACAGTATTTGGGCTCTATATCCCATTAACCGTTTTCTATATTACTACAATGAGATGCTATTTAGCATAACAAAATATTTACAGATTACAATTTTCAGAAGTTGGAAATGATCAGGGTTGGGCAAATTACAGCCCGCGGGCCAGATCCGGCCCAATGAAGTGTTTCATCGGGCCCACTTGTGTCTGAAATCATGAATATAGTTTTATGATTAACATTCTGTTAAAAAGATTGATGAAAAATAACGTCATAATGACCCCAATTGTTACATTGTGTTTTTTACTAATATATAAATGTTAGCCTAGCTTTTGTAAATATACTGCTTTTTATTCATAGTTTTCCATATTGATTTATGAGCCTCTGACCCAGTAATCAAGTCTATTATCCATAGATGGCCCGATTGCTGTTTCAATGACCTCAGTAGACTGCTATTGGAATATAAGAAAAACAGCAGATTTAGTTTATAGTGCAGATACATGGGAATCACGAACAGTCAATTCAGTTTTAATAATCTGAAAAAAATTTACATTCAAGCTGTCAAGCTAAAAAGAGTTTTATTCCTGGTTACTGGTAAGCCAGAATTATTCAACAATTAAATATGAACTCAACTGACAGTGGATGGAAACATATAATAATAAGATATTATGAAATTTGCATAACATTTAACATTTCATACCTGACATTTTGACCAAGTATCCTTATTAGGTCATAGCTAAAAATACCTGAGGAATGTCATCACAAATAGAAATTTACCTAAGATCTTATCAAAGTTTGTTATGCATTATTTCTCATGTCGTTAGGATAGGTGATAGGAATGAAAAAGTAGGCCTATATGAATTCTTTTCCTATGTACAAGGTAGGATTTTTTGATTATTATATTTATAATATGGGCAAATAGTAGTCAGTTTAGGTTCAAGGTGGTATTGTGATATAGGAATTTGATATGCTCCATTTGTGTTACATGACAAGGCTTAGTTAGCTCTGACAATATCATTTTTTGTTCTTATTCATGCATATAGCACAATTTTTTGACACAAAATGTCTTGAGTGTAAGTCTCAGTTATGATGGTATGATTTACGGTAATAAGGAGATACAAAATACAGAATTAAATATTGTCATACTTCTTTTGTTTTTGTTTTTTTAATGGTTTTTAACATGATTTTGTTTGAGAAACGTCACATAATAACTTAGAAATTTGACATATGTATTGCTTCCTTGCATTCACAATTGTTTGAGATAAAAATGAATAGCAGTAAGAAATTTTATATATGTAATTCATCAACCATGATCATGCCCAAATGGATGGTTGCATATGTATGCCTTGTCAGTGCCAGTTTTGGGTTTTGGGATATTAGTGTTGTTTTGAAAATAAGCCTTATTATCAATTTATTTGAATATACTCAGTTTCTATTTCTAGTTTATTTTCCAAACAGAGTTTATATTCTGCTAAGTGTGTGGCATTCATGAAAGAGGACTATATAATGCAGTCAATCTCAATATTTTTACGTAATAAAATTAGTTTCTAACAGATTATTTACCCTTTTTGTCTTTGAATTTTTAATTACACTGATCTAAGGAAGTAGTAATTTTTGTTATCAATGAGTCAGCCACAACCGAAACTTGGCATGTTATACAAATTGACGAAATTATGTTTCGTAGTTAGACATCTGCTGTATTAGTACGCTTACTATGAGAGATATATATCAATAAAAATATTCCATTCATGAAGGATGGATTTTTTTGATATATGTTGTGTAGGCCTATTTATAATATAATGAATGTGCGTTCCATTGTGTTGTCAAATATTTTGCTTCAATTTTCTAGTGATATCAATGTGTATGTTTGAAAAGGTGAAAATTCTGAAACTTTTATGTTAAATATATTTTTAATAAATCAGATAATAATTTCCATGTCCAAAATGATAAATTCTAATAATCAAACAGTAATTATTACAATTTGAATAATAAATATTTCAATATCATCATTTTGAAGCTATGTGCAAAATAATGTCTCTAAATATCTCTATTGTTCCCTTTGTCATATTGTGTCAATCTGTATCCTTCACACTCATCAATCATGAAAATTTTTACGTAATTATTTAAGAAAAAATGAGAAAACGTTGTTCAGTATTAGATTTATCGATACCCATTGTACATTGAATTAATTTTTTGAAATTCCGCAATGTTTTTTATAATTACCTTCACCTTGTTGGATATGTCTACAATAATTACAAAGGGCAATTATGTTCTTGATGTCCAAAGATATTTCGATGTACTTGTGAATATGTCAAAACCATAATTTTAGCTTTAAGTTCATTTTTAAGGGTATAACAGTGTTATCGGTGTGCTTAATTAATATTTTGTTTTCAGAGCTTTTCAAGTGCAAGTGAGCTAGCAATTCACAAGCAGAAACATCAAATGACTCTAAAACTAGGGCCATCAAGAACAGGACTCGCGGACATGCTTCCTTTTGGTGAGTTTGTATGTAGGACTATGCGGATTATTCAAAAATTTTATATTTCCATTTTTCAAATTCAAATCTCTAATTTTTAAAATTTTCATTTAAAAATAAAGTTGATAACTGGTTGATCTTTTTTTATTTAAAATTTCCACTGTTTCTTTATCTTAGATCAAACTCCCACACCTACAAAGTTCTTGCAATATGGAAAAGAAACCGGTCTTTTTGACGAAATTAGTAATCCGTTTGATAATGAGTTTAAAAGGAATACGACGCCTGGACACAGTCTGAAAGAGGTTTGTTTTATTATTTGCAATATTACTTTAATACATTCTGATACCAGACATAATTATTGATAAATAAGGTCTCAGTTTATATGTAGGGAAATATATTTTTCAGTTTTTTTTGGGGGAAGTTCTCAGCTGTCCATTTTGATATAAATAAAGTGTTTTGTGTTGGTATTTTTTTGATTGGTTGGAATGTTCCAACTCTATCTTTATTTTAATAAGATTGTTCCTTTAACTTTCATATTTTATTTCAAATTAGTATAGTAGGCTATAGTATAGTGTATAGTCAGACTTTAAATTACTGTACTCGATAACCATCTTCAAATCAATCACATTTGTGACTCAGATTTCGGAGGGATGAAGTCTCGGTCTGATTGGTTTAAAAACTGTCTAAAAGATGGGAGAACATTTATAAATTTCTTGATGATCATTTTCAGTTTTTGCTTGATACAAATAATAGATCTCATTTTTTTCAATATTGTGCCAAAAGTCAACCCATTTTAGCACCCGAAAAATATTTGGTCAAAGATTTACGGTAACCATTTTTGTCCCAAACTAATAAAAATCCAGATAAGCATCTTTAACTTGAGGGATTTTTCGCTTGCTATGTTAAAATGACTTATTCGTGACAAAAGACACTTAATAGAATGTAAAAATGACAAACTAAGGATGTCATTGTAAGATGAGGTCTGACCAAGATTAATTTACAATGAAATAATTTTGATATTTCATATTTGATATAATGAATTCTTTACTTATCAACTTGAAAACTTTCCTCCTGAGCAGAATACATGAATATCATTACTTTTATGAATAAATTGCCACATTTATTTGTTCCAATAGATTGATGGATATCAGGTTAGAGATGTAAGCTTATACAATTTAGTACAATAATTTTATTTTGATTATCAATTGAAACAATCATATATAAAAATTAGCTTTTGGTTGATAATCCAATTACAATCTTTATATTTAATTATATTGTCAAATAAAATATTATATACTTAATTAGTTTTTCGATTTTTAATAGCGTAGCGTATTAGCCTGGCGAATGTCAATAATTGCATTCCAGATTAGAGAGTTTTGATTTGATTTTGATTTAAGTCAAAAGGGTGGATATTGAATTCCTCTGGCTTTGGACTAAACTACTATGACCGAAACACTTCATTATTAAGTTGAAATTTTTTTCTGGTCAATCTAAACCGAATTCAAATTCTCTATAAGTAGCTAAGTAACTTTGGGAAGTGAATTCAGAAACTAGAGTCCCCAAGAAATAGGGGTAAACCCCCTTAATCAACTCACCATTCTAGGCTCGGCTACAGTCTTCCACTTTCTAAATTTTTTCTCTACTTCAGCGATTGTCATGCCAATTTGTAAGGAATTAAAATTTAAATATTTGAAATGTCACTAATAGCACTTCGCACAATCGTCAGATGACAGAATTGTTATTTACGGAATATTTTCTAAAAAATACATTAATCAATGGCGTGTTTGAAATGATTTATATCCATACTATGACCAAGTATACACCATGCATGAAAATCATAATTTCTTTGTAGTTTCATGTGACCAAGCGTAACATGTGGATAGTATTAATTTACAAATGGGTAATGTCGGTGATCATATCAACATCAACAACTGTAATTGAAAAGAGTCAGGAAATGTGATTCCAGTCACCTATTGTGTTATCTTAATTTCATATTGAATGAGAGAAACCAATACCCAATTGATGACTAATATTTGTCAATTTTTTTTTAATAATTTTTAGAGTGCTTTTAATTTGTTGAGTTGTAGGCTAGATAGCTTAATAATTTGTACCACTCCTCTGTTGTAGGTAATTCGTGGTATATGTAGTATACCATAAGCGGTGTTTCTTATTTGGGATTCATGTGTTTATTCTATAAAGATATGTATTGATCAATAATTGTATAATTAATTACCATATTTTTATCATCTAAATAATAATTTTTTAGGCAGGAATATAATAATAAATATGAATTATAATACGAATGACTTTTTATTTTCCTGTCATAAAATATGGGAAAGAGGAAGCAAGTCTTCCATAAGAACCTTTTTTACTTTTCCCATTTATTGAGAACCATTAATAATAATAAATAAAAGCCTAATTGCTTGATAGTTATGAATAAATTCGAAACCTGGTGATGAGTTTTCAAGTAGAAATTACTTTTTCTCTTTTTGAACAGCAATATATACCGTAATTGTGATTTATTTAATATGCAGAAAGCAAGAAGGTCAGCCGTACCAGGACTCATAATCAATAACCAAAAAGCAAAAACACCTACGAGTTTTTCCGTATCAAATCATATTGGACTTGCTCCTGTGGCGGTAAGTAACTGTGACGAAAATCTTGAATTGGAACCATTGGTCTCAGCCTGTTATATTGATACATATATGCCATTTTTCTATTGTAGCCTACTCTTCCTCTATTTGTGTTTAGTGATGTCTGAAGTTAATTGAATATCCGAATACATTCAAAATAAATTGGATACATTCTATATAGGTCATTTTTGATTTTATTTATAATCTAGAATATTTCCATTCAAAATAAAAAAAACTATGATTCTGCATTATTGGTCTTCTTACCAAGCCAGTCTTATATAGTTGTAAAATACTCAGTTAAACATCTCTTTAACTATTTTTAAATTATCAAATCAATTTTTATAATACTATAGATTTATGTATGCCCTCTATTGAATATGATCCAATATTCGATACTCCATATTCAAAATTATTATTTCAGGATAGATAAGGTGAACAAGTTTTGATCATCGCTGCTTGTGTTTTGATTGAATTTTATGTTTTATACACTCAGTATACAAAGATTGGCCCCACACAAAACACTGTAAAATTTTAGATGATTCTAATTAATGTTTGTATTCATTTATGTCTAGCAACCTGTCCATGTTATCACATTAACGCCAACGTTGCCTTCACCTGTCGGTGCATTATCCGGAGCACCTTTTTTTATTCCACCACTGCCTTCACCACAAACCTTCTTACCAAGTCCTGCTGCATTAATCAGTCCGTCAATTGTTCCATTTTCTGCCCGTAAGTATTGATAGCCTACTTATTATATATTTTCTTTTTGATAAAACACAAAAATTTACTTATTCATCTAGTTTTTGATGACCCGAAGCAATGTTTGATTAAACCATTGAATTTATGTAATTGTTTGATTCACATAAGAAAATGAGATTCAATTTGTAAGAATTTTGTTTATATATGGATAAAGTTTAATTTACACATGAAATTTTCATTTATATTTATCTTGAATATAATATTTTTATCAAGCTGTTAAAAACAGTTTAGAGTTTGAGCTGAAGTTCTGATGAATTTTATTTGTCAATGATCATTGTAAAAAATTATCACAATTATTTCTGAAAAGTGTTGAGCAGAGGCCCCTACATTTCATTCAAGATGAATCAAAGATCATCACAGCAGGGGCGTAGCCAGAAGGAGAGGGTTTTGCAGGTCGGAACCCCACTTTTGAAATTGTAAAAAAGGCATTTTTCGATATCCTCCATGACAATTTTTCATAGCTTGAAACATTTTTTAGACCCTCAAGACTCTAAAAACACACTCGCTAGCAGTTACGGCCTAACTCAGAACCCCCCCCCCCCTCGAAAATTCATGGCTACGTCCCTGCATCAGAGTCTAACCTCGAGTTGACTTCTGAATTAAATCTCATTGATGGTTAGTTGATGACTAATTCTAGTTCTTCTATTTAGAGGACTTGAGTCACTCAAGGGTCTTTGTTGAAACTCAAGTCGAGTCAATGACTCAAGCCTCCCAACATTGTTCCAAGTGAACAAACTCAAGTTCACACTATTTTTAAATATGAATAACCTTGAAAGTTGGTCTCTTAAAATAAAACTCATATCTATTTTTGTAATTATTATTAAAAAAATATAAAAACAAGAATATAACATCATCCACAATTGTATTAGGCTACTGGACTGAACAATGCAATAACATTTGTCACAAGCATGGTTACTTCCACCTGAAATCATCTTATAAATATTCATGAATTGTTGGAGTAATTCTTATCCATAAGTCATGGAGTAAGGTGATGAGTCATGCGTGAAAATCATTGTTCCTATGAAATGCATATTTGATCAAAAAGATCATCCTTTAACTTGAGGTATGAGGTATCAGCAAAACTACCTAGGGCTATGATATTATAATAGACTTTATTATCTTATTTTGTAATATGATAACAAATTTGGTTCCAGACCTGACCAAAACCAATAAAACACTACTTCTAGATCAATTCTGATGATAAATATTCAATATGTCAATAGTATTTTTTTTTAATTTCGGAACTCGTCCTTCAAAAATAAGTTTTCATCCATCAAACTCTGTTAGCTGTGAGCGCGAAAGATTTTTTCAAAAAAATTCAGTTATGTGAAATTTACTACCTCATGGCTGTCTTTCTGATCGGAATGACATAAACGGCGCTCCAGATGAATGTACCAATATGGAGGCAACTAATTTTGTTCGCCTATTTTACATCAAGTTGTGTGAAGAGACTGAAACCAATGGGCAGGGGGTATATTCACTTGGCTATCACAGACAGTCCCCAAACTCTTAGTAGAACTAAAATAAGGAGAATCGGAATAAAATTATGGCCTAACCCTAACCTGGTACACACACTACAGGAGTACCACATGAACTGCTTTTTAAGTCTTGTTATAACCGATATTTGCAAACATGCAATTCCGCACTATAATTCATTATTAATAGTCTCAGTAGTTCTTGGCAATTTAGTGATAACCCCACAATTTCGCTTAGAGATCAATCTCCTTTATTTTTGAATGAGAGCCGTGTGACCTTGCTTTGAGCAAATTTCCTTAAAATAATGCCAGCTTCTAACCGCTATTTGAAGCTTTTACTTTATTTGCTTGTCTAATTTAATTTTCAATGACCGAGATGACAAGACTACAAATGGAAATATTTATAAATACTATAAAAATGTTATATTTACTCCATAGTCTATTCATTTTCTCGGTCTTCATTCATTATTATAACTAAATTTCTGCTAAAACTGAAAAAGGGAAATTTACCATTTGGAATGAACGTCTTCAAAATTTGGGAACAACGACTGATCAAATATTCTATAATTTCATTAACAATAAAGTTACCGTAGGTTTTCTGAATGGATTTATACAAATTTTACTTATTGTTAGTTTATTTCGATAGGTTAAGATTTCCAAAGCAATATTGTCCCTTTTTTCGCTGATCATTGTATCAGCTTAATGTAATTATTTAAATAATCTCAAGCTCAATGGTTATTTAAAAATGTTCATTTTAAACAACTCTCGTGAATCGTAATTTGCAATTGATCGAAGGTTTTTAATTTTTGAATTTGGTTTCAATTATATATCGTTTCACATCAATAATTGAATTATATTTTAGTGATGACAGAGCAGTATTTACTATATGAGTTGGTTCGTGTGGTATGACATTACTTGCTTGACATTTCTTTTTACTAGATAAGCGGTTTTGTACATCCGAATAATGCGACTCAATTTATGGTTCATAGATAGTATCAGATGTCTTTGTTTGTCGAAAATGCTTGTTTGATTGCGAAGACAAAAATCATTTCTCATAATACCTGATTTTCAGGTCGAGTTTTTTTATGTCAATGAAATCATAAATTTAAATCATTATTACATATTCGAAACAATTTTTATTTCTAAAACTATCACAAGTTTATTAATATTTATATTATGTGTTTAGGGCTCATTTTGAAAAATTTTATTAAATTTGATTTTGAATCTCTTCGATTTTGTTTTGTCTTGATTAATTGTAATAACTCTAAAAACATAAAGGTGAATATGTGAGTTATATGCTTATTATAATTTTGTGAAAGCCACGAAAAACTAGGAAAACATATTTGTAACAAAAATCAATTAAAATCATAATTTTGTAAAATTTTTATGAACAGGATTATTGATATGTTAGTAATTCATATGTATGAACATTGTTCAGTTCTGGTTCATACAAATACCATAATCCAAGTACAGAATAATATATCATTTACTTTGAAATGGACTTATAAGTCGAAAGACTTTACCCTTGTATTCGAAATTAATAATTGCTGTATCCTGAACATTTTGGTTGAATTTGTGTTAAAACTTTACAGTCTGATATATAAAGTACAATTGTTGTAATAGTTATCAAACTTTATAAATAATTTCTATATCGCACCATAATCAGAGAATTTCCGATAAATTACTTTTTCGATATATGTGCGTTCAAATTATTCTAAAAAGTCGCCAAAGAGTTTATCTACTTTCTCTGATAATACACTGTTGTTATCGGGAATAGCCCAAGGGCTGCTGATTTGTGTTTAGTGTTCACAACAATTTTGTTCTTGATTGTACAAGATATGAAACAAATCACAACATGACATCTACAAGAACGGATCACAAATAAGAATTTCTAGAAGTGTTTTTATTTTTTTTCAGACGTGTTATTATGTTGTCGGAAATAAGTATGTTAAGTGTATATCGGTGTATATATAAGTGTATATACAAGTTTAAATTAATCATCATTTAGTGAAAACATAACATATTGGCCCCAACAGAATAATAAATGACCTATATTTTTTACAATTTTCATTTGATACACTATTTTTTCTTCATAGAAATTGATTCTAATAAAGACAACTCATGATATTTCTCTCAATGCGATAGAATTGTTAATATAACCATGAACCATATCATGGGAATAATTATGGGACAAGTGGTGAATATTAAAATTGGCAATAAAAATTAATATGAAACCATAGGGACTATTTTGAAAACTAAGATGTATTGAAGACAAATCTGATCAATTTTTGATCAAGATCTGACTCTCGAGTTTAAATATACAAAATAGTCTCTGCAACACTGAGCAATGCCGATATGTCATTGACATTGAGAATATTGTTTTTAAAATTTCCTTTCTTCTAGTTTATGTCATCTCTATAATCATTTAGTTTGCGAGTTTTATCATTGTGAATGTGAACTATTCGGTATAAATGGCCATGCCAACAATCTGGCTGTTTTCAATCTTGATTGTATGTATTGGCTAGGGCTAGATACATGTGCAAAAAAATGTTCTGCAAGAACCATGCTGTATATCTTTCTATTGATTTATGACTCGTTCACTTTTTCGCGTCCGATTTGTTTTGACTTTTGAAGGAAGTGCCTATTGATCTTAAGTATCCTGCCCACCCTTAGTTTGCTACAGTACTTTTGACATGTCTTATTGAGATATCTACGGTAGTTCATCGCTGTCGGTTTCACCTTTCAAGATGTTTAACCAAGGTAAGAAGGGTCATCGCTTATGTTTTAGAAATTACTCAATGCTCGGAAATACATTTTGGTGATTTGTGAACTTTTTTATAAATGGTAGCATTAGAACATATTTTAATTTGAATTAACATCAGGGCTCATTATTTGAAATGTTTATTTCAGAAGGTTGAGAAATTGTATAGGAAGAAAATAAACTTTAGAATAATTCTATATGCATATTGGTAAACTCAAACAAATTCACTTGCTTTTCAACGAACTTTAAATATTTTTAGATTAATATGGTTAGAGTAGAGAATGAGGAACATTTTAAATTGAAGTATTTTGTCATAGACATGCCATGACTACACCTAACTATTGAATGGATTGTAATTTACCTAATTTAAAAACTGTCTTGATCAATTTTGTGCTTTTTTTATTATAGTTTTGTCTTTTGATAGGCTTACCTTACTTTATGGACCATCTGTTTGTTCGCATGTATTATAATTGTCATTGTGTAAAAAAAATTTTATGCAATTTCTTGTTTTGATAAATCTAGTTTAAATTTGGCAAATGTCCATTTTTACTTTATAGAAAATGGTGAAATATCTTTGTTTTACTCTTGCAAAAGAAAAGTATGCCAGAAAAGAATCATTATAATATTAGTTATCTTTATTCTTTTTATTATACAACTTTTTTTAATTTCATTCTAATCAAATTATTTCTTTTGTAGTCACTGATTCTTTTAGTATTTATTATGGTAAAATGAGAGTGCGCTTGAGTTGCTCAATTACAATTCTTCAATGAGAGATTATTGAGCTGACATGTGTAATTATGGTTTGATGACATCATAATTATAACTAATTTCTAATTAGCTATGTGATTTTTGCCTCCAGATAACCAAATAGTAATGAGCATTTTATATGTAATTACATTAAACTTGCTGAAACATTTTTCTAGGAAAGCAATAGATTTTGAACAAATGAGTAATTCCAAGTTTTTTTTTATACGTTGTCCTGTAATATGAGATGTTAATATGACTGTTCATGTCTAAATGATATGAACCGTAATTCATGTACATCAATAGAAGTTACGTGTTGCACTTTATTCATGCCATCTAGTGTGGAAACGATGAATGGGATATCGGATATCGTCCCAGGGCCATGGGTGAAGGTGTCAAGCCCACTTGGTATTTGGTGTGATGATGCTTCTTTTTTTATTTACACTCAGTGTTATGTATGATCGATGCTGAATTTCTGTCAATTAGCTGGGAACTTACGATAGATTGCTTCAAGCTTCTTATTATAAGTCTTGCATGCTTATGTCCCAACTATCTGCCTCTTCAATTTGGATAAATTCATTTTGTTTCTCAATCATTGCAAGTTTACATTATGTTACTGGTGTATGACTATACACTACTGCTATTGAAACAATATAAAGTTCAGTTAAATACAAAACAAATATAGTGTATCATATTTCAGCCTTTGTAGATTCAATATATACCTAATTTTGTATAGGGGCCTATTGAATGTTATCAGCTACAATAAATAAGATTCTAAATATTGAGAAAGAAAGATGAAATGAAGGATTTATAGAAACTGGTAGATTTTTTATGAAAACTTATGCTAGGTGGAGTTTATTATGTGGGAATGGCTAAAGCCAAATACTTCACTATTCCGAATACTCTCTGAAAAAATATTTTTAAATAAGAAATTTTGGATATATGGAAAATTACATAAAACACCGTATTTTGATGTTGATCAAATCTAAAACAACACAAACATAAAGATTATTGGTTTCTCTGTGTTGTTTGTAACCAGTTGGGATATTGCATGTTTTGATTTTCTTTGTCTGGTGGCTTAAATGTTCTAAATTATTCCTAAATCCAAAAATTTACAATATCAAATATAATGAATTTTGAGTGTATTCGTTATATACATCCCTGCTAGTGAGTCATATTTGCCAGTCCCTACCCATGGCAATCTATAATAGGATACTAAAAGCAGCTTTGTAAATCACTTAATAAATATTTGGTAGCTTCCATTTTGAGTGAATCTTAGTTACTTTTAAATATATACTTCCCTTGTGTGAAAATTAAAAAATCTCTCATTTTTGGTTCCTCTCATTTGAATTTCATTTGTTTTCAGCCGGTCTACCCTTTCCTAACATGCAAGCTGTAGTGGAAGCTCAGCAGGCTGCTATAACTCAGGCATTTATTAACGCTGCTGTGGCCAATTCAAATAACAATCAACAACATCTTCACCAACATCAGCAGCATCATCAACCTGTTTCGCAACCACACGAGGAGTCAAATGCTCCAAATCAAAGCCATATGGTAGCTTCTAGAACATCGTCCATGACAGATCTCCCAGAAAATGATGTGTAAGTTGGTTTTTGTCCTCAAAAAAAATTATATCGTTCTATCACACCATTAATTATATATTAGGATATTATAGTTCAAATAGTAAAAGCAGTCTTCTCTGATGATGCGAAATGAGAATTTGTTTTTAGTATAGCCTTCAAACAATAGAGTTTTGTCAATTATTTTACGAATTAGTTTTTTTTTTTATAAATTTGTATAATCACTCAATAATCAATCAGACATATATTATTATAAAATCCAAGTGTTGAAAAAATATAAAATTATAAAAAAGGGAGTTATATTTTCTTTGTTGTTATTCGTTGATAAAATAAAACTAATGATGCTTTACTTTTGCAAGCAACCTATTTCCCACCCACAAAGTATCAGTACCTGTTCATAGCAGTCCAATACCACTACCATGTCATGCAATGCAAGTTGGACAAAACATGGCTGCTGCACCAGTGGGATCATCATATTTTCGTTGTTGAGATAAAATAAAACTGATGTCTTATCTCTTCCAGCAACCCGTTTCCCACCCACACGGTATCAGTACCGGTTCATAACAATCCAACACCACCATCTTGCCATGCATTGCAAGTTGGACAAAACATGGCTGCTGCACCAGTGGGATCAGCATCCGTTATACAACAGCACAGTCAAATGAATATGGAACCTCAGAGAAGGGCATTGACACAGGTATATCAGCTTTCTCCTATATGATGTATTTTTTTATTATCCAAAATAAAAAGAAATTTTTAAGTTTAAAATTGTCCATTCAGTCTTTCTAAATAATAATCTTTCACACATCAAGAGTTACAAGACAAAAGAGTGAATTTTGAAACAATTCTATTTAGAAAATATTACAAATAAATAGATGCTTTTAAGCTGACTTTCCGATCAAAGTTTAAAACCATATTCACCAAAGTACGGGTACTTTAATAAAAAAATGAAAAATAAAAAGTCCTTTTTTTCAAGCGTTTTTGGTTGAAGGCGAAGCCCTTGATATGGTTTCTTAATTGGGGGGATTAACCCAAAATGGCGAAACCTGTATAGGCTGTTTAGAGAGAATGAGAAAAACCTTCATTTTTGATTACTGTATTTAACTCCCTTGAATTTTTATTGAAATACTAGGAGAATATTGCTCCACACTATGTTTAGATACTAGGGAGGCATTGTTTTGTTGATGTTTGCTCTTTATAACAAGAAACCAAATTTTAGGAGAATAGCATAATTTAAATATAGGATCTCTTATGTCAATATACAGTTTTCAGTTATGCCTTCCTTCGTCCATTTATAGGTTTTGCTGAATAAATTTGTTTTTTTATTATTTTTCGGATTGATTTTGCATATTGCAACTTAATTGTAAACCTGGTTTAAAAATTAAGGTTTTTGTTAATTTGCCACATATCAAGTATTTTCATCACATATATATTATGGCGAAAGAGCGGGTATCAGGTTTCGCGATATTTGCATCTTTGCTATTTCCCAAAATTATCTTGAAAATTAATTGCGTCTCTTTTGTTCCTGAGTGAGTGCGTGCGTCCTTGCCTTGATCAAATTTCTTCAAAAAAGAGGAATAAATGGCTTTCTCATGCAGAGAATCATGTCCCCTCACCTGATCAGCTAATCTTGGTTAGCTATTTAAATGTCTAACAAGATTACGTTTATTGACATACCATTAGAAAGTATTATTTTCACTTTTACATCGTACTCATGTTGCTATTTTCCTGCATTTCATGGTTGACTGAAAACCTGGTATTTGAATAACAGATATGTTTGGGCAAGGCAAGAGTTGTCGTTGTAAATTGATAGTTCATTTTTTCATGGTTCTCGTATAAACAATAAGAAGCCTAAAATAAAATCAAGTAGATTTAAAACCTCGATTAAAGCCTAGAGGTATGCTGTATTCAAATTTTTTCTACTCTGGTATGAAATTGATTTTCATTAATTTTTTAATACTTTAATTATTGGATCAATATGTCAATATCAGAATATATCTTCTCACTTGTTATTGAGTATCTATTGTTTGACGTTGCATCAACTCTATTTCCTAACTTTTTTATCTGGAAATACTAAAAATTTTCACTAATCCTATTTGAAAGAAGTACATTATATAAGATGGTAATTTATTTGCAAAACAACACCTTTAAAAAAAAAAGCAGACATTGTGTAAACATTTACTGAATATACGGAAGTACTGTCTCAGATTTATTATCCTTATATTTCTATATTTAGACGTGGTATGGTTTTGAAGTTCTTTAGTTGGCTTTGATTCATGTATTTTCATTGATGGTAATGGTTTTTTTCGGCAAGTAAAAGCATTAATATTTCTCCTATGGTTTGGCAATTTGTAACTTTCAACATTAGTTCGAGTATCAAAAAATTTTACTTAACAAATGAAAGTTTCAAAATCATGCTACCAAAAATATTTTATACCATGTAGGCTATCCTTTATTTTTGAAAACACAGTAATTTTTATAGAACATCTATGCCAGCAATTGTTATCCCCGGAGCATTTTCAAATTTAATTTTGGGTATTTCACATTGTTTTTGGGTATTTTGTAAGACTAATGAATACTAACGATATCAAATTTTACTGTTACAGTATGAATTTCCTTATATTACTTTAACTTGAATATGTTTTTACTAAAATTCACGAATAATATTACAACGAAAGAGATGAAAATAAAAAAATTGAGATTTTTCGAAAACTAACCTGGGAGAGATTTTTCAATATTATTATAAAAACTCAGCAAGAGACACATAGAAAGAAAGTTATGTGACGAGAGAAAAACTTAAAGTTTAACACTGCTATTATGTATATATTTTAATAAACATTTTATTATCATGGTTTTTATCAGTTTAAAAACATTTTCAGTTTTATAATCTATTAATCCATTTTATACTTTTTAGTCAAATTCTATGGATCATCAGCAAAATCACCATAATGTTATGTCTGCAAATCTAGAGAGGAAACCAAGTTTTCCTGGTGAAACATCAGTGATAACACAAGCACCAGCAAATTCATCTACTGCATTGCAAATGAATCCTAACATGTAAGTCGGGCTTTACTAATGTCATAGTTATAGTCAGTTAGTTCTACAGTTGATCATTGAAGTGAAGCTTACCTTCAAAACTGGCTTAATTATTCAGTATTCTGCCAAATGCTTTGATACACCATACCTTGAATTACTGGTTGATATATTTTTTTTTTAACTTCATGGATATTGTAACAAATTTGAGATATATTTATATAGGGTAGGGATGTTTGCATAGTTTGTCCAAATTAGATACCTATTATTAATCTCAAATATGAGGTATTCTGAAACAATGTTGAGAGGATAGGGTCATCAATCTGACATTGGTTGAACTCGAGCCACCGGTTATTGAATACTTGAAGTGACTCCAATCGTCATCATCTAACTGCCAGTGAGACTCAGTGATAAACTAGACTCGAGAGTTGGATGATCTTGTGACTAGAGACTTCAATCCCAACACTGTCCTGAAAAATAATCATATTTTTTTTTCAGTAATATGAATTGAGTTATATTTTTTATGAAATATTTATATGTATAATATTTTTGTAAATTTTTATTGAAATATGAATTATTCTGATTATACGGAAAGCATATTTTTAAATAAAAACATTAGATATTTGTTAATATATACAGAATTTGAATTTTTTTATGCTACAATTCATGATAAAATCCAGTTAAAATAACTAATGATCAATATCTATTCAATGATGTTATTCATGATTGTATAACTTCACTTCTGAAACTACCTTATCGAAATCTTTGATTTATTTGTCCCATTTTTCAGGAATATGCACAATGCAAATTCTGTTGGATATCAATACAACATGTCTCCTTACACGCACACAGATGTTACGAGGGTTTCGTCTCATCCAGTTCTCACGTTGTCACGGTCTGTACCAACCCCACATAACAACAATCAAAACCACTCACAATTACCCCATCAAAACTCTTTGCCGAATATTGATGCGAAACAGGTAAATGGCAATCGACAGTGTTTATTAATAATACAGTGATGGTTGCAAGTCTTTAAATCATGAGTTTTGAGTCGAGTTTGAGCCCCAGTAAATTTTAAACCTTGAATCCCAAATCCTAAAAGATTTTATAAACAACAGAAAAGAAAAAAATTGAGTGATATGGACACTTGAAAACAGTTTTCTAGAGTCTTGGGAGTTGGGAGTCTGAAAAACATTTCAAGCTACTAAAAATTGCGATGTATGATACAGAAAACAACCCTTTTTTATATTTTAAAAGGGGGGGGCGACCCTCAAATGGCTACCCCTGCTCAAAAATAACCATATTATGTTAAACCCTACACTTTCATCATACCATGATTTAGTTATGTATTGACAACATTTACACCACCCATTTTGAATTTTGCTGCAATTAGCTCTCGAATTTTTATTAATCGATGTGGTAAATCATTCACCAGAAATTTTCTATTCAAAAAAAAAACTTAAAATTTTTGCAAGTCTCAAATCTAGTCTCTTTAGTGGTTAGTTGGGTGGGAGTCTAGTCATTTTGTTTTGATTTAGACTCGCTTGGCTCGAGACATTGAAAAAGGCGCCGCAAGTCCTTGAATATTACTATAGACCTTACTTTGATTTTACAGAAATTAAAAGAAACATTGACGAGTAATAATCCAAATTTACAAGTCGAACATCCAAGTATGTCATTTCAAATCAAAGAAGAAGATAGAAGCCAGGTATTGGAAAGCCTATTTGTTTCAGACAAATTAAAATATTGTTAAGCACTTTTGGAAGTCCTAAACTCGCAAGTCATAGGTTATCCGAGTCACATTCGAGTTCGAAATTTATCCAAGTCTCATTAGCGGTTAGTTGAGTCTTGAGTTATTTTTTTTAATTGAATCGAATCACCTCAAGTCTCAAATAAATAGTGACTCAAGTTGAGTCAATGATCTCACTAATATTGAGTGCTTAACCCAACCTGATGAGGTAGCATTAGAAATTTCTTATCCTAAGTATGTATGAAATGTAATACCTGATTGACTAGTGATGGCCATGGGGCTTTGAGGGTCTGATACTCCACCCCAGCCCCCCTTTTTTGTATCATTCATAGCAATTTTTAGCAGCTTGAAACGCTCTTTAGACCATCCACATTCTTTTTCGTACCTGGTAGCTGTTGCAGTCTAACTTGGCAATTAGAGATTTTAGAACTTCTTGGGTAATGGGTAATGTTCAACAAGAAACAAATTGGAGTCAATATATATTTAATGAGATTGAATTTAGAAATGCATGAAAGTTGAGATAAACAGTGATTTGATTAGTTCTCTATTTTACAGCATTTGAAATCTACGGAAAATGAAGAACTATTTGGCTATCTGTCAGACGTTAGTTGCTAAAATTGATAATTTTTGAATTGGAACTATATTAAATTATTCCTAAAATGATGAATTTAAGTTATTAAATTCAAGTAATTTTAAAACAATTTTAATTTTTGTTAACATCCCTGGTTGGTCTTTTAGGATTTTAAAAATCATTCAGTTTAAAATAGTTTGCTGCTTTATCGATTGAGTGTCTATGTAAAAAAATCCTATAAAAAATGATGTGATGTTTTGTGTTCAACATTTAAATGATTTTTCTGTAATTTAGGAGTATTTCATCACATAGTAATCGGTCATATTTAGACATCTCACTGAGCTTTTTTGAGAAGAATTCGAATATCTCATTAATTTCTACATTTATTTTTTGTGTCTGTATCTTTAGTTATTGAAACTATTTGGATGGGTTGTTTCTTCAACTTATATATGCGATGATATAGTGCACGTTGACCAAAAAAAACGGAACCCTGTCCATTAGAAACATATTGTATGGGTTCCGTTTTTTCTGTCACCCTGCATTATATCTTCACAGTAAAACCAATGTAGCTTATGTCATATTTTTCAGAAATAAACTTTTTTGTTCTTCTAATATTATGGACCAAGTCTTGAGTTTCAAAGCTGTACCTGTTTTAAATTTGGTGGCTATTTGAATGATTTTCTCGAAACCTTAAAATGAGGCATAAGCTGATTTGGTTCCACTATGGCGATATTGTAAAAAAAATTTAAAGTTTGACAAAACGTGATAACTCTATTCATCGTGTAGCAGAATGAAGTATCTTCATCCAGTATCATTGATGGTGGTGTATCAAAAACCGGTAGGAGGAGAGGAAGGCAAACTGCTCTAGATCCTGACCAAAAAAGAATGCGGTTCTTGGAACGAAATCGGGCTGCTGCTAGCAGGTCTGTTAATATCATGGTACTTACCGGTATTTGATTTTCAAAAATTGGAAATTAGGTAGCCTATATATGTTATTGCTATGGGTTTATATATGGATATTATATTATCTATATATTATAAATGAGCAAAACACAATTATGAAATGATGGTAGTCAATGATTTTACAATGGATACTCAAAAATTGGTGTATTGTAAGATTGCCACTAATGGATCTTTCAGAAATTAAAATCTAATGTAAAGAAGGTTTCATAATTTTCAAACATTTACCCTTTGTGTCTGTCTTTGGAAGTGTTTGTTGTTCGTGTTTCATGCAGTTCTAGAATGATTGCCAAAATTTAAAAAAAATTATTGCTTTCTCTGCGATACACCTGAATTAATAAGGATTTGAATCTACTGTAGACAATTTTTAATTAACAATTTTAAACTATTTAGACATAGATTTGTGTCTCTGTCTGATAAGTTTTCTAGTATCTGTTCCATTCCATGTCGATATTCCCCACAGTTTTGCACTGATTGCTAAAATTTAAAGAAAAGAATACCGTAGTTTAGTATACTTATCTGGAATACACCAAAATTAAAAAAGGATTAAAAACTCATGTCTGACTTTTTGGATTTAAAGATCATTTCGATTTGAACTTGCATTTGGATTTGAAATGCCTCTCGCTTAATCATATTATCCGCTTTCTCTTTTACAAATCTATACTAATGGAATTTACAATTAAGATCTTGGCGTTGTTGCAACTATCCTAAAATGCTCTAATTGAGTAGATTTCTCTGTGTTGCAAGATGCCAAAGATCGTGAATGAAATGAAATTATAAAATTGGTGTACATTGTACTGGTGTACAAGTACATTTTTGGAAATGTAGTTTGGGTAAATTGCCTTTTTTTCCAAAAAATCAGATCATTTAATGTTGAATCAATATTTTTTCATCAATATATATTTTAACTTTGTGACAAATTTTGCTCTTGACTTGAAAATTGAAAAAAAACATTTCCATCAAAACCTGACAAATCCTGACTTTTTCATCCTGGCATATATTTTAAATTTGAGATTATATTTATCAAATTCAAGTTTTATAATCTTAAATTTCGGTGCAGATGCCGTGCGAAGAAAAAACAATGGGTGAATGGACTGGAAAGCAAGGCAAAAGAACTATGCTCGTCAAATGTTAACTTACAGGTAAACTAAGCATTAAAAAATTTCTTTGTTTTTGAATTGTAAGATAAATAATGGGGAATAGGGGAATTTGTACACTCAGTCTCTAATAAAAAAAAAGTATCGCCGCAAATTTTTGTCAATTTTTGTATTATTACAAACAAACTCATCTTGTTATTCTCGTATTCTAAATCTTTTTAGAACGAGGTCGCCAATTTGCGAGAGGAGGTTGCAAAGCTGAAACAACTTCTATTGGCACACAGAGATTGTCCAATCACTCGTATTCAGCAACAGAAACTTGTAAGCGCTGGCGGAGATCCCACAGCTGTTGTTACTAACCCAGCACAGGCTGCTGCAAGCCTTTTAGGCTTATCTCAGGAAGATGGAAATTCAGAGTCAAATGCGTCTGAAGATGTAAAAGGTAAATATCTAGATATTAAGATTGGCCGAGCTTAACCAGTGAGGTCAGAAGAATTTAGAAGATTTTATTCAAAAAAAAATGTAAACAGCTTATGATACATATTAAATCTATCATTGATATCGCAGTTGTTACATTTACTTGGAAAACAAAAAATTTTATTGCGCAACCAGGTACTTACGAAGCAGACTTTCAACTATTCATATATAGACATTCTAAGTCCATATCTGAATATCTCGATCTTTTATTACCGGTACATAAAATTTAATAAATCATATCTGTGACATACAACACTCACTTATTTATAATTTTATTTAAAATAATATACATCCAAAAGATATGCGCCAATAATTAAATATTTGTTTCAATATTGTTAAATAGGTGTATGTAAAATATTTTCATTCAATTTTAATTCATGTGGATGTCTTTAGATGCTGACATGTTGTTCCGGCCACAGAGTTGATATCCCCAGGTAAGATACATGTTCAAAAATATCAAAAAAAATTTTTTTTTTATGAAACAGGCTTCAATCTGCCTCTGTCTCACACAAATTCAAATGGATCATTGAATGGAGATGACTCGCAGGAAAGTAATGGCTTGCATCAGATGCAACAGCAGCAAACATCAGTTCTTGTTAATCACAGTTTTAAGCAAGAATTATCTCCCGAAGGATATTCTGTTTTACCGCAGGTAAAATTTGATTTTTTTGAAATATTAATAGCTTTATTAAGGAGTATTTTCAGGAAAATGCTCTGAACATGCAGCCAATAAGAAGTTCTTAAACTATATCGATAGACCAAACCCAACATAGCATTTTCATTACTTCATAAGTTGATGGGATAGGATTTCCAATCTATCTTTAGAGAGATTAATATGCATCATGTACTCTAATGTTTAAATTTCAGAAAAAAAATATTTTGAAATTCTTACAAAGTTATAGGTTTTATTCAAGCTGGTATACGATCATAGTTTAAAGTAATTATTCACCAAATTATTTTCACAAAAGTTGCAAAAAAAACATTCGTTCTCCTCATTTTCTCAAAACAGTTTTTAAAGTTTCCTCCTACTGAATCAAGACCTTTGAATTCTAAAGCTAATGATTAAACATGTTCCATGGCCTCTTTTCAAGACTCTCAATACTTTATGACTCCTTGATCTTCTATACCAGGGATGGCGAACCACTGACCCGCGGGTCACAAAGTGACCCACCGCGTTTTAATCGTAACCCACCAAGGCACGAATAAAATAAAAATAAAATACTAACATATCTGCGATTATAATTGATAAAACCGGCCTTAAATTAATCTAACAATAGGTAAACTATTTTAATGTACCGTCAGTTGGGCAGTCAGGGCTGCGATTGCTCATATTTAAATTGTTAATTCCTGGCCGGTATGGTAATTTTCAAAACCCCTAATCTTAGACGCATGTCTGCACCGCTGTGTACCTTTGTTCGGCGCTCCGGGATGTTGTGTACCAAGATGACGCATAACCTGAAACCTAACCTGGTACACATACCATGATCAGGTTGTGCGTCATCTTGGTACACATACTTTGGGAGCATCCTTTATTCAGCTATTGGCTCAGACATCGTTTTTGACATAACAATGCAATTGATATTCATATCTCGCAATGACGTTAAACAATGTCATTCGCGAGAACTAGAAGCTACTTTGCATTTTATTAGTTTCTAGCCTACAATGCCGTTTAGAAAACAAAAATTTTCAGACTTGAAATAAAAACCTAGAAATAACAATGGGGAAGTGTAAAAGTGCCTTAATGTGGTATAAAGCTGATCGAAAAGTATAACACTATCAGAGTGGAATTCCCTCCCAAACTCTTCGGAGGGAATTCACCGTAAATAATTTGCGCATCATTCTAAACGTATTTGGGAATTCCTATGCGTGTTTTCGTACTCTAATTTCATAAAATCGATTGCCATAAAAGTCCCTGATAGAAGACATGCTAATAAGATATGTTTCAGAAGTTTCTTATTGCTACAAACATTGATCAATATCTGTGACCCCCTATCTTCTGTTCCGCGATGAAAATATAATTTTTTGACCCATTCTCTGAAAAAGGTTCGCCATCCCTGTTCTATACTTAAGTTTCCTACCTATGCTTTCAATGATTTTTCGTCAGTTATTTTATGCGCTATTTTTAAAAATAAAAACGAATAAGATCAGATTCTTTACAGTCAATTTAACAATAAATTAAAACAGTCATCGTGTATAGTACTCAGTGACTCAGTGAAGGGGGCAGAGGGGCCTAACCGACCATGGTTGATTACCTCATGATTTTGTTTTATCCAGTCTACCAACACATCAGCCATCGTCATGAACAGCAATTATGCGGCCAGTTCCTCTTCTTTGTCAAGCACATCATCGACGTGACCTATAACCTTTCAACTTTATGGGATATCAGGAAGTTCACTTGTGAATTGCAGTAACACATAAATTAAGGTGATAAATATGATCAACACGAGAAAGAATTGAGCCAAGTACGAGCAGGACTCAAATTCGACCGATTCTCATTTCTCAGTAAATTTTTTCCGTTTTATTTTTCTGTTGACAAGGAAGTTCAATTTTTCAACTCAAGAGCGACTCACTACCATAGAATAAGACATACCTTACATACTCATAAGTCTATATGCGACTTTCTGCATTTGAGTGATCTCTTCTGATCTTACTCTGAGCAAACTCGCATAAAAATTATCTATGGCGTTTCTCAACACAATTTTATCCAAAATAGGTTTATTAGAATTATTAGCATAGTTTTGCTAAATATTCTGCTTTTAAACTTTTAACTAGCATATTACACAATGTTTCTATATTCTATATATATAAATATATTTTTCATTGATATTAAAAAAATCTAGAAGGAAAAAATAAATCAGAAAAAGATTTTCTGAATACAAATTTTTGCCGAATTGGAGAGGGGTGCTTTTTACTCTATATTATTTTCTTGTATGATTTTAATGAAATTTACTTTTCGAATGTTCCATGCTTTGAGTAAAATTGGGATGTTACACATCCTGTTTATCTTTTTTTTTTTTTTTAATTTGTCTGCGTAATTATATCCCTGACGAATGTTGCAAAACTCAAGTTGCCTTTATTGCCAATTGCTCCTATAAAGTACAAATATTGATGTTTTTCATTGTTAGATTTGTTTGGGGAAATAATACGGAGGCTTTAAGTACCATATAAAAATATGCTTATATTGATATTAAAATATTCTAATTGCGATTATTTTATTAAAGTGGTTCTGTTGTGACAGTTGTGTAGCTATCGGAATAACTACAAATTCTTCTGCACTGCGGTCTATTCTGATTTCAAGTATTCTTGGTGAATCCAGTTCCTACAAATTCTATATGAACTAAAATCGTTATAACATGAGATGTAATTAATTTCTTTTTGCGCTCGGTCATAACTGGTAATGAATATTATATGGAATTCATGATGGTTTGGATTATCCTTTATTATCCTTAGAGACAACCTATCATAATGTTAACGAAATTCACAGGATAAAATTTTTCATTATTGATCTTTCCATTTGAATTCTTCAGACGGACTGTGCATTTAATATTCACACATGCTTATATGGATAATTTCAAGTTTACATTCTGAATTCATCATTAAGAGTACAGTGCAGTTACTGTATTTTTTCTAAGTTTCTAGCATTTAAAACTTGGATCCTATCCTTGCTTTCCATCTCATGTGAAGAGGATGGGATAATGGACATTTGACTACAATGTTTCTAAATTAGGTGATTTTCAGCATTATCCTTTTTTATTCAACTATTTTTGAACAATTTTGTTTCGAGACTGACATACATCGACCATCTTGGTGTTTTATTTTGTCTTTGTCTATTTTCAAACCATGTTACCTTGAACCGTTTATTGCAATTTGGGCATTGTTTTATTCAGTTTTCTCACCCATTATGTATTGTTGTTTATTTCGAACAACACTACAACTCTGGGTTATGTATTTTTTTTAAATAATATGATAGAATATATTACTTGTTTCTGCGTATTACAAATTTATTATTGGATTGATATCAAATAGGTATAAGGGCATCATTATATCTCTTGGTTTAAGATTTTACAATTTCCGTATTTTTTGCACAAAATATCTGAAACACTTAATCATCAAGTGTCCTTAATTTTATTTAATTGTAATTTTCACTTTTTATCAATATTGTGCTGTTGTTTGGATAACGTAGTTGAATTTGTCATTTTTAATGCTTTTTTTAATAAATTTTACCCAAATTCAACGCTAAATGTTGATTCGTTTGTTTGTAACTAAATTTGTTCTGCAAATATGTCCTAAATGCACATAATCAAAGATTAAGATATAGAAGTTATGACATACGAAGGACTATTTTTCAGAATCCAGATTATGGAATTGTTATTTTTTTTTATAAGTAATGATTTATATCAGTATTTTTTTTGAAAAAATAAATTCCGAATTCTTTGGATTACTCATGAATTTGTCCTGTAGTCGCCCAGAAAACTAAAATCTCAAATTGCTGAATACAAAATTCTCCAACCTAAAATAGCACTAAATATCAAAATCATGCTTTTGCCAACATTTAAGAACGGAGTGAACGTTTCTTTACTAACATCAATGGTCATACCCAACATTTTAGAAATATATTTGTGTTAGTCTGCAACAAGACTGACTATTGAATCACTTAAAATCATGAATATGTTGCAAAATTGAACTACCCGTATATAATCTTTTAAGTCGTAAATAAAAATCCTCTGTCCCTGAGATATTTAGTTTCCTCAAAATCCTCAGATAGCCTGGCAACGAAACTTGCCAAGTTGTGCTAAAAAAAAATTAATGATTATAATAAATGTCTTAAAAATAATGATGTTATGTACATGAACAATGTTCCATGTTTATATTACGATATTTTACACATTTTTATGTTACTATAAATATTTTTTCATTTTGTGCATATGGCGGGTTCTACTTTTTACCAAATTAACTGCTTGATTATAATAATTTTTCTGTTGTGTTATTTCCAAGAGAAAATGAAATTTTGTTTTTTTCCCTTTTTCTATTATTATTTTTCTCCAAATTTGCTACACTATTGTTATATTTCTATAAATTTCTTACTTTCTTTTCTCTCTTTCTTTCTCGTAATAATACTTTTTAATCGGCATGTGGTACATATTATGTAAAATATTGTAGTAACACTCTCATATTGTAGTAATAAACTACAAGCTTGTATACTTCTGTTTTGTCTGTATGCGAGATAGCTTTGAGGCGCCCATTCAGGCAAACACATATCTAATATGGCTCTACTTTCAAAATTGGTATTTTCTCAACTGCATATGATAGCCAACTGTTGCATTATAGGCTTGTTTTGCACGTGTTTCCAGCCACCAGCGCCGTCGCTGCTCCAACTGATTTCCTAAACGTTTCAATTTAACTGTATATTTCGTTTGCAACAAATGCCCGTTGGAAATGATAATGCCAGCGTATACACCTCCGGCAGGTGAAACGTACCCGATTAAAATTCACGGTATAGCGAGTACATGAGGATAGCAATGTTTCAACCACCTATTGGTAATAGTGTATGACTGTATGTTATTTGATTTTTGCCTAAACCAAAGTGTTGCTCGTCTCTGTTTTATCGTTCTTGGTTAGTCGGAAATTTGGTTTAATCTCATACTTGCGTTAAAAAATGCCGCTGTGCGAGACTTAATTCAGAAATCAGTTAACAGATGGTCATTTGCAAGTTGTTGGATGGTCTGGCCCTCAGATTCACCCTAATTTAACGTTTTGGCACAACGTGATAAAAAGTTGCACACCCCTTGTTCATACACTGAAATTTCTCGATTGTGTCCACTGCTCACAAAGAATTATCTCGGCCTTGAACGCACCCTGCCTTTGTCATCACAAATAGCCAGTCGATGGCGATGATTCATCTTGTGGATGCCATGCACGACATAAGAATGAGTACGCTATGAATTCTCAACTTTTTGTCATATCTCCCAATCGTAGACGTAGAAAAATGTTGCATTAACCTTTTTTATTTATCGCATGAAAGCAAAAATGGTATATATAGTATATATTTAAAATCTAAAAAGCAATCAAGTTTACACAAAGTAAAGGTAGTCGGTCGGGTAGTCCCAACCGAAAATATGAAAATGGTATTCCGATTTTCTTTTGCGGTGACGATATTCTTGTCAGATATTCATTGCAGTATCTTCTTATTCTTTATTTTAACTGGATGCACTTTGAGTAATACCCAGAGCAAACTTATAAGGATATTATCGGTGGCTATCGCCATCATTTCATTGATATTGCAGTATATGAAACATGCATAATATATATATATATCAATTGTTTTTTGTCGTATCGCATTAAAAATAATTCTATTTACAATCATAATTAAAAAATACAAACCGCCATGATTGAAAGGAATATAGTTCTACATTCACTAGAAAAAAAAATTGATGATTTCAAGTAATTAGCGTTCGTGTATCTGTTTACGTGGACGCGACGCTAAAGAATTTAATTTGAATGAATCGAGAGCAGCTCCTAGTATTGCAGATGGTTTTGCAACAAACCAACATTCAACCTTCTTGTGCAGATAAGGTACCATCATTGAGGTCTTAGTTACAGGAGTCACTTGGTCTCTGAAGGCAAATTTAGAAAGTAAATAAAACTTTCGACTCGTTTTGATTGCGAAATATCAGTCCACCAGTTCATATCTTACGTTTTTGGTGATCGAAATACCGGAATTTGAGAAAGGAACACTCACCTGTACCATAAATATGTTTTGGATCCAGAAGTTTCAATACTTGCTACATTCTCTTCGCCAGTTAATTGCTTGCGAGGAAATCTTCCAAACACCCCTCCAACGTCTGGTGACAGCATTTCAGTTCCAGAAATCATTAAATCCAAATGAGGAACGTCTTTAGATTGGTGCGTTGCAGAAGTATGATGCAAATTGACCTGGAATGATATGAACGCCGTTATCCTCAACCATCCAGTCTCGTGTTACGGTAATTTACGTCCATTTTTGAAATCATAAGAAAGCACCGAACGTGACGCTAACGCCTGGTCATCGGTCTTGTTTTTATTTGTTTGCTTGATATTTTAAATAGATTATAAAAATACTGTTCAAAAACACATTTGTAATAATTTTGTTTTAACCAATTTTAGTTTATAGAAATCAAGCATGTATATATAGGGATGTTTGATCTTTCGCTTTTCTCTGAGATAAAATCAATTCAATGGACTTTTCCCCGACCTTTGACCCCCGGAAAAATCTTCCTATACTTTACTATTGCAAAACTTTCAGTGCTATTTTAGGAGTGATTTTGCGAGTTGGCGCCTGTAAAATGGGGTATGTGTTTCAAACCATCATTATGATTCAACGCACATAACAATCTGTTTTTTAAAAGTACCGGTAAAGATTTTCAGGCTAGTCTATCACAGCTATTTCTACACTAATTTTTATTACTGCAAGTAAATTAAAACTCCTAGAGAGACAGAGTGATCATTAAATTATCTGATTTTTATTTAAGTTTCCGAAACACAACTGAAAACTAACGAATAGAGTTCAAAAACGCAAAAACGAGGTAATGTTTACAACCACGCTCGAAAATCTATCTGAGTGAGAAAAGTGTCTGAGCGGATGCAAAAAGGGGGCATTGTTACGTCACTTTTCGCATCTTGCTGATTGGCCAATATCACGAAGTAAACAAGGAAGTCGATGCTCGGGGAAAGGTCCATAGAGACAGGGATTGTCTCCGCAATGGTGATGTACGCTAATCGAGGAAATGATATGATAATAAATACAGTTTTCCTTGATTCAAGCATCAATTCAAAAACATATTCTGAGTCATTATTTGCCAGAATATAAATTTCCGACCAATGCAGATTATTTGAGCTTGAGGAGAATATATTTTCGGTAGGATTTAATCTAAATAACTATGTCCTGAAACTTACAATAAAACTGATGTTTTCAGCTACAGTGACGTTGAGAATTGTATGCGCGACGGTAACGTTACTAATTCTGAAGATGACGTGACCATATACTGCTTGATAACTTGCAACATTGACCATCGGCAACTTCAAATCTCTCTTTCTTTTGTTTCCACTTGAATTGTCACGGACAATTGTTTCTCTAGCATTTATCTGACAAGCAAAACATCAAACTTTTATTTCTTGATAAATACAATAACCCCATTGGGGTGCCAAGTGCAAAATGGGAATCTTGTGGATAAAAAATGCAGAAAACAGAGAATCATCAACAAAATAGTCTAACAAATAGACGGTTAATCATTACATTTCCCAAAGACATAATATAACAGTCAGTTGAATTGAACACAGATGTAAAGTAGCCAACACCACTTATGAGTAAAGTTGCATAAAAATGTCCGGTGTTAGTGCAAAATCATAGCACTGACATTACATTCTCACCGTTATAGCCAAATGTTCTTTTCTTAGTAAGATGACGAGCTTGGTAATGAAAATTGCATAACTTTTCTTCGATGCTGAGTCAGGTCCATCTACCATCCCGTTAATAACGATGTCGTGTTTCGGGTCGTGTAACAAATTGAAAACCTTCAAAATAAGTACAATATTTTTGTGTCCAAGTTCAATGAATTCATTTTTAGATATGAAAGGCTTGTTGCAAAAACAGTTACCTGTTGAAATTAATAAAATTAACATATTTTATTCAATATAACAGAAAGAATAGAAGCAGTTGGTAACTGTAGTTGGGGCCCTTAGAATTCTGAATAACAAATTAAATTTCATGCTTTGAGATTTTTTACACTGACTGTAAGTTTTTCCTATGTCAACACTGTAATACCTCTCCACTTTCTCCGAGCCAGTTGAAGCAAGTCGTAATAGAATCACTTAGATGTATAATGAAATGCGGATCACCCTGTACTTGCCACCACGGAACACTGCAAAATAATGATAGACCCGTGAAGGTGCAAAGGTAGATGTCTTGTCGATCAAAAGCTCAAAGATCCTTATATCTGATTTGTCTCAAATTCTATATTCAAACTATGCGGTACTGCACTAATGAACGAAGTATAATCTAGGTAAAATAATCGAATATATTTATTTGATTCAAATATTTGTATATATATATATTGTACATAATGCATGGCAATGCTAAACTCACGTTGTGGCAACAGGACTTCGGGTAGCTGCTGGTCTGGGCGCGGGAGTTGTTGAAATATCCTGTTTTGCGTGCTTATTCTCTCCCTCCGCAATTTTGTTTTCAATATCTTTTTTGTCTTCTGGTTTGATGACGAGCATTGAAGTGACAGGAGTTACGAGTCCAGCACTAAAGACGTTACAATGGGACAACATGTTATGTAGGTTTTACAGGTATTCAATTCGAAAAATGCTGTTTTGTATTTCAACTTTTTACTTCAAGGAATTTGTACTCAGACGGATCAGTCTATTTGCATCGCATATGCAATATTAAATACAGCAAGAATATGTTTTTTGATTGTTCAGTGAATTCTTGGCCCTGAAGTTCACTCGATGTGTTAAACGTTGAGTACAGCATGAGTGAATATTCATGGAGGTTTGAATCTTATAAAAGGCGACATAGGCGAATGAGGGCGCCCTCGTAAACCTTGGATAACTTCAACAGCGAAGTAGGCTAAGTCTGTATAAAGATTTTTTGAGATATCGCTAGATATGGGTGGCAGCTTTTATCTAGCATTGCTTGGAGAAAAAGGCACGAGTAAGCATCGTATTACGTCATAATACAAAAATAAAATTATTCGCTTACGTGATTGATTTATTTATTGCTAATTCTTTAATTTCTTCTTTCAAGATATCATCAGTTTCTGCGTCATATTGGCGAAGAGTTTCAACAACCTGTAAATGCAAATTATTTATTAGTCAATTTTTCTCAAATCACAATAACCATACATTACTACATAATTATGGTATATGATATTTGTATTGAAGACTTACATCAGTTAGAGCAAACGATTTCATTCCAAAATCTTTAACAACGTTGGAGGGAACGGCTCTACAACCAGGAGGCTTTTCATCCAGAAAAAATTGTGCTTGAAGAACTACGTCGCCCTCGGCATTACCTTAAAAATTATAACTCAATAATAGGTGCGACCCAAATGCTTGGAATAACAATAAACCGTACTAAATCGTTGATTTATATAGGGTAAGCTGGACTGGATTTATTCCTACGGTCTAGCTCTAGAATAAATAGATAGCACTTATACCTGTTATTTGGATGACATGTGGCCCTCGATTTCTAGGATCGATGTTTTCTTTGAATCTACCTAAAGCCATAAGTTCACCGCCAGCAAGAAAAGAATCTTTGTTATGAACAATGAATTCGTCAACGATATCTTCGGGGTAGTCAATGACGATATCTTTCAGTAGCGAAACACTCAGTTCGTCAAGATAGTTCTGTATCTGAAATTATCACAGAGAATTACTGGCTTCAGGGGGTAAGATCAGAACCGCAATTTGTAATATATATAGCTTATTACTTTTCATACACACGTACGTGTGACGGTTAATAATTGGACACGTAGTGGACATAACGATCGTTTCAAAATTTTGTTGTTATTGTTGTTATTTGTTTCCGTCAACACGTTTTGAAGAAATCGCTTTTCTCTACAAATACTGGACCAATTGCTTTGAAATTTTCAGTGGTTAAAGGTAAAAATTTTCTCCAGAAGGCTATTACTTTTTTTTTTCGCTATGACGCCATCAAAATTGTGTGACTCTACGTGTCCATATATTTGAGCATAGCTCTCTTGTTATATTTTCAACTCGTCCGTTATGTTTTAATACCCATACAAATAAAAACATGCTACAGAACATACATTCTTAAATTGACATACCTGAAGTGCCGCATTGAGGTCCGCAAGGATCTGTGTCCACGTTCCATTATTTTTAGCAGCAAGAGATTTTAAAAACCCTGCGTCAACTCCAGATCCAATGCCGATAGCGTGAATTGAAAAACTGTGAACATTTTAGTTGTATATAATAATCCAACTTTATGCTATAGTTGTTGTTTGAGTTGTTTTGAGTTTGAATCGAACATCAAAGCTAAACACGGGATTGCCTTTGACGAACTTAAAGACGAGTTGATGGAGTAACATTAAACTAGGCCTCGAACTCAAGATCTTTCATGACGATGTTAGCATAATCTGGACAACATGCCACGCCATCGCTTTGAAAGAGTTGATATTTACAATTTATTTCTTACTTTCTAGTGTTTGCAGAGTTTACGTTTTGCAGAATTCCAGAGGGATCTGTTATCACACCTGACGTAGGTTGTCCATCAGTCACAAAAACAATATAATTTGATAATCGATCGACTGTAACGTTTCCCACATCTGTAAAGAGCAATGGATGTCTGAAGTGTAAACTGCAAAGTGAGGTTTTAGTCACACTTAAATAAACTTAAATATTTCCGGTCTCCATATCAGTGTTAGCCAGAAGTCCCTAAATCGAAATAAGTCGAGTCACGGAACATCCGAGTTCGAGGTCAGTTCAGTCACCGAGGCAAGGTCTCACTGTCAATTAGTTGATTGCGGTTCATTTTATTCGAATGACTAGACTAGAGTAACTTCAAGAGTAACTATGATAAATGATTACTCGATTCGAGTTGAAATAGAGTTACCATCGAGCATTAACCGACACTGCTTGATATATATTTGGAAATTTTAATTCAATTTCAACTAAAATTGCAAATTGGGTTTGTATCTAATCCCAAAAATACCGTAACATGACTTTGATATACGGCATGGCTATCAAACCACTTACCAATATTTAACATTTCAAGTGATTTTTTCAATGCGCCATGGATATCGGTTCCTCCCCCAGCTATCAGATTTCGAATGAAACTTTTTGAGTCTTCAATGTTCGTCCTAGATCCACTTTGCAAGCGGTTTGTTCCTTTCCACGTGGTGACGCCGCTTGAAAAAGTGACAATAGAAAACCTATCCTGCAATAAGTATACAGTATATATTTTTATGTTATAACTCTTAGTTTTTGATTGAAAAAAGTTTCTTCGAAAGAACATTTGTGACAAGTCAATGTATTAATTAAGTTTGATACACATGGTACTATGAATACTTAATAATCGATTCAAAATTGCGATCACTCTTAAATTATTAGTGATAAACTGCAGTTTATGAACAACTTTTCAGCATGATGTACGTTATTGTACGTGACAGATAAATAGATGTTTATTCATCATCCAGTCGTTAGTCAACAATCAAACATAAAACACAAAAATAACTCAGAAAAACGACTAGTAGCGGAATCGGAAGCACCATAAGGTCACTAAATCAAAGAATTTTCCCGGATGATGCACTTGTATTACTGTTCTACTTTCGCCGCGTACTTGTGTCACCGCTGTGGTTAGAATCATTTTGGAATAAAACCTCCCATGTGATTTGATTGTATGTATGCCGATCCGAAAAACAGCTAATCGCTTCAGATTCGCCCCCAACAAAATTGTAAGTCTCCCACACCAGTAATAATTCCTGTATAAATTTTATACTTACTTCCTCGGTGAGTTTATCAACAATATTGATCATAGCTTCCTTCAATTGTGATATTTTATATCCTGACATCGAACCAGATGTATCTAATGCGAAAACCACACGTCGTGGTTCAATTTTTATTGCCGGTGCATAGAAGTAAGCAAAAAATCTGAAAAGCAAAAAATGAAAATTGAATTCAAATCGGTCAATTTTCATAGTAAATGCCAACTATGTACGGTGGGTCGAAATCAACACGTCTTTCAAGATTACATACCCATTATTCAGTACAATTTGTCCCGCGTCAGGAGTTGGCTCAAGTTCATATTCGACGACAAAACTTCCTCCGCTAGATGCCAAGGCTTTTGTTGCTTCATGATTATCCCCTTGCAAGTATTCGACGTGTGCTGAATTTCTGAAATGCAACAATAGAGATATAATAATTAATATATATATCGAAACAGCAATTATTTAAAAATTAAAACCTCATGTTGAAAAATGTTTGAATCTTAAAAGCTTGCGATCTCATTCGAGGATTCTCTAAATATTTATGAAACAAAAGTTCACCTAATTTTCATTTTGTACGTAACAAAAATTTTATGGCATATTTTATGTAACTTGTTTCGACGATTACTTTGACAATCTGTTCCATCTGTCAAACTAGTACAATTTTTGCAGATTCCTATCCTAGAACATGATATGTTATCAAAGCAATATTTCATAATTTAGTTGTTTCCACTCAAATTCATTTAGATATTCTAATGTGAATTGTTAAAGTGGTTATTTAGGGTCGTAGCTACAGCTAATACACATATTGAGAATATCAAATTCAAAATTACGGAAATATGTGCTGGATTCGAATGATTTAAAAATAATACCTTTGTTTGTCTACAACTGTCTTTACGGTTACGTTCTTTCCGTCACTTGATAGAATCGGAGGGACGTTGATAGTTTTTATTGGTTGTTTCTCGCATATATATACTTCGATCTTCAATAAATCTGTTAGTTGGGAACCAAGTAGGATGATTTGGTGTTTGTACCTTTGCAGAAATAAAACATAGAACTGTTTTGTAATGAATATGACATTTCAACCTACAGTGGCGTTTTAAAGTATATGAGATGAAAATTAATCTTCGTCTTATAGGAGTTGAAAATACGAGATGTTTTAATTATTTCTTTGTGAGGAATTCGCCAGGATAAATATCGAAATACTCTTTACAACAAATGTTTCCTGTGATATTAAGTCTGCCGGGTATAACAAAACACGAATGACAAGTAAATATTACACAGTTAGATTTATTTTGTTGGAAGTGTTTACTTTGGTATACAGATATATTAATCACTATCTGCATAATCGTAACACTGATGAAATTTTACATACTTCCCTCTGATCCTCCTTATTAATTGTTGGTAAACAAGACGAAATTCTACCATCTCTCCAGCTTCGATGTTTACGCTTGTTTTGAATGTTTTAGTCGATTCTTTTCTAGTTGAAACAAGACCTGCCGTCTTATTAAGTTCCTGAAATTATTTATTCGTATTTATATTAAGTTTGTTTCCATTGTCATTTCATGGTTATTTTTAGTGAGAAGACACATAAATTAATTCAGTAGTTTTCAAAAAATTTTACAACCAATGGATTGATAAAAATTATGCGACAAAAAAAAAGATAAAAAAGACTGAAACAACTTTTTTATCCAACTCATTTTTTTAATCAGCACTGCAATATTAAAACCAGGCTCCCCGCTTATTTTACAGAATATAACTTATTGTTGGCTTATCCATCGCTTAGTAATGAAAGTCATGTCCGCTTGGTTATGAAAAGCATAATTTTGGTTGGTTTTCTCAGGAAATACCATACATTTGACAATCTCTTATTACCAACCATTTTATGATTGAAATTCAGTTCAATGACAGGGCATTGTCGCCTGCAGGCCATCATTCATCATATAACGTCACAATAAATCGTGACAATTTTGACAAAAATAAGAAATTCAAATTTTTAAGCGGGATTTTGATTTAGTCTTGTCGAGATAACTATTTGTTTATAACAAAAATACCCAGCAAATTTCCAAATTTTGGCCATGGATAATTATGGATAAATTACTAGGGAGTTATATATACTGTATATATATTTCATCGGAACGACGACAAATAATGAAATAAGAAATTAAGCATTCAGAATAGATGGTCTAACTTCAGCAACAGATCTATCTATATATACCTATGGCCTATACTCAAGGAAACATGTAAAAAAATATCATCGATGCACGTAATTCTGTGCGAGCCCATGACGTGGAAAAGCAATTGATCATCCATCAACTTGCATAAACAAGCTTTAGTAATTGTTTTCTTGAAATATGTAGCCGCTTTTTTGCAGGGTTATGTCGCAAAATCACTTTCTGCCAGATTAGTCTATAAAGACTATAATTTGATAGTAATTAACCAAATTAAGTGCTGGTTAATTGTCATTACGTCTGACCAAAATACCCTTCAATACGCAAATCTCTGAAAAATGAAAGATGTTATTATCAATTTGGTATAATTTCCTTGCCAAATTAGGTCACAGCACTGATCAACAATGAATTTACTATTGACTCGTTAAGTCTTTCAAAGACAGAGTGAAATAACAACTATATCTAGCTGGCTAGTGTTTATTTATTAAAATTTCTTGAATTGACTAATTAAATTGTCAAGTATCATTGGACATATAGTGAGAATGGGATTACGTTGACATAATCGGTTGAATTTTTCCATTTTTTTGGTTTATGATCCAATTTACATAATACTATGAAAACATAAAAGCTGATTTTCCTGCGAATGTTCTGTTAAATGTATGGAATTTTACACGAATATTGGAAACTCGAAATTGAAACGAGTAATATCATGATCCATGAATAAGGATCAGACACATAGTCAGAGTCAGACGTAAAATTAAGAATGGTAAATGTTCATATTTTACCTAATAAATCGATACTACCTTATGAAGCAGGCAAAGAAAAGGAAACGGTAAATTGCCTTTGCGCTTCAAGCATAATAACATATCACCACAGTAGGTAAATACTTCTCACAAACATCAATGCTCCATATTCTAAAAAATACAGGTGCTTTGCAATTATAGTCGGGTAGATTTCAATGATTGTATTTACCTTTGCCGCCTGAAACGCTTTTTCTGCCTTTACTTTTTCCTCGACAATTGCATCATATGTTTTCCCGTCTATTATCATTGAAAATCCAGAGATGAATGCTTCTTTTGGTAACAGGACTTGAAAGTTGATCTGTATCAGAAATACATTTTTAGTACAGTATTGAGGTTTGTTTTTAATGAAACAGCATTTGAAAGCAAAAATATTACTTCTTGACTTCTGGTCTTGTCGTTCCTAACTTGACTTGAAATTGTTGTTTCGGCAAATCTAGCAGTGATAACGGTTTTCACATCAAACGATTCTAAAAACAATAAGTAATAAACAAATAACTATGATTTTTATATAACAATGTCGAGTGTCTGATCTGATCTATTGACAAAAGATCATAGGTATTGATGCGATTCTGATTATATGTATTAGAATTCGTCATAAACTATTGACAAATACACACAGATAATTCACTTGTATTTATTTAACTTTAAACTTGTATTTTGTATTATATCCTTTGCATTGACTTTTTACAATCCGATAACATTCAATTAAAATAATAGGTTCACATACTACAGATTTTATTGTATTTTTACCTAACTATAATTAAATCAGTCAAATATTTGATTACAAACTTCGTTACATTTCTTTGAAAACTTACCTGTTTGAGATGCATCCGCCTTCCAAACGCAGAAACACGATGCTGAAAAAATGATTAATGTGTGAGTAATTAAAAATTAGCTTCAGTGTTGTGATTAACTTTAAGTTCATTTTACCGGCATTATGAGGTGTTTCATGCATTTATGCCACACAACGATCTAAAATTGTGCATGCAGATTAATGTGGAAGCACTTGTGGAACACTTCAAGCGAGGTGGGTGAATCACAATAGATTTAATGCCAATTGCGAAATTAAGTGCAAATTTGATGTTGAACAACCATAGGTCGAAAACGTATAATAATAACATTGTTAGTCCAAGGCTCCAAGCACGAAGCTATTGTGACGTGTTTTAGTTTATCTTTTTAGTTTATAAATTGAAAAGTAGGTTGAAATAGAGTTCACTACGAAGTAAAATAAACTTACCCAAAACCGCCACGATAGCAATCTCCTTTAACAGCATGTTACCGACTATTTCACTAACTGCAATATGGTGTAATACTGGAAAATGCAGAGGGGTTTTAATATGAACATTACCGTGTTTATTTCCATTGCCCGCAAAAATTGCCTGTCCTCAAATGTGCGAATAATTGTAGGAATCATATAGCGAAGGACTGGTCTGGTCAGGTGGTAACTTGAAAGCTGCGTCACAATGCAAGTGCCGTTAACATTGCATTTTGGATGGAAAAGGATGAAAGTGTCGAGTCGCGACCTATGGATTGGTATAGAAGACCCATTCACGTTTATATATATTCATAACAAAGCGCGAATATACCTCTATTCCCAACATTTTTATGCATCCTTGAGAGAACTATTTCGTGGAGTTTTATTGTTATCATTTATTACTAAAGACTACGAGTAACGCATGAAAATAAATATAATCAATAAATGCACAAACTCTAACCGAGCACATTTTGATCCCAAAGCTGGCGTTAAAACTAACATTTCAAAAAATTGAGTTTGCAGCAAATCCTGACCCCAACTAAATTTTGAAACCTGCTTTGTAACGTAATTTTGTTAGCTACATGAACAATATTGAATATTATACTAATTTGTCTCATTGGAAACAATTAACTTTGATTAGCCGTAAAATGAGTGGTTATTACTAATAAACCGTGATTATTGAAATAATTGCGCAAAGTAATAGTGAATGTATTGAGGTTTCTGACAGCGTTCTTATTTTGCCAAGTAGGTCTCAGTATCACATATTCAAGTTGAGATTATTCGTACTGAATCACATGGGTTATTTTTTTGTCTTATGCCTAAGCCAAACAACCCATGGTCAATACCTACCTAGTCTACGAAGGCTGTGTGATTTGTCTTCGAAATCTATTCATTTTATAGAGACGAAGGCATAATTTGTGGTCTCTCATTTTTCGATGTCGCATTGTCTGGAGTAAAAATGCCGGCAGCACCATCGATTAATTAATATTTATGTCTTGTTGCAATGTCGTCATCGCCGCCTTAGAACTCGTAACAATTGTTGTATTTGATTCCTCTTGTATTTCTGGACGAAAAAAACAAATTAAATCCACCTTGCTTCATCACAATACTTTTCGATATGTTGTCATTGGTTTCATTCTCAGCAATTAATCATATATAACCATGCAACAATAAAAATATGCCGACCTCGTTTGTACATCAAAATCGTCGCATCTTATCAGGAGACTTAATATGGCCAAATAATTGCAATCAATAAATTGTATCAGCACCCGAAAAGTTCTATTTCACACTCTATACTAGAGAGTTTATTTTGATGTAAGTTATCTGGGCAAAAAATAGTTTGTAGCATAATAGAATTTCAAACCATTTGAAATGTTTGTAAAAATTCACTCTTAATATTCATTAGGTCATTAGAAAAGACGATATCTCAAATGTTGCGACAACAATCCGTATGCCTCCTTTTTCTCGTATAAAACTTAAATGAATCATTTATTGTTCTTATTTGTATGGAAGCGAAAATTACTATGATTAGCGATGTCATATAAATGCCTAAAGATATTTCCTATTCGATTTTATACCTTAACAAACAACGGTACTATTTCGCCCTCAAGTTTAGTTTCTGAAGACTCGTTCTGATGATATCAGACTATTTACACCATTGTATTGCCAAATACGCGCCCTTGGTCGTAATTTAACCCCTATTACCGACTTTTGAAATTATAGAATTTCGATTCTAACCACCGATTTCAGCGAATTCAACGCCAAATTGTGAGTTTGCGTCCCTAAACCAAGGCCCGTTGACATTTTAGAGTAAAAATGTCAATGGACCTATTGTATCACTACGCAGACATCTTTCCCATGTTGTCATTATAACTATTATTACTCTATCGCTATTTAAATTTTTAATTTCCTTTAATGCACAAAATTCCGAAACTGTCTCATTTCATTTAAAACTAAAAATCGTTAACTGTATATTTATATAATATATCATCATCGGAAATTTTCTAATTCGCATTCCGGATTTTGAAGCGCAAACATTTTTACAAATTTGTTCATTTGTTGGGAAAAACAAAAGATGATAAAAATTAAAATCAATGAATATATCTTTTTACCAAAATCTTCTGACCTAGCACTATACTCCACGCTCTAACATGCTTGAGTAGAACCTAAACGATAAATAAAAAGTAGGTTTAATGTTTAAACTTAACGTGTAAACGCTGGCAAGAATTTTCGGGACACTCCATAATAATTATTTTATTTTCTTTCAGTTGCATTCTTTTTTCTCAGGTAACATAATATTAGGGTGACCTTCCTCCTTTTGGAGTATTTGTCCTGCCTTTTCGTTGAAAAATTTGCGTCCTCCGAGGACGATCTAAAATGTCGTCCTTTTCACGGGATAAAATATTTAAAATTATCTTTTGATATGGTAAGAAAATTTTAAAGTAAGTAGAGACTTGTAATTATCATTATACATATGACAAGCAGCACATTGCGTTGTGATAGCATGCACACTCTAATTAAATGCATACTTGTTTATAACATAAAAATTGTTTTGTTCTGTTATTATGTTCCACGTCATTTCACCTTGTATTTCACAATATAGTAAGGTTTCGATTTTGGCAGAAAATTACGTAAACAGACCCAGTAAATTATGCCGAAAAAAATACCTCTATTACACAGGAACTATGGCAAAAGAATTCATGCTTTAGAAAAGATAAACTGATAGCCAAGCGGAGTGCATTACTTACGCCCATGATACTTTCGGGTATGTGGCGAATAACGGCAAGCTCCGCTTACAGTTGCACAATGAGAGTTCAAGCATAAAACAGCTGTTAGAAAAGAAGCATCTTGGCGAAAAAGACCGACTATTTTTTTGCGCCTGGAACTCAAATTGGAGAAAATGTTGCTGTCTCTGGAGCTACCGAGTGATCTGACCAAGTGTAGACAAATGTTGATTAAGATATCCACAATATGAATGGAAGAGAGAGAAAATAATTTTGCAGAAAATAGCAGTATAAGGATAAAATATAATAGAATCAATTTGTATTTTTTGATATATCCCCCCTTTGCCTTCACTACACGCCTCGATCTGATTGGAACTTGACTGCCCGAGGCACGTATGTTTTTTTTTTTGAAATTTTGTCCCAACAAGTCATCAATCTATGCCTTAGGGCAGTTGTTCTTAACCTGAGATACGCGCACCACTTGTGATACGCAAGCAGCTTTAAATTATTTCAACAATTAACTTTTGTATCCGCAGTTGTTCTCGACCGGAGATACGCGCACCACTAGTGGATCGCAAGCAGCTTTGAATTATTGTTCTCGCCCGTTACTATCCACCTAAAACGAAACGACCTTTAAAAAAGGACAATTTATAAGTATAGCCTTATAGCGCTAAAGTCATTGTCATGCTTAGCTGAAACCGCACAGGTGAATTTTAGCAGAAATGCCTTGATGTGAAATCACAAATTGTTCACAACCCCGAAACCGACAGCTCGGAAATATTTTTCTCTAACTCGGATCAATCATTCTTGAAAAAAGCTTGTTGTGACGTATTTTTGTGGATAAAAATATAATATCAATTCATTAAACACACACTTGATTGAACCATGATTAGTCTACTTGTAACTTCACGTTTAATTATATTGATAGGGGCGATGATAATGTATAAAGTACTGTAAGATTGCGACGGTAAAAAAAAGTTTGAGAACCACTTCATTCTATATTGTGAATGGCATGTATATCTGCATATCAGTTGCCATAGAACAAGAGAGCTATGGCTATGAGAGCGCCACCTAGTGGCAAATTTGGATGACGTCATGGCACACAATAAAACGAACCCCATGCATCTTACCGGAAAATTTGAAATAAAGAAAAGTAATACACTTCTAGCGAAAAATTTAATATTTCAGCACTGACAATTTTAAAGCAATTGGTCCAGTAATCAGAGAGAAATTTTTTCGATTTTTTTTTCTGTGAAAAAGAACAACAACAACAACTTGCGCTGATTATTTGGTTTCTGCGAGACTAACTACTTATCTTTCTTCTATGTTTTTGTGCCAGTGGATCCGTATGCATATATTGCAAGGATGCTGTAGCAAGAGTAGAGATAACAATCCTAAGTGATTTAAGAGTTTTGCTGCACACTAACACAAATATATTTCTGTAACGTTTCGTCTGACCAAAGTCAGACTTCTCCAGGCATACATAGTTCAACTATAACACGAAAAGCAGTTACATGCATATTTAAACAATCGGTTTAAAAATATGGGAGTCACGCATGTTAAATAATCAATAAAATCGGTGAATTTCTTGATTAAATAACAGCGGGTGAAAACACATATTTAAATCTATGTCAAGGAATGTCACTTATTTTGGTATCACATTTTCAATTCAAAATGTTTTACGTTTCAAACCTTATTTAAAGTTTATTCGCTCTTCTTATTCTGTAAGCAGATTTTATTTGTTTAATTTTTATCGAATATGTTATCGTCTGTTATGCGGATTATGGAATCGAAATGCTTTTTATACTTAGAACCAGTGGTGGTATTCAGCCGATTCGCGCCGGTTCTATCGTAAGGTTCTATAGAACCGTCTCGCGGAATTGTATGAGATCAGCGAATCGGTTAGCATCACTGGTTTCTTTGCTAAAACAAATATGACTTTTCGTACCAGAACCGGCTGAAAAATATGACTTTTGTAATAGAACCGGCTGACAAAAAAATTTGAATCCCACCACTGCTTAGAACTTGTTAAACGAGTAAACGGGGTCAAAGCTCGATTGGTTGCAGTTCTGACAACCAGCAGAACGGTAACTGTCGTTTTACGTTTTGGGGATTACCGTAATTCCTATAAAAACATTCCGTCATGTTTTGTTTGAAGAGAATTTTTTCCTATAACCTGAATTGGATTTGTAGGCAATTTTCTGGTGAGTTATTGCTTTTAGTCCGTACAGCCATACGGTGTACGTACCGGTACTACCGTACCGTATCAGATTATACCGGTACCTACCGGTAGTTGCCTTTTACCAGTTTACTGTCTTATCCGGAATTTACATCAGCAATATCAGAATATGCAGGCACGGTACTGCTGTACTGAGATACCCAGGATAATTTTTCAAATCACAGTATACCGTACTGGTATACGATAACTTACCGTATACCGGTACGGTATTTCAGTATTTCTGTATTTAGGTACCGGTATCTTATATCTGTATATGCAGTATATGCATTCATTAGATATTACTTTATTAGCGATCATCCTGTCATCTGAAGTCTGGAAGTCCTAGCTTACATTTTCTAAACAAAATTTGAAATTAACTTGTTTATGTTTTTGTATGCATTTCAGCTTCTGCAGCTGCTCGGGTGAGTTTTTCTACGACATTTATAAATTCTTTATGGTGTTCTAATTACGGTTCCTCCAAACTTCAGAGTTTGGTACAGTCAACAATGCGATTAAACCATAATTCAGTTTAGTTACTTTTAAACTTTGCTGCATTACAGTGTTAGCCCACTGTATATAGACTACATTTAGATAGGCCTACCTGCTATTTTTGGCTTGACGCTAAGTTACCTGTAGGCCGTGCATGTTCAAGCTTTTTCCATTAATGATAGGCCTATATCAAAAATGCCTTTTCCAAGACTTTTTTGTGTTTTTATTCTGTATAATGGATTGAAAGTCAGTGTAGTAAAATGAGACGTGTTTTATATTGCTGCTTGACCAAATATATAAAAAAGATAACATACTTTACAGGGATCACAAACTCCAGTTGGTTTCATTGGATTGGGTAATATGGGTGGATCAATGGCAGAAAATCTATTAGCAACTGGACATCGGGTCATTGTGTATGATAAAGTGCAAGATTCTGTGAAACTATTACAAGATAAGGGGGCAGTGGTGAGAGTGTATTTAGGATCATACATACTAGTATAGATCAGTGTTTTTCAACCTTTTTCGAGCCAAGGCACACTTTTTTCAGTGAGAAAATCCCGCACCACCAGCTGAAAATATGGGGAAAAGACCTAATATTCACAATACTGCAATATAAGTGTTATATTGTTAATATAAGATTTTTAACATTGAAGAAAGATGTTGAATAGGACATCCTGAATAGTAATTAAATAAAAACAAAGACAAAAAAGCAAATCGCCACCTGATGCTGCCACCGTCTGATATAGAACAGTACTGTACTACATGATTACTCTGCCGGGTGCTACACCGCATAGACACACAATTTGGAGAATTTCCCACGGCACCCCTGACAATATTTTACGGCACCCCGGTTAAAAAGCACTGGTATAGATAATAGGGCTGGGAATTTTAGTAAGTTTAAACGTTCTGCACTAATTCTCCAAAAATAATTGTTTGCCCATGTTATTTTTGCAGAATTTGCATTTGTTTATTGTCATCAATTGGTCGTTCTTAAAATTTAAAATGACTGTCAAGCCTATTTTGTTACTTGCTGCATTTTCATGGCATAAGCCAATAATTGATATAACTATAGAGCAGACATGGGCAAAGTATGGCCCGCAGGCCAAATCCGCCCATTGGGTGATTCAATATGATCCGCCTGATGCTGCCACAACCAAACTGAAATCAAATTTTGATGTTTCAGCTAAATTAGCTCAAGGAATTTGTTGAGATTACAAATTAAGTTTTGGCACGAAGCTGATTGTTTTCCACCTTTGCTTTGTATCACTGTAAATATTATTCATAAAGTGTAACTTTCCACGTCACTTACATGACCCACCAGTCTAAGTGGGATCCAACCCTGCTATAGAGCTATCCTTGGATCACAGTTACGATCTAACCTAATTGTAACCGTTAATCATCTAAAATAGTTACCTGATTAACTACTCCCTGGCCTAATAGATAGACACATATTGTAGTTTGTTATTTAATTTGGAGAATGAGGAACTTGTGGAGATACAGACCTCTAAACTAAAATTATAATAAGTGAAACATGTTCTGCTTAAACAGAAATGTTTTGTTCGCAATATTATGATTGCACATACGGCATAGCGTGCCCCATGGTTGGGCAAATCACGGCCCACCATAGTGTTTCATCCTGCTCACTTGTGCCTGCTGGAATTATGACTATAGTTTTTATGGATATGAATTTCCGTTGAAAATATTGATTAAAACAGCGAATCGTTGTCTAAAATAAATACTGTAACTCCCATCATATTATCCGCACCTGAATATAATGTTAAAATGATCCACATATCCCTCAAACTCACCCGTCCCAATTATGTCATTGTAAAACCCCAGTCTGGATTTCATGGCCTTTTCGAACGAGAAATCGGGCGTGCAATCAGAAATTCCCGCGTGCAAATAAGAATTTCTGGCGTGCAATTATAGCTCACGGCGTGCAAAACAACTGCGCCCGCTAAACTGATTTCGAACTAAGATACCTCTCAATACATCCGCGTAAAAATAAGTTGGATCATAGCAAAAATGGGCGTTTGACCTTTGACCCCCAAAACATCATTTCTATATTTTGTCACTAATTTTGAGAGTGTTTGTGCGACTTTAGATACCGGTACTGTTCAGTACATCCGTGTAAAATTATTGTATTAAAAATACGCTGAATCAGAGCCATAACTGGCCAGCGTCGGTGAGGAGGCGATTTTTCTCACGGGATTCCTATCATTCAACACGATATGGTGATTTTTGCTTCGCATTTTTCGATCAGGCCAAATCTTGCAAGCAAGTATTAGTCGACAATTGTAAAGTTATAATTTTTTGGCATCTTTATATTACTAGATTATTGATTTAAAAACTATTTAAACCGATTTACATTGGTGAGCAATTGCAAATTTTCGGCGTGCAAAATTGAATTCGCTCGCGTGCATTTTTGTGGAGCGCTAGCGCCCTCGGGCGTGCATCTGCCATGGAATCCAGTCTGGGTAAAACCTAACGCCTGCGACTAGATCTGCAAAATACATGTTTTTTGGGACCTTCCAGGACTTGTTTCGTGCGGCTGTGAATCAGTGTTCACTATTAGCGCACTTTTTTGCGAAAATTGCGAAGCACTTTCGCAACTTTTTTTAGGGACTGCGAAATAGCACTTTTTTCCGATTTTGAAGAGAAATAGCACTTTTTTCCGATTTTGAATGGAATAAAAATTCAAAGTTAACAAATATTTTAGAGTATTAAGTTGACAAATAAGTAACATACTGGTACTTTTGTAACTCAATTCTGCATATCATAACGATATTTACCGGAATTCTAACCTATGAGATGCCGACATAGGAGATAAAGCTTTTGCATTAACAGCAAAATTCTTGTTTATAATATGATTATTATACAAGCACACGGATTCCGCTTCTCCCGCAAAAAACGCTCCCGGGGCGTTTCTTTGAACGAGAGTGGTCATGTGACTATCAATGATATCGATGAATTCAAAATGACTATAAAAAGTGTTAGTAACCTGTTTTAGTCACTTTGGATGAATTGTGACCAAACTGCACGATTTTCAAATCAGACGAAACTTTTAGCAGCATGTCACAGATTTGCAAAATCAACAAATTCACAAAATACCATTAAGTGCCATTTTATTGTAATCACAATGTTGAAAGGACCTGGCATTTTCCGAAATTTTGCGATATTTACACAACTATTTCTCATTGATATGCGAGGAGGGGTGGGAAAAATTCAATATTTTTTTAAATCGAATATTTTAAGGAGTACCGAATAAACGTGGTGGAAACATTAAAAAATCGGCAACAAAGCCTTTTTACTGGTTAATTCCGTTGTAATCGCTAATTGTTCTTGTCACCGATCGTTTTGGCGGCGATATCTAGGTTTTGGGTAATCTATATTCCCGCCCTCTCTTTTTTACAAATATGAATTCTTGTGGGTCAGCGGACATCGAAGTTTTATATTTCGGGTTTACCCGTTTGTTCACATCGGCAACAGCTGTTGAAGACATTGAGGACTCAAATTAACATTTGCGCTGGCTTTAATATTACCTATCAAGATTTGTAAATTCACCGTCCCAATTTTATGCGAATGGTAATATTGTCCATACCGTGATGCAGATGTTTATTAAGACGATAATTAACTTTCTCATGTATTTCTATGGTGATAAACTTCGCAAATCTGAAATTGTGCCAATCCTGAATGTTGATTTGAAATAGTGATTGAATAATTCGGCTATAAAAGCATTTCTGCGTGGTCATAAGACGAGATGACGTTAATGAACAGCACTTCTTTTACAAGATATTTTACGTATGCGACTTAATGCTAAAAAGATTGGGCTAGAGTGCTTTTTTTTTCGAGTGCTCAAGTGCCTAATAGAGGTCAGGCGCTAATTGTAACTAATTCCCTCAAGTTTCAACGTGTTTCCAACAAAACAATACCCCGGCGATAATTATAGCTAAAATGTTACCGATCAATTCACAATTTTATTTATGGAATTTGCAAATTCACCAGTTTCTTGACGATTTTGATATTGTCACGCCCTAATTATTAGTGCAAAAAATACTCCCCTTCTTCCGCGGCGGTTTGACGGGTTCTTTGTTCCATTCTTCAGAAAGTTCTGACACGGGGATATAGAATACTGAATCCGGAGGGTTGAATCCCTGTCCACTTACTGGTGATCCGTTTTGAAATGCGTGAAACATTCTCTATTTTAAATTAAATGACGTTTCGCGGGCTAGAGTTTTCCCCGAAAATGATGTGTTCCAGACGTTAGTTAGACGATAGATAAAACATTAAATTAATAATTTTCGTGACGCCCCGTTTTCGAAAATACAAAGTTATATCGCAAAAAAATGCGTTATGATACATTTGGAATGAAACATTATTTACGGTGAATTCAGATCACATTTTACTCTCCATGACACCCGGTATCCGAAAATACAGTTGTATCTCGAAAAATGTGTTTTGTTACATTTAAAATAAAACATTTTTGCGATTAATTTAGATCATATTTTGCTTTTCACGACACCCGTTTCCGAAAATACAAGGTTATATCGCGAAAATGTGTTTTGTTACATTTAAAATAAAACATTTTTGCGATTAATTTAGATCATATTTTACTTTTCAGGACACCCGTTTTCGAAAATACAAGGTTATATCGCAGAATGTGTTTTGTTACATTTAAAATAAAATATTTTTGCAATTAATTTAGATCAAATTTTACCTTTCACGGCAACCCGTTTCCGAAAATACAAAGTTATATCAGAAAAAATGCGTTTTGTTACATTTATTTTGCATTCCCAATAAAATACATATTTTCCCTAATTAAGGTCCTCGATGAATCTGTTCCTGTCGTTCAAGCTCAACACACGTTTGGACGAGTGTGGGGTGGTTTTTTGATCGACGATAACTTGAAAAATTGCCACACGTTATTTGTATAACGATAATAACTGAAAATTAAGATTTTATAATAGAAGTGAATTTGTCTCAAGATGGTATTTTACGATTCCTGCCCACAGAAAATAAACACGCTGACAGGCTTGGTTATAATTGATATTCGTTTAATTTATTTTACACTATTAATAAACGCGCCACACCAATTGCGACCATATAAATTGCAGTCGCATCGGTATGGACTGTATGTTTTTGGCGCTCTCAAATTAATAATAATTTTCAACAAAACAATACCCCAACGGTCTATAAAGCTGAATTCGTTACCGAATAATTCGCAATTTTATTTACGGAATTTGCAATTTCAAGATCTCACTTGACGATTTTGATGATGTCATGCCCTAATTATTACTGCTTAAATGCCTCAAAAGACAACAAATGTAATCATTTTCGACGATAACAGGCGCAACAATTCGTAAACGAGCCGTTATAACGAAATTCGCGATTGATTTTACCTCTCTCTTGTTTACAATTTTAACATCCCACCGGCCATGTATGGTCGAATAAAATGTTCACATATTCGAAACATGCCTTGGCCAAGGATGGAAGGGATCACTAAAGAGCTAATAGAAAGTACATACGCGAGGGTATGATATTAATATCGAGAATATTTGTGAGCATATCATAGGACGGAAATATTTTGCACCCGGCTGTTTGTTGGCCGAACAACGATACGCTAAAGTTAATTGATCGAATACAGGGAAGTATTTATTTATCATCTCACTTGCGAACATCGAGGTTTTGGCGGAATTGTACGATCATGTTGTCTTTCTTAAATAATAACTTTTTCAATAAATGTTCATTTAATTTTTCGTCTTTATTATATGTCTGGTTTTCATTTATTTTAAATTCGAAATTGTCCGAAATACTCCAACAGGTGTATAGGTACAATAATAATAGTACTTACCAAAGTACCTACCAGGGAAGTTTAATACACACGATGTGTAAAGGGCGTCGTAACTCCAGTTTATTATTTATAAATTTTTTTACATTCTGCTTAAAAAACAACGGCAGTGATCTCACGTAACTCTCGCGACCAAATCTTTTTTGTTTTGTATGGCATCGTCTTGGCGACGAATTTATTGCCGACTGAATTTTAATTGTGTTTTAGGTTAGTTATTTTCTGTTTGTTGGTTTCTAAACTTTACAAACTTGGGTAGCAATTACTATTAATGTGAGATTTGTGCATATGAACGATTGAATATCGCGACTGGATGTCCGATATCTGAGAATGCGTAATTCTCTTTCAACATTAATTTTCAGGATATCAGCGTTCATGTGGTCGAATAAAAATTATTTATCAAATGGATTGGTATTTCGAGACACTCTCAAAATTATTTGGGATCCATTATCATATCATTCGTTTATTTTTTATATTCATGTTTTTCTCAAGAATCACCCTCGTTATATTTAGTGTACCTTCGCAAAAGAAAACTCTTTGATGTCATCGTTCCTATTAGTGTAATTGAAATATATGGAAACCTCGCAAGTGGCGTTGTGATGCGAATATTTGATACTAGGTCAGCAGCATTACAAAGAGTGCTATTTATGAATGCTGAAAGTACATGACATTACTAAACATTTTGCCAATATATGATGTTTTCTGCCCGATTTAAACTAACTCGCACGCAAACCAAGGCATGTGGACATTTAAAAATTACTTGTCTTTGGGTAAGCTCTGAAATAGTATAATATAAATGTAAATGAGAAATTAGGTCACGCTAGCTCACGAAACGGGAGGATTTTCAAAGTGATCTTGTGTAATATTTCGGAGAAAAAAGTTTGAAAGGAAAGTGGGTCAACCTATCTCCTAAAACAGGGGAGTATCCTGCATAATATTTCGGAGGGAACGTAGGTTAACCTATCTTTTAATAAAACAGCCGGTGGCGACTTTCAAAGTGGTTCAAAATCACAAATTAATAATTATCAGATTAGGTTTAGGGATGAATCGAAAAGTTGAATTTCCAGCGCACCTAACCCTAATTAGTTGATTGCTATTTATATTGGGGGGGGGGGGGGGATTATTTTGCACCGGATTTGTACAAACGATCCACCCTGTAACTAATATGGTTTCCAGCCGGCCTCGTGTCTGTTAGATGGAAGGAGTAACAAATGTGAAAGTCTTTGCTGTTTACGCGAGTAAGCAACTGACACCGTGATACATTGCATGAAAGTTTTGTCCGCGGCAGGTGTTAGCAGATGTCATTTCGTTGCCGATGAATTCGCTTGTTTTAATTAAACATGAATTCGCTCAAAGGGAACTCGGTTAACGAAAAGGCTTCCCTTTAATTCATAATATTAACCGGAGGAGCGCTTTTTCGAGTATCTATGCCGTTTTAAATGAGTTATATGAAAGGCTAGGGCACCTAACTCGTTAAAATCGGCAAAAGCACTTTCGCACTTTTTTTTTGGACTGCGAAGCACTTTCGCACTCATAATTTGCTTAGAGTTAACACTGCAGTGTGAATGCTGCAACTTATTTTTCTCTTCTGCGCATACATTGATTTCAGCCTTTATTTTCAGTTATTCTGTCTATACTCGTGTAACTTGCTAATCTTCCAATGTTATTTAAATGCAAATTGAACCAAATACGCAGGCGATTGTTATCGACGCTGGTTATTTGTAAACGAACTGTTTTTCATCCATAACTTCATATTGAGTTTTGAACCTCCGGCCTAGTAACCAAGTCTATTATCTGTAAGTGGCCCACTGAGGAAACTACGGTAATTGCACACCCCTGGTGTAACCTCTCCATACTTGCATTTCTCACTGATTAGTTTTTTACAATATTAGAATAAGGTTTATTTAATTTTTGTTTGCTTATTATAGGTTGGGAAAAACCCTGCTGAGGTTGCTCAACAGGCTGAGAGAATCATTACTATGCTTCCTAGTAGTCCTCATGTTCAAGAAGTATATCTAGGACCAGATGGAATTTTGTCGTGAGTTGATATCAATATTGGACATGAAGTGTACATAATATATGGATCTTTTTGATATATTGTTTGTTTAGGGGGTATTATTGTTGTTGCGGAAAAATTGCTTTTATATGTTGCTTTTAACTAACAGATCAATCGATTTCAATTTTTCTTCATTTTATACAAATAGGATAGGATTTACATATTTACCCTGGAAGAGAGGAAAGCCGATATGGGATCAGTTAGCCAGTTATTTATTTTTCGGAAGCATGGATTCAATGTTACCAGCGGTTACATGAACCACCCTACAGTGACGAGGAGTCCAGTAATCCTCTCGCACATAACTATTTCTGCATGGGCTGCGAACCCACACAGGGTAAGCAATGGTGCGGTGGCGATGTACCGGTATTCCTAACGCTTAGCACGATGCGGCACACCGCCTGGCCATATACACTTCAGTTTTTTTTTCACCCAAAGTTTTGTTGTTTCATCTACATGACATACTGGGAACTTCATTTTTTCATCAATAAATTCTGTGTCATTAGTAATGACTAGGTTCTGTTATACCCAACATCACTTTATCAAAACATTCCAGCGAATTCCGAAAGTTTTCAGCGCTGTATGGTAATATACTCACCATCATGTAACTAGCAGAATTATGCACGGAAATGAAAATAAAAATTGTTCATGATCTTGAACATTATTTATCATTTTAGTGCGGTGAAAGGAGGGGCATTGCTTGTAGATTGTTCCACAATTGATCCAGCAGTTGCGATTGAAGTTTCCAAGAAGGCTTCTGATAAAGCTGCCGTTTTTATGGATGCTCCAGTATCTGGAGGTAAGCTATTTCAATTTACATGTCGATATATTTGTATAGTTTATTGTTCATAAACATCTGATTCAAGTGCTTGCTGCTAAAAAACTACATAATTTTTCTTTATAATTATTTCATATCAGAATTTGGCTCGCTAGAAGTGTGTGCGAATTTTTTCACGTCAAGTTGTGTCGCCGAACCTGTTATAGAACTAAAATAAGGAAAATCTGAATAAAATTATGGCCTAATCCTAACCTGGTACACACACTACGAGAGTACCGAAAATTCAACCACTCAGTTTTATGTCTTGATTTAATTTTAAAAGTAAATAGCAACAACAAATTGTTTTTTATAGGTGTTGTTGCAGCTAAAGCAGCATCTCTCACTTTCATGGTAGGTGGACAGGAGACTGAATTTGATGCTGTCAAGGAACTGCTTTTGCATATGGGGAAAGTATGATATTTTTTCGTTTGCGGGATTATATCAGAAATGCACCTTTATCACAGGAATTCCGATACACTCGTAGTGTGTGTACCAGGTTAGGGTTAGGCCATAATTTTAATCCGAATTTCCTTATTTTAATTTAGCCAATTGCTAATAGGTTTCAGTCCCTGTACACAATTTGATATAAAGTAGGCGAACAAAATTAGTTTCCTCCATATTGGTACACACACTTCTGAAGTGCCGGAATTCCAATACATAACATTCTATCACCAACTAAAAATTGTGTAATACAGTGGTTCCCAACCTTTTTGGCTCGCGACTCCTTTTGGTGGTTTACACATACCACGCGACCTCCCCCTTTTCACTTTCAATACTAATCAATAAAATAAGCGATAAGCGGCAAAGTGAATATTGCGTTATTTACATTTTCATCAAGCTGCAGTTTTACTCAATGTGACGGCTGGCATTGAAACCGCTTAATTCGTGGTTGAGTTTTTGACAAAGCTAATCTCATATCATCCTCGAATTTCATTCGATTTCGTGCCTAGGTACGTTGTGGCAAACAGGTAGCAGAATTCAGAACCTATTTCAGTCAGTTGTGGATAGGATTCATACATGGAGCAACAGAACAGTGATCTTTCACAAAATAGGTCACGTACGACCAGTAATGAGCTGGAAAAATCGTAACAAACCGGAAGGCACCTAATTCGCCAAAATGTAATATATTTACAACACGACGCGGACAGGATGTTTTGACTGTCCTAAGATAGAGTCGAAGAACTGCAATGCAATATGATTAAATAGATATCTGAATTATGTCTGTGCAGAATCACAAAAGTATTTATAGCAATTCAATACAAATGTTATTTTTTAGAAAGGTATAGGATGAATTTCCATGGGGTCAGTTGCAGAGAAATATCTATTACACGTTACTTGTGTACTAATTATTTGCGTGATGTGATGTAGAAAGAATTATGAATCATAATGTAACAAAACATAAACGAGAATATCGGTCGGAGACCTAAGACTTATCGATCGAAAGTTAGGGGATCCTCCATTCATTCACTCTGACTCAATAGTGACACTGCGTGTCTCATCACTAATTAATTAATAACTCGCTTATTATACGACACAATTCATTCAAAATCAATACTGGCCTCTGGTCCGAGCTATGATGAATGCACATGCAAAATTTGGAGCAGATTAAACCTCGCTTTCGTGAGATATCGTGTGCATCTAACAGACAAATACCTATCGACATACTTACCAATCTTAAGATCGATAAGTAATAATAACTATTTTAACCAGAGAAACTAGACTTTTTGTACCATAACTTTATTTTTACCAACAGGAATGCAATAAAATGTCCAACAACCAGAACGCCGTTCCAGTGCGTTCCGGCTACAGCTCACCACTGCGTGCGACTGAATCACAACAAAGATCAAAAAATTGATTTTGCACGTCCTCTGGTACAACGGTTACGTGTAGAGCAAAAGACAAGCCTACCCTCCAGTAAACCCCTTGGTATCGGAATCTCGGCGTTTACACAGCATTGCTCTGAAGCCCGTGTGTTTACCGAATCGCGGCGCGAGGATATGCAGATGTTTTCGTGTGACGTCGCGTTCTATTATAAATATGTAACCTCAAGATTTGTATTATGTTCTACTGTTTTGCAAGACCTTCGCGACCCCCAGGTTGGGAACCACTGATGTAATATGATGTCACCAATCTTTCTTCATTCATTTCATGATATTTGACATAAATCATCATTTTATTTCATTAGAGTATTATGCTTCTTTCTGATTACTGCTCCTTTTCCATTACATATAAGAAAGTAATCGAATCATTATTGTATTGCGAAAACACTAACTTTTTGACAAAAATGGTAATTATGAAGCATAACGAAGCTTTAACGACTTCTTTCTGATCAAGGTAGATGTGTATGTAAAGACTTTCTTTTTGCAGAACTGAAATCCAGCCTGTTGTCTAGCCGATTTATTTTATATGGTAAGCGGGTGGACATTGGTGGGATCTTTACCCCATAATGTCAACTTACTTCCGCCTAACCGTTCAAACCACTCCCCATGGGTTCGGATGTCTAAGACCCATAATGTCTGGCCATTTATATTTACATACTTTTAGAATGTAATTCGATGTGGAATAGTTGGCACAGGTCAAACTGCAAAAATCTGCAACAACATGTTGCTAGCAATATCTATGATTGGAGTATCTGAAGCGTTGAATCTTGGCAGCAGGTAAATGACACATTCATTTTTGTTGTAATTTTTGTCCAGATATGGCCTTCTTTTTATTATGTCTAAGGTCTTTTGTATGCATATTATACAACTGGTAGGCTTCCTGTTTGTGGAACTCAGTTTTACTGTAGCCCCGCGCCTTACAGAATCAAAAGTACAATGTTCTATATTAGACCACAGTGTGACTTTGCCCTAACACAGCTGTCGTTATGGTTACTCAGATTGTTGGTACATGGTTTTTTTCGTTTTTGAAACGCACGACTACTGGGCATACCACGTTGGCATGCCTCAACATATCTATTTTTTTTTTTTTTTCAAATAACATACAGTTCGACTTTTTGTTATTATTTTCTTGTTAGACTTTCTCATGGGTGCCGCTGCTCGATACCCAAATTTGGTTTCTCGCTGCTCATTTCACCCTGAAATACCTCCTAATTATTTATTGCAATTTGTATATCAAGTGTTCTTTCAGTATGATGGGAAAATAAACTACTGATTGATGTTTTTTTGCAGTTCTTTTGTTAAAATTGAGCATACTTGTGAGAATAAAAATAAGTCAAATGATAATTTTATTCAGGCTTGGTTTGGATCCAAAGACTTTATCGAGTATTATGAATATTTCTACTGGTCGTTGTTGGTCATCTGATACCTATAACCCGGTGCCAGGAGTCATAGAAGGTGTACCTAGCAGCAATAATTACAATGGAGGTTTTGGAAGTGCACTCATGTGCAAGGTATTATGGTTGTTGGATCAAGCTATGCGTAAATGTGTCTGCGTTTGAGTCATTGGCATCGAAGTCTCCCAATACGGTGGTTTCATAAATGATGGCCAGGTTTTGGCAAAAACTATTGACAATGGTTAGGTACATGGAATAATTTCTTATACCGGTCAAAAAACCGATGTCATTTTAAAATTTGTACTGCAAAATAGTTCATGATATGTTAATCATTAGAAATTACACTCAAAATTTTACTTTTTACTTGATGCCTGGCTTAGGTTGTTATAGGTATTTACGCATTTTTTCTGGCAGGACCTTGGTCTGGCTCAGACTGCAGCAATCAACACGCAAACGCCAACTCCCCTCGGTTCACAGGCTTTGCAAATGTACAGAACAATGGTGATGAAGGGATATGGATTAAAAGATTTTTCATCAGTTTACAAGTACCTCAGCACGGAAGAAGAATGCGAGACCAAAAACTGAAGCGGTTCATCTTATTTTCTGCTTGCTCTTTTATATAATATTGAAGTGTTTTTTCAAAGTGTACCAATCAAGTTTTGCACTTTTATGGTTACCTAGATGATATTGCCTTTTGTATTTGGTTACTTTAAATCATGAATCTAAACAATATTTCGAAGTCTAATGGGTTGTTGGGTTTTTGTAAGCTGGTATCTGGACAAGGTACCAGCTAGTTGGTTAAAAGAGTTTTGTCAAGGTCAGTGGTGACTAAACCATTGGACACTACACTACTAAACCATTGGCAGATATTTGTATTCATGAGCAGAACAATTTTGATTTATTCCAACTGGGAATAGTCCTTTCCCTAATCCCGATGTCGGAATTTCAATGTTGTATCTATAAATGTCAAGACGGTGCCTATATGGGAATGACGTCCTGTGATCGACAAAAGGAGAATGAATTGTCTTGTGCAGACAGGACCAAGCCTGTGAGATGAGCTCGTGTAACTACTCATTTAGAACAGACGTTTGTGCCCTTATTTTAGTCAAAACACTCCTCTATTTTCAAGTGTTGGCCATGTGACAGCAGTGATTAGCTGCAGAGCTGACTTTAAAATGAGAATATCGGTCGGAGACCGAAGACTTATCGATCGAAATTACTGTTTCGAATCATGACCTATAGTGACGCCGCGTGTCCCATAACTAATTAATTAATTACTCGCTAATTATACGACATAATTCATCCAAAATCAATAGACTTTTGGTCCGAGATATGGTGAATGCACATGCTAAATTTGGAGCAGATTCAACCTTGACTTCTTGAGATATCGCGTTCATCTAACAGACAAATACCTAATAAACTCTCATTCTCAAGTAGGCTATATTCAAAGTGAGTAAACTCGCGATGTTTTTATCCGATTATTATGCGATTGCGGCCCGCGAGACCTTCTCAAAAGTTTTTGCGACCCAACCTTGGACCATCCTGACTTATATATATTACTGGCGCACGATACGGGACATCTGACAGTAATAAAAATTTTAGAACTTCAGCTCAATGATTAAAACAATGGAAGATCTTGAAAAAATGCCTATGTTTAAAAATCGGACAATTGTCACAGAATTGATTCGTTTATAATTTATGTATCCGAAGGCTTGCGAGATACGGATCTTTTTTACAAAGCCCTCGCTACTATTGCGATATTTGCAAAAAACACCACGTTCTGAAATAATAAATTAGTAATTAACTAGTTGCGGTTCAGATTCAGGTTAGAAAAGCGTTCAGAATTTGAATTTTCGGCGCAATCTGCATTCCTCGCCCTTACCCTAAAACCGTAACTGGATTATTTTATTTTGAGCGGAGGCGGTGGTGTTTTACTGGCGGGTGTTTTGTACATAGCAGTGATTTCCCTACCATAAAACAAGCCACAGGTAGCCATTCATACGATGCCATATGCTAGATGAGCAAGTAACTTCATTAGTCACTAGCAGTTGCAAAGTACTTGCTGAAAGCCGTGCTTGTTATTTATTTCTCGCGAATTCTATCAGCTAAATATTATAATTATTATTAATTTCATCACATAACAAACTGCCATGCTAGGTGTATCTAAAATCAAGTTTAGAGCCTATTTTAGTGCCTACTTCTCAAAATTTTGTCAGTGCGCTTAAACGCGCCCTAAACCCCAGCCGTGTCGCCGCGGACTTTTCCTCGCTCCCCTTTTCGGGCCCTACAATTTTATTCTGCTGTGTATTTAGGCTCACCGTCAATCAACTTGGGGGACCCCCTCGTGTACATCATTTCTTGAATACATACCAATTTTTCAAGAATACAAATAGTATGCGGCTCTCAAAACCTAGTTTGAGAATCACTGCTCTAAGGTGTGCGCGTGTGGGCGCGCTCACAGCTTTCAGAGGCTGCGCACACGCATAGATTTACTGCGCACAGACGTATTTCGATGTAATGTAACAATGTGCTCGGTTGGCAGGTTGAGAAAGTTTGTTGTTGGCCCACTTATTACCCGGTTAGAACGCCAAAATTCCTTCATTGGTTTTTGCACAAATATTAGTCATTTCCAAAAAAGTGCGCACACACCAAAATTTCTGCGCACACATACTACAAAAAATTAGAGGGAACATTGGGAGGGGGGAATGTAAATCGGGAAATTAGCGCTCCCGAAGTATGTTCACCAAGATGGCGCACAACCTGATGACCCTAACTGGTACATATACTATGTTCAAGTTGTGCACCATACTTCGGGAGCACCCGGAAATTTCCATAAAACCGTCGCCGAAATTAGGCAGGCCACTTGTGAAACAGCCCACTTTAACGACGGATAATGTTTTTCTGTCTTGTTGTCTGGTAAGGATATTGCTTTTGTGTATAGTATTCAATTGGCGACTAATCGGAGTCTATTTATAATGTCTTGTGTTGTATTAATTTAATTGTGTGTTTATTGTAACCTGCGGTTGCATTCACAATATAAGAACATAACAACAAAATATCACGACAATCCACGACCATAAAAGTGTTTTGTTTCAAACTGACCGATTATATTTAGTTTGAATTCGTATTTTTGCGATGTTACGAATTATAAAAATTTGATGTGTTATTCAACACCGATAATTCTACCAGTACCACCCAAGATCAGTTTCAAGATATCAACGTTAGAAAAATCCCTATATCTGCGATAAAATCAACTTTGTGGTATTTCAACGGAAATTCGGATCTCGAACACCCGAACCCAATGGAGCTCGCGGTCGAGCAAAATGACGCCATCAGAAACCTCAACCGATACAGGTCAACAAGATTGACAGACAAAAATCTTGGTATGCAGTTGAGAGTTTCCTAATCTCCAGTAGGGCCTCAAAAAAGTCTCCAAAAATCTCACTAAGCAAAAAATGCATTGAATGTTTTATTTTATGCTGGAATATACCATTAAATAACTTCAGATGTACGAATGCAGTTGTTCGTGTTTGTTAATGAAATTTAATAGGTATCATGGGATGAATAAATAGTTGCGCTGCCCGGCCCGCTCACTCAGCGGTGACTTAAAAAGTGGCTCGCTAAAGCAAAGTGGTTCGTCACCTCTGGTCTAGGTCATTAAGATATCTGATGCCACACACCTTTCAAAGGAGATTGCCAACAGCTATGAAATCGAAACAGACTCCCTGAAGTGTGTGTACCAATATGGCGGTAACTAATTTTGTTTGCGTACTTCACATCAAGTTGTGTAAATTGTATAGGGACTGAAACCTATGGGTATATTCACTTGGCTAACGCAGACAGCCCCGAACTCGTAATAGAACTGAAATAAGGAAAATCGGAATAAAATTATGGCCTGGCCTTAGCTGGCACCTAAATCGATACATCCACTCTGGCTCTACAGTGGTGCAAAGTACGCGTTAGGAATGCGCTTGCCATCGCACCTTTTGATTACCCGCATGGGTCCGCAGGTCTAACCAATCCCAAAATAATCACGCGCGAGAGGGATTGATCGACTCCTTGTGGTGTGGTACAGTAATCAACGGTCTCTGCATCTGCTGTATCATGGGTGGCGGTGGGTAGCCATCACCTGTCTCGCTCATGCCCTGTTTTTATATCAAGTGTTGTATTAAGCCACGCTTATTAATCTCGCATTTCCCCACAACAGCACTTATGGCAGAAGTCCTGCAATACCATGAACTGAAAGCATCACTGCCCAATCTTGAAATTTGCAGACTGACCAACTGGTTAAACTAATTTTATTCCATTTGTCCGAATATCACAAGAAATTACAACAGCAGCATAATATTAGAAATAATAACAACCACAGGGATTTGTGTGGTGTGGCATTCCCATTTTGCATAGTTGAGCCTTCAAAACTCTTTGCCATTTTGGGATTAACTATGCTCGTGTTGAACATAAACCTCGAACAGAATACAATTCAGACCCGATGGTTCAACCTACCATTGCTAGAGCTTATGTCACAATTGTCAAAAGTCTCTAAATTTGATGATATGCAGAGTATTTGAGACATCTAAAGGCATGTAATTACATATAAACTATTCCAGTAAAGTGTAGAGAAAACATATGCTTTCAGGAGAAAAGGGAAATTGTCGAGTTGAAGATGTATTCAACATGATTGGGAATGCCAGATAACAGTCTCGTATGTATGTAGTCTGCAAAGCCATATTTGAAACTGAACAAAAACAATGAATATGCCACTTAATTTGGAATTTTCACATAAGAGCTGTACATAAAATTGTCTATATCAGAATTATGCGATTAACGGGACTATGTAAATGTTCAACGGTATAATGAACAACATTTATTTATGACATTCTTTTCCATCCTCGGACTTGTCTTCCTTGTACTCTCCTCCTTTAATTTTTTTCACTCTCACTCCATCCAAAATCACGGGTCGTGATGTACCCAAGCACTTCAAGCTTGATAAACCATTCAAACTGACATCATTTTTAGTATTGAAACTCGTACAATGACAACCATTGATCTGAGCTTTTTCTACAGCAGACTTCATGTGGTCTAAAGAGCTTGCAGACAGCATCTTGTATCTGATTTTGGCAGCATCCGGAGACCAATGTATTAAAAGGGGGATTGGATTTTCTTTTTTACCTTCGGCTGCAATTGAAGAATAGTAAAGCAGGTAACAGCATTCATCCTCTTTGAAATATGGTTCTTTGAAAAACTCAAGTCCATTTGTCTCTATATTTTCTTGGAAGCTTGCTTCAACCGGTTCAATGCTGTTCTGTTTTATGTTCTTTTCATGAGGAACAATTTTAAACACACAACCAGGCATTTTCCCCTTTTTTCTCAGAGTCTGTATTTTGTCAAATATGTCTTTCGTCGCTTGGGACACTTCTATACCGGAAAAAGCCATAATTAACTTCTGTCATAAATATACTGAAAACAAACTACAAAACATATTGAATAATATTGGTTAATAATTTGAGAAAAGTGAATGGAAAACGAGAATTACTTTGCTAATTACCAGGATATGAACTGGGATTCCAGGGGGGTGTATATGTGGGTACGAATCCTGTGGGAAGAATTATGTGCTAGATTGCTGGGCTCCTTGATGTCGTAGGGTGGTTTACATAACCGCTGGTCGATTACAGCCCAGACTGGGTTCTGTGGCAGGTGCTCCCCGAGAATGCATGCAATTCTGCACACCAAAAAAATTTGTGATTGCCCACCAGTAACCATTATATTTGACAGTATGAAGGGTGGCGGAATGGAAGAGCTGCCAATAAACAGTGCTAACAGGTTTTATAATTACAAACTGGCTGATAATAGACAACACACATCTTTCGGCTTGCAAGAACACGCCAAAACCCATGACTAACAACTAACACTTTCATTACTGCGGAGCTTAAAAATATGAAGAATCTTATTTACTTGAGTAAAAACAAGGTATAGTATTTTTGCATGAGATGGCAAATATGTATTTAGTGGGTCATCTTCTTTAAAAACCCACCCTTCATTTTCATTATTTATTTATTTATTAGAATTAGGTATTGCGTGTTGCAGTATAAACTGATTGCAGAAAAATATTTTACCCAGGTTTAGTTTTGTAAAATCGTCCCAAATATTTGTATGACAATTTATTCAGACATATCTACCATTATTGAATATTTCCATTGTAGGCTAGACAAACAATCCATTTAGTAGCAATAGATCTTCCTCTGTTGTACTTTTTTGACTGTTAAATTACGTTTTTCTACAAAATCTGCTCCAATTTATTTGAAATTTTACAGTAGATAGCAATATCTTTTGTGCGAGAATTTCTGCCCCAATTCATAAATGAAGGAATTGTTTTTTAAGTTCTAAATTTGAACCAAAAAAGAGAACCTCCGTTTCCCTCCGTTTCGCGCTCTTTGCGGTGTTTCGCGCTGTATTCAGTAAGTAGTAAGACCGATTAAAATCAACTTTTTATTCTGTGCAAACAAGACATGTAAAACCAAGTTCCCGTAAACGCGATTTCGTACTTAGTTATTAGGTAATAACATTTTTAGACGAATTCATTTTCTATATTTATAGTTACATATCATTATCTACCCAGACTTGGCTCTACTCAAATTCAATACGTCACTATCTTCCCCAGATGCGGCAACTTTTTTTAAAATTCATCGGCGACTAAAATACTACAGACACTCGATCAAACGTGCGTCTAGCTTGAACGATAGAAACGGATCGAAGAATATGTAATCTTTTGAGAGTAAAATTTAAATGTGACAGATGTACGCGTTTTGCAATATAACTTTGTACTTCGGAAAATGGTATAATGAAATCAGTCGTAAATAATATCTGATCTAAATTAATAGCAAGTAATGTTATAACATTTAACGCCTGAGTTTTGGTTTACGTGTATCATTTTTTGGGAAAACTCGTAGGTCGCGAAAAAACATTTAATTTAAAATGAAGCAAGGCACGTCTGTAAACAATTAAAGATTGTTGTATTCAGATCACCGGAATATCGCCAGTAAGTCGGCACAAATATTTAATATTGTTATACGCTAGCTAGATAGCAAAGCAGGAAAACGCAAAAATGGTGCAATACAGAGTCTTCGCCGTGAGATTATATTGCAGACTTCTTGTCCTGAATATGCCGATTAAAATTACAGTGTTTGATGTTTACCGATTTACGGGTTCTTTGCGAGCAGACGCGAGTTTAATTAAAACGAGAGAGATTTCCACGCGAAAAAAAGCTCGTCTGTAATTGATAAATCAGAAACCCAAAATACAAAAATTGACGCGTGGCGCCGGAAACCGAATCCTGTTATCGGATCCCGTTCGATTCGAATACTTTGGGATTCGAATCCTCCGGATTCGGTATTCTATATTGCCATCCCTAGCCATAGGTTTGGCCGTAGCGGCCATGGTATGGAAATACCGCCATGGTTTTGCGGCAGCTGCAGACGCCACAGAATACTTAAAACTGCACTTGCAATTTCTTGTGGAGAAGGGCCATGAAATCCACACTGGACGTAGGTCGAAACGTCCATACAGACATATCATCAGCACTGTGAGTTCCCGCCACATACTTAAATAGATCAGTAGATTGTATACCAATCTGCCAATAGAATTCGGCTTAGGGCCACTTTGACAGGTTTTCAAAGATTCAAATGAATGTTATACAGTACCTGTATGGGCACCTTATTTGAAACTAAAACCTCTTATTTTTACTGAAATATTAACATAGAAGCATCTCAACTCAACAACAGTCGTTAAAAATTGGTCTCCTGTAGTTTCGTACCTAACATACGTCTAGTGGGCGTATTATGACAATTTTTTTTTGTATTAATCCTAACTCCCACCTGACGACGCCATTCAAAAATTATGTCATTACGACATCACAGTGACGTAATAGAACCCTTCAAACTATACGAACTGCCATCCAAGACGCGCAAACGAGCACCCAAAATCAAACAGTTATTTCTCTCGTTTTCTCGTCACAACGATTCCAATTGGAGAGGGATCGATAACGTCAGTCAGTTCTTTATCGTGGGCGCCAATGCCATTTCGGGCGATCGTATGTATATTTGGCAAGCTCTATGACATAATTGTGATGTCGTAGTAACATAATTTTCGGATGGCGTAGTCAGATGGGGGGGTTAGGATTGACATATTAAAAAATTATGTTACGCCCACTAGAAATACGTTAGGTATGAAACTACACGAAACCCAAAAATTGCCATTCAACATTCAAAGGGGCGCATTTTAAAAATTTGCCATGGGCGCCATTTAAGGTAGATACGCCACTGCCAGAATATGGAGGAAGATGTCCGTCTAGGATAGGATTACATATATTTCTGTATTGAGGTATTTGCGACTAAAAATATGGTACCGTACTTCAGTAGTTTTCAAGTTTCAGTAGATACAGAGATAAGATACATCATTTGGATCTTTAAAAATGCAGATATACCGGTACCTTATACAGGATATAGATCCTACATGAGTGGTGACTTTTCTACGACCCATGGGCCGGGGCCACAGCCCATCTAATTTGGCCACATGGGCCGTGGCCCATTAGGCTATGGGGCGCGGCCCATAATCAGGAAAAATTCAATTATCTTACCAAAATTTTCAATTTTTACAAAATTGTCAATATTCGTACCGAAAAAAAAAACGCGTGATGCCACCAAATTTTTTTCTTACGATAAGCCTCTATATAAAAATAAAGCAAAATACCAAGCAACAGAAGAGAATACTCCTGTAGTATGTGTACCAGGTTAGGGTTGGGACAAAATTATGTTCAGATTTTTCACATTATAGTTCTAATATGAGTTCGAGGACTAACTGCAGAACTGTGTTAGCCAAGTGAATAGTCCCTTTACACAACTTGATGGGCCGCAGCCCATAGCCTGATGGGCCGAGGTCCAATTCGATGGGTCGTGGCCCCGGTCCATGGGCCGTAGAAGAGTCACCACTCCCACTCTATAGATAGGTTAGCCTACTGCTGCGGTACCGGTACTTCAGTATTTACAGATTCTTGAACTCTTGCACTGGTTAATACAGAAACATAATTGAGAGGTTAATCAAGCACCTGATAAGAAAAAAAACGGGACATAACCATCTGGCCTGGCGCAGAGCCACCGCAACACAAATCACGCAAAGCGGGCAGCCCTACCTCGCTAAGTATCCCGCCCCTACCGCCAGTCTACTGTTAACGTACAAATTGTAGAGCATAAAACTGGCTTAGATGATATTGAGAGTGTGAATTTATACTATTCAAATTTTATTTCTGCGTTCATGTAGACTAAATATTCACGAATATTCACCTAATTCAGTTGGAACCGTTTCTTACATAAATACAGATGTCATAATATTGAGGAAAATACAATATCTGATGGGCGGATGAATATCTAAAGTCCAAATATAGCCTTAGTGAGACTCATTCGCTGCGGTTTGGCGCAATCAACGTAAACGTCATTGTATTAGTATACAATGTGGTTGTCGGAGTCAACGTAGTCAGGTTTTGACGCCGTTTGCTCAAATATGTAACAAAGACCGCTGGAAAGTGAGAAACTCCCAAATACATTGTAATCGTTGATTGTTGCGCCAACGTCTCAACACAAAATATGAACATAAGAAACACATCTCCATATCTAGTCAGATGGCATATCTGATATCCCTTGTAAGTAGCATCTTTCCTAATAGCTATATATGTATATAAAATAGATATATGTTTTCGTAGGCTACTGTGTATAACTGCTTTTTGTCCAATTCCATGCAACTACGCTGTCATACATACCCACTCCAGTCTCTCATCCAATGGTAATGGTGACCGTACATTTGAACCCACGTACATTTGAACCATGTACATTTGAATCTATGCGTTTATCCGTGGGTTCAATCCAGAGAGATAGAGAGAGTTTATTTCATTTTGTCAAACCAAGAAAACAATTTATGCACACATAAACAAATATAAAAAAAAATTGTTTTCGGTATATGACTCGGGAGCAACGATACGACCTTTGGGGGTCATCAGAGTCAGTTGCCACCCAATTATATTGAATAAGCATAAAAATAACAGGTTCGTGTCAATATATCAATGTCTCTCACGATTTATACTATGTACAATATTTACATGAATTTACTATTTTCAATTATGGAAGCATTCATTTAAATAATGGGATTTTGCACAAATTGAAATTATATTGCAAAATGTAAAATTATCGAAACGAAAAGAAGTGGGAAAGCAGGTCAGACAAGCTACCCCTTATTTGGGTAACTTGTTTTATTGAATGAATTCAAGTTAAACATATCAAGTGCGATTTTGAACAAGCAAAATGGGTTAGAGTTCTATTCTACTATACACACACTAGTGCAATGTAATCAGAAGCATGGGTTGAGTCATCAAAACAAATTAGAATTTGGTTTAAACAACAAAAAAATGCATTTCAAAAATGCAATACATTGTAACTTTTGTATAAACAAACAATCGATATTAAAATATCAAGAAAGTTAATGCAAAAACACAACAGTTGACCTAATGTAGGAATAAATAGGATGCAATATTTCATAACACTATGTCAAATGATTTAGAACACTTTAAAAATAAACATCAAATATTAGTGTTTGTACATAGAAATAGAACAATTCATTAATCAAGGCCATTTATCCAGATTTTTACACTAATTGGTAGTAAATGGATTAATTTATCATAGATTGGCCAGGGATCTCAATAGAGAAGTATTGAGATATCGTTGGTATGTCAAAGGTTGATGAAAACGAGCTATTAACTTAGCATATTAACTTCATAAGATAGAAAAATTGAATGGAACATTTTATTACACAATTAGGGACTCTTTTACATGAGAGCATTTAATAATAGCAATCAAAAAATAAATCAAATAAAGAGCTCATGTCAACAAGGAAATATCATGAATGCATAAAAGCTTGGCATATTAAATTTATAATCTAGAAAAAGAGAATGTAACATTTTGTAATATGATTTGGGACACTTCAAATGTTAATTGGTCCAGTTATTGAGCTATTTTTCCTGGGGATTCGATGAGATATTGATAAGTCCAACCTTTCGACAGTGATGCCTGACAATTTTCCTATGTGCACAATAATTTTGTCTGTATCTTCACCTTCAGTATAGGGAATACCATGGAACTCCAGGTTCTCCCTACGTACATACTGTGCGAGATCGTCAAATTCATGGTCAACCCGTTGCTGCAGGGAAAGGCACATGTTCAGCAGGCTTGCATTGCTTGCGGTCAGATCTTTTACCATTTGGTCTAGTTTGGCTATATAGTCTTTCTGAATTTCGAATTCAGCATTTATGAATTCCTGACTGGCCTGCACAGCACAGATATTAGTTTGTAGATTTGAATGGTCTACGCGAATACAATCCAGATCTTTTGATAGCTTAGCAAATTTTTGAACCAGCTCGTTACTCTGTTTGAACATGGCTTCCAGTTTTTCAGTCATTTGCTGAGTGTTATTTAAAACAGACTCATTAATTTGAGTAGACATTCTTTTGTCGTGCTCACTAATAGTGTATTTTAGTAAATCCCTGATACTGTCTTCCACGATTGCTTTAATTTCTAGTTTCAAATTTTTGGTGATGTGAGCTTCCATAAGGTCCAATTTAGATGACAATTGATTGAATTTTCCTTCCATTTTCAGAGTTTAGTTTTAGTTTCTGTAACTATAATATTAGCATACACAACGAACCTGTCAAAACTTAATCAAAACAGCAATAATGTAATCAAAACAGCAATAATCCATATGCGGGTGCTTAAACCCATGGGTTAGGGTTAGTAAGGGTTTAAATATCCGTAAAACAAAAAAACTCTCATAGGTGCAATAGTATGCCGGTGCAATTGTCGTGGGTTCAGATGTACGTGGTTCAAATGTACGGTGGTTCAAATGTACACGGGTTCAAATGTAATGGAACCAATGGTAATATCACGCCCCTCCAACAATTATTTTGATTTTGACCTACTATTCCTGAAGCATAAAATTTTTGCCCTTTATTCGTTTCAATTTTCTCAACCATCCGGCTTGTTCTCATATCGTCAGGTTCCAATTTGACAGTCATACGTGTTTTGTACATACCAAAAAATCCTTTGAGAAATGTAAATTCTCTAAATGTGAAAAAATGGCATCTATAGTTACATTTCAAATCAATGCTAATAAAACAATTTAGTGTTATTACTAGTCCTACAGTACGTTTTGATGAATCCGCTTTCAACCTTGCTGGGATGTCAGTGAAAATATGAGGGAAGTTAGCAAGGTCATTCCATTAACCAGGAAATATAATATCCTGCTAAAGACCGTCAGTATGAATCGTAAACGGGGAACGAACCAATTTAATACGGATAAACGGATACGAATGTCGAGAATCCAATCCAACTTTCGTGTAACGTAGTGTGACGACCCTTGTTTTATCTTTCAAATGATGTCATGTGATAATATTGCTATATTTTGTATTTTCAACACTGACGACCCTGAGGGCGCTGTGACACTGTCGATCTGTTTTTTGGTATCCTGTTAGCCTATGCTGTGGTTTGCAGTAGTGCAGTTGTGATTGTCTCAGTTAGATTTTGAGTGTTTAAGGGTATTTTATATCTGTAAAAGTGCCTCTAAGTCTCAAGTAGGTTATCAAAGATGTTTTCTCTTGGTTTTATGACTATTAGATTGGGATTGTTAGATATTTTGATGCTAGACAGTAGGATGATATTATTGTTTTAGTACCGGTACAGTGCAATTACAGTTGTTTTGGCGTTGTCTTTTAGTCTATTTATGAAATTGGCTATCAACAGTGCTGTTCAAATCTTGTGCACCTGTGGAATTGTTTGTGGTTTTTTTTTTAAATGCCCGTCATGGGAGTTTCTCAGCCTATTTTGCAAATTGTAAGTATCTGGTTTAGTGTACCGGATTATAGGGGTTATTTTGGCTGCTATTGAAAGTTGTCTTCGATTTCAGAGTCCGTCTTTAATTTTTATTGTTTTCTCATACTGTACTGCTTGGTATTTGTTATTTTTATTGTATGCTTTTCGTTTCATTGATTTTATTGGAGTATTTGGTTGTATTAAATAGAACAAAATAGTATAAATTGAAGTGAATAATGGGAGGAAACTTGACGTCAGATCATATTGGAAGATATTCTGAACTTGGATAATTATTACATAGACTGCCGGTACGCTACAGTAGCATACTCAATTATTTCGTTACATATCTATTCCAAAAATGAGAGTAACTAGACGATTTCTCACTTATTCCTCGGGCCTTCTCCAGATTACCAATACGCATACGTAAATATTTATCTCGAGATGGTCGATGTACCATTAATACATCTGGGCAGTTTCTCTGGCGATTATTTATTAAACCTGTTTGGCCGAATTCGTAAAAGTACTATTAATATTAAAGGCTCAAAACTAGCATTACCAATTATAACATATTTTCCATCGACCAAATGGAAGCTCACCGCATATGGATATCATAATGTTGATGTTTGTTTCAACTACCTTCCCTCGTTGTCGACGGGAAGATTTGTCGTCTCATCTGATTAGCCGATTGTTTCAATCTATTGCACTTCTACGACTCCACAGCGTTACAGATCGCTCTAAGGTTAAACGGGGTACTAGCTAGGTTAACTAACGACCAAATTGTCAGGTCTTCCGTCCATCTCGCCCGATTCCCAGTTCGAATGTTTGCTGTGGGAATAGCTAGTCAGGTGTGTACAGTTGTGCTCGTTTTCATCCACTGATTTGTACTTTGTAATACGATTAGAGAACGTCTTTCTGCAATTTCTGAAGCACTGTATATATCAATTACTAATGTGCGTATTCGTATCCGACTTAAATATTCTAAAGACTAAACTGTGATACAAGTACGCCATGAATGTTGTTGATTATTTTATATAAACAGACCATTTAATTGCAACATTGGGGATTGCGCATAAGCTTAGCAAGACAACTTTGTTTTCCAGGTGTCACCTGATGGGGGATACCAAGTGAAATCTATCTTACTTACGGCACAGTCAACTTTGGTAGAGTGCTTTGTAATTTCATCATTTTATTGCTTAATAATATTTTTAAATAAGTACCGGTAGACAGCGAGCGTATGTTAATACAGATCACTAAAACCAAGGTAAATCTTTGAACTTTCAAATCCAAAAAAGCAAGTATTACATATTACGGCTGGTTTAAATAATAATAGAACAATATTGTTCAATGCAAATTAAACATTATATCGCACAGTACATAACGAAAAAAAATAAGAAGGAACATCGAAAGGCAGAAAAAGAAATTGAAACAAAAGCAAATATAATAGTAAAATCTATTTCATCAAAAAATCAATCATAGTTGTAGGAAACTGGCAATGACGTTAATATTAAATGGGATTTATTCCAATCTTCTAGTTGCCTTACGATATTGAAGGTTATAATTCAGTTGCAATAGTTCGCCTACAAGAAGGCGTTCCCCGTTGGGATAGAGGGCCAGGCATTGACATTGGCACATTTGTATTATGAGCAAAACTTTGGTTTGACGTTGTAGGCTTTAAAGAAGCGTTATAATAAGGATGTTGTTGTAGCGTGGGAGTCCCAGCAGAGGGTGCGAATTCCACAGAATCATAATGTATCGCTGATGCACTGGGTGGCACACGATGTTGATACGGGATTTGTGCTTGATATTGGCCACGACTACCATCTTGATATACCAAATTCATTCTAGTATCGCCAATGTTGTCGTGCGATTGGTTTGTCTCCCGACTGAGATGAGGCAAGTGTTCAGGATATCGAACGTCTTGTTGATAATGATACTGGTTCAGATTAGACTGCGGCTGGTACGAATGGGAGCCCTGAAACTCGTGTTGGACCAACGATGGAGAAGGAGAACGACTTGTTCTGCTGTTATTATTATTTGAATTGCTGAAATTTGATGCTGAATTTACTCGGGGGCGGCGCATCGGTCCTGAATTTCCATTATGACGTTCGCCAGGAATCTTCAAAGTATTTTCTACTGATTCGCTGATTGAATTTCTGGAAAGAAAGGTCAAGATTATCTTACACGATGATTTTGAAGTTGATCAGACAGTTTATATAACCGATTTATTTTACCATACATATCTTGTTTTCCCAATAATAATAAAGAAGGTAAAAATTGAATATCCATAAATATAGGGTTATATGTCTGTTAGAACTACAATAAGATTGAAATAACTTTAGTAACGTCGTTCAGTTATTAGAATATACTTTGTTATGCGTTTCCATAAACAATTATACCCTGTTTGATAAAAGTTTATATATATTTTTTCAGACGCTTACCTGTTACCACATTTATTAATTTCTTCCCTTATTCTTTCCAATAGCTTTGCGATTTCCTTTTTGTTGTGTGGTGGAGCGTTTGCCTCAGCTTCTTCAATATCACGCAGAGCTGCACTCAAGCGCGAAGTCTCCCTGCGAACGCGAGCACGCACGTAAAGTGCTTCGTACCAATGGGGTTTCAGCTGCAACGCCCTTGTCGCCGCTATTTCAGCTGCAATTACGAAAATATTATTACAATAAATGAAAATTTCCTTCGGCACGTTTGTGCATTACGATGGTCATCCCAGGTATGAACTATCCTAAATAGATCTATCATAACAATATAACTAATCTTGATCATCCGTCGCTCGTATACATACAGCAAACCTTACCTATTTCAAGATCCATTAGTTTTCTACCGCATCGCGCGAGTCCCAATAGCAGAACAGAGACAAACTCTCCCAAAGTGCCATGTGTGAGGCTTGTACTGCTTTCATACACATTCTTTCCGGGTGCTATGGGCTCACCCATGTAGGTAAGTGCAGAGAAATAGACGTCTCTCGCTTCAGAGAATTTTTCAGCTTTGTACAAAAAATTTGCATCTTCTATGTTTTTTTCTGTACAAAAATAACATAATTGAACAAAACTTTATCTCCGCCATTGCTAATATCTCAAACACAATTCTGGATAATTGAGGATGTCGAAAAATAGAATCCATAGGAGGATATATATGGAGAGAATATAGTTTTACCTAGAAGCACGGCTAACATTTCTGGGTTATCTCCTGCAATTTTCCAAGTTGTGCCACTGATGACGGCGCCACGTTTAAGAAGAAGTGTTGCCACTGGTACGTTCTTGCTGTGAACTGCTCGGTCAAGAGCGGATGTGCCGTTATGATTGTCGTTGCTTTGTCCAAAATCTGCTCCAGAGTTAAGAAGTAGATCCACTACTTGCTCATTTCCTGAAAACGCCGCCAAGTCCAATGGCGTGCGTCCGTGACGGTCGGGATGGCGAACGTCTGACCCTCGTTCTATTAGAGATCTGACACAGTGAAGTTGACCTAAAATAATTTTAAAAATGATTAGCCAAATTACATCGTTATTCTCATTGTGGTAATCAACGTTTTTTTTATTGTTTAAAATCGTCCGAAGGGATAGTTTGCCCACCTTTCGAAGCTGCCCATCCCAGAGCGGTAAGTCCTTCTTTGTCAACCGAATGAACATTCGCACCTGAAAAAAGAAATGACAATGCCTTACAGAAAAGGTTACACGGCATGGTGTATAAAACAATAGATTAAGTCACAGAAATCTTCCCTGTAGTTGTTCTGATTCAAGAAATATGTAAAAAATGAACTCAATTGCCTACCTCTGGACAGTAGTAGCTCGGCGATACCGACATTGCCACCAGACGCAGCTATGACAAGAGGTGTTCGACCCGCGTAATCTGCACCTTCCAAAGCTGCTCCCATACTCAAAATTAATTCCGTTGTCTCCCATTGATTCTGAAGTATGAATAAGATAAAACAATTAGATTGGGTTTTTACAGAACTTTTATATATATAGGAAGAAATGGAAATTAGCCACGTACTTGTTTGACAGCACACATAAGTGGTGTCATTCCATCTTTGTTGCGAAGTTCAATACTGGCATGTCGTTCGCGAATCAGGTACTCGCATATTGCCACTTTACCCCTGGAAGCGGCGGCAGTCAGTGATGATTCGCCCCTGTTGGGGTCGACGCTGTCGGGATCGCAGTGCAGAGCAGGGTCAGGGTGGTCAAGAAGATATTCCAAGAGCTGTAATATTAAGGCATAAAATTCTAATTATTTTTGTATATCAGGAAATTCCCGAGAGAACGAAGCTGTGAAGAAATTTAAATAAGAATTCCAAAACGCAACACAAATCCTAAAATTTTCATTCATTTAATACAATAAATAATAAATTTTCAGATATTTTGGTATTTTAGAAATATACATGGGAATGTATAGTAGTTACCCGTCTATTTCCAGTTGTCGCGGCCGCGATAAGAGCTTGAAGAGCAGAAAATTTTCTTTGCTCCGGTGAAACGTACAAATCACAAGTAAGAAGAGTAACGGCAACTTTGATATGATCACGAGATATGGAATGTAAAAGAGGACTATGTCCGTTTTTATCCACAAGATCCAACTGAAAAATATAAGTATATTCCTATAAATTAATTTGCCAATATACTTGTGTCAATCTCGTGCAAGTCTAACATGATATACCATAAGTTGTTGATCACCAAATATTACCCACGAGGCGATTTTCTGCAACTCAGAATGTTCAATATACCATAAAACCAACATCCAAATTAAAATTAGATCATTGGTCATGCAATTTGTAAACAAGTAATGTTTTACCACAATTATTTTCGTGTGCATATCTAATTGTTCAGAACATTTTGAGCAATTTTGATTAAAATAATGAGAAATAAAAACAAAATATATAATACGTACTCTTGGTTTCCGTCTTAGTAGTATTTCAACAACGATCTGATGTCCAGCTGCTGCTGCGTATGCCAGGCATGTCATACCGTTTGTTGCCGCCATATTAATATTGGCGCCGTGCATCAGAAGCAATTCAACAAACTCGATACTTCCTGAATATCAAAAAGACGAGTTACATCACATATAATTATTATGGTAGTTCATTAATTCGATTTGCCCGAATATCATAACCTCTTGGAGAAACGAAAGAATCGACGAAACATACCTATATGAGCAGCAGCGCATATGACAGGTGCATCGCAGAGAACTTGCGATCTTGTATTCGGATTCGCCCCGCTGGTGAGCAACAACTTTGAAACCTTTAACGACACAAAATAATTTGTATTATAAATTACACAACGTGTCATATAAATTCAACAAAAGATGGATTGAAAATCTTTACCTTTATATTCGGGAAAAACAAATTTCTCACTGTTGCCAGGCTTTCATTTAGATGGCCGCTGCACTGCGCCATCCATATTGCATGTAGATCGTTTGAGTTCATGCCTGTGAAGAAGCAAAACAATCTATCATAATTTTTTCGATAGTTTCATGCATTTTTACGGCAGATTGTTTGATCCTGGGAAAGTATTTGCAACCCCGACTTGACAAAACGAAAAAAATCTCACCGGTAGTTTTTGACTGTCCTCTAAACATTCTTGCTTTTAGTAAATGATGAGCAAGTTCCAAAGTAGCGTGTTCATTCAACCTTGCCGGCGGTTGCCTTGACAACAGTGTGGCCAATAGAGAGTGTCCACGTTTGGGATCAACAGAGAACTTTTTCGACGAAGAGTCTGAATTTAATTTGAGAAATTTAAAACAATGAAAACAATTCTGTGTCTGCAATTATGCAATGCAGTAACAACTTACAAGTTGCCATTTGGTTGTCTTCCGCGTTTCCGTGTTGGATCAACCATTCCCGAAAGCATGAGTGAATGAATGATCTTCTATTGTCGTAATAACGTAGTGGAAGGAAAGTGGATACTGACTCAATCAAATGCCGGAAATCTTCAGGGGAAAGTTCATTTGCTACATATCCAGCAGCCAAAGTCTGAAAAATAAAAAACATTTTATTATACAGTTGGTAGTATATTTGTATTCTTATTGAAATTAGTTTCACGAGGATAAATATATTACCTGATAAATTTGTTCATCTTTGAGAGGATAAAGTGAAGCTATTGCAATTGCCATAATGTCTCTCACTCTTACAAACGATGAAGCGTTAGTAAACTTTAGATTGCACATTAGCAGAAACACTTCGCTGACGTTAACCGGAATAACCTTGAATCCCGAACTCTTTGGCACCAACTTTCCGCTTTCAATGAGGTCAAGGGTCAGTCGAAGGTATAGCATATTACCATCGCATTTCGACAACAAGTGTGTCGTAAGCAACTTTTGTGTTGTGGCAGCGTCTGGTTTTCCTGCAAAAGGATTTTTTCATTTATATAAAGTTTCAACTCCACTGTGCTTTTTTTTTATCAAAATAGACGTAAAGTTACCCATGAGAGTCAAATTGCTCAAGTATTTCGACTGGGCCATTCGATGACATATATATGATTGGAGATCACGAGTGACATCGGTTTTGTTAGATTCCAAGTCAATCGACAACTCAAACAAGGGAACTTTTTCCATTACAGCCTGCAAAATAATGAGGTATTAGAGAAATAGATAATCAACAGTAGATTATAGTACAAGATAAATAGAATGAATAAACTAAACAAAACAAACCTTATCCTGTGTGCGACAAGTGACAACTAGTTTCAAAAAGTCTGGAAAATCTGGCAAGTACCGATGAAGAAATGTAAAGATGGAGTAGCCATGGTCTGGTCTGTGTTGTTCAGCTTCGCCAAGTCCGTCCAATAATATTATAAGATTGATGCGAGGCAATTTACGTGCTGAAATATATATTCAAATTATTTCAAATCGCTTGAGCAAAATCTGTAGCTGTAAAGAGATACCAAGTTATCACATAACCAAGTAAAGCAATTTTTTTTAATATTTGGGCATTTTTCAATTAAAATTGACAATTTGGATCACAAAACAATGGATATTTGGAAAAGTTCGCTCACCTTGCCTCAGGGCCGCCAATGGCTCTAATACAGCCTTAACCAAGGCATGGCCAGGATTTTGTATGCAATTTCTCAAGCTCAGAAGATTCTGCAAATTCGGTTCTTCAAGCAATAACTCCCTGTAAAATAATTAAATATTAGACTATTTGAATATTTATATGATAACAGGTTTTCGTAAACACATTTTGAAAGGTGGGTGGTTGAGGACTAATTTCTTTTTCTTACCTATATGCTGTAAGTTGAGGGGCATGAACCAATTGTGCAGCTACTGAGTGCAAAAATTCTGGAACGTAGCATGTTGTATTGTTATCAGCTTGACAGTAATGAAATGCAACAACTTGAGAGGAAAGTCTTTTTTGGGCTTCTTCCCCACTTAATGAAGTTTGACTTCCGCTCCGACTTCCGGGTTTATTATTAATATTTCCGTTGCCAGAATTACCAAGAGCGGGACTGGCCGTCCTACTGGAGTTGTTAGAATGATTGATAGCGTGACGATGTAAGCGGGGACTCCCAGACCGCGACGATGCGTTCATACTTCCAACTCTATGAAGTGATTCTGAAAGAAAAATTTCCTTATAAGCAAGATAATAAAATAATTAATAATCGATAGCAACACTAAATACTGAATATTAGATAATCCAATACAAAAGATTTCTTGAACTCATTCTAAAGTGAAATTTTTTTTAATATCGGTGTTGTTATTACAAGCTACTAACTCACCGTGCTCCGGTTTACTTAGAGTCGTGTTACTTCCGGCATATCCCGATTTTTTATTGCCATGGTAACTTAATGTCTCCAAATGGTGTATGATTGCTGTTTTTCCTGTACCTTCACTTCCATAAATAATCTAAAAGGGAAGGATTTAAAGAGTGATAATGTCAATCAACAATAAAAATAAAGCAAGAAAATGAATATTCCAGAACATTACCAGGAACCCAGTTGTGAAATGCTTCACCACAAAGTATGAACTTCGAATTATTAATATAATACTACTCACCACGCCCTTGTTGATTTTGGAGTTTGCGGTATTCAAAAGGTTCGTGATTTCTCCAAAGAGCCATTCACGGCCGACAAATTTTTGTTCCGAAGTTACAACCGATGGTAAATCAAATTGCAATGACTGCAAACCGGTATTTGATTGCCTGTAAGCTGGACCCATTCTTATAGCTGTAAACAAAACAAGAGGATAAATTAAACTGAATGGTGAAAATTTCAAATATTGAATTATAATATATATGCTGTGTTGTGCGTTTTCGAAATCCAGTGTTCACGTCGATTACAGAAAAAAAATTGAACGCTATATAAATCGCACGTTGTTGTTCTGGGTTCGACTGATTTCATAGATGCTTTTCGGCGTATATTAAACTTACATCTCATATCACTCGTAGATGAAGCGTTACTCAATGGTTGTCTTCTTTCGTTGGAACGAGTTGACGATCTACTGTCAACACGACGATGAAAGCCGCTGTTGTCGAAACTTGCACTGAAATAAAATACATGTAAATATTAGGAAAAAATTAAACATGAGGCTTTACGAGCTATTTTTACCAACTCACGGGCAAAAGAACTTACGACTTACCTAGGTCGATGAAGCAAACTTTGCACAATCGGATTTGTTGCCGGAGCTGACAAAGAATGTGGACGTGCTTCGTCCCAAAGTTGTGGCCCAGCGTAAGATGAATTACTTGAACTTTGTCTGCTGTGAGATATGCTGCTTCTGTCTAACTCCATGGCTGACATACTTGATACTAACTGATTGTGTATCATGACTTCATCTGGATGACGCGGCCTGCAATAATCAAGGACAACATGTTTAGACATGAATCGTGACATTCCGTGATTTTATTGCATTTAATTCATGAATTTTGATGAAATCTTTTCCCATTTCCACCACGAAAAATTAGGTATCGATTTACATGTTTATCAAAAAAATTCAGGTAAATGTGCTTATCCTAACTTACCAGTTCTGCATTGGCAATCTTGGATCGTCGTGTGGGCTCGGCGTAGACCTAACCATGCCTGAAGATGCTCGCAACCTTTGTATCATGTTTGGGGTTCTTGGGTCATAACCAGGTGCATATTGTTGAGCGCTTGATCGTATCATCAATGTTTGTGGCGTCATTTGTTGCGGGTGTCCAATCCCAGGTCTACTGTTGATCGGAGGCTTTCCTGTGACGCGAGAATGATGCAAAAAGTTATTGTTTTCTTCTCTATATTGTTGGCAGTGAATGTCGTTTGATAGTGTTCTGTCACTTGATGATGCTCGTGAGTGATTACTAGCGATGTCATCCTGAATCGGTGGGGGAGGTGGAGGTGGCGGAAGATCGTTTCTGTAATTGTCTTCGTAATATTCTCCTGAAGGAGGTGGCGGTGGAGGTGGTGGGAGTGGTTCCGAATCAAAGATCTAAATGAATAATGCATTTTATAGAAGATTTTTCTTAAACATTTCTTCAGGAGAAAATGAAACTAAAGAAAAATACTTACAGCAGTCCCATTTGATTGGGAAGAAAGTGAACGCTTCATCAGCTTATAATTTGCAATTTCGCACACTGATGCAGCTGGTGTAATAGATCTGGACGACGATAGACTTGAGTGAATTGATGGTTCTTTTGAATTCGGTGGAGAGTCTAGGCAGAGCTGCGGTAACTTCATAACATCAGATGCCGAGTTTACTGTTTTAAAAATAATCACCATTATTGTACCTATAGATACGGGTAATCGCTTTTCTAGTCATTATAGTAGTTCAAGCCTATAAATGACCAGAACATAATTATATACCTCTGTCCCTTGAAGGATCAGTTGACTTTTCCCCGTTCCTACGGATTCTTCCTGCTGATGGGATGCGTGGTCTGAAACCAGTTGAAGTTTGAAACTGTTGATTATTCCCGTTGTTACGTCGTGGATCAACGTTCCAAAGTTTCTCTTCGTATTGTTCTGCAAGTCTCGGTTTTGAAACGTCGGCGCTGTAAATCATTTCATTGTCAAAATAGTATATACTAAGATATCAGTCCATTACAGCATTATATTAAGATATAATAATCTAATCTTACGTATTGTCTGTGTATAAAATCTCTGACGAACTTCTTGAATGACTCGGAATTCCACTGTCACTTCTAGAATGCGATACAATATCTGTTGTGCGGGAATCTAATGATCCAGTCCGGTTTGCAGAAATGCCGGATTCTGCAAGCGTTGAGAGATTACTGCGAAATTCAGAGTCGAATGAGCCAACACTGCTGCCTGTAAGTAAATTATTCAGACGATAAACTAAAAGAATTCGAAAGGAAGACTATTTATAAAATCTGGTTGACACCAACACCGAGAAAGATGGATAGCGCCTGTCTAGTTATATAGAATGCTTTACTTACCTATTCCCTTATCTGATAATGTTGAGGCCGGGCTCGTTGTGTAGTTCGCTGCTCTCTTTCTTCTTTCGTAACTTGCGTATGAAATAGTGTTGCTGTGGTTGTGATGGCTCAGTATTGGGTGAATATGTGTTTGTGTTTTCACTGTACTCACTCTATATTGGTATAAAGGACATGGTCAAATTACTATCATCGTGCGGATTCAATATTAAGCATTGCGCAAGTGATGCCACAAATGACTTCAAGCACAAATTTTGTAATTACGCAACAACTCTATTTGAATAGATTATTCATTTTTTGGAATCAAAAGTTGTTCGAATAGTTCATGTGGAAATATATATCGCATACAAATGTTTTACTATTCATTACCTGTGGTCTCCCAATAGCAATCCCAACCGAGTCATCAAAGCTTGATCCTCGATAGATGGCGCTTCAGCACTTTGTTTTGTCGTCTGCTTGCTCATATCACGTGATTCTGAAAAAAATTAGAAATTTTGTAGGACTCCGCTATCGCTAATGGGTCACATTTATTTTAAAATAATATAATACAAGCAATTAACTAGTAAAAAGTTAAGAGTTATTATAGATCGACCTCGAAACAACATTCTTCAAAGATTTAATGATGCGCCATCGACGTCTACCGTGGGAAAAATTGTATTTCGGAAGCAATGCTGACCCGACAGGCCCGAAGGTTCCCGGGAGAGAGATAAATTGCTATGGTAGTATAATACTAAGTAATATATTTATTTTATCCTTCTTTTGCACATTCCATTACCGGAATAAATAACCGACAACGATATAACTTTCTGGAAGCGCTCCTACAGCTCTGTCGGCCCTTGTTATGACACTACAGTTGGCTATAAAACATCGATGGTTCATAAGATAAACGCATTTTCCCACTACTATTGTGTATTTAATGTTCACGGATTTATATAAATTTTGAATATTCAATAATATATTTTTATAACACGGCTTTTATAAAGAAAAAATACGAATACAAGCCACCGAATGTGAATACTTACTTTTATACTTGAACTTTTTAAGCTTCATTGTATTTTCTATGAATCTACAGTAATCAGTACAATGTCGTAAATTAGTTACGCTAAAACAACGATCTGCAACGAAGTCGAAATGCTAATGGCGATTTATACTAATGTAGGAAAGCTTTTTAGATTTGAATCGATACTCTTGAGCCCCAAGTAGAAGCACAAAGTCAAGCACTTGACAGGCGTCTGTGTTTCATCACCGCAAACCTGGCACATTCAAGTGCTTTCACCATGGCAACTACATAATAACTCAGTTATTACACCGCCGCGAGCATTGCTGCAACTCCGTTACTCCATATGTCGATTAGGTTTGTTTCCAAATTAATTTGGCCTAATGATAAATCCTCCCATTAAAATCTCATTAACTTTTTATTTTAATAAAGCGTGTGACGTATGACGTGCGTAAGTGCGCAAATTAACCAGGTCGACTACCGAATCAGCTCCCCTAAGTCTATATCCAGCTTGAAATTCTGGCATCGAACCATATGTATTTTACTTTTGAAAATATCTTTAAACTATGGTAATAAATATGTATCTATTTTATCGAAATTATTCTGCTGCAAAATTTCGTTGATGAATATGATGTGATTGGCATTCAAGCGATAACTAAACCCTGGTTTGACTTTGGCTTGCTTTCTTGGCAGCAGTCTGCCGCAACCTGCCATAAAGGAATGCACCCTAATCTGGCTATGCTCGATTGAAAGCGTATGCTTCCCCAAAAAGGCGCCGTTCGTACCCCGAGCTGTCATCTGCGGTTTTTGATACACCAACTTTTAAAATTTTCATCTGCAACTTTCCAGGTTATGCTCAAGCCGTACCTCTAACTTGTGTTACGCTCACGATCTGAGGATGATTAGATCTACAACTGTCTATGTACTTCATCGCCGACGATCTACTGAAGACCGAAGACAGACTAACCTTAGATATAACGTCTGGTATGCGGGGTATCTGTCGGTACAAAAAATGCGTTGCACGGTAATTCGTTAGCCTACATAACAATACAGGCTGTAATATTTTGGATTAGGAATGAATTTATCCTACATAGTGCTTTGTTAATGTCTCGATCTTAAGAACGGGGAGGTGATTGAGTTCACAACACAAAATGAAATTTGAACGCGTTGAATATTTTAGCATTACGGCATAAGAACCCCGCTATGACACCGCGTGAACTAAAAAACAATGGCTCAGTGTGTTGTTACGGTTTAGCCACAGACTTGCAGGCAGGTTCAGGATCCACATACCAGAGAAAAAGTTTTTGAAGCGAGGCGTCTTTTATCCAGAAAACGCTTGATAGGATATATTACCCAATCCATCGTATTCCTCGGCCTCTAACTAACGAATAAAATCTTCCGACAGCGCGCATAACAATATGAATACTACTATGAATAATTCCACTTAACAAGTATCCAACAATTGTATATTCGTTCGACTGTACGTGTTTTATTGCGCCATTTGAATAGTACGACACTTCATGAACACGCCCAATCACTGGGAATCGTATTTACGATCCTCTCGTGTTGATAAACCAGCATCGCGTCGTAGTTTCAAACGGCATGTTATCTATCTCAATTTCGTCATATCGAAATACAAATTTTGAATGCCCATCGTCGGGCATCTTCAATTGATCGCGCACAAAACAAATATGAAAACAATATGTGCCGTAGCGGAAATCATTTTTGCTTGTTGACTCGACGATATTGGGAAATATTCCGAAATGAATATATCTTGTGATGGTAGGATATTCGTCTGCGATTGCCCCGACTCATTGGAACTAACGAGGTGGAAATCGGAAATATCTTCGCCGAATGCTAACTTTAGAAAAACAACGGTTTATTTTTAATTCAATTACATCCGAGATGAGCATCGCTTCGATTTTTGTTTCTTATAAATTTAACATATTCTACTGCATTGGTTAAGCTTCAAATGCTTCAAATTCTCGTCCATTTCGTGAAATTGATACTATCAACCACCAAATAGTTCTTAATTTATCATTGCGCCAGACGTCGTAATTTCCGCAAATTTCGACTGGTTGTTCAAATTCACAGGGTTAATCAACCCATTTAAAGTCTGTACTAGTCTGTAATGTATTTATACTATTTCACAATAAACCGTGGGTAATTTTTTTGTACATTGAATAAATGCGCTAACAACAATAAATCAAAATCTCTACCTCGTCTGGTTATCGTATTTATGACTGATGAACAAACAGAAGATAATGGTTCGCACGCGCGACTCTTATTTTTAAAAAATCATAAGCAGTACGTCGTTTCCATTTATAAAATACACTCTTACATTTATTTACTACACTTTCTATGTTCTAGAAATTCAAATTTAGTCATCAAGGAATGTTGTATATAAATATAATTTAAAGCGTATACTTCTCATTTTCGATATTTCGGAACCAAAACGCTAGGTTCATTAAAAAATTTCCCAAATGACAATTTGAAGGAGAAAATATTTCATCCCAAATGGGGCGCACGTTATAAAATGAATTGCATCAGCCCTATCCTATTTCGAATTAGGGAAAAGGGGGCGAAATTTAAACAAAGGGTGAAAGCCAAATCGGAAAAGACGAAGTGCGTATGGTACCCAGATGTCTGGTTGCGGTAAAAATAATAAATATCATTTGCGAGGACCATACTTACTCGCGTAATAATGAATAAAATTTTTCAGTCAAGAAGAGCGATGTCGAAATGGAATGCAGACAGACATGCTGGCCATTTCATTTTTTTGTGTTTATCAATAGCAATGCGTGATATCTGGGCCTATTTCAAGCGTAGATCGCTCAACGTGATATACTATTTTAGACTGAATGAGACAGGAGATCGCGATATCATGGAAGCAATCGTTTGATTGGCATTTAAATAGTCTGGTTGCGTGGGATTCATGTTCCACTCTGCCATGGCTAGTCTTACAACTGTTAAACCTGTTAATGAATTACATGTGTTTGAGTTCCGTACGGTTTGTCGATATTCTGAGGTGTGTGACGCACGTAAAGTAAATAAAACTGGAATACGATATGAGAATATATCATAAAATGGGGTAAACCATATGAAATAAGATTCTAATATATATGGCAAGAATCTGACATTTACGATTGCACAATAAAACTAATTGGTAACACCTTTACATGAAAGTGATTCGGACGAACTATAAATCGAACCATTCAACCTGAAACTAAGCTTGATCAAGCATAAAGCGTAAAGAGATCATTCCTTTTTGGGCATTTCCTTCTCGCATTGAAATTTTCTTATAAGGGTCGTACTAATAAATCTTAATGATTGTTTGAAAGTCGATAATTTTTCATGGAAAGTACTTTTGTTCAAAATCATCAGAAATGCCTGAATCAAACTTAAAATTATTTGCAAGTCTAAATTATAGTGTTTCACGATATAACCTATGTAGATCCAGATCGGCAATAATATCGTTCTGATGTATCAACCCTGCGGCATTCCACTGTGTAATCTCTCCAAATACCCTTATTATCGATTTTATTTGAATTAATTACATCATTGTTATGGCAAAATCGATGATACGATTGCATAGAATTCCCACAGCTGCCTAGTTAATGCCGCCATTAGTTAATTGTAATCGAAAGCAATTATAAATTTACCACATCGAACTTGATAACAAGTATAACAACAAATATATTGGTTTTATATTGCAACAATTATTTAATACCCACAGTACTAATTACGCTTGGACACAATGCATCAATTTAGGTCGTGAGTTACATAGTAGTTAACTGATGACGACATGGTTACATTTACGTATAATTAGATTTCATTTTTTAGTTTTTTTTACAGTTTTTATAGCCTTCCATTAATTCTAGCGTGATATCAGCTTTTGCATAAATTAGCCTACAATAAAGAGTCTCTGCAAATATGCAAATATTCAGATGGTGAATACGCAAATTTGTCTTTCTAGGTTACAGGTGACATAACAAGTAATTACAAATAAGCAATATCTTTCAAGTTGTTATATCCTTGGCAATGATGCTAACATAATCAATAGAACTTTCGTTTCCTCTATTGTCAATTAATTTAAACAAACAGAAGCGAGGAAAGTACGTCATCATACTGAACTCTCTTTACATAAAAACTACCCATATTACCACATTACGTTAAGATACAATTGAATGCTCATTAATACTTGATTGTTAGCAATACCACATACGCCCGTGAACATCTGCGGAGAATCCATCTTACATGCAGTTTCATAAAGAGCATTTGGACAATATGAAACACCATGTATGAACCATTTGTGGCATAACGTTCTTTATCGTATGTCTATTGCGTCATGTTTAAGTTTTAATCGTTCACGATTGACATGCTTTGATAAGGTGCAGGTAGCAACGATTGATAAACCGCTGTTTTTATGTAACCATGGTAACCCGGAATTCCGTGGTATCTACGCAAGGCAGCAAAGTTGATAAAATATCACAGCCGAATAGGTTTGGTCATGTTTATGACCCGTTTATATGTCGTTCTCGCTCAAATTTTGTACTTGAAATCGTCCGATTGCGCAAAGTCTACATTTCCCAATTTTAATGGGTTTAAAAGCCAAATTCGAATTTTTAGAAACATTTTATTACCATGATATCATACGTGTCATTGATGGTAAGTTAAATTCAGATAACTGAAAAATTCAACGTCTTTATGAGAATAATCAGTGAAATAGTCAATCGGCAATGACTATGGGCTTCGTGGAAGAATATGAATCATGGAGAAAGTGTCTTTTATTATTTCAAGCATTAGTCATCCGACCTAATCTTCAACAAATCGAGATATTTATGAGCCTATCGTAAATTTTCGCTTTTCCGTCATATTATTTTATTCTAAGAATACCATCCAACGTGCTTTTACTGAAGTGGCGAGGGTGTGCCTCCGTTACACTAAACTAAATATTCCTCACGTTAGATGGATGAATTTGAACGCACTCAGCAACTTTATACCATATCGTCACGAGAATTTTGGAAAATTTCAAAACTATTGTTGGCAGGGTAATACAAATAGTAAAAGATAAATTCAAGTGATTTACGCAATTTCAATCTGTACTCAATTTTATTTTGAAATTAATTGTTGGTGACAAAGTTATACGTCTGCTCCAATATGTATCAAGAGACGTTCTTTAAATGATAAAAAACGAAGCCCACAAATATATCTGTAAACATGCATGTGAATATCTTACCTTGACTACTTGTGTCCATGAAAACGAACGTCGGACGTTCGGTGCGGTTTTCGCCGCGATGTGGTGGCTAAGAACCGGTGTCGCCTTACAATGTAAATCCGGAAAAGTTTTCAGATGTCAATAAATCCATGAAATGTTAATCCTTTGCATACAGCCTTGCTACTCCAAATTGTTATAAATAATCGATTATGATTTATAGGTAATATCTGCAACAATAAAAGTAAAAATGATGGAAAAGAAAATTAGCACCTCCCTACACGACTGACAGACTGAGGTGTGACGTTTTATGGGACAAGTAAGGCTGAAGGTACTGAGGCAAAATAAAACTGCAAAATCTGACAGCTATTACTGCCTAACGCAAATTCGACACCTAGCAAGGTCTATTTCAAAGTCTAAAGACTGCCGACCTGTGGATTAAGAAGTTGGATATTTCCTTTTTAAATTTATCGCCTGACATGCTGCGAGTTGAACTGTAATGTTTACTATTACAATCCATCTCTATTTTTCAAAATATATCCGTACTTTGTGGCGTTATCTGTATTTCTGGGGCATATGGTTTTTTAATTATGCATTAATCTTTAAAAAGGGACGAAAATAACCTGAATATATATTTTGTCTGCAACACATCGATTTACTGTCTGAAACGTATATTTTATGAAACCTAATAACAAAGACCCGTATTGAATGTAATTCAACTATGAGTACTTGACATTAATCAGCATAATCCAATTCGATCCATAAATTATTGTTTTTTTGGCTGTCCTGCTTGGAAACTTTTATAAAAAATAAATAAACCGCCTTCCTAAAATAACTAAAATTTTGTAATAAAGCTAAGTTTTAATCCTTCTACCCAAAATATGAACTAAAATTTCAAATTTTCCCTCAAATTTGCGAATTATAATCTAAAAGTGCGGAGAAATCGCACTCACGTCTAGCCTCGCCTAATCGTCAGCGATCTATGGCTAAGCAACGCGTGTTGTGTCGAAATCGCTCGCCGTTCGTAAAAAGATGACGTATTCCATTTCGAGAGTGAGACGGAGCTAGCTATTGTTCAGGTACCTGAATTTTTCCCTTCGGGCAAAAATAGTTCTTTAAGCATGACCTCTCTTGTGTTAGATTATTTTCTTTATGTCGTTGTTTAAAATTCCACGGTCTCGCATATACGATGCGATATCGCTCTCTATTATGAAGGCCAATTATTTAATGTTCGTTGGTCCCGTCGAGCGAAGATATAGACATTCTTCGTCGCGGTCCGATAATTTCAAAACTTCCAAGTAGGCGTTGTTGCTCGGTATTCTAAAAGTTACTTCGCCACATTTTTGCAATATTATCGCACCGCCATTCAAGTAAATATTCTTCAACTTCAAAATATGCGAAAAAAAAGACCTATGTAATCACCATAATCCGATACTGAAATAATCCCACATTATCGTAATAGACTTAATAATTAAATATTATAAGTTAATTATTTATTGGAATTCGAAATTCTATATCGAAGCTTAAATAAGTTGGTGCAGAATCAATGTCAAAACTGAATAGACAAAAAAGGTTTTAATGAGCAAGCATTACGACCGCATCGAAATTTTTCTTCCGACGAGGGCGTATGCCACGTGATATAAAAAGCAAATAACTCGAGACCGTTCAACCAAAACGACGTAACATGTAGTCTCATTATATGGTTCGGCAGAAATCCAGAGAATAAAATGTCGCAACCTCTGTTTCGCAGGCAACCAGCATAACCGATCGTAAATTTTCTGTCAATGCTGATAGGCCCATTAAGTGACGACTGTTTGTATAAAGTCTGCGATAGAAAGCTATCCAACAAGAAATATTTATTGGAATTATTATAAAGCGATTTTTTAATTTAGGTTGAATAGTTCACACCGGATACGGTCATAAATATCACCAACAAGTTTGTCAAAATTCCAAGATATAACACACAAAGATTTCACGGTAATGCCATCATGTTTAAAATAAAACTTCTCAAACCAAGAAGTTCACACAAAAACTCAGTGTGATTCCAGTTGTCGTGCATCTCAAACCAAGAATACAGAAAGATTGAATTATCAAAAATGATCGCATAACGTCATCTCGGATAATGTAATATAGGTTCACATGAAACTTCCGCTTTGAATGTTTTACAGACGTTACCAGACATATTCCAGTTCTTTAATTTTTCGCGAGCAATCGCGCGATTACAAGTTATCGGGGAGTTTTCTGGGACTGGAGCGGGGCCACACACGAGAAAATGCCAGATTCGACTCCCAGGAATCCAACCGAGATTACGTTGGAATTTCGCAAGATTCGACCTTCACTTATTTTTATCGCAATGTAATTTTTAATGCACTTACAAAGTATGGATACTGCGCAAGTCACGTCAATACCCACAGACCATGTTTGATCCAATGCTGGATGTAATAATCTGACAAGTATACATTAATTAATATAAAAAATGCATATTAGCTAGAAATTATGATAAATGGAAATCCCTGAAAATGCATAACTTCGAATTATTGTTGATGGATTATAATGTATCAAGTTGTGACATTATGAAGATAATTATTAAGAGGGTGATCGAAATTGCAATACAATATTTTAAGGCAAAATAGAGGAATTACTGTAGCCATGTCTGGTAACTGGACTTGGCTACTGTACAAAAATGAAATTACAAAACTGCGATTACTCTTTGAGTGACATGCATGTTCACGTGACATTCCAGAAACCATGTTTTTATCACATCTCGCATATTTAAATCCTGACGGTTTACGATACAGGATTTTAAGAAAAAATAGCCGAGGGCGATTGGATATAATGTTATAATCTTGTTTCTTACTATAAATAGCCAGTTATAAAACACTCGGACAAAGGTAACTTGACATTAATCTATGATCTAACTTTTGATTTGACCTGCCAACTATCTTGTCCGTTTCAATGCGAAATATGGCTAATCGGTTTCTAAGTATTTATTCTGTTATTAAGTGAATATTTTTACATAAACATTGGAACTATTCATAATACAACAATTTAATTTACCCAAGGGAATCGTGATAGCTTGTTTTTTGCTTTTATATTTCACCCTATGTGTTACCCCTTGACCCCAGCGTAATCTTCAAATCGTTTAGACAGATCCTTTCTTCTCTCATCCCCCAAAAATTCTAATCTTAAAATTTAAAAACAAACATAAAACGTGAAGGAGAAAATTCAATTCACTATGCACGTGTACAAATGTAAATTCACCCCAAAAAAGAATGTGTTTGTGTTGACTCACGACTTCACCAGTATGCGTAACCCAGAGTCAAAGTGATTAATAACGACATGGGTGAATGACCGTTTCCAAATCTACCCGTTTAAGGCTGATAACTTGGTCACGTCGCCCTTAGTCAAATACGAAATCGGATTATTTGGGGTCAGTCACAGACAAACGTTGTGATACTTGGGAAACAACACCGAAATGTCTCGAATTTCGTGGGCGTGTTGGTAAAATCGATACGAAGTCAGGACTAATACGAAGATAGAGAAATAATACTTGGTAGCGATCTGTTACGACCACTGATTACTGTGTACGAGTTACTGAAACCAAGCCCACATACTACAAGTTTCCCACAAGACGAGAAAAAAAGATGACAGAAGAGTTGAAAGCGATGTTTCCCTGTGATTCACTTATATTCATATTTTTGTTTCTGCTCTTTATATGAACTATTTAAAATTTCTGTGGTTGAATACTCATTTATATATATTAAGGGTTCATGTATTTTTGAACAGACATCAAACAAGTTGTGTAATAAATCTCACGGTGTAAATTTCTAATGAGGAAAGCGGAACGTGTTGTGAGACGAAATTTGAATGAATTAGTCAAAAGTTATTTTAGCAACGTCGATCAACAACATATTAGATACGCGGAATTTCGTCAATTAGACATCACTCACCCATCTTCATGTGTGTTCAAATCCTAATAATGATCACAACGTTACTTTTATATACAAGTAGGCGGAAAAACTAAACATGAGTACCAACTATGGGATAATGACCGAGAAATGTTTTAAAATTAAACTTGTGAAAAGACAAGTATGGTACTGCCATCAAAATGGGTATACCATATATAGCATGCGAAAGACAAAATATCCGAATAAGATAAATTATATTTAATAAAAAATCAAGGGTGCCACTTTGGTGTGCGATCTCAGCGTTATAAAACTTCTTTGGTTCGTGGTCCAACATGCTTAACGTGATCTCATGAAGGTATTCTCATAGAATTCAATTGCTAACCCCTAACCTTGTCATCGTTGGGTTAGGGTTAGTTTAATACTGAAATCAGTGAGATCACAAAACAGAGATCGTATAGTGTTATTATTTTTAGATTTCCGACATCTTTTCTCTAAAATGATAATGGTTTTCAGCCTCTAAATAATATTTCACTGTGTTTCCCAATAAGACTGATCATTATTTATACTTCTGTTCAGCTTTTCCTCACAAAGAATGACGTCCGCTAACTCTGTTGCCAGTTTGCGCATTCCAACTAAAATATTCATGAGAGGAAGATATATCAGATCAGAACTCGTGTTACGCTTTCATACTAATGTAATCTTTCCCAATGTAAAACATACCGCTGCTCATCGAAATTCAGATTACGTAACAGTATCTTGATCCCAATTAGATTTTAATGCAATAATGGGGAGTTAAGTTGAATCTACAATAACTTGAGGCATCATGCTTTCATGGGAAATATGTAGAGAATGAGTTAATACCAAAAATTATGAAAACATTTCTAAATGCATGTTCAGAAATATTGCCAAATTCTTTACAGAAATAGCACTATAATATTGAAAATAAAACCTATTTTCTTGCACTTCTTTATCAATCCTAATAACCTAATTATTCACGGCCTTTCTATATCATCCATTAAGAACCATACCAATTAGTGTGCAACTTCAAACTTCGAGAGCTCACAATAAGTGCGGTTAAGTATTTGATAATGAGTACCGTGGGCTTACAAGAGCACAACCGCTGATCTCAAAGCGCAACCCAATTTTAAGAGGCGGGATTAAGTACTGTTGAGGACTGGGAGCAGATCGAGCGAATGCATAAATCAAATAGAATGTGTATTTCAAATGCGATCCAAATGAGATCACGAATCGATAGTATGACGTTATCTATCTGGCTCTGTGTGTTGGAAGTGCTGTGGGTAAACACGAAAACTGTTCAAACTGAATCTCAATTTCATGCAACTCAATGTTCCATTCTGTCCATAATAATATGATCTGAAAAGTACCTGTAACAGTGCTAAAAATATACTCTTTCATTCATAGATATTCGCATATCGTAAGCCAAATATACCTACTATCCTTTTTTAAATTCCACTAATGCATAAAAAGCTCTAAGGGATTGTTGGTGCTCATCACTAACAGCTGATTTTATTTAAAACTGTACGCTATCAATGTTGGCCATAGAAGTGTGACAAAACATTGGTGATTATTATTGCATTGAGTTCAAATCCAAAAGGATTTTGGCTGGAACATTATTAATTGAAATAACAATCATTATGAAAGACTTTCTAGGTTCACGGAACTTAGCAACTCATGTTTAATCGGATTTATTATGTTTATACATAAGAGTAAATGCCACAGTTGCATTTATTTCGTTTGCTTTAAGATTAAGCTTTTGTAACATTATTGTCTACAACAATATAATATAGGATTATTCTGCTTAATTTTCTATATACAGTATTCTGATTAGTTACAAATGTAAGTCTAGACGTTTGTCTTAGTTTTTAAGCATTAATTAAATGTGGCCTAAACGGTAATTAATGGCGTAACCATCGAACTCTAGACGAGCTTGGGCATGAATAGCATTGATAACAACCTTTCACAATACTATTATAAATGAATGATACAGTTTAATAGTTATGCATCTCTTTCTTTTATACATACTGCCAGCTCTCCGTGGTAATGTGTGGAGCATGGCTATCGTGACCGAATTTCAATGTTTCTAACTCTTCAAAAAGTGCAAAAATGGGCATTACAAATACATATAACTTTGATTAGAAAATACATTATTCAACATCTCCTTCCAATTTATGTTTAGTCAGTAAAGAAAATCCAGAATTTGAAACGCAATTGATCGAGATTCAGTGCTATACTTTTTTCCTTTAATGCATTTAGTTTAAAATTTCTATTCTTTTAAATTTAGATCCTCTTGAGCTAATTCTAAGTTGCATTCTTGTCATTGTTGTACAACGCTGTTTAAACTACTTGGTAAAACAAAAGAGTGTTCGTTATCAGCACTCATTGTTTTAGGGCATCATTCAAACATATTGAGATGTGTTCTGTCCCCCACTCGGGCGCTCGGTATTTGCATTTCTAGTTATCCACAGACGCAAATACTATCCCAACCCTTTGAAATGACAGAAGTATTGTGTATTTTTAATCATCTTCGTCGCCGACGACAATTTAGTTACAGATTAACTCCGGAACCAGGGGGGAAGAACAACAAACCATCGTGGAGAGCAGATTCGATATCTATATAGGCACGGGCCAGGAATGAATTCGCCAAAAACGTGAATTTGTCTGTGTTTCATACTTACGACAATTACAATATACTTTTAAATTTGATATAAAACGGATATCGGAAGTGGGTTTTATGTAGAACATGTAGTCAAAAAGGCGAACGACATTATCACGAGCATCCGTATTTACCTTGCTTCAGTAAACTTCTATAGCTCAGGAAATAAAAAAACAGCACAAAGGGAAACAACACCTGGTAGTTAATCATATATCAAAAGCAAACCGAGCCTGTTCCTAACAAAATACTATTTTATACATATTATATCGAGCATGAACCATCCTTAAAATAGAGATCACAAACATTTATCTACGCCAGCAAGCGATAGCAATTTTCGCATCGCTTATGATAAGTTACTCATATTTATTTAAGTTCACAAGAGCACTCATATCCTAATATTGTTCACCGGAAATGGCCTATGATTCGCATCAAATCAAACAAGACAACAATGAGAGTAAGGTTTAGCTTATGTGAATTAAAGCTTAATCAAATATCCAAATACTTCAATAGTGAAGAACACGATCTGATATTGGTGTGCCCCGACTGTAACTGCTCCAAACATGGCAATAAACAACCGAGTAGTTGGACATGGCGGATCGATTATATATTTTGATTGGGAAGGAATAGTATCGCAGTCCCTTGGGCTTATACTAAAAAGTAGCTGAGTTTGAAATGATCGTAATATTTCGGATTCATTTATGCTTTTTGATTCTTTCGACTTCGTGATTTCGATTCATTGATGGTATGGATTTTACACGAGAAAAACAAAAAATCGAAGCCCCAAATGCGATTACGTCACGCTGGGTTAAATTTCTCACGAGTAATCGGGAAGTTCGCTGATTTGACGACAAACAGGTGTCGTTTGCAAGAGTGATTTAACGATTACTAGTTTGGAACAACCGTATTATTTACGGAGACCACACGATTAACGTCGTTCTGACTAACTCGACACACCCACGCAAAGAATAGGTTCACAAACCCCACATCAGAATTCTTATTCAAAATTGCTCACCCTGGGAATGTGACTGGATCCGGATCAGTTGAATCTCACAATCTGATAGGAAGTATAAAAATTATAGGTGAAAATGAAGAAATTCAAACATTAATAATGATTTTAAAAACTTGACGTATGTGCATCTGAAAGTGAGCGCAATTTCCGTGGCGATCAAATTATTTTTTTCTAGCTACGCACTTTTCTCTCAGTCAAACTTGTTCTAAAATGGCAATTTAACAAACATAGGTATCTTATATGCTAGTTCCACACACAAATTTATTTATTATTCAGATTATTGTATATTTACATCCATGTGATTATTACAGAAAAAGTTTTGTTAAATGAGATTATAGATTTGTTTATCTAGCTAGGTATGGGAAATGATTCAGCATTTCTCACTCTCATACGACAGCGCGCAGTGAGGTCGAAAAATAGAAATTAAATCTGATTTGCTGTCCTTCCATATACCTCATTTTTTATTACTATATTTTGATTAATACCTCAAAATGGGACATAAAACATCATAATATAATTCTAGGTGGTATAATCTCTTCGAAGTACTACTCTCGCTCAGAACGGCGGCTTTATGTCATAGGTTAGTTAGCCTCCAACGTAATTTGTATGTAAAAACCTATTAGTTGTCAATTAAGGATTCATGTTATTTAGTCTTTACTCTAGTCTCACGGATGTATAAATAAAACATTAGCGTTTATGCCATTCATGAAACAACATTGTCCATGGCGACCCATGAAGGTGAAATATTTCATCGACTAAATAAAATAAAAATTGACTAAAAACTCAAAACATTATAGATTCGTATTCATGCAAAAATACTCTTTTGTGGACCTCATATACGGTATGTGACATCAAACTCAAAACTCAACCAAAACAGAGATTGTCGATATCAATAGTCAGCTAAGCCTTTAATGAACGAACGAGGTCGTTTTTGCGTCAACCTAGGTACTTGAGACCACCCTGGTGTATCGCACAACAACCAGAAGGAGATAGCCAAATTCCTTTCAAACTAGGGCGACCTAATGCCTTTGTTCAACCGTATCATAACGCCAATGAAGCCTAAAATAGCATAAACGATCAACTCGTCACGCAACAAAAGGATGTTAATAACTATGAAATCTAAAATTTAGCTACTGAAAATCTTATTAGACTATATATTCTAGTATTTTCCTATACCTCGATCAAAGATCGCAGAGAGGCCTGACACCCTTAGTTGATATTTTGAACTGATAGCAGTTGGAAATTTGCCTAAGAAGATTTGGCAGGTAACAACAATATACGTTTTAATACAACCAAATGCTTTAATCCTATGATCAATTGAAACAAAAGTTGGATTTCATTTAAAAACACTTAACATTTTAAATGAGCAAATGTGAGTTTGGTGGGTGTGGGCACTTACTAAAAAATATGAAGTAATCTTCTGCTGTCAATCATATACATTAATATTCTAATCCAGTCAAATTCGTTTTTACCATGGACACAAAGTTTTTATTGAGAAAATCGTTAACCTTTCATTTCCCATTCACCAGAGGACACCATCATAACAAACATTATTTCAATTTTATGAATTCTTTTGAACCGGTCTGGTGGTCTCGATCTTCTGGCGGATACGCCCCTGTTTATACTTTATATTGTGGTGCAGGGACACTAATGGCGCAAAATAGACCAGAATACAGTACTCATGTAGTAAATTATAAGAATGTTCGGAATATATTCTACGTCCAATATATATAGACAAAAGTGTTTATTCGACACGTATGGAAATTGATGAGATTCCAATAGTCTGTTACAACATGTAATGGATTATTGATATACTGTTTTTATAAATATCTGCTTCATGAATCGCGATTTGCGTTCATAAAACAAACTTGTACCTGCGATAGGCTTGTTCAATTCCAATTACGTCGTCCATTAAAGAAAAAACATGGTTTTACAAAAATCAAAACACATAAATAACGTTACTAACATAACCACGAACGCATTCCGTAATGTATTTCTAGTCATAATATAAGTACAAGAGCGTCTTTGTGTGGCATTCGAAAAATATGACGAAATGTTCAAACTAACAAAGGAGTTCACAGTTCCAATATTCAGATTACGATGACGTCGCTTCAAAATGAATGCGTAACTTTCAATTTTATGAATTATGACCACACAATATTAAAAACTGGTCGTCGTCATATCATGTTAGATTACGTTACAGCGTGAAATATATCTATTCTTTATCATAGCTTTAATTTGTGCGAAATGATACAGAATTAGAATTGATGGGCTTTGTGAAAATGACACACCGACTGAAATGTTTTTTTTACAATAGTATGGCTAAGGGGTGCAATGAAGTGAGCACTATTTCCGGAGATGTGACTAGCTACATTTAGCGATATTCAGTAAAAAACGACTTTTGACGTGTAACAATAAAAACGTTATAATTTCAAGTATAATGTTGCCTTTACAACTCCACAAACGCATTTCCCATTACCACATTAAACACACATATCTCTCTGTCTCCTGAATTCCATGCTACGATAATGACCGGTTTCCCGAAGACTGGACTTCCGCTCAGTATTTGTTGTAGCATTCCGTAATTGCTACTATTAGAGCACTGTCCTACCAAGCCCACTTCAAAGACATTCTATGCTCAATAACAAAATGTTCATACATTTTGAAAAAGAAATCTGGCTTATATCTACTTTTTTCAACTAAACCCCATGCTGCTATCCTAGTTGCTTTCATTTAATTGAGAATGTTAGTTCATTTTATAATAATATTATGCAAGTTAATTTGAGCGCCAACATACCAAATGCGAAAAAGCCAACATGCCTGAAATAATTTGTCTTCAGGGCAGTTACTTTTACATAAACTTCTGGTAAAGGCATTTAAAACATAATTGACCTTGTTGTAATTGATAGCGTTGCTCGTGTCAGAGACTTCGGGGCAGACGAAGCGAGACCGAAAATTAGTTTTTGCCTACCTTAAACTCATTTCGACGTAAAGCGCCATAATTAAGAGATTTGTGATAATTTATGTCCTATATTTTTAAAATGGATACAATTTAATAAGCCGCACACTTTCAAAACTTGCTAGCAATAAAATTAATCGCCAAAGATGTAATTTTAGTCATTAAATCGGTTGTCCATATTAACGAGGAATCATAGTACTATTTATAAGTACTGCAAAACATAAACTGGATTATCATTTCACTTATAACATAAATATAATTTCTTATGATATACTGAAGAATTTATTTATACATTTGGGTGATAGCAGACAGCAATTACATTTATATCTTACTATGTTTTAGCAATAGTAATATTTTCCCTTCCTTATTCCGTATATTAGGAAGTGTAACGAGGTAATATTAAGCCTATATTGAGTTTTTTTTTTATATATGCTACACATTACTTTAATAACAAAGGTATTATGATGAGCTGCGTTTACAAATTACAGGGCTAGTTTTAACTCACCCACTATAAGTTTACATCCAGGTTCAACATATGAACACTATTCGACTTGTTCGACAACTCTGGCGGCGGTGGTAATGGTACCGATGTCACTGTTTTATGTGTATCATTCATCAGGTATGTGTCAACCAGTGATTTCGCGACCATAAGCCCCAAAAGAATGTCGATCTGATTGCGGCTGAAGTCGCTATATCAAATTAATGTGTAAATCACAAGGTGGAAACATTTTTATTATTATCAAGGGACAAAAATTCATTTACCAGTAAAAATTTACAACTTTCTCTGTTGTTATGAAAAAAGAATATATAGTTTGTCATAAACCACTGCACACTTTAGCTATGTCTATTGGGCGCAGTACCGATTACAGTTACACAGACATACATCTGAAATTACTCTTCACATTAGTGTGGAGAAAACTTGACACATGAATATGGTATGAAAAGCAAAACTATAACTTGGGAGAATAATTGCTGGAGAAATGAATTTAAATTGATATTGGAGGAAGTTACTATGGGATTTGCCATTGACAGGATGAACTACTGGGAGGTTTCAATTATGAATTAAAATCGTATTCACAACACTGTGATATTACAATGAGCTTAGTCTGCCTTTGAGGCTTTTATGGAACTGTCGCATTAAAATTCAATAACTTAGCAGGATACCGTGAGTCATAAACCACATAATACAAGTCTCGATATTTCAAATATTGACAATAAACGCTTTCAAAGCGATTTCAAATGGACTTTCAGCCGTTCTCCCTATCTCACTCTATTTAATTGGTTTCGTTTATTATCCTTTCTTTTATTCGCAGCCACGACCCGAATATAAAACAAGGCCCAATAGTCTGTTTTATGTATGGAGCAACTTATGATATTCTCTAAAAATTTAAACCCATACATAATAGAACTATAGCCCTGAAGCGATCACGACTTTAAGAGATCCGATTTGCGGTTTTAAACGCCTTACAAATTTTGCCTTCTGTAAATTCACATTCGGTAACGTTAGAAGGCTTTATTCACGCTTAAACGAAAATCCTTTTTAAACAACTTTCAGACAATCATTGAAAGATAGCAAGTTCATTCGTTATGTCAAATATTCGTTATTCGATATTTTCGATAAACTTTGCAGAATAAAGAAAAGCAAACAGATCTCATCGTAGGAAATCCGTCCAACAAAAGATTTCACACGATGGATCACGTGTTGCGAAACCGTTCAACTAGGACCAGTATTAATTTAGGAATATTATACAGAACATAGTTATCTGTCACGTTATCTAGTTTCAAAATTGGATGAGAAGTTTTTGAAAATTATCTTCTAGAATCACATTCAAGTACATATACTATAAATAGGTATCGATAAAAGTGAAATAGAATGAAAGATAATATAAACTTCTACTGCATATTCCGAGAATTTAAATATTACTATTGAAGTCCTAGAAAGATGTAAAAACTGAACCTGATTTGTTTATACGTCCGTGGATGTATTACCTCATTATATCATTGAAAGAGAAAAGATGCGCCAGAACAGTAAACATCAACAATTATCGCAGCAGCCAATTTCCATTTTTTTTTTTAAATTTTTTGAATTATTTAAAAGTAATGAACCATCATAATTCATCACTTCCAACCAATATCAAAAAATAAAAATAAAAAATACTACAAATCGTGTACAAAAAAACGAAAACGATACTTTTATCCTCAAAATTAGACATATATTAACGTCAAATTTAAACTTCACACAACCTGAAGTACATTCGTTTATATACAATAAAGGTTGACACTACTCAAGTCTGACACAGATTCAAATTACCGGTCATGGTCCACAAAAAAATCCAAAACAAAATCTCTATTCACAATGAAATCCGTGTTTTGATTCAGGTCCATTAGCAAAACAATAACAAATTTTCTCAATTCTTGTGATCTATCTTTAAGTAGTAGACTCACATAGAAGTTCCATTCATTAAAGTTTGAAAATAATTTTGTCTATGGCGACCCATAAAGGTGAAATATTTCATCGACTATTAGAGGTATGAAATATACTTTTCATCAGATAAGGGTGAAATCCTAGGCCACTTACGTCATTGAAGACAAATGACGATAGTACCGTACTGTTGAAATAAACCTGGGTCAGATGTGAGATAACCTGTCTTACCATTTGGTAATGCCCCAGTTCTCAAACTTCCAATATGATAAATATAAATAATAAAAAAATACATACCTGACCTCGAGAAATTGTATCTGATCGAGATTACCGCGGATTTGAATCATTGAAAACAAGACAAGGAATTCTTTGTTAAAAATTGTTTTGAATGTAGGCTACTATAGATTATGTTATAACATGCCTAATACATTAATAAATACTAGATTTTAGGTTGATTTTATCTACGTATTATTCTTGGAATATGATAAGTTATATATATATGAGTATAAATTACTTTGGCAATTCTCATTTCTGTTACCAAACTGATTTATAACCACAATAATGAAATCACTTCCAGAATTAACATATGTAAATAGTAAATACACAAAAGTGAAGGAAGTTTCACTTTGTCGAGCATGGGCCATGATGGACCGCGCCTCGGCGGCGCGTTCCATCATCGGCCCACGCTCGACTAGAACTGAAAATTTGACGTAAATCTACCATTTCAATTACATCATTTCATATGTTGTCTGCAGTATAATCTACAATACACGACAAAATAGAAACTAATTTGTGTCACTTTCACCACTGCATTACTGGTAATACCTTCGAACAAATTTTACTGTAGATCAATTCGGCGTGTCTTGAGAAATTGCCTTCATTCTATCTGTTCACTAAACTACCTCAAATGTCGATTTTTGTTGTCTATTTTGGCGTTGAACATATGATAAATAAAAATTATATAAAAGGTTCTCAATCACACTGACAGAGAATTTCCAAAATAATTTCATTCCACTACGTTCTTCCATTTCTAGCAACTGGTTCCCAACTGTAACTGAATAATCTTAATTAAAAAAGAATTCATAATGGCTCCAAAACAAAATAAAAATATGCATACTGGTACATTTTCCTGTATAACAATTCAACCTTTCAACCCCTCTATACTTTCAAACTATAACGCTTATGATTACACGCTCTATTTCATTTAGTGTCCTTTGTTTCGGTATTATGTTTATTCATTTCGCCTCCTCTCTCCTTTGCTGTAACTGATGACCTTCATATAAATTTTACGACCTTGAAGGCCCGTAATTTAAGGTTCGTCATATTTACAACATGCTATGCGGTCGATGATGATCGAGAGAGAGAATTCACTTTATTTCATTTTCACACTAAGCTACACTTAATTAAAGGATTACAGATACTTCTGAAGTATGCGTACTAAGATGCCGGGCACCGGAACGTAGTATGTGTACCAGGTTAGGATTAGGTCATAGTTTTATTCCAATTTATCTTATTTTAGTTCGATTAGGAGTTCAGGGACTAGCCAAGTGACTCCCGTAGTATTTGTTCCTAAAATTGTGGCCTAACCCTAACCTGGTACACATACTACGTTCCGGTGTCCGCCATTTTGGTACGCATACTTCAGGAGGGTCGGATTACATACGTTTAGGTAACAAACCATCAAAAAGAAAATTTCACAAAAAAGGCCACTCATTGTTAATATACATATACATGTTCATATGCCCTTGTATATTGATATAAACTACTAATTATGTTTGAGCTACGCCTGTGTTGGCTAAAGTCGAAACAAAATGCGCTTATAATACCATAATCGAAACATGTAATTGTTAATAATACAACTCTTTTATCGTACTTTTTCTCATTCACTCAATTCGCTCTTTTTAGCTATTGTAAAGAATCACAAGATAAGCTTAGTTTCCTATACACTGTCTGCAATGTAAAAAAATCATTAAAAATCATCATTTAACCATTATGAACGGAATTTTACCCACAGCCGTTGATTCATTTTGGAACAGTCTTTGCTGATTGAAATAAATTCTGCACCAAATCGTGATCTAGGATGATCAATTGTTAAAATTCTTATCCCCAACAAATATAAATCTTTGAATGGATTATTATTTTCAATTATCTGCAGAATTACACAAAAAAGTCTTGAGGGTGGCGTGAGACGGAAAATTACACCCTGTATCTGACTTGCGGTGCGAAAATTGCATTCACTTTTCACTTACATCATACAATTAAAATACCTTTGTTCTGGTATTTTTAATATGCACAAACACAACCCAGACAAATACCTATCTATGGTCATTATCCACAGCATTCTAGCATTTTTCACTGAAATTACACTGAATAGTTTCTGGCGAGGCCAAAATGGAAATCTGAAAAGCAAAGTTCTGAATGAAAACTTCGTACGCGTCAAACATCAAAGGCGAGTCAATTAGTTTGTGCGAACAAATTAATATATTACGTTTGTTGTTGGAGCATGACAGTTTTATACTTCGCATGCGTTCGTTAAGTACGACAATATGTTTCTTTCGCTTTTCTGAAGAACAGGTATAGTACAGTCCGGTGGTTTAAATGACTTGCCTGTGAATCTAAAATCGTGTAATTATAAATTGTCTATTTTTTAACTTGAATTTTCCGTACGAACCTCACCGGAAATCACAGTATGTTCGGGTATCATCAAATTTCATTTCAACTCGTTTTGGGTTGGACAATTGTAAATGAATTGTCAAACAAGCCATCTATCAGAACGATTTACTTTTCTATGAGCCTCAACTCGAATTTTTTTATGAATATAGGGTGGTTCACGTAACCGCTGGTCGGTTACGGCTTCCTCCACCATCAGATCCATGCTTCCGAAAACAAATAACTAATCCCACACCCGACTGGACTGGTAACCGGAAGAAATGTCATGGTTCGCCATATGATTACGCCGTCTTATCGGCTTTCCTCTCCCCCCTGGACAAATATGTAAAATCCTAAATCCTTCTGGTTCGTAATTATGAACCACACCCCGGACTTCTTTACCTTCACCTAAAATACTAAAAGAAGCTACTTTTCTTTAAACCCAGCTCACACGCGAGTTACTTGTTCGTCCTCTAGGATTTGAGCAAATAGCCGATAAGATAAACTACGATTACATGACTAACGTACACACGAAAACGGAAGCTTCGCGTCGGATATTCCTCTAGGCGAGGTCATTAAACCCAGCATATACTCAAGGCCTTTGAAAGTATGCTAATATGACTTTATCGGCCAATCTATTTTACGCTGTTACTCGAGTTGAAACGTTTTCAAATCTACACAAAGTACTTACATTTGAATGACCCACCACCAAATACAAAAGTTTTTACTTCGCTACGCCCTTATAAATTATAACTAAAGCTTTGCGGAAATAACACCCCGAGACACCAACCAAACTTCAATCGAACTATAATCGCGCACTTAGAGATCGATACGTTCAAAAGCAAAGCGTATCTTTTAACGTAAGTGTTTGCTTAACAAGTGATTATTATTTAAATATGGTCAGATAATAACATGCTGATATAATTAAACACATCCCGTGATATCGAAGGTTCGCGATAGATATTGAACATAGAATCTAATTCCGGTCTGACAGAAGTATACAAGCCTATCTTTACACAGCTTTATGTGACTCATATTACTGACAAACGTATTTTTAAATGGAAAAATTATTTTTAATAGGATTTGATAGGATGCGTTCCGACACAAACCTGTAATGGACTTAAATATTGACGATCGTATTTATTTAAATGTTTCATTCTTTAGTGATCAATTCTCATATTTTCATCACTATTCGTATATATTTTCCTCTTGATACATAATCCATTCAAATATATTTTCTTTGAATTTGAATCAATACGCGGCACACATATGTCAATACCAGACTGATAAGCTCAACCCCGAAAGAGTTCAGAGGACTAATACTACATTATATCCGTAAATTTGAGCTTCTAATGTAACTTGGCTATATATAGTTTTCAATTATTAAATATATAATTATCAAATTTTCGTTCGCAAGTTACGATGACTGAAAGGTAATGTGGGCGATGACGACCGAAATCAATAAAAGTTATCGACCCAATAATAATCCCTCGATAATGTGATTTTAAATCAATGAAAGTATTAAGAATTACCATATCATGGTTTCTGCCACGTAATATTTAGAAAAATTCGGGAACGTCGTTTGTCATCCGTGAAATATAATATACAAGATTACAAATACACAATTCTTTTTCATATATCGGATATATCCTGTCAATAATGTGAATAAATGACCGGTTTCGTCAGCGAATAGACCAAAAACAGTGTCTGGAGTAAATATTTCAACTATTTACCATATGAATACGAAATATATTTCGATTATTTGCAATTTGAATTTGAAATTCGTCATCAGGATTGCAAACATAATTGAAGTCTACAGATACATACAGCAGTGGCATACCCAGCTTCGTATATAAAATATGTAACATACATAGCCAATCTTCTTAGACCCTCGGGACCCCAGGAAACCCACGTTAGGACCTGTTACGGTCTAACTTGACATTTAGAAATTTGGCAATAGAACCCCCCTCCCCCTCTCTTGCAAATTTTTGGCTACGTTCCTGACATACAGCAAGACTTTACAACTCATTCTTTTCCACATGGTAATGAAATATGCGGGCTCTGAGAACCTAAGGGGTTGTAGTTCTTCCAATATACATAGTAGCTACGTTTGTATAATCGATTGCTTCTTCATGCCTTGCTCGAAGAGAGTGGTGAAAATCCTCATTGATGTCCTGTTAGACCGGTAATATACCTAGGCTGAAATACGAGTAGTCTGATTCGTGTGAACGTGACCCGAGAAATCATTTAGAAAAACCAAATAGCCAAACACTAATAATTATACATAAAGTGTCAACCTGGAGGATACAATTAACACAAACTTAAAAACGGAAGTAGGCGATAACAATTACACCATTCTTTGCAAACTCGCTTTGTTTGTTTTCAAGTATTCTAACCAATGTCGAGTACATACATTTATACACCTGTCACAATGTTGTTTCTGTATTGTACTGTTACTTAGCTCATGTTTTTATATAAATCTCGTCCGCTTCCTGCCAACTTTTTTAACGTATCACGATTTGAATACTTGACAAAGACCAGTTTCGACAATAGCATTCTTGAGGTTATTATATTTTTAAATAAAGCAATAATGGCTACAACACCTGTTAACGGAAGAATAAAAATATGCCACCAACGAATTCGTAAACTGATTATAGAAAGTATAAATAAATATTTTCTTTGTAACGAACAATACCCATTTAAGCATTTTTCGACTTAGGAGATTAGCACCGCCAAGAAGCCAAAAAGACAATGTCAGAACGCGTTGACTTTGGCAGTATCATATTTTAGATTTTTGGCATCAGACCGTAGCGAAAATGCAGAATAATTGGTTGATATTAATACATGATTCCTCGCCTCAACCTACAACTTAACGTCAAACTGAAACCTGTGGTACCGTTTTCATTGTTGCCAAATTTTTAACACGTTCGTAGGATTCTGCAGCAGATCAGGCAGAAAGAACGTCATTCATTCTTACGAATATAAACTCAGTAACAATAGTATGTCAACTGCCTTGGATTTCTTTTCGCCGGCGCTTTTGTTTTGCTCATGGGAAGCGACGTTCCTTACAAAAGCTGTCGGCATCCCAAGCCGCTCACGTGAAATTCTCTCACGGGCGAAATACAATTCATAATATTCATACAACCTGTGATTTCCGGAATAAAACGCTAATATCGTAAGATGACACTTGAAATGAATCTTATGTGTTAAGTTTACACTTTTGATACGAAGACTTTTCGCTGGTTTGCACTGAAACGTTGACGTAATTTTGGTACCGTCGTAGCATTTGTACACAATAGTGCCTATAACAAATTCTAAAATAAATTTTTCATTTACTGCAATACATTACTAATTCATTTCTTGCAATAGACCTGATATTGTTTAAAAATTAGCTTATTATAAGATGCAAAGCAAGATAATATTAGCGTTGAATACATTCCTTCGGAAATGCTTTCATATACATTTCGTGGATATAAAATGGATGGACTAACTAAACTAACCCATAGAAAGAAAGAATGGGCGACGGTCACATTACTCTAAAACGATATAATATGAATTCTAACCACTTTTTCAAATTTTAAAACACTCAGGAATAGAGTACTTTTTATTCAATATAATAAGTTTAATAATAAGATCTCATTTGTTTCTAATATGTCATAAATTTTCGAATACAAGCAAACGTTTCTACATAAATATCCAATTTTTGGTGCTCCCGAAGTATGCGAACCAAGATCGCGGACATCGGAACGTAACATGGGTAACAGGTTAGGGTTAGGCGATAATTTTTTTTCCAATTTTCCTTATTTTAGCCCTATTATCAGTTCGAAGACTAGCCAAGAGGCTTCCGTAGTATTTATACCTAAAATTATGGCCTAACCCTAACCTACTACACATATTACATTCCGATGTCCGCCATCTTGGTTCGCATACTTCGGGAGCACCTTCGGGAGCCCCCAATTTTTTTTCGAAGATGAATTATTTTTATTTCTAGAGAAAAAGAAAAAAAACCGACAAAATTTATGCAACTCTAATCGCAATGTGGTAACATTTATTGCGTTTTACGATAAATCAATTTGTGTGAGGTAGACTTTGTTTTGCAATAAATATATAAACTTTATCTACCCTTTTCGTGGTCTTTTTTCTTGTCATTTTATGATCAAAATAATCTTCTTTACATGTCTTAAGATTAGTATTAGTTGCCAGTTCTTGGTTATTATGTAATTTCCATTCCAAGGTTTTCGCTTATTGACCTCATAATACACTTCAAACTAATTTTGTCTTCTAAATTGTTCTAATGTGCAAGAGTGTCTTACAGTTTCACATGTAAACACAGTAATGCGCTAATTCCCAATCTAATGTACCCAATATACCCAAACCTAATTTTTGGAAGTAATTTTTAGCGCAAACTTGGCGCAGTTTTTGTGGCTTAATAATGGGTCTATTACTTCAAATTAGTAATGCGATATGAAATAAATAGTTTTGTTCAATTTTCAATCCTGGCCTGAATTCAACAGTAATTTATTCTGGAAATATTGCCATTGCACACATACTTAGTTGTATGGATATTGGTAAAACATTGAAAAATATATTTAGCTATGTGGTCCTTACTGGAGTAAATTTTGACCCCGTGGCTATTTCCAAAACGATACGGACTCAAATAAATGCCAAACCTTTAGAATATTTTAGATCGTAAGAGCGTAAGCATCTAATGTCGGATGATTTCATATGCAATTCGAATTGTTAGTTCTTCATACATTTTTCTTATTTGATAGTATATTGGCTTATCTTCTTGGGGGAAGTTCATTGTTACAAAGATCAGCCAATAGAAATATTCACTGGGAATGAAATGCAATGATCATATCTACACTGAAATTTAGAATTTAACTCCGTGTAGACCTCGGAATCATATAATAGTCTTCCACTCTATCAAAATACTTATCAACTCATTTTGATAAGATTCCGATTGTTTAATTTAAAATATGCATGAATCAATAGCACATAAAAGGATTTAAATAATTTGTGATTCAGTTAGATTTCGAATAATGACCCATTTACCCAACAGGTACATTTAATATGAAATCACCCCAAAACTGTAACCGTAGCATCTATAGCGTTACGAATATACACTCTTCGGTATGATATCAACCTTTGAGTTGGCTAGTACTTAATACATGCATTTTCAAGCAAAAGTATGTTTGGCCAAGCGAGAATTTGGATCTCAAAGCGGACAACCCAGGTCGGAATCTGATGGTTTCCCATCTACGCAGTTGTGATAACGTCTCAGTACTCCGTCATTGTTATCATTTTTGTCTTCTCATCATTTTCCTTGGCAAGCACAATAATTGAAAACCTCTTATGAAAACAATCATCAATGGCCAATTATTCTACGATTACGTAAACAACTGGGAGGTAACCACACCGCGTATGCGGCATATGAAAAGTAGAAAAATATAGTTGGGATGTAAGGCCTCTGTGCATATTTGACAAATTCTACGTGGAAATTTTATACTGCTAGACTATAAATAAAACTTGAATATTTTCTGAAACAAAATATGCCATAATAAAAGACATGGTCACGACATAGCCGTCAGAGAGTTAATCTACTTTAGAAAGGAATTTCATACCGGATGGGAAGCTTGATCGACGACCGCTTATGTTTTGTTACAGGCATTCGAGTGCTACACTCGGAATATTTTCATTTGATGTTCACACCATGTAACTTTTCCCGGCGTGTTATCACAAAATCTTTACGGTGTGGACCACCATCGGCGTTAAAGCCTAATTTTAAGTCGAGTCACTTTGGTCTTCGTCTTTTAAGTACGTTTTTCTTTTTGAGTGATCATTGCCAATGCGTGACAGAAATTCTTTTGCGTGAATAGGTTTTAATATTATCGATTTTTCACGCTAAGATTCTTGAAGATTCCAATCCTTCTCAAGCGGTACTGATACTACGAAATAAACTTAGCGATAAATTGGAATGCCTTTAATGTCAAGAGCTTTTTTGAATAACCTCATTTATCGAGTGTTCAAACTAAGCGTGCCAATTAATTCCGTAGATAAAAAAAATTCGATTTTTCGATGTTCAATGGTTTGATTTTCATTCCCGATAGCTTAGTCAAAATTTATTTGATCTATTTAGGTATTGAAATTATTGGTTTTTATTATTTCTTTTAAAAATACAGTAACAATCATGAAAATTTTAAAAATGTGATCACATACCATGAAAATTTTGCATCAAATTAGAATATTAAAAATTATATACTTGAAAAAAATGAGTACTTCTAGACTCCAATGATGCAAATTTTACAATAATTATGGTCAACATATCAAATCTCAAGTAATATTGAGACCAATGTGAAGTAGGATCCCGTTATCGTTACAGACGTTTGCCAAACAAAGATATGATTCCAAGTAATCGTCGTTCCCACACGATCAAATTTTTGTGGTAGACCACAATTCAACTAATATTATTGCTGACGCAAATTTTTATCGATACGAAGAAACATATAAACGTCTACCAGAAGTAATTTTGTAATATTTTCATAAATACCTATAATTGATTAAAACGAATGACATTGGAATTGGGATCATTAGTTCAGTTGAAAGTGATTTTTAACAAAGACGAACGTGATTTGATTTAAACTGAAGAGTGCAATTTACAGGAAAACGGTCATTACAAAAAAGTTATTGAAATGAATGCTGAAAGCCAATTTTATCTGTCTCATTTTTTTAGTGTTTTGCAAGTGTGCATAACGCTTAGTAGTTTCAAAACTGAATATAGCGTGAAAATTGACTTCTCAAACACACAACGACCCCAGTGCAGTTTTCAATAATTTCTCAGTAAATAGTATTTAATACTGACTAAATACTACTTTACTAAATACCTGACTTAGAAAACTTAAAATGACTTAGAAAATTTACAAATGCTCAGAACATCTTGATGCATCATGAGCAGGAGAGAAAAAAACAGAACGTTCGCTATGAAAAGGCTCACTAAATACTTTTCATCAGAGTATATAATTAAAATTCGAAACGTAAACGTCATTTAAATGTTCGTACTTCCATAATAGTTTATCGAGGACACTCAGTCATCCCAAATATTTCGGAAGTCAGTTACCGCTAATTAAGCATTTTATCACGATTTATATCTAACGGACAAACGTGTAGACAACACAAAGCTAGACGCAATTTTGTGTAAATACATTATCGAATTCAAAATTTTCAAAATACTGACTAAAATTTTGCAGTTAGTAAAATCAGTTTTTTACTTACAACGTTAGACTGTTTCTCAGACAATATGGGCAATGAAGAACTACATATTCGTTGTGTTATCTAATGCGAAAGGCATCGACTAATCAGAAATGACATTGCATGGTTATTTACAGTACATAGGTATGAGCATACGTAATGTCACGATTATGTAATGTTCCTATTTCAGAAGAAAGAAACCCGCCTGAAGTAATGTTCATCCATAAATATCAATGCGCTAAAAGCGTCTGCTTAATGTCCAAATTTGAGCTCCATAGTGTTGATATGATACTTTTAAGCAAATATCTAGAAGTACATTTAGAAGATGAGGATGGAACTTTTTTTTATTCCGTGCAGGGATTTTCGACTAAGATTTGAATAATATGCAAGGCGGGGTTGTGTTTGAGCGTTAAAAAGCAAGACAAAACTTGACCACATCAAACTCAACATGACGGCAAGCACTGCATTGAGGTGGTCGGAATTATTGTATGAAAGCTTTGCATTAATTCTAAACAACGATTATTCGTTTACCTCATCTTGGCTATGAAAATGGTTCTATGAGATTTGTTAAAACTAATCAATTTTGTTAATCACTTTAACGTGCGAAGGTTATCAAGGTTGGCATAACATTTACGGAATTGGCGGTATCGGAACACGATTATATTACCGAAAATATGCATATGGAATTTAGTGATTTGTATATACAGTCAAGCAACTGCGCATACACATCCAACTGAAGATGCGATCCTTTTATATCTCAGTTATAGCAATGGACACATCCAAATATTCGAGACAATGTCTAGACTAGATTCATAATATATTGCAAGTCTGGATAATAAAATGGTGATTATAAAATTGATTTTGATATAAGATACGCAGTGTCATCTGACATTTTATTGATATCATCGTCATGAAATATATATTCTTCCATTTCGTAAAATTTTACCTCACTATATTAATGTGGAACAATGAATAAGAATTTCAACTATGACAAAAATATGACACTCACAGCTGGCATATATCCTACTGATTACAATGCACAAAGGGATGATATTTGATATAATATAATTTCCTATTATGTCAGCACGTGCCCACGATGTCTTGGAATTCAAAGCATGGTATGTGGATATGCAGTCCAGAAATGGAAATATTGATTCTGCCTACGACGCAGAGTGATTATATGAAATCAATCTCTGATCAAACGTGGGTAACTGCATAGAATTGTAAAACCGTTAGCCCCTCATAATATTAGTATGTGATATTGTGCTGAACTAATGACACGGGAACATTATTTGAATTCTGTACATGACCGGCAAAAAATTTGACAGACGAACATCATTCCAGGAATAAATTCCAGTTCACTAAAACATGCTTCGGCTTCCCCAATTCGGCAAACCATCCAAAAAAAAAACCTATAACTTGTTTGATCCAACTAGATGCCGTGATTGTCCAGTTTAGTGTTATTCACATTCCAGAACATCCCGCTTTGCTTTTCAAATTGGTAGCGGTTAACGCCCATGTAATTGATACTTGCTGGCCACATCTGGCAAGGGAGGAGTTTTATGCTTCCCGGCGTAAATTATAGCTAATAAGATTGCAATCATATTTTACATTGCATTATTTTAAAGGTTGTTAATATATTCACTCACATAATTGGGTTTACAAACAGTTAATTGATTTTTGTTGCTCTTGATGCTTAATGAAAACAAACTTTTTATCCATTTTTTGTATAAATTGTTAAATATATAAAAACGCACTGGGAAAAACATATTCCACTTCAAATTTTACATCAAACGGCCCGGTTATTACAAATTTACTTTTTATTTTGTAAGCTATACTGAAGGAAACAGTATTCCAATCAACTTGTACGTGTTAAATTAATGTGTTGAACACACAATATGTTTACGTACCCAAATTCCATTAGTCAGTATATGAGTAAGCGTACCGTAGTTCGCGTGCCACAATATGCCGAGCTCCTAATTAATTCCTGAAATATTACATGTCACCACGCGTCGCATTATGTGATATTGTTGTTAAAACATTCCAAGAATTTTTTGACATAGGCTATTGTAAAGAGATCATACTTTTTTTTGTCACCGAAAAAACTTACTAGAACGAAGATGAATCATGTATGATATAAAACAATATAACATCAAAGATTACATATGAAATAAAGCGCTGAGTTGGTCCAATATACATCTTCCTCACGCCGGTATAATGGAGACAAAACAATAAGCCGGTACGACACCACCGGTGACACAGCTTCCGGGAATTCGAAATAATTGAAAGTGTCAGAGGTCAGCATACGACATGCATTTATAAGAGAGTGAGGTTCGAGTAAAAAAAATTGAAGGAGAGCGAAACCTAAAAGAGAAATAGGATTTGGAAGAGAGGAATAATCGATATCAATCTTGCTCATTGTAGACATCGGAATCCCCGCTCTCATATGATGCTGCCATAATCAATGTTCGAAGTTGCAGTTAATTCCCGCTGAAGCATTTGTAAGAGAATTGTGTCATATTATAGCTATTTGGCAACCCTTCCGCCACGATGGATTAAAACTATATTCCCGGCTTTTTGATTTTTAAGGTTTAGTGTTTGCATACTCTTGGCATTACTGACGCCATTCGGGGTGTTAAAATAGTTCAAAATAATAATGTCACATATGATAAATCCATCTTGAAGTTTTATACAGTATTAATATTTATTGTGAATAAACGATAATAGTGTCAATATTCTCATTTAAATAAATGTGCTTAAAATACTAAATATACCAAATATATATAAAAGCTATTACTAATATTCAAAACAATGTTTAAGTTCACCTCGAATCTATTCTAAGCTTTTCGGTCATTCAATGCCGTCCATCAACGTATGACATTAGGTTTGTCGAAGGAGATCAAAAAGACTAATCGAATTTATCGCTTGTCCGACATCTGCGTAACATTGTAGCCCATTGGAGCTTATCGCATTTAAAACGGCTTTTCTATTTAGCGTCTGTCTTTCGTTAACAGAAACGTTTTAAGAATGTGTTCAGAAATGTTATAGTTTTAAAAATAGTTGGCTACAGCAAGGTAAACCTTAAAAAATGCAACCATTATTTGCCAACAATATAATTATGTTGCTAGATTATAGAGTTTCGCAAAATAGTATGTTTCCCCCAATAAGATATATACGACCAATAAAAGTCATTTAAAAAAAAAAACAAGAAGACCGGTGTTGGACGTTCTATAATAAAGTTTTCAGTATATACAAACAAACTTATACATTTAATTGAAACGACCATGGTTTCCTGGACGGTGGTAATAGGTCTCTCCCTGCCTTGGATTTAGTTTTTGTGTATTTATACATAACATTCAATCTTCGATTTTTCGTGAAATTGTAACGAAACCCGCTCCCAATTATATATTTATTTGTCGCAAAACCACACGTACCACTCTCTTCACAACTCTAATGTATTGATATACACAAAAGGCAATAGATTAAATACTACCATTAGGCGAATGGACATCAAACAATGACCAATTTTGATGCAAAAATAACACAAAGTCTATTTAGTTTCAATTTGCTGTCAGCGGCATACTCAGGTTACCTTGAAATAAAAAGATACTTAATAAAAGGCGGCAACTATAAGAATACGATTTCTTTCATCATTTGACACTGGACATACATGGACGTTAAATAACACCCTTTTCCAAATGCATTTCAGTCTTTTGTGTGAGCAGAATCAAATAGTGTACATTTGAATTGACACGTACATTAGTGCTAAAATATATTGATCTCAGTACAAGCTTTTGAATGCCTTGAGAAAAACGTAAAATCCACTTGCTTTTAATTGTAAATACTAGATTGTGATAATAGGACGTTCTTCCTAGTCGAAGTCGTCTTTCAGAAAACTAATAACGAATTAAAATTACTTTACTTTTTTTTTAAAAGTGTATGGTTTTATTTACTTTGGGGGTATTCATTCTTGTCGGCGTTCCACCTCCTTTGTGAAGCAAAGAATAAAACCGCTTTCAATTTTCGGTATAATTTCACTTCTATCAAGATCTAATCAGAAAAACACTGATTGGAAATAAAGGTTTTCGTTTGCTTATTATCAAATTACTAATTGTATAATCAAAAATAACCCAGCGGTATGTATCCAAGACAAAAATTTAGTTATATAATATGTCTAAGCTTTGCCTGCCATGGGACCAAGAACGAAATATTAATTCTTTTCTGAACCATACTTGGACAGGTCATTCGCTGAAAGGTGTTGCAAAATGGGTTTGTGTATATGTGTTGGCTCGGTTGTTTCTGTTATTGGGTACACAATGGCAGCATTAAGTAAACACCGTATAGCGCATAATACCAAGAATGTTTTTGATCTATTAATTGATATATTGGTTGATTTTATATCGACTATCGTGAGTGATCTTACGAATACGACTTAAAATCTTATTTTGAACAAAATTTTTAATCACTTATTGGAGATAAAAGCTGGGAGTAGACGGACGACTACTTTCTATCGCAATATTTCATTTAGATATTAATGAAATGTTTAGAATACTTATTCAATGTCGTTTAACAGCCTTTAATTCTAATGTTTTCGTCCCTGTAGGTAGCACACATACTCATGAATTGCTTCATTATATAACCTCGTGCTTAACATTCTTATGTTTATTCAAATTGGATCATTTTCGGCCTATTTTGCACTTTTTTGTGGTTCGTAAGTCTCCGGTTACTGAATAATTGATATAAACATGATCAAACATTAATATTTTCTAGAACTGTGGAGTTTGGATATGGGTAGCCTATTTTTGTAAGTAACTGTTTATTCAAGGATATATCCCATACAAGTTTGTCAATGGCAGACAAATTGAACATTATTGAAGAGTAATTGGAAAAAGAGGAGGAGCGTTTACAAAAAAATATTTAATAAAAAAATTTCGAGCACATATTTTATCACTTCTTGGTATAATCATATTTTATGGGAGCATTAGAGCAACTTCATACTTTTCCCATTTAAGCTATAGCAACATTGTTGTATTGTGTATCAAGATTTGTAATAAAAGACTATTCAATCCCAAAACATTCCAATTGGCTTTCTATAGCGTATGACAAAACGCCGTAATCGGGAATTATGAAACTTCAAAATTTATTGAAGAGTATTGAAAGTATAACCGCCTGAAAAAAACCTAATCAAACTTAGACCAGAGATAACTTGCTTGGTCCATGCTTGAATATGCATTTCTTGTTATCGATTTTTGAATCCACATCGGAATTTAAGGAATGGAAGCAATTGTTGATCTGTAATAGCAAATTTTTTAAATACATTATTGTACCGGTAAATAGAGTGGGAGAACGTATGGGCGTTTCGACCACAAAAATTTCGATTTTTCTTTCGCCTTTTATGTCAAGTTCACGGTGGTGATTTCTAATGTGTCGTCAAATCGATGTAATAAAATGCTGTCACGCTATTCACTCATATGCGCGCAATTTTGAAGCAATTGTCTATTCAATCTGATGTAAAAATAATCGAAGAGAAAAATAAATATTTTATTCGCCCAACAGTTATGGCAATTGAAAGCAACTTTGTTCAATTAAACTAATTAATTAATCAGACGAAATACACCCAACCAGCACGATGAGAGTTCGAATGGAAAGTTATTGTCGAACGATACTGTGATTCTTAAAGAGTATAAGTACTGTAGCTCGTTTCCGGCATATTCTACTTTTGTCTCCGAAGAAGGCAAATAGTTCTTCCAAACAAGTCGGAATATGTGTTTGTTACGTAAGTAAATTTAAATTCCAAACTCCGGTATTATACAACATAATTTACTGAAATAAATTTCTATTATATCTGACAGTCGGACTGTTCATTTTATTGAGAATTATTAAGACCTAATGGTTATATTTCATATTCAACAACTTCAAAACATTTAAAAATAAATAAAAAACTTTTCAAGTGTGTGCCACGATTATGAATAACAAATGAACCTTCAATAGAACGAGATCTTAAGGCATGGTCCATCACTGGTTCGTGGCCGATGCAGATTAATTGATCTATAAATCAAGGAAAAGGTTCGTTCTAAGCATGGTTCAAGGATAAAACACTCTCGACAGGCGTGGCACATCAATAGGCAACTTGAATTTTAATCCAAAAGCTATGGCGTTTTCAAAACCTAAGTAAATACTATACGTGCTTTATTTGAAATATTTTCGTTGAATAAATCACATTCCAAAACGACGATTGAGTTGTGTATTTGGATAAGAACCTTTGCAACTATAAATCGTTCACGGTATTTGAAGAATCCGGTTCGCTTGGCAATTCAGGATAACATAACATAACAAATTTATTTATATTAAACAAACTGAACGCCTACTTGGTGTCGTAATTTGAAACTTCAACTCAAAATAACATTTATCATGTAAGTTGTCATCGCTATTTACCGAGTACTTATCTCGTTAGTAGATTGTCAGCAACGTAAAATATCTATATTCGCACATTATATCACTATACGTGAGCAACTAATATTTTGTTCATACTCGGTTCGGCTGAGAAATGGCCGATAGCATTTGGACATATTGAAGTTTAATATTTGATTCTCCGACAATCTGAATTATAATTTATATCTTCTCAAAATTTCCACTTATATCACTAATGTAAAAAAGACAAGAAGAATAGGAAGAATAAAGCCGAATTTTCCGAAGCAATGCGTTGTATGATAGATATATGCGTCCAATGATATCCGTGCTCGATTGCAATAAAAGAAATATAAAAATCTGATATACACTCTTATAGTAAGTATGAACAATTTTTTCTTGTGTTTTAACCTTATATAACACAGCCTCACTCAAACATACGTTCTTGTGAAGAATAATATATTGGGTGTGCATTTAAGGTAGGCGTTTCATAAAAATTTTCCTTTCTACCTACTATATTGAAAAATGACGTACAAAGCAGCAACATTTTATTAGGTCATTTTAGAATGAAACTGCCACAAAATTTGTCCAATAGTTTCGAGGGTTATTGTGTTTTAACCTAAGTATGCGCGACCATTTTACTCAAACTTGCTTAATGCGTTTATGTTTTTTTTAACTGCGCTATTGATGCTGCTATGAAACATACTGTAATGGTTGATTCAAAGTGCACTGGTCTCTGACGGGTCTAATCTGGTTTGACAGAAGACAAACTGCCTTCTTTTGCAGTCCAGTAAACTTGCTAAGTTCAAGGGAAGTTTAAGGGAAGTATTTACGAATTGCGGTTTCCCAGGCCGTGGAGGTCGTAACTCGATCCAGGTTAATTCCCTATTTCTCTTGCCTAAAGTATAACAAATTGTGTCAAAATCGATGTGTGGGGCGAAGCTATAGGGTGCCATATGCCTACAAAAAAATTTGGGATCACGCGGTACAAAAACGTTAATTACAAGATCAAACAAATTTATCTCCCGCGGAATGGTAACTGTAACTTTTGGTTTAATAAACGAGGCATTCAGCGGTAGAGAAATCGCAGCAATATTGCATGGTCTTTCTTTCTGGCGATTTGCGATGTAGCTCTTGTGAGCCATCGATGAATACTTTTGGCCAAATCGATCAATTTGCGCTAACAGGCAGTATTTTACCAAATTTGAATTAAATGATTTATATCGTAAACTATGATGCTGATCTTAGAATAGGTAATTAAAATAGATCGAAAATATATATTCCAAAGGCACGATGGCGAGTTTAGTCTCGATTAAACCCAACCAATGGTTATTTTCCATTGCCTAATTTCGAAATATATTAAGCAGTAATATATATTCTAAAATTGTTCTTGCTGAAATCAGAAATTTATTCTGTTCATAGCACGTTATCTTAAAAAAGATTTGTGCATCCATCCTACCATTGGAGATATTGCAATGAGAAATTTGAAAGCGTTGAGTGTGTCGACGAACCCATTGCTTTCCCGGGCAAAAAGTTGATAACTCGAGCTGACTTAGTCACGGACTATTTATTCACAAATGTACGCTTAAGATAATTCAAAAATTGAATGATAAATACACTGTGAAATCACGGTTGAGAAATTTTGTAGTTCGCTATTGGCGACCTCTTAATGCTTTTGGGTAGATTGGATATATAAATATATCTTTCGCGATGAAAAATGCAATTTCAATGGAGAAAATCGTTCTCCTAAATGATCACGATTAAAGTCATTTTTGTACGATTATTTGTAGGAACCCTACATTGACGACAGTCGCAGATTATTTTATATTAAATAACTGGAACTTCCACAATCCAATTATGATTGTTCATCACGATACTATGAATAACATGATTCTCGTAAGTACTCTTGTCACCGCAATAATCCCGCATTGACGCAAATAATAATGTTCATAAAACGAAACGCCCAAGGCAATTTACGATTCATATTTTTAATCTCGTGATTCGTTTTCTTGTGATGCCTGTATTAATTCCCAATAAATACATTAAATATTAACGAAACTATACTCATGATCAAGATACAACTGCGCTAATATATCCTCAATGTTTATATCATAGCAATGCAAAATGCCACATAAACGAGGAAAGGGTGCCAAGAAATAAAGACACAGATGGGCCACACCAGGTCACTGTGTGATTCAGAACTATTCGACCAGGCACAAATGTCATGTGAAAAATTGCATAGAGACCTTAGCCAAATTCTTGACACGAAATAAAAAGTTTAAGATATGGCAGGTTACCCCAAGTCAAACTATTCGGTTCTTTACAGAAATCGCGCAACCAAATGCATTCATTCTCTAACAATTGCCTCGACAGCACCTTGTTTACATGTAGTATGAACTCATGTGCCCCATAGAATCTCGGAAAAAAACTTTAATGCGGATATAATCGACCGCTGGAATAAAAAAGAAGAAAAATGACACCACGTAATTCATCCACATCCTTGTCCCTTTAAATTCTTTCAGAATCACTGATGCAAAACCGTTTCCGAGTCGCTCGTAAAATTAACCAACCGCGTCGTGATAGACCGTATTGTAAGATTACATGGTTCGCGTCAAGCACTAGCCAAATAACTGTTATCTGACAATATATCATGAAAAATCCAAGGATGTTTAGTGTATTGTATAATAAATAGTGCGCTTGACTCAACTATGTATAATGTGAGCCCCCTCTTGTGAGATGAATTTATTAAAATTCCTATGTCGGTCTTGTTGCAATGACACTTTCTTTGCTTTTCGCGGTGGAATACAAACTAATAGGGAATATTATATAATTAAAAAAGTTGAACTTTACACATCGCTTCGTGCTAGCCCTTATATCGATGCCTACTGTGCAGACGTACTGAAACATCGTTATCACTTGTTTGCATTTTTCTTTTAGTTTTTGAATTTTGATGTGCTGCCGGCAAATATAGAAACATAACAAATCATGCTTTTCTGTTGGAAATGGTGACTGTACATTTGAACCCATGTGTATATCCGCGGGTTTAATCTATATGCGGGTGCTAAAACCCATGGGTTAGGGTTAGTATGGGTTCAAATATCCGCAAAACAAAAAAAATTTTTATAGGTGCAATAGTATGCAGGTGCAATTGTCGTGGGTTCAAATGTACGGGAAACGTTGGAAATACTGAAGATAATTTTAAATTACAAACTCGAATACGTTTCAGAAAGACAGTAAACCATAAAGTTAGAATGATATTCAAATTTAATCGCATTACAAAATTTGTATGAAAAATTCGAATCAAATAGAATATACATCTATATTTTTGCTACAGCATTAAAAATGGCATAATAAAGTTCCAACCTCAATTATTAGAATTCAAATTGAAGAAAGTTGAATCGTTACTAAAGAAAAAACATCCACAGCAACTGTTCAAAGATCATCATAATTATTGTTAATGGTCTTTGTATAGGTAAATCATTAATAACCAATAAACAAATTCGATAAAGTTTTGCTCCTGTTCTGTACAGGTATATGTCAGAAGTAAATCCCTGGAGAAAACCAGACGAACGTTCCAATATTTTTCACTCATTACATACTTACCATCATTTCCCTAGAGACTAAATGTGGTAATTGAACGTTCATTACATTTCCAGAAGTGTTTGCTACTATAAAGCCAGGTTTTTGTAACACATTCACAATTCATTTTGCTTATTGCCTATTTGCTTAGTTTATATCGAGTGGATTAATCTTTTTCGAAAACACAGATGACTTCATACCAATTTTTAGCTCGCGAACCCCAAAAGTATAGCAGGCCATACTTTAAATCAGCCAATACTTCAAGAGTCTTCAGTGAAAAGCCATCTGACAAATGCGAAGCGTCTTTATTAACGACTGCTTTGTATTATGTGTTGTCGATGGCTCGTAAAACACTTGAGAACGGCAGATTGGTGACGTCATTTTCAATTAAAAGAACCCTCGTATTCCTCCCACGACTCTCTGGAAATTGCAAGAAGTATTTGTTTTTAGCTTCACTTGCAAACTTTCAACAGAATTGATGGGTAATTGAAATGGGTAGGCAATAACTTAAGATGAAATTTGAAAATGACCATGAAAATGACTGTTCACTGACGTACTTCTGAAGCCTATGGGGCTAATCGAAATATTCAGATCAAGTCGATATTGTTTTTCTTGTAAAACGTGCAACAGGTGTATTTATTTATTGGTATTGTAAGTGTGTCTTAGCCAGAAATAGTTTGCTAAAACGTGACATAATGATTAAACGAAGGAAGTGCTGTCAAAACTGGAATAAATAGAAAACAATCAATCTATGACAAACAAACTATTGTTTAAAATGTGTTAAACTACTTGTCGCCCCATTTCTTGCAACACCTACTTGAAAATAAGGTTAACCCACGTGGGAAGGCTTTGTCCAAATGCGGGGCACGGGCAGGCCTAGACCTGCCCAAACATGCTTTGGTTTATAAGGAAACATGCGGCCTGAAAAGCAAGATTATGGATACTATGTAGTACCACCTAGTGACCAACATGATATTAAAATTATTTCTGGCCGCGAAGTGTACAGTACACATGTATCGCTCCCTTGAATTCTTGTTGTGATTATTACTTATCGATCTTAAGATCGGTAAGTATGTTGATAGGTATTTATCTGTCTGTATGTCTGTTTGTCTGTTAGATGAACGCGATATCTCATGAAGGCAAAGTTGAATCTGCTGCAAATTTTGCATGTGCAAACATCATATCTCGGACCAGAAGCCTATTGATTTTGGATGAATTATGTCGTATAATTAGCGAGTTATTAATTAATTAGTGATAAGACACGCGGTGTCACTATAGAGTCATAAATCGAAACCGCAGTTTCGATCGATAAGTCTTTGGACTCCGGCCGATATTCTCGTTTTTTTGTTGTTGTTGCTGTTAGGAAATAATAGCTTTTATTCGCAATTAATAGACCTTTTTTTCAAATTTCCAGTACTTAAAGAGAAGCCGCTAGAAAGCTTTTATTTTTTTTTCTCTTTGAGTCATGAAACTTTACATTGCACCCCAAATTTAGTTTAACTCTGTATCTGAGTACAATGATGTCTTTTAACATAAAAATAAAGAGAGCACTAAACAAACATTTGTTTTATCGCCATTATTGGTCCCTCAAAATGCAGCCTTCTATATTTGTTTTTTGGTTTTGGCTTTTGTAAAAAATCTTAACAAGACTATTGGGTTGAATTTGAAGAACGAGATTTCAAAAATAGATTTGTAATCGATTAACGAATTTAATGTTGTGTTGCCTGAGCATGCTTTATTTTTGTTTTATTTCCTATTGTTCAACACCGTTGGAAATATTCCACAGCAGTCGCAGTATTATCACCCGGAATCCACACTCTTTAAATTCCGACTATTTCCATTCATCTTTGTCAAACGACAATGGTAGTTGTTTTTCAAATTTCAGCAGTTAAAGTTGAAGCGCCTTCTAGAAAATTATTGCTATTGATATACCATTTACTATATCCTATCTAGGCTCCGTGGTAATTTCGAGTACATGAATTTGCTTTTTCCTTGATACAGAAGTTTTTTTACCTTCTTGCAGGATTCGTTCATATTCAATTATTAATATTAGTTACTAAAGTTACTTGGACAACAGCCGATTATTCAGAGCGTCAGCACAGGTGCGTGTAAACCATCATAGCAAGTTTTTTTTTTATTTCATAAAAATAAAATCCAAGTCAAGGATATCAACTGAGATTACAAATGTTTAACATATTCACGTAACATAATTTCACTCTTTTAACCATGACATATAATTCCACTTTTTATTACGTACAGCTAATTTGCCCCGGTTAGTTGCATACCTTTTTGTGCTTTCTCTTACACTTTGGATAAAGTTAACAAAAAAGCCAAATATTGAAAGAATATGTTGTGTTTATATATATATATATATATATATATATATATAAAACAAACAAAAATTAATATGAAATTGATTAACGAGCTATTTAGAGGGTCAAAATAACGGGATTGTCAGTCTGTTCGAGTTGTTGGCTTGTCAACATGCCAGCAATACTTTTCTGCCACCTAGAGGCGTATACTTACTTACAACGCGACCATCGCTGTCCGACTATTAACCTAAGAAATGATACTGCGCAATCGTTTTTAACTTGGTATATCAACAAGCGATCTATTTGACATTGAGTAACAGCTTTTCCTAATTGTTAATTTTAAAAATATAATCTAAAATGGACTTTGATCATTTTTTATTGTCCGTCGATAAATTCACAAGAGTTAACATCATCGTATTGTGTCCTAAAGCTCCGTGTTTTATACAAATAGGAACTAAATATAAATAAGATCTTGCCTTGAAGATGATTTCAAGTTTGAATAAAAGTTAATAACTAAATGTAACATGGAAATGTAGAAAAAAACCTAATCGCCTTTTTAGATTTGAGTTTAGATATGTCTGCCAAGTTTCACTCTGTGATTTTGGAAAAAGCCATTAGTTCAGGTCATCGATCTGAAATGAAGGAATATCAAATTAAATTTATTTGCCATTACGTAAAGATATATGATGGTATTTTTCAAATGACTTATCCATATTTGAATCTGGTATTCCAATCTTTTAAGAAGAATCTTTTTTCCACAATAGGTACATAAAAAGATGGGCTCCATTACATTTGAACCCACGTACATTTGAACCCATGACAACTGCACCTGTATGCCATTGCACCTATGAATTTTTTTTTTGTTTCACGGATAGTTAAACCCATACTAACCCTAACCCATGGGTTTTAGCACCCGCATATAGATTGAACCCGTGGATATACGCATGGGTTCAAATGTACATGGGTTCAAATGTACGGTCACCAAAAAGATGATGTCCCGTGAAACAGTATCTCCCCTTTTATGGGGGATTGCTTAATAATTATATCTAAGGTTGAACAATAAAGGTATCTTATGTATCATAAGTCTTTTGTTTCTCCGAACCCTCATGGTTTTGTTATGCACTCAATAGGCATATTTTACCATATTCGGTTTTTGTAATAGAACACTAGTATTGCACCATTCTGTCCCAACGTAAGGTTACGGTTATTAACTGTGACTTGACCATTTTTGGAGCGGTAAAGGTTTTTTGTAGTTAAAATCATTATATTCTAATTTTGGGTATTTTATGTTGATTATGTTACGAGTATGATGACATATTTCTAAAATCTATAATTTATATTATTATTATAGGCGTTTTGAATAACATTGACTTCCAAGCTGAAATAAATTGATTATGCTCTAATAGTCCAATATGAGAATAAAATGAAAAACAACAAAGATTTTTGTTTCTGAAGTAGCTTCAATTGTCTTATACTTTATAGCATGCGCGGGCAGCAATTATGTTTAAAACCAAGTCATCATAGTTTGATCACAGCGTCAAAACTAAGTCATTACAACTCAAGTCCCAATCGAGCCTCACATGGAAATCAAATATAATTCCATATTTGTCTGGGAAAATATGAGTCCAGGCCGTAGAATCGATTGGTTCATTTCTTTACAGCATAACACGCTCCGACCACCACCCTGAGGCAAACGTACAGCGTGCTCAGGAAGCTGTGTGAAAGAAACACAAAGAGGATTCATGTTGTTTCTTTAACATATGAAGTGGCGTAGGAATACTGCGCGATGAGGCGATTTGTTACTCGGCCGATGAGAACGTATAAGAGCCATATATGGTATTTCCTCGTGATGTAATACGCGTCAGGGGAAATACAGCGTTTACTCAAGCATCCGCGTTTGAGAGAAAATACAAAATTCGAGAGATTACCCGCGAAATATTGCGACATTCAAGTCACGTTCGCGAGGTGAGCGAAGGCTTTGTGCATCACGCGAATTCGTATAATCCTCCTTTTATGGTAATCCACTGTTCTTACATTACACTTTCAAAATCGTGCGTGTTTCATTATTACCAGAAAACAAAGCCAATATCTACGTACCGTGCTTAGTACAAGCTGGTATGGAATCTGGTAATATTTATCTTGTCGAGTACGCCGTGTCATATATTGAATAAAGAACGCTCACATTTATAGCTTTGATCAATATTTGGATTCAAAAATGTAAGGACAGACTTTGCAGAGAAACGCCCAAATGTTGACAGGTGTTTGTAAAATTACACATTTAATCTGATAAAACTATTCAAGACTAAAAAAAATCAAGGATGGCGCTGGGAAATGGTAATATGAGTTTGGCGTATTGCTTTATCCAAGACGTATACCGTACTCAAATGGATGCTATATTCATAAATACATACTTTATGGGTATATAATTCGGGATCTCGCTTTATGTTTTCTTAATTAATCCAGTCAACGTCAATTTGGTAACCAATTCATTCCAAACGTAAATCACTTAAAAGACGACCTGCGAGTGATGAGGTCGCTGGGGTTGTGACATTCATCATGGCGTTGTTCAAAAACCATGATCGGTGTTACATGTCGACGAACTTTCGCATCAGACTTACATTTAAAATGCGTTTAAAATTGGACCAGGGGTCGAGTGTGGCACGATTTATGATGTACATATCTAATAATTGTGTACATTCGACACCAGTGATTAAATAACGGATAAATTTGAACGGCTATTCAAGCCATCGTTATCACGGCGTTTTTCATTACATATATGTTCGATTTAACGTCATATTGACTGGAAATATCAAGCAAGTTTTGTTCATAGCAACCACCGTATTGATTTCGTGTATTGCTGGCTCAAAGTATTAATCACGCGCAGTGCTAATATATTTAACTATGTTACTCAATCGAAATATATTCGTCATAATTTCCTGTAATTTGCCACACCAATTATTCATTGCTCTTCAATGCCCACTGATGGATATTGTCATATGAGGACCTCAAAGCCAGTTCGGTATTTTTGTCAGTTCGTTAGGTTTTGCTGATTTCGATAAACGGCCGTAGACTTCATAACTCAAGTCAGTTAGCAATAGGGGTGTATATATTACCCTAATCCCCATTTGTCAGCAACTTCTGTAATGAAGTGAGCAAGGGGCTCATTCCATGGTAAGGGCGTGGTTGCTACTGTTGAATTCAGACAGATAGCCAATCAAACATCAACATCATCGAAGTAATCATAAATCATCGGAAAGATCTAGCTCAAGATGGTCCAAACCTAGGCCCGCAGGCCACATGTGTCCCGCGTCGTCATTGCGGGAGGGTAAACAAAAAATCGAACAAAATAAAATTTAGTGTTGTCATAAAAATAACCAGAAAAATCTTAAGTAAGCTTCACTCTTGTGGCCCGCGAACACATCAAAAATAATAGTGTGGCCCGTGAGGTCATCAACCTTGGACCACCCTGATCTAGATAGTCTACTCTAGAATCTAGTCAGAAGTGGGAAAGGTTTTTGAACCACGGGCCAAATTCTGCCCACATAGACTGGCGGGCCATGTAAGTGTGACGTAAATAGTTTCATTTTATGAACGATATTTACAGTGTTACAAAAGCAAAAGTGGAAAACAATAAACCTCGTGCTAAAACTAAATTTATTCGCAATCTCAACAAATCGGCTCGGTGGTGTGGCGCAAGCATTAGGGACACGCTCGCACCTCTGATTACCCTGAGTGGGTTCGCAGGTTCGAATCCCGTGTGGGGATAGTTATATGCGAGAGGATTGCTGGACTCCTCGCCACCGTATGGTGGTTCAAGTAACCGCTGGTCGGTTACGGCTTACTCTACCATCATGTCCATGCTTTCGAAAACAAATAACTGGCTAACTAATCCCATACCCGACATGGACTGGTAACCGGGAGAGAGGCCTTGGTTCGCCATATGATTAAGCCGTGTTATCGGCTCTCTCACCTCCGATATAAACATGTCTATCCTAAATTCCTCGAGCTGTTTTTTTAGCTCAAACATCAAAATTTGGTTTTACCTAGGTTGTGGCGGGATCGTAAAGACAGATTAAATTACCCAACGGGCCGTAGTTTGCTCATGTCAGATCATTGTAATTGCTCAAATCTTTTGTAACTCCTCAAAACAAATTTTCCAATGACTTTCAACGTTATGGTTTCTACAAAACATAGTAAATCAGTTATGGGTGACACAATACGATATATATAAAGTTTGTTCAGTTTCTTTCTTGCAACGTAACCCGCATGGTGAACATCGACTAGTGTAGTCATTGGTACAACTCGAGGTGGTCTCGAGCAATTTACGTTTGCGCTCGTAACAGAACACCTTCAAGTTATGTTACATATTCTACTATACCTTTTTATACTCTATGACCTTGACAATGAGATAATTTCCTGCAAAGAAAAATACTTATATAAATCGAAAATATCTCCGGATCCCACGGTGGCTGGACATTCCTGATCTAGGTTAGGGCACTGCTTGGGAGTGCACTTGTTGACAAAAAAAAATGAAGGACCACGTTCTCCTGTTGGGACAATGTCAAGTAAATCCGTAGTACAAAGTTATTATTATATCTGTATAATAAACACAGCGAGGTAAATTTTCTTTCGTGTCAGAGAGTTTGCAGTCTGGACGGTAAATTTGGTCATATATAAATGATACTTTGCTAAAGAATTGGCTGCAGCCCTGTAGAACAGGTACAGCCCTGTAGAACAGGTACAGCTTTGGACAAACAATGTACGGAAAGTCCACTCTCATTAAACATTTTGAGTTGGGAAACCGAATTTAAATAACAGTCTAAAATATGATTGCCTCACAGTTGATGTCCGAACTGCAGAATCTTTCAATATCTGGCTGTCCTGTTTGGACACTGAGGGGACGTATATATCGTTTGATTGCTGTTGTTGGACAAGTTTATTGGAAATGAAATGAAATCTGATATTTCGTCTAAAATAATAATAAAAAATTTATCCATGGGAACACTGGCTGTCCGGTTTGATTCTGTAAATTATTTCTACGCGAAACTCGGAATTTTTTGTGGGTACCGGTGGCGTCAAAGGTAAATACTGCTTCGCTCTTCGCTACCGGTATTTGTTTTTCGAAATCATGGACTGCTTGCTTGGTGTCAGTATATTTGTAGACTGTGGTATGTCTTGTAGACCAGTACCGGTATGTAGACCAAGTATGTACCGGTATGTAGACCGTAACTACACCAATACGGTTATTCAGTTATTGTATTATAAACAGGAAACATGTAAAATATTTGGGTCTCATGTACTTTCTTACCTGAATAACTTCTAGTGGGCGTGGCGTAACAATTTTTGGATATATGATTCCTGACCCCCACCTGATGACGTCATCCAAAAATTACGTCACTGCGACGTCACAATAACGAAATACAGCTTGCCAAAGTATAGCGACGGTCACCCGTAATGGCGCCTACGAGTATGTCAACAAACTCAATACGTCAGCGACCTCTCTCTTATCGGGGTCGTTGTACAGAGCTCAAAATAAACAAGAATCACAAGCGACTAAATTATCGCCAAGGAACGTTCACGATATCCCATTCTGACCAATTTCTGTCCAGCAATAGCTCCTGTATCGTGCTACAATCTAAAATAGAGCGTTATACGATACAACTCTAACCAAGGCTTTAGACAAGCAGAAAATACATGTTATTTTACGCAATGGTTGAAGTTGGGTACCACACACATAAAGACTTATTATTTTATGTCCAGCAATAGCTCATGTATTGTGCTACGATCTATTAATAGGGTGATATACGATACCGCTCTGAGCTAGGCTTTAGACAAACAGAAAGAACATTTAATTCACGCAATGATTGAGGTTAGGTGCCGCAGACATAAAGACTTGTTATTTAATATCCAGAGACTGATCATGTATTGGGCCACATTTTATTAATAGGACGTGGAACGCTTCCACTCTATGCAAGGCTTTAGACAAGCAGAAACCGACATATTAATTTGCCTTAGCGCAATGGATATAGTTTCTTACCTCGATAACTTATACTTATCTTAGCGTAACAATTTTTGCATATATCATTCCTGACCCTCACCTGACTTCGTCATCCAAAAATTATGTCACTGCGACTTCACAATAACGAAATAGAGCTTGCCTAATAATAGCGACCATAATGCAATCGTGATAAATACGCATGTCTGTCCGCTATGGGTGTAGTTTCATACCTCAATACCTTCTATTAGGTCTAGCGTAACAATTTTTGTATATATGATTCCTGACCCTCACCTGACTTCGTCATCCAAAAATTACGTCACTGCAACGTCACAATCACGAAATAGAGCTTGCCCAAAAATAGCGACGTTATTCGTAATGGCACCTATGGATGTAGTTTCTTACCTCAATAACTTCTAGTTAACTTAGCGTAACAGTTTTGCGCATATAATATTTCTGACCCTCACCTGACTTCGTCATCCAAAAATTACGTCAATGCGATGTCACAATAACGAAATCGAGCTTGCCCAATAATAGCGACCATAATGCAATCGTGATAAATACGCCTGTGTGTCCGGTATGGGTGTAGTTTCGTACCTCAATAACTTCTAGTTAACTTAGCGTAACAATTTTTGCACGTAATATTCCTGACCCTCACCTGATTTAATCATCAAAAAATTACGTCAATACGACGTCACAATAACGAAATAGAGCTTGCCTAATAATAGCGACGATTACTGGTAATGCCACCCATTGGATGTAGTTTCTTACCTCAATAACTTTTAATTATCTTAGCGTAACAATTTTTGCATATAACATTTCTGACCCTCACCTGACTTCATCATCCAAAAATTACGTCACTGCAACGTCACAATCACGAAATAACGCTTGCCCAATAATAGCGACGATTACTAGTAATGCCACCTATGAATGTAGTTTCTTACCTCAATAACTTATACTTATCTTAGCGTAACAATTTTTGCATATAATATTCCTGACCCTCACCCGACTTCGTCATCCAATAATTACGTCACTGAAACGTCACATAACGAAATAGAGCTTGCCCAATAATAGCGACGATTACTAGTAATGACACCTATGGATGTAGTTTCTTACCTCAATAACTTCTAGTTAACTTAGCGTAACAATTTTTGCATATAATATTCCTGACCCTGCCCTGACTTCGTCATCCAATAATTACGTCAATGCGAATTCACAATAACGAAATAGAGCTTGCCTAATAATAGAGACCATAATGCAATCGTGTTAAATACGCCTGTGTGTCCGCTATGGGTGTAGTTTCTTACCTCAATAACTTCTAGTTAACTTAGCGTAACAATTTTTGCATATATCATTCCTGACCCTCACCTGACTTCGTCATCCAAAAATTACGTCACTGGAACGTCACAATCACGAAATAACGCTTGCCCAATAATAGCGACGATTACTAGTAATGACACCTATGGATGTAGTTTCTTACCTCAATAACTTCTAGTTAACTTAGCGTAACAATTTTTGCATATAATATTCCTGACCCTGCCCTGACTTCGTCATCCAATAATTACGTCAATGCGAATTCACAATAAGGAAATAGAGCTTGCCTAATAATAGCGACCATAATGCAATCGTGTTAAATACGCCTGTGTGTCCGCTATGGGTGTAGTTTCTTACCTCAATAACTTATAGTTAACTTAGCGTAACAATTTTTGCATATATCATTCCTGACCCTCACCTGACTTCGTCATCCAAAAATTACGTCACTGGAACGTCACAATCACGAAATAACGCTTGCCCAATAATAGCGACGATTACTAGTAATGACACCTATGGATGTAGTTTCTTACCTCAATAACTTCTAGTTAACTTAGCGTAACAATTTTTGCATATAATATTCCTGACCCTGCCCTGACTTCGTCATCCAATAATTACGTCAATGCGAATTCACAATAACGAAATAGAGCTTGCCTAATAATAGCGACCATAATGCAATCGTGTTAAATACGCCTGTGTGTCCGCTATGGGTGTAGTTTCTTACCTCAATAACTTCTAGTTAACTTAGCGTAACAATTTTTGCATATATCATTCCTGACCCTCACCTGACTTCGTCATCCAAAAATTACGTCAATGCGACTTCACAATAACGAAATAGAACTTGCCTGATAATAGCGACAATAAAGAACTCGTAATAATTACGCCTGTGTGTACGCTATGGGTGTAGTTTCGTACCTCAATAACTTCTATTAGGCTTAGCGTAACTATTTTTGCATATATCATTCCTGACCCTCACCTGACTTCGTCATCCAAAAAGTACGTCACAGAAACGTCACAATCACGAAATACGGCTTGCACAATAATAGCGACGATATTCGTAATGACACCTATGGATGTAGTTTCGTACCTCAATTACCTATAGTTAACTTAGCGTAACAATTTTTGCATATAATATTCCTGACCCTCACCTGACTTCGTCATCAAAAAATTACGCCAATGTGACGTCACAGTACAAACAAGAGCTGATGACCCGTAATGGCGTCTGCGACTACGTTGACAAACTCAGTGAGGGCAGCGGCCTCCCTACCACACACACATAAGGAGGGACTTGTTATTTTATGTCCAGCCATAGATCATGTATTGGGCTACAATATATTAATATGGCGTTACGCGATATCACTCTAAGCAGGGCTTTAGACAAGCAGAAACGGAAATATTAATTTACGTTCACATTATATGGGTGTATTTTGTATTGTGCCACCATTTATCAGTGAGGTTTATATTTTAATTTGTTTTTTGTAAACTATACATTTTGGATAAGATAGTCCGGCAGAATCGGGCCTTAATATTGTTTTGGGACATAAAGTTTCTGTTGTTTAGATATAATGTATGTGACATATATAATGATACCCAGGTGGGTGTGGAGTAATGTTGAGCAATTTTTTTTAAGTGGATTTAAAGTATTCGGTCCAAGATGACGCACATCCTGAACCCTAACCTGGTAACCATACAGGTTGTGCGCCATCTTGGTACAAATACTTCAAGAGCGCCTTTTTGTTAAAAACAATTATTTCATAACTACATGGTTTAGGTTTGCATACATAGTAACATTGAATCTCCTTACAATGTCAGAAATTCAATTTTAGTAGTTTAATGGTAGTTTATTTCACTAATACAGCCAAGATCCATCGACAGCATCTAGCCACTTTCTATTGCGCTCTTCAAACTACATCTGGCATTTCGTTTTCCTAGTTTAAGCTTAGGGACTTGGGAAATATTTTAATAGTTGAATTGGATTGGAATATTTGACCTCGTCTTTCACTCCGAACAAGGCCATGTAATACCATCCACTGGTATCTAAAGATGTGTAACGTGTTTTCTTTTGGAAGAACCGCAACCTTTCAGTGCTGCATTGACTTTGGCAAAATTAATATATCCTTGTGGAGATAGAAGGTATGCGTATGCGAAACCGAGATGTGCACCTGTTATGCCAACATAGTTGAGTCAAACGATTTGAATACTAGTACATCACACGCATTTTCCTGCGTGCTTCGGTTGTACGTGGTAACGCGCACATTTTTGCGCACATGCATCAAATTCCATTTGATTATTGAGCTATAGGTTTTTGACGAGCTTTTGTGTATGATTTCATTCCATAGAATTTGTATGCTGTTCTAAAGAATACTAGTTTCAGCTTTTTCATTCATTCAAACCGCGTGTTGAAAGTAATTTTTGTAATATTGCGGGTTGGTTTCCAACATCCTTAAATCGGTGATGCCAGTAAATCTTTAATACAAAAAGATCAGTAACATCTGCAATAAAAACAGCAGTACCCACTCAAATGACAGCTAGGGGATGGATACTCTTAGTATCTGCTCCATCGCGTGCCTCTTACAGTCTTACCAGTTTACATGAGTGCCAATTGGTATCTAAGCTCAGCCAGAGACAAAAAGTTTCGGACTGCAGTTGGCGTGACAAAATGTTTTTAAATATATATTCTACAATAAGTTTATTTGATTGCATACTACTGAAAGTTCCGCCTTATATGTCTTTTCCCATTGCACTATTCCTTTACTGATATTCGATAATATGACGCTCATCTGACATAGTTCTTAAAGTGTGTAGATGGGTACAATCAGCGCGAATGCGCGAATATATATAAGAATTGCTAATATTGGTTTGTAATGCGATGAAATCCCATCTTAGCATTTCTGCCTATCGCAATTGCTGCGTATACTTATCGGGGAAGTTCTGTGGCGTGGTTATCAAATGAAAAAACAAACATGGGAGTATTTTTTCTACTTCTCTACTACTATCAAACCTTGACATTTTGTGAAAACTTTTTTCCATGCAACCTTCTTTAAAACATCCCCAACAACCACAATTACTTCTGTTATTAAACTTCCGAAACAAACACATAAAATCATCAACAGATGAATATCACCAAGTAGATATTGCTGAATTGATCTTTATTTTACCATTTTGCATGTAATTCTTTTTGGTAAACCTGTTATCTATCGTAAATACAGCATATTTGACAATGTTGTAGTGTGACTATTTTAGCCTCACATTTTTGATATTTGTAGTTAGAGCTCTTGGGGCTCTGTCAAACAAAGTTACATACAAAATATTGGTTGTAAATTGCAAAACATGATCATGTTGTTGGAATAACTTGGCATTTTACCACCCGTATATTATTCATTGTTGAGAATATTAATAAAATCATAAAATTTAAAAATCCGTTTTCGTGAAATTTTTGTTGTAGCTGAATTCCAGGGACAGCATGACAACAGGCAAGAGAAGCACGGTCGCCTCTTTTAGTTTATGACAGGGTTTCTTGGAAGGGGACCCCGTCCTCCTTGGAGGCGCTGATCGGTTATCTGGGAGCACGAACAAACAGATGGAAATGCGAATATATAATAACAATGTATTTTTATAGAAGAGAAGAAGCAAAAGTGTTGAGAGTCTTTGGTAGTTTGAAAAGCATTGGCATGGAACATAAGAATGAACTACATTCTTTCCCAGGGATATACTATAAAATGTAGCAATTTTCTCATTCTTGTTCTCGTGATATCATTATCTTTCACTGCGTCGTCGTGATCATCCCGCTGCATAACAATTCTCGCCAACAAATACTTGACTGTTCTCCCTCGGGTATATATCCACTTGAACCACTGGCGACTACATTAGCTGGCTTGTACTGTTAATTGCAACAAAAAACGGGTATTTTGAAATAGTACTCTTTATTTTACGCGTATGTTTCGACAGTATTCCCATATACTGTATATGGGTCGCGACCCAAAGCTGGGCTCAACAAATACCTAGAAGGTATCGATTTTATTTCCTAGTAAATTTGGTGCTTGCGTAGTTTGTGCACCAAGATTGCGCATAACCTGAACATAGTGTTGTAACAGGTTATGGTTCAGGTTGTGCGTCATTATGATGCACAGGTTTGACAAAAAACACTAATACAAATATCGAGCCGTAAAAAAGTGCTCAAGGCTGCAAACTCCACACCCATGTAGAAATGATGGGCAATGACCCCAAGATGAATAATCACAAATAAAAAAAACTTTATGTCTGAAATCAAACTTGGGCCAAAAAGGTCCCCTTATCTGCCGGACTAAGACTTTGGATGGACTTTGGATAATGAGAAACAGGCATATTAATTTACGGTCCCCCCATGAGTGTAGTGCCACATATACAAAGGCAAATATTTTACGGATCTTGACATTCTATCCCTATAGTCGGATTCGGAAGACTTTTGGCACAGGGTACTCAGATTCTCAAAAAGGACAATGAAAATATTTGAGACAGACGTGTGAATAATTATGCACTACTTTAATGTGTGCTGTATTTGTGATTTCCATTTTACTCCCATTTCTCTGCGCGACTATGACATAGCCATTTTACTTGTTCTGATTAAAATTTGGCTTTGTTTGGTGCCTATTTCAATTTTGAAAAGCGCTATAATTTTATAGAACACCCGCGTTCTACCGAAGGACAAACGTTTAGACATATTGTAGACATATTGGGTTCCTATACATAGCCGTTGCTATCATTGTATTAAAGTTTTCTTTTTTCGGAAGAAGTTTGTCAGAAGATGCTTCTGTGCTGAGGAAATTGAATAGATCATTTCATAAACATCAAAAACGAAATTGACAATTACTCATATAATTTACCTATTGAGCTCATTGCTCATTACAATCATCCAATATGATTATAAGTTCTATTTAAAACGTAACGACAGATAGGTGAGAGATGCATCCTGGAAATTAACTCAGGATTGTGAACGAATGCTTAATTATCGATTGCGCTTGAAGTCGAATCCATTCCAAATTTCAACAGTTAGAAAATTGAAGAGCCTATAAATAGGATCTTCTTTCATCCCTTTTCACATTTCCCCTGAATTACTTGGAGATCAAATACTATACCACTTCCTCCACTATGTCAAATTTCTGTTAACCAATTTTAGCGAGCGAGTGTTCAAAGATCGGTATGAGAACAGAAAACATTTTTCCTAATATTTCGCTGTTAGTGAACCGCAAGATGAAAAAGTTCTGGAAACATTGTAGTGGTATTAACATTTGAAGGATCTTAAGCCGATGGTTTTTGTTGTAAACGGGTACATCAAAGAAATGGATTTAGATATAGTCTATCTGGCGATCATCAGACCTAATTGGTACTTTTTCGGGGTTGATTTACCGTATTATTCTTCAGTTTATTAATACAGACTGCTAAATTAAATATAGAATGACGGGATTTCAATATTGCTTTTATTGCGAAATCAACTTGAAAATATAAATAGTTTTTGGGACAATAAAAAATATACGGTAATCCCACTACGTGTTAGAAAATGACTCTAACAGAGATGTATCAGAGAACTAGCAGGCGATAGTGCATGCAGGAAGGATCTTTAAATGAGGCGGGGTTAAAATTCGAAATTTCCGAATCAATCTCCGTGATTACATTCTTGTCTTACACTTGCACAGTGTGTCCCACATTCGAGACGATTGTCTTTCTTCCCGAACATTAAAAAAGTTGACTTTTCAGCGTAAAACGATTTATCTGTCTAGTAAAATTTAGTTGTGTTCAACGTAACTCGAAATTGTATCGACTTACGGCAAAATGAAGTTATGGACATAGGAAACTACACGGACAACGTGAACTTAAATCAATATGTCCGCTTCTGCTTGTTTAAAGACTTGCTTGGAGTGATATCGTATACCGCCCTATTAGTAGATTGTAGCACATTACATAATCTATCGCTGGGCATAAAATAACAAATCTTTATGTGTGTGGTATCCAACTTCAACCATTGCGTGAATTAATATGTTCTTTCTGCTTGTCTAAAGCCTTACATAGAGTACTATCGTAAAACGCCCTAATAATAACTAACAGCACAATGCATACCCTGTTGCTGGATATAAAATACCAAATCTTTAGGTGTGTGTGGTCGTGAGGTGGCGGGCCTCATTGAGTTTGTTAACATAATCGCCGACGCCATTGAGGGTGATCAGCTCTATTTCATTATTGTGACGTCGCAGTGGCGTAATTTTTGGATGACGAAGTCAGGTGAGGGTCAGGAATGATATATGCAAAAATTGTTACGCTAAGATAAGTATAAGTTATTGAGGTAAGAAACTACATTCATAGGTGGCATTACTAGTAATCGTCGCTATTATTGGGCAAGCGTTATTTCGTGATTGTGACGTTGCAGTGACGTAATTTTTGGATGACGAAGTCAGGTGAGGGTCAGGAATCATATATACAAAAATTGTTACGCTAAGCCTAATAGAAGGTATTGAGGTATGAAACTACACCCATAGCGGACAGACAGGCGTATTTAACACAATTGCATTATGGTCGCTATTATTAGGCAAGCTCTATTTCGTTATTGTGAAGTCGCATTGACGTAATTTTTGGATGATGAAGTCAGGTGAGGGTCAGGAATATTATATGCGAAAACTGTTACGCTAAGTTAACTAGAAGTTATTGAGGTAAGAAACTACATCCATAGGTGCCATTACGAATAACGTCGCTATTATTGGGCAAGCTCTATTTCGTTATGTGACGTTTCAGTGACGTAATTATTGGATGACGAAGTCGGGTGAGGGTCAGGAATATTATATGCAAAAATTGTTACGCTAAGATAAGTATAAGTTATTGAGGTAAGAAACTACATTCATAGGTGGCATTACTAGTAATCGTCGCTATTATTGGGCAAGCGTTATTTCGTGATTGTGACGTTGCAGTGACGTAATTTTTGGATGACGAAGTCAGGTGAGGGTCAGGAATCATATATACAAAAATTGTTACGCTAAGCCTAATAGAAGGTATTGAGGTATGAAACTACACCCATAGCGGACAGACAGGCGTATTTAACACAATTGCATTATGGTCGCTATTATTAGGCAAGCTCTATTTCGTTATTGTGAAGTCGCATTGACGTAATTTTTGGATGATGAAGTCAGGTGAGGGTCAGGAATCATATATACAAAAATTGTTACGCTAGACCTAATAGAAGGTATTGAGGTATGAAACTACACCCATAGCGGACAGACATGCGTATTTATCACGATTGCATTATGGTCGCTATTATTAGGCAAGCTCTATTTCGTTATTGTGAAGTCGCAGTGACATAATTTTTGGATGACGAAGTCAGGTGAGGGTCAGGAATATTATATGCGAAAACTGTTACGCTAAGTTAACTAGAAGTTATTGAGGTAAGAAACTACATCCATAGGTGCCATTACGAATAACGTCGCTATTATTGGGCAAGCTCTATTTCGTTATGTGACGTTTCAGTGACGTAATTATTGGATGACGAAGTCGGGTGAGGGTCAGGAATATTATATGCAAAAATTGTTACGCTAAGATAAGTATAAGTTATTGAGGTAAGAAACTACATTCATAGGTGGCATTACTAGTAATCGTCGCTATTATTGGGCAAGCGTTATTTCGTGATTGTGACGTTGCAGTGACGTAATTTTTGGATGACGAAGTCAGGTGAGGGTCAGGAATCATATATACAAAAATTGTTACGCTAAGCCTAATAGAAGGTATTGAGGTATGAAACTACACCCATAGCGGACAGACAGGCGTATTTAACACAATTGCATTATGGTCGCTATTATTAGGCAAGCTCTATTTCGTTATTGTGAAGTCGCATTGACGTAATTTTTGGATGATGAAGTCAGGTGAGGGTCAGAAATGTTATATGCAAAAATTGTTACGCTAAGATAATTAAAAGTTATTGAGGTAAGAAACTACATCCAATGGGTGGCATTACCAGTAATCGTCGCTATTATTAGGCAAGCTCTATTTCGTTATTGTGACGTCGTATTGACGTAATTTTTTGATGATTAAATCAGGTGAGGGTCAGGAATATTACGTGCAAAAATTGTTACGCTAAGTTAACTAGAAGTTATTGAGGTACGAAACTACACCCATACCGGACACACAGGCGTATTTATCACGATTGCATTATGGTCGCTATTATTGGGCAAGCTCGATTTCGTTATTGTGACATCGCATTGACGTAATTTTTGGATGACGAAGTCAGGTGAGGGTCAGGAATGATATATGCAAAAATTGTTACGCTAAGATAAATATAAGTTATCGAGGTAAGAAACTACATCCATTGCGCTAAGGCAAATTAATATGTCGGTTTCTGCTTGTCTAAAGCCTTGCATAGAGTGAAAGCGTTTCACGTCCTATTAATAAAATGTGGCCCAATACATGATCAGTCTCTGGATATTAAATAACAAGTCTTTATGTCTGCGGCACCTAACCTCAATCATTGCGTGAATTTAATGTTCTTTCTGTTTGTCTAAAGCCTAGCTCAGAGCGGTATCGTATATCACCCTATTAATAGATCGTAGCACAATACATGAGCTATTGCTGGACATAAAATAATAAGTCTTTATGTGTGTGGTACCCAACTTCAACCATTGCGTAAAATAACATGTATTTTTTGCTTGTCTAAAGCCTTGGTTAGAGTTGTATCGTATAACGCTCTATTTTAGATTGTAGCACGATACATGAGCTATTGCTGGACAGAAATTGGTCAGAATGGGATATCGTGAACGTTCCTTGGCGACAATTTAGTCGCTTGTGATTCTTGTTTATTTTGAGCTCTGTACAACGACCCCGATAAGAGAGAGGTCGCTGACGTATTGAGTTTGTTGACATACTCGTAGGCGCCATTACGGGTGACCGTCGCTATACTTTGGCAAGCTGTATTTCGTTATTGTGACGTCGCAGTGACGTAATTTTTGGATGACGTCATCAGGTGGGGGTCAGGAATCATATATCCAAAAATTGTTACGCCACGCCCACTAGAAGTTATTCAGGTAAGAAAGTACATGAGACCCAAATATTTTATTCCTAATACCGTACCGGTAACTGCGTTGTCTCAGTTCTAACACCGGTACCAAACGCTGTTACCCGGTACCGTACCGGTAAGTGCCGAACACTGGAATATATTAAATGTCAGAATGCCTGGTACCGGTAGTGAAATGAATTTCCTTTACCAGATTTGGCTACTTCGGACGAAAACCAAAATTTGTACCGGTATCCGAATACTGGAATATATCAAATGTCAGAATGCCTAGTAGCGGTAGTGAAATGAATTTCATTCACCAGATTTGCCTACTTCGGACAAAAACTAAAATTGGCATACCGGTACCGGTATCGTTGCCTAACAAAATTTTGAACTGAATAAATATTTAAATCATACAGTTATAACTTTGCAAATGCTGATACTGTGTTATGTCAGTATTTGTCAACTAATTTGCGACCACCGTGTTTTCGTCCGTTTATTTGCTGTGATGTGGTGCTTTGTTTATAATTTGACGAGTTTTGTTCGAAATAACCGTGTTCTTAAAATATATGACGGTCAGAAATGCAATTATAAGCCCAATGTTTTCAAAGATAGAGAAGTTCTGGTAGCGCGGTGACACTGAACTAACTCGTAACTGTCAAAAGCTTGAAAATTCATACAAATATAACAGATAAAAAAAAATGAACTTTGGCAGGTGGGTAGAGTTGTGTTTCTTTTAACCATGTTTAAAGGTTTTGCGTTTTTACATTTAAAGGAGAGAGAATAGGGGGGGGCGGGGGGGGGGTGCGCATTTCCAATACGTCAATAATATCTTTGTCAACCAATTTGCGACCACCGTGTTTTTGTCTGTTTGATTCCTGTGATGTGGTGCGTTGTTTATACAGGTACTGGTTAGTCACCGAATATGATTTTTTGGAGAATTGTTCTGCGTGTCCATATATTTGAGCATTGCTCTCTTGTTCTTGTTGGACTCGGAATGGACCTATGGATCGTTTTGGTATTAAGTTGTCGTGTTCTTGTTCTTTGTCATAAAATTTTATCGTTACGAAAACGTCGCTTTCTTTTCGATTACTGGACCAATTGCTTTGAAATTTTCAGTGATTGCAAGATTGTATTTTTTTGCTAAAAGGCTATTACTATTTTTTCTTGAAATATTTTTGTGAGCTCTACGGGATTCGTTTATCATGTGCTATGGCGTCACCAAATGTGTGATTAGCGAACGCATATATTGGCGGATTTCTTGTATCGGTTCAGATAGTTCATTTCTATTTGATCTCTTCCAGTCATGAACACTCGACCTACATTTAAAGAGTGTCCAAATGAAATCAGTCCTGTCACAATTCCGTTTTTCACTTCTACATGTTCTACAAACGTGGGGTGATTTTTCCATTGACGATTATAACAATTGACATTTCCACTCAAATTGATTATACATATACTGTATATTAAAACAGACCAGTAAAATTATCCCTGAATTATGTTATAATACGAATCAGCAAAAAAAAAATTCCAAGCATGCAGTTGATGGTTATATAAGCCTTCCTCAGTAACGTATTTAACTCCTTCAGAAATGACAAGTCTTTTTGGAAAAAGAATAATTTTGAAAAACTGAGCAATTAAAATATAATATATAATTTTGGTGTCATCCATGCACTCGGTTATTACTTATCGATTTTAATCGGTAAGTATGTTGATAGGTATTTGTCTGTTAGATGCACGCGATATCTCACGAAAGCAAGATTGAATCTGCTCCCGATTTTGCATGTGCATTCATCATATGTCGGACCAGAAGCCTATTGATTTTGATTATATCGTATAATTAGCGAGTTATTAATTAATTAGTGATGGGACACAAGGTGTCACTATGGAGTAAGAGCGCTGTTTTGGGATCCCTAACTTTCGATCGATAAGTCTTCGGTCTCTGACCGATGTTCTCGTTATGATATTATCGATACAGAATTTTTAAGTATTAATTGTGCAATCATTTAGGCCTTTAGGAATAGCACAGCGATCCATTGTGTTTAATACAATTTGAAGTTATAATTAAAATTATATAGAGAATACACAAGCTATAAAACGGAACTAACCTAAAATTTATTTTGATTTAACCAGATCGATGAATCAAGAAGAGTTCATTTCAACTTGTTGAACTTTGCAATATATACATCTAAAACAGTCGTTTTAGACAAGACGCGTGAAGCGGATTAAAAATAAAATATTATATTGGATCTTGCCCGCCTTATTTATTTTCAAAACTTTTCATTAATTACGTTATTTACGTTTCATTCACGTATTTCCGAAGTATTTTTTGAATAAAACCTATTTTCGTCTCACTAACTGTTATTTATAGCCTATTGTTTGCTAGTTATTTTTGAGGTAGGACTTAAAAAGTTTGACAACCACTGATCTAAAACATTGTAATGTAAATGATGAAATGTTCGTATCATACTACTGCTACTCAATAAAAAAAATCTACAGTTTATTTATCGAACAGTTGTCCAATAATAATCCTTATTCGTCTCAAGTTCTGAGTTCTAGGCGAAGTTTCTGTTTGGCAGGCATACGTACAAATCCAGGCAGTCCCTTGTAGTCTATCTTCGTGTTGTCTGTTTTCGGCTTGATGATAAATTTTTGAACAACTTTTATCATGGTCATGAAAACTTGTTGGTTGCCAGCGTCTGGTCCAGCACATTTTCTTGATCCAATTCCAAAAGCCATGAATGCATCATTGTCTTTGAATTCACCGTCCTGTTACAATAACAGATATAAAATGTTATTCATGAAATATGTATTTTTCAAAGAAACCTAAATACCATCGTGATGTGAGGCGTAAAAATGAAATAACAAACAATTTTCATAGCAAAATTTATGAATATTTAAAAAAAGGCTTTGCGAAAATTAGCAAGCCAGTCTCGAGATTATTTGGTTACAAAACCTTGTAATTATTTGTATATGAAATATCGGATTAATAGAAATTGAATGGCTTCAAAATTTATACTTTGGATCACACATGGCTGAACAGAGCTTCTCTAAATGATTATCAGAGACAAATAGAATTTACCTCTCCTAGAAAATTGTCGGGATTGAATTCATCAGGATATTTCCACTTATCTTCCTGTGTGTTACACGAATATAGATTCATTAGGAATGTAGTTCCTTTCGGAATGAAATATCTGAAAATATAATCAACCTATTCAATTTCTGTCCATTAGTGAGAGAGACTTTATGTGCCAGTAAGCAATTATAAATCAGCGTTTTACCTGACGTTACAATTCGTTGAGGTAAATTTATTTTGAGAATGAAATTGAACAACAAATTTTTGGAATTACTTTTGATATCTAGTGCCAGCATTTCATTTCTTATTTGGAGATAATTCAGATCGGTTGCTAATAAGTAAAAAAAGAAGTGAGGAATAAGACTGCACCAATATTTCCTATTTTCTCAAGCGTTGAATTATCAAGACGCCATTCTAGACACTAATACTCAAGTCATACCGCTTAAAATGCGCATGGATTAAAATATGGACCAATGGGACATAAATACTATAGTATTGAACATACCCATTAAAGGTGATGTCATTGCTTGACACACGGGGAATTGCTTGTGGCAGCAAATAACAGAATCTGGAGACTTCGTATAAAGTAGCCTTGGCATATGGCATCTTCATTATATCACGGTATGTCACATTTCCGTTTGATCCGAGAATAAGCTTTATTTCCTCATACAGTCTTGCTTGCACATCTTGATGAGCCGCAAGATACACCAAAGCCCATTCAATGGTGGTGGAACACGTCTTGATTGACCCTAGAAATGTATCGAATATCAGAATTTTCATGTTGTGATCATTGTGAACGATGTCCTTCTTTGTGCTTCCTTGTGCAATAAGCTTCAAGTAACAGTCGACCATATCGCGTGGATCATTTTCAGCATCAAAAGTTTTTTTGTGCTTTTCTATGCCGTCTTCGATATATATGAAAATACCTTTGCATGTTGCTAAAAACATCTTCGCTGCCTTAGGAAGCCATATTTTAGACAGCCAAGGGAGATATTCAGGTAATAAAATCTTATTATCTCTGAAGAAATACTCAAGTGAAATAAACGCTGCCATAATCTGTTTCATTTTTGCAATTTCTTCGTCCGATCGTTGTTGATTCCTACTTCCAAAAACCAATGATGACATTGTGGTAAACACCGACATTCTTATTTCATCCCGAACATAATGTGCTCCTGCACCCTCGAACATGGCTGTGAATTTTTCAACCAACTTTGTCGTTTCTCGTTGTGCAATTTTTTTAAAGTTATTATCAGGCAGGGCGTTAACATCTGTAAACATAGTGTGAAGAAACTGTCGATCTGCTCTTTCTTGACTAGAATATCTACTGTGGATAACTCCTGGAGGGTCGTCGTTTCCTTTAGCCATATTAACCACATAATTTCCTTTTCGATCCGCAACATTATTGTTCAATGAAATCTCTCTGTTTGCTTTCGTACCGATCAGACAAACATATCTTTTGTTAAAGATTCTTAAGCTGAACACGTTTCCGTACTTCTTCGCCAATTTCATCGTACTCTTCTCTGGATATTCTCCTAGGAGATACAAGCTGCCAAGTATCGGAATTCCAAACGGCCCAGGAGGAAATGAACGGCCATCTCGGGTAAAGAATTTGTAAATGAAACCTAGCAAGAAACCAACTATTGCAGTAGTAATCAAAGACAACATTTTCTGAAACCGTAATACGTAAGGTTGATTTAAAATTGTGAAAAAAAAAATTAGGGAAGTATGTTTTGTTAGTTCTAAATATGTCTTAATAAAGATTTAATCGTTTTATATAAAAAATACTTAAATTTAATAATAGAATTGAAAAAAATGTGTTTCAATTTCAAATCTTTAAACCAGGGGTCAGTACCTACAGCCCGCGGGACAAATCCGGCCCGCGACGCTCCACTGAATTATAAAGAAAAAACGGCTATTTTCTCTACGTAACAGAATTAATTGTGAGACACTTGTATACTAAATTATATTATAACATAACAAGTTACTGTTAATAAGCTTACAATTAAATTATAAATCACGCGAAAAAATTCACATAGATGTTTTGAAGTACATATGTGTGCGAACAATTAATTTCTAAAATGAACATTACCAAGAATAAGCTGGAAGCTCGGATAAGTGATGCCTATTAAGAAAATGATTTAATCTAGGCTTCATCCAGCATACCGCCTGGTGTGATATCAAGCGTGATGCAGCAAAAAGTGTCACATTAAATGTCATTTGTGATTTTTTCACTAAGTCTTTTTAATTTCAACATCTGATCTGCTTAAATAAATCGTGATTTATCAGCCATCTGTTCGGTTTTCAACTTTTAAAAAATAGGTGCGGCCCGCCAAGACTTGAAACCCTTAATTTTTGCCCGCGAGAGCGGCAGAATGTTGCCGACACCTGCTCCAGACTCTATTCGACTGTGATAATTAGAACTAAAAGTTTACAGCGTTCAAAGACAGGCTGGACTAGAAAATAATATCTAGGATTCAAATTTGCTTGTTATTTACAGGGGTTGAAAGTTATGGTTAGGCACATTGATCATTTTCACATAGTTGCTATCGTTACACTGAGGATAAATACGATATCTCTACAACTTCCCACTCTTTATAAAGACACTATTTTCAACATCAAGCCACCCCACTCTATTTATCCACGCGTATTTAGCGAAAGCGCGCTGTTATATCAAATCCTTTGACACAATATGAGTCACGTCGGGCACAAAACATAGAGAATATTATTTTTCCAATGAAAGTATTTGGCTTTATGTCTCCTTTAACCCTGCATTGTTACCATCTTGCACGTTTTCACTTTTCATTCAAATAAAAAGCCGAAGAATTGTTATTGCTGCATTTCTACTGTTTTCTATTCTATTCTTAATAAAATATAAGTTGCTATTATAAAACTAGAGGTCCTATTCCTGCTAGATCCGACATTAGTATTCCGCGTCATTGTTCATATTCTGTACAACTATAAACTTCGATATGGGGAATAAAACATTAGCAGTTCTCTTTAAACTCAATAGGTCGATCAATCGCTGTATTAATCCAGATACAGCCCCAGTGTCAATTACACAGCGAAAAAAAATCGTGTGCTTGATTTCACCTCTAAGTGTTCCCGTGACTATACTATAGTAAGTGTCCTCGTAATCGGTTGACTGTGCTCTCAGTGAACCAGAAAGACCGAAAAAATGTTTATGTCGATAGGTATTTCCAAGAACTACGCTTACCTTCACACTTCACTGCCACAAGAATTCACTGCCACAAGTTCCGCGTAATATGAGTCACCATGACCACAATACCTTTCAAATCTATATTTACAGTTTTGAAGATAAATGGGTTCTCCGTTTTGTGTTTGTTAGCCCCGATTGTTTCCAACTTGCGCATTTACCATTTTTATTCATCAATAAATTTTTCCAGAATGAATTGAAACGTTGCAATTGGTGAATTTTTGTACCGTTTTTTTGCCTTGAAATAGCCTTTAATATGTTTAATCGTCAACGAATTTTCTGGTTGAGAGCAAACGTTGCGTGGCAATAGTATATCGTCACGCTAATAACCGAATTGCGTAAGTCATTTTTAGCAGTTTTGAGGAAAACTTAAAAAACTTCCCAATGATATTGTTATGCCATTGAGAGTCAATAATTTGCCATAGTTCAATTTTTTGATCGTAGCCGGATTTAATTTAATTTGTAGGACGCGGTTAAGTGACGTCATAATGGCGCACTGTGACTTAGCCGGAAATGTGGATATGACTTGGGGACATACGCAATTTTGCTACTTTACTATATGCACCAGTCCTGAAAACTAAACATTCCAAAAACGAATGTAATTCTCAGTAGCTACAATGTCTAATCCCCAAAATAGCTAATCAGTTTTAATTACATTATTTTTTATGTTTAAAAATATATATTTCATCAATTTAACACGTTCTGCACATCCACCGAAATAGAACTAAGATTAAATATAAAGGCTAAAACAGCAATTCACCCAATATAAAAGCCAACCAAGATGAACTGGACTCGGACAGTGAATATCACAAGTGCACGCCTTCCTACACTGTAGTATAAATTCAAATTAATACGCGCTAAGCTAGAATCCGAGATGCAAAAACTCGAAAAGGCTTCGCCGAGGTTATTACTTATCGATTTTAATCGGTAAGTATAATGATAGGTATTTGTCTGTCTGTATGTCTGTTAAATGCACGCGATATCTCACGAAGGCGTGGTTGAATCTGCTCCAAATTTCGCATGTGCATTCATCATATCTTGGACCAGAAGCTTGTTGGATGAATTATGTCGTATAATTAGCGAGTTATTAATTAATTAGTGATGAAGATATCTGGATTTTTACAGAGCGAGAGATTTTTGAGACGCGCTGAATGTGTGTGTGCGTGTCCGATGCGCAAGTTTTCACGCTAGTGAGTCAGAGCGAAGGTAACTTTGACGTCGTCGCGATGCGCAAGTTTCCTTCGAGAAATTTTCCACGCTACTGAGTCAGAGCGAAGGATACACGGCGCGAGATCGTATCTCGTTACTTATAATTACTCTTTTAACTTTAAGCAATGTCCATATCCCTCTATCAGGTTCGGGGTTGCAGAATTCCTTACCAAAATATCGCTAGGCTGTGTTTGAATAGCCGTCGCAACCCGGGTTAGCGCCGTTGTATTTGATTCAAAATATAGCATTGGTAAATAGGCTATTGGCTGGAAACTAATCGAAACAATCCAGTTCGGATTTGCAGAATTCTTCATAAAAGTATTTCCTCGATTAGTATTTCGACGACGACATGGGTAGTTGGCTATTGTTTCCTACATTGATATTGGCTGAAAACTAATCAAATCAATCCAGTTCGGGTTAGCAGAATTTTTCGAATCGAAACCGCAGTTTCTGTTTTGGGGGATCCCCTAACTTTCGATCGATAAGTCTTCGGTATCTGACCGATATTCTCGTTTATTACTTATCGATTTTAATCGATAAGTATGTTGATAGGTATTTGTCTGTCTGTTTGTTTGTCTATTAGATGCACGCGATATCTCACGAAAGCGTGATTGAATCTGCTCCAGATTTTGCATGTGCATTCATCTTATCTCGCACCAGAAGCCTATTGATTTTGAGCGAATTATGTCGTATAATTAGCGAGTTATTTTTTAATTAGTGATGGGACACAAAGTGTCACTATGAAGTAAGAGCGCTGTTTTGGGGGTTTCCATAACTTTCGATCGATAAGTCTTCGGTCTCTGACCGATATTCTCGTTTGCCTTTGTGGCGTCACAATAGTCCCGCGGTAACAATGATAATTCATTATGACGAAACAATTGCACAAATGTGCATGTCATACTAAATCTCGATTTTTATGGGCTTTATCAGGCATATTATGGACGCGTTTCCTCGATTTAAGGAGACATAGAGTGACACAATCATATCAAAAATTCAAAAAGGGAAATATTAGTCCATATTCTGTTACTGATATTAAATAACCATTCTTTCGAGGATGCACACAATGTAATGGCCACGTTTAAATTTGACACCATTGATATAGCTAAATTTTAACATTGAAAAAACAAATCTACAAAAGCAAAAATGTTTCTTATTACTTATCGATTTTAATCGGTAAGTATGTTGATAGGTATTTGTCTGTTTGTCTGTCTGTCAGATGCACGCGATATCTCACGGAAACGAGATTGAATCTGCTCCAGATTTTGCATGTGTCTTCATCATATGTCGTACCAAAAGCCTATTGATTTTGGATGAATTATGTCGTATAATTAGCGAGTTTTTGATTAATTAGTGATGGGACACAAGGTGTCACTATGGAGTAAGAGCGCTGTTTTGGGGGATCCCCTAACTTTCGATCGATAAGTCTTCGGTCATCGACCTATATTTTCGTTATAGGGTTTATTATGTTTTTCGTGTTCATCAAAAATGCTACTTATTGACGGGGTCATTTCGAAACCTTTGGGATGGCATACGTTACATTGACTATACAAAGGTTCTAGCGTTAAGTCTTTAAAAAATCTTTGTCTCTAGCATTAAGTCATTAAATTAAATTTCTGTTTTGCGACTATTGGTCATCTTCCTGTATTGCTACCTCCAACTTAAGAAAGCATCGCGTCATTGTTTATTTCCTAGCTATGATATACACATCAACCGCTGGTATGTGGGATAGAAGAACAGTTTCAACAAATTCAACAAATTGTGAATCAGATATGGATGACACAATATATAAATAAAGTTTGTTCAGTTTCTTACTTGCAACGTAACCCGCATTGTGAACATCGACTAGTGTAGTCATTAGTATAACTCGAGGTGGTCTCATAGATACTGGTGGGCGCGATCCGGCAATTTACGTTTGCGCTCGTAACAGAACACCTTCAATTTATGTTACATATTCTACTATACCTTTTTATACGCTACAACCTTGACAATGAAACAATTTCCTGCAAAGAAAAACACTTATATGAATCGAAAATATCTCCGGATCCCACGGTGGCTCGACACTCCTGATCTAGGTAGGGCACTGCTTGGGAGTGCACTTGTTGACAAAAAAAAAAACTGTATGACCACTTTCTCTTGTTGGGACAATGTCAAGTAAATCCGTAGTACAAAGTTATTATTATATCTGTATAATAAACACAGCGAGGTAAACTTTCTTTCGTGTGAGAGAGTTTGCAGTCTGGACGGTAAATTTGGTCAAATGTAAATGATACTTTGCTAAAGAATTGGCTCGGAATGGACCTATGGATCGTTTTGGTATTAAGTTGTTGTTGTTCTTGTTCTTTCTCATAAAATTTTATCGTTATGAAAATGTCGCTTTTCTCTTCAATTACTGGACCAATTGCTTTGAAATTTTCAGGGATTGTAAGATTGTATTTTTCGCTAAAGGGGGTTATTTTTTTTTTCAAATATTTCTGTGAGCTCTATGAAATTCGTTTTTTGTGTGCTATGGGGTCACCAAATTTGTGATTAGGGAACGCATATATCAGCGAATCTCTAGCCCAGCAAGCGCCAGCGGATCTCAATTCGGTGAAAGTGGGAAGTTTTTCATGGAGAATGGTAGGTAGATGTGGAATCTGATAATACAGAAGGTACTCGGGTTAGTTGCTATTTCAATTCACGTTGAAACTAAATTATGAAGGATGAATTATCGCCACAGGACCTGGTAAAGATATGATAGTCCCCGTAACGTCACGGTACCAAGATACAGGTACTGGTAAGTTACCTCATATAATGCTTTTCGGGTAATTGGTGATAAAATATTTCGTTTTGCCCTCCGTGTCCACATATTTGAGTATAGGTCTCTTGTTTTACATATATTGTAATTATAAGGTACTTTGTTTTATTGAACTTTCGAAACTTGTCCTACTTTCATACAAAATTCATAATATACATATAAAAACACACTTTCTGAATTATTCATTTCGTCACTCATATCCAATTACGTATGGAGAATGGGAAAATTTTTAGCATAATACAGTTTCATCGTTTTGACTTGGTTAATAATATATCTATAATGAATCGGCTTATAATTGCGTAAGAAACTAGACTTTTTTTAATGTTTTTAAAATGTAAGTAGCGCTTTTTTCCAAGTAAATTCAATTCCTCGATAAAGTTGCCTCAATTCGAATAAATCGCTCGTAAATCGAGTCTCGAATGAGAGTAATTTTCCAATTACTTGTTTCGGTTCAGATAGTTCATTTCTATTTGATCTCTTCCAGTCATGAACACTCGACCTACATTTAAAGAGTGTCCAAATGAAATCAGCCCTGTCACAATTCCGTTTTTCACTTCTACATGTTCTACAAACGTGGGGTGATTTTTCCATTGACGATTATGACAATTGACATTTCCACTCAAATTGATTATACATATACTGTATATATAAACAGACCAGTAAAATTATCACTGAATTATTTTATAATACGAATCAGCAAAAAAATATTTCAAGCATGCAGTTGATGGTTATAAGCCTTCCTCAGTAACGTATTTAACTCCTTTAAAAATGACAAGTCTTTTTGGACAAAGAATAATTTTGAAAAATTGAGCAATTGAAATATAATATATAATTTTGGTGTCATCCATGCACTCGGTTACTACTTATCTATTTTAATCGGTAAGTATGTTGATAGGTATTTGTCTGTTTGTCTGTTAGATGCACGCGATATCTCACGAAAGCAAGATTGAATCTGCTCCCGATTTTGCATGTGCATTCATCATATGTCGGACCAGAAGCCAATTGATTTTGATTATATCGTATAATTAGCGAGTTATTAATTAATTAGTGATGGGACACAAGGTGTCACTATGGAGTAAGAGCGCTGTTTTGGGGAATCTCCTAACTTTCGATCGATAAGTCTTCGGTCTCTGACCGATATTCTCGTTATGATATTATCGATACAGAATTTTTAAGTATTAATTGTGCAATCATTTAGGCCTTTACGAATAGCACAGCGATCCATTGTGTTTAATACAATTTGAAGTTATAATTAAAATTATATAGAGAATACACAAGCTATAAAACGGAACTAACCTAAAATTTATTTTGATTTAACTAGATCGATGAATCAAAAAGAGTTCACTTCAACTTGTTGAACTTTGCAATATATACATCTAAAACAGTCGTTTTAGACAAGACGCGTGAAGCTAATTAAAAATAAAAATATTATATTTGATCTTGCCCGCCTTATTTCAAAACTTTTCATTCATTTCGTTATTTACGTTTCATTCACGTATTTCCGAAGTATTTTTTGAATTAAACATATTTTCGTATCACTAACTGTTATTTATAGCCTATTGTTAGCTAGTTATTTTTGAGGTGGGACTTGAAAGTTTGACAACCACTGATCTAAAACATTGTAATGTAAATAATGAAATGTTCGTATCATACTACTGCTACTCAATAAAACAATCTACAGTTCATTTATCGAACAGTTGTCCAACAATAAGCTTCATTCGTCTCAAGTTCTGAGTTCTAGGCGAAGTTTCTGTTTGGCAGGCATACGTACAAATCCAGGCAGTCCCTTGTAGTCTATCTTCGTGTTGTCTGTTTTCGGCTTGATGATAAATTTTTGAACAACTTTTATCATGATCATGAAAACTTGTTGGTTGCCAGCGTCTGGTCCAGCACATTTTCTTGATCCAATTCCAAAAGCCATGAATTCATCATTGTCTTTGAATTTACCGTCCTGTTACAATAACAGATATAAAATGTTATTCATGAAATATGCATTTTTCAAAAAAACCTAAATACCATCGTGATTTGATGCGTAAAAAATGAGATTACAAACAATTTGAATAACAAAATTTATGATCATTTGAAAAAAGGGCTTTTCGAAAATTAGCAAGTCAGTCTCGAGATTATTTGGTTATAAAATCTTTTAATTATTTGTATATGAAATAACGGATTAATAGAAATTGAATGGCTTCAAAATTTATACTTTGGATCACACATGACTGAACAGAGCTTTTCCAAACGATTATCAGATACAAATAGAATTTACCTCTCCTAGAAAATTGTCTGGATTGAATTCATTAGGATATTTCCACTTATCTTCCTGCATGTTACACGAATATAGATTCATTAAGAAAGTAGTTCCTTTCGGAATGAAATATCTGAAAACATAATCAACCTATTCAATTTCTGTCTATTAATGAGAGAGACTTTATGTGCCAGTAAGCAATTATAAATCAGCGTTTTACCTGACAATTCGTTGAGGTAAATTTATTTTGAGAATGAAATTGAACAACAAATTTTTGGAATAACTTTTGATATCTAGCGCCAGCATTTCATTTCTTATTTGGAGATAATTCAGATCGGTTGCTAATAAGTAAAAAAAGAAGTGAGGAATAAGACTGCACCAATATTTCCTATTTTCTCAAACGTTGAATCATCAAGACGCCGTTCTAGACACTAATAATTCAGTCATACCGCTTAAAATGCGCATGGATTAAAATATGGACCAATGGGACATGAATAGTATAGTATTGAACATACCCATTCAAGGTGATGTCATTGCTTGACACACGGGGAACCGCATTTGGCAGTAAATTACAGAATCTGGAGACTTCGTATAAAGTAGCCTTGGCATATGGCATCTTCATTATATCACGGTATGTCACATTTCCGTTTGATCCGAGAATAAGCTTTATTTCCTCATACAATCTTGCTTGCACATCTTGATGAGCCGCAAGATACACCAAAGCCCATTCAATGGTGGTGGAACACGTCTTGATTGACCCTAGAAATGTATCGAATATCAGAATTTTCATGTTGTGATCATTGTAAACGATGTCCTTCTTTGTCCCCCCCTGTGCAATATGCTTCAAGTAACAGTCGATCATATCGCGTGGATCATTTTCAGCATCAAAAGTTTTTTTGTGCTTTTCTATGCCGTCTTCGATATATATGAGAATGCCTTTGCATGTTGCTAAAAACATCTTCGCTGCCTTAGGGAGCCATATTTTAGACAGCCAAGGGAGGTATTCAGGTAATAAAATCTGTTTATCTGTGAAGAAATCCTCAAGTGAAACAAACGCCGCCATAATCTGTTTCATTTTTGCAATTTCTTCGTCCGATCGTTGATTCCTACTTCCAAAAACCAATGATGACATTGTGGTAAACACCGACATTCTTATTTCATCCCGAACATAATGTGCTCCTCCACCCTCGAACATGGCTGTGAATTTTTCAACCAACTTCGTCGTTTCTCTTTGTGCAATTTTTTCAAAGTTATTATCAGGCAGGGCGTTAACATCTGTAAACATAGTGTGAAGAAACTGTCGATCTGCTCTTTCTTGACTAGAATATCTACTGTGGATAACTCCTGGAGGGTCGTCGTTTCCTTTTGCCATGTTAACCACATAAATTCCTTTTCGATCCGCAACATTGTTGTTCAATGAAATCTCTCTGTTTGCTTTCGTACCGATCAGACAAACAAATCTTTTGTTAAAGATTCTTAAGCTGAACACGTTTCCGTACTTCTTCGCCAATTTCATCGTACTCTTCTCTGGATATTCTCCCAGGAGATACAAGCTGCCAAGTATCGGAATTCCAAACGGCCCAGGAGGAAATGAACGTCCATCTCGGGTGAAGAATTTGTAAATGAGACCTAGCAAGAAACCAACTATTGCAGTAGTTATCAAAGACAACATTTTCTGAAACCGTAATAACTAGAAGATTGATTTATATCTGAAACGATTAGGTTTTGAATAAATATAGATAAAATTGTGAAAAAACATGTAGGGGAGTATGTTTTGTTAGTTCTAAATATGCCCTAATAAAGATTTAATCGTTTTATATAAAAAAATATATAAATTTAATAATAGAATTGAAAAAAATGTGTTTCAGTTTCAAATCTCTAGACCAGGGGTCAGTACCTACAGCCCGCGGGACAAATCCGGCCCGCGACGCTCCACTGAATTATAAGGACAAAACGGCTGTTTCCACGACTATTTTTTCTACGTAACAGAATTAATTGTGAGAAACTTGTATACTAAATTATATTATAACATAACAAGTTAGTGTTAATAAGCTTACAATTAAATTATAAACCACGCGAAAAAATTCACATCGATGTTTTGAAGTACATATGTGTGCGAACAATTAATTTCTAAAATGAACATTACCAAGAATAAGCTGAAAACTCGGATAAGTGGTGCCTATTAAGAAAATGATTTAATCTAGGCTTCATCCAGCATACCGCCAGATGTGATATCAAGCGTGATGCAGCAAAAAGTGTCACATTAAATGTCATTTGTGATTTTTTTTAGTAAGTCTTTTTAATTTCAACATCTGAACTGCTTAAATAAATCGTGATTTATCAGCCATCTGTTCGGTTTTCAACTTTTAAAAAATAGGTGCGCCCGCCAAAACTTGCAACCCTCAATTATTGCCCGCGAGCGACAAAATGTTGCCGACACCTGCTCCAGACTCTATTCGACTGTGATAATTAGAACTAAAAGTTTACAAGACAGGCTGGACTAGAAAATAATATCTGGGATTCAAATTTGCTTGTTATTTACAGGGGTTGAAAGTTATGGTTAGTCACATTGATAATTTTCACATATTTGCTATCGTTACACTGAGGAAAAAAAATACGATACCTCTACAACGTCCCATTCTTTATAAAGACACTATTTTCAACATCAAGCCACCCCACTTTATTTATCCACGCGTATTTAGCAAAAGCGCGCTGTCATATCAAATCGTTTGACACAATATGAGTCACGTCGGGCACAATACATAGAGAATATTATTTTTCCAATGAAAGTATTTGGCTTTATGTCTCCCTTACCCCTGCATTGTTACCATCTTGCACGTTTTCACTTTTTATTCAAATAAAAATTCGAAGAATTGTCATTGCTGCATTTCTACTGTTTTCTATTCTATTCCTAATAAAATACAAGTTGCTATTATAAAGCTAGAGGTCATATTCCTGCTAGTTCCGACATTAGTATTCCGCGTCATTGTTCGTATGCTGTACAACTATAAACTTCGATATGGGGAATAAAACATTAGCATTCTCTTTAAACTCAATAGGTCGATCAATCGCTGTATTAATCCAGATACAGCCCCAGTGTCAATTACACAGCGAAAAAAAATCGGGTGCTTGATTTCACCTCTAAGGATTTGTTTTGGAATGAATTATAACTACTGTGCTCTTCCCTTATATTAATCATTTGTACTTCCGCTTGATCTAACTTTTTTTTCCTTCTCTAATATCATTTATACCTCCTTACGGGGAGGCGCATTGCTGTTATATTTGAGCAGGTGTTCCCGTGACTATACTCCAGTGAGTGTCCTCGGTTGACTGTGAGCTCTCACCTGTTTATCGCTCTCAGTGTACCAGAAAGACCGAAAAAATGTTTTTGTCGATGGGTATTTTTCAAGAACTACGGTTACCTGGAATTCACTGCCACAAGTTCCGCATAACGGGTATATGAGTCACCGTGACCACATACCTTTCAAATCTATATTTACAGTTTTAAAGATAAATGGGTTCTGCTTTTCGTGTTTGTTTGCCCCGATTGTTTCCAACTTGCGCATTTACCATTTTTATTCATCAATATATTTTACCAGAATGAATTGAAACGTTGCAATTGGTGAATTTTGTACCGTTTTTTTTGTCTTGAAATAGCCTTCAATATGTTTAATCGTCAACGGATTTTCTGGTTTGGAGCAAACGTTGCGTGGCAATAGTATATTATCTTCCATTTGCGAAATGACATGAGATATAGCTACATTTCAACATTTACCAAATATATTTACGAAAACAAAAAGTTTTTTTTTTATATATGAGATTTGTTCTGTTTTCAATACCCAACGTAAATGCTACATATTCACAGAGTCATTGGGAAACCCTCAAAATGTTATTACGTTACATTGACTACAACTATTATAGCAGTAGGTGATGAATCTGAACAATGAAATTGCTGATTTGAGACTCATGGTCATCTTTCTGTATTGCTATCACAAACTTGCAAAATCGTCCTCGTCATTTTCTGTCTCATAATAAACGCTGGCATGGAGAATATCAACTCTCGACTGCTTCCGACTTGATTCGTCTCAGACATGCCCAATTTTCAAAACAGAGCCAAACTGTTTGTTCAGTTAAAGTTCGGGTTGGGGATAATTTGAAAAATTGAATTACCAGCGCAATCTTCATTTCTATCGCTCACCCTAATTACTGTTTTTAGCTGATGCGGGGGTGTTTTTCAGCGGAGCTTGCAACGAAAAATCCTTGATTTATCCTGATGCCACAACTCTGGATATATAAAATAAGATAACCAACGTTTATATCTTACTAAATTGTTGGAACAAGCTTGCTTCGGGCCTCCGATCGTAGAATCAGGAGCGAGTGTCATCGAACTCCGATTCGAACGGTCGTTTTATTAACCCTTATACATTCCCGAATTCAATTTTGCAAAACGAAATTGTGTGTGTTGGAATGTATAGAATGAATATATAATGACCGTGATCTTCCCTTCCAAAATTCAACATTACTTCTTTACAAGTATCGCCGTCATATTTGGGCCGATGCTCCTGTCACTTTTCTAAAACGACTGTATCAGTTTTTCAAATAATATCAAATATTAATGGCTTTCTATTTCTGTCCACACTGCAAACTTTTTTTCACATTCATAAATAGTATATATATTGGTCTTTTTCGAACTTGTTCCTCCAAATGAAGAAAAAAAAACAGCTATTGTAATTGGTTTAACTATGATTTTATTACGTGTCAGTTTACCATATAGACAGAGAATTGTTTTTCTAATACAGTGGTCTTCAAACTCTTTGAGACACGACCCCATCTACAATATTATTACGTATGATAAGCACTCGCGACCCCAAGTTATATATATGTTCACCTACAGACACGAAAAAAATATTTATCAAATTAGGAAATTTATTAAAAGAACCCAACAACAACCATATTTAATCAGTGTGAAGAATGCGACTGCTTCCTTCCAACGAGATCTTGCATTCGTGACTTAATGTTGCTTAAGCTCAAACGCAAATCGTGTTCTACGTTTAATCGATTTCGGTGCTTTGATTTTAGCAGACTCATAGCACTAAAAGTAAAGCTTTCAAAAAGATTAATCATACGATATTTTTCTTTTATGTTTATCAGCCATTTAATAAATTGTAATTATCAATATGACGGTAGTCTGGAAAATGAGGTTTTGCACTAAAAGCAACGGCCACTGTACAGTACATTTAACGACACAATAACGATTTACTTTAAAATATAAATTACTGTCGTTACGCAATAGCCTTATTACAAAAGAAGACACTCCAATTCGAAATATCGAAACTTGCTAGCCTATTGAGCGTTATTCAACTTAACAGTGCAGACTGCACACTGTTGTGCATTTGTGTCATAGAACACTGTTTTTCACACGGACTAAATTTGTGATTATGATGTCATAATTGATTGATCGTAATTGCTCTTGATAATACCTGTCTGCGTGCTTCATTTTTTGTTTGAAATATCTAGCGTTAAGCCGAGAAGTCACACACATAATAAAAATAATGAAAGAGAAGACAACGATGGGCACTAGGCGACCCCAGAAATATTTAAGGCGGCCCACACTTTGGTGATCAATGTTTCAAAACACAATTTCCAGGAACTTTAGTTATACGCGGAATTCACTGCTACGAGTACCGCATAATACGAGACATATTGTGAGTCACCTTGACCCAGTTATTTGTTGTTCAATAGGTGTTCATTCACCGTGGATTGATACCATTTTGCATTCTCTTTTTTATCTGAAAACATCGCCGATTAGTTTATTTAAAATGACTTGAAATGATGCAATTGCATAAATTCTACCGTTTTTTTTTTTATTTTGAAATGCCTGAAATATGTCTAATCGTTTTAAATAAATACAGCGGCTGGGATGAAATGGGCAATAGAGCGTTTCATGAATCTATTTGATTTGATACAGTATGATATTGCATATTATGGACGTGTTTCCTCGATTTGAGGCGACATAGAATGACACAATCATATCAAAAATTTTGAAAAGGGAAATATTAGTCAATTTCTGTTTGATATCAAATAACCATGCTTTCGAAGATGCACAAAATGTAATGGCCATGTTCAAATTTGACACCATTGATAAAGCTAAATTTTAACATTGAACAAACAAATTTACAGAAGCAAGAATGTTTCTTATTACTTATCGATTTTAATCGGTAAGTATGTTGATAGGTATTTGTCTGTCTGTCTATCTGTTAGATGCACGCGATATCTAACAAAAGCGAGATTGAATCCGCTCCAGATTTTGCATGTGCATTCATCTTATCTCGGACCAGAAGCCTACTAATTTTGGGGCGAATTATGTCGAATAATTAGCGAGTTATTAATTAATTAGTGATGGGACAAAAGGTGTCACTATGGAGTAGGAGCGCTGTTTTGGGGGATCCCCTAATTTTCGATCGATAAGTCTTCGGTCTCTGACCGATATTCTCGTTTGTTTTATTGGGAATACCAAATGCCGTCTGGTTTTGCTTATTTTACAGGCATTCAACGAATCGTGTTTTTATCAACTGAACTTGAGCCTCTTAGTTTGTAAGAAAGAAAACTAAACTGTTACGCCGTCACGGTCGGTTAGCAGCGAGCTCTTCTTTGTGTACTGTTAGACTAGACAAGGAAATTCGTATGCCGATAGTTGTTTATTACGAAATACAGTCTCGCACCTATAGTTATTTACTGACGCGGAATTTGCATCTTCTCAATTCTATAGTGTTTCATTATTCCTTGGCTCCTTCTAAATATTCTGTTAACTTCATATCACGACTAAATAATGAAAATAAGAAATTGTTTTGTATTGCAATGCAAACATTACGCCCTAGCTAGACCAATACAGTATGATATATTACAATACTATAGAAACCTCATATGGGATCTCACACAATTGAATATTATATTTTCCTACTACATGTCTACATCAAGAACTCGCACTGCCGTATATTATACGTATGATTGTGTCATGATTAATAATCAAATTATATATATATTTAATTCTTGAATTTTTTCTTGTTGTTTCAACTTGTCTATCTAATACAGGGTCGTCCAACCCGTGGCCCGCGGAAGCATTTCGAGTGGCCCGCTTTGTATTTTTCAGAATTGGATAAAAAAATTATTAGAGGAAAACTATTTTCGAGTGATATAATAGTACAAAGATGTGATACAGAATATTTGTTAATTTTCCTGTAATGCGCTCTGCCAGCCCTTTCAACGAGCCATTAGTGCCATTTTTAATCGAAACCGACTGGGAGGAGATATCGATAAATAAAGGTGCCATAGTCGTTTACACACTTGGTCTTTTACTACTCTAAATGACGTTATCGCAAAACAATCGGAGCCATTCTCAGATTGAGAATTCGTTAAGGAATGTATGTTATCTATTGTTCGGGTTGAAATGTTTTACGTCCGGAAATAAAAGAGGTGTTTGCAAAAATAGCCTGTCAAGACAGACCATAACTCGTCATGTCGAAGAGCTTGAGAACTCTATAGCGGAAACTTTAATTGCAAAGGCGGGAAAATTTTCATCGTATTCCTTGGCGCTTGACGAAAGCACTGACACCAAGGTTACTTTGGCGAGGCTCAATTGGCTCAAATCCCATTCCCATGGACAAGCCTGATAGTCTCATCATTTCTGAGGATTTGTCGTGAAATGCTCTTCACTTCTACTAATTTCTAATACATCCTTGCTCGGAGTATTGCTTTAATATTTGGGCTTCTGCTTTTGTGACTGTTTTAATCATATATCGAATTCTAAAATAAATTACAAATGTTTTGAGTTTACTATTTTCGCCTGAATTTTCACCATCGAAGAAGTGTTGAATCACTGCGTTAACTTTACATAATTTATCTTTCGAAAGTTAAGAATTGGTTGGCTGTGAGCTTTAATTTGCGCTGTTAGTGCACCGCCTAGAATAGGATTTCCCCGCGCTGGTTCACAAACTGATAACTATCCGCGTCTATACTTTCCTGTCGGCCCGTCAATGTATTCCAATTTTCCATCTCAATTGAGATAGTTTTGAGGGGTATTTAATATAAAGACATGAAAGACATTAAACATTAAATTTAAAATCTTTATCTACCATTAAGACGAAACAGCAAAATAGGGCGGATATCAATGTTCTACTTCTTCTTTTTAACAACCATTATCGTAAAATACACTTCCTAAACTGTGTTACGACGCCCTGGAGCGTGGTTTTCATTTTTTACGGTTACAAACCGAATAGTAGAAAATTTCAGTACAGCTTTATTTACTTTCATCAACAGAGAGAGACGACTGACTGATGGAATGTGTTTTGGAATTCATTATCAACTACCTGCATTGATTGCTTCGCCCTATCCATGCGCTGCATGATTTTATAGTTGTCATTAAAAACTCATATATAGATTACAAATAAATGCGGGATGAGAATTTCTGGTAGCGGATTCAATAAGATGTTTGAATTTAAATGTTTCAGAAAATTAAAAAGATTGAAATATAAGCCTACTAACAAATTGGACCCAAATAAACCATTATATGCGCATATTAGTTTCGTTTTCATGTTGTATATTTTCACTAGTGCGTCCGTCGTATACACAGAAAACTTTCCCAAAAGCGTTGCAACGAAAAAAAGTTCGAGAACCGCCAACGTAAGATATCTACAAGACAGCAGAAAATTTGAGTTGTCCATACTACTGGGCTTTTGAATTGTAACTTTGTGTTTTTGGCATTTTGATGGAGTTAAGGGTACATCGAATAAACAGTCTCGCCGACGCTAAAAATACGAAAATACGAATTTTTTATAATATTATTTACCCCAGCCATAACTAGATAACTACTAATTCTTTTATTTTAAAACGTGACTAGCTGTTTTCTCAAATCTCACAATTTTGCATTAATCGCGGGGGCTTTGTACGAAAAAGCTCATCGATCCATAAAATTTATTTTGAAATTATACCGGTCCTTAATTTAAATATATTGAGAATCACTGATCTAAACAGACTTGTTTATAACGGAAGCTTATTCCCAAGAACTCCATTTACGTGGAATCTATTATTCCAGTTCTCGCTCAATATGAGTTATCATGGCCATAACCCATTTTGAATCTGTGTGTATCTTTCCAATGAAATAAGCGTGTTTATCAGCTTTGAACTGTTTGAAATTTCCGTATACGACGTACTCATATCAGTCATATGGGGTTCGCTCGGTCCAAAGCTATATACAAGAGGTCAATGCTAGGTGAGAAACCAGGATAATTTGAAAGGACCGGTGCGGCATTGCCTCGCACCTTTTTCATTGGTACTCAATTAAAACGTCGATAAATTGTCGGTATTTGTTTTATTGGGAATACCAAATGTCGCCTGGTTGTGCCTGTTATACAGATATTTCAACGAATCGTGTTTTTATCAACTGAACTGGTCCCTCTTAGTCCGTAACAAAGTGACTATAGTCATTTTGGTCTGTAAGAAAGAAAACTAAACTGTTTTGCCGTCAAGCTCGGTTGGCAGCGAGCTCTTATTTGTGTACTGTTAGACTAGACAAAAAAATTTGTATGCCGATAGTTGTTTATCAAGAAATACAGTCTCGCACCAATAGGTATTTTACTGGCGCGGAACTTGCGCCATCTTAATTCTATATAGTTTCCTTATTCCTTGGCTTCTTCAAATATTTTATTTACTTCATATCACGACTAAGTAATGAAAACAAGCAATTGTTTTGTATTGCAATGCAAACATTACGCCCTAACTAGATCAATACAGTATGATATATTACAATACTATAGAAACCTCATATGAGATCTCACACAATTGAATATTATATTTTCCTACTACATGTCTACATCAAGAACTCGCACTGCCGTATATTATACGTATGATTTTGTCATGATTAAAATTCTTATAATCTAATTATATATATATTTAATTCCTAATTTGTTCTTGTTGTTTCAACCTGTCTATCTCATACAGGGTCGTCCAACCCGTGGCCCGCGGAAGCATTTCGAGTGGCCCGCTTTGTATTTTTCAGAATTGGATAAAAAAAATTATTAGAGGAAAACTATTTTCGAGTCATATAATAGTACAATTATGTGATACAGAAAATTTGTTAATTTGTCCTGTAATGTGCTCTGCCAGCCCTTTCAAACGAGCCCTTAGTGCCATTTTTAATCGAAACCGACTGGGAGGAGATATCGATAATTAAAGGTGCTATAGTCGTTTACACACTTGGTCTTTTACTACTCTAAATGACGTTATCGCAAAACAATCGAAGCCATTCTCAAATTGAGAATTCGTTAAGAAATGTATATTATCTATTGTTCGGGTTGCCAATGTTTCACGTCCGGAAATAAAAGAGGTGCTTGCAAAAATAGCCTGTCAAGACAGACCATAACTCGTCATGTCGAAGAGCTTGAGAACTCTATAGCGGAAACTTTAATTGCAAAGGCGGAAAAATTTTCATCGTATTCCTTGGCGCTTCACGAAAGCACTGACACCAAGGTTACTGCTCAATTGGCGATCTTCTTGCGGGGAGTTAATAATGATTTCAAAACTGAACCGTAGCGCTCGCAGTCATTGTCCCTATTAAAGGTACGACTAGAGGCATTGGTCTGCTGGGAGCTGTGATGAAAAAAATCAAGCGTGTCGGCTTGTGTTTGGCGAAACTTTCGGAAATAACTACAGACGGCGCCTCATCAATGATCGGGAAAAAACAGTTTTATTGGTATAATAATTGTGAAAGTTTCGTGTGGTGGTATCGTTTGTTTTTCCATTAACCTGTAGTCAGTGTAGCAAACCAAGAACATAATGCCATGTTAAATTGCCCGCGCAATTATTAGTAAACTAAATGTGGCCCTTCGGCCAAAAAGGTTGGTCGACCCTGGCTTTGGGTCTTCAATTGAGAGATCTATAGCAGCTCTCTCTCAACTGAAAAAAAAAATTGATCAAATAATTAAGCCTAATACAGCCCCAATTTCTATTGAAAAATCAGTTTTGTGAGTACAGTCTCCAGGCTTGTTCATGGGACATATTTTTTCTGTCCCATTCCCATCCCATAGCAATTATGCCCGTTCCATCCCATGGGATTCCCATTGGAATAAAATTCAATAAAAATTGTTCAATTTAGGTTTGGCGTCTACTAAATAGGACTTCATGTACGAAGAGACGTGCAAAACAACAAAATTTACGGACTGTTAACTTTATAATCATAACTATTATACATGTGTCTATTTTACATGTAATTTGCGCTGTTAGTGCACCACCTAGACCAGGATTTTCACGTGCTGGTTTACAAACTGATAACTATCCGCGTCTATACTTTCCTGTGGGCCCGTCAATGTATTCCAATTTTCCATCTCAATTGAGATAGTTCTGAGGGGTATTTAATAAAAAGACATGAAACATTAAATTTAAAATCGTTATCTACCATTAAGACGAAACAGTTAAATCGGGTGGATATCAATGTTCTACTTCTTCTTTTTTACAACCATTATCGTAAAACACACAACTTCTTAAACTGTGTTACCTGGTGCGTGGTTTTCATTTTTCACGGTCACTGAACGAATAGTAAAAAAATCAGTACAGTTTTATTATATACTCTCGTCCACAAACTTGCATGAAATTACAGAGAGAGGACTGACTGCTGGAATGTGTTTTCGAATTCATTATCAATTACCTGCAGTGATTGCTTCGCTCTATCCATGTGTTGCATGATTTTATATAAATGCGGGAGGAGAATTTTTGGTAGCGAATCCAATATTGTGTTTGAATTTAAATGTTTTAAAAATTAAAAAAATAAGCCAGCTAATAAATTGTATCTAAATAAACCATAATATGCATATTCGTTTCGTTTTCATGTTGTATATATATTTTCACTAGTGCGTCCGTCGTATACACAGAAAACTTTCCCAAAAGCGTTGCAACGAAAAAAAGTTTGAGAACCGCCAACGTAAGATATCTACAAGACAGCAGAAAATTTGAGTTGTCCATACTACTATGCTTTTGAATTGTAACTTTGCGTTTCTGGTATTTTGATGGAGTTAAGGGTACATCGAATAAACACTCTCGCCGACGCTAAAAATACGAAAATCAGTACTTATCCAGTTAGGGTCAGAACTGCAGATTATGCTGGAAATTCAATTTTTCATATTATTATTCACCCCAGCCATAACTAGATAATTACTAATTCTTTTATTTTAAAACGTGACTAGGTGTTTTTCTCAAATCTCACAATTTCGCATTAATCGCGGGGGCTTTGTACGAAAAAGCTCATCGATCCATAAAATTTATTTTGAAATTGTACCGGTCCTTAATTTAAATATATTGAGAATCACTGATCTAAACAGACTTGTTTGTAACGAAAGCTTATTCCCAAGAACTTCAGTTACGTGGAATCTATAATTCCAGTTCTCGCTTAATATGAGTTATCATGGCCATAAGCCATTTTTAATCTGTGTGTATCTTTCCAACGAAATAAGCGTGTTTATCAGCTTTGAATTGTTTGAAATTTTTTTATACGACGTACTCATATCAATCATATGGGGTTCGCTCGGTCCAAAGCTATGTACAAGAGGTCAATGCTAGGTGAGAAACCAGGATTGTTTGAACGGACCGGTGCGGCATTGCCTCGAACCTTTTTCATTGGTACTCAATTAAAACATCGAAAATTGTCTTTATTTGTTTTATTGGGAATACCAAATGCCGCCTGGTTTTGCTTATTTTACAGGTATTTCAACGAATCGTGTTTTTATCAACTGAACTTGTCCCTCTTAGTCTGTAAGAAAGAAAACAAAACTGTTTCGCCGTCACGGTCGGTTGGCAGCGAGCTCTTATTTGTGTACTGTTAGACTAGACAAGGAAATTCGTATGCCGATAGTTGTTTATCAAGAAATACAGTCTCGCACCTATAGGTATTTACTGACGCGGAACTTGCGTCATCTCAATTCTATATAGTTTCATTCTTCCTTGGCTCCTTCAAAATATTTTATTAACTTCATATCACGACTAAATAATGAAAATAAGCAATTGTTTAGTATTGCAATGCAAACATTAAGCCCTAGCTAGACCAATACAGTATGATAAATTACAATACTATAGAAACCTCATATGGGATCTCACACAATTGAATATTATATTTCCCTACTACATGTCTACATCAAGAACTCGCACTGCCGTACATTATACGTATGATTGTGTCATGATTAAAATTCTTATAATCTAATTATATATATATTTAATTCTTGAATTTTTCTTGTTGTTTCAACCTGTCTATCTAATACAGGATCGTCTAACCCGTGGCCCGCGATGTATTTTTCAGAATTGGGTAAAAAAAAATTAGATGAAAACTATCTTTCGAGTGATATAGTAGTACAAAGATGTGATACAAAAGATTTGTTATTTTCCTGTAATGCGCTCTGCCAGCCCTTTCAAACGAGCCATTAGTGCCATTTTGAATCCAAACCGACTGGGAGGAGATATCGATAATTAAAGGTGCCATAGTCGTTTACACACTTGGTCTTTTACTACTCTAAATGACGTTATCGCAAAACAATCGAATCCATTTTCAGATTGAGAATTCGTCAATGAATGTATATTATGTATTGTTCGGATTGCCAATGTTCTACGTCTGGAAATAAAAGAGGTGTTTGCAAAAATAGCCTGTCAAGACAGACCATAACTCGTCATGTCGAAGAGCTTGAGAACTCTATAGCGGAAACTTAAATTGCAAAGGCGGGAAAATTTTCATCGTATTCCTTGGCGCTTGACAAAAGCACTGACATCAAGGTTACTGCTCAATTGGCGATCTTCTTGCGGGGAGTTAATAATGATTTCAAAATATAACCGTAGAGCTCGCAGTCATTGTCCCTGTTAAAGGTACGACTAGAGGCATTGGTCTGTTGGGAGCTGTGATAAAAAAGATCAAGCGTGTCGGCTTGTCTTTGGCGAAACTTTCGAAAATAACTACTGACGGCGCCTCATTAATGATCGGGAAAAAACAGTTTTATTGGTATAATATTTGTGAAAGTTTGGTGTGCGGGTATTGTTTGTTTTTCCATTAACCTGTAGTCAGTGTAGCAAACCTAGAACATAATGCCATGTTAAGTGGCCCGCGCAATTATCAGTAAACTACATGTGGCCTTTCGGCCAAAAAGGTTTGACGACCCTGGCTTAGGGTCTTCAATTGAGAGATCTATAGCAGATCTCTCTCAACTGAAAAAATCGATCAATTATTTAAGCCTGATACACCCCCAATTTTTATTGAAAAATAATTTTTGTGAGTACAGTCTCCAGGCTTGTCCATGGGACATATTTTTCTGTCCCATTCCCATCCCATAGCAATTATGCCCGTCTCATCACATGGGATTCCCATTGGAATAAAATTCAATAAAAATTGTTAAATTTAGGTTTAGCGTCTACTAAATAGGACTACATGTACGAAGAGACATGCAGAACAACAAAATTTAGGTGTTTTTCTCAAATCTCACAATTTTGCATTAATCGCGTGGGCTTTGTACGAAAAAGCTCATCGATCCATAAAATTTATTTTGAAATTGTACCGGTCGTTAATTTAAATATATAGAGAATCACTGATCTAAACAGAATTGTTTGTAACGAAAGCTTATTCCCAAGAACTTCAGTTACGTGGAATCTATTATTCCAGTTCTCGCTTAATATGAGTTATGATGGCCATAAGCCATTTTGTATCTGTGTGTATCTTTCCAATGAAATAAGCGTGTTTATCAGCTTTGAATTGTTTGAAATTTCTTTATACGACGTACTCATATCAATCATATGGGGTTCGCTCGGTCCAAAGCTATGTACAAGAGAAAAATGCTAGGTGAGAAACCAGGATAGTTTGAACGGACCGGTGCGGCATTGCCTCGAACCTTTTTCATTGGTACTCAATTAAAACATCGAAAATTGTCGTTATTTGTTTTATTGGGAATACCAAATGCCGCCTGGTTTTGCTTATTTTACAGGTATTTCAACGAATCGTGTTTTTATCAACTGAACTTGAGTCTCTTAGTCTGTTAGAAAGAAAACGAAACTGTTTCGCCGTCACGGTCGGTTGGCAGCGAGCTCTTATTTGTGTACTGTTAGACTAGACAAGGAAATTCGTATGCCGATAGTTGTTTATCAAGAAATACAGTCTCGCACCTATAGGTATTTACTGACGCGGAACTTGCGTCATCTCAATTCTATATAGTTTCATTCTTCCTTGGCTCCTTCAAAATATTTTATTAACTTCATATCACGACTAAATAATGAAAATAAGCAATTGTTTAGTATTGCAATGCAAACATTACGCCCTAGCTAGACCAATACAGTATGATAAATTACAATACTATAGAAACCTCATATGGGATCTCACACAATTGAATATTATATTTCCCTACTACATATCTACATCAAGAACTCGCACTGCCGTACATTATACGTATGATTGTGTCATGATTAAAATTCTTATAATCTAATTTTCATCGTATTCCTTGGCGCTTGACAAAAGCACTGACATCAAGGTTACTGCTCAATTGGCGATCTTCTTGCGGGGAGTTAATAATGATTTCAAAATATAACCGTAGAGCTCGCAGTCATTGTCCCTGTTAAAGGTACGACTAGGGGCATTGGTCTGTTGGGAGCTGTGATAAAAAAGATCAAGCGTGTCGGCTTGTCTTTGGCGAAACTTTCGAAAATAACTACTGACGGCGCCTCATTAATGATCGGGAAAAAACAGTTTTATTGGTATAATATTTGTGAAAGTTTGGTGTGCGGGTATTGTTTGTTTTTCCATTAACCTGTAGTCAGTGTAGCAAACCAACTCATCTCAATTCTATATAGTTTCATTCTTCCTTGGCTCCTTCAAAATATTTTATTAACTTCATATCACGACTAAATAATGAAAATAAGCAATTGTTTAGTATTGCAATGCAAACATTACGCCCTAGCTAGACCAATACAGTATGATAAATTACAATACTATAGAAACCTCATATGGGATCTCACACAATTGAATATTATATTTCCCTACTACATGTCTACATCAAGAACTTGCACTGCCGTACATTATACGTATGGTTGTGTCATGATTAAAATTTCTTATAATCTAATTATATATATATTTAATTCTTGAATTTTTCTTGTTGTTTCAACCTGTCTATCTAATACAGGATCGTCTAACCCGTGGCCCGCGATGTATTTTTCAGAATTGGGTAAAAAAAAAATTAGATGAAAACTATCTTTCGAGTGATATAGTAGTACAAAGATGTGATACAAAAGATTTGTTAATTTTCCTGTAATGCGCTCTGCCAGCCCTTTCAAACGAGCCATTAGTGCCATTTTGAATCCAAACCGACTGGGAGGAGATATCGATAAATAAAGGTGCCATAGCCGTTTACACACTTGGTCTTTTACTACTCTAAATGACGTTATCGCAAAACAATCGAATCCATTTTCAGATTGAGAATTCGTCAAGGAATGTATATTATGTATTGTTCGGATTGCCAATGTTTTACGTCCGGAAATAAAAGAGGTGTTTGCAAAAATAGCCTGTCAAGACAGTCCATAACTCGTCGAAGAGCTTGAGAACTCTATAGCGGAAACTTTAATTGCAAAGGCGGGAAAATTTTCATCGTATTTCTTGGCGCTTGACGAAAGCACTGACACCAAGGTTACTGCTCAATTGGCGATCTTCTTGCGGGGAGTTAATAATGATTTTAAAACATAACCGTAGAGCTCGCAGTCATTGTCCCTATTAAAGGTACGACTAGAGGCATTGGTCTGTTGGGAGCTGTGATGAAAAAGATCAAGCGTGTCGGCTTGTCTTTGGCGAAACTTTCGGAAATAACTACTGACGGCGCCTCACCAATGATCGGGAAAAAACAGTTTTATTGGTATAATAATTGTGAAAGTTTGGTGTGCGGGTATTGTTTGTTTTTCCATTAACCTGTAGTCAGTGTGGCAAACCAAGAACATAATGCCATGTTAAATGGCCCGCGCAATTATTAGTAAACTAAATGTGGACCTTCGGCCAAAAAGGTTGGTCGACCCTGGCTTAGGGTCTTCAATTGAGAGATCTATAGCAGGTCTCTTTAAACAGAAAAAAAAATTGATCAGTTAATTAAGACTAATACAGCCCCAATTTCTATTGAAAAATCAGTTTTGTGAGTAGAGTCTCCAGGCTTGTCCATGGGACATATTTTTCTGTCCCATTCCCATCCCATAGCAATTATGCCCGTCCCATCCCATGGGATTCCCATTGGAATAAAATTCAATAAAAATTGTTAAATTTAGGTTTAGCGTCTACTAAATAGGACTACATGTACGAAGAGACATGCAAAACAACAAAATTTACGGACTTTGTTAACTTTATATTCTTAACTATTATACATGTGTCCATCAGCCCCTTCATGAAGTATATTTTTATTGCTGGATATATTTTGCTCTTTATTACTCACAAGAGAGCTATGCTCAAATATATGGACAGGAAATCTATATCGAAATGTTTTACCATCATTTCCCCAAAAATCATACGGTTTTTGTGTCCCATGGGAAATACAAGTGTGTGCTGTCCCATCCCACCCCATGGGACGTTTTCCATGGGAATCCCATTCCCATGGACAAGCCTGATAGACTCATCATTTCTAAGGATTTGTCGTGAAGTGCTCTTTACTTCTACTAATTTCTAATACATCCTTGATCGGAGTATTGCTTTAATATTTGGGCTTCTGCTTTTGTGACTGTTTTAATCATATATCGAATTCTAAAATAAATTACAAATGTATTGGGTTTACTATTTTCGCCTGATTTTTCACCATCGAAGAAGTGTTGAATCACTGCTTTAATTTTACATAATTTATCTTTCGAAAGTTATCCTTCCAAGAAAAGGATTAGTTTTCAGTCGTCGTAATTGGTTGGCTGTGAGCTTTACTTTGCGCTGTTAGTGCACTGCCTAGAACAGGATTTCCCCGCGCTGGTTCACAAACTGATAACTACCCGCGTCTATACTTTCCTGTCGGCCCGTCAATGTATTCCAATTTTCCATCTCAATTGAGATAGTTTTGAGGGGTATTTAATATAAAGACATGAAACATTGAATTTAAAATCTTTATCTACCATTAAGACAAAACAGTAAAATAGGGCGGATATCAATGTTCTACTTCTTCTTTCTTACAACCATTATCGTAAAATACACTTCTTAAACTGTGTTACGACGCCCTGGAGCGTGGTTTTCATTTTTTACGGTTACTGAACGAATAGTAGAAAATTTCAGTACAGTTTTATATACTTTCATCAACAGAGAGAGATGACTGACTGCTGGAATGTGTTTTGGAATTCATCATCAACTACCTGCAGTGATCCATGCGCTGCATGATTTTATAGTTGTCATTAAAAACTCATATATAGATTACAAATAAATGCGGGATGAGAATTTCTGGTAGCGGATTCAATAATGTGTTTGAATTTAAATGTTTCAGAAAATTAAAAAGTTTAAAATATAAGCCTGCTGCTGCTAACAAATTGTACCCAAATAAACCACAATATGCGTATATTCGTTTCGTTTTCATGTTGTATATTTTCACTAGTTCGTCCGTCGTATACACAGAAAACTTTCCCAAACCGTTGCAACGAAAAAAAGTTCGAGAACCGCCAACGTAAGATATCTACAAGACAGCAGAAAATTCGAGTTGTCCATACTACTATGCTTTTGAATTGTAACTTTGTGTTTCTGGCATTTTGATGGAGTTAAGGGCACATCGAATAAACACTCTCGCCGACGCTAAAAATGCGAAAATCAGTACTTATCCAGTTAGGGTCAGAACTGCCGAATATGCTGGAAATTCAATTTTTCATATTATTATTTACCCCAGCCATAACTAGATAATTACTAATTCTTTTATTTTAAAACGCGACTAGGTGTGTTTCTAAAATCTCACAATTTTTGCATTAATCGCGGGGGCTTGTACGAAAAAGCTCATCGATCCATAAAATTTATTTTGAAATTATACCGGTCCTTAATTTAAATATATTGAGAATCACTGATCTAAACAGACTTGTTTGTAACGAAAGCTGATTCCCAAGAACTTTAGTTACGTGGAATCTATTATTCCAGTTCTCGCTTAATATGAGTTATGATGGCCATAACCCATTTTGAATCTGTGTGTATCTTTCCAATGAAATAAGCGTGTTTATCAGCTTTGAATTGTTTGAAATTTCTTTATACGACGTACTCATATCAGTCATATGGGGTTCGCTCGGTCCAAAGCTATGTACAAGAGGTCAATGCTAGGTGAGAAACCAGGATAGTTTGAAAGGACCGGTGCGGCATTGCCTCGCACCATTTTCATTGGTACTCAATTAAAACGTCGATAAATTGTCGTTATTTGTTTCATTGGGAATACCAAATGCCGCCTGGTTTTGCTTATTTTAAAGGTATTTCAACGAATCGTGTTTTTATCAACTGAACTTGTCCCTCTTAGTCTGTAAGAAAGAAAACTAAACTGTTTCGCCGTCACGGTCGGTTGGCAGCGAGCTCTTATTTGTGTACTGTTAGACTAGACAAGGAAATTCGTATGCCGATAGTTGTTTATCAAGAAATACAGTCTCGCACCTATGGGTATTTACTGACGCGGAACTTGCGTCATCTCAATTCTATAGTGTTTCATTATTCCTTGGCTCCTTCTAAATATTTTATAAACTTCATATCACAACTAAATAATGAAAATAAGAAATTGTTTTGTATTGCAATGCAAACATGACGCCCTAGCTAGACCAATACAGTATGATATATTACAATACTATAGAAACCTCATATGGGATCTCACACAATTGAATATTATATTTTCCTACTACATGTCTACATCAAGAACTCGCACTGCCGTATATTATACGTATGATTGTGTCATGATTAAAATTCTTATATTCTAATTATATATATATTTAATTCTTGAATTTTTCTTGTTGTTTCAACTTGTCCATCTAATACAGGGTCGTCCAACCCGTGGCTTGCGGAAGCATTTCGAGTGGCCCGCGATGTATTTTTCAGAATTGGATAAAAAAAATTATTAGAGGAAAACTATTTTCGAGTGATATAATAGTACAAAAATGTGATACAGAAGATTTGTTAATTTCCCTGTAATGCGCTATGCCAGCCCCTTCAAACGAGCCCTTAGTGCCATTTTTAATCGAAACCTACTGGGAGGAGATATCGATAATTAAAGGTGCTATAGTCGTTTACACACTTGGTATTTTCCTCCCTAAATGACGTTATCGCAAAACAATCGAAGCCATTCTCAGATTGAGAATTCGTTAAGGAATGTATATTATTGATTGTTCGGGTTGCCAATGTTTTACGTCCGGAAATAAAAAAGGTGTTTGCAAAAATAGCCTGTCAAGACAGTCCATAACTCGTCATGTCGAAGAGCTTGAGAACTCTATAGCGGAAACTTTAATTGCAAAGGCGGGAAAATTTTCATCGTATTCCTTGGCGCTTGACGAAAGCACTGACATCAAGGTTACTGCTCAATTGGCGATCTTCTTGCGGGGAGTTAATAATGACTTCAAAACATAACCGTAGAGCTCGCAGTCATTGTCCCTATTAAAGGTACGACTAGATGCATTGGTCTGTTGGGAGCTATGATGAAAAAGATCAAGCGTGTCGGCTTGTCTTTGGCGAAACTTTCGAAAATAACTACTGAGGGCGCCTCATCAATGATCGGGAAAAAACGGTTTTATTGGTATAATATTTGTGAAAGTTTGGTGTGCGGGTATTGTTTGTTTTTCCATTAACCTGTAGTCAGTGTAGCAAACCAAGAACATAATGCCATGTTAAATGGCCCGCGCAATTATTAGTGAACTAAATATGGCCCTTCGGCCAAAAAGGTTGGTCGACCCTGGCTTAGGGTCTTCAATTGAGAGATCTATAACAGGTCTCTCTCAACAGAAAAAAAAATTGATCAGTTAATTAAGACTAATACAGCCCCAATTTCTATTGAAAAATACACTTCTTAAACTGTGTTACGACGCCCTGGAGCGTGGTTTTCATTTTTTACGGTTACAAACCGAATAGTAGAAAATTTCAGTACAGTTTTATTTACTTCCATCAACAGAGAGAGACAACTGAATGCTGGAATGTGTTTTGGAATTCATCATCAACTACCTGCAGTGATTGCTTCGCCCTATCCATGCGCTGCATGATTTTATAGTTGTCATTAAAAACTCATATATAGTTTACGAATGAATGCGGGATGAGAATTTCTGGTAGCGGATTCAATAATGTGTTTGAATTTAAATGTTTCAGAAAATTGAAAAGTTTAAAATATAAGCCTGCTGCTGCTAACAAATTGTACCCAAATAAACCATAATATGAGCGTATTCGTTTCGTTTTCATGTTGTATATTTTCACTAGTGCGTCCGCCGTATACCCAGAAAACTTTCCCAAAAGCGTTGCAACGAAAAAAAGTTCGAGAACCGCCAACGTAAGATATCTACAAGACAGCAGAAAATTTGAGTTGTCCATACTACTATGCTTTTGAATTGTAACTTTGTGTTTTTGGCATTTTGATGGAGTTAAGGGTACATCGAATAAACACTCTCGCCGACGCTAAAAATACGTAAATCAGTACTTATCCAGTTAGGGTCAGAACTGCCGATTATGCTGGAAATTCAATTTTTCATATTAATATTTACCCCAGCCATAACTAGATAATTACTGATTCTTTTATTTTTGAACGTGACTAGGTGTTTTTCTCAAATCTCACAATTTTTGCATTAATCGCGGGGGCTTTGTACGAAAAAGCTCATCGATCCATAAAATTTATTTTGAAATTATACCGGTCCTTAATTTAAATATATTGAGATTCACTGATCTAAACAGACTTGTTTATAACGAAAGCTTATTTTCAAGAACTTCAGTTACGTGGAATCTATTATTCCAGTTCTCGCTTTATATGAGTTATGATTGCCATAACCCATTTTGAATCTGTGTGTATCTTTCCAATGAAATAAGCGTATTTATCAGCTTTGAATTGTTTGAAATTTCTTTATACGACGTACTCATATCAGTCCTATGGGGTTCGCTCGGTCCAAAGCTATGTACAAGAGGTCAATGCTAGGTGAGAAACCAGGATAGTTTGAAAGGACCGGTGCGGTATTGCCTCGCACCTTTTTCATTGGTAATCAATTGAAACGTCGATAAATTGTCGTTATTACTTATCGATTTTAATCAGTAAGTATGTTGATAGGTATTTGTCTGTCTGTTTGTCTGTTAGATACACGCGATATCTCACGAAAGCGAGATTGAATTTGCTCCAGATTTTGCATGTGCATTCAACTTATCTCGGACCAGAAGCATATTGATTTTGGGCAAATTATGTCGTATAATTAGCGAGTTATTAATTAATTAGTGATGGGACACAAGGTGTCACTATGGAGTAAGAGCGCTGTTTTGGGGGATCCCCTAACTTTCGATCGATAAGTTTTCGGTCTCTGACCGATTTTCTCCTTTGTTTTATTGGAAATACCAAATGCCGCCTGGTTTTGCTTATTTTAAAGGTATTTCGACGAATCGTGTTTTTATCAACTGAACTTGTCCCTCTTAGTCTGCAAGAAAGAAAACTAAACTGTTACGCCGTCACGGTCTGTTAGCAGCGAGCTCTTCTTTGTGTACTGTTAGACTAGACAAAGAAATTCGTATGCCGATAGTTGTTTATCAAGAAATACAGTCTCGCACCTATAGGTATTTACTGACGCGGAACTTGCATCATCTCAATTCTATAGTGTTTCATTATTCCTTGGCTCCTTCTAAATATTTTATAAACTTCATATCACGACTAAATAATGAAAATAAGAAATTGTTTTGTATTGCAATGCAAACATTACGCCCTAACTAGATCAATACAGTATGATATATTACAATACTATAGAAACCTCATATGGGATCTCACACAATTGAATATTATATTTTCCTACTACATGTCTACATCAAGAACTAACTCGCACTGCCGTATATTATATGTATGATTGTGTCATGATTAAAATTCTTATAAATTAATTATATATATATTTAATTCTTGAATTTTTCTTGTTGTTTCAACTTGTCTATCTAATACAGGGTCGTCCAACCCGTGGCCCGCGATGTATTTTTCAGAATTGGATAAAAAAAATTAGATGAAAACTATTTTTCGAGTGATATAGTAGTACAAAGATGTGATACAAAATATTTGTTAATTTTCCTGTAATGCGCTCTGCCAGCCCTTTCAACGAGCCATTAGTGCCATTTTGAATCCAAACCGACTGGGAGGAGATATCGATAAATAAAGGTGCCATAGTCGTTTACACACTTGGTCTTTTACTACTCTAAATGACGTTATCGCAAAACAATCGAATCCATTTTCAGATTGAGAATTCGTCAATGAATGTATATTATGTATTGTTCGGATTGCCAATGTTCTACGTCTGGAAATAAAAGAGGTGTTTGCAAAAATAGCCTGTCAAGACAGACCATAACTCGTCATGTCGAAGAGCTTGAGAACTCTATAGCGGAAACTTAAATTGCGAAGGCGGGAAAATTTTCATCGTATTCCTTGGCGCTTGACAAAAGCACTGACATCAAGGTTACTGCTCAATTGGCGATCTTCTTGCGGGGAGTTAATAATGATTTCAAAATATAACCGTAGAGCTCGCAGTCATTGTCCCTATTAAAGGTACGACGACTAGAGGCATTGGTCTGCTGGGAGCTGTGATGAAAAAGTTGAACCTGGTCTAATACATCGACTAAATTCTCAATACCGCAGTCAGGTTTCGCGCCAGCCTGCTGCGATGCAATGATTTGCACCAAATGATAAACACTGATAACACTTAGAGGCAATTTTTAGCATAAATATTATCTTGTAAAACACTCAGTGTTGTTTTACAGCGTATTGTGGTAGCCCCGAATAAATTCGAATACTCATTTCGTTTTAAAACGTAAACTATTCCGAAGTTGAAGATCTCTGTGAAGGAATTGATATGGGAGCAGAGAACTCTTACATCGTAAAGCATCATCAAGTATAACAAGTCATTGTCTTGTCCCTACATTTGTTTGAAAGTTTGAACCATTACTTCATACAAATCTGGATTGTTTCAATTTTATATCGACAAAATTAACCGTCTTTTATGAAGAATATAATAGATTCCATGCATGGTGCGTGAGTGGACCATATATTTAGATAGATATGGTGCGCAGAGGCGTCTCATTTCGTCTACGAACGGAGTACCATTCTGAAGGGAAAGACATAAACCAGATCACATGACTCAATCTTCAATCGCAAAAGCCAGTCATCCCGTTTCGATATCGTTGCCACGCCTTACCATGTAATATATTTCAGTTTATCATTTTGTAATATATCCAGGCAAATGCGAGAAGTGGAGCTTTCATTTTACAGTCTTAGCAGTCGGATTTACATATGAGTAAGTAAAAAAGGTTTACTTCAAATGAAGAAGTTTACACTGAGAAAGCAAAAACAAAAGAACAAGTAAGACTAAAATTTATAAGACTGAGGAAAATATATGAATTTATTATCCACGGCGTCGCCATAATAGAGTGAAGTCCAGTGTTTCGAGATTAGATGTTTTCCATAACATAACAATCCACTGAAAGTAGTAACGAAAAAAAAAATCTACTTTTTCAAAAATGTTATACTATTTGAAGGCATGTCGTATAAAAATATATTCATTGCAAATAATATTCAAATAAATGTTTCCCACAATACTTGACCTTCAATTTTGGAAAGCACCCCACACCATCAAACTAATAACACGCTAATAAATTTGCGTTCTTCTGCTGTGACTCCTCCTCCACAATCCGCAAAAAAATTGGTACGAAATATATGGAACGACGGCAGTTTTGAAGCAAATCTTCCGTGATATTCAAATTTTCTGTGATAGTTTTTCTGGTAAAATATCGTGTTCTAGCGACATCTTCTATCCTGTGAGTGTAAGACTGTAAGTATTAAAATTTAAAAAGAAATTTGTTCGCAGCAACAAAATTCATGATAAATTAGCAAAAAGACCTCTCTACTTCAGGTCCATTTATATATTTTGTTACGCACATGGAACCCAATTCTGAATAGATACATGGTGAAACTTTAATTTGAGTTTGGCTGAAAACTCCTTTCGCAACCATGCTGATGATGTTGTTTTGTCAAAACATTGGAATTTCAAAATGATTAAAATCTTGAGAAAATTGACGGGAGTGGAAAATGAATCACGAAATCGGTGTGGAATGTATCTAGTTGAAAACTTCATTAAATATGGTATTGTTGAAAAGAGCGGTTTCTCCGGTGCGAAAATTCGCAGTAAATTGGCATGAATTTTTGAGTAATTTTTCCGTGCCAATCAGCTGAGTGATATTATCTTCTACAGGACATAAATATCCTGCAATGGCTGATGATTCTTATGACTGTGCTTGACAAAAAAAAAACGATATACATGTGTAATAATCAAATAAAAGATTTCAGATACTGGACATCTATGGAGATTACGTCGTGTGTTTTAATATGAGACACTCAAATTTTAGGGAGTAGAAAAATGAACAAAGTATAGCAGTGGAATTTTTATGGCAGTGTTCTACAGTAGCGCATCTTATAAAGAACTACTAGTTTGTGGTATATATATTATATATATGAGAGCGTTCACTTAAAATTCTGTCATGAATTTTAGGCATAGAGTTACTTCTGTCAATTATTAAGTTTAAGAGTGTTAAATCTTGTTAGTTTTTGTTTTTGTCTAGAAATATATTTTAAAATATATATTACAGTTACTGCTGTTCTGAGTTATAAAAACTTGAAAAATGTCAGCAAATGAAATAGTATGTGTGTGCTTCATTGCCATAGGTTTCATTGGAGTCATCATAGCAATAGCAAATCCTGCATGGGAGAAGTCAGATTTGCAATCTTTGGCAACACCAACTTCACAAAAAGTGAGTTTTTTCTAAAATCATATTTATATTGAACATGTACAAATGTATATACTTTGCTGAACTTCAGTTTCGCGAATATATATATATTTTAGTAATAGATTCATCGTTGGTCTTAATAATGCCAATAAATTGATAGGTAATGGTTATATTTACAATCTATACAAAATTGGGACCTCCCGAAGTATGCGCACCAAGATGGCGCACAACCTGAACTCAGGTTGTTTACCAGGTTAGGGTTCAGGTCGCAGGACATCTTGGTGCGCATACTTCAGGAGTACCCAAAATTGTCTGTTTTACGCTATTGCAAACGAGCATGCATCAGTTCTATCTTTTAATATAATCTGTGTTCTGGTGTTATAGCAACTTTTCTGCCTCAAATAAAGCAAGAATTCAAGTACATGGAGTCCATCAAGCGATAATTTGATTGATACAGTAATACGGTCACTGTGGCCGACCTTTATGAATGATAATACAGGACAAGTTTCCCTTTATTTGAAACCTGTGAAACCAAGTCAATAAACAATTTATTTTGTATTTTCAATAATATGAAAACGATTTTTTGCACAGTATAAAGGGCTTTGGCTGAGCTGCAAAAGTGATTCTTCGATTCGAGTATCTTGTTGGCCATACATTGGATTTTTTGCCGGAATTGACGTTAAGATTCAAGCAGGTGAATGTTTGTAGCAAGGGCGCAGCCAGGATTTTCAAAAGGGGCGTCACAAAATCAGAAATTCCCATGCGTCTTGTGAATCGGTCGTTCCGATTCAACGTCTTTAAAAGAGCCGACTTTTTCAGCGTTCGATGACTTTTATGTCGCGTAATATTCAATTCATGACAACTACGTGAATTTAAAATGTGCTTCCATATAAATTAAATTGTGTTCAACGTAACTTGCGGTTGCGTCGACAAAATAAAAGCATTACTTCGGCGAATTCGTAATCGGCGTTACAAAAATCCCGAGATCTGCAATCTAATCCCAGAGAGTGCAATTTAATTTAGTACAATATAAATACCCATAAAGTATATCAAAAGTAACCCTTCGTCGCCTCGAAATCTCTGCGGAACGACTTCTGAAACAGTCGTCGCGATAAAGCCTTTTGGTAATTTTTAACGGATATAATATATGGTGATTTTTTGTAGCGTAAAATACTCAATCCATAACCGATACGTGCTTATTCAAAATGTCTTGGTTTATTAATTTAATTGTGTTGAATTTAACCTGCGGTAGCGTCGAAAAGATGAAGCATTACTGCTCAAAATCTGCGGACATAAAAATGTGTGGTAAAGTGTCCGATCAAATCCTGTTTTGATTCGTATTTTTGAGCTGTTTTTAGAACATCGACTCCGCTCTATCGCAATGTTGCCAATCGGATTATTTTAAGATATCACCTAAAAAAAAGAAGTCCGCGATAAAATATCCTGGAGTAAAATCTATGCAAAAATATTAATTGACGATACAATTGACATTATTAATTATGTTATATAATATATATCATCATGATCCAGGAAAAAGTCACGCCAGACCCCGTCGCTAATTTTAGAATGAATAAAAAGGGACGACTGTCTCATAATGTGGAATTTGTGGTTTACGATGTCTTAAACAGCGTTTTTATTCCGTTGCGGGTCTCCTGAAACACAACTTATGGTGTTTTCCGTTTTATTTTACTTGCATTTTAGTATTTTATATTGCCTCTTGCCTTAATCTAGAAAATTTTGGTCGCGGATTCACTCCTCTATTTCATCTCGTCGCTGATGATTATATAATAACTTTTTCCCATTGGAGTCAACAGTTTCGTGCGAAAACAAAAAAAAAGTAATTATCATCGTCCCCGTAGCACAAGACATGTGTCGTCGGATATTTGTGATTTAGTGAGATTAAACGCCGAAATAAAGATTACGGACTGAATAACACGTCACGCTGACGAAAACAATCGACAATTTTAACAAAATGCAATCGCATGCGTTATTAACGACTATTTCATTCTTTCCAAAATGTTAAAGGGGGCTGCGCCACTGGTTTTTAGTGTCACTAATCTTGCGAATTATCGTAGTTATGTCATTTTATAAGCTCTGCTATTCTAATCAAAATTCCCCATGGAATCAATATAGTTCAAACCAAGGACTAACAGCAATCTATATTTTTCTAGCGAATATTGTTTACTCAGGTTATATAGTTGCTGTTTATCATGTTAAACACGTAGCAAACAATATGGCATACAATACATGACATATTAGTATTTGTAAATGTTTTCTGGTCACCGCGGCTCCATATACAATTAAGCAACCTCAAAAAAAAAAATGCCGGCTTTAGATATATCCAACATATGGGCTAGTTAGTTAACCCACTGGTCCCAAACCGGTTACGTATCAAGCCTTATAGAATTTGGTTGGTTGTCAAATGCACTACGTGTTTAGTATGTTTGTATATATATATATATAATTGGTTGCTAACCACATCTGAAGTAAACTATCCCCAATATGGCCACACGTAACATATTTTTGAATAAACATTTTTAATCAACTTTCGTTTCACATGGGGCATATAACTAACAATCAGTAAATATTTTCAGCTCGTGCCTGTTGTATCGCCGCTTTGGCATTCTCCCTGTTTTCTCTCATACTCTGTCTTATCTCAGTGACAGGAATGCCGTGTGCGAATGAATATGAATCGACAAGGGTAATTTAAAATATTGTAGAAATTTTTTGAAGTCATTGTATTTATACTGCATAAAAATCTTTCCACTGTGATGACCATTCTTTGTTGTCAGTTGATTAGTCAATTTAGAATTAATTGATTAATCTTTTGTCAAATAATCGAAAATATTGTCGGTTGTTGAAGTGAAATCCGCTCATGGCGAGTGCGGTTATATATACAGTATATAATTCTAAACGTGGATAACTTGTTCGTGAAAATTTATTCGTTTCAAACCACCAGAGATCAGGATCTGGTATAGTCAACAGTTTATAATAATTTATTACCATTGACTCGTAACTAAGTTTGTGTATATAAATTTATTTCCAGAATCGTATTCGGCTAGCTGGATCTGGACTTGGCTTTGCAGGCGGACTATGTATGGTAGTTGGGGCATCCTGGTATGCGGCTAGCACTCTCAATGAATACTATAGATTGGTAGCGACAAATCCAGGGTAAGAAACACGGCAAGCTGGTACTCATTATGTATTTCTGATTTCCGAAATACGATATCGTATATATATGTATATATATCGAGTTTACGCAGCACAACCGAAGATCCAAAATACTAACGTCTGTATCAATTTATTGTTTATGCATCTAACTGCACAAAAATTATTTATTTTTCAGTTCGGAACGATTGGTCATAGGCGTTGGTGTCTTTATTGCGTGGGGTGCAGGATTATTCCTGAATATTGGCGGAATATTCGGAGCTTGTATATCTTGCCGAAATGAAGAAGACGACGTCAGAGAAATGCCGAGAAGAATGGTTACCAGTGGACATATCAGAGGCATTGAAAAGGAATACGTGTAGATTCCTAATTCGTAAACAGTCAACTCAAAATATGGAATTGCAATCAATTTTAATTGCTAACTAATCAAACTTTATGATAAGGTCCAATTACTGATGAATTGACTGTGCTTGAATAAAATGGTAACACCTTGACATAAAGACGACTTTTTTATGGCTTGAAACTAATATGAAATTTATTTCTCGCACGGAAAAGTTGACATTCAGAAAAGTGTTATTATTTGATTTTTTCTTATACATAGTATTTTGGAGTGCGGGTGTTCCCGTTTGCTCGCGGAATGCGCCCTCACAATGCATTCACTTTGGGTTATATTTTTCGCATTTCCCATAAATTTTTTACTTTGTAAAAATGGTCTGCGCATTTTAATATGGCTACATGCATTTTGACATCCTCCTTTGTAAATCCATGCGTTGAACAAAGCCAAAATGAAAACATACATAACTACTTTGACCTAGTCCAAAAATCTTTTTATCAGAAAAATTCTTTCTTGAATATTTTGATGATTAGTTTAGAAATATTTTCACTAGTTGGCGCGTACAATCTGATGTACAAGTTCCTTGTTGTTTTGATTCAAAATATTTAACCACCTGAAATATAAAAGTACTGAAAGCTACCTTTTGCCCGGTATAAAGCAGCGCTATCTGAACTAATCTTTTCTTCTCGCAAGCGAAAATGGCCATTGAGATATTTGATTCATATAATTCTGAAACATATCTAAAAACTGACAAAAAGCTATCAAAACTATTTCGGCTCCGGCTGGAAGTTGCGTTATATGTAGTTACTATATACGCAGCAAAACATTCATTACTTAAAAAACAACAAATTACAACCGCCTCCCACAACCCTCACCAATTTGCTAGACTTTCAAGTATTAGCGCGAAGTATTTAAATATAATTAAATAAATCCTAAAATGAAGTATGACAGTTTCATTGTGTATACACGAGCTGTCACCACCAACATGTCCAATATTATGACCCAAGTGTTAGCTTGTTATGAGGAATATCGGTATGTCATGATATTTGGTTGCCTATTAAAATATTTCAAACTTCTCACATTTTGCTTAAATATATAGCTGTATACTTTGCTTAAGATTGCCCGATTGTTTTTGTTGTCAGATTCAAAAGTAAAAAGCGTTCTATTTAGAAGAATATATACAAAACAATAATATAGAAGTTAGCACTCAGATCGCTTCTGGCAGATACAATTCCCGAACATCTATGCTGTCGCGTGTGTTGATTTTTACAATTTTAATTAATTTTCTTTCGAAGGTTTAGTGGAATCTAATGTTGTGGAAGTGAAAATGATTCTCACTGTGTCTGTTTGACAATTTCATACTTTACCCGTGCGGAAGTAACGCCCTTTAACACCGAGAATCTGTGAATGCGATGAATACATTCTGACCGTGATGTCCGGCTTGTAGATAATTAACTGACTGTATTTCCAAATTTTTTCGCCTTTCTGTCCACTATGATTGCCACTGACGTTAGGTCTCGCTGTTTAGCGTTAGTTACTGCTTGCTATATATTTAAAGGATTTTCTGTCAACTACACGTCTACGGCTGTAGGACAAACATTCTCCATTGCCCTTAGGAGAAGTAAACAAACAGCCGACGTATCAATAATAAACTTAAACTAGACATCCAACCAGGTTCAGAAATCCAAACATTACTTTGATCTCAATCCTAAACGAAAAGGCGGTTGCCAATGCAAAGCGCATCCTGAAACGACGGACCGAGGACCATACCTTGAGTTTGGGACGGTCAAGGGGTCGTAAAAATCACAAAACGCGGGATCGTGGCAGGTAGCATCTATGTGATGTCATATTTGGCACAGTATTTGATGACCCGTGACATTACCGGGTCAAATACAAGTTGATGATTACAGCCTGGTATCATCAACCAATGAGAGTATATATTCTGATTGATTGCATCAACCGAAAGACGATTTGCGTAACCCGACAAGACTCGAGTTCACACGAGAAAAATGTTTCAAATTGCTTTCCTCCACCCTGCTTGTATGTTCGGATAAGCCCCAATAGGCAGTAGTTTCTGTATCTATTTTAAATTTCTGCTCATACAGAGGGATGAAGCAAAGGTCACTAGAGTAATATGTATAGGATGCTCGAACAATCAATTACTTAGGAATAACATAATATGTTATAGACGTACCGGTACTGTGATACTGGCAGACTGAGTTTGCGTTTGGCAGCAGTACCGTAGTATGACACAATGGAGGTTCATGTATGAAGCCGAATTCGTTTCTGATGTGCTTGTTACGCAAGAAATATAGTGTCCCATTGAGTGATACAAATGGTAATATGAAGTAACAGTAACGTTCCAGTAATATTTAAACGTAAAAAGATTCAGCTCATTTTAATCCTGGCTTGCCAAGATTTTAGTAACCGCCAATACCGAAATGGCATTATTCAAATATACTAATATTTGTTTTGAACTTGTAGTTTTTCGGTCCTAATATCTCATACAACTAGCAGCCTATCCAACAGAAAAACACTAAACGCACTACTCTCTTGGCTGTAATGCGAAATAAAAATCTTATCCACGTCACCAGCGATACAAATCCAACCTTTAACATTGGGTTGTCAACAATGTTAAAGCGGAATTCATATTTGGGTTACCGAATAATTCCAGAACAAACATTGTTATCTGAATCTGTCATACAAACACTATTTGGCCAAAAAAATCGTCAAGCATTCTGATAACCCGCCTTCGGTGACTTAGCGATTGCACAGTTTTAATGGCCTTTCCCGCTACTGTACAACTGAATAAAGTGTGCCGATCTTATCAGGGGTTAGGGATAACTTGGATTTAGAGAAGCAGGTCATAGCCAAATTTAATGAATCGAATTCTTGATTAGGCTCTATGTGCATGTGTGGTGACATTACCCTGCGCCGACTCAGTTTCAGCACGAGGTTCAAGCTTTCAACATATGAAAGAATTATTCCGCCAATCGTTTTGCAATTATGAGGTTTGTGGATTTCGCTCGTTGTGATAACTTTAAGAAAATATATGTTGAAATATCACGAACGTCCATAACTACTGCTGCGTGGTCGGGAATCCTATATTCATTTCAAAACGCACTTACTACTTCTGGCTCTTATATGCACAGCAGCACAAATTTTCCATGTAAATTTATTATTGTGAAGCTATTTCCTTGTTCATGTTGTGTATATGAATATATTTTTTTATGTTTCTCTACTATGTTGCTGACCCCTTAATTGATGCTGTAATCATCTGAATTTGTATTATGACTTATGAGACTTCGACCACCCAGTGGCTTAGACGTGGGAGAGAGAATGTTTTTCTTGTTCACTTCTTCGGCCGTTGACCTGGCTGTCGGCCGCTTTTTAGTTATGTCTGATGCTTACGCTATCTAATTTGTCGAAGGTGCTGTTTTCAGTAAATACCCAATCCATAATCTTGGGTCTTCTAATCTAACGAACGCAGTTGCAAAAAACAAATATATATCTGTGACAAATGCGAGCACGCCAGGATTTGGTCGAAAACAAACGGTGACACTAGGTCTGCGCTCTTTCTGTTTAAACCCAACCAACATATGCTTATTGATTTACTCAGCTTTATTCTGATAAATCATATTGCAGTTAGAGTTAATGGTAATGAGTTTCCAATTTTAGACGAGGGTTTTAGCATGACTTATGCTATATATGTAAAGGATTATGGTATCAGTAATACATCGTAGTACATAGACATGTACAGACAAATGATTGAAAATTATTTATGTTTATGATTCATGTTTCAGATAGTACCAACAGCATTCTAGGCGGTAATTGTCTTATTACACATATTCTTGTGCCTGTGGTGGTTGATATGACCTCAGATGACGTACTTCTTTTTGACTAATGAGCGATTCTTCGTGGTGGTCAGAAAATGCGCACCACATGCAAACTGCTATCAATCCTCCCACCAAACTTATAGCACCGGCAGCCCATCCGATGAAAATTGCATTCCCGAACGCGAGCCTTTCGGAGTCTGGAGATCTGTAATACAATTGAATTGGATAATTTGTCTTCAGGTAAAGTTGGGTTCATCCTTTTCATCGGATAAAATAGAGAGGATTTCACAATGGAGAGGAAATAGTTCAATCGATACCAAACAAAAGCAGGTTGACATAAATGTGTTGTGAACAAATTCCCACTTCCTAATCCCAAGACCTTATTGTCTATGATTCAGCAGATTAGGGTTTTGAAGCTTATTATGATGCTCATTTTACCAGCATAAATATCACACAAACATAAAAAAAACATTTTTGTTCAGTAGAATATTCCACACTTACATCACCATTGAATTGTAATACGTGTTCATGACAGAAGAAGCGAACCACGAGACACCGGCAACAATCGACAATCCACCAATTATCCCGCATATTCCGCCAATGAGACGAACTCGAACCTGCAACAATAAATGAAATTAAAAATATATATAATATCTTCCTTAGGATTACGAAGATTTCGCTATAAATACCTAAAATAAAATAAAAATATGAACTTTAGCGAGGACAATTCAATTAGAGGTGACTTCTTATTCAATGGGTGCCGGTAGTTACATCGTGATTAGGCAATTCAATTCAGCAAGGTCGTATATTAAAGCTTCCATGTAAATTTCATTTTGGAGTTTGTACGATTGGAAAAACTCTGCGGTGCTTTAAACACAAAGAATGCTTTGGTGTATAACTGTCATATTATATACAGTAGTATAGAACAGGGCTCTTCAAATTAGGGCTCAAGGCTCGGAAAACCATCCAATTATCAGTTTTCGATGGAGTTTCCATTGTGTGAAGTTGTAAATTCAACACGAACATCGTCACGACCCAAAGACACAAACCTCCAATTGGGGATTAGGTTTATCATCACTTACAATTTATATTAGTAATATTTTGTATCTAACTGAAAAGTTATCAATATATATCTATGAAGTGACAGTCAAATTTTCTGAATATTTTTAGAACAGTTCTAGGTTACCCTGTATTCAGCTGTCTGGCTTGCACAAGGACAGAACGCGACAGCAAAAATTGAGAGTAAGGTCCCAGCAGCTCCGAATACAAGAGATGATATAGAAAATGCTCGAGCTGAAACAAACAATGGAATGTGAAATAGATTGCCTTAAAAAGCATGGAAGGATAAAATAATATGGAAAAACCATAGTGTCATAAATTATGGTCGAGGTATTTGTAAAACAGTGGCGGCGAATCGAGAAGGATGGGAAATTGAAAAAAGTTGTCCAATGTTTGAAAGAAAATCAGTTTAGCCTTACTATATATACATACTTATCTCACCTGCTTGTATATGCAGTGGCAAACCGAGAAAAAAATTATCAAACCCTGAACATGTCACCGTCCCACTATTCGCGTAATTCATACATCTTTCCCATATTCCACCGTTCTGTGTAAATATATGTAGTTATTGTAGCTAATGAGATAAGTGCCACTGATGTTAAGTCGTATGTGGCAATAAATGTTATATATAATAAACCGAACATTAACGATAGTTATTGCTCCAAGGTAAGCATCTATGCCAGATCACAACCATCGTCTTTGCCCTGTTTAGATAACGTGATTCTTATGGGAATTACAGACATTTCAGTCAAACGGCATATAGGTCTATTGTTTTTTGAGATTTATAGTCATTTAAGATAAATATAGCGCCTTGACAGGGCTATTGAAACATGAGATTGCGTTGTTTGGTGGCATTAACCTTTAAAATAGTTAAATATTGATTTATAGTTGAATACGTTTCTTCATGATTTTCATTCTACGATGTAATTATTGTAGTGATTGTAGCATTTATATACTACTTACAGAAACGACACAGGCATTGGCAGATCAGAATACAAAAATAGTTATTCTACATTCATAAAAATTAATAATAAAGATTATAAAACAACATTCGCTATTTTGTGATACATACCATCCAATTGGCCTGACTAAATATAGTACTCATGTCGGTCTGCTCCCATTCATTGCTTTGAAATACGTTGATCGTCAGAATCAGTCCAAAAAGTATCATGAATGGGCACGAAACTTCTAGCAGCAAACTCATTTTCAACGTTCAAAGCGTTTGAATGGTAAATTTACTCCAGTAATGTTTAATATATTTGATCGATACTTTTTTAAAATTTAATGTTTGAAACAGTTAAAAGAGGTAAATATTTCAAAACATATATATATTGTGAACTTGACTCATACGTGTGGCCAAATGCTAAGATTTATTTGAAATTGAAGATGTATGTACACGTTGAAAAGGCGAAAATTAATTCCTTATTTTTCAATGTAGCGAATAACAACAATGAAACAAAGTGACCTTTAACACCAAATTTGTAAGGTCGTCTATAATTCCCTGCTCTGCTTAATCCTATGCATTTTACCCATTATTTGGCTAACTTACTGTACACCTAACAAACTTAAATGCTATGCTATTTCTCATCAACTGGTAAGCAGCCATGTCTGCTAAATATTACGAATAATTGGCCATAGATTTTACAACAAACAAGCACCTCATCAAATTAGTGTACCGGAAGCGTACAAATGACCGTTTATTTGTTATTTGTTATATAGTTTACCTTTTAAATTAGCTTTGTTCAAAGGCAATAAACAATAATAAAAAAGACGATTGGAAACTGCAACACCACATAAAAACTCTAAATTTCATTAAGTGGCTGTATAAGATCATTTCTTTCAACACGAGCGGTCAAACGATCGTAAACATTACGCTACGCGGGCATTGACTTGAAAATATTAGATTTTTTCGTTTTCCGAGATATCTTTGGTTCAAGCATTCATTTATGTACAATCGATCGTACTCAGTAGATATAATAGATGTACATTTTGGAAACATTACTGTTTCATGCTTAGCAAAATTTTAATTATGTTCGTTCCCTCTTGATTGTGATTGTAGAGTTGTTACTCAACGGACAACTCTTAAAGCACCATTCGACTGTGGGCCGTTGATGAAGCTTATCTTTCTTTTTTATACTCCAAAACTAACAAACGAATGTAATTAACTTTAAACGCTCTGAGTGTTGCAATCTATATAAAAAATAATTATGGTTTTGCTTGACTGTCATATATGAATGTAATTTCATCACAAACATTTTTGTATATGTCCATAAAGTTTGGTATTTGAACTTGAATATAGAATACATAATATTCATTTTGTACCCCAACCTTAAATAAGACGTCTGTCGTACAATGCGTCCGTCTTCTTTCAAAGATATTTACAATTCAATGGAGCTATATATCTTCATCTGATAATTTAGATAAAACAGAGGCATTGGTACGCATTATTCTATGTTTTTCCTTTTCATAATTTCCCTTTTTCATAGGATTTTTAAAATAGGTTTTAGAACTCTGGACTAAAACTGCAGAACAGGGTCACTAAATACAGAGTATGCTTATTTTTCCTCTTCGAATTTTTATTTCAAATAATCCCACAGAACTATGCAAAGTCGAGAAAACGATACTCAATTTTGAATGCACACGAGTCAAACATCTATATTCAATGATTACAACTAGAAAATAAGCAAGAGTGAGGGCACTTTTCCACGTTTTATATAACCAACTTCATCAAACGATACAAATACCAATGAGAGCAACATTCTAGAAACCACTCAAGATTTTATATGGCTAAGAAAACTCACATTGTTCACGAAAATATGTAATTTGTTTATGAATACATTAACTCCGAATATCCAGAAAAACACTTGAAGGTGAAAATACTAAAATTACTAAACAACCCTTTCTGTTTCCTATTTTGCATTCAACTACTTTTCCAGAAGCTCGTTTAATTGTTTTGAGATTAGCATTGCAGAATAAGAGAACAGAATAAACGCAATTTGTGCAGAACGTGTGGCACGAATTGTCCGCGTGTAGTATTATTTAATTAGGCTACTTTCAAATCTCGGCTTATACCTTGTATTAAGCAACGGGATAAGCCGAAATATATGACGACATCAGTTATCCAATTATAGCGCCCATTAGATGCGGTAATTCAAAGAACAAATCACATCAAAACAATACGGAAAATTCATTGATAAAACGTGTTATGGAAAATCAAATTTCCAGATTTTGATTTTTTGGTTTCTAGCGTTAAATGTTATTCATATTCATATATTTTTTGAAAAGAAAATCAAGAATCATTTATGAAAGTTTGCTTGTAGCGAATCCATACACGATTGTTCTGTAGTAAAGTAACCTGCTAGCTTGATGAAGAATTGTAAGTGCAGGCTTATACCAGCTAGCTTGATGAAGTTCAAGTATATTCCAAGAAAACGAATCAATGGCCACTAAATCCACAAAACTGAAATTCTCGCAAAATCGTCGTATAATTAAAGTTTATTTTGCAGAATAAATACTCGTAATAAAACAATGACTCCTATATTAAGTACTATATTAAATGGGAGGGTTTTGGATTATCCAATTACGTTATTGTTTGCTCACAGTTTGTGAAATAGATTGGACTCTTGGGACCTTGTTTATTCATCCAGTATTATAACAAAATATTGCCATATGAGATTTGACGTTTTGTTTTCATTTGAGTGTTTTACTGATGCAAACCAGGCAGATTCACTACTACTTAATTATTTGCAACATCTCATATTTTTATGTTGATATCCGATCATAAGATCCCAGTGGCCTACATAATAAGTCACAAAGTAAGATGCCATATGTGCGGACATAGCTCCAACTTTTTTTTGATGGGACAGTTACAATTAGCTAAAACTATTAAAAATTTATTTCTAGTAAACTTCTAGCTTACTTCGGTTACAACTGTTCATGAACTGAAAAGCGATTCAGTTATTTGTTGGCCATTGAATTCGATTTCTAAAAGAACTGAGTATGATTTTGAGAACCCCTAATTAGAGACAAATATACCATTGTCTAGTAATCTAGTTGTCTATTCTCATTTCGGTGACTACTGAAGAATCCTGTGGTTTAAGACTTCATTTAGCCCATATGGTATGGACTTATCAATCGCAAACTTTACAATTCTCGGGCACTATAATTACTCATAACAACCAGACCGAAGTTTAAGCGAAACAATTATTACTGCACAATTCAATGATAGCAGAGGACCTTCAACGTCATCCTGTGAAATATTTTTGTTATATTTTCGTCTGAGAAAAATTCATAACCAACATTAATCTCGACATATTATCAAATCTTGTAAAAGTTGTGGACGATTTCAAAACACCATGGCGTTGTATCACTCGCCAAACATTTTCGGGATCATTCACATGTAACATTCACAATATTAACCTAGCCATACATTTTTTGAACCATCTCACTTATCAGTGCTATACTTTCTTCACACTTATCTAGTCTCTCATTGAAATCTTTTAAGCGTGAAATTCTTTCCGATCTGAATTTCAGTAATACGAGTAAAATTTCTTTAATCTCAAGCGGTAGTTCCATGTTCATCCAGTATCCTTCTTCTAAACTGAAATTTATATCCGGAAGTGGGCGTACTTCCGTGGTACCGTCGTCATTAAACCAAATGTCATAAACAGATGCAGAAATGATAATCCCAGGCCCTTTGCCACACTTTGCATTAAAATTTGCTTGATCTTTATAGTGCTCTTCCAAAGGCAAAGATAGAGGTATTAGTTTAACCACGTTCTCACGTTTTGCAAACAATTTTGGTGAGGGTTTTGTCTTCTCCCGTGATTTCTTTAAAATTCCCTTCACCTCAATCGTGGATTCCTCCTAAAATGCAGAACATTTTGCAATGAAAGGATTCATACTCCATCTACTGTGTATTATTATAATATAACGATATATATTCCAAACCTCACCTCATCGGTACATGTATTGGTATCATCATCAACTTCCAAGTCAATGATGTCTTCTTCATTCGGTGATTGGTTCTTGTTTGTTGATTTTTTTCTGTCCTAAAATATTTTAAATACAAGTATAAATATTATTTTAGATGAAATAAAAAAAAGTATTACATGATAAAATTTTCTGATTTTTAATCGCGTTGTACCCCCCAAAGTAATAAAAAAAAAGTGTTCATAAAAACTTTCACCTAATATTTCACTTATTTATTTCTTAGTGGTTTGAATATTATGATATTCTCCATGCTATAGTATATATGAAACGTTAGTCAAATGGTAAAAATTATTTAAATTCGTGATATTTCTACAAAATTTTTTATTGAGACATTTACGCATCGATATACCCTTGTTTTTATCAGCCAAGTTTTGTATCTTCTATCCTTTTTTGCTGTTTCTTCATCTTCTTGCACCTTCTTTTGCCAATGAACTGATTTAACGGTTGAGAATTGGAGCTGAAATAAGGTATTGGCGCATGATTTAATGTACGCATGGAGTGGAGTGCAATAGACTTATAAAGTTGGTAAAGTTTAGAATTAAATCGCGATATGAAAAACTCGAGTCAGAAGTGTAGCGTGTTAGGTAAAAACAAAAATTAAGATGAATGACTGATTAAATTGAAACATTGGTGGAAGCTCAGATATCAAGATTCTTAAACGGATCATTGGTCTATGACTATGTAACTTTATTATTATTAAGTGGATGGTAAGCATCAAATAATTGTTGAAAAAGGGGGGTCAATTATCCAAAAAGAAGACGATCTGAAGAGTACGTCATCATATTTATGCCACAATGTGGGAGTATTTTAAAATTAATAATACCTTTTTTGTTAGATCGAAAGATAACTGAAAAGTTCGAAATAAAGTTCGTTGTATATCCGTGTACAGCTTCATCGCATCAAGTACTTCTTCTCCGCGAATTATTTCTAAGTCGACATAAGTCAAAGCATGAACGGCACATTCGCTAACGTTAACACCTTTTCTTCGTTTTGATTCGGGACCCCAAAATGTTGTTCCAAAGCTGTCGCAAGATTCTGTTATTGTAAAATGAAAAACCTGTAATTTTCACATAATAAAGAAGGCAGTTTTGTGGGTTTTCTTTGCTCTTTTTTTGATTGTATTCAAAAATGATCACAACCAATGATTTTATCACAACCAATCGATCTATTATATATACTTTCTACGTTTTTCAAAATCTGCTAATCAGTGTTCACTATTAGCGCACTTTTTTGCGAAAATTGCGAAGCACTTTCGCAACTTTTTTTAGGGACTGCGAAATAGCACTTTTTTCCGATTTTGAAGAGAAATAGCACTTTTTTCCGATTTTGAATGGAATAAAAATTCAAAGTTAACAAATATTTTCGAGTATTAAGTTGACAAATAAGTAACATACTAGTACTTTTGTAACTCAGTTCTGCATATCATAACGATATTCACCGGAATTCTAACCTATGAGATGCAGACATAGCTTTTGCATTAACCGCAAAATTCTTGTTTATAATATGATTATTATACAAGCACAGCCGATTCCGCTTCTCCCGCAAAAAACGCTCCAAAATGACTATAAAAGTGTTAGTAACCTGTTATAGTCACTTTGGATGAATTGTGACCAAACTGCACGATTTTCAAATCAGAGGAAACTTTTAGCAGCATGTCACAGATTTGCAAAATCAACAAATTCACAAAATACCATTAAGTGCCATTTTATTGTAATCACAATGTTGAAAGAACGTGGCATTTTCCGGAATTTTGCGATATTTACACAACTATTTCTCATTGATATGCGAGGACGGGTGGGCAAAATTCAATATTTTTTTGAATCGAATATTTTTAAGGAGTACCAAATAAACAAGGTGAAAACATTAAAAAATCGGCAACAAAGCCTTTTTACTGGTTAATTCCGTTGTAATCGCTAATTGTTCTTGTCACCGATCGTTTTGGCGGCGATATCCAGGTTTTGGGTAATCTATATTCCCGCCCTCTCTTTTTTACAAATATGAATTCTTGTGGGTCGGCGGACATCGAAGTTTTATATTTCGGGTTTACCCGTTCGTTCACATCGGAAACAGGTGTTGAAGACATTGAGGACTCAAATTAACATTTGCGTTGGCTTTAATATTACCTATCAAGATTTGTAAATTTACCGTCCCGATTTTATGCGAATGGTAATATTATTGTCCATACCGTGAGGCAGATATTTATTAAGCCGATAATTAACTTTCTCACGTATTTCTATGGTGATAAACTTCGCAAATCTGAAATTGTGCCAATCCTGAATATTGATTTGAAATAGTGATCGAATAATTCGGCTATAAAGGCATTTCTGCGTGGTCATAAGACGAGATGACGTTAATGAACAGCACTTCTTTTACAGTATATTTTACGTATGCGACTTAATGCTGAAAAGATTGGGCTCGAGTGCCTAATAGAGGTCAGGCGCTAATTGTAACTAATTCCCCCAAGTTTCAACGTGTTTTCAACGAAACAATACCCCGGCGACAATTATAGCTAAAATGTTACCGAGCAATTCACAATTTTATTTATGGAATTTGCAAATTCACCAGTTTCTTGACGATTTTGATATTGTCACGCCCTAATTATTAGTGCAAAAAATACTCCCCTTATTCCGCGGCGGTTTGACGGGTTTTTTGTTCCATTCTTCAGAAAGTTCTGACACCGGGATATAAAATACTGAATCCGGAGGGTTGAATCCCTGTCCACTCACTGGTGATTTTCCGTTTTGAAATGCGTGAAACATTCTGTATTTAAAATTAAATGACGTTTCGCGGGCTAGAGTTCTCCCCGAAAATGATGTGTTCCAGACGTTAGTTAGACGATAGATAAAACATTAGATTAATAATGACGCCCCGTTTTCGAAAATACAAAGTTATATCGCAAAAATGTGTTATGATATATTTGGAATGAAACATTATTTACGGTTAATTCAGATCATATTTTACTCTCCATGACACCCGGTATCCGAAAATACAGTTGTATCTCGAAAAATGTGTTTTGTTACATTTAAAATAAAACATTTTTGCGATTAATTTAGATCATATTTTACTTTTCACTACACCAGTTTCCGAAAATACAAGGTTATATTGCGAAAATGTGTTTTGTTACATTTAAAGTAAAACATTTTTGCGATTAATTTAGATCAAATTTTACCTTTCACGGCAACCCGTTTCAAAAAATACAAAGTTATATCACAAAAAAATGCGTTTTGTTTCATTTATTTTGCATTCCAATAAAATACATATTTCCCCTAATTAAGGTCGTCGATGAATCTGTTCCTGCCGTTCAAGCTCGACACACGTTTGGACGAGTGTGGGGCGTTTTTTGGTCGACGATAAATTAAAAAGTTGCCACATGTTATTTGTATAACGATAATAACTGAAAATTAAGATTTTATAATAGAAGTGAATTTGTCTCAAGATGGTATTTTACGATTCCTGCCCACAGAAAATAAACACGCTGACAGGCTTGGTTATAATTGATATTCGTTTAATTTATTTTACACTATTATTAAACGCGCCACACCAATTGCGACCATATAAATTGCAGTCGCATCGGTATGGACTGTATGTTTTTGGCGCTCTCACATTAATAATAATTTTCAACAAAACAATACCCCGACGGTCATTAAAGCTGAATTCGTTACCGAATAATCCCCATTTTTATTTACGGAATTTGCAATTTCAAGATCTCACTTGACGATTTTGATGATGTCATGCCCTAATTTTTACTGCTTAAATGCCTCAAAATACAACAAATGTAATCATTTTCGACGATAACAGGCGCAACAATTCGTAAACGAGCCGTTATAACGAAATTCGCGATTGATTTTACCTCTCTCTTGTTTACAATTTTAACATCCTGCCGGCCATGTATGGTCGAATAAAATGTTCACATATTCGAAACATGACTTGGCCAAGGATGGAAGGGATCACACTAAAGTGCTAATAGAAAGTACATACGCGAGGGTATGATATTAATATCGAGAATATTTGTGAGCATATCACAGGACGGAAATATTTTGCACCCGGCTGTTTGTTGGCAGAACAACGATACGCTAAAGTCAATTGAAGTATTTATTTATTATTTCACTTGCGAACATCGAGGTTTTGGCGGAATTGTACGATCATGTTGTCTTTCTTAAATAATAACTTTTTCAATAAATGTTCATTTTACTTTTGCGTCTTTATTATATGTCGGGTTTTCATTTATTTTAAATTCGAAATTGTCCGAAATACTCCAACAGGTGTTTAGGTACAATAATAATAGTACTTACCAAAGTACTTACCAGGGAAGTTTAATACACACGATGTGTAAAGGGCGTCGTAACTCCCGTTTATTAATTATAAATTTTTTTACATTTTGCCCAAAAAACAACGGCAGTCATCTCACGTAACTCTCGCGACCAAATCTTTTTTGTTTTGTATGGCATGTCTTGGCGACGAATTTATTGCCGACTGAATTTTAATTGTGTTTTAGGATAAGTTATTTTCTGTTTGTTGGTTTCTAAACTTTACAAACTTGGGTAGCAATTACTATTAATGTGAGATTTGTGCATATGAACGATTGAATATCGTGACTGGATGTCTATGGTGGCCCATCGTTGTCACGCGTAAAATTGAAAATAAAAAATAAAATAAAAAACCAAAAATAAAAAAATTGTTGTGAAAAAACATAAAAGTAATTGAAAAAAAAAATGAAAAAAAAAATTAAAATTAAAAAAAAAATAAATAAATAAAAACGAAAAAAAAAACAAAAATTAAAAAAAAAAAAAAAATTAAAAAAAAAAAATTGAATAAAAAGAAAATAAAAAGGTTGACAACGATGGTCCGCCTCGTGGCCCATCGTTGTCACGCGTTTTTATTTTTAGAAAATTTGCTTCTGCTTGGGACCAACGTTGTCAGGCATAATCCTACGCGCACAATGTTCTATAAATTCTCCATGCTACAAGTTCAACAAGAAGTAATATATTTATAATAATGATAAGAGAATATAGAATTGAATACGAAAATTCGGAAAATTTGTTTTTACGTGTATAAGGTAATTTAATTGGAGAATGCTGCTTAACTACTCAGTTGGACAGACTGGACATTCGCGATGCCGGTACCGTACCGTCTTACCAAATACCGGTAGTCGGTTATAGTCGCTTTGCGTCTAACCGTACCGCTAGCCATACAATCACTCATGAAAGAATGGGAGATACGGATAGTCTCGTAGAATATAGACTACTGAAACACTCTCTGCGCCTGCCCCATACCGTACAGTCGTAACGTACCGATCCAGACAAATGATAAGTCGCCTGTGCTCAACCATTTATTTCAATCCATACCTCGATCCTAGTAGAATATAGTGAGTCGAGGTATGGATTGAAATAAATGGTTGAGCACGGGCGATTTATCATTTGTCTGGATCGGTACGTTACGGCTGTACGGTATGGGGCAGGCGCAGAGAGTGTTTCAGTAGACTATATTCTACGAGACTATCCGTATCTCCCATTCTTTCACGAGTGATTGCATGGGTACCGGTACGGTCAGACGGTACCGTACCGGCATCGCACGAGTGTCTGAGCAGTTAAGCAGCATTTTCCAAGTAAATTACCTTCTACACGTAAAAAAAAATTTCGTATCCAATTCTATATTCTCTTATCCTTATTATAAATATATTGCTTGTGGTTGAACTTGTACCATGGAGAATTTATAGAACATTTTCATGTTGAATTTATTGGATATTGCTCATGAAAATCAGTAGTGAGTTAGAAACCCAGGAAACACATTTGTGCGTGTAGGATTAAGCCTGACAACGTTGGTCCCAAGCAGCATCAAATTTTCCAAAAATAAAAACGCGTGACAACGATGGGCCACGAGGCGGTCAGCAGCATTACAAAGAGTGCTATTTATGAATGCTGAAAGTACATGACATTACTAAACATTTTGCCAATATATGATGTTTTCTGCTCGATTCAAACTAACTCCCACGCAAACCAAGGCATGTTGACATTTAAAAATTACTTGTCTTTGGGTAAGCTCTGAAATAGTATAATATAAATGTAAATGAGAAATTAGGTCACGCTAGCTCACGAAACGGGAAGATTTTCAAAGTGATCTTGTGTAATATTTGGGAGAAAAAAGTTTGAAAAGAAAGTAGGTCGACCTATCTCCAAAAACAAGGGAGTATCCTGCTTACTATTTCGGAGGGAACGTAGGTTAACCTATCTTTTAAAACAGCGGGTGGCGGCGACTTTCAAAGTGGTTCAAAATCACAAATTAATAATTATCAGATTAAGTTTAGGGATAAATCGAAAAGTTAAATTTCCAGCGCACCTCACCCTAATTAGTTGATTGCTATTTATATTTGGGGGGGGGGGGGGTATTTTGCACGGGATTTGTATAAACGATCCACCCTGTAACTAATATGGTTTCCAGCCTGCCTCGTGTCTGTTAGATGGAAGGAGTAACAAATGTGAAAGTCTTTGCTGTTTACGCGAGTAAGCAACTGACACCGTGATACATTGCATGAAAGTTTTGTCCGCTGCAGGTGTTAGCAGATGTCATTTTGTTGCCGATTCGCTTGTTTTAATTAAACATGAATTCGCCTGAAGGAAACTCAGTTAACGAAAAGGCTTCTCTTTAATTCATAATATTAACCGGAGGAGCGCTTTTTCGAGTATCTATGCCGTTTTAAATGGGTTATATGAAAGGTTAGGGCACCTAACTTGTTAAAATCGGCAAAAGCACTTTCGCACTTTTTTTTTCGACTGCGAAGCACTTTCGCACTCATAATTTGCTTAGAGTTAACACTGCTGCTAATGCTACTAACCAACAAGACTGACAATTTGGTCATCTTGAATAATTTCCAGTGATCCTGATATAACAAAATATATGTATTCAATCTCCTCTCCCTTGTCAATGAGTAAATCTCCAGGTGCAATATGGATTCTTTCCATTCTCGATGCGATATGTCTTGAACTAGTTTCAGACAAAACCTTGAACGCTGGTTGCGTTGTCATAACATGTCGGTGCAAATATACGCTGGCGTCGAGACGCATGTGCTCTGGTAGCCAGTCCAACACCTAGTTTTGGAGTAAGAAAAATAAAAGCACATGTTGACAACAAACAATGCTCAATTATATATTTATAGAGTTCAAATGACTATAGTGAGATATGAAAATTGTCCAGTTAGCAACAACGTAGTAAGGAGATCTAAAGGATTTGTAGCCACTGTTAAGCTACTGAAATTTTAAAATTATGCTTCTGCTTACTCTCATGCTTTACTCCTAATCATATATCTTACTTATATATATTCGTTATTCTAACATATCACTCCTATCTATATAAGACCAAAGATTTAAGCAACGTGAAATAGTACAAAATTATAGACATATATATTTCGAAAATTAGAGAGGTACTCCATCGCACCTTTTTTTCACTTATTCCGTGCGTGGCTTTCCATGTAAAATACGCATAATCGTGCATTGAATCTTGCAAATGTTTTGGAAGTTGAAACAACTCCGAAAATTTTACAATGGATGACATCGTCTCATTCAACTGCTCTTTTGTCGCACCAATGTTTTCCATAGCTGTTGTTACGTTACCAAGAATAGTTGCATATAAAAGGCCTGGTTAAAAAAGGTAAAATTTTGTTGTGAGGAAACAGTTTCATCAAAACAATACGGCCCCTTTTCGTGGTAAAATTGTGCATTTAGCACCAGAGAAAATTTCAATTGAATAGAGTATAACAATCTGTAAATCGACACAAGTCTCCAAATTGACTTAAATTCGAATCTCAACTTTGAGTTGAAATGAAGTGATACTCATAAAAGCCCACTCCAAAGACTATTTACATTCTATGTAAACAATAATCTCGACTCCAATTCCCGATCTCGAAGCATCTGAAATAAGTACCGACTTTGAGAAGATGACTTTGAAACATTGACTTTCAGCAATGGAGAAGTTCTAAAATCTGGAACTAGGACATTAATATTGGGCACGCAATACTGTGAAAAAATCCTGTGTTTGAGATTGCTACTTTTACTATCCGCCAGATGATGCTATCGTACCGTATCATGGAACGTGAAAAGGACTGGATTCCCTGACTGACGTCACTCACGAATCGTGTGCCTGTGGCATATTTTGTAGCAATTATACATGACTTACATCCTACTAATAGAATGAATATGCAGAAAATCTGTTCGTTGTGCGTTTCTCCATATATGTTACCAAATCCCTGAGAAATCACGGCCGTCATTGTGAAATATAGACATGATGAGTAAATACTTTGAAGTGGTGGACCTCCTGCTAACACATCTGAAATTCAAAATTATTTTAGGATAACAATGATCGCGCGTTGTGATAAATATTTATATATATAAAGTGGTAAAGATGATAAATAAGATTTTAACAAATGTGACACAAGGGGACACCCTATGTTATCTGTGTCGTATAGTGACAGTCACTGAGACCCGTGTATTTATAGGTAAGTAGGTGGTGCAGACGTCGCACTGGATATCTTGTCTAGCCAATGATGATGAAGAAGAATTCGATGAATAAGCTCGTTAAATCACGAATATTATTTATTAGTTTTATATTACCCTGCGACGAATCCCAATAATATTCATTTTTCATTTGTTCTCCAAGTCGTACTAGCCAATTTTTAGGAACTTTCGGTCTAACCGGTGCTTGAGTTTTTTGTTTCTCAGCCCACGCCGTTGTTAAATTCTCAGCAATGTCTCTGTTCTGATTTCGTAACGGTGGTTCAACCGCTAATTCTGTTTCAATAAATATACCATTTCTATCTTTAAATATGTCATTCCAATTGAACAAGTTTCGGCTTTGATCATTTTCGATATGATTTAATCTTGGGTTAGGTGTTGTTGATAAAAGGACTAGCTCTCTCTGAGTTGTTAATCCCGGTTGCGTCGCTGTAATAGTAGACTGTGTAGCATCGATACTTTTTATATAATTCGCTGCATCTATAAGAGCGATATTGTACCATCCACAACCCATCCAATGACAGAGCAATAGGATAAGGCTCATCTGTAGAAATGATATATACACGTTCAATTCAATAATTCCAACATTGAAAAACATAACTTGTGGAATGTTACAAAAATTAAACCATGCGGTACGTTATAAATATTTTTAGCTACAGTCAAATGAAGATAGAGGGCGCTGATGGTGCATATAAAAGGGAAAATCATCATATTAAAATGAACAACACAATGTTCAATCGCTCGTTTTCACGAAACTACCATTTGAGCGAAAGTACTGAATACATAAAATGTGAAATGTGATAGAAAATGCACTTGAAAATTTTCTTGACGTGAAAATTAGGATGAATTACATCATTACTAAAATTGATGCGCAAACAATCAATAACAGTTTATAAACAATCAAAATAAACCTGTTATTCTGGTATTGTTGGTAAATCTAATCTCATTAACAAATACGTGACGAAGCATGAGTTATTCTAGTAATTATTAGGTTTTATTTGATTTTATCACCTTGTGTATCCATATTAGGAATCTGCCGTCAGCAATTTATTACAATTATAGTGTTTGTGCAAAGATACTACATTTAAACTATATTGGATATTTACTCGAGTATATAAACAAAATCGTTTGTATTGTAATAAATAAATTATTGCTATTATAAGGAATTTAACTTATTACCAGTACAATAAGCGATGCATATGCATGTGCCAGGTATCGGTCTAGATCACGAGCAATACGAAACAATCGAAATAATCGGAAAACTTTCATTGCTCCCAATAATTGTGCATTTGCCTGGAAAATAAACAATAAATAAAATGATAGCAATTTTTGAATTCTAAATTTAGGACTTATAAAACCCATTATGATATTTTGGGACGAAATTTGACACCTGATGAAAATATCTGACGAGTTACAAAATTGCTGATTCACGTAACAATAGATAAATCAAACTTTTAATAAAATGTACGACAGATTACTCTATTGTTGTCATTATGATGTCAATAAAAAACGTTGATGGAATGATCCCCCGACCAAAGTTGGTCCATTGCTAAGTTAATTCAGGTTCTGTGTATTATTTATGGGTCATACTTTTTCTGATAATATCGATTTCTTAATTTTAGACGAGTAATTTGTAGTAGTTTATAGCATAATTTACCACGCCTTAGTACGTCAGCATTAGACAATTTATAGAATATATTATAGAATTAGTGAACGAATTCTAAAAAATTCCTGGGCTATCAAATTTCAAATTGCGACCAATTCTGGCTTATAAGTGTCTTTCTACGTTGTATCGAACTAGATACTCAATTATACTGACCTTCATAACCACAGATATTTATAGCAATACCAGGTAAGTATAGTATTAGAGTTCTTATGAATATTTCCATGTAAGGGAAAATCCAATTGTCCATCAGAGAGTGGGAGTAATATCTCAATACGAGTTTGCTAAGTCTCAAATTTCATCTCCCCAATTTAACACCAAAATATATCCCAAGGAACGATCGTTCTATTTTTAAAACTGCCTACATGTTATCGCCTGGTCAGTTTATTAAAAGAGACTTAATATTAGATTTAAAATTACGGGGTTTTTAGTTTAGTTGTAAAGAAATAAAATGAATGAAGGAATGACCTGTTATTTTAGATGATGAGTCTGGTATACATATAATGATGACACATTATTGAAATTTTGATCTGTATTACAAAAGCTGTGATGTCTAAATATTGCGTTAGAACGTGTGACACAAAGAAGTTTGACAAATATAAATGGGCTTTGTTTTGCTATTCTCCTGACATTAATGTGATTCAGAATGACAAGTTTCAAACGCTCGAATAACTTACGTCTTTCTGTGAAGTTGAATTATTGTTCAATTATCGCGTTATATCAGAAATAATTATTTTAAAATGACAAATAAAAAAGATAATTTTTATCACCCCAATACACTTCATAGTACATATGAAAATTAACTTCTTCATTTGTTATGTTTTGCTCTGGGATATGGACATTGACGATTTAAGCATAACAAGCTATTTTGTGGACGAGATCTGTATTTTTTTTTAATTAGGTTTTCATGCACATAGTCATGTCCTACCTAATTTTTAACCACTATGTGTATGCATAGTCATAAGAACCAAAAAATGAGACTTAATTTGTTATTGCAGAAACGAATAAGATTAACAATTTGAAAAATATTTACTAATTTGTGGAATATCGTTCAAATAATCAATTTTTTATATGAGACCGATTAGAAATCTCACAACAGTAAATTGGAAAGTTGAACAGATTGGTACGTTTGCAATATATAAATACACCTGCTTACCTCAATATCTCCAAATAATAAAGTGATCGCGTCATAAGGTATGCATGTCATCAAGTCCAACAAAAACCACGATTTCAAGTACTTTATTCTAATTGTTTTCAAATCTGTCACAATTTCACCTAAAAATAAAACAGCAAATGCTTTCTCGTGAATGTGAATTCTCTACATACAATTTATCACAATAGTGACAGTTGAAATTTTAAAGAGGCCGATGTTATATCACACTTTTGAACATGTCTTGATGAAAAGGGATATTGATTAACAAAAACACAAAAAATGCTACTGGTGCTAACGCCTATTATAACTGAATTTTCAATATAAATTGAACAATTGGGCCCATTCAGCATGGTAAGATCATAACAAATTTCTATACCATTATTTTTTATGTGACAGGGAAAGTGGTTTTATACATTTTGTTGTTTAAGAACAATAATCATACATTTCGCAGTTACCCGCTACAGTTAAGATGACCTCAATATTTAGGAAGTAACATTTGGTGAGAAAAAGGTAACTAAACTGGGAAAAGTAAGTGCACGGAGACAATAATAAAAAAAAATCGTCCATCATAATTCATCACATAAATTAGTTAGAGCATAGATCAATTTTTCATATATGAACTTTGCCCCAGATACGTTTCTGGAATGAATTTTATCATGCAATGTCGAACGAATGCTATAAATAGATATGTCTTGTCATTCAAATTAGAAATACCAACTAGAATAAAAGTCAAAGAAAAACGGAAGCAACCGGAAACGTCAACCCACCAGGTGTTATACGCACAACGTGACTAAATTGTTTTCAATTTTACAAGAATTTCCCATAAGTCTAGCCGGGACATACATGTATAATAACGTTCTTAAATTGTGTCAGTTCAATCGAATGTGAATTGGATTAAAAATAAACACAACACAATTTTGAATTTGTACCTACCTAGTCAATGAAAAGCTGATATATATATAGAGAGAGAGAGTACGATCGTGGCATTGTATGAAATAAAAACACATTTTACAAATTTTCAATTTTATAAATTTCACAATGTGCAAGCTATGTTACCACAGAGATAGATATAATTCTGCCTTACTAATGAAAAAGTGTCTCTAGTAAAAATTTCTGGATTCAAAACAATTCGTGATCGCTCGGCAACATCGCATGTATTTCGCTTTTCTTTCATTCAAGCGAATATAGTTCATAGGACTTCTTTGGATATAACTCGCATGTAAAATAATTTTTATTTGATTTGAAAGCATCATAAAATGAAGATTGCCAAGATTTTAATTGATTTATAACAAAAAAATAAATAAGGAACAATGATAAATTTGTTTCCTGTCTCGTTTGGTGTCATTAGTTGAAGGAATTACTACCGAGTTACGTCATAAGTGTGCAATTTATATTTTCAGAGTTGTCACGCATTACAGTCAATCATTTATTCTATAAATTATTTGTATAATTAGAATTTGGATCTGAAGAGAAATTCATTGTTACGGAATTAAACCATCTTTAGTCTCAGTTTGCCGTTTCTCAAAATTGTAATAAGAATAAAAAATGCAATCTTACAAAACTGGCATGATTTTACCTGGAGATTAATTTAAAGTAACGGCACAAGACACATTCAAATTGCTTGTAAAAGTATTCCGGCATACTATATTAAGATTGTAAGTTGGAACCTTATACAGTCTATTTAAAGTTGCCACGGCTATAAGTCATGCCGTAAATCCAGACTGGGTTTAAGCCTTCCTCCACCAGAGTCATGTCTTCCACTGGCTGGCGTATTGGGGGAGTTGCCAACACATGCCGTCTCTTGTGATCGAACTCTAAGCTTTATTGCAATGTTACTTGTTTTGTGTGGCCTTATTATGAGTTCACTTAATCAATAAGGCAATCAAGATATAATTTATATATTTATTTGTTATAGTCAGCACGTGAGCCAATTGTCTATGACCCTTTACGGTTGATAATTAGCCGAAAGTGAAAGTAATATCATCGTCGAGTGGTAAAGTTCGAAGCGTTCTACGTCACATTCGCGTGTCAGGACGATAAACAGCAGAATTGAGAAATTTTTGACAACAATGACTTGAGAAATCTAAGTGTTTTGATTGACGTCACGTTGATTTGATATTTCCTGTCGGCTCGTGACTAACAATGTGATTAATATATTTCGCCATCGCCTCTTCAAATTCAATTTGAAATATTATTTTGAGAAGATTAATGTTATTCACACTATCACCTTGAAGTACGATTGATTTATTGAAATTAAACGAGTAAGTTTAGTTTATTACTTCGATATTCGCGTATTTAGTGGATTAGAAATGAACATTTTGAATGTTTATTATGGTGGGTACAATTAAGTCCAAAAAACTAATAGTAGATTGTCATTCCCCAACAAGTGGTAATTGGAAAACATAAAGTCACGAAAAGACATTTGAAATCAAAGGTTTTTGTTCTAGCTAGTGATAACCAATTTGGAATTTAGAGCTCTGAAACCTTGACCTTTTAATCCGCCGATCGCTTTTAAATATTAATAATAAATATGATTTGATGATTGCACATTTTATATTGTATTTGATTTATTCGTGGAAAACGGTGCTTTTTGATTTTGATAACCTCTCCTTGTACCGAAACTAATTTACAGAGATAACTCAAAACACAATGAAAATCACATTGTTTCGAAAATATCAATGTTGTTATTTTCTTTGTTGAAACAAAGGAAATTCACAAGAACAAAAACACCACCATTGATCAAATGACAAGATTAATGAAAACGGTCACGTTCTTATTAAAATAAATTGCTTAATTCGACAATTTTGGTTTTGGTCTTTGTGAATCACCAATTTTCTGGAAGCTAAAGCGTTTATATCTCTTCGTGTATGCGTAAAACCACATCACTCAAACTGTGAGGCGGGAAAATATAAATAGTATTGGCTTTTGTTGGAACTCTTGATCAGGACACAAATGAATTTAAACCTATTTGCGCGGGATTATATATTACAGATACCTGACGCATATAGTGCTGGTGACTACTTTTAATCATTTATCCTTTAGATATACCTATTGCGTATGCAATATTTTGAAACGTTCCAACAGACTATACGCTTGTTCGAACCGTCAAACGTAAGATAACATGTAATTGTTTTCACAAAATTGATAAAGAGAAAAAATAACGAGAATATTCTCTGGGCTTCTATAGTAAAATAACGAGTTTCTTATGTAACAAAATGTAATGTAAAAGGTATGGATAAGAGTATAATAGTCACCAATGCTAAAATAGAATATTACCTTCCGATCCTGCCCTGGTAGTGTAAAAATTGACGGTGACGTCAAGGATAAAAAATACATCAACCAGACTATCGACGATCAACCAGTTTTTGCTTTAGAAATAAATTAATAAAAATAAATAATATAATACTTTTTAAAAACGCTTCAGCATATTGCCACATTTTTTAAATGAAATCCAATTTTTAGTTAGGTAGGCAGGAAGGACGATTCACCAAATTCACCACAACTCAAAAGGCACATTGAAGTCGTTTACGGTAACTAATTTGGTTAGAGCTATGTGTACTTAGAATAAAAATTGGTAAAAAGGTAATCCAAACTGTACTGCAAATGTTAAAACTATTATTATTATTTGACAATTGACTATTGTCACGTAATCATCGTTTGTCTCGAGTTTAATCTTCTTCTTATTCAGCAAAAACATTAGATGTCAGTCACGAGGAAATGGTAATGCAATTATTTTGCCTCATCACGTTTTCCCATAATATATTACTGCGACCATATTTCTTCGGGAATTTTTAAAATTTAGACTTTTTCGGTCCGAAATCACAGTATGTCTGGCGTGGGACATACATATGCAGGACTTAATGTGGTTGTCCATCTTTCGCCCATGCTAGAATTTATATAATACACGAAACGTCGAATAACGAGACAAAATCAAATTAATACAAATGCGGATGAAGGATCTTACATCATCAAAGTAGTCGGGTCATCTCAAAAATAACGTTATCAATCATCTCTGTAACCCGTAAAGGTCAAACAGTAAAATGAAATGAAAACTTTCCAGAATATATAATTTGAAACAGTTATTAATATAAACAATTTGTCGACAATAATATCAAATTATTCCAAGCTGCGATACAAATGTATTCTTATTCTCAGTCTAACAGACATAAACGATTTTAACACCTAAAATTTCCTGATACTATTCAGGTGTAATAAATTGGAAAGTCTATTCTGAACAGGTAAAGTTCTAGTTCCTTTATAAGCATGGCAGTTCAATACATATTAAGTGGCTTCTTCTCAAAGATATAAAAAATGGTAAGAACAAAAAAATGTGTAAATTTGAGTGGAAAAACAGCATTTACTAATATTCCATAATACCTTCTGTTCTTTATGTGAAATGCGGCAACCAGTGGAACCACGATAGCAGTATAGTACGTCAATGTTAGAACCACCCAGTCCCATGAAGTCTTAAAATCGCTGTAGTGCAAGATAATATTTGTATCTCTTTCTGGTCGTTCTCGTTTCGTCAGATCTTCTACCTCCTCTAAAAAGTTTAAGTTATCTATGTAGTAAGCTTTGCATTTTCAAGTAGGCTACTCCGAGTATAATCGTCTTTGCTAAATTTTCTGATGAGTGGGTTTTTAGTATTTTTTGAAAGAAGTTTGAGGGTTTTAACTGAATATTTAAATTGTTTTTATACGATTATTTATATCTTTCTATGTCATCATTTTACGCTTGTTTATTAATGGGTACGAGTTTAAATTTTAAAAGTTAGTTTAAAACGTTTGGTACTAAAGTACCAAAAAAACTTGATTATTAGCGTAAGCTAATGAAAGTTCCAATTATAAAAAAAAATGACGATTACTCAAATATCTCGCCAAGTAAAATATATTTGACTGTGTATAACTAGTTTATTTTTTATCCTAATTTTTTATTTTATTTTTTCTATTCTTCAATCCATTCTACAATGCGTGAGAATTATCTATAAAATAATTGACTATTACCTATGATTCATTGCCTTACCGGTTTCATTATTTTTAGTCAGCAATTTTCCGAATTTTTCTAAATTTTGCGTCTTGATTCCGCTTCCTGATGACGCCATATCCTTATTTCTTGTTATGCCACAACCACAAATGGCTAGTTTCTCTGAATGTAATGACTTAACGAGAGGTAATATTGTTATATACTTTATTTTTTTATTACGCAACAGTTGTGTGTATTTCTTGGGCGAGAAAAACGAGTAAATCCAGTATAATTCGCAGTTGGGTATTTGTTACGCATGACTGTGCCATTAATTTCCGTCAACTAAACTCAACAATTGAAAATGCATAAAAGTATTCGCTAATCCCACCTCGCCAGGCAAAATCCTCAACAGGTGGGTTGCGATATCAGTAACATTGATATAAAGACTTATTATGAACTGAATTATAGCATTTAATACTACCATTTACAACGTTTCATATAAAATATACAAAGGTTTGTATTAGAAACGTAAGTATGCACGATAATGCATGGTATGAAAACTTTAGTATGTGAAGCCACAGCAACCACACATTATTGATGGTATGTGACAAAGATGGTCATGCCTCGCTGTGGAGAAACAAACAATCGACACGGTCAAATTTTTAAAGCAGTGATTTAGTATTATTTGAAATATGTCGAAAAAGCTGTCTCTAAACTTCTTATCCGATAATGTACAAAACGCAATTACGCAAACCACAGAACTTAACTCCTGTAATCTCGTTTAATCCACGAAAATATTAAAATCCACAGTTATCGGTTTATTCGTGGATTTACTTGAGCCGGTAGTTATACAACAAAGGTTCAATCGACAAGTCGAAACGAGCACATATTTAACTATTCAAATGGACTTTCAGCTTTTACATAGGCCTCAAATAGCTGCCCAATTCTAGATGATAAAAACGCCAATTTTTAATTCAATTTTACCTACAGACTAGCATGGTAATAATTTGGTAATGTATTTTTCTTTGAGAAGTAATGTTATTCAGGGTATGGTGCCAATAACCTTCATTGGAAATACCATATTTACTTCGGATTCTCGCGTGTCACATATGTTCTAGGGGTCCGATTTTTGACCGTTTGAGAAATAAAAATATATGTGTAAATAGCCATTGTGTTATTTTTTATATTCTGAGTTTTTTTATCTACTATTTTTTTTTTTTTTTTGTAATTAGAACCATGTAAGTCTCGAAAAATTGCATTTTTTTAAAGAGGAATTTTAACGTCACTGATTCAAACCAGCGGTAAGATCAATTATATGATGCCTGCAATTTTTCTGGGAATCACAGATCACAATCTTTTGAACAGTGACGAAATTAACGTGAAAAAATGACTAAAATTATCCCATGCGTCAGTAGAATTACGTTGGTTTATTCGTACGTCAGCACGCAATGATATGTCAAGTTGACAAAAATGAACATTTATAAATTGTTACGACGAATTTATGTATTTAACGTTCATTTCGTGTGACACTGCGTAGCTACGTCAATTTTCTTCAAAACTTCAATTTACGAAATTTCAATCAAATACAGGCGTGGCAGAAGAAGAAGCATTTGGTTTAATGCGTAAATTAATTAGTCATTTAGTATAACATTTCTCGAAAGAATATTTCACCTAAGGTTATTCTTTGATAATTTGAGATATATTTATTTATTTACTGTTTTAGTATTTATCTATTTATTTATATAAATATAACGTCTAATGTTTTGTTAACGGTATAATTTCCGGAAAATCAAGTTAGTGATGTCATTCCCAAAACGGAACTGCTGACAAAGTCCAGGGGGTTAAGATTACGAAGCAAAATCTTTGCACTTGTGGAAAAGATCAAAAGTTTTTGCTTACATAAAATAGATAACATCCAATAATTTTATGATGTTCCCAAAAATAGACGAGAAGTGTATCTTAAAATTGAAGTAATTTCTTATCAGCAACAAATTGTTTATTTTTAGATGTCAATTTGATTTCCGAATTATGTCGAATCAGAGATGCTTGATCAAAGTTTGATATTAAATTGTACACGATGCAAATCTATAGATTTAGGGCAGTATCAAGTATGAACATACACGTCAAGTTATATCGCATAGGCGCGTGATATTCTCAGGCCACGTTCGGTGTGGTATAATTTTTAAATTGGCGAATCAATGATAAAATAGCTAGATTGTAATTTATATCGTGGCTACAAGATTTACATCAAACTAAATAAATATACATGACCTTGCGAGTTATTAAATTAAAAACAAACATGATGCGGGATGTTCAACATGTATGATTATTTATTTATTTTTTGCGAAGATGTGAGGCGTTGTCAATTTTCCACGTCGAATTTTTTATTTTGAAATTTGAAGTAGAAATATTTTTTTGAATGAATTTAAATTACGAAATAATGAATGAACTGGAAAAAGTTCAATCTTGTCTCATTCAAAATAAATTCTGCTTTTAAAAGATAACAACCAGCATCGTGACCAGGTAATGAGAGTCTTGATTTGACACTCGGCATCATACTCTCTTTTGTGGTTAAAAATTGCTTTCTAAGAACTTGCGAAATATATAAAAATTTCATCCAACAAATTTCCCTGTGCCCTTCGGTAGCCGGGGTCGTTCAGCATGTCACGATTAACACATTGGCTAAAAATAGTTCAAATCGTGACAATTGAACCAAATATATCGGACTGATGTAAATTTGTTCTTCTATTGTTCGCTTTTTTATTTTTTATTTTATCTGTCGCGTTTTTCAAATAAATGTTTCATGTATCAAAATATTATGTAATACAGATTATATATATAATGCTTGTTTTTTCCTTTTTAGAAAGCCTATTGTTTACAGTCAAAATGAGAGAAGACCTGTAAATTGTACTAGAATTCTGTAGTACTGTAAATTTTATGCTTCTAACAATCCCTTTCTTCGATAAAAAGAATTACCCCCCCCCCCCCCCTAAGAACCTCACCCTGGCAACAAATCATGTTCTTGATATATTTAAACTTTTTAATCTAAGTTAACAATGAACAAGTTATATTAATAATTTATCATTTTAAACGTGCCGCAATGACAGCATTGTGATTTTAAAAAAACATCCTATTGACAAAATTATGCCGAATTCTGGTTTCAGTATTAACAACAAGCGTTGCCTACATACAATAAAACAACTTTGCATTTACGTTCAAGATATATTTGTGACAAGAAATAAAGAAGAAATGCAATGTGCAAAAAAAATTACCTTATATGAATTAACATAAAATATCATGACGTATTATATTATTCACCTTTTACATGGTACAGAAAGGTAGAAATCAGTGTTTCACGAAGCAATCATTTCCGTTAGGCAAAAATTATGACATCATAAGCGCTCACTCAAAGATAACGAAACTAAATCAAGGCAAAGTCTATGAAGAAATAATGAAATATAAAGAAATTACCAACTATTATTAGGCGATGGTATCAAACGCGTCAGCGAATGTCTTTGGGAGACTTGAGCAATTTATTTATGTTTAAATTAAATTGAATAAAATACCTGATGCCTGATTCAACTATTTTAAAACTGAAACTGCAACATCTGTCGATATGATATTATAAAATATATAATTTTTGTAATTTATTAGTCAAGATAAGGTCGGGAAATTTTCTGATTTATTCTATAAATATCGCTTCAAGTTTTATAAAAACAAATATAAATGATAAAAATCGAAACTCATATCACGTATTTTGAACTGTATAAATTTTCTAGAAAAAAATCAAATCAAAATCTAGGTAAATAGCAATGACATGCCACATCAACTTGTATCAGTTTTTCGTAGCACCCATAATTGGTACACTTGTCGAACGAAGGAATATACGATTTTCTGTAGATGACTGAAACGACAACAGGAATTGGCTTTGACACGCCATTCCACGTATGTAGTCCAGTGTTTAGATCGATGCATCCTTTGCAAAGACAAGAAGCTTCAGTTATCACTTGCGGAAATCTAAAACAGAAAAATACACATATATTGGGAGGTAATCTTTGAACTTGAAAAAATGTACTCATTAATTTGATTCCCAATGAATTTTCTTAATTTGACCCCAGAAGTTGAAAATTCCTAAACTTATTTCGATCTGGCCTTTAACATATATGCCAACACAGATGATGTGTGATCATAGTATTTGTTCTGATTTATTGTTGATTGATCACTTTGTCCATTCTTTGAACACGTTATACCAACCTTGTTTCGTCGTAATGAGAACAATAATCCCACGGTGAGATACTCCTAAGATTTTCCTTCTTGACCCATTTCGGAAGATTTTCTCTGCAACTGGATCTCGGTCTGCATCCGAGTGAACTTCCTACTTGATTATCCATTGTAATCAGTCTAGCCTGGAACACCTCAAACGGTTTAGCATAGGATGGTGCATCAGAATATTTCTTGTAATATTTAATTCGTGGTCTCACTTTACCGTTCATCCTTATATTTGTTGGATTGTGAGCTACGCGTTGGCAAATACTTTTCAAATTTTGTGTCCTGAACATGTTACATTGCGACAGTATTGATGAATGAACTGGGACTTTACCCTTCGTGTATCTCTCAGTATAAACAATATTTCCTTGCATAAAACATGAAAACCCGAGGACTAAATGAATGAATTGATTCATTATATTTACGTTATTCTGAAACATGAAAAAGTATTTAAGTCTGAAAATATTTTACAAAAAGTTGATAATATGATAAAACAACAAGAATAATACTCCTCCCAAAAATAAAAATCGAATAGGCCTTCATGAAAAAGGGATCACTAGGGATAACTTACAACAACTATTTGAGAACATATATATTCACAAATTGCACATTTATCAATCAGTAATCTGCGATTAAAAACGTATCGAAAAGTCACAATATCTGAAGCTGTAGTAATAAATATACTCTCAACAAAACTTTTAGTTTATGGAACAATTTTCGTCACCTATTGCTACAAACTCTCTGCATCATCTTCGCTTGGATTTTATATACGGATCAAGGAGTGCAAACAAAGTCGATCAAAAGATGGGTGGTTCGGCAAATGAGACCGCAAAATTTCGTCGATAACCTTGTAGTATAAGACTTGTTTTAATACAAACTAGGAAACTCTTCTCGGTGAACAGCACTGAATTTTATTGACAGTTCGACAAACTGACAATAATCGAATAAAAGCTAATAACTAGCATTAATTTTTTTTACCACAAAATGTTATTCAAGACAAATCCAGTTGATTTAGTCTACCTTTAATCTCCGTCCAGTATGGTAAAACAATGAAGATTTGTTCTTATAGCAATAAAACTCGTGGGTGTATTATAACTTCTATCTATAATTTTAATGTTAACTAAGTATAGGACTGATAGCCTAATTACATATTTCCAGAATTTATATAATTATTATTTAATCTGCATATTAACTAATGAACGGATAAATTAGCGCTACCGCAACAAAGAACTTCAAAATAAAGTACGTAATAAGGAACAAATTAAGATTGTGATTGCAGCAACAGAAATGTTAATGACATGGCAGATTTTGAACAAAGTGGGATTCAATGATGGTTGTCTCCAAATTTAAACTTTGAATAATTTTCTCTTGTCTTCGCACGCGACGGTAATTGGTATATATATTAAGTAATTATTTTGTGAGTTTTTAGGAATAAAGCAAGGAGCTCAAATACATAATTATATGTATCAAACAAGTTTATTTTTATGTACTGATTACTTTGTAAATCTATTGAAACCCAGTACAAACACATGCAGATACTCACATATATATATTAAACAACTTTCCATGAGAAGATAATAAGAAATTTGCAATAAATAGGAGTAAATCAAGTTAAAGATACTGTACTAAAATACCAGTGTTTTTATTCACCACAAACTAATCATTTAAATGTTCTGAGTGAATGAACGCGACTTTTGAGGAAAATGCAGCCAGTCCGAAGCTGCTTTATCTCTCCATGCACCAACGAGTAAAACAATGCTTTCGCACAAAATCTCCAACAAAATATCAATGTTGGAATTCCGCGCTGGATAAACATGGGCATAATGTCAACTTAATTTGTAATACTTATTGGACACGAAGTGGACATAACGATCGTTCCAACATTATGTTGGTCTTGTTGTTGTTGTTGTTGTTCTTTGACACTTTTTGGACATCTAGTGGAAAATATAAAAAAAACGCTTTTCTCTTTCATTACTGGACCGATTGCTTCGAAATTTTTACAGGTTAAAGATGAAGTTTTTCTCCAGAAAGCTATTACTTTTATTTAGTTCAAATATTTCTGTTAGCTCTGTGAGATTTTTTTTGTTTGCTATGACGTCATTAAACGTTCTGCGGACATCGGACGCCATTTTGTGTTCTACTGTACTGCTTCGCTTGGTGTGAATATATTTGTAGACTGTGATCTGACGGTACGGTTAACCGTACTGTACTGCGAACAGACGTGTCCATATATTTGGGCGTAGCTCTCTTGTCCTAATTTCATATGTGAGAAGTCTATTATGGATGTTACCACGAACTTAGGCGGTATACCTACAGGTTAGTATACATCAGCATCCTTTGAGTTACTTTGAAGAGGCAATTTAAAAATAATTACTATAATTTGCCAGAAAAATATACTAATTAGTAAACCCGTTGCGACATTATGCTTTTCATCATCGAGAGATAATTTGAATGGCACATTATTGAGTTATAAGGCAAGGCAGAGCACTGGTTTGTCACAAAATCCTGAAACAGAAATTTAACGATGATTTTCTACAAAATATTCAAGCATGTTGTACAATCAGTATACAATTTGGAAGCCAAACAAACGATTCACTTCAAAAAGTCAGTCACCATGATGTAACTTACAACGCAAATGGTCAACAACTCCAGCACACGAACGGATGAATGTTTACAACATTGGAAATTATAGATGACAAGTTTTATTGAATATAAATTGAAATTTGCTTGAAAATACAAAAACGTGATAATATTCCCCAGATTAAATGAACAAGGTAATGATTTAACAAGAAGATAATCCCTCTTATAATTGATCTTGTAACGCCATCCAACAGAATTAGCCGCGCGTAATAATGAAATAGTGTAAAAATTGGAGCGTATCAGAACATAAATGCAGAGGGCGATGCTGGTTCAGCTTTATACAAAACTTTCAACTGACTGCCTGATAAACGATATTGCGGTTGTGACTTGTGAAAACCGATAATGTTTAGGTAGACATAGTCTTGTTTAGTTTATTGAAATCGAACAAAGTTGGATCGGAGCAGATTCTAATCCAAGATGACCAATAAGATGCAACAATACTGCAATAAACACGGGACCATGTAAAATGAAATTGATACTGGACTAAAAGTTCCGTTAGACTACGCGCATGTCGTCTCTGACTATTCACATGGACAAGAAAAGTTTACAACTTGGGCATTGAATATCCTAGTATTTGGGTTGATATAGAGATGTCCATGCAAATAAATTCTGGTCGAGAGCACTAGATTCTTAATTCTACACGGCTAATATGGGCAGACTACCTCAATAAACAATTGACTATCGTACAATAGAATTTATCGCGAATAAAAAAGTAAAATTAAAACGTGCCGAAAGGGAAAGCATATTCACCGTGGTCAGTCCATCTGTAATTTCATCGGGGAACTGTTTCAGGTAAAATACTGTATCTAACTAAGTTAAATATATTTGTACTTTTTGTTTTCTAACGTTAAGTATCCATAATGTACGCCCCAGATTATCTTCTCATTATATCCCTCTGTTGGTCAAGTTCGTTTGGAAAATTGTTACTACCAAAATTTAATGAGCGCATGTGTGAACAGTTCAAGACCGAAAAACTCAGAAATGCTTGTCAGCGAACTTACGGGAGTACCCATCATGCTCAGTTACAAAGTCATGCATACATGAAATCAATGAAGGATCTATTTAAAGAGTATGAGGTTGGAAAATTCATGCTATCTGATCTTTCTACAAAACTTACGTCACACCGTCACCAACTCAGTATACAACGAAATGATGCAGACAACGGGGTAGGCGTTTCTCTGAGGTGTCGAACAAATACTCCGTGTCCCATACCTCCAAACATTCCCCAAAATAAAGAAAACCTACGTAGCAGTGCTCCCTGGGACTACTGTTTACACTTTAAAGCTACACGGTAAGTGACTTAAAATTATTTCAGACTAGATATTCTGAATTCGAATTTTCCATATCTACAGACATAATCATTTTAAGTTTTTAAGTCTAGTTTAAATCAAATGAAACCTACTACTTTGACTCGGATTTTCACATAGAATAAGAAATTGTTTTGTTAATCATGAGCTGCTGGCCTCATCTACTAACGCCTTGTCCGGAGCGTAATAGGTAAGGTAGGCAATACCTGAACATGAAAATTCCCCTCTTTTCTAATTCAAAAGTGGCCCCAGAAGATAATTAAGATAAGCTAGTCACCAAAATTTGATTTATTTGCATCCAGCTGCCACGTCATTCCATATCTTTCAGATTTTATTCTCTTTTTTAAGATTTCCGCAGTGGCTCAATGAAGCAGCATGTCTGTGTAAAGGATGCATTGATTTCAATACCGGACAACATGACAGAAACGTTGTATCTAAACCTGTTACAGTCATGATAACTGTTATCATGCGTTCACGTGCCATAAGCTCGTTTGCGGAGTGTACAAATCTTACTTGCTGGGAAAAGCAAATTAGTGTAGATGTTGGATGCCATTGTCATATACCAACATGGCCGGAACACTAAATAAATGGAACCTGACATGGCAAAATTTATTTTGAACTCTGCTGTCTCATCTATTTGATATTCTTGGTAATCGTCATGGTATTTCAAATGTATATTAATAAACACTAATTGAAAATTTGTTGTACAAGTGCTTTTTTATTAGATGTCGAGGCCTGACATGTGCATCATTATTATCATTACAATCGCACGGCATAAACAAATTAACGGTACTTGCTCTGATTCGTTTAAAAAGAAAAAATTGTATGAGAACCGTACATATCACTTTATCTATAAAACATTTCATTCGTAGAATGAGGAAGTATAACGTCTGAATCAGTGCTCGTTAACCGGGTGTATAGTGGGCTACACCCCAGGGTGTACCAGAAAGTTCAGGGGGCGTACCACTTCAATAGGGTTTACCGTTTCGAATGTTGTAAGCTACACACTCAACACATGATATGCTAATTAAATACGCTAAAATTGGCAATGGTATGTGATATCTATCTAACTAACCTACACGTGTCAATTTATACATAATCTATGTCTGGTATTTTCTGATATCTGCTTATCATGATTTTAAAGTCACGATATCCTTTCGTAACAGTTCGATAATTTCTTAGCGGTACTTCTGTGAGACTGGGACTGACACTGGAGTTCATCCAGGTTGGCACTGGAAGAAGTAGTCTAATAAGCTGAGAATGTGATTATGGCGTGATTGTTTCGGCCATCTACATCAACATTTCGTTTTTTTTTATCACGCATGTATAAAGTCTTGCGCTCAGGCGGACATCGCTGTTTGTTTAAGTTTTTTTTTTCGCGGAACTGCGCGTTCTGTTCGACAAACTCGAAAGCTACTGTGCGATCATCGGCGAAGAGACGCTGAGGAAAGTTATAGGAACTATTTTGCAGCCCAAATTTCCAAATTAGCTTCATTTTGATTATTATCTCGTATCGTCTTTGAATTTTGATCGTCCTTATCGCCAACGTAAAATAAAAAGTGAACAATATCTTTGCCACTAGTTTCGGGGTTCGTTGTATTATTCTGTCGTGCCTACGTTATTTTCCGTTAAAAAAACACATAACGCATTATAAACGCAAAACACATTATAACGCAAATATAACACTCAATTTTAACGTCTTTGTCTGGTAGCGAAAAGTGTGTGCAGTGTGTGTTTGTCAGAAATACGCAAGTGCTTTCTACTGTCCGAGCGTTTAATTCAGCAACGCGCCATGTTCAGGTCACGTGTTACCAGACATTAGAACAGTAAACTGCAAATATAACGCTCAATTTTGAGGTCTTTGTCTGTTAGCGAAAGATGTGTGTGCAGATTCTCGTGTGTTCTTCAGAAATCCGCAAATGCGTTTTGCTGTCGATACGATATTCGAATATTTTGTCCAGCTCTATCCTAAACTTGATTTTATGTATTTTGTAAATTCTAACGTGAATCGGAACTTGGCTGGTGTTCAAGTTTTGTAAAAACGTTTGCGGCCGCAATGAATTTCCCCATCTGAAAGTGACCCGCGATATCTTGATACATCATACGGCTGATACTATTGCTATCTGTTATATGTATTGGCGGATAGGCATAATCTTAAGTTTTATGGCTCATTTATCAGTAAGTTTTCGAATAAATATTTAAGCATGTCGGAGCGAAAGTATACCTTCTAATTCTAATAGATTCGCCCGGTGTTTGCGACAATGCAGTGGCGGCAATAATTAAAGCCTTTCAGCTCTGACGGTAGACGCAAATTCTCTCGCGATTTTGCATGCAATTAATACGTTGTTAGTGCTCATAATTAATATGTTAAAACTTTGCATGGCAGTCTAAAAATGGATATAGTAGCATAAAGGACTTCCATACCGCGTTTTTTTGTGGCATTGTTCTCCGCCCCAAAGAACGGGATTTTGTTGGTGGTACGCGGCTGGAGTAAAATACACAAAATGGTTTGTTGTCAGTAAAAGGTTGAAACCACTGCTCTAATGAAAGGGGCACTGGAAACAAGAGTATTACTTCGCTTTGCACAAATGCCCGACGGAATCCAAGAGCAACGTTCACATTATCTAAATATCGAACTATTGCGTCGACATAAACATATATATATAACATCTGAACAATTAATGAGTTGTTTTACGTATTAAAAATGTAGGATGGGCGGGATGTACCAGACTTTGAGAAAGGGTTGAAAGGGTGTACTATTAAAAAAAAAGTTGACGAGCACTGGCTAATGCATTGTCTCAGCTAAGAGTGAGAAAAATAAAAGTTTTTTTTTAAAGACGCCAACACATTTATTTTTCGTTTTTTTTTGTGATACCGCTAAGTTATAAAAGGCTTTCACAATATGAGATGATGTAGTTTGTCTGCTGAAGAATCGTGTGATATTGTTAGATGTCTGGACGGTTGTTTTGTAGGTTATGGGTATATAATATAGCATTTTGTGCCAGAGAAATGAAAACATTGAAAATGAATAGAATGACAGTGAAGGAATCAGGAGTCGGCAAACGTAATTTACATTCCGAGCAAGTTAATCGATTGACTTCTACGTAGACTCGTGAGGTACAATACCGATGTACTAATCGATGAATATTCATACCTTATACGATCTTTCTTCGAATACCGGTTTTTTTGCTCGCAGCAGTTTGATATCATTCTACGAGATCTTTTTTCAATTTAACCAATAACATAAACAACCAAATTATCACTTGACGTATCTTGCTAATTAAAAAATTGTAAATATAAACAGAATAACAAAATCAAACATTTTTTGAATTTACAAACCTGATTAATATCTGTTATTTATAATATTGTAAGGTGTGTTCATCAACAAATAAAATAGTTTGAATGTGTTCAATACAAAAAATTGTATTTAGGCACCGACCGAACAGCGGCTTTTTAGTTCTATTGCAAGATATTGTTAAGTTGGCTGGCCTCAACAGCATAAAGCTTACATTTACTTAATGCTATACAAGTACTCAAAGCCGACTTTGAGACATCTAACTATTATTACTAATTGTTTTTATCAAGTAAATCGAGCTACCGTGAAATGTTAATTTGTAGATATAAACCGAGATGGTAATCGTCGATTGAACGTGTGAAATTTGTAACACGGATGTACTGCGGAGGTTTTGTCATACACAAGTAGACAGGGCCGTCTGTATGTCGTAAACAAGCTATCAATTGCAGTTTTATTTTTAATTAAATTTGAATCGTTTCATTTGCGATTCGTATACCATAAAGTATATACCATAGTTAAAATTTATACTTGTACATAGAGAAGTGTAAAGTTTACAAGGCATGTTTTAAAAAACATTATCCAGAATTGTGTATGGAAGAAAGAAAGGTACAAGAGCACCAGAGTACGAAACCCATCACCAACGACATTGTCAAAAAGCAGGTAAAATATTTCTTTTCGTTTTGTAATATTTATGACGTCGGATATGTCAAATCTGACCACCGCTCTAAAATGAATATCACATGGAAAAGTCTAACATAACTTGTCAAAAACGTGCGAATGACCTCTTTGTGAACTCGACGTGGCTATCACCTGGCAACTCGGGAATTGATTTATAAGAAGTATTGAATAGGGAAATTACATTTTCATGGCAAATGCAAATGTCAGAAGAGGTATGTCTGATTGCGCCAACCATTTTCTATTTTAAGAAACATATCATAATTGTACTTTGTATGCAAGAACCGTGTAACGCTCCCCAAATCGTGACCATATTGTTCTGAACTATGTCATTGCACCCACGTTACTTCCTTTAAATACATAAATAACAGGAGTAGTTTGAACGATATCGTTTGGCAATTCTACATAACCTTTAATGAGGCATTCAAGACAATTCCCGTCTAGACAAAGTATACAAGTCAACATGCAATACTTCCATTCTTCATAATAAAATAAGGTACATTTCATTGGCATGTCCGGCGATTTGGTTAGTGATTAATTGGTATTTAGTTTGAATAGTACCACAAGCAGTTAGTATTTTCACAGTGAGAATGCCTTAAATTACTTAATTTGGATATTGCTACCGTATTTTATGTGCATTTTAAACCAATTACTTATGTTTTACGTTAACGTGGTCGTGAAATCGAGAATGTTCTATCGCATTTATTACGTCAATAATAGTAAAAACTGTCTGGTCCGAAAAAACATCACAGACAATGATGACGAAAATAGATACATCGTTAACTTTGACCCCAGAAAAAGGTGGCGCCTCTAGACGTTTGTCTACTCATAATCCAAGTTCGATAGTTGTATTAAATCAAGAGAATGCTTTTCAATTTAGTACTTTTTAATTACCATCGAGGGTGTAATATAATCATAGATCATAAAATAAATACGAATAGTTGTGTGTTTGCGTGTGGAAGAAATATTATTGCTCATAGATAGACAGTGTTCATCAATGAAGAGCGTCGGGTAAACCATCGATATGAATATGAATTACGATCAAGCAATTTGTAAACACTAATATTTTTTTAAACTGCATCTCATTATGACTGACTAAAAATTACTACAACTCAAATCAGAAATCATAACAAGTGGAAGTGATGTTGTCTACAACTGCACTTATTATTCGAAAACTTTTTGAATTCTAGTTTATTGTGATGCCTCCATGAGTGCTATTTTTATGCGTTTATCATTTTTTATGTCACGACAATTTCTCAATCGTGCCGTTGAAGCAGATTCTACACCATTTCCTTGGTATGTTTTAATTTTTTGTGATTAAAAAAATAGTATAGTTAGTATAATTTTCGTACGGTCATCACAAATACTTTTGGATGTCAATGAGCATTGGTGGTCATTGCGAATCATTTCAGGTAATTTCTGTTCATGATATCATGAGAAAATATTTAAAGTTGAAAGTAGGTTTCAATCATCGAAATTAGGTGGAATTGTACTAGTTACATAAGCCATCGACAAAAAGTGAAATGGGAACTAAATTAGACAAAACTGGTTAGCATATTAAGATGACAGAATTAAGAATTAATCGCTTGATACACCAGAATTTCATCAATTACGTCAAAAACGGAAGTAAATAGAGAAAGTACAATTGGTGTCGTACCGGAAAAGAATAAAACGACAAGATTTGATTGTCGAAGATACAAATGCCGTGAAACTCCGCCAGGGAATGGCTTCAGCATCTGTAATGAGAAAACAGAATAGAAAAACGTCGATGTTCTCTGGAAGGCTACACTTATGCTGTGATCATTGCTCAGATGGCAAGTTGATATAAATGGAATGAAGAACTCTGGGTAATTCGAAAATGTAAATATTCATGATTGTAGCCTGTGTACGATATCCATATTAAAAATTCATGGAAGATTTTCTTGTCTATTTACATTCCTTTCTGCATAAACGTTTGTATGTCTCAGACGTCGGGACTACGCCGAAGAGGAACCATATTTTTTTTAATTATTCGGATTATACCGCGTTAAAGGCTAAAATTTATCGAATTAAGCCATGTTAATAACATAGTTAGACACTTATTGTCAAGTAAGATTTTTTTCTCGCACAGTTTAAACATGTAGACTGATTTCACGACCATTGGATTTCCGCAGGAATTACTTGATAATGAATTTAAGCCACTCGAGATATTTCTTTGCGCTGTCACGAATACTCGAAAAATACCGACGTTTTGGAATCCGAGGTAATTAATCAACGTATAATAAATTAGTATGACGTGTGGCAAACGTACGTATATTTCAATTAAATCAAATATGATTTCTGGAAAAGCAATTACTATCTTGTACATTTTTGGCGCTTAAATACTTAGTTGTGGTTAGTTAGTGGATTCAATTAAATTCTGAACTTACTCTTTACTCACATTTGCAAGACAATACATTTTCTTACAAAAAATTGCATATGTATGGTTTGTATATAGGTAACAATATCTAGATAAAAAACAATTTCTAGATCTAGAAATTTTCGTTTCCAAAGTGGGCTCATAAAAATATCTGGCTCAAATATAATTAGTATATAATACGTTTAGGTACGTCAACACGGAAAGTAAAAACTGTGAGTTTCACTTATTAAAAAATTGTTTGTCGTATAATTGAGGTCGAACAAAGAAAAAGTGATAATTTCACCACATGACTAAACAATCCGTGATGTTTGGTATTGTTTTACCCCAGGTTCCTGCTTCGTTGTTTACGCAATGTATTTTCTGATCGTGTTGCGGTTGCGTACAATCATCAAATGAAGTTAATTATTCGTATCCGAAACATGAGCAAATAAATTCTCACGAAAACTGGTGGACATTGCAATAGTGAGGTTTACCAGGTCGGTTGAAGGTGAATTGTTTATATTATCTTGGCTTGAGGAATATCTGACGACAAGTACAAACGAGAAAACGCTAATAATATTTATGGAGTAATGCTAACAAAATAGAGCGAAGTCAGAAACGTGCGACTCAAAGTATTAAAATACACTATAAATGTGTCTTAAATAATGATTTTAATCGTTATATATAGATAGAACATAATCAAAATCGTTGCACTTGGCCAAATACAGCTTTGCGCAATTTTCAGATGAGTTTGCGTGCAAATGCTAACCCGCTTATAGATTTTTTATCATCCAGAACTCGAATCGACGGATAATAATTAGAAGAGTTTGCACACTTAGCGTAGAGTAATTTTTACGCAGAATACACAATACACCCCATTGATCAGAATTAGTATTTACGAGAACGAAAGAGTTGAAATTTATTAGATTTTTTTATAAAATATTTGTAAACCCCAACTATATCGAATTTTTTTTTGCTGCGAAAAAAATATTGATCAATTTTACTAATTTTTAAAGTTTGAGGTTCAACAACTTAACCAATAATTGAGTGTTTTTGTAAAAAAAAAAACTCATGCAAAATGACCTTTATAAGCAAAAATTATATTATCTTCCAGCGAAAGTTTCGGGATAGTTCGACGTGCTTCTGCTGTTATTGCACCAAGATGATTCAATTAAAATACGTCGGCATCTTATTGGTAACAATATTAGTTCTCGCAAGATCAGAAGGCGATAGAATTCGAAGATCCTATGCACCGAATTGGAACATGTGGCGCGGAATTATCAACCAACCTTACATGTACCCATTGAACTACCAGTATGCCTACCCAATAATACAACGTGTGCACCCTACAATTTCTACGAAAAGGGTAACAACGGAGCAGATCACGAGTCAGCCAACGACACCCACCATAGCCAATACCATAAGCACTACTACAACAATAGAACCTACTACAACAGCAGAACCTACCACAACGAATACAACGACAACTGTTACAAATGACTCCCAGAATGAATTTGAACGCAGTTTTACTTTAACGCCAACTGCCAACAACAGTAATATTTTGCAAAAGTGTAAAAACGTTCGATTCAAGTCTCTCAGAGATTCTTGCATAAGAGTAGCACAAAATCCAATTCTTAAAGGTATGGACGACGTAAAGGGATATATAGGAGAAGAAGAAAACAATCAACCGACTCTGCTTATAACGAGAGGATTCTCATTTCTCAAGCCAACGCTTGGGACACAAACAATATGCAATGAACCAGAAACCTGCCCCGATTATACAGTGGACGACAGACCAACTCGGAAAAATCTATTAAGTTTATCGCCGTGGGTCATGTGTCGCGAATATGACCCGAATAGGTAAGAATGGTGGAGTCTGAACTTTTTGTTGTAGTATTTATTTTATTAGCGTTAAAACTATTAAAATACTACTTATTGGTGGATGAATATCATTAATATGATATGAACTGGTAGCGGTTTTTAAATCATGTATCAGTCAAATTATAACAGTAACATAATATAAAAATAGCTAGTCGCCGTCAATTGATTCGTGAAATATGTAAGTAATAATGAAATACTGTGGTCAAATTTATTGAATTAATTTGTTTGACGTAAAATGTGCACAGAAATCTTTTTGGCCAAACGTGACTTAACGATGAAGCCACAGGGTGCCATGTACATAGTTACCTATAAATATTCTACGCGTGCTCAGTAGTTCCTTGTTTTCCTGGGGGTTCGTTATTTGGTTTCCGTAAAGTGCGTGGATTTCATAAGCTGGACTTGATCTCTTATTACGTACATTGAATGAATAGTTTTCGCTGTGGGGATATTGTAGAATATACTTATCGAAACAATGTAATTATAATGAAATTGTGATTTTTGTTATAGATTCCCGCAATGGATTAACGTGGCAAAATGTCTTTGTGGAGGTTGCATTAACTACCGGACTGGACAAGAAGAAGTCGGTGACGTGGTGTCCCAAGAATTGAGAGTGGACATTAATGTTCTCAAAAAAGACATTTTGACCCGAACATTTGGTCAATGCACACGTAAAACTTGCCGAGAGGAGGTACAAAGTGTAGCGATAGGATGTCATTGCGCATTAGCTGATTTACGTGTAAAGTGAATATTCGACATAAGAAATTAAGAATCAAGTTCTTCCCACTTACGTGATATTTTTATTTTATTATTGATATGTTTTTTGTATTACTTTTCGTAATATTTAAATTTTCCTAATGCTAAAATTCTATTGTCCATTGTTTCCATGTATTTATGATCTCTGCTGACTAAAGAATTCAAGCGATATTCGAGTGAGAGTTTAATCTCTAGTGTTTCTATTTGGTGCTATAACAAAATTGTTTTTTTAGATCAAATTTATCATTAATCACAACTTAAGATACAAAGTGTAAAAAATTATTATTAATATTATTCGAGACACCTAATTTACCACGCACAATAAACCTTGGTCCCCCACCGTTTATTCGTGACCTAATATGTCCCATTATAAAACAATTAATCCCAGATTGAATTAATGCATTAGATTTGTGTAATCGTGGATTTTCTTCGATTTTAAATAAATTTATCATTTTACGCAGGTGTAACTCAAACGAGTCGAGACAGCCTGGCCTCTGTTTTGCGAATTCCAAAACGGGACATTTGATTGATTATTTCATTTTACTGAAATAGCTTTCGTGACTCGAAGTTACACAATGCTAAAATAAGACAACACAAAAGCATAAAACGATCCACTTAGCAGCATTTACTATTTGATGCCATTTAGTGTCGATTGTTCGTATCATTATTATGCGAGGACTAGCATTTTAGGATAAGGACACTTTTGGCGTTCATAACATGCATCAGTATAATACTTGAATAATATAATTTAATACCTGAATTATAAACTGTAATTAAATGGTTATATAATATATGACATGTTTATTATACTACAGAAAAAGTTACTACAAAATTCTTATCGTATTGCATTGTGTCTAAATTGTTTTGTTTTGCTTTTTGTAGATAATTAATAATATAATATAATAAATACAAACTAAACGACGAATACTATGAAATGTATTCTAATATTAAATCTGATGCTCTATTGGCTAATCACCATTGTTACGGGAAAATGTATTTCTACACCGGAGGGAACGAAATGCACGCCGGATACAACAATATACAATCCACTGAATGGACCGCCCGGTGGTCTTTTTGACAAAAGAGAGCAGCAACCAATGAAGGCAACTCCTCACCATGAACAGCTATATAAGCAGTGCCTTGATATTCGGAACCGGGATATGCGTAGTGCCTGTATAAGAATATCTAAGAATCCCATTCTAAAAAATATGGGAAACGGCACAAAAGGTGTTATAGACGACAGAGAATTGACTTTTCCATTTATTATCGGTCGAGGATTACACTTCCAATTTATTTCGGAACACGTGGTTCAAAACGTTTGTGATCAAAAAATGAATTGCCCAGATGGAGAAGAGTTGAAGAGAACTGATGATAATATGTCTAGTTTGTCTCCGTGGAAATATTGTATGCAGTACGATTCTTTAAGGTATGTACGCGTTTCATTATAACAACAATTTTCTGGACTGAACCGTGTAATACCGGACATGTGGTATTTGTCGTCGAATGAATTGAAAATGATACGATACAATTGTACATCATAGGAATGGCGGGTTTACTGCATTAGATCAGTAAAAAATAATAAAAAAAAACAGCACTCCACATCATGTTATACTCTAATAGCCACACCCTTAATTGATATGGCGTTGGGTTACCCGAAGTATGAATTATACCTTGAATATTCTAAAGTTTAGTTCAAAAATTCACATCGAAAAAAAAGGTTAAATAAAGAGTAAATATTTTATTTTACCGACTTCAATTTGATGAGGTAGATAAATACATATGCAAAGTTTGAAGCGATGTGCGTTTAATGTTGTTTAATTGGCTGCGTTAGGAACGCCCACATATTAATTATTTATAACAAATATGCTATCTGCTCCTCATTGTCTATTTTTCGGTAAAATACGGAATCCGCGAAAACTTTGATTTTCTTATTATAACCTAGTACAGAAATAAATCCCCCGACACTCTTAAATTAGTAATAAGTAAGTAACTGAAAGTAATAATACGCGGATCTTTTTGACTGCTGATATTTATCTCTGGTAATACCTTGTACATATATTATGAATACACGGTATTCATCACACGGTATCGTGTGTGAAGTATTTCTTACATTCATAAAATAATTTTACTATCTTTTGCTATTTCAGGTATCCCCAGTGGATAAATGTCGCTCAGTGCTTATGTAGCGGATGCTTACATCCATTCACTGGAGCTGAAATTCATGGCAACGTTCTATCCAAGGAAATTCACGTTGAGATAAATGTTCTTCGAAAATTCTCGTTAAAGCATCCATTCAGCAAGTGTAATCGAAAAATCTGCGAAGAAACGACTCAAAAAATACCAATCGGATGTCATTGCCAAATTGCCAATGTTCAGAATGTATAAAGTAGATGAAAAAAATTCGATTGTAGTAGAAGACGAAAGATAGTTGGTTGACGAACGACATCTAAACGTCAATGGTGAAATTATCTGAGATCCCTCCGATTATGCGTCACTGAATAGGATGTTGACGAGTTCAAGGAGAAATAATCAAACTCCAATAGCCCAAAATATTTTGTTTCAAGACCAGAATTTTACCTGATAAAATAATTTATTTCACGTAATCATTGATGAACCGAGACCGTTTTTAAATATAATCGTTTCAAAGTAAATTAGCAGATGCTGAGAAATTTATGGTATCTCATTTTGTTACGACGTAACAACATGAAAGTCCTAATGAATTAGACAGTGTGGGCAGCATCAATACATCTTAAAGCTTCAATAATATTTTTTTTGTGAAAATTAAATGAAAAATCAAGACAACTACCTATTATGTGTTCTGAAATATCCTAAAAAGAGATCTATTATACCAAAAGTGCAAAGTTGCATCGGTGCTTGCGAAGTTGGAAGACTATCCCATCGATGTCTGTTTATCTTCGAGTCACAACACACAAAACGTCAAACTATCCGATTCTAACGATTTTTTACTTTTATACTATTTCCATGTTAACTTGTTAAGGATATATTATTTGCTTGAAACGTTGTTTCAACTTTATATACTTATATTTATTATCGTGTTATTATATTTTGGTGAACTTTTATTTTATACCAAATATCTAAGGCAAGATATTATAATTTTATGTCCAATAGAATCTATTTATTTGATCAACACTGCCGATATATTAAAATATCTTTAAACAGAAGCTACATTTGATTTGTCAAATTCTCGTGAGTTGTGCCAGTTCAGTCGACTATATATCAATGCAGAACTACATGACTTTGAATAAAAAAATTCTTCTACTTCGAAGCAGTGTTTCGCTTGCTTCCTAGCTATCGTATCGTAGTTAGCTGTAAATGAGTGAGAATTATTGCGACTCTGAGCCAAGTTTGGTTATCTGGGGAAGTGAACATTGCTTAGCTGAAAGTAACTGACGCAATCTTGTCATCCGTCATATTGTTAGCCACATACTCAATGATCGACGAAATAATGGTGGCAGAATTGAATTATATTAACGTATATAACCACATCGTAACTCACATTAAGAAAAAAAATTTGGTCAATCCATTCACCGTCATAGAACTCGTGAAGTACTTTTTCACATTAATCAGAATCCTACGACGAACACATTGATTCTAAAATTATTGTATTATTTACCCTATATGCAAGTTGCTTGATCATGATACAAAAAAATTTCACCTCATTGTCGCATAATTGACTCTGTGCGTCGGTCATAGACTCATAGGTCTAATTTGTAGAAGGCGAAAACTTACATCTCGACGTTTCAGATCATTTCATGTAACACCTGAAACGTTCTATAGCCGCACAACAGTAAGAAAAGTGTGGGCGAGTCTCATGGAACATATTTAGAGAAATGGGAATTATTATAACTACTGCACATTGTGTGATACCTACAATAAGAGCAATGAATACGGAAAATACTGTCAGATTGCATTCTTGGCGTCCCCGTGTGAATGGAACGATACTATTGAAATAAACCACATTTCATCCTCATCGCAACAGCGCCTTCCAGTGTTAAAAGTTTTGTCAAAATGACTTTCACACATGCACACAATGGCATGATTGTTTACATATTTCAGATATGTTTTTCACTCTCTTAATCATAATTATAGATACCGCGTGAATGCGTAACCCAATGAATTGTATATATTTATAATAATATTAATACCAAATTTTCAATCTAGCAGTTCCGAAATAGAAAAAAGAAAATTTAAACTAAAATGAAGGGTAAAAACAACATTAGTACATGAATGGCATATGTTTTGACTCAAAAATTTTTATTTTGTTCATACTATGAATTTGAAATAAAACAGATTCTCAATATATTCCTCTGAAAATATGTTCATTTGTACCTCAGTCCTTACGACTTCGCCTGACCACCAGAGAACGACGAACGAGGACGCGGAACCGCCACAGGGTGCGCAACTTATAATTTTGTAGACGTCATCGCACACAAAAAACGTGAAGCCCACAGAAATATTGTAAATGAAAAAAAGAAGGAGCCTCCCGTCTTTTTATGAACACTAAAAATTTCAATAAAATGGTCCATTAGTTGATGGGGAAGGCAATTCTTTCACAACAAGAAGAAGAAATGAAATTCTTACAAAAATAACAACAACATAATCATAATAATACCAAAGCGATTCACTTTTCATGGTTAATAATTTAACATATATACACTTACTATGTAGTCTCTTATATTATATTAATATATATCAGTGTATATATTATGCATATCGTGCAAACTGTCTCAAGCACACACTTCATCTAAATTATACTGACCCTGCAACAACGAACCAGACGTACTATGTAACCGCGTTTGATCTCTATAACCAACGTGCCTGAGGGTAGCTTCGCGGAAATTTTTGAATCATTTCACTTTGTATTCGTTCGATCTGAAATTTAGAATAAGTTTTCGAAATACCAGGATGTATACGGCTGTGTATTAGTGTATTGATAGTGTATATTATTCTGAGTTTTGTATTTCAACAAACAAATTACTTTCTTATTTTCGTACGTAGATTATATTATTTAAAACAAATCTAATAAGGATGACATTCGCGAGTTTGTGGTTGGTAGTTATACTTCTAATTAATGTGATTAGTGTCGGGGCTGCCCAAGAAAAGAAAGGATCCACCAGCAAACTACGAACGATTCCAAAACGAATGCATTTCCAAGTCAGATCTCAATGTAAACTATTCAAAACTTGGAAAATGAAACAGCTTTGTAATCAAGTTGCATCTGATCCCAATATCGTGAAAATGGGCCGTAAAGTACGAGCATTTGTTAAAAATAACGATGAGAAAAGGTTCAGCAAAAGGATGCGTAAATTATCATCAAACGCTAGAGCTCTTACTATTCCCACTCCTCCAGTAGATGGATTTACTATGCCTTCTATTTCTCGGACGTTATCATCAAATACTGGATTTCAATGTACGAAATCCTGTCCAAGTTATAGTTCACTTTTGTCGGGAAAAACTCCAATTCAAAGAAGCTTTTCACCTTGGGAGTCATGCGCCCACTACGATCCTCTAAGGTAAGTTTCCTTTTAGAGAATGATTTTGAACACAAAATTCTACGTTGAGGGAAAGAATTGATATTGCCACTTACAACATAATAGTATTAGATCCTGTTTAAAATAATTCACTACATTTGCTCAATTACTTTTATAGAGTAACTCACCATTTACAATTGTACTGAGTAATTTGTACCCAAAAAACAAACCCATGCCATTTCGAACACATTCTAGAGAGTCAAAAATTTGGGGAGAGCGTCTTAGATTCCTAAAACTTTTGGATCATACACAAATAGAAGTTCAAGATTACAAGTGTTAAATAAATTTTCTTCATTTTCATGAAGGAAATTAACATATTTATGACTTCTGTTTTTAGGTCACCCTGGAATATAAATGATTTTACATGATGAATAAACTATACATGATTTTTATGATTGAAAGGAATATTTATCGATAAACCCGTAAACAAAACCTATATCGGTTGTTCCGCAGTATCGGTGTATCTGACAAATAGATTTCTATCTACCTCATTTCTTAATTTTACTCTGCAGATTTCCTCAATGGCTGAAGCTTGGGTTTTGCTCTTGTAAAGGATGCATAAATCCAGAAACTAAAAATGAAGATATGTCATTCGTGTCGGAACCAATCACCGTAAACATCACCGTGTTGAAACGAAAGCCAGGCGTTTCATTTAGTGAATGTAAGAATCCGAATGTGGGATGTGAAAAAGCATTACTAGAAGTTACTCTAGGTTGCACATGTGTATTACCAAAAGGAACATAAAGACATTTAATTCTTTAATGAACAATGCATTAATCACGTGGAATATGTTATCAACAAGTGTCCATTATGCTCCTAATTTTTAGTCTAACCTGTAAGTCTCGCTTTCTAAAATATAATAAACTAAATTGGCTTGCAAAAAATATGTTATTCATTGAAATAAATAAAAGTACCGAAGTGGCAATGTGAATTTTGCTATTTAAAGAAAAAATAACGATATATTTGTAGCAAAAATAAATCTGTCAATAATGCAGTGGCTGGAAATCTTGGCTATTCTGTAACAGAAGTTGCCGTGAACTTTGAGATCATGGGGAATAGATAGGCTTTATTATTTGTCAGGCAGTAGCTGCTTCACATGTTGAAGCATGATTTAGGAAAGGCTAACAACTCGAACTTTCTAGAATATCTAAAGTATATAGAATATCTATTACGATTTAAAAATAAAACGCATTCAACAGCCTACTGTATCCAAAACTTCTAGTTAGACACGGAGTGTAAATATGGACCGTTTTGTTTAATATTATTATTTTGTTGTTTTAGGTCAAATTCTTTTTCGTGTTGTTTTTATGAAAATAATCGTTACGAGGCCAATTGCTTTGAAATTTTCAGTGGCTAAAGATTGTGTTTTTGTTAGAAAGCTATTACTTTTATTTATACCAAAAGTTTTTTTTAGTCTCCATGACATTCGTTTTGTGTGTGCGATGACGTCATCACTGTGGCGGTTCCCGTCAGGTGAAGTCGTGAAAACCGCATACTACTTCGTTGTGGCTTTCGTGTCCATATATTTGAGCATCGTTTACTTGTTTAACAGAATATCGAAAACGCAACAGTTACTGTTTTTCCTTTCTCCTACAATTTGTCAGTGAGATGATGATTGAATAAACATTACTATTTCACTTTTCAATTGGTTCAGAAAATTTACGATGACCGAACTTATTTGCAATCGGGAATTCCTTTCGAGAATAAGTATCGATGCGTCAATGGATATTTCATCGTCTTCTTCCGTTTGATCTAAGCGCCAAGTGATTCATTGCGAACACGAGCGCTCGAATATAGAAACATTGATAGAAAATGAGAAATATAACACGCTAAATATAGAAATCGAAAAAAATAAATTTTCACAATGCCTTTGTGACGCAACTCGGCTGGTACATCATGTTAACTCTCAAGACAATATTAACCATCAACTCATTTGTACACTGGCGGAGCTCACCATATATAAACGCGATTTACGTAAGATTTTTAACAAGAATTATAAATCCGTACTGGAAGAGCAAGAAATGACATTTTAAGGGACATCAAACAACTTATTGTACTAGATTGCCGAAGATAAAAACCACAGGTATCCACCAAAGAAGCGTATAGCAGACAAAACCATACTGTTCACAGCCCGAGGGAACATGTGCTTTAATTCAAGTTTTTGTCTATATCCAGCTGCACTATAAATACCGCTAAGTTGTCGCAAACATTCGACGATGCGAAAGAACAACATATAATTAAAAATATGTTACCAAAATACTGGAGGAGGAAAAGTAATGTATAGCAAATCGGTTTTACCAGTTTACCAGATTGACAAGAAAAGCAGCAGAATTTGCTACAGGATATTATTAGTTTAACAAGAGTATGGGTTACATGGCGTTGCTAATCCGAGCAAAAATCGAGCTGGTTGCAGTGACACATTGAGAACAGGACTAACTCTACAGCAGGGGTCTCCAACTCAAAACATGTCGCGGGCCACTTTTTGAAATTGATTGGCCACGCGGGCCGCAAATCAAGAAATTAAGTACAAAAATGAGTATCAAAATGTATTGTGTTGAAATTACACTTGAATCTTACAGCAAACGAGACATGAAACATATTCATGTACTTGTGTTGGATATTTGGTTCCGATGTTTGGCCTTTATTTTAGTTTGCTAGTCTTAATTAAGACAGCATGCAAATGCTCGTCCGTTAGTCGTGTGCGGAGGGCTAACTTTCATAGTTAAAATAAAAATTATCGCAAATGTAAGAACTGCCAAACATCGCAGCAGGTATGCAACGTGAATGTGCAATTAGCTTCGCAAACTATTCTTCGGGCATAATGAACTGACCGAAACTCGTTTATTTCGTCACAAGGAACATGCGAAATGAAATTATTGTATTCATTATTGAAATGTAACAATAGAATAAAACATGAACGTGGTAAAGTGGAATAACAATGGAAAATTCTTGCTCCACTTATTACAGTTTGTCGGACCGGATTCTTGATGATAAATGACACGATAAAAGTTTACATCGTACTATTTTAGTTTATGTGGGAAAATCCCAATCATGACGCGGGCCGCAAAAAATGCCTGGCGAACCGCATGCGGCCCGCGGGCCGCGTGTTGGAGACCCCCGCTCTACAGTCTCAATATCGAGTCAAGCACAATCCAGGTTACGTTATTTTCGAAAGTCGAAATGTGTATGATGGCATTCATATTCCATTCCGTTTAATAATTGTATATAAACTCTATATATGATAAAATACTTGAAAATTTCATGTTATTGGGTTTATATTTTCAATCTGGATTTAAGTTAAAACAATAGATGAAAAAGACAAAAAGACGAGGACCAATGTTATCATTCGGGTCGGGATTTAGAGTGAAGAATGTTGCATAAAAATGCATTTCAAGTGAGATGAATTTTGTTGAGAATCGAGAAATATGCGATGTCACACGTCCTCAAGGATTATCAGCGCCATGATTTGAATCCAACATTAGATGCAATTTGTAAGTTTCTAAAAATAAAAATTATTTGTATCTTTGAAAATACAGATACTGAAAATAGTTACGTAGAAGGGAATATGGCCTGAACTATTTACCTATTCAATGATATATATATATATTATATATATATAATATAATATTATTAATAGAGGACAAAATTCAGTCGTCAAAAATTTCATAAAACAGAAGATTTCGGTTAAAAACTTACTACGTATACAACAAAAAATACACAAACGTTGTCAGGGACAGAAAGATATAAAATAAAAATAAGCAGTTTTGTAAACTCAGAGGCAGTATTAATTAGAATTATTCATGGCTTTTGCGATTGTTGACTGAAGCATAATGTACATTAATCACAGGAGAAATGCACGATGAATCATATAATCACCAAGTGCTTTTCAAATTTGGAACGTTCGGAGCAATATTAGATCAAATATTACGAATAAAGCCTGCAGCGGAATATATGTCGTTATACTGTCATCATTCTGTTATTGGAACAACAAAATAAATGATGTATAGTGCAAATTTCTATGTGATTCATGAACTAGAACCAATAACCTGTTCTGCATTGCGTAACGATATGAAATTTACAGTTTCAAACCACTTTTTCGTGAGTTACAAAAACATAAGTTTAATCATAAGAACGCATTTCATCATATCTGCTAACAATTAACGAGTAATTCGTCACAACGCCTCGCAAGGTGAATAATAGCCAAACATGACTGTGCTAAAATATTTTAGCAATGTGGTGTCATGACGACAATGTTGATTTTTGAAAAAAAACATTTATAAAAGGCAGTGACAAAAAATCTCTTACAAACTGGCTAAGTTTACTTTACAACAGGGCAAAAACCCGAGTTATACAATTTAAAATTGATTTATTTTTCACGAAAAGGTTATATTTATATTATATAGAATTGGATATTTTACGTTCCGTACTTGCAACTAGCAGTCAATTAACGGAATCAAAAGCATGAGCAATTTGATATCACTGTTATGTATCTTGCTATTTTCAATTAAAATTGGAACATCACAACCAACACATGAATCGAACCACCAACACAACGACACAACACATGAATCGAATCAAGTCGATACAGAGAACTTCGTGCTTACAGCTACAACAGCAAAGCCAGAAGAGGAGACAACGTTATCTATTTTGGAACAATTTCGCAGAGCTCTTCCAACTGTTCCAACTGCCAAGCCTGCTAAGATTCCTCGAATTCCGGCCCACAAAGGAATAATTAAAAAGTGCAAATTGCTCCCAACGTACAGACTTCGAGAATCCTGCAAATCAATAGCGGAGAATGGGCTTATATACAGTATGGAGAAAAATGTTTTAGCATTTGTAAACAGAACCGAAGAAAAAGAATTTTACAAGAAAGAATCGGTCACTGGGGAAAGATCATTATCATTTGGCATTGCTCTTCCGGGAGAGCAGAACTGTGATGCGACATGTCCTTCTGGAAAAGAATGGTCGACTGCCACTGAAAAGCATGAACGCAGTTTTTCACCATGGGGATATTGTGATAACTACGACCCAGATAGGTAAATACAATTTCATTTACTCAATACATCCAAGTTAATACTATTACTATCGGAAATTGATCAATATCCAGGTCAAGAGAGTTGAAATTTATTTGACGGCGATTGGTTTGCGGTTTGTTTTTCAATATAGCGCCGCGTTCTAATACTAATTCCAACTCTTAAGCTGCAGACACGGTCAAAAATTTAGACCTCTACGCGAAAGAATTTACCACGGAATAGCATTTGCAACGACAGCGTTTAAATTGTCTTAATTTTTTGAAACGCAAAATCTAATCTAAAATTATTCGTGCCTGTTTAGAAGTTCTGTTCATTGTTTATCAAAACTGTAAACAAAATTATAAAATAGCCATCAAAACAATTGTACCCTATTACGCAAAACATGCAAAATAATAAAAAAATTTGATTCGTGACATATATACCATTTAACTGAATAAATGCATATTTTCAGACTTCCACAGTGGATATCTTATGCTAAATGTAAATGCAAAGGATGTATGGATCCCAACACGCTTGAAGAAAATCTCAGCTACAGTTCAATAGAACTAAAGACGGCTATTCCGGTTTTAAGAAAAGAGCAAGAAGTGATGGATTTTCAAGACTGTACGAACAAAAAATGCAAAGAAAGTGTCGTTGAAATCGTTATCGGTTGTTATTGCTTTTTGCCATTTATATCCTAACTCAACTTTGTCTGAATTGTTGATAGCTGAGGCTTGTTACTGTAAACACATTCAATTTTTGGTGAAATGAGAAAAAAAATTATTTATTGTCGCCTGCATGAAAAACTTGCATCTGCATTTTCTCCGCCCTATCGAGAGTTTCATAAACACTACGATAAACTAAGTAAACGCTCTCGTACAGCATTCCCACTCCAAATTTGTTTGTAAGATTTGACATTTGATTCGTGTTCATTCAAAAAAAAATAGCCGTAATTTTAGGGCTGAAAATACCAAATCAAGCTTACGCAGAATAGCATGTTGAGTGTAAACAGCCAAATGCAGATTTACTTAACGCAAACTTGATTTCTCAGTCAGTTCCATATTTTAGTCCATAGTATCAGAAATACGATAAATCTGTTATACATAAGATATAGATGCTAATGGACATTTTCACAAATTCGTGTATTCAACGGACTGCAAAGTTAATATTTGTTTGTATATTATGTTGTTTGCTTCTGGTATATCATGACGAATACTATCCAACAAACTTGCATCTTTGTACCAGTGTTGATCATATTTAGATATTCAAATTATATATACGATAATAAAAAAACAGAATGCACGATAAGACCTTTCTCAACGAAATGTAGGATGCAGAATACAACAATCTCATTACACCTTTTCATTCTACAAATGCATCACAGTCATCGTTCAGGTGAATTTTGTCGAGTCTCGGGCCAACCGGTATCCGATGTTTTGGTATCCGCATATTGGTCACAGGGTCATATCCAAAACCCATTGTGTGACAGTAATTGCTTTCAACTTTTCTACCGGTAATCGAGCCTTGCTTCGAATAATAAAAAAAGTGAATTTGGTTGAATACTTCAATTGAATGGGTATCTAGTCTTTAGCAAGTGGAACTGAATCCTAATATTACACAAATCTTATGTAAATTATGCCACAAACATTAAAGCGTGATACTAGTCTTCGGACACCTATCCATTTTATAGACTTGAATGCATTTATTATGAGCTTGTCATAGAACAGTTTCGAATTGACTGCTCTAAACTTTGTATAGGAGTTTATTGAAAATACAAGACCGTGAAGTAGGCTACTGTTATTCATTAGGCTTTACTGAGATTGTCAAGTCATCGTGGTCTATTCGAATGAAAACCTTCTACAATGACACCCGATAGGAATCTCAATGACTTTCAGCTCGCAATCTCCTGTCTTAGAATCACAACTCGAGAACGTTATCGATGCAGATTTTCTCATTATCACTGATTCTTCCGTTGTCAATAGTTCAGATGCTAAGCTAAAATCTTCGTTACCGGTAGCAATATTAATGCATCCTTGGCAGAGACATCGGGCAAACAAAATCTTTTCCGGGAATCTAATAAAAATAAATGGAAACTTTTAAGATTTCGTGTTTTTAAAAAAATAATATGCTGTCTAGTTATGATACTTGTGATAATGTAATAATAATAATAAAATTTGTGTGATAAATATACCGCTTACAAGCAAAAATGCTAAAATTGAGGTAGTTTATGAAGTATAGCATAGAAACTGAAAGGTTATTACGTATAAACGATATCGACTTACATGTTCCCAAAATTGAGAACAATTTATTCCAAATGTTAACAAACAAGATAATAACCTGAGTGGGTCATAGTCGACGTAGTAATCCCAAGGAGAAATGCTCATTTGATGTTTCTCTTTTCCCAATAAACTCAGATCACACGTTGGTCTTCCTAAAATTTGAATTTTTGAATGCTTTTATTGATAATCATAATAAAAATATTCGAAAACAATTTGAAGATAAAAAAAGACAAAGCTAATCTCAAATGATATATCAATATTTGAACCCAATATTTCGAATAGACAAATGTTGTTCTTTGGACGTATTATCTTTAAATTATTTTTACTGAAACGTTTATTTTAACTAAGACTGTTTAGGGTGGATTATCACATGTTGAAGCGTTTTGGCATATGAAAAAAAACGATGAAAACATAAATTTTCAATTTTAAACTCTTTCATCTTTATATTAAAATACTTTAGTAAATATCACTCTAAAACTTTGACCAGAAAACCAGTTTGAAAGCATTTATTTTTGGTCATTTTTTCAAATAAAACTTCTCTAAATTTCAACATTTGCCTTTTTGTCTGAAAAACCTCGTATTCACATATAATAGGTTTGAGAATGAGGATGGAAAGATATATGTCAGTTCACCAGACTTTAAATTGGCAGTCATAAACTTTGCAACATATCACCAAATTCAATACAATATGGATTTAAATTCGAAATACTACTCATGTAGCATCGTTACTCCGATGTTATTTACCTGCAGGTTTGCCCAATTTCACGGGTATTCCGGGAAAAATCGCTTCTAGATTCTCTATTCTAGCAGGAATCTTCTCTATCATCGTGATTGTAGTCGGCGGTGGTGTTTCAGAAACTACCAACATTCCTCGCGAACCGTCGTCCCTACCTGGTTGAATCGAATTATAATGCCAAGAATTTTCTTCTGGCCTTTCAATGCGTAGATCGTTTCGCCCTTTTCCAGTGATCCTATCATACAAAGGATTTGTTTGTTCATTCTCATCACTAATATTCGTATTCTCTGACAAAACTTCAGATTCGCGGACGCGAAGATTTTGTATTGCGGGATATTCGATTTCGTATTCGATTTCCACTATGTCATTTCCATTATAGTCACACGGTCTTTCCACATTCTTTATAGCGGTATCCTCACTTAACACTCCAGTTATGGGGTTGTGAATATTTTGTATTCCGGGTTTTTCAATTTCATCTTCGCTTTCCACTGGCAATACCGGGTCATGATCATATGACTCAATTAACTCACTCTTGAAATGCGGACTTAATGAAATATATCGACAGGCCTGACGCAGTTTTCTGTCCACGAACATTTTGCACTTTTTCCTTATTTCCGAACTCCCTAATTTCTTATAACCTTTGACAGAAGAAAATCGATTTACAGAACACCAACAGACTGAAAATAGCGTCAGTAATAACACCAAACGAACAAAATAAAAATATTTCTTCACCATTTCTGTTTGAGGTTATATCCAACTATTTCACAATAGACACGAGATTACCCATTAGAATCAGTTCTGCGTTTCGAAATCGTAAAATCTTGAAGATTATGTTGTTTACGGCATTTGCGTCACGCTGGCCACCCTTTCCCCCGATCACAGCAAAGCGTGACGGCGAAGCTTCCATGCGTAAATCACTACTTATAAAATGCTTAGTCCTGGTGGCATCATCAAATCCATCGCCTGTTCCAAAATAAATTTTCTCAATGTCTCGCGTAGTTTCATTAGTATGATATCGAGTTGAACAAGTATAAACCGCTAGATAAAAATATATTTGGACTGAAATTAACTATAATTTCAACTGAAGGGCGAGAAAGATAAACATTGAGTAAAATTGTATGCAATCAGATCTTCAAATCATTGACAAAATTAGTAATCACTGAAAGCTTATTGGCGACACCGAGTGACTAAACTTCGTTGAAGAATGCAAAGGTCAACTATTACGAAATCTTTAAATCCATTTTCTGAACGCTTCGCAAAGAAGATCGGTACAATCACAAGACTTACATATATCAGATTATTTTTAGACAAAACAAAATCGACGGAAAGTGCACGAACCGCGAATTTGGAATTTGAAAGCCAAATCTACTTTACGTAAAGATAGTATATAGAAGTAACACGTTTACGCCGTTAACTTGGTAGTCTGCGTAAAAATAAACAAACGAATTATAAGGCCATTAATGAACGAAACATTAACGTAAAGTAATTGCAAGATATTTACTGCTGTCACGACTTTCTATCCTTAATAGTATGAGTAATAAAAAAGAGTGATTTTCGAAACGTTAGATATTTTATTCTTGCTCACAAGATTTATAATTAATCCACGTTTAATTTTAATATGAAGGATTTTTATATGAAATTATCTCAAATCTAAGAAAAACAATTAGTTTTCATGATATTCAACTTATAAATAATTACTTGTCCAGACATATCATATCACTTCGACTTTTCTAGGCAAACGAGTTGGTATTGAATATGCTGGATAATTTTGTTCAGACCAATGTGAAAGTCAAGTAAAAAAAAATCATCGAGTTTGTTTGTCAAACTGGTGATCATTGTGGATTAAATTTGAAGCACAGATACTTTGAAAATGTTTCAAGGCGTGGTCGTGAAATTCTAACCAAAATCGTATAGTAATATTACATATGATGTTGTTGCAGTTCAGTTTCATTGCTTCTCCTCGTCCTTCATGGTATCAATACAGTATTGCATTTTCTCTGTGAAATACCATTATTATATTTCATTTTCGCAATTTATTTTTTTATCGAAATGTCGGACTCGGTCAACTGTTTTTCTGAAAACATCTATTTGTTTCTATGTTCGTCATAAGCCTATCAGACACTGATGCATCACACATGTCTCCCAACTATCCTTCTAGCATAAATACTCGTCGAGTAATGCAACATTCAGTATTCGGATTGGACAAGGAATTGTTTTGGTAAAGCAGTATTACGAACAAATTTTATTATTATTTGTACCACCGCGCAGTATCTAAACAATATATATATCTCATCTATGCCTCCAGTACTTCATGTCCAATGCTCTCATGCCACAAAACACGACTTCGACGTAAATCTAAGTAAGTCAATAAATTTAAAATGCAAACAACGACTTATATTTTTTCATTGTTATTCCTAATCTGCTTTTTTGTACCTAAATTCGCAAAAAAACACGAACGAAACAGTTGAAGCACGCTGTGGTATTTTATTTAATTACTGAAATCAACGAACTTGGAAAAATAATAATTTACTGAACTATATAACCAAAGTCAAAAAATATCATAAATATGAAAAAGCAAAAGTAAAAATAAATTATTTTGGACATAACATAAACACAAATGCAGGGCATTCATAAATGCGGAATATTGTGCGCATAATCAGAAAATAAATAATAAATATCGGACGTACAGTGGGCTTATGAAAAGTTCATTCGCAAAAATGGTTTGTGCTTTAGAAGGAGTAACTTGTGGCCAGTCGTGGAAATTGGCCAATCGCTCTTCAGTCTTACAATGGCAATTTTGCCTCTGGGCAAGAACAAGATACGTGATATAGTTACGAGGATACCAATGCCCACCAAAGAAATTTACGACATTACTTAATTAGATTCTGTTCCTCGCTTTCACTCGTCTTCCACTGAATGAAACAACGATTCTTCGAATATGCTCATTCCAGTTGCAAGGTCGTTCAGGGACTAAGCTCAACTGGAATTGCACAATGACAACCAACCGCAATATCCTCGTCGGAAGCGTAGCACGTACTATCGGTGCATTGACGAAATGATGAATGAGTAGAATTCATGCGAAGAAATCTGACTTTAACTTTAATTTCTTTTGAAACAAAAGCTTTATTTTCTTTTCCTGAGCGTTGGTCTATACACCCCTTGCACATACATCTTGCGACAGGAATCCACTGGGGATACCTAAATGGTTGGAACAAAAGTAGGGATTAGAATTAAACAATGAAATAGAACGAAGATGGTGTTTTAGGATACGATATACACTATTAATTGCGTAATATCATCTCACACATTTTCCAAATGGCATAAAATACACATTAATTACCGCATCTCACGTTTTACAAAGATTGCGTTAGTGATGCAACTTTTACTCTTTAGAAATTGACCTTCTGACCGAAAAACGATATAAATGACGTCACAATGCCCTTATGTATAAATATATTATGACGTGTAGCATTTATATAGAAATATATTCATTGTATATATAAACCAATTATGCAATATGCAAATGGGACACTCTAACACACCAAAATTGCAAATTTATATTGAATTGACTATTCATTACTTGAACTTGATGAGTGATTTATAATTTTATTCATGTAAGTAATGAGAAAAGGCCAAATCAATTTTTGAAATAATCGACGGATCTGATTCCATAATTTACGTGCAGAAGCTAATGATCAACGCAAAACGAAACCTGATATTTGCTAGTTCAGAAGTCTTATTACATTGAGCCAAGATGTTTGATTAAACGACCCTTGTATACGAAACTAATATGTTAGGCAAGTTGAATCCATGATTTCGGTGTATTCTCATGCCAAATTTAAATGAAATGATGTAGATTTTACGTTAAAATTTCGGGATATTTAGTCATGGTAATGCTATAGAATATATGTATTGTTAATTCGAAATGGGAAAGAGTATTAATGAACAAAACGAAGGAAATACAATATCGTTTAATGAATTCGTATATAAATGTAATTGTGAAAGGTTAAAAATGCATAATCCGGATGTTGTACATTTGTATATTTTAGTTCGTAAGTGCGCTATTGATTGACCGTATTAGTTGAACATGTTTCATCCGTGGCCTACGCTTTGTTTAATTTTTGTGTACTCATTCGATAAACTTAGAAAAATCATCATTTTATGATGCTTCGGAATTCGACACGTTTGTTTGCATAAAATGTCAACAATTACTTTGATATTTTAATTTTTGTTCCGATATGCAAATTAAAAATTTGAAATTAGAAATTATATTTCGTGCATATAATAAAAATGAATTAAATTCAAAAGAATATGAAAGCGAGGAATATTTTCGATTATATTATTGGAATTATTTTAGTCTAAACATATCACGTTTTTCTTTATTAATTTCGATATACGTTGTTTTTTTCTGTGGATTTTAATATTTACGAAATACTTATGGGCGTTTCTGGAGACAGCGAGGCCGTAATACACCATGCCAACTTCCAAAAGTTTACTTCTTGGAACAAATCTGACGTAAAGTTATAATTTTTCGGGGCAATACATTACGTACATTCATCCAATTATCTAGTTTAAGGCTTCCGATATCGCTTACAATGAGCAGATTCAACGACAAAATTGTTGATAAAATGGCTTCGAAGACAGACATTTTATTGTTAAAGTATCGTAAATAAAATCAGGGATTTTATCAAAATGCTGATTGTTAAAAAAACGTTGTTTAGCTGCGATAGCGTTTTACGGCATATGACGTGATTTTTTTTATTCAAAAAGTATTTTACCGTTTTCCAATCTCAACTTTGGAGGTGTGGCCCCATATTACCGACACCCATTTTTGTAGGACCATGACTATGCATTGTAAAATTGTTTGATGATCGGTAATGCTAATCTTAATAGAGATTTAAACTGCCTGTGACATAACCATTGACATTTGTCGTAAATATGCTGCGTACGAGGTACGTGCATATCTTAAAGAGTAATCACATGTCCCTCCTTGCATTGAAATACAAACTAGTGTCTATAAATAAACGTACTTTCCTAAAAACAGAGTTAGGTACCATGGTAAAGATTCAATACAACATTGATATGGTATCACATTGTTGTAAAAATAAAACTGACTTCTAAAAATAATATTAAACGTGTATTTACCTTTGTACGTCAAAATCTGGCATCATTTTCCAAGGGGATAAACTTCTATCGTGAGGTTGTACGTACGGGGTTTGATGTGAATAATCCGGACATTTTAACCCTTGTTGTCCTTCCAGAGGTATATCGCTCTTTGTTATCTGAGTCGTCCACGGCAGTTGTTTGAGATGTCCACGAACTTTTTCTTTCATTGACACAATAATAGGATTTTCAGCAATTCTCTCACACAATTGTCTTAATCTTGGCGTTGGAAAGTATTCACACTGTCTCAATAAACCTTCGTGATTTTTGACATCTGGTCGTGATCTCAACAAACTTTCCCTGGTAGTATATTCTGGCATCGTAATAGTTGATTGAGTGTTCTGTATTTGAAAGTGTGATTCTGGGTAGAGAATACTTTTGGCAGAAACTGAATTTTTCAGTATGTGCACTAACATCCACAATATACCCAATCTCAATACTCTAATCACGTTCATGACACTTCGCGTTCTAGACATCCTGAGGGCAACGAGGTGAAATAAATGATTTACACAGATGTTCGTATAGTGTTGCCACTTTTTCTCTTTCGCTGCGCCGTGAAGAAACGCAAATAGTTAAAATTTCGTGGACTGGTAACGTTTTGTAGCTTTCGGCGCGAGAAAAAGGCGGAAAAAAGAGAAACTGAAAGAACTAAAATTGACCTCAAATAAATTAATGTCGTGAATCTACAGGAAATATTGGCGTGTCTTCGATACCATCACAATCACTCATATAAAATTTTATTATGAAAATATTTTCGGTATTTATCGTGAGCCAATTATGTTTAAATCATACATGTTGTCATAATGAAACTATACCCTCAGTAGTTTATATGTTGAAACTATTTTCTATGAGTTTGATATATAAACCTTTGAATCTTTTGGGCAATAAATATTTCAATATGATCGGTAATTCCCTAACCTCGAAGCGTTATGACATCAAGTTAAATGGTATCTACAACTAGCTATCCTTACAACGCTATTTTAGTCACAATTTACAGTACCAACTAGTTAAGATGTTATCGCCTAATCAAGTTTGTTTCGACAATTTCGTTTCTATTTCTGTACTGCATATAATGAAATACTATGTTGGTCGACGACAATCTTAGAAAACCATAATTAGGTCGAGAGTTGCTTGTGTTCATATGTATCATTTATTCAGACAGTTTACACATGCTAAAAGTTTATATTTTGTATAATAAGTGATTCTTTTATCCTCTTGGTGCGACGATAAGCTAACGGCGTGATCAAAATTGCAAGTTCCAACGGGTGACAAAATGGGCAAAAATAGAAATAACGTTTGAAAGAACAGCGTATACCATGTTATAACCGTATGGTACGGGAGTAATGACAAATAAATGCATCTCGACAATTGTAGATCGTTTAGCAATCATTTCATGACGTAATGGCCGAATAAGTCGATATACAGAACCACATATCATAAAAATAGAATCTTTCACCGTGATCTGATTTTGGTGTTTAAACATTACTTCCGATTCAATTACCCTATCTATCAAATTGCTGCCTCCGTATCTGAACGTAAAATCAACTGATTACGTTAACTTAATTTTCCCCACAAAGACCTACTTTATTAAAGGCAAGTTCGCCGAAAATTGACGGCGTCCCTCGCCATTGTCTGGAAAATATTACAAATATTACTCAAACATTTTATTACGCAATCCAATAAAAGGAATGTTCTGCATTTTCGTTCACGATAAGATTTTCAATTAAAAAATTGTCGAATAAAATAATAACAACATTGATATGTTTAATTAGAACAACGAAACTTCATGACGAAAATGGTGTAAATTTCTTTCGAATATCATCACGTAGCGCGAGGCATACCCGAGAGTGCGATTTATTAAAATTTGAAGTTATAAAATTCCATCATTTCAATAGATTAAATATGCTATAATTGCGAATTTATTGAATAATATAGGATATTTACCCTGAATAAAATTGCACAATACGAATCTACAATGCCAATTCTTTTACTATAAAAATTGATTACAGGACGTTTCGCGACACTTACTCGAAGCGACAATTGAATTTTGAAATGGCTGAAACTATTCATTATTTAATTTGACTCAATATGTGGTATTTAACTAATTAACGAAGAATACGATTCCCGGAGTATTGGGTCGAACGTCACAACTGCGATAATCAAGGCACGCTTTGCGTCAAGAAATATTCAAATCCGGTAAGAACATGTTATCTAATCACAACAGCGCATTATTATCAAAATATAAAGAATGGGGAGATAATTTGGTAATTATATTTATATTGTTTTGTATTTCACGACAAAAGAAAAAATCATATAGATATACCTTGCATTCAAGAAATTGCGTATTTACAGTTTATAAAAAATGTTGATTTTACCATTACATCAAACTGACTGTACATTCTCTCCATTTAATCTAAAAATATGCGGTAGAAATACATGTAATTAAAAAAGCGACAAGCATGAAAATGTTTCGGGAATCCAGTTAAGCTTACTATTCTGACAATTGACCAAGTCGAATTGTTCGCTGACTCCTGTATATTGAAACACATTTGAAAGTAGATAGTATGGCCTGATTTTCAGTGCAATGGTCCAGCAGCAACAACTTGGGAGGTCTCGGAATCGATCCGCATGCGCGTATGTCGTCGATTAATCCAAAATACTAGAAAGCATAATATACCTATGAACATAGCGACTTGCATGTATACTTGAAAATGTACATTAAGGGATATTTTGACATAAGATGCATGTCAAAAAGACGTAGCAGTAAACTATAAAATACCATCGGGAATATGTAACACAACAGGTTCAATCAGAAATATTTTCTGTGTACACCGAAAAGTACATATATATATATATATAAATATATACAATGTATACTCATTTCTATGAGTTTTTGAAGATTACTGGGTGAAAAGAAATATTATATATGGCTGGATAATAATCAAGTTGATGTCAACGTACATTGCTCAGATTTGCGTTCCGTAGTCAGAGTGCGTAACAAAATTTATCAAACGGAAAATTGTCCTTCACGTGGACGAGGTATGTCACATTTTCTTACATTATAAACATCAATAGGAAGATCATAGCCTTTTATTTGGCCGATTTGGCCAATTCGTGTCAGGTATTACTACAAAGTTGTATTCTCCTTTCAAAAAGTCTGAATTAAACTTTATTATATATACTGTAAAGTGAAGATTACATTTTACTGGTGGCAGTGACACTTCAAAAAATAGGCAGTTACAAACGAAAATTATAGTTGGTTAGCGCTTTGAAGCATTAAGCACCTGTTGGGTTCAAAAATAGTTAAGAAATCGATCTCGCACGTGTTACCTACTGGTATGTCACAAAGGTTAGGACAGAGCTGTCACATGGAAATACAAAAACGAAATTGTTCACTGTCAACGATGCAAAAATACAATGTTTGTCGTCTATCATCAAAAAAAAAAAAGAATGCATAGATAATCGACAAGTTTTTTTAAAAATCTTGATGTTCTGACGAAGAACATCATCTAAATCATTAATAATTATAAACATTAATTTTTTCATGAAAATAAACATTCGTTGTATCATATTATTTTACATAAAAGTAATAATCAAGCTCTACAAGAAATTCAGAACCACCATTTTGTTTCCAGATATTTCGCCCCCTTCTTGACGTACTTGTGTAAGTACATAATTGGCTGTACTACATAGAATTTACATGTATCGAATAAGAGATATAATCATACTAAATGAGCAAAATGGAGGAAATACCAAGCGAAATTTATGCTCTGCACGAAATCTCGATTTAAAAATATTTTGATTAGAAATTTTTCTCTGTAGAAGTCATCAAAAAACCTCATCTGAAAGTTCTAATACCAACTTTTAATGAGGCTACAACTCGCTATATTAAAGCTGTAAGATAATCCGGATTAGGATTCCGATGGGATTGCAGGTATTAAAGAGAAGTATATTTGTATTTTATTGAACTGTTGTGCTTGTATATATGAATAGTTTTTATCCCACAAGTTGCATTATCAGAATATATAAGACCGCTGAATATGCTCAAACCCTAGACATTTTAATTCAATCTAATTCAAAGTCAGAAGAAAAACCACAAAAATGTCCGGAATATCCAAAATTTTCCGAATTGCAATTACCTAACTTCAATACACTTTAATTTCACACAAAAGCAATCGACTATTGATGTAGTTTGTGATACTTAGTGTGAAGCACTTCCTAAGTTAATCTGTTTGTAATTTGAATATTTCACTTTTGCGTTAACTAACTCATTTACCTTATTAGAGAAGCGACTAATTGAGCTAAACGTTGTCGAGAGCGTCACTTGTTCATTCATTTTTCAAAGAACCGAGACAAACCGACACTATTGCCTATATATATTGAAAGCAATTGTATTAAATTGATACCAACTCGATCACAATTTTTTACCGTGAAAGTCATCCCTAATGTTACAACCGACGTTTTTTTTTCGATTTTCGGATTAAATTTTTCAGATGCGTAATTGAAATAACAATATTCTGTATAGGTATTTATAATACATGAGCGCTATATTCGTCAAATATTCCAATCTATCAAACACTTCAATATGCATACGGCACTACTTCGTTATGTTAGTTCGGCATTGTTTTCGAGCCGTCCAGGCCAACAACGACTACAAGCGGGTGCGCACAACTCCATAAATTGCTACCAAATAGTTCGATTACCAGGTCGGCTAGGGCAGCTGACATTCTCACTCACAGAAAGCCGGCCGTATATGTACGTACATATGTCTTAATACCAGATAACGTGAACTGTTTGTAGTGGTGGTAGAGTGCCCGATTGTGTTCTTAGTTTTGTTGAAAAATTCACTTAGTTCCAACTCAGGTCAAAATGATTTTCAAAGTTCATGCACTGCGAAGATTTCCTAATCTATTCGCAGAAATAAATCCGCAATGATCAAGCAGTCCAATGAGAATTCATTTGGTATAAGTGCAAATTCCTATGCATGTGGAATTCTCGAACTCAACACATTAACTAAATCAAATATATATATCACGCTATTGGCATTCAATTCGTAAATAGTGTGAATCCAATTCTATTTCTCCGCAAGTGTGTTAAATTGTTATTAGGCCTGTAAGTTTAACCGATCGACCATACTGTGAAGTTTCATATCAGACTCGCTGTCTTTCCGTGTTGACTTTAAAATCTTTGCTGCAAAACTCACATAGGTATGAAATATATTTTTCTGGAGAGCGAGCGAAACCTCTATGAGAGTTTGGATCACAAAATATTTTACGATCTCGTTCCTCGACATAAAATCACCAAAAATGACTATGATAGAATTCCAGACATGCTTGTTCACTTCAACAAATTGGTTCTTGGCTTGTTTCTCTCACGTCAGTGATATCTACGGGAAGTTACAGAAACCTCAGAATATTTTTATTTTCTTTAAAGTTCGTTTGAAAACTGAAATGTGTAGGGTATGGTGGTTAAAACTATTTAAATGCTTGCGTGAGTCAAAGAAGGCAATACAGCATGTGAGCTGTAGCTGTTTTTATCCCAATTTCCTGCATTTGATCCCGCTTGCTTTACAATATACTGGCTTAATGATGCTCACACATTCAATGCCTTCAATATTAAACTAATCACTTATCCCCTATCAGCCATGGATTTGATAATTGAATTGATAATTCTTTCAGTAAAAATAGTTGTTCAAGGGTGATGCAACTCTTGCTACCTGTATCTAAAGTATAAAATGATTTTCAACGGGGAACTATTTGTGATACTATGATACTTGCTTCTCTCTAACTACTGAATTTATTGTGTGGTATAGTAATACAAGTGCTCCGAAAGCATGTGGTGTAACAATTTTTGCTTATGTCCTTCCTGACTCCCACCTGACTATGTCATCCAAAAAATACATCACTCTTGTTTTTCTTTTAATCGTGTTCACTATACTATATCGAATACTTTATGTAATTTGAGCAATCACAATAAACCTAAACATGTTTTCATGTGAGCTTCTATTAATACAAGTCGGTTGACTAATATTAAAAAAATATTCCGGGACATATTTTTTATTTCTGGATTGTCATCGTCACTTCACGTAGCTTATCAAAAAATATTCAATAGCCTACTTATTAAATGCATACGAACGAAGCTTTATGAATGACAGTATAGATAGATAAATAGTTTATTTGAATACTCCATAATATACACGAATATAAAATGAAGAATTCTGGAGGGCAAGCAAAACCTTTAAAAAAGTTTAAAACATTAGAGATATCATGTGCCCACCCACCAGCACACAGGTAATTGCTGTGGAGCTCGTGCTCAGCGAAAGTTGTTAGGGGTCCGGGGAGACCATGTTACCGGTACTGTATAATATTTGATAATACAGCTGTGTCTCGGATCATTCGGTATTTCAATTCACGTTGAGACTTGGACATGAATCATCATCGTCACAGGACATGGAAAAGCTATAGTGCAGTACCGGTACAGATACTGGTAAGTTGCCGTGCCGTTCCACAGTTTAGGCTTAATTCATGATATGATTTTGGAGGGAGGGGTTTTTCGTATAAAGCGGTACCCAGAATGCAATGTATTCATATACTTTGAAAACCGAATGAGACCGTCACGTTCTTCCAAATCTCATGGATTGCGACAGTTACAGGTGCAACTCAAGAGCTTTACCTGCTCCGCCTACCATTTCATACAATCTGATCTTTTGAGCAAGCAAATACTCATTTTTTTGTTAATAGTTGAATGAATATTGTTATCTTATGCATTTTGCCCCTCAAATTAGTTAGTTACGTAATCAGTACGTCATTGCCGCTCATCGAACTTGATCACCCGACGCAATATTGCATATTTCACTATGAGTTTGATTATACAATAAACACAAATAAATGATCTAAAAAAAATGGGCTGAGGAGGATTTGTGAACGAGTAATATTGCTAATATATTTTACAATAAAACGTGATTTTGAAACATAACTAACATACAATCAAAAAAATATATATACATAGTTACAGGATAAAATTAATTTCGCACTACTTGACAAAATTCATTTTATTATCTAACATCATTAATATGATGTAATATTTAAAATGTTTGTCAATACGCAAATCCTAATTTTTGAAAAGTTATAAACGTTCAAAATAATCAATTTTTCGAATTCATTTTTTGTTCTGTCGATAAGGAGGCGCGAACCTCCAGTATGTAAGAATAACTTTACTCTAAGACGCCAGGGTTCCAATAATTACACCGAATATTTCAATCCAGTATTCCAACATCGCCACTTAAACTACACTTTTAAGATGATGGTTCTGACATTATAATATCTTTGAGGGCGTAAAGAGGAACGTAATCTGGTACCGTACTTTATTGAAAAACAAAAATAGGCCTTGAATAATGCAATAAATAAAATGTAATAAAATCTTTCAGTCATCTAATGCAGGCGTATCCAACCTTTTTTGTGTCGCGGGCCACTTTCACATGTGGAAACTCATTGCGGGTCGCAAACTTAAATATATATATCAGTTCTGATTTACGTTAGAATTTGCGCGTCGCTTCACAAAGGCTTGGATTGCACAAGGCTATTGCGAATATTTGAACACAATATGCACGCGATTTTACGCAGTGACTAAATGTGAGAAATTTTATTTAGCGCAAAAAATCCAGTAGAGAAGATATTGTAGAGTACATTTTTTTTATTTTCACGGTGGCGATAAGTATGATCAAAGCCTACACTAGGGGTGGCCAAGCTGCATTCGACCGCGATCAACTAAAATCTTTGAAATGGCTCGCGATCGACTGGTCGGTATTGAAGTCACACATGCAGATAACTGCACACACGCATACATAAAATTTCACCACTGCCAAGAAGCTTGGTTCTGAGGGCGCACTCTTGATGGAATCGTCACAAAAAAATTGTAATTTTTACGTTCCATTTAATTTGATTATGTAATTGTACTCGGAGTAAATGTTTCATCATTTATTTGAGATTTATTCAAATCATATAGAATTCAGATATGAGGCCCGCCTAATTTTTAGTCGTAAGTGTTGAAAATTCTTCAAAAAACTTTGCCAAGTACACATGTATTATCACACTACGGTTGGAGCGAGACAATAACTTCCGCGTACCTCCTTTACCGACGAACGTGTACGCAGTTCCGCATTACTCGGAAGTTATTAAAGGGTCGTCCGTCGGTCAAGGGCAAAGCACCCTTTGCATTTGTTACGTGTAATATGCTCTATCTCACCGGTTTGCACAGACTCAAATAATTTATGTGTGTATCGTATTTTGCGCATGTACAGTACTGTATTCTTCCTATAGCAATAAACTTTACAGGCGCTGCATGAAACTAGTTCAAGGCAATTTTGCGGGGTATTATATATTAAATTCACTCAATGACTCCGTTTTACGCAGATAAGCCACTAATTACGTAAAATAGTTGACTGTGAATATAATCAAATAATCACCAGCAATTCATAAAACAATGAGGGCGGGATGGAAATGCATTCCCGGGAGTTGTCGACCAAAATCCAGGATAAAAGGTCGGGGAAACATCAATCAAATTTCAATTGACATCGGCGAAGACCTCAATGAAATGGCGGAATTTTGCTAAGTGTAGTTTTTTGCAGGTGCCAGAATTTAAAACTGTAGTAGTGGGGTTCAACATTGCTAATGGCTAAATGCGGATATCAGGATACCGGTACGTTAGCCACTAGTACCACCGTATATATATATATATATATATACTAATACGGTACCACTAAGCCACTCTAGCAGCAGAACAGTGTTAAGCTTTTTAACGACTGTACTTAGCTTTCTGCTATGTGATTCTCACTTTGATGTTTTGAGTATCCAAACTTGTATGGCGGACGCTACGGTAATGAAAGGTCCTGGTATTTAAAAATTGAGTCTATTCTTCCCAGGGCCGGATCATGACTTTTTACGTTTTTAGAGGCCCTACGAGAGCTGTGCTCAAATATACGGACACGTCACAAGGTGTCACATAAAAAACGAATCTTTTGAAGTCCACAGAAATTTTTGAAATAAGTAAAAGCCTTCTGGCAGAAAAAATCAATCTTTAACCACTGAAACTTTCAAAGCAATTGGTCCAGTATTCGAAGAGAAAAGCGATTTCATCATGACGAAAGAGAAGAATACTAACAACAAGAGAGCTATGCTCAAATATATGGACACGTAGCGCCACCCAATGGCAATAATTTTGATGACGTCATAGCGAAAAAAAAAGTAACAGCCTTCTGGAGAAAAATTTTATCTTCAACCACTGAAAATTTCAAAGCAATTGGTGCAGTATTCGAAGAGAAAAGCGACTTTTTAAAAACGTGTCAAAGAACAAGAACAACAACATAATATTGAAACGATCGTTATGTCCACTACGTGTCCAAAAACAACAACATAATATTGAAACGATCGTTATGTACACTGACGTGTCCAATAAATGAGCAGTAGTCATTACTGTTTGAAGGCCAAATTATGAATAATTCGCATATTTTTTGGAAATCGTTCCCATTCCTACAAACATTTACAGTATGAAAAAATTTATTTTAACCGGGACAATATTGAGGTCTGAGTCGTTAGACCAATTCGAATTATTTCATTAAACAATCAGAGGCCATTAAAAATTCGACTATGAAAATTTCTGGGGTGCCTCTTTTTCTTGATGCCCTAAACACGTGCTTATTTGGCTTAATAGTTATCTAACCCCGTTAGCCTATTGACATATTCGGAAAGTGGTGACGAAAGATTTAAATTAATATTTCTGGTCGTGTTGAATATCTCAAGCTCAAAGTAGAAGTTTCACATCGAACACTGAATTTTTGTCACATGCATGACTTTTAATAACGCGATGGGGTTTTACTAAAATACTTCCATTTGTCCGATATACGCAGCATTCTTGCAGCAGAGCACCGGTTTTCAACCAGTTGGCCATGACCCACTTCTGGGCCATAGAAACACTTTCAGGTTAGCCACAAACCTATTAAAGATTGTCAGAATTAACGATAAATTAGTTAAACTTCGATTGTTGTAGCAATGAATGGTGGGTGCTGCTGCTCTTTAGCTGGAAATTCTCTTTTAAATAATAATAATAACGTGGAAATGTCTATCTTTGCGAAAAAACTTTTTGTTCATTTTGAAGTATTTCCCTTGAATGGGAAAGTCGGGGGGCCATAGATTTATTTGTGCAACTGATGAAAGAAAAGAGGTTAAAAACCATTCAGTAGAGCGATCATTAACTATCCTAATCCTTGAGAACTTTGAGCGATACCAGGATAAGATTAGCGAAATTGCTTCGGAACCATTGTGACATACGAGGCTAAAATTATAGTGTCAAGCATCACGCTGCGGTTAACCGGGTAATTTTACCCGGTTAAAGTGTTTTACTTTTAAAAAAAAGTAGAAATCGAATGATCACGATTAGATAGCAAAATTAAAGATAAAAAACATTGAAGAATAACTGCGTGTTTTTCTTTTCTCAATCCCTGAATAAAAGAGAAAACCCGCATCCAACGAAAGAAGCCAAAATATAACATTAAAATGCCATCGTTATTACAAGCTACCCAAAGCCTGTCTCAGACAATTCTCGTTTAGTTATTTCAGCTCTTTGTGAACCGATTTTGATAAAGTGTTATTCGTATTAAGCTCTTCGTATCCTAATTACTTATCGATCTTAAGATCGGTAAGTATGTTGATAGGTGTTTGTCTGTTAGATACACGCGATATCTCACGAAAGCGAATCCGCTCCAAATTTTGCATATGCATTCATCACATCTCGGATCAGAAGCATATTGATTTTGGATGAATTATGCCGTATAATTAGCGAGTTATTAATTAGTGATGGGACACAAGGTGCCACTATGGAGTAAGAGCGCTGTTTTGGGGATCCCCTAACTTTCGATCGATAAGTGTTCGTCTCTGACCGATATTCTCGTTTTGAATTTATTACGTCTCTTTCCAACTAGAGTCAATAAGCTATCTATCTTTTTCGATATCTAAGACAAAATGAATGACCGTAATTATTAATTAATCGTCTATTTTCGATGATGATTTATTATGACCTTGTGATACTATGATTTAGTGTTCCGCGGAATAAAAAAATGTTGAAAACCACTGGTTTAGATTGATTTAAGGTTAAGCGTTAATGAATAAAGAGGATTCCGAAAATAAGCGTCAAAATAAATACTTGATTTATTATTAGGAAATTCTATCCGCAAAGAACCTGCAAGATTCTCGTCGCAACATGTTTCTATTTGTGGACTTCAAGTACTGCATATCTAGTGATTGTGTACAACCTATTTCGTTTCACGCGCGTATGCAAAGCGTGGTTATGTGTCTGCATTATATCGGACTAAGTGGCAAATAAGATTTTATGAATGTTAATGAAAATTACTACATGATTAAGAATTGCAACCTGTGTAACTCCGGAACTGATGATTTTTAGAAAATTATAGATGTGAGTAATGGCAGGACACTCATTCAAAGAATCAGAACATTCCTGCAATTTCAAAAGGTGATCAAAGGTGTTAAGTTTCCAGAAGCAAAGACGAAGATTTAGAAAGGTTTGTTAAAACATATACAAAATGGGGGAAGTCCTGGGAATAGCCATAAAATATTTGTGGCGATAGCAGAGAAATTTCTCCTCGTTTTTACCCAAACATGCTGCAGAATTCCCAGCGGGGGTGTAATTTCAGTAACACGGGAGGTATTGAGGGTATATCTACACAGTATATCTTGAATGAAGGCTAACAGGTCCCAATCACCTTTCGTTTAATTGCAGAACTCGACTGCCACCGATGCGAACTACAGTCCAAAAACTGTTGTGTCATTCCTGCCTGTGGAGTGGCAGTGCTGCCAACTTAATTTCTCAAACACAACAATAAGCATTTATCTATATTTAATGACCACCATACAAATTTGCTCAAAATCTCTAATTTTGACCAGACGCCTATTGAACTCGCACAAAAACATACTATCAACCAATTTATATTGGGCCAATTTATTCATATTAGCCATTAGGGTGCATTAGCATTATTCTCAGGTATCACCTATGATTCCAAACGTTTGTTTCCATTCTCAAGTCAGTGACCATTGAAAGCAAAAAAGGATTACCATAACAGTAAAGGAATTACATGGTTTTATTTAAGGAATTAGCACCTGTTTTGATTTTAGGCTTTTTTGCACTTCTTGGTAACTTTTTCCTAATCTGGCGTGTTGGTGTCTCAACAGACTTCATGATTTTTTTCCCAGATTTCTCACTTTTTAGAGAGTCATCGCCATCCTCTTTTGAATTTAAAGCATTTTTCAGTTCTTCAATTTTCAACAATCTTTTCTGCTTTGCAGAAAGTGGCGTGTTATCTACAGATTCCTTCGATGTTTCAATAACTGAATTATCTTCATTAGCAAGCTCCGTTCGCTTTCTTTTACTTGTACTAGAAACACCAACAGACTTTAGTTTTATATTTGACTTCGTTGGAGGACTTTTGAAAGTCACTTCTGGATCTTCCAGGTCAACAACCATAACACCAAATTCCTCATCATCCTAAAGTAAAAATTCATGAGGAAACTAGAATGGTATGTTATCATAAATCATACACGAATAAGTAAACATGATTGATTATAATATCAGCCAATGCTTAATGAGCATCATGTAACTTGCAACATCGAGATAATTGGGTCTACAGTGACTTTCAAGTAACTATTCATTCCCATATCAGACATGGACTGTTGACTAGAGGCTGTAGAATAGACGATGAAGTTGTCCCATTGACCTATGACATACAAGTCGTATCTTGTTCAACTATAGAATTTCAATTATCATTATCCTCATTTGAAACCTGAAAGCTAAATAAGATATTCAGATATTGAAAAAAGCCAAAACTGATAATGTACATATTTATAAATCGATACTTTTTGACCTATGAAACCATGATTCTGCACAATATTAACAACTCAAGTTAATCAGCATACTTTGGTCATTGAACTTTTTGTATCAGTAGACTGCACTTTAGGTCCATTCTCCAGTGATGTATCACTAGTTTTATTATCATTTGATTCTTCCTTCTTTTTTATATTAGTTCCCAATTTCTTTGTATTTGAGCGTTTGCCATCAAAATCTTCACCATCAGAATACCGATACTCCATTCCAATGGAATCTGAATTTTGGAAAAAAAATCATTTTTACTGCAAGTTTCGAAAATATGAAATTGGGATATTAATATTTAGATGAGGAAATATGTTGTTAAATGCCAGTTGACGCTAGCATTGAAGCAGTTTGAGCCGACATGATAAAGAAGCAGCTCTGTAGGTAATGGATGAAGCGTTGAGTTGAGCGTATGCCTTCTCAATTTATACCCTACAAAGCTAGAGTATCCTTGCTTTAACTATAATAATAGACAAAACACTCAGCATACAATCATTTTAATATATATGGTACCTGGAATAGGCTCATAAACATCTGCTAATTCTTCAGGAGAAGCACGGGTTCTTTCAGGGGAAACAAATGAGTCGTTTACTTTAATCTGTAGATAAAATACAAACAAGTTGAAATAATATCTATTGATAATGAAAATAAGACCTTTACCATTACATGATCTGATGTAATATAAACCATGTTGAAGAAATCTATAATTTTAAAAAGTTATCCACAATACGGAACTACAATACACAAATACAAGCTGAGTAAAAGAAATCTGATTGTAGTTTGAGGACAAGGTATTTTAGCAAGTATCATAAAAATGGCATTGTTGTCCTACATTCATAACATCATAGTCTATATCCATCTCACGAAGCTTTTTGTTTAATAGTCCTCTTCTTTTTCGTAGCCTTTTTAATTTTAACTGGATCTGTAAAAAAAACAGTGAGGAATTACAATGTCAACGAAACTAAAAATCAATGTGGACCTGTCAAAGTCCAATTCATTGCAAATCTCGAAGCAGTTTTCTGCAATTTAATACCATGCATTTTATTTTGGCAAAGATGACTATTAAGTTTGATCAAACCTTTTCAGGATCAGTTACATCTTGATTGTGTCTCTTGATATCTTTTGTTCTACTTTGAGGTACACGCTTAATAAGCCTCCAGTTACTGAATGTGTTTGGTTTCACTTCTTCCAAAGGAATAAGTCTGCCTGCAATTTTTACCAAAATATGATTTTCACACAATTTTAAGCATGGTTACCAAAATCAGTGAAATAGAGATATACCGGTACTAAAGATAATGCAAAATTGATAATACTATAAAGTATACTTACATTTTAATATTTTTTGGAACATTAAATAGTTATTCATTGTTTTAGCTGCAATTTTTGCAACTTCTTCAAATTGAAATTCAATGAAAGCAAACTGTCTTGACTTCCCAGTCTGAAACAAACAGTGATAAAAAATAACTTCCTGGAACAGATGAAAATAAATATACAAAATAGTTGACGACCAACCTTTTTGCTCCGAATCAATTTTAACCTTGTAACTCTTCCAAATTGAGAAAAATATTCATACATTTGTGGTTCATAAAACCCAAGTGGAATATGACTGAGAAGAACAACTCCCCGTTGATTCCCTTTTGCTTCTAATTTTTCCTTCAAAGAGAAAATTGTTAATGATATTAATATTGTATTAGAGTGTAACAGACCTGAATTTTGATGGAAATATGGTTGTCAACATTGTGAAGATAAGTTGTCAACACAATGAGACTCCAATTATTGCTGTGATTTTGATTTGATTGATGAGTTCATTGAGGCAACAATTAAATAGTTAACCACATTATTTTAATTTAATCTAAACATATTCATAAGTTTAATCCATGATTTATTTCGAATTGGATGTTCAAAACCCATTTTACATGTATAAATCACCTTCTACACACACAGTCATGATGATCATATTATAAGCGTTGTTACTTACTCTTCTTGCCCGAATCTTGTCTTTGAATTCTTCATTTCTCTTTTTTTCAAGTGTGAGTTCTTCTGGCGTTCTTTGAGTTTTCTTCCCCATTTTACAGATTACAGGTCTAGCATATAAATTATTGAACTGAAGACATCAAGAAATTCTATGATATTGAATTAGAATAAAATAATGTTTGGTGAAATCTTCACATTTATACACACAGCCATGCGTTACTGCATTAAGTCAAAGGTTAGGTTATTAATAACTACGACAGGATTTAAATATTTATCCTGGGGAGAGGAAAGCTGATAAGACCACTTAACCACACTGCCATATGGCGAACCACTGCCTCTCATCCGGTTACCATTTCATGTCGGGTATGGAATTAGTTAGTTAATCTATTTGTTTTCGAAAGCATGGACTTGATGAAGGAAGCCGTAACCGACCTGCGGTTACATAAACCACTCTACGGCGGCGAGGAATCCAGCAATCCTTTCGCACTTAACCATCCCTGCGTGGGATTCGAACCTGCTAACCCACGCAGAAAATTCAGAGGTGCGGTGGCGAGCGTTTTCCTAACGCTCAGCACGGTGGGCTACACCACCACACAGAAGTACCGGTACCGTAAGATGGTGGGGAAGTTAAAAGAAATTGATTTGAATGAAACTTTAATCTGTTAATTAGTCACATCGCCGACCAGCGTACGGTACCTTGGTATTTCCTCGTTCAGTCGTTGAATAAGATGACGGTTGCTTACTGACAAAAGTTACGGTACCACTACTCAGACTACTAGAAATGCAGACAATCTGAAATTTGAATTTACCACACAGTCTGACAGTAGCCAAATGCAATATCCAGAGTACGGTACCAGAGGTAAGGTACGGTACCAGAGTGAGCTAAAAAAGGGTTTGGTATGGTAACTAATTACCGACGCCGTACTTGTACGGTCCCATAATTTATATGTCTATGCATACTATGGCAATTACATAAAGCTTAGCTTCAGGACAACCGTAATGGATCTAATCCAAGCGTTCAAAACTAATTGAAATAGGCTACACGTCTTCAGTGCGCAAGGCGAAGCTCGCTGAACGATGGCAGTTCCTCTGGACCCACAATAACCACACGCGTACATTTGCTCAATAGTGCCTCCGTGTGGAAATATACCTTCAGGATGCTTTCCGAGTTCCGACCACAGAAAAATTGATCCTATATTTGCAAAGTTGTTGGTGCTTATTATAATAGTGTTTTTGGAAGTTGGCGCTTAAAAACTAGCAAAAATTTTAAACCCAGTCCCAACCACTGTTTGCATAAAAAAAATACAGGGCGCGGTGTCAAAGGTCAAGTCAAACATTGGGGATTTTGTATTTATATTTACCAGTAGCCAGGCAGCCAAGGACCAAGGTACGCTGGTCGGCGATGTAGCCTTGTATAGTGACCTGTGACTAATTTCAACTATGGAAAATACAATCAATTGACTGTAATGAAATGTTTTGTTATTTATGTATACTTGGTCATTGTTATTCATTTATTATTTTATGTTTTTTATTTATTGCATACCGGTACCGGGTACCGTAATCCACATTGTGGAATCATAATTCCCGGTGAACCCGGTGCCGCTAGTAGCCTATGATCTGGTGGAGTTAACGATACCGGGATTTGGTATAATAAATAGGCAACTTTTTATTGTTTTTTATTCAGTTCATTACTAACTTTGATAAATAGGCCTACCGGTATCACCAATATCAGAATATTTTTTTTCCAAAATACCTGAGGAAAATTGGAAGAAATACAATCAATAACAAGGTTGCTTCACAATCTTTTTAATAAGAAGATTACTTTATGACAAAGATATGGTAAAACTCACAGAAAAGCTAGTGCTGGCACGAGCAAGATCTAAAAGCTTGGGTGCTGTAAAGAACCTAAACTGTTGGTAAGAATCTGTATAGGCCCCTAGTCATTCATTAATTTTGTAAACTGGATGCTGAATATACTGGATAGAATAGCAATGTTTCAAATTTCTATAGCCTTAGATACTACTGTACCAGTACTAATAAAAACAAGTTTTAACTCATTGCACAAATCAAAAGTGATTTATAGCTAAATTGATGTTATCTTTTTCAGGGGCAGTGCTCTTTCAGATGTAAGTATTTTATGATACCTAGTAAGGTGTATAAAATAAATCATTATTATCACTCTCGAAATATTTCACATTTATACCAGTGTAAAATAGTCTTGATTAGTTCCATTTGACTTGAATTATCTTCGGAATCTTTTATAGTGAGAGTTACTTAGTGGAATTATACATAAAATTGTTAGATGTTATCGATTCTTGAAGAATTTTGTAGATTTTACTGAACTCGTCTAAACTGACTTTTCCAAGCATGCTTTGCTTTATTTACTTCTATCCATATGGAACCTTGAGTGTCTTTTTATATTGGAGTTTATAGCTATACTGTCTCATTATTAATGTTTTGTAGATTACAATTGTTCGAAAAATGCACAACATTGAAGTGATAAACGCCAGGTTAGTTACATTTCTCGTAAATTTTTGTGCTTATATCGCATACCGGTATTTATTTTTTCTGCAGATATTTTACAATCCGAAAAATTTCATTGGATTGATTCATTTTGATGGATTCATTGGATCTCATGATTTCCATTTCATTGGAAGTTGGCGCTTATTTTCAAGCATGGTTACAAACTTATCTCAATTATTTACTTTTAAAAATTTCCTGTTATTAATGTGTAACAATTTAAGTATCTTATAGTGGATTGAAATTCTTTTTTTTATTTTTAGTGCAAACAACATTGAAAGCCTTCAAGCTTTATCGCATTGCTGCAATTTGAAAGAACTCTATTTAAGGAAAAATAATTTAAAGAATTTGAATGAAGTTCTCCATTTGAAAGAGCTAACAGAATTAAGGTATCTTTATTGAATATTAGTTGTATGTAACCTTCTCAATTATACATATACTAATAAATAGGATTATATATGTAATAGAATATGTTAAAAGAAACAATAATGATAATTGTATGTTTTATTTACTTATTGGGCACAAAGAGGATCCATGTATGAATATATATAGTACTAAGCTTACCTTAAGTTAGCCTTTTTTTTTAGGATTCTTTGGCTTTCGGACAACCCATTTTGTGATGACATCAGTAATACAAAATACAGACTAACAGTTTTAAAAGTGCTGCCAATGCTTGCTAAGCTGGACAATGTAGGTGAGGACACATTATTAATTCTTGTCAGAGGTTGATTTTTATATACAGTTAAAAACAACCCCTGTCTGCTTACCAGTTCTAGAATTTAAATCCAGTCACTTTTCTTTGCAGTTGTCACTGCTGAAGAGGTAGAAAAAGCAAAAAAGGAAGGTGATGAATTGACGGAACCAGAAAGCATCCCAGAAGAAACAAATGAATCAAAAGATAAAGCTATTCCTGTAAATTGTTACCTCGTAAATAATATTGACAATCAAGAAAATACAGAATCTGATAAACAAGGTAAGTTATTGTTATGCAAGAGAATCTAATGTTACAAACAGTTCTCGCCATGACATGTTTTTAGAAAAAGAATCAGAAGAATCTAGACTTTCACCATCTGAAAATCAGTATTCCGGCTACAACAAAGAAAATAATCACTGTCCAGTGGATGAAACAAAGTTAGTATAATAAGGAAAACTTAGTCTGCTTTCCATACCAGAGCGTAATAGGAGTATTGTATCAAATAGTAATGCGCTATGATAGTTGAGGTGGAACATAGGATGAGATGCTGGTTGAAGATATTCATGCCTTTTACTCTAAACAAGTCCAGTAAAAGCAGTCACTCATAATATACTATGACATTCAATGAGCTACAATTTTTGCATGACCGAAATTTTCCGGTTTGAACCTAGGATGCCAACACAATTTAAAGTCCAACCCACCCACAAAAGTTGTAACAAAATTTTGTTTTTGCCGGTTATTAATTAAATTATACGAGATTTAGTTCGTGTGAAAAATCTTTTTTGGATATTAGAAAGTTGATAAATATTTCCTAGTCGAAAAAACTTGATACACAGCCGATAACATATACTGACTACTTGAATGAACGCTTAATTAATGACAGTGAACTGAGAAAACAGTTGGGATTGAGACCATTACCACAACAACAAGAGATTGTTACAAGTAAATCAACAGCTCGAAATACACAAAGAGAAACATTAGGACAGAGTACAGCTAGTATCAACATTCTCTCTGCCACATTGTCATTGGTAAAAGAACTGGATGAAGAAAGCTTACGAACATTGCAAGATGCTATCCAAGACAGATTGCACAGTATTCACAGAGAAGAAAATATGAGTCATGAGGTAATGAAGGCTTTTTTATTGACTATGATAGTCTAGAATTCTGTGCCCTTGCTGGGCAAAAGAAGTTGAAACAGCTCTCTAATCAACATGATTTTAAAGTAGTTGTATGGGACAACACCAAAAGTCAATTTTTTTGTTCAGGAAAACCATGAAGATATGACACAAGGGGTGAATACATCACATGAAACCATGCTTGCAGATTGAAATAATCAATTGCGATCTACGGACATGCTCTATATTGGAAAAACTGCTTGTTCAGGCAGGCAAGGAGATCATGACAACCTCACTGTAGCTTATAGGTGTATTCATATATATTTTTATATTGTTCCGTCTGTCTCACTGTGCAAAAATATTTGCGTTCCTACGATACTTGCTGCTTTCGAAATGCAGTAGTCACTTAATATCTGCTCTGTAAATATAATTGGTGTAGACTGGAACTGTTATTGAACACAACATAGCTATCATGATAAATAAGCATATCTATTTTAAATTGGGGGATGTACTGTTGAATGTTGAAAATGGAATGTAATTTGTGATTACGATACTTTTTAGCATTCTTATCAATTGCGCTATCATTTCATCTGCTTGCAGTCTTCTTGTCCATGAAAAACTGCAAAAGAATAAACACTTTCATCATCACGAGAGACTTCGATTGATTGTAATAAAAGGGTTGTATGAATGCAGTATACATAAATTGCTGGAAATATACCTTTCGAACAGCACCGAATGCAATTCCAAATCTGTCAGCAACTTGTAGTTTGTCAGAAATCCATGATGGTAGTTCGGATTTGATGTTCATTTTTGCATAACGATGATCGGCAAGTACAATGCAGGCATGGTCATTTCTAAAACAAAAGTTTTCAGTGCTATACTGTCTGCATTAAAGATTCTCTAGGTGTGGATATATTCCTTTTTGTGAAAGAGGAAGCTTTGGCAGAACCCTATATTGCCTTGTTTTAACGCCTTGTTTCAACATAAGAAGATAAATCTTGATTATAAATTTTATCATGCCAATATAATCATGCACAGTAGTGCTTTGATCCAAATCAGGGTGACCGCGGCCGGGTATGACTCAAACTGTGTTGAAACGGCCGGACAAATATTTTTGTCAATGCAATACAATAAATTCACAAAAGTTTGGAATTCAATTCATCCAACAATAAAATTTATCTTTTTTGAAGACTTGAATATTAAATTCTATCTCTATCGCAGAATATATAAGTATAATAAGTATATTTTGATTTTCCCGCAAAAAAATCGTACACAAAACATAAACAATGAACACACAGAAGAAACTGGAAAATTCTTTATGAAGGTTTAATAGATCGAGAACATCCTAGTAAAACAAATATACAAAATTTCTATATCTATTCAACTATCCTGAGTTTGGCTGTTTGCAAACATTGCTGTCATGAATTAGGAATGTTAAAAAATCCACTTTTTCGGGCCAAAAATATGTACACATCATGTCTGCTATGTACCGTTACGCCGCGTTGGAATACCGCTCATGTAAACGACCATGGACTGCCTGCGGTACCTTGGAATTCCATGAAATTTTAACATAATTTAGATAAAATAAACAACTATTATCTGGTACTTTTATGAAGTTCAGCGTTTATTTGCGACAATAAAATCCTGAAATAGTCTCAATAATCCATAGATGTGACGCAGATCAAAAGATTAGAGATTGATATGTGGTCTTTTTCCATATTTATCACAGTTATCATCCAAAAAGTAATACAATCCTTATGAAAAAAATTGGCATGTCGGGCAGTACTAAAATTCCAATATCTTCGTTGTTTCTAGACCGTTTTTTATAAACTTGTCTTCTTATTTTCACTCAGATCTATCACATCACTGGCGCAGTTTTTATTTAAATCGGATGAACTTCATATTGTTTGTAACATACCCACATAAATATCCGCATTTAGGCAGTACAAAAGTGAGTGTGACTTGTGAAATTGCAGCATTACGCGATCACAGTACTGTTAGCGCAACATGCACATTCGACGTTCATTTCAAAAACAGTTTCGTCGAAAGCACGCGCCACAAGTATACGAGTGCATCATTCGCGGAAAACGTTTCACACCAGTAGATAATTTTAGTCTTTTTGTCACTGCTATTTCTAGACTTATTTTTCATTACTACTATTAATACTACAACTCTTAAGGAGGCAAATGATGATTGACTTATTTGATCCATACTTATATTTTCCAAACACAACCCAAAACTAACGAATAGCATTCAAAATCGCAAAAACGAAGTACTAGTTACAATCAAGACTGAAAATCTGATCGGGCCCGCTGGCCGTAGTTTGGTGACCCCTAATCCAAATGATACATAAAGAGTGACTGATACTAAAGTTGTACCTATGGCGAATGGCTCTTCCAATGGATTGATTAACAGCTTTCATACACAAATTCTCATAATACGACTGTCCAGCTGACTTTGTTCCAACTCTAGGCTGAAATGATAAATATTTGTGAGTTTGAAATAAACACACTAAAGAGCTGCGACTCTAGGTCAATACTATCAAAGAAATAAATTAGTGGATAGGAATTCAGCAAGTAGTCACCAGAAAGAATGGTAGTAGCTAGTCTGGATGGGCCAAAACCTTATCGAAGATCTCACATATATGCATTGTAACAATTCAGACAAGCCAGAGTTCTAAATACAATCATGAAAATTCAGAACGGTTTGTTCAGGTTGACCATGAATAAGAAATCAAATACCTATGCACTTTCATCGACGATGAATGCCGTCTAAATAATGATTAAACTAACTAAAATTATATTTACTAGAAGCGTTTTAGCTATGCATATGAGATCCAAACACTAAGCTTTTAGAGAAAAGAAAATTTTCAAGATATTAAATAACCATATTTGCATCCAAGTATGCCATCTTTTCTTTCAATTCTGCTGAATACAAGTTAGGATATGGTAATCCAACCATAACAACACATCTTCCCAGGTCATCAGAAAAATTAATTCCTTCACTCATTTTCCCCCCAACAACACTGAGTAGCAGAGAACCTAGTATCAACACAGATTATTGACTCAGAATATAAATCAGGAAGAGGTGCATGTATTCTATCTATGATTAAAAATTAAAAGGTTACCTGTAATCTTATCGTTCCCAGATTTTGTTCTCATTATACATGTTGAATATTCATTCAATATTTGATCAACTTGACTTGTTTTCTTTGGTTCACGAAATATCTACAATACATGAAGATATTATTAATCTGATTCTGTGAATGAATGCTATTTCTAGAAATTGACCAGTGTAACAAGGCACAGATTTCATTGACATGTTGTCACTGGAGCAAATTGCCTAACAAAAACTAATTTCAGTGCTAGCTACTGTTGATCATGTGGTCAGTCATCTCAAGACAACAGTAATTCAATATTCCTGTGCAATTCACAATATATACAAAATGCTAAACTAACACAGCTTGCTCCCATCGTATTTTCAACTCAGTAGCTCGCAGCACTTCCTCTGGTCACCGGTAACTTCGCTCAGATATCAGTCTCATTTATTTTTCAGTGAGTACCTTGTTTCAGTGAGTATAAAGCAAACTTTATATGTATATCCTCAAATACATCTCTTTGTGAATAACAGTAATAAACATATATTGGCATAACAAACACCAAACCTTTTTCTTTAAAGAAATTCTTTTTAAGATTTCTGTCTCATTCCATCTAGTATGAACAATCTTTTCATAATCATATGATGGAAAGAAGCAAACAATTCCACCCGGTACGACATTACATAGATTACACAGAGTTCTTCCAAGTTCATCAATCTACAGACAAAAATATATTGGAATTCGCCAGACATGGATAGAGGAAGAGTCAAAATACTTATCTATGTATACTCAGTCAATGTTGTACATCAGGGTGGTCCAAGGTTGTCGGCTCTGCATATTTACACTTTTATTGTGCAATCACATAGTTATCAGGCATAGTCATTCTAGGCTAATAGAATCCGCATTCAATTTTTAGTTTTCTATGATGACTATATTGTTAGCATATATATTCCCGACAAAAAAGTTAGTAAGCCAGATAACAATTTAGACTTCCAAGCACATCATTCAACTTCGCTAGTTTCCCCAGCTAGCCATAACACTATTTAATTCAGTGACATTAGTGATGACAATATATCAAAAGATTTTTCTGATTAATTTTATGACGAAACAACACAAAATGCGATTTTTTGATTACTCTCCGAATGTGACACGGGCCACATGTGGCTGTTGTACATCATAGGAAATCTATATTGATCTTGCCTCTAATAGCATTAGTTTGTCGCGACATATTTCTGTCTCATCATTTTTTTTTAGTGACTTCATATCGTCGCTCAACTGAAATTTTTTTAAAAGAGATATTCCAATGCCTGTGGAATATGATGGCGAACAAAACAAGAAAAAAAATCAAATATTTTATAATATTGAATTGAATTATTACGAGGCAGAGTCATGCTCTGAGTTAATTTCATTCATTCATTTTCAGTTAAAAATTATGATGATTTTATTTGTGCAAATATTTCACAAGAGAAAATAGTATTCTAATTTGCAGAATACACAATATTTATCAAAAAATTGCAATCACTATCATACTAAGAGTATCCAGAATTGAACTGAAACGAAAAAAGTATATCTTAAACTCATCTTACCAGTTTAAAATTCATTCTTTTTTCAAATGTAAATTCAAATTGTGTTCCAGATGTGCCGGAACAAACAACAAGAGGTAGAAGCTGATCTTTATCAATAACATGTCCACATGAAAACTCAAATATTTTGGTGCTTGGCACACCGAGAGGTGCAAGTAACTGGTTGACAAAACTAGACGATGGTTGCATTGTCCCACCGGCAACTATCAAAGAACGGCATTCCTAAAAACATACAGCAGTATACAGAGCTGAGAAAATTACTATTTACGGTAAATGCTTCTTGTAATTCTATGGCACCCCAACAGATGGCCAATGCATACAATCGTTCTGTTTATAAGCCAAGCAGGTATATGGAGCTTAGAATGGGCCACTAGGGTTAAAACAGATTTTCTCTTAGTCCCAGGCCAACCCTAAGATAATACAACAATGCTTGCCGTTTTGCACCCAAATTCATTGATATGTAGTAATTAAGTGTGAAAAAACATTCCAATGCTAAAATTTGCTCAATAATTACAGCATAATATACTTTTTCAACTGAGTAATGAAAACTCTTCAACAGCATGTGAATAACATCTTAAATTTAAACTTACATTTACAACATCTTTAAAATGTGCTGCTGGATTGAGTAAAAGGAACTTAATTGAAGCGATTTCCTTAACATCTGATTGGTTTAATGTTTGGCCATTTTGATGTTTTAATGTCGTTAATGCAATCCTACCATCGGCATTCATAGAAGTAAGAGATGAAAGAAAATTTTCAATATGCATAAGTGGAGATCTCATCGCTGGTTGCATAGAATCCGAGTTAATATCTGTTGTGTTCTGCTCTGTGCCTGAAAATATACATTCGCTGCTTTCGTTGCTGGTATTAAATTTTCCTACCCAATATCTAGGGAAATATGATAGATTGAACTAACGTTGAATAAAACTTTGACCTAGTTGTTACTTTTTTGGTACTCTATTTTGAGAGATTTGTGTGTGAAAACATGGATTCTCATGAATATGAAAACTGGGTGGTATTAATAACGCTACAGTAAATCTTCAAGACCACTCCCACTTTAGAATTTCTACTCGAGTTTTAGTCGCATTAGCCATCTCCATTTTTATTTCAGATTTATGTAAGCATTAATTTATATAAATTTTGCTTTCCAAGCCACTATTGGTCTATCATTTCTATTTCCGAATTGGAAATACGAAGTCATTCGAAAGTTCTAAATTTTAGATTATTGTATACGAGGAAAGATGAGATGCAAAGTTTTTTGCAATAATACTCGACTTGGCAGATCACCGAAAAAAAAAACGTGTCACTTTGTGACTAATGGGCCAGTGGTTCTTCATACACTCTTACTATAATATTGACAACTATGGAGACTTTGATCTAACGTATGTTTTATGACAGATTGTTGACTACAAATTTACCTTGTACTTTTTTAGCATTTGACAGGAATTTTGTTAAAGAAGAACTTCCTTGTTTCAAAACTGATCCAGAATTTTCATATTTTTCAACAAACCCATTCAACTTTCGAGATATCATGCTTCTTTCACAATATCGCAAAACCTGGTAAAATATAATACAAATACTTATACGGCACAGATAGGGAAGATTTTGAGCTAATAATGTGACAGAGTACAAATTTTCTAGTTTTAGTATATATGTTCTAATATAGTTCTGGTATTCAAATCAGTAAACTAAGAATTTTCATATTTATTCTGAGGGAGAAGAAAACTAATAACCTAATCATATGGCAAACCACGACATCTCATCCAGTTACCAGTTCATATCGGGTATGAGAATAGTTAACCAGTCATTAGCTTCAGATATATGAACTTATTCGCAACTGTTTAATTTTGCAAAAAATCTGTTGCATTGCCAGAAGTTTCGAATTGAATGGGATAGGGTTTGTATATTTATCCTGGGGGAGAAGAAAGGCTCAATCATATGGCAAACCACAGCCTCTCCGGTTAACAGTCCATGTCGGGGATGGGATTAGTTAGTAGGAATGGGACGAGTCCGGCATTACAGATATTCGACAAATCCGAGTAATAGATCAAGGACTCGAATCGAATCTGCCGAGTCTGTGATGTCATAATGGAAAAGTAGAAAAACACGTTTTTTGCCATGCTACAGCCACGTGCGCTCACAAACATACGTTGTAGCTCATTCCACCGTTAATTCTAAGCAGCTATTTCAAAATTCTTACATGCCAATATGAAAAATAAAAAGGTTTTGACTACAATGCTTCTAAATAATTCCATATACTTCTTACTATGTCGCGTGCGCAGATGGTAGATGCCACTCATCAATACAATGTTGTACATCTGCTTGCAATTTAGTAGTGCATGTAAAAATTCTAAAATTCTCCATGTTTTACATGGCACCCTTTTTAGGGAAAAGATTGCACGTAATAAACTCGATTCAAAAGAGGTATTGATTAATTTCCCCCTGGGTTGATCCAGATCATGTTTCATTTATACAGGAATCGATATTGCACTAATACCCACGTGTATTTGGTTTTAGTTTGGTTGTGGCAGCATCAGGCGGGTCAGATTGAATTACCCAACGAGCCGGATTTGGCCCGCGGGCCGTAGTTTGCCCACCCATGAGTTGGGGTATGTACTGAGATCTAATGAGTAAAAAGTACAAAAATTGGCGTAAATTAGTAAAAGCAGGATTGATTATAGACTCGGTAAAAACGACATGGACTCGAAATCGAATCCGAAAAATGGGTGGATTCCACTCGAATCCGAGTCCGGATCCGAATTCTGGCCCATCCCTATTAGTAAGCCAGTAACTTGTTTTCAGATGCATGGACTTGATGGTGGAGGAAGCCGTAACCTACCAGCGGTTACGTGAACCACCCTAAGCGACGAGGAGTCTAGCAATCCTTTCTCATAAATAACCCCACATGGGATTCAAATCTGTGGACCCACGCAAGTTAATCAGACATGAGGTTGAGAGCGTTTTTTTAATGATTATCATGATGCACAACACCGCCGAAATGAAGCCATACAAATCTCCAAATCAAAATCCACAAGACAGATTGTAAAAGCCACCAATTTTCAATCAGATTCCAATCAGAGCACTTTTGCTCCAACATACATTATAAAGATTAATATTATCCAAGCTAGCTTTAAACAAAAAATTATGAATTGTCATCAAAGTTGTTTGTATTTGTCCCTTTCTTTGAATTCCCGAAGATGTATTCTCATTTCCTCTTATGGATTTATGGTCATCCAATATACCTGGGTCAGAAAAAAATTTTGTTCATTTATGTTTATGCCTTACTAAAAAACATTAACTCTAAATATAATATTACTCGCCTGTTGCAGACTGTGAAATCCCCATAACAGACATAAGTTTCCTCAGTATAAACAAAATTTGTTTAACATACATCAAGTTTTTTGCTTTGAGTCGCTTACTGAACTTTTGTGAATATTGGGTTAGTTGGCTATGAGCACGTAGAACTTGAGCACAAGTTACCTGAAATTTGAATACAACTCATTTAGGAGCTTCCAAAATCAGAAATATACATTTCATAAAAAAAATTGAATAAACCCAAGACATTTATAATATGTGATCCATATAACAATAACTAAATTGACTTTCCGTGAAGCTTCATTAACGTTTATCTTTTTTTACCTTAGGTATCACTATAAGTTGGAACATACAGCAGTAACCATTAAATATTCTGGGTTATTTTGGACATAAGTCTATCCAAACAAATAACCGGCTAACCATTCTCCCACCTGACATGGACTGGTAACCGGACGAGAGGCCGTGGTTTGCCATATGATTACGCCATCAAATCGACTTCCCTCACCTCCAAAATCAATATGCAAATCCTAATTATTACATATTGTATGAACAGAAACCATATCTATAAAACTACTTAATGCAACTAAGACCAACCAAATCGAATAACAGTTCATGCTCCATAAAAACACATAAAAACTAAAAAATTTAAATCTTCACAACTCTAACCTCAATACTATGGATGTTGCTGATTGTATCAACTAAATTGTGTGCTTCATCAACAATAATGACAGAATCCTTCAATTTGATTCCTGATGCTTTCCTTGTAGATTCATGAAGCAATGTTTGATATGGAACAACAATCAATTGTGCTAAAGGAATAGCCTGTCTAAAAAAACAGTTTGGTAAAAAAGAGATTTAAAATGAAAGATTTTTGGAAAGTCAGATTAGATATATCTCCAATGGAGTCCAATCTTTTCAATCAAATTTTTATCAGAATTTGTATATCTCAATTGTTAATGAAAGGTAATCACTGCATGATAATTTTTAAACAGTGTTTACTGTTAAAAAAAACTCTAGTACAATTCTGGATAAACAATTAAAATGATATCCCACAAATTGACAATATTAAAAAAATAATAAATAAACCATCTCTATTAATCCAGATAGAAAACTTTTACCAGGGTCTGATATCACTATAAGAAAACAGACAGCTTGTAAACAGACGAACATATTATTCAATAACACTACTTTTTACTGAATTGTTTTTATTTTTCCTACCTAGTAGCATAGTATGGACAAGCTGTAATTTCCTTGCCAGATTTTACAATCTCCTCAATATCTTGTACTTTCCCAAGAATTTTATCACTGAGATCATTTACATTGGATGTTGTTTTGAATGGACATGTGCTTTTAGATTTCTTCTTCTTGTTTTCATTTTCTTTGTCTGAATTTTAAAAGGTAATAGAAGCAAAGAATCAAATTGAATATTAGAAAGAACTCAAACAGTACACTCCACAGTGTAATCTGAAAAACCCATGTGTTGTTATGTATTTTTCTGCATGTGTACCATTTTGGAGATGCGGAATAAGAAGCATGGATAATGACTGCCTCAAAATTTCAAAAAAAAATAGTATAATGCACTATAGTTTTTTCCCTCGAATTAGATTGAGCTTAATTTATTGCATCCTAAATCTAAACAATGAACGAGTTTTCTCACATTTGGTTTAGTAATTTTTCATGTAATGTGAACCATAAAAGGTTCCCAACTAAATATGGATATATAAAAAAATACATAGATGTAAATTACTAATCAGTTAAGTTGAAGATAACATGAGTTTGAAAACTACTTTATTTACCCTCATCTTTTTCCTTAGTAACATTTTTCTGCATATCGAGACATCTTTCATTCATTTGTTGTACAGAAGATAATCTTCGCACAGACTCATTGATACAAAGAGATTGACGAGAAGCAAGAGGAACAACAGTAACAAAGAAGTTGGAATCATCTGATATAAAACCCTTCTTTGATTAATACCAGGAAACAAGGCATAGGAGAAATGGATAATACACCTCGTACCAAAAGATGTTATGTATGAGTGAGTAGAGATTAAATTGTAATTTTTTTCGTGAATTCTTCAATCAAATGTTACATTACGAGTGATCGCAAGTCCTAAAAGATACAAATAATAAACTTGCTGGATAAATTAACTATTGAACATATTATACATATTCTTACCATTCGACGTCTGACTATAAGGAGATTTCTGTACTTCACGAATAAATTGTGTAAGCTGTGAATGTGTTCTGCTGCAATAATAGATCTGGAATGACAAAATGAAGTGTATGTGTCAACAGTCTAACAAATTACTATTGTCAATAAGTCAAGATACCCTAATGTGTAACAATGCTAGTAATTTTGACTCATTTTGATAGAATGTCATTACTAGTTGCTATTCCACTACGACACGGTATCTCAACCAAAGAAAAATTCCTCCCAATGAAGAAATTTAATAGTTTTAGGGAAGAATATTATACTTTGTATTTGCATGTAGCAATACTAACATTCTTGACTTATTCAGTAATACATATTTATACACATAATATAAACTATTTAAACTGTAAAAAAGTCAGATTGCGAGTTGCACATGATCCATTAGATATTGAGAAAACAAAAGAAAAAAAATGAAGAGTTTCAAAATAGGCAAAGAGAAGAATGTAGCAAACAGGATTAACAGCTGAGTAGGAGAAGAATCATTTTCAGCAATGCTATTTTATTTTCTGGGTTAAATAACAAACATAAATACTACAATTTGCATCTTATTTCAATATAGTTGCAGTCAACTAGACACTGATATAAAAATTCAAATCTATTTTTCCCTTAAAATATATTATTTACTTTTTGAACACAACTGTCTTCATCTTCTCCATCATCAATTTTTTTTTCATTCTCATCATCGCTGTAATATTCATCTAATACAATTTCTGTGTCATTGCCCACACTGTCATTGTCACCAGCGCCTAAAATATTTATGTTGGAAAGTTGAAAAGGACCAGCTATATTTTGTACAGAAAAATATAGTAATGAGTATTGTCGAGTAAGTTGTTATAAAGAACTCGACTCACTTTATATTTCTTAGTTACATTTCACAATTATGCTATTATAATTATATTACCACAAAAATGTAAATGATTTGCATAGAATGAATTTTGAAATGTTTCAGGTATTGCTTACTATGAAACATTAGTTTAAAATGTCTCTGGCTTTTCGGTGGAATAATTTTAAATGTAGATGTATTGTTTTATATTCTATAATATTTGATAGATTACGAAGTGAAAAATAGAGAAACCTCAAACATATTACCAGTTTGATTCTTGTCACGGTTTTCAAGTTCCCTTTTTGCTTCTTCCATGAGTTGTAGAGTTTCATCTTGCTTCAGCTATATATATTTGGATCAAGTACAGTTGTATCGAATCAAAATGACCCAGCAATTAATATATCATTTCAAATGCCATTATTAGTATATTTTATTATACCTATCGTACAGTATAAAAATATTGAGCTTAGCGGGAAACTAAAGACACCATTGCTTCTCAGATCTCTTAAGATCAATGAATTTCCAATTTATCTGTCCAGAGCAGAACCAAATTATGAAACTTCTAGAAAAGAAAATTTCAAGAAAAAGAACATTACTTTAGTGTTTATGCATTAACTTGTAAGGTTGCAGCAGAATCATACAATCCATACCTTTGCTCTTAATTTCATGTGATATTTTAGAAATTCCAAACTTCGGACTACTCCGTTACAGATTTGCATAAGTTATACCGATCGATATCGAAGGTTTCCATTACAAGTTACTGGCAATAGAGCAACTTCTGTACTTTTCATTGGGTGATATTTCGCTTATGAGAACATTTTTTGTATGTACACTTTTGCAAATTTTCATTCCATAACTTACCATTCCTTTCACATATTTCATCTTTTTCTTGCTTGGTTCATCAAAAGAATCTCGCTGTATTCCGTCTAGAATTCTTTTCATCTTTTTGTCCCTTGATTGTAATTTCTTAGCAACATCTCTCATTTCTTTTTCTTCATTTTTTTGCTCTTGTTTTTGAACAAATTCTGTGATCCAATCGGGTTCTTCAGAAACGTCAGTTGCTTTTGTTGGAACATCATCATTTGTCTGAGGAATATAAGGACATATATGGAAAAATAGTGATGGAAATAAAGGATTCTGCAATCATAACAATGCCATATTCCTTATTTTTTATTTTACTTTGATTATTTCCAAGTGAAATATTGTATGGTCACAAAATGAAACGAAAAATTGAATGAAATGGATCATCTACCTATTTATCAAGACCTAAGCAATTACTGAATTAAATAAAGAGATGAATTGACCATTATTAAAATCAATTCATATTTTGCAAAGTAGGAAATAGTTTGTTTTATCTATTCCATTTGTTGATCTGCTAAAATTTATTTTACTATACGAAAACATTGAATACTGAAATACGAACTTCTGTTACTGCAGTTCCCTCTTCAAGGATTCCTCGAATTCGTTTGTCATTATCCTGGAGCCATTTTAAAGCTCCACAAATGATGCTCATTGATTTCCCAGTTCCTGAAAAATATTCCTATGTTCATATTTTATTTTTATTCCTGTGTGTGGCATGGATGATTTTTCGCAACTCATTGAAATTTTGGTGAGTAAATACAATACAGAAATACCGCAAAATTAGAAGTTCTTTTGATTGTCTCGACACAGAAGATAGATTATCGAATCTCTCAAAGACTAAACTGCAATTCTATTGTTCATCTCTGCATCTGCTAGTAGCCCACTGACTGGACCATGTTGTTTTGCGATATGACTTCGAGAAGGAACATATGTTTGTATGTTAACCCTTCGACATACGGACATATAGCAAACGTCAGAGGGAAAATTAAAATAAAGAAACAGAAATATTCTATTTAGTCAATCACTATAGTGGATTATCATCACAAATATTGCCTGCTTACAGACTTACCAGTGGGACTTTCGAAAATACCAATTTTCTCATCTTCAATTGCCTCATAAAGATTCCTCATAAAATCTGTTTGTATTCCGTAAGGAACGAATGGGAACGGAAAATTCTTAGGAGCTTCCATCACAAGTTGAAATCAAATATCAGTGCACGGTTTCAATAAGAATGCAATCAAGAAGCAACCTCGGAGTTCAGTCGAATTCACGGACAAGGAGAACGAGCGGAAAGGTACTTTCCAGCATTCAAGGGAATCACCGAATCCTTAAAGTTCCCGCCACTCAATTCTTTAGCTCAGCACATGGTGGCGTATTTTAAGACTCTCTCCAAGAAAAGAAAAAAATGTTTTTTTTTTAAAACCATGACTGTGATATCAAATGTATGCGAGTAATTATTATTACTTACTAAAACATGATAATGGTTACATTGAATTAATATCTCGTTCAGTCATCAAATTATAGCTGAAATGACCAAATGTCGTTATCACAGATTGATGTAACCGAACAACTTTCCCAGCAGTTGGAGACGTTTGAGATTAGATTCATTCCCGTTGTGTGTTACTTATGTCTTACTTATAACAAAAACAAACTTAAAATAACGCGATGACTAACATATCAATATAGTAATGTGTATTCGAAGACTGATTAACATAAATATTCATGGGTCTGGGATATTCAATACCTACGTTTCGCTTATCCTTCCTCACACATATTCAATTCCTCATGGCGAACCAGTCTACCGTCAGACGAACAAGCTTGGTTGTCTATTGAAAGAGTTAACTAATAATTCGACCCAGATACATGGGCTTAGATATAACATCACTACGCGCATCTGTCATGAAATCCTCAAATGATTGCTGACGTTCAATGAATACTAAAACTGGCGTGGGTAATCTGGCGCATGCATATTTCCATGTATTAAACCTTTATAAAGGGTTTGCCAGTTTCCCCGATATTCCCAATCTTCCGTGTGTTCATTGTTTGTGTTTTGTGTATGATTTTTTGCGAGAAAATCAAAATATACTTATACCTATTAATAATAGGCTATTATTATACTAGAAACGTTGATCTGACCCACACTGGCAAGAAGTAGGTGTGAATCAGATGAGCTCTCTTTTCGAAAGAAGAATGCATATCTATTCCAGCGTTGAATGTTGACCACTATCAGTTGGCTACAGCATCCTTGCCTTATTATACGCCTACAAATCGTCAGCATAACAGAGCAGGACTAAATACAGTTAGTCTCGCGTTGTAACCCAAACTTATACCTTCAGTGAAATCGAATATTACCAGTATTAAGTCAAATTTAAATGACTGACGCTTTTTGACAGTATTAAAGTTATGGTGAAATGCTATTTAAAGGTTAGGCGACTGACGCTTTATTAAAGTATTGTAGTTACAATGAAATTCTATTGGAAAATTAAACAACTGACGCTTTTTGGCAGTATTGAAGTTACGGCAAAATGCTATTTATATGTCTGACGCTTTTTAACAGTATTAAAATTACGGTCATTTAAGTAGCATAACTTCAATGCTGTTCGAAAGCGCAAAAAGCATGGTTCAAGCCGGAAGGTCTATACAAAAAACCTAACCACAGAACTTCCCGCGTGATATGGACAGTAAGACAATGCACCATGCACGTATACCATAATTTTGAGATCTGTTAACAGAAGAATCCATTTTGCACAGCATTGTCCAGTGAGAATATAAACCTTAGATCGTCATATCAACCTAACCAAAAGAACAAGAAAACATCACTCCCTTTGTTTTGAATTTGTTGGATTTAAGGAGTTCAATTATCAAGCACCAGGACATAGCATTAGTGTCTTTTAGTTGCTTGTTCACGATGAGATGGGACAAGTTTATTTATTGTGCAACCTTATGTGAAGTTGTGAGTGCGGTAAAAGTCGAAAGACCTTTTTAACCTGTATCATATCTATCTAAGCATATCAACATTGCTAGCTCCGCATATTCGCTTAATTCTGCTTGGAAACCCGTACTTGTCCACAGGAATCAGCAGACCCCAGCTAATCAATCTTAAGCTATCAAATTGAACTGTAAAAAAATTTTCTTTAGATATTACAAGAAAATAAATTCATAAAACAAGGATTTATATCAGTCCCGGTGGACGTATTGTACTTAGGTAGACATGGCATGATTGCATGTTTCAAGTTCGAAGTCCTTGCTTTTCATGACCTGAATCTTAGCATTTTCCTCAGAATGGCGATATTCTTGCTTGCAGCGAACACATTGTTCCCATCAGATGATATGGAAAGCTGTTAGTGGCAGTCAGCTCAGAGAGGATCCCCAAGGTGTAGATCACGAAATTTACTAACATCGTAAAAGCAAGCTCTCACAGTCCTTCCGCCAAAATATCTTCCATTTAAATCCACAACTGCTTTGATCGCAGATTCAAGTCTTTCAAATTCTATAAATATTCTAACTGCTTCTTCTTCTTGTTGTCCAACCATTTCATATATCATACATCTGTAAATAAAAATTGAATTCACTGACAAGGATAAAATGAAACAAGCCAAATGACAGAGAATTATAGAATTCCATCTTGCTTCAAAATCTAATCTTAAAATAAATCCAGTTCATAGCAAATAAATAAATAGTAGATCTAATCAAACCGATGGAATTGCGCAAACTTACTTTCTAACTTCCCCATATTTGCTGCATTCTTCCGATGTTTCACCTTCTAATTCTTGATCAACTTCTCCAGGCCCAACCATGTTACGAAGACAAACGACCTGTAGATTGAGCATTGATAAACATAGAAAATATGCCTTATTTATACCATTAACCAAATGTGAAAAAAAAACAGAAACAAGTAAAAATACCTTTGTAGGATTCTTTAACAAATTAGCTACACTTTCTTTTTCTTCCTGTTCCCTTTTCTTCTCTTCTTCAAGTTGTTTTTCAATTTGAGAACTTGGTATGATTTTACCTCCTCGTTTACTTGTCTTCTCAACCTATTATAAGACAACATACCAAAAGAGAGACTTTACTTTTAGGAAAGCTAATGCTTCTTTCCAGATGATTCTATGCAATCATAAGTGTTGCTCCAGGTCAAACGATTGGCAAAAAGGATGTACTTAAATGGCTGCAATCAGGGATGAGCAGCCTTGAGCATTTTCTGCACTATTATATTGCAGTACGGCACACTATCCAAATTCCAAGAATTCCCTCCATTTGGTTCAATAAAACAAACACTCCATGCGTCTCACAAACGAGGGGCGTGTGGCACCAAATCAGATCATGCCATGCTTGTCTCAATAATAATCTAAATTAATCGCAGCCGTCATGTGATCAAAATTGCCGTTTTTCGGTAAAAACTTTCGTATGCCAGGATAAAAAAAATTTTTCTTCTGTAAATTGGATTATTTTTTCCCCGGGGAATTCAATGATGACGTTATTAGATTGCGTTTTTTTGTAGTATTTTGTGCAACTGCCAACTTCATTATACGATATATGAAAGACAGCAATGTACAAACGTCTCCCAAAAGAGGGGTGTCTGATCATCTGTAAAATGGGTTTCTCTGTAACGAGACAATGTCACTTGATCTGTATAGTGTGCTGTACTGTATTGGTAAACTTTTGGAAATATTTTCTTTTGTGATTCCCAAAAAGATTTTACACTAAAAATAGCCCCAAATTACAATTCTCAACTAATAAATTAATCTTGTTTATTTCATTAAATTTTATTGAAACATCTTTGTATCGAACACGGAAAATGTGACAAACCTGTAATGCATGACTGATGCCCCTGTTTCCTTTTCCAAGACCCAATCCTTCTTTAAATCCATATTTTGTCATGATTTTGTGTGCTACAGAACCTGCCATATTTCGTGCAAATTGTGTTCCAGCTCCACCTACAAGTAATGCATCAAGTGTTCACTATTATCGAATAATTGGATAGGAATTCTTTTGAGGAGGAATATCAATTAAGTAAAAATATTATAATTCCCTAATACTATTAGTGAGTCATGAAGGATAAAATTTACTTCATATAGTCTTCTAAAAATAAAATCTGAAATTTCTCTCTACATAAATTACACCCTGTTAAATTTCAATCGACACTGACACAGTTTCTATATGGCTAAAAATGAGGCCTTGAATACACAAACACCTCCTAAGCCAATAAGTATTTACTGTTAGTTTAATGAATTGGACTAGAATTTTCGTTTAATATACGGCTTGTTGAAAAATGAAGATATTGAAACCTGCTAATGCTAGAGGAGGCGGTGGAGGAGCAATTTCAGCCTTTTTATCTTCTTCTATAAGAATAGTTGGAGGTGCGATTGCAGCTTTACTTCCCTGGGTCATTCTGATACGTTTTTCTCGTTCGTAATCATCATCTTCTTCATCCTCGTCAGATGCAGGTCGTCGCGAAAATCCACTTCCTGGCCCACCAAACCTACCTGTACAACAACAATGGTTACATATATAATATTTCGCTTTCATGAAGTCATCATCAATGTATGTTGGTGCCATAAAAGGAGTCAGTCTCATAGTTAGCTGACTGTTTAAGCCCACAGTAACTGAAGTTCACATAAATTAATTTCAAGAGTGTAAATGATGGTTAGAATATGTCTAAGCACATAATATTTATCTACAAAGTAACAATTGCAAGCATGTCTGGAACCTGATCCAGAGTGGGTAAAATATGAATTTTCTATCACTTTCCGCATTCAAAATCCCCTTTTTCTTAGAACTATTTCAAATTGATGTGTATGTGTATGTCATTCAACTCCAAGAACTTCGAATATTAATTGAAGCACTATAATGTCAGTAAAGATTAGTAGGCTTTTGATTACTTTTAAACTCTTCTTTAGAGTGAACACAAGATATTTGTGATCACTTAAGGCTACTATCCATCAAAAATTATTGATTCACTGATTCAAGAAAAACTAATATATGGGTTTTAAAGTATTCGCAATATCACGAAAATTGTATTAATCCTACCATGGGGTGCTCGATCATCTCGTCTGTTATCACGATCCGAATGTCTTGAATCTCTTCTTTTCCGTCTGTCCTCCATTTCTCTCTGCCTTTCCTCTTCTCTTTCCCGCTGACGTCTTTCTCTTCTTTTTCGTGTAACTTTTTCATATTCATTCGGATACCTAGGATCGTACTCATCTTCAAATTGATCAAGACTCTCTCCACCAAGAAACGGACTAGGCTTTGTATCCACTAGCTATATCATTGAAATGCAAAAACGTTTAAAATATGTTGCTTAGTAATATACGAACTTATGAAGATAGAACATCTATTCTAAAACTGCACAGCTCAGCAGCTAGAATCACGAACCAATCGGTAAAAGTACCTGGAAATTTTTTATTTAAAAAAGAAATAATCCACAACTTTAAAACTAACTTTGTCATCATGGCTGTAATCAAGCTGTTCTTCTGTTTTTACTGCTTTATTCAAATTAATCACAGGAGCAACAACAGGGTTCCCACTTCGAAACTTCTCATGCTTTGCCTTTGTTAAAGCTGCCTTTTTTGCTTCAAGTTGAGACTTTAGCATTGTGAAACTGGAAGACCACCCGGTTGCTTTTTCACCTTGATTACTATCCAAACCTAATCCATCATAGAGAGACATTGTTCTTGCGTTTATATATAGGCCTATTCTGAAAACATACCAGAGAATGAAATTATTTTGGACATTATGCAGTTATGTGTTACAGAATCACCCTGCAAGTCGAAACCGTGTTGTCAAAATGGGAGGAACACTCTTGAACATTGAAAAAAACATTTATGGTCATACAATTCGACAAGTGCAAGTATTCTGTGGCGTCTGCAGCTGCCGCAAAACCATGGCAGTATTTCCATACCATGGCCGCTACAGCCAAACCTATGGCTACTGACTTTTTAGCTGCCACAAGCACAAACCAATGACGAGCTGCCGTTACCGCGGCAGCAAATTGAAAGCCAATGGCAGACCACTGTGAAGCTAGTAGCAATTTGACCTTTGTGTGCGGCGAAGCGGAAAGGGTAATATTTAAGGCAGAAATGGAGGCGCGTGTCAGAATCTACACCCAAAAAAATGAAGATAAACGAAATTAGCATACTATTATGGGAAATATGTTTATAATTTGGGAAAAATAACAAGTATATAACCAAAATTAAGAATAAAAGCTAAAAGCTCGATTCTAAAATGAAAAAGGCTTAGGTTCTAGTTGTGTGGAAAACTTCAGGTAATCTTCTTTAATGGGAAATAATCAAATCGAATGCCTCTTGTGCGGAAGGGTGTGCTGCTAGGCTTTGAAAATTGACTAAATTAGCTTTTTTCGCTATACGTAATTTTCCAAATAAGGTCATTTTCGCTATGAGAATACCCCAGATTCTAAAATAAAAAAGGCTTAGGTTCTAGTTGTGTGGCAAACTTCAGGTAATCTTCATTAATGGGAAATAATCAAATCGAATGCCTCTTGTGCGGAAGGGTGTGCTGCTAGGCTTTGAAAATTGACTAAATTAGCTTTTTTCGCTATACGTAATTTTCCAAATAAGGTCATTTTCGCTATGAGAATACCCCAGATTCTAAAATAAAAAAGGCTTAGGTTCTAGTTGTGTGGCAAACTTCAGGTAATCTTCATTAATGGGAAATAATCAAATCGAATGCCTCTTGTGCGGAAGGGTGTGCTGCTAGGCTTTGAAAATTGAATAAATTAGCTTTTTCAGCTATACGTAATTTTTCCAAATAAGGCAATTTTCGCTATGAGAATACCCCAGATTCTAAAATAAAAATGGCTTAGGTTCTAGTTGTGTGGCAAACTTCTTTAACATAAAAGAATCAAATCGAATGCCTCTTGTGCGGAAGGGTGTGCTGCTAGGCTTTGAAAATTGACTAAATTAGCTTTTTCAGCTATACGTAATTTTTCCAAATAAGGCCATTTTCGCTATGAGAATACCCCAGATTCTAAAATAAAAAAGGCTTAGGTTCTAGTTGTGTAAAAAACTTCAGATAAACTTCTTTAACATAAAATAATCAAATCGAATGCCTCTTGTGCGTAGAGTGTGCTGCTGGGATTTGAAAGTTGCCAAAATTAGCTTTTTTGACTTTTGTAAATTGCATAATTTTGTTTGTACCATTTTTATAAAATTATCGTGTATTAATGACACGATTGCACATAATTCTGGAAATTTGTCATCTCTTGAATAAAAAATTAATATTTCGCGCCACCAATATAGAAGAGACGTTATGCTGATCTTCAAAATATCCAAATTACGATATAACGATAATGTACGACATATAATAACCTGACTTCTGATTTCAGCGCCAGTGAGACATATTGAAACAAAACAGTTTTTACGTTCTGTTTATTGCATGTGTTGAAGAATTTGCTTTATACTACAAAATGCATGTGAAACTTCTTAAATTACTAAGACATATTATAATGAAGTTTAACGTTTGTTACGTAATACAATACACAGTTTGAAACGAAGTAAAGCACTTTTACGGCTACGAAATGTTGTAATTTAGTAGGCTGGTTTTGAAATATTTTTAAAGTTATACAAAAATGCTCGGGGCTCTTGGTTGAATTAACACTTTAGCCAAATAAGCAGCGCGCATAAAGCATCACGGAATGGGCACCATATAATTTTTTATCGGTATCACAGTGTTTAATAATGTAAATCGAGTTGGTCAGACGATTTGGACCTCAACTCAATGGCTCGGTTGATATTGCTTATTTCTCTTAGTTCGTGTACCATCTTGCACCTCTGTATAAATGTTTGCAGGCATGAGAAGTATTTCCAAAAAATGTCACATAAATTGAACATAACTTAGCTTTTAATTGGCAGTTATTACCGAAACCTATGCAGGTGACATGGAACACTCGTTTCGTTATATTTTCAAGCTTATATGAATACGTAATCTAACATTTTTTGTCAAAATATTTGTCCTGATCAATTTTATCAGCCGAGTATATTTAATTTCGACAACGTACTATGACAAATGAAACTGCATAGGCGATCAAACCGCCGGGATGCTTTCCACTCTGTATCCTAAGTTGCCGTCAAATATATTTGAATTTATTGCTTATCGTGATGTACTTCGTGATGTATTTCTTCCACAGCCTGTCTACAAACTTAATCATTGTTCTCTGTGTGGAATTTAGGACTCGCCCATGTTTTACGCCACCACCCTTCAATAAGCACAAAACTGTCATTTCACCCTTCAATGAGCAAAAAAACGAGATTATACGCACCGCTGCGCAAAATTAGAAGAAGGTTTGCTACTAGCTTCACAGTGGTCAATGGCAGGTAAAATTTTGCTGCCGTAACCACGGCAAGTGGACCATGAAGACAGGGCTATCCCTTATGGTGACAAATATTGAGTTAGTTGGTTAGGATTTGAGTAGATATAATTCCGCATGATTTATACCGGTACTTATCAGCTTATATTAGTAGGGTGGCTTAGCCACTTTGTGGCCATTAACTTCATTGATTTAATAATAATTAATGCGGAAAATTTAACGAACCGTGGCGATATTCCACACGCGCTTTCGTCCACTAGTCCTCGTAGCTCTGCAAAATCCCACTCAAATTCCATAAACAACGAAAATACGACCAAAAAAACGACCTAGGGAAAAAAACGGACCAAATTTCTATGTCGTCAACTACCCATTGTCCTTTTGAGAAAGCTTGGAAATCACTAGAAATATAATAGATAAAATGATGAAACTTGGCACGTTGGTAGGGTTGTGTTTCCTTTGACCATCTTTAAAGTTTCGCGTTTGTGCAATCATGTGTGCAATAGGGCAGAGCCATAATGGCTCTGAATCACTGAACTGGAAATATATATTTATATATCTCTGTGCTCTGAATAGGGGAATAGACCTCAGTCATTCAAAACCCATCCTACGCGCGAAATAGAGGTATAAATTTATTGGACACGAAATGGACATAACGATCGTTTCAATATTATGTTGTTCTTGTTGTTTGACACAGACTAACACACCTAGTGAAAATATTAAAAAACCGCTTTTCTATTTGATTACTGGACCAATTGCTTTGAAATTTTTAGTGGTTGAAGATGAAATTTTTCTCCAGAAGGCTATTACTTTTATTTATTTCAAATATTTCTGTTAGCTCTGTGAGATTTGTTTTTGTTTGCTATGACGTCACCGAACGTTCTGCGGTCGCATAAGCACTCGATTCTTCTGATCACGTGCCATCGAACGTCGGTGGTTCGTAAAGAAGTCCTTGCTGTTTGCTACGATTTTTCCTTACGCGGTCTTACCGGTACTACTGTACTGCAATAAGGTTGGTTTTCCAGCAAATCTAGCCTACCGTATTAGTTAATTTTGATAAGAGCAAAATCGGTTACACTGAACTAACTCGTATGCTAAAAGCGGGGCTTGCATTCCCTGTTATAACCACGACAGTCTCTGCGCTGTACCGTAACCGTACCGTCTTAGCGGATGCTGGAATTGAAAAGTTTTCTGTGGGGACGGTACGGTACCGCCTTAGCGAAAGTTGGGAATTGAAAGTTTTTTATGGGGACAGTATTGAAAGTTTTTTTATGGGTGCGATACCGGTACCGGTAGACTGTCAGACTTAAAAACAAACCCTACCTAATACAATACATACCCTACCTAGTACCGTAATAGAGTAGAGTTATCAGTGAAAATAAGAAGAGTCTATTTTGTCGTAACTTTGTCAATTTTACCATAGCTTACCGAATTCATTTACTTGTAGTGCGTCTGCAGGGAAATTCAATTATTGTCTCTTCTTCTTTATTAATGCAGTAATGAGAATGTCTGTACAATTGCGATACTTGTTCTCATATTTTGCTGTTTTGTTACGTTTTTTCTGGAAACACCACAAATGCAGAATTATGCAAAGGAAGGAGCATTACAAACTTTACAAAAAATTTCAACATGCTGACATGTGCAGCAGGTAAGTGTAAGGGCTGAGCATATCAAATGTTTAATAGTGAAATAAAGTCAGTTCATTACTGGTGCCATAACCTGATACCTGCGGTAAAATTAACGTCTAACCTAACGTATATCTTTTTATTCTCGCAGCTGTCATGTTTATTCTTTTTTCATTACAGTTTTGCTGGAAACAACAGAAATATGCTACGAAAGAAGCATCTTAACTTATCCGAAAATTTTTAACATGTGGCGCATGTAAGTCTTGATGCCAGAGCACACCAACTTCATTTCATTTACATGTTTACTGTTATTTTATTGCAGTCAAATTACCTTAGTCCATTTTATTTGTATTCCTGCAAGCTGCAATGTTTATATTCATTTTGTTGCTTTTTTGTTACAGTTCTGCTGTAAACACAGAAACAACAAATATGCCAAGAAAGAAGCATTACAACTTTTTCAACAATGTTCAACATGTTATGAAATATGGTCGCGGTTTTATCAATGCAAAAAATATTTGCCGGTTTAACAGCGTGATGCAATTATTGCAAATAGTTTCCGTGTCCATATATTTGAGCATTGCTCTCTTGTTTTGACTAGATTATCAGCAGTAGACGATAAAATAATAGATAAAAACAAAATAACTGATTATGAATCGGGAAAGCAAACATAACCTAAGCAAGGTTTGAAGCGTACAAATTTTAAAATGGAAAAGTATTGATAAAAGAAGTAGTACGTGTTCGCTCACCCAAAAGTATAAAAAAATATTAAAGCACCCACGCACACTCATCGAAACATGATAAGGTTAGAAGTTAAAAAAGCGAGACTTAAAATCAATTAATTTACTCGGTAAAAAGAAAAATATAAAAACAAATTAAAATATGAATGAATACTTTTGCCACACCAAATTAATAATTCCATGAGGATTGCCATATTGGATACCGAATTAGTCAAAAACAGTTATATACTGTAGATAGAAAAATATTCCTCAAAAGATATCGTCAAGCTGATTATAATTGGAGTCACCTAATGCCAAATTGCCCGATCAGAATTGCCAAGCTGGATGCATGAAGAGGTGGGCTAGATCTGCTTCACTCACTAAATAGAAGCCAAATTAACGTCCAAATTATTTTAAATACTATTAATCAAAAGTACCGGCAATTATAATTAAAATTAATTAGGGTCGTATGATACAGAGGTATGAAGATTGGTTACGGGAATATATAGGTTGTTAAAGGTTCAAGTAAGATTTCTAAAGTCGCGGATTATAGGCAAGCAAATTTAATTGAGGTTGTTGATCACTTCGTGATGGACAAACCGCTACCTTTCAGGTCTTTCTTCTTACCATATATTAAATTTTTTGTCGATCTTCTGACAAATTTAATATTGATAGGGTTCTTCGGGGATTTTGACCTCAACTTATGGGTGATGTCGATATCGAGTTTGACAATGGGACTGTCAAGCTCCAAGTTGCTGTTTAAGGATTTTACAACGAAGTCCTCAAACTGTTCGTATTTCGTTTCTGGCACGGATTTGCTGTCATGACGAATGATACACTTTCTTCTGAAACTTTTTGACGTCTTCAGATCTGTTGCCATGATCTTCTGGGGCTGACAGTTCGTCTGATCGTTCAAGCAGCTTTGTCTGATCGTTTCAGCAGTGGCATTAATTAGTATCAGTAGTTTATTTTTACACATGCCGAAAATACACATTGTACAAATAGGATAACGAAAAATGCATTTCAGTGTGAAGGAAGACGCGATAAACCAGTAATGATTATCGAGCAGCGTCACCTATAAGGAAATCGAACATCCAAAGGAAAAAAGTCAAATATTAAGAGAATACGGAAATAAAATACATTGAGGCGACCCGAATCTCGTTTGTAACAAAGGAAGCAAGCGACTTCAGTCAGGGTGACCATGTCAACCGCCGCTAAGAAACCTGGTTCGCCAACTTCGGTACGGGCCATTGTTTTTTGGGGCAGTACCTCATTCGGAAGACATTAGCAAACAATATTATTGAAATCAGGATCCGAAAGGGGTTTTAATCTACACTTATGAAACTCTACAGTGGCATGGCGACAGGGTGCTGAAGGCAAATTCATACAAGAAGCAGTAGTACAGTAAAAGAAATCAACTAAACAAAGGTAAACATAAGGGTCTAGTGAAGTAGCCTAACCGCCGCAATCATCTTCTCTGGCCGGTTTGTTACTGTTTTTCGACTGTCAACAATTCTTTCGGTATCGGTCCGTCGCATAAAGCACGTTTGAATTTGTTGCTTGCCGAATTATAGTAACGACGGCATATCTTAAATTTTCAAGAAAAATATCACTCATTGTGATGCCTAAACGCGGGCCTCCAACTACTTTAACACATGAGGAGGAAGAATCATTAAAAACATTTTTTAAGGACATGCCAAAAATGAACTCAGGATAGGAAAGAGTGACGTGAGACATATGCTGCTCTTGACCAAATCTAGGTGAATGTATTTATTCAAATAATTATTTATTTAGTTGCTTCAAACGGTGAAAACATTTTAGATTTACCAGGAAAGCATGTGAGGTATTTCAACAATAATCTTCCCAGTGATTCCAGTTGGTACGGATTATTGTCTCGTAATCCTGACCTAAAACTGATGTCAACTGAGAAATTGTAGGTGGCGCGAGTCATTGCTGGTTCCGAGTGAAGGGTAACCAGTTGGTTTGAACAGTACACGACAATGTTGGATAAAAATAATATCACGAGTGGAAGCTGTGTATACAACTGCCACGAAAGCGTATTATCCTTTCAAACGAAGGCCGGTAAAAAAGTTGTTGCCTGTAAACGAATGCAACAAAACAACACAACTCTCAGTACTGATTTATATTAGTGCCAGCAGCAACGTTCTTTCACCTTACATAATTTTTCCCGTCAACCGCATGAATCCTTCTCACGCACTGGATTTTTTCGAGGGAAGCAGATGTCATGAAATCGATAAAGGTTGGATGACTAAAGATTCATTCTATGACTGAATGGAGGAAACCTTTATACCTAATTTACCCAATAAGTCAAGAAGAGGGGCCGTCGTGCTTCTTCTTGACGATCACACGTCCCGCAAAGATTTTTGCACGAGCACGTAGGCCAGAGAGAACAATATCATTCTTTACTGTTTGCCTGCCCACACTACATGTGGCGTTTGGCCTCCAAACATTGGAGCTGTGGATTTAGAAAAAGCTTTACCGTCCACCATATTTGTTGACGATCAACAATCTCAAAATCCACAAAGCCTGAGGTCCACAATAATTTTCAACATCAGATCTGGGAAGTGAATGACTGAGATTATGGACGTAGGAACTGTCTTGGATACTCTCGACGTAACTCCAATGTTGCTTGCTGACCCAACGTCTGTTGAAAGTAAAAATATAGAATCTCTAAGAGTGTTGGCGTCCAATGAACTACTAGACCAGGGGTCACCAAACTTTTTTGACCGCGGGCCGGATATGACTCAAATTGTGTTGAAACGGGCCGGATGAATATTTTTGTCAATGCAATACAATAAATTCACAAATGTTGGGAATATCGCAGAATATAGATCGAGAACATTCTAGGAAAAAAAATTAACATGATTTCCAGACATTTCCATTTCGAGACAACTATCCTGAGTTTAGATGTTATCAAAACGTTGCTGTCATGAATTAGAAATGTTATAAAATCCGCGGCAAAAAATGTATGCATCACGTCTGCTAAGTACCGTTACGCCGTGTTGAAATACCGCTTATAAAAACGACTGCCTGCTGTAGCTTGGAATTCTATGAAATTTTGACATAATTTAGATAAAATAAACAACTATTATCTGGTATTTGATTTTTTCATTAGCGCATAAATTTCCCAACATTCGACGCTTTTAAAAACTACGCTCCAGTTATACGTAGAGCAAATTAATGATATTGTCTATGGACACCAATAAAATTTATGTGGACGTGTGTATTTCTTTCCTAACTTGATACAATTTTTATGAAGTTCGTACAACCAAAACATCGTTAATTATTACCCACAATGAACCACTGTCAAACTATCATGCACTCCAGCGTTTATTTACGACGATCTTTTGGCGGTGTCAATGACCGTTGCCAGAATAAAATCCTGAAATAGTCTCAATATTCCATAGATGTGACGCACAACAAAAGATTAGTGATTGATATGTGTTATTTTTCCATATTTAGTTCAGTTCTTATCAAAAAAGTAATACATTCATTATGGAAAAAATTGGCCTGTCGGGCGGTACTAAAATTCCGATATCTCCGTTATTTCTTGATCATTTATTATAAACTTGGTATTGTTTTCTATTTTTACTCAGATCTTCCCACTGGAGCAGTTTTTATTTAAATCGGATGAACTTCAATTTTTTTGTAACATACCTACATGAATATCCGCATTAAAGCAGTACAAAAGTTAGTGTGGCTTTTGAAATTGAAGCAGTACGCGAGGGATTACAGTACTGTTAGCACAAAATGCACATTCGACGTTTATTTCAGCACAAAAAACAAACAGTTCCGTCGAAAGCACGCGCCACGAGTGTACAAGTGTATCGCAGAAAACGTTACGTACTGGTAGTATTCAAAGTTGCAAAAACGAAGTTTTGTTTTACAACCACGACTGAAAATCTGTCAGGGTGACAAAAGTATCTGAGCGGATGCGGAAAGGCCTATTATTACGTCACTTTTTTGCATCTTGTCGATTGGCCAATGTTACGAAATAAACAAGGACGACGATGCTCGTGAAAATCTCCCTTTGAAAAAAATTTAGCCATTTCTGTGTGTTATTGCAGACCGGATAAAATGACGCCGCGGGCCGGATAAAATGACGTCGCGGGCCGGATCCGGCCCGCGGGCCGTAGTTTGGTGACCCCTGTACTAGACCATGGGGTGTCGTACTCGGATTTTCTTTTGTTTGACGGAGAGCAACCTGAAGAGACGCTTACCACCTTGAATATGTCTGATATGCAAAATGACGACCAGATGTTTACATCACGATCATCCGAATTTAGTTGTAATACATCAGATGACGTTAAGCTAAACCTAAATGATCAGAGTATAAATGCTGTAACATTCCCGGCTTCTAAAATGTACGAGTGTTTGTCACCAATTAATTCTAAGTGCAGAAGAGCTTTGGATGCGTTGGGAAGAGATATAAAACGACACTGTTTGAAAAGAAGTTAGAGTGTAGAGACATGGAAGGCAGTGGGGTTTATATCGCATGAAGACACCTGAAGTTAGAGACTTTGAAAGAACTAGAAATAAGAAGTTTTTGTGTTGATACGGTTTCGACAAATTTGCCTAGAAAATAGTTGTTTAAAATACAAGAAAAAGCCCGTGAACAATTTCAAAATTATTCCTCCGTATAATTTGTCCTCTAATCGAGATTCGAGATAAAGGGTGCACTTGAGAAAAAAAGGTTAGTTGAGGAACAAAAAAGAAAAAGGGCGGACAGAAAAGAGTTAGGAAAAATTCAAAGATTAGAAAAACAGGAAACTATGAGATTAGATAAAGCCAAAACTATGAAGAGAAGTCGGAATTCGTCTACAAAACAAAGAGAAAAAAAGAAGGAGGATTGCGCTGTATGTAAGTCAATGGTAGGTCTGATAAACCACGCTGGATTGCGTGCGATAAGTGGTTTCATCTACACTGCACGGAGCTGATTCCATTGCATCAGCAGTGGAGGGACTTCGTTGGTTTTGCTGCAAATGTTTTAGAATACATTCTAATGCGACTATACGAGCAATAAAAAAAATCTTTAAAAAAAATGTTAAAGTTGATTGTGTGTCTTATATTCTTATAGTAACATTTTCATTTATCAGTAAACAAAAAGTACACCAATGGTCATGTTTAAATCAAAACATAGTCTTTAAAGAAGTGCGAGTGATGTACGGAATACGCTGAAGCGAAATGTTTCTAACATATGACGCAGAAAATTCAAAATATCACATATAACAAGAGAGCAATGCGCAAATATATGGACACGCAGAACAATTCCCCAAAAATCATATGCGGTGACTTACAAGTACCTGTATAAACAGAGCACCACATCACAGCAATCAAACAGACAAAACACGGTGGTCGCAAATTGGTTGACAAAGACATTATCGACGTATTGGAAATGCGCACCCCCCTATTCCCCCTCCTTTGAATGTAAAAACGCAAAGCCTTCAAAGATGGGTAAAAGAAACACAACTCTACCCACCTGCCAAGTTTCATCTTTTTATCTCTTGTATTTGTATGGATTTTCAAGCTTTTGACAGCTACGAGTTAGTTCAGTGTCACCGCGCTGTGTTACGGTACCAGAACTTCTCTATCTGGGCTTCTAATTGCATTTCTGACCGTCATATATTTTAAGAACACGGTTCTTTCGAACAAAACTCGTCAAATTATAAACAAAGCACCACATCACCGCAATCAAACAGACAAAAACACGGTGGTCGCAGTTTGGTTAGCACCACATCACAGCAATCGAACAGACAAAAACACCGTGGTCGCAAATTGGTTGACAACGATATTATCGACGTATTGGAAATGCGCACCCCCCTATTCCCCCTCCTACCTGTAATGCCAGACGCTTCTTCTTTGCAAAACCAACTTATACGATTTATCACGGTATTATAACAGCAGATACCACAGCCAAGCATTTCGACCACAGTCTATAAATATATTCACACCAAGCGAAGCAGTACAGTACCGGTACGGTTTAGGTTTACCGTACCTTTAGACCACAGTCTACAAATATATTCACACCGAGCGAAGCAGTGAAGTACGGTTTACCGTACCTCTAGACCACAGTCTACAAATATATTCACACCAAGCGAAGCAGTATAGTACGGTCTACCGTACATTTAGCATTACCGCCATTCACCGGTAACCTCGAAAAACTTGCGATTCTTGAGTAACGACTTTCAGAATCCGCCGTCACGCCAACGATCGATGTCACGTGATCAAAAAGAGGAGTGCCCGCATATGCGTCCGCAGAACGTTCAGTGACGTCATAGCAAACAAAAACAAATCTCATGGACCTAACAGAAATATTTGAAATAAATAAATATATAATAGCCTTCTGGAGAAAAACTTCATCTTTAACCACTAAAAATTTCAAAGCAATTGGTCCAGTGATCGAAGAGAAAAACGGTTTTTTAATATTTCCACTAGGTGTCCAAAAAGTGTCAAAGAACAACACAAGAGAGCTACGCCCAAATATATGGACACGTCTGTTCGCAGTACAGTACTGTTTACCGTACCGTCAGATCACAGTCTACAAATATATTCACACCAAGCGAAGCAGTACAGAAGGACACAAAATGGCGTCCGATGTCCGCAGAACGTTTAATGACGTCATAGCAAACAAAAACAAATCTCACAGAGCTAACAGAAATATTTGAAATAAATAAAAGTAATAGCCTTCTGGAGAAAAATTTCATCTTTAACCAGTAAAAATTTCGAAGCAAGCGGTCCAGTAATAAAAGAGAAAAGCGGTTTTTTAGATTTGCCACTAGATGTCCAAAAAGTGTCGAAGAACAACAACAACAAGACCAGCATAATATTGAAACGATCCTTATGTCCACTTCGTGTCCAATAACAACAAAACGATCGTTATGTCCACTAAACGTGTCCAGTAACAGTACTGTAATTGTTGATGAGAAGTGTACACATTAGCAAATTTATTGATTATATAAGGTAAAAACCGCTGTTTGTGAAGTAAGCATCAAAGTCATTTGAGTCAAAGTTGCCACCTCGATCTGCACTATGATTACTGTAATCCGTCAATGAACAATTTTAATTGTATCATATGTGATGTTAGATTTGACCTCGCACGCCTCACACTTTTGGTCATTTATATTTCTCTATTCACCATTCTAACCAATCCCAGACAAATTATGTTCTACCTTTATTATCTTAATTTCCTGTTGACAATGACTTATTATTGCGCCACAGTGAAGACTTAGGGAGTGAAACTTCTTCCCTGGGTTTTGAGATAACGATCTCCTCATTCTTTGTTCTATACGGCACTGTGGAATTGCGAAAATGTTGTTCAATATTGAGATTTGCCTTGAATATAGTTTACAATAGGGGTGCGCGTTTCGTGAAATCTGACATATCAATTTAGCTGAGTTAGGTCTTATTTAGTATTGGAGTATTTGGTTGTATTAAGTGCACCCGTGTCGTTATAAATTAGTTTTATCGTTGGTCTCCAAGTTTCTGTTCTGTAGCAACATTTTATTCATATGTCTGTATGTGGAGATTGATGAATACAGTTTCCAAGGATCTCGTTGCCTTTTTGGTTGTTCAGCTACTAGAAGCTGGGAGATTGCGCATAATTCTTCAAGACGGGTGCGGGTGCAAATAGGACTCCACTACAACAACGTTGAGTGGATTAAAATTCACGTTTCAACTTTACATGTGGTGCCGGTTTGATCTTCCTACTACGGATCTGCAATGAAATGAATAGAACTACGTTGCACCTACAACACAGCACTCACGTTGGATTTTATTCATAATAAAGATTACTAGGCGAGAAAAATTTAGAATTTATTCATTAATTTTGCCGACACTGTTTTCACCCAACACATCACTTCGCAGTTGATTACCTCAATCAAGTCACTGGTTTGCTTTGAATGCGGCTGGTGTAAACAAATTCCAAACGATAAGCATAGCCACATCATGTCCGCTTAAACAGTTTTATATTGGAACTCACCATATGATAGGATTCAGATATTTATCCCGGGGGAGAAGAAAGCCGATAAGAAGGCTTAACCATACGGGAAAACACGGCCTCTCGTCCGGTCACCAGGTCGGGTATGGGATTAGTTAGCGACTAACTGTTAGCCAGTTATTTGTTGTTGTTTTTTCGGAAGCATGGATTTGATGGTAGAGGAAGCCGTAACCGACCAGAACTTGATGGTGGAGGAAGCCGTAATCGACCAGAACTTGAGGGTGGAGGAAGCCGTAATTGACCAGCGATTGCGTGAACCACCCTCCCATACATACCTGCAGTGTTTTTATGTTACATAAGATACACGTTCGTTATTTTTTTTTTTATTACGTTTGTGTGTGTAAGATGGATGAACTGGCACATGCATTTCTACATATTTTAAACTTTATTAATGTTTTCCCAAACTTTTGTGTATTCATTGTTTTGTATATGTTTTTTTTTCGAGGAAATCAAAACAAACTTATACGTACACAGTTAGAAGTCTAGTTATAACACTAGGTTTAATTCCGATTTTACAGATTAAGAAAGATACCGTATATGAAGTAAAAATGAAAGAAATCTGAAATAGTACAACAACAATATTATCTAAAATTATAAATTTAACCTAATACATAAAATGTTATGACTACAATATTATCCCATGTGAAATATGATGCAAAATTGCTGATGAAGACGGTACCGTGATTGTTTACTCCGATCCTTGACCCCAGAAAAATATATAACCACGTGCCGCTTACAGATGCTCCTAGCTAATTTTAGACTAGTCTATTGTAGTCTATTGATATACCGTGTTTCCCCGAAAATAAGACTGGGTCTTATTTCAACTTTCTTCCAACAAATAACTCTATATGACGTATTTTCGGGGGATGTCGTATATTTTCATTTCATCAAAAACAAAATTATACATATAAACAAATTGAAATATACAAAATATGAAAACCGGTATTTATTTACTTATAAATAACACGTTGTTATTCAAAATAACTGCAAAACATAGATTACGCTGACCGACAAATAAAATTTCTCATGGTGCCTAAGATGTTTTAACCGTTTTTAGAAAATTTGAGGCGCTGATTCCAGAAATGCTGTTTTTACTTTACTTGAAAACTTTTTCTCTAGCGGGTCCAGTTTTATGCTATGGTCTATCCCTATCTGTAGGAAGCCGATAACTACAATAAAGATAGGCAAATTAAAGAAACTGTCTGTAATTTTATTGAACATATTCATGGAATCTCACAAAAATATTCACAATTAAAGCTAGAACTTGTAAAATATGCAAACTATAGATGTCACTAGCTATAAATTGACGTGTTACTGATTTTCTAGAATGGGAGGCCCAGGCATCATCGCGCTTGATAGACCAACAGTAGTCTGCAAGCATGGTGGCATTCCAACGACCTTGATAGCGAACTTCCATGTCGCTGATATCTTGGTGGAAGCGCTCCCCTTGCTCATCGATCACATCACTTGGATTTTAGGAAAACGAGCATGATGACTGTGCAAAAAATGAAAATTGATGCTCATATTTGCACCCATCAGTTGACGGAGACTTGTGAGTACAAGCTCTTTGTAAATGGGCGCCTTGTTTTTCCCAAAAAGAATTTTACTCCATTTGTAAACGCCGTCCAAGCACTCAATTATGTTGAATTTATAAAATTACATAAAGTTGCGTCATTCATTAATTTTGGATCTGAGGTCCATCAAAAATTCCAGCTTTTAACCTGTCAATTTCCTGCAAATATATTTGAAACAGTCGCCATCGTTCTCAAGAGCCTTCACAAACTGTTTCATGATGTCAAGCTTTATGTGAAGAGGAGAAAACACAACTTTGGAACGGTCGACCAAAGGAGGAGCCAGAAATCATCTCACTGAGCCAGTGGCGTGCCTAGAGGTGGGTGAAGGGGGCAACCGCCCCGGGCAGCACATTATAGGGGGCAGCAGAACCAAGCTGTAGAGTTTGCGTTATTACACATGCTCTTCTAGATGTGTTCTTATTTAATTAAAAGCCAACATTATGTGTTCTGTGGTGATGGTTATTCTACAAGGGTTGACCTCAGAAAAAAATTTCCTATGTTTTTACAATTGCAACATTTTTGATGCTTAGTTCAATAAATCAAACGTTTCTTTTTTACTTGAACTTTATTTGATTTATTCTCGTGCATGACGACATCTATAATCTGTTTATCACCCAAAAATATTTTAGAAGTCAGGTATAAGGGGCAGCATTATCAGAAACTCGCCCCGGGCAGCACTAGTTTGGCACGCACCTGCACTGAGCACAGGCTTTTTTTATCCAATGCCCTGTTCTTGCCGCGCTGTTCCACAAACTCAATGAGCAAAGAAATTTTGTGTAGCCACCTTGTAGCCCAGGGAGAAATCCAATCATTTTCAATAGAAGGTTATGAGGGCTCTAGGCTTAAGTTAATTTTTTCTTTGTTGTTTGTAAAGATTCTTTGGAAATATTGAGATCTCTAGTTAGATCATCAAGTTCTCATTGAGAAACAAGAGAGCTATGCTCATAGCAAAAAAAAAAAGTAATAGCCTTCTGGAGAAAATTTTTATCTTCAACCACTGAAAATTTCAAAGCAATTGATCCAGTATTCGAAGAGAAAAGCGACTTTTTAAAAACGTGTCAAAGAACAAGAACAACAACATAATATTGAAACGATCGTTATGTCCACTACGTGTCCAAAAAGCTGTGGCAGTGAAGAAGAAGAAAAACCGACATCTGAAACAGTGCCTCTATTACTATCAGTGGACAAAACGGAGGTTTGGTCTTCTCCAGGGCCAGGCAATTCCAATGCGGGCAAGCCTTCAAACATTGGAACAGCAATATCATTGCAGTGTGGGATTGGCCTAATTGCAGCCTAAAGGTTTGGATAAACTAGAGATGACACACCTGCGTGCCGCATGCAGCCTGCCAAGTAATTTCGTGCGGTCCGCGAAGCATTTAGGCCAGCGGTTCCCAACGGGTGCGGCGCATTAGTGCGTCGTGACGAGTGGATAGGTGCGCCGCGAAGATTGACGGAATATTTTAGATAGTATATTTATTATACATGTTCTTTTGTTCCTTATTTTCAATGTTGTGTATGTAATTCAAAATATATCTTTTTTATGTCGTTTACTTCCTGTTGCGTAGTGTCTGCCTCTAATGTTACGTAAGGATAGAGGGATAAACTCCTTGGTGCAATTTCGTGAGCTGCAGTTCATATATATACTGAACAGAGTTTAAGCAAATATGGGTGATTTTTTCAGCATTTCGGGGGAAAATCGAGCAGAGATGAGAAAGACGAGTTGACTTTTGCCTTTATTCCTTATGCCCACGTGTTTTAAAACTTTATAATGCATAAAGTACACATTAGCGATAACAAAATTGATTTTTATTTGAAAAAACCTTCTTCGTGTAAGTGCGCCGTGAGTTTTTTCCGCAATAATTTGGCGCCGCATGAACAAAAATTTTGGGAACCGCTGATTTAGGCGATTAAGAGTGTATGTTTGGCTGGAAGTCATTAACCCTCAGTGACTGTACAGAGAAAACGGGAGCGCCCGTTTTACTGGGAGCGCTATTTCCAATAATCTTATTACTGGCAACGCTATTTCCAGTACAGCTTGTCGTGTTGGATCATCGATACCTTTACCAAAACAAGAGAGCAATGCTCAAATATATGACCACAAAAGCTATTTACAATAATTGCATCACGCTGTTAAACCAGCAAATATTTTTTGCATTGATAAAACCGCGACCACCATATTTCATAACATGTTGAGTACTATTGGAAACATTGTAATGCTTCTTTATTGGCATATTGATGTTGTAGAGTTCAATAATTAAGCGTGTCGCTGCGGAAAAACAAGCACAAGGTCCTCACTTCTGAATAAATATGAGTTTTTATACATATGCATTGCTGAAGATTTCCGGTTATTTTTGATTATAAAAAATTATTTTGGAGAATTTTATTCGGCATCACGTGGAAAGATATTTACAATGAGAATAGAGGCGTGGGAACATGAAATCCGTTGTATGACGCATTCAGCTCTATATAAAACTTTTTATCTTGACAAATAAGTTCCCCAAATAGAGTCCACTCATCTATACAAACAGTTATTCAAATAGAGATTTAGATAAGGAATATCAACACAAGAAACTGAAATACCATCCGTGTCCTTAGTCGAGTACGTCCACATTCGGCGGAATTTGCTCGGCTTCTTTTGCTCAAAACCTTAGAATATCGTCGTAATGGGAAACGCATCGCTCGTGTAAAGGTTCACTCGGACGTGTAATTTGACTCTTGTTCAAGTTCAGGTAGTGTTTGTTGACATAGAAACACTCGTGTACTTTATTCATGTTCCGAATGGTAGAATCACTCCAAACGGATAATGCACTGACACTATGGTGTTCAAAACCATTTTAACTCAATTTCTATCAATGCCTCCAGAAGTTTTAAATTATTTTGATTTCATAAATCACTGGTAACTTGCAACATATACAGTAACCCCCACCAACACGTCGATAACGATCGACGTCTCGAGCAGTCGATCGCGTCTGATGTTGGGTGAACTTTATTGAAATCCCCAACCCCCAGAAAATTGCGAACCAGTTGTGTGTTTTACAGCAGGAAGCACAGTACTTTACATGCGCAAAATACAATATACACATACAGTATTTGAGTCTGGCCAAGCCCGATAAAGCATATTATTACGTAACAAATGCAAGTTTTTCCGCTGCCAGGGTTTAAAAATGAATTGTATCTGAATTGTATGATTTGAATAAATCTTAAATAAATGATGAAACGTTTACCCCGGGTACAATTAATCAAATTAACAACTTAAAAGGAACATAAAAAATACAAATTTTGTGTCGATTTTAATAATAATGTGCCAACAAAGAGCCTTCTTATTGGCAGCGGTGGAATTTTTTGTATGCGTGTAGTTATCTACATATTCAGTACTCATTCGTTTTTGTGTAGGACCTTATTACCGATCAGTCGTTCGCGATCTATTTGGCAGATTTTAGTCGATCGCGGACGAAAGCCGGTTGTCCACCCCTGATATATATACAGTATCATATAATGCACTCATACTAAAACGGCTGACTCGTCGTTTCATGAGTAGTTAGAATTGGTTGAATCCGGTAATAATATCAATGATGAAGATTCAAGAGATCATCATTCCAAACTTTAAAAATTATATTGCTAACACGAAAGATGTTTGCCAATGACGTATTGGGGAACTATTGTGCCTGGGAATTGCACAGACGGTGCTTTCTCCACTTTACTGTTTATATAAGAATTTTAGTTACATATTGGTTTACGTGTATGTGTGCGTATAAATATGTACGTATTCCTAGTTTAGATCTATGAGTCAGCTGATACATCTTCGAAATCATGTAACTCTGTACTAAATAGGAGTAGATAAGGAAATGTCCTGTGGTAATATAAATTTGTATATTTTTGGGCTTTCCACGAAATTTGCTTGAATATCTCAACTTACATGAGATGACAGTGTTTGAAGAACTGATTTTGTGAGGGTAGTAGGGTCTTCATTTTTCGCAATTGTACAACTAGAAAAATAGAATGGTTATAGTTATACAATTCTAATCTACGAACTTTTTTGCACAAAATTACAAGGATTTGGGGTCTGCCGTTACGTGACAAATTCACTCCACGACTCTGTCGATTTGATTGCGGTTCTCGGATGAAATTTAAACCGTCCACAGCACTTTTAAGTTACTATTAGAATATCTGCAGAATTTTTAAAGCTATAGGTTCGAATAACATTGCCAATTCAGTCTGTAAATATCGCCCGGCTCTCAATTTCCAAAATGTGAAAATGACAACATCGACCTTAAAGAGCCTTCGTCGAAATTATAAAACTTGATACTCTTTCTCCTCGACAAGTTCATGTTTTATTTATGTTGATTTTATTTTCTTCGTCCCGTGCTATTAAAGAATTCGCCATCAAGTGCAAATTCCATTTTCTGATAACTAATCACCATGTCGTAACGCGGTCTCATTTATGGGCTGTTTACTACATAAACAGTTGTGACACGTAACTTAACTGTTGCGTATATATAGTCTACAATACATTACCTTATTGTGTGTTTCCTATACACCGTTTTATGTCAAATATATACATTATTTATGACTATCTATTATCAATTTGTTAAATATGTGATACGTATTAGACCATGATGAATCTGAAAGTTGGAATTCTCCTGGCCGTTTCACTGTTTGCAGTCTGCTCAGGTAACTGTTACTAAATATGTCTAATTATTGGTTTGACAATTCTTTAAGATTCACAAATGTATATATGATGGGAAAACGCCAACTGGCCACGAAAAAAAATTCTTTGGATGAGTAGACGTTTTATCATAACTTTGCTATGATTGGCACGTATGTTTGTCCATTTATCTATGCATGTCAAAAATTCGTTTTTAGCGGACAGCTGCAGCAATAACAGATGCGGAACATTCGATTTGAATGCGTACGACTGCCAATGCAATGGCGAGTGCATATATCACGGAAATTGCTGCAGTGATTACAGTACACTGTGTGATCCAGAGTGAGTATTTAACACAATTTTGCTCTCCCATTGCATTCTTTTTAATTCATGCTACAGCCTGCATTACTCTCCTATACTTTCATAGCGCTACATGCAGCGGACGAACATGCTATAACGGACACGACACCGGCAAACCTTGTCAATGCAACGACTATTGCGTTCAGTATAAAGACTGCTGTCCCGATTTTCCAGCTGCTTGGTAGGACTTTTTTCGTCTCGCCATTGGTGCGTGATGGCAATACAATGGGTTAATGGTTCTCTCTATTCTTAGCGATGGTAGCAACGTCGTAGAATCATGCGCTGGTCGGTGTGGACCTGGAACTGACACAGGCGCTAGTTGCCAATGTAATTCATATTGTCTAAAATATGGGGATTGTTGCTCTGATTACTCGGAACTGTGTGAATCTGGTGGAGGAGGAACATCAACGACTAACCCAGGATCTGGCACCTCTTGTTGTGAGTAAATCGGCAGTGAAAGTATCTCCAACATTTTAGCAGGCTCTGCTATAATGTTTAAACCAGAGGTCGGCAACCTTTTGTCGCTCGCGGGCCAAAATTATGGGGTTGCGAGTCATTGGCGGGCCGCACATATTTGTTGAACTCGTTGAAAACCGAGCGGATGATACTTTTTATAATTAAAAATCAGGCAGTGATACATCTCTTGAATAGAATATAGATTTATTTACTCATTGCATTGCATCTCAAAAAATTCCATTTCAATATTTTCAGCGCCATTGAACCATTTGCACTTAGCATCAACTTTTCTGCGTTCTGTTACCATTTGTCTAATTATAATTATAGGCTTACTAAACGAGTAATTGTGAATTTTATACTTGTTTGATTACAATATAATTTAGTCTACACGTGTATCACAATGAATTCTGTTACGTAAAGAATATAATCGTCAAAACAGCTGTTTTGTTACTATTAATTCATTGAATCGTCACGGGCCGGATTATATCACCTCGCCGGCCGGATACCGGCCCGGAGACGACAAAAGTCGTAGGTTCATGTCACTATAAAATGTGAAATCAAAATATTTTTTTCTCATTCAGCCTCGGTATCGGTGTCAGATAGTGAGATAGTGGCAGTTTCATATAACTTATGGTCAATGGATGTCAATGCTGCCGGCCCAAATGACGTAACTTACGACTTACAGAGCTCCACCACTACGGGTGCAACAAATGATGCAGCACCAGGCCCGTAAGTTTCAATATGACCAACCACCAAGCTAAAATCTCAGATAATCATACATAAGTAGAGGTATAGTCACGTGCATACACGTACTGCCTGGCGAAAAATGGTTTACTATCGATAACTATAACATTGAGGAACAAGTTAATATTTTCTTTTGCTCTGAGTAGTTTTACCAAAATTTTGAATCGTAAAAAATTGTTGCGATATAGTGGTGTCCGTAATCAGACGAAACTTTTAGCGAGATATCAATAATATCTCTATAACTTGAATCAGCGATGGAGATTTTGACTTTGTATCTAAATAAACTTAGCTTTCATTTTGCAGGTTTTTTACTTACGTTAATGAGGCCGTTTTCCAGCGAACAACATTTCAAAAGCTCCGAGCTATTCAAGATAATTATATCAGAAAACAAGGATTTACTGAAGATGTCACTGCTCAAGAAGAACAGGAAAATTCGGACTTCCTAGATGCCGTTCTCAGTACTGAAATTGGGCAGTACTTGTATGAATTTCTTGACAGTAAAAGTAAGGCTTCAAAATTCAATATGCTTCTATTACCATTCGATTGCAACCCCGAATGCGTGAAATTGCGTTGAAAGCATTATTTTACTTCAGATGTAAAATATGTATTAAGTTCGTGCGCAGGTAGTGTGATTGAGCACATTTTCAATATATACAGGGTGTTAAAAAAGAAACGCAAAATTAACAGAAGTTAAGATGAAATGCTACTCAAAACATTTAACGACTGAAGTATTGAAAGAGGAAATACCATTTAAACATTTCACGGCTAACGCTTTTAAGAGTTACTTTTTAAGGTTGCCATAACTTAAAATTTTACCTTAATTTTGCGTAACTTTTTTAACATCCTGTGTATCGCCACATTTTATAACACAAATATAACCATTGCATCCAATCATTTAATAATCTTAAGTTCATTCTTGTTTTTAGACCTTGCCGGATGTAATGGAATTGAAGGTTTCAAGCAACTCCTGAACGTCATCTGGTTTGGAATGTACGACAGATCAGCGCCTGATGACACAAGCGGGTAAGCTATTTACCTAATAACAAAACATTTTTCCCCTATTTCTACAAATAATATTTCATATTTATATAGATTTGAGCATTCATTCGTAGGAGAAATCAAAGGATCTAAAGTATCGGGTTTCCACAACTGGATGTATTTTTACTACGAAGAACAGTATGGGAATTTCAACTACCAGGGTTATATTAGCCAGCAAGAAGTGAGAGTTGATTCGACTTTTCTCTATACTTACTCAATAAATGTAGAAATTAACTGGATTAAGTCATTAATACCTGTACGGAGACAAATATCGTATCTTCGTGACGGGGTCGGCAACCTACGGCCCGCGACGCTCCACTGAATTATAGTAACAAAACAGCTGTTTTGTCGATTATATTCTTTACGTAACAGAATTTATTTTAAGACTAAATTATATTATAACCTAACAACTATATACTTCACAATTACTCGTTTAATGAGCTTATCATTTAATAATAATTAGATAAATGAAAACAAAACGCAGAAAAGTTGATGCTAAGTGCAAATGGTTTAAGGGCGCAGAAAATATTCAAATGGTCAGTCTTCGCGGGCTGCTTGAAATTTAACTTCTGATCTATGTGAAAAAATGTGATTCATCGGTCATCCGTTCGGTTTTTACTTTTCTAAAAATAGGTGCGGCCCGCCAATGACTTGCAACCTTTAATTTTGGCCCGCAAGCGACAAAAGGTTGCCGACCCCTGGGTACACGGTTCGATAAATCGCAAGGTTTTTTATTTAAACTTAAAATATATATATTTTTTTTTAACTTGACATTTTCAGCAAAAGACGTTTCCTTTCCCTTATCGAGTTTAATTACAATACAACTTTTCTATAAGACACGTTTTAATTTGTTTTAAAGCGTTGATTCTGGCTTTTCGGCTATTCAATAATGTAAATTTGTCAATATTTATGCGAAAATGAGAACCCAACACCACTCTCATCTTTGCGTAAGTATTATCGAATCCACATTATTAATTTATGAGTTGGAATAATAATATGGAGAAAAATCATCGATGAAGTCGATCAAAAGTGAAAAATAACAGTTTTTAAAGAATAGTAGACATACCTATGTAGAAGGAAAATGGTTTTTGTAATTACTGAAATCAAATATTTTATTTATAATAGCCTAATATGGTGGGCATGAGGCATACATGGTACGAAGCACCTAAAAGTATGAATGGCTTTACAATTGGAACAAGTCCAGAAATTGAACTCGCCCTATATACTCTTTGTTATCTGACAAGACCTGGAAGTCTGTAAGTATATCCGATTTAGCTACCGTATTTTCTCCAATAGAGCGATGTGTGTTTCCATGACTCCGATGTATAAAGACCCGTAGTTAAGAGTCTTCGAATATCATGTCCAAAATGACATATAAGGAATATTGAAACAACATGACTATCAATGTTCGATTCAGATGGCGATTAGAGCCATATTTTCATTCCTACTTCCGGCGGACACCGGAACGTAGTATGCGTACCAGGGTAGGGTTAGGCCACGATTTCAGGTACAAATACTACGGGAGTCACTTAGCTAGTCCCCAAACTTGTGATAGAACTAAAATAAAATTGGAATAAAATTATGGCCTAACCCCAACCTGGTACAAATACTACGTTCCTGTGTCCGCCATCTTGGTTCACACACTTCGGGAGCACCATTCAAACTTTAGAGGTAGACTACTTGCTACCAATAGATGGTAGATGTGGCACCTTTTCCCTATATTAATGCTCTATTTTTCATGTCTAAGGAAATGCTAATGGTTTTTTTGTCATTTAAACTGAATAATTAAGAGGGTCTTTAAATACTCATTGTGTTTGTTTATTTTTAAGCTGCACTATCAATTTGTCTGACGAGTTCGGAGAAGCGGTTGAAAGGAAAATTCAAACATGGACTTGGGGTGGTGAACAGGCGCAAGGTTATCCCAAATATATCGCCTCTGCATACTTTTTGACATAGCTTGCGTAAGCGATTTCCAAACAAGAATAGTGCCAATTACTGATGAAACGATTTAATATAATAAATAATTAATATTGACTAATTTCAATATATATAAACTAATAAATTGTACTGTGAAATCTATTCTGGTCGAGAAGTAGTACAGAACATTTTAAAAACATCGTAGCCAGTTCGTTACGCTTGAAATTTCGAAAAAATACCAACCGGCTCATCGTATTTTTACTTGCGAAATTGAAGATATATCGATAACTGAACTCGCCGAGACGAAAAGCAAATAATCTAACAGATCGGTATAGGCGGTCACTATTGATCTCCGCTGTTGCGGCGTCAGTTTAGCGTTGCAAACGGGTAAGATTGTACCTTGAAATGGGTTGCGCGATTCAAACAAGCAACTTCTTAAAGATCTAATGTAATTAGCACAATACGCGTTAGCAAAAACCCGAGCACATTCACCACGTCCAATTCTGATTTTTATCGAGCATATGTAGTGCCATAACTGAAACATTAATATATATGCAAGATATCTTCATGCTCATCTTGAAAAAAAAACGAGAGAGCAATTTCTGAAACAGCGTTGAAGAACTGGATTTGGATGTAAATACCATACAAGCCGGTAGGCGTCCAGACGGATCTCCGCTATTGCTTGAGGCCCGTCATTTCAATTTACTAACGGATAATAAGGAGACGCCATTGTATCGAGAAAATTGTATCAAAACTGCCAGTTCAATAAGGCGATGTGCGTCTAATCGGTATCCATGGGCGAAAGTTATGTTGTGGCTAATAATTAAAACATGTTCACTGAAATTTTTAGGGCTTTCTCAGCTTATGGACTATCGAGCAGCATTCTCAGAATTTTAATACTCGACTTGATTGCTGAGGATATGGCGGAAATGGGAATATTCTCAACGATCGGTGCGTTTTTCGCTGCTGTCGGAACAGCAATTAGGTCTTTCGGTGAAACGCACATAACTAGGGTGACAGGATAACCCATGTGTGAAATTCATACAGATCAATCCAGCTGTTAAGACTCTACGTCTACGGCTTCGACACACAGACATGTCAATTGAGAATAAGGGTCTCCTAGAGCGGAGATCCAATAACCAATGAGAGGTTTATTTGGTTCATATGATGGTAGATTTGTTCTGAATGAGACATTTTCATTCATACTCAACGTTTACTTGCTGTTGAATTACTGTAAGTCAGTGGTTCTCAAACTTCTTGGTATTGCGAGACCTTTTTTGCAATGAGTTTTATTCAAACGAACAAACAAAACATAGTGGAAGTCGGTGAAATCACATTTAATTGGTTGGATGCATTTGCATCTTTCCACAAATCTCATTAAACCTTGGTGTGATTTTGAGAGAGCCGCACGCATTTCTCTCTCAACATTTACTCCAGATCGATATTACATCTTGATTACCGCCATGGTGGGAAACCGGATACACATAAATACGAAGAGGATGAGAGTGCGCAGCGTTTTTTAACCGAGGAAGGCTAATCCTCATTCAGGGAAATCGAAAAACTCATTAGTTTTTCAGAATTAAACCTTCTTTTTATAACACCATCACAAGTAAAATCGATGTGATTTTCCCTCCCTTTCAAAAGGATCATAAATCCACTCATAAACTGATAGATCTTCAGGAAAGTATGACTCAAACTTTTCTTCGAGCTTAAATATATGTTCAGCAAATTTTGTTTGCACATGTGCGGGCAATAACATAATATCCTTCTTTAAAAGGAGGCTGGAGACAAAACAAACGCTGTAATTTTATCAGAGACTTCAAATACGTTTTTGTCCTTTCCATGCAATATCACATAAGTACGCCAAGTTTAGTACAAATATGTTTTGTGCGAGGTAGTCGGCAAGTGCATTTTGTTCCTGCAGTAAAAATGAGTTCTTCAATGAGTTCGTACACTTGTTCAAGCGATTTACCCAACTAAAGTCACCTCGATGTTGAGTAAAACACAAAACTTTGATGTTCCGCATTCATTTCCGTGCACAATTTCTCAAAGCTTCTTGATTTCAATAGACGGGTTTTGATAAAGTTAATGATTTTGGAAACGACATCAACTGTTCAAAAAAGAATCAGTTCTTTAGCAAATAACATCTCACGGTGTATCGTGCAGTGTGTCCACCTGTCATTGGCGCATTCTCTTGAATTAGACTTCGTAACAAGTGAGACGACCAGACATAGCTCTGGCACCAAAAGATTGATTCCTCGACATCCCAATTCAATTTGTCAGCAAAACAGCAGCTCTTCTACAGCTTTTTTGTCATCAAAGTACATAACATATTAAATGGGCATCCTGGCTACTATCAGTGCCTTCATCTAGTTGTATGCCAAATTCCTTGATTTTGAGATGCTCAATCAATTGATCATGAATATCGTACCCTATGGCCTATTTCACCAATTCTACAATCCGTCAACATATAGACTAGTGTCTAATTTAGTGTCATTATACATAGGTATGATTTTCAACTTTTCCGGGATGCCCCATCATCGTACTTACAATATCAAGGGCAGCATGTAATATAAGTTCTCCAGCAATTGTATGAGGCTTTTTACATTTGGCAATACGGTGTACAACTAAATAGTAAGGTAATACAGACTTTGATGGTAATTTGGTGAAATGGGAAATGGTGGATACTTGACGATTAGGTTCTTTAATTTCCGAGTAAAAAAAATTCGTTGTTTTTGGGGATGGGGATGTGATTAAAGAATTAGAAATGAATGACATGCATTGCTTAAGCTGATCCACTGTGTGTGATGTCATAATAGAAACAAACAATTTAAAATTACCCTTGGATATCTATTTAAACCCACATAAATGTTTGTAGCCTATTTCCAAAATATAACCTGTAAGTGAGTCATACTTTGGCTTTCAATCAGTAATGAATACTGGGATTGCTTACTTAATTTCAGATAACATGAATCAATAATTTCCTTATTATATTATTAATATTATTATATATTATTACTTCATATATATAAGGCACCAAGGCCCTAAGTGCTCAGAGCCGCTAAAACTGTAAACGGCATGAGCCGACCCTGGATCGAATAGACTAAACTTTTGAATATTAGGAACTTTCATCACCGTAGCTTCGGTCATACAAGTATGGATACTGAAAACATCAAAGTTAGAACCATATAGAAAAGATCTAAGCACAGTCGGTGAGTTGGAAAGAAGCTCAACACTGTTTTGCTGTTAAAGTGGCTGCATGGGTTATGGCCAACGCCAGATTAACCATTAAACAATATGTGCGTAGGGCACCGAGCAACGAGGGACACCACAGAAATTTTTATAGCAGAATTTTATACAGTTTATTGGTGTTTATTCAAAATATTACGAGTTCACCATACGATTCAAACTTCAAAATGTTCGCTTATTTTTCGTCTTCAAGTATCATATTATCCATCTTAAAAATAAACACTGAAACTTATTTATTGGTCACGAAATGGGCCTATGAGTCGTTTTGTAAAATTGTTGTTGTTTTTTCTTTCTATTATTCTCCTTGTTGCTGCATTTTTGGTTTAAAAAAAATTCTTTTCTTTACAACAATTAGACCAATGAACTACTTGCACTATGTGGCTGTTCCACAATCGCATTTTACCGATCTAGTGGTCAGCGACGTCGGGAGTTTTTAGATAAGGTAGACCAGAGTGGTCTACCTGTCATTCTGATACATTCCGTGCGGCCCACAGAACAATTTTAGCGTATATTTGTATCTAATAGCAGAGCGTTTTTGGTTTTTTTCAGATATTCCGAGATCCAAACTCTTTTTTCTAACGCTTTGTGCCTTTGTTTTAGTAAAAACACTCCTCTGTTTTCAAGCGTGGGCCATGTGACAGTAGTGACGAAACGCAGAGCCGACTTTATGCCGCGCAATCCAGTATATTTCAGCAAGGTCCCGAAATACCAACTTAGACGGACTTGATGGTTATTTGACGATGGCACTAAGCTTGCTCACGCTGCAAGTTTGTTAAATTACTTAAATATAACAATTCGTAACAAAATGATTGTCACAAGAAAAGTGGCATAAGGAAAACTCGGCGGAAACGTATTTCCTCGCCCATCACACAGTGTCTGGTTTGATTTCAAGTAATATCTGTCACGGAAGAATATAATTTGAAGCGACACCAAACACGAAATGCGGAAAATACAACGTTAATTTTAGGGAATTAATTTATAAACAAGAATATCGGTCGGAGACCGAATACTTATCGATCGAAAGTTAGGGGACCCCAAAACTTCGATTCATCCGCTCTGACTCCATAGCGACACCGTGTGTCTAATCACTAATTAATCATTAACTCGCTAATTATACGACATAATTCATTCAAATCGATAGGCTTCTGGTCCGAGATATGATGAATGCACATGCAAAGTTTGGAGCAGATTCAACCTCCCGTTCGTGAGATATTGCGTACCATACGAAAGTGTCTAACAGACAGGCGAACAAACGTACCGGTACCGGTAAAATTGCAAACTACAGTTGTGACCTGTATCCTTAGGTATTTTGATTCACGTTGAGACTGGAGGCATGAATCTTTGTTGTCACACTCAGGTTCAACCGTTATATCGGCCCGATGTTGTGTGTTTGCCGATATATCATATCGGCAGTAAACGACCGATATATGTATATGGAATTTCATGATCTGCATTCCATTTAACTGCTGAATCGAGTTTAGCGAACACGAGTGATTGTTTTAGCATTTCCATTGATATTGCATAGACCCACATGTGTACAAACTTACAAAGGCACAAAGTACATATTAACGATCACAAAATTGAGTTTTGTTTGAAAGTAGCATTTTTTTCGTGTAAGTGCGCCGTAAGTTTTTTCCCTGATGAAATGGCGCCGCGCAGACAAAAAGTTTGGGAACCGCTGGCATAACACTTCAAAGCACAACTACGTTGATGCCCAGGTCACCTTCAAAATTCCCCAGTTATTCTGCAGAACAACATATTCGCTACAGCTACTCCAGTGCAAATGGGAATTCCCCGGTTATTCGCTGCTATTATGGCACATTTAATGCACGGTAAATTTCCAGTGATAATATACAACAATTGTTATTAGTTAGCTAATTAGTAAAAATTATAGGGTATTTATTAGTTGAAACTCTTCTCCCCAATCTGCCAAATTAGATATTAGAACCTTGGGTGTCGCAGCTCGATAACCAGTTTTGGTTCCCCGCGGCTTCCCTTCCACAGTAATGTGAATATCATTTTTCTTTATATTTTTGCATGTTTTTTGTTTTTTACTGGTTGGAAAAAATAAACTTGTCTTAACTTGGTTGGAAACTAAAAGAAATATTGCGGATGTCAAAATAGGGATGGCGTAATGCGTGTTTTAGGGGGCAAAAGTTCGGGAGCATAGTTGCAAGCAGAATTTTTAAATGGGCCCATTTATGCTTCCTAATTTTGACGCCATTGTTTCAACCATTTGAATCTTATTGTATGTAAGCTATATACACATATATATATATATATTATCACTCTTCCTTCTTTCATAGCACTTATTAAGTCGACGTTTAGGTTTTTATCAGAATTCACGTTTAGTCAGACAAACTTGATAATTATTGTGCGATCACCGGAGAAGAGACGTTGAAGAAAATTATGGTGTATTCGCAACCCGGATTTCAAAATTACCTTCTCTATAATTCAATGTTTAATTCTTAAGCGCTGCCGACAGAACGTATGGAATGTAGCCCACGTAAATGTATTGCTAAGAACATTGGTATTTTTCCCTAGTTCACGATATTGTAGTTGTTTTAAAGCACCCCCATTCGGTATATCGCCTTACCCTGTGTATACACGTGAACATGTGCACGTCATTATCGTAGATGTGTGGAAACTGAATATCTTTTGCACGACGTATTCAAGTTCATATATAACGATTTATCCTAAGAAATGAATAAGTTCCCATTATAGAGTCTGCACATTTCTACAAAGGGTTAGTCAAACAGATACTTGGATAAAACCATTAATTTGAAATACAGTTTATGTCCTTAACCCTAACCATACAATTAAAAACTTATTTCGAATATACATTTACAGTTGGTATTTAAATTTTGTCTGAAACACGGTTATTCGCGAACGAACATGACTGGGTTCATGGTGTAAATGCATATGCGTGCAAATGCCATGGTTACAAATACCCGCGGGTGCATATGTGCATTGGTACAAATGTACGTGGGTGGAAATTCCAGGATCCGCCTTCAGTAAACCGTTACCATCCACGTAAAATTGCACATATGAGGACAGCTCTCTGCGACCGGGATACCAAAACTGCTAGTTCGTGTAGAGGGTTGCGCGTGTCGTGATCGGTATCCTGCGGCTAATTATTAATCATGTTTACAACAATGTCGCCAGCCCCATTTTGACTCGTATCGACCGTATTTCGCCGTCCCTATTTTGACACGTATCGACCGTAATTTGACACATATCGACGATATTTCGCCATCCCTATTTTGACACACATCGACCGTATTTGCTATTCGTTTTCTATGTTGACACAGAGGTCGATAACTGCAAGGTGTAGGTATATGAGGATGTCAAAATAGGGATGGCGAAATGCGGTCGATGCGTGTTTCAAGTATTAGCAAAAGTTTGTATAAGCGAAGTTCGCAAGCAAATTTTAAAATAGGTTCAATTATACTTCCCGATTTTAACGCCATTGTTACGATCATCTCGTTTTATGTAATCTATATATATTATCATCATCATTCGTGGTCTATCATCGCACTTATTAAGTCGATTTTTAATCAGAATTCACGTTTAGTCAAACGAACAAACTTCATAATTATTGTGCGATCACCAGCGAAGAGTGTATTTGCAACCCGAATTTTCAAAATTAACTTCTTCAAAATTCAATGGTAAATGGCTCAAGCGCTGCCGACAGAACGAATGGAACTCGACCCACGCTCGGGTTCTAAGGCCCAATACAAGTGGTAAATGTAGTGCTAAGGACACTGGTATTTTTTTCGCTAGGTCACGATATTGTATTTGTTTTAATTAAAGTACTCCAATTCGGTATATCGCATTGCACTGTGTATACACGTGGATATGTGCACGTCTTTATCTTAGATGCGTGGGAACTGGAAATCTGTTGTATGACGTATTCAAGTTCATATAAAACGATATATCTTGAGAAATGCGTATGTTCCCAAAATAAAGTCTGCATATTTCTACAAAGAGTTAGTCAAACAGACAATTAGATAAAAAATGCCAATAAACTGGAATACAGTTCTGTCCCCAACCTGCACCTTACAATTAAAAACCCAAAAATACACGCTCATTTCAAATATTTATTCATAGTTGGTAATTAAATTTTGTCTGAAACACGGTTATTTGGAAACGAACATGACTGGTTTCATGGTGTAAATGCATATGCGTGAAAATGCCATGGTTGGAAATATCCGTGGATGCAGATGTGCATGGGTATAAATGTACGTGGATGGAAACGTCCATGGGTGCAAATGTCTGTGGGTGCAAATGTACGTGAGTGCAAATATCCACGGGTACAAATCTCCGTGCATGCAGATGTGCATGGGTACAAATGTACGTGGATGCAAATCAGTGTGGGTGCAAATGTCTGTGGAATGTCCATGGGTGCAAATGCACGTGGGTGCAATAATCCGCGGGTGCAAATGTCCGTTAGTGCAAATGTAAAATGTTTGTAGGTACGAGAACTATTTCCAAAAAATATCACGTAAATTATTCATAATTTCGCCTTCAATCAATAATGAATACTGAAACTTACTTATTCAATTTCAGCTAACACGGAACTCTGGTTACATTTCTATTAATATTATTTTTATACATAGAGTACCAAAGTCTTAAGTGCATAGGGCCTCTAAACTAAAGACCATGATCCGGCCCTGCCATTTATGCGATCTTTCAATTATAACGTGGTGACGATGACAAGTTTGTATGGCGTTTTCATGTCCAGGTACAATGAGAACAAAATTGATTTGTGAAATACTGGATCTTGCGTTCTATGAACTATATTTGTCTGCTTTTTTTTCTTTTGGTAGAATTTCCGTCAATGTCACAAAGCAATCTGCAACATTTAAAATATGAATATTTTGATTCTAATGTAGAAATAATGGAAGAATTAGAATGGATCTGATTGATTGAAACATTGAACAAGATCTCCGCTGATACATGAGGCGGCCCGCATTTCATAAACCGCTACCATCCACGCAAATTTGCACATATAACGACAGTGCTCTGCAGCGACCGGGATACCAAAACTGCTACTTCGTTTTGAGCGCTGCGAGTCTCGTGCGTGGTATACTGCGGCTAATGATTAATCTTGTCCCCAAAAATTTCGCATCCCTATTTTGACACGTATAGACCGTATTGTGCCATCCCTGGTTTGACACGTATCGACCGTATTTCGACATCCTTATCTTGACACGTATCGACGGTATTTCGCCATCCCTATTTTGACACGATGGACGGTATTTCGCCATCCCTATTTTGACACGTATCGACGGTATTTCGCTATCCCTATTTTGACACGCATCGACGGTATTTCGCTATCCGTTTTCTATGTTGACACTGAGGTTGGTATTTGATATTGATAGGTTGGTAACTGATATAGGTATATTGGGGATGTCAAAATAGGGATGGCGGAATGCGGTCGATGCGTGTTTCAAGTATGAGGAGAAGTATAGTTAAGTGTATTTGCAACCCAAACTTCAAAATTAACTTCTTTATAATTCAAATTTTAATGCTACAGGCAGAACGTATGGAACTCACCTTACACTTGGTTCCTAAGGTTCATACAAGTGGTGAATGTAGTGCTAAATTTTAGTTTCAAGTTCACGATATTATGAAAAAAAAACTTACCACTTTTGATAAACCCCCGCACTTTGTGTATACACGTGGACAGCCCATTGTCGTAGATGCGTGAAACTGGAAATCTGTTGTATGACGTATTCAAGTCATACAAAGTACAACGAACTCTACAAAGTGTTAGTCAAATAGATAATGAACAGTTAAAGAAAGCCAATAATCTGGAATACAGTTCTTACCCTAAACCTGCCCCTAACAATTCAAACCGTTTCACTTATCGTTTGATTTTGCTCTAGAAACAATGCGCGCATACTGCCGCCTTGACATGTGTCATTAACGACCTCTCGACACGTGATCGTACCGATCACTAGACGTCTTGAAGTTTATAGAGACAACCTTTATAATATACAATTTTATCAAATATCATTCCCAACATCGGGATTAAGAAAGGGTTTAAATTTCTGGATCCCAATCTCAGTTTGAATAGCTTAAAATAACTCAAAAATGTTCTGCGAACAAATATCTGCCAATGGTTCAGTGTACACTAAAATTGTTCTGCGTGCTGCATGCGGCCAGCGTGCCAAAGTTTGGACCAAACAGATTTAGTGCCTTATTCATGTTACGACTGGTCGACGTAGAATCACTCCAAACTGATTATACACTCGTTGTGTCCAACAGGAAGTTTTTTATGCGATTTTGAAATGTAAAGAGCAATTTCCATACTTCTAAATGTCTATCAATACCTCAAAGACATTATATATGACCATGACGATTCCATAAATAAAAGAAAAATTGAAACATGTACAGCATCAACAAAATCATTTGTAATACCATTGCCGATTCGCACACGGTGCTATAAAAAGGTTGATAATGTAAAAATTGAACTCATGAACTTATAGATGCCACTTTGAACGCAAGAATGAAGCACGCTGATTACGTAATGGCAAACCATCGTGCCTGAGAAATACGCAGACGGGGATTCTTTACTTAACTGCTTAAAATAATTCTTTACTTTCTTTTATTATTGCTTAAATATTAATTATTGAAAGTAGGATTTAGGTATAAATATGTAAGCATTCCCGGTTTAGGTAGATGAGTCGGCCGATACATTTTCAATTTAACCTATAACTTAAAGAGATAAGGGCATGTTTCGAAGAGAGAATAAAATCTGTATCTCGTTCGGCGCTCCACAAAAATCTTCAGTTTCGAATAGCATCGTCTCTTTAGCTGCAACCTTTCGTTCGACCTTTAAATTACAGAAGATAAAAATAAACATCAGTTCTTAGTAGCTATTATCAAAATTACGAAGCTTGTGTCTGTGTCTTACTTTTTTGCTTTGTTTATTAAGCCAATTCTTCTTGTCCTGTAACCCAAATATTAGAACATTGAATAAAAATTCCATTCGCTGTTTCCTCTCTCCATGTCGTAATATCGTCTCATTTATGAGTTGATTATCCAATACGCCTGTGTGACACGTAATTTCTAACTATTGCGCATATTTATGGTCTGAAGCTTCTATTTGTGTGTTTGTTTTATAGAGTTTTATCTCAGAATAAATTTTTAAATATCTGATACCTACTAGTCCAGGATGAATCTGAAGGTTGAAATTCTTTTGGCCGCTTCATTGATTGCAGTCTGTTATGGTAAGTGTCGCTAAATGTGCCTAATTGTTGGCATTGTTGGACATAACTCTTAGAGATTTACCAAGGTACGAACAGAAAACAACTATTGTGAACAAAATAAAATATTGTCTATCGCCTGAAGAGAAGTTTCATTAAATCTATAAAAATGGCTGGTGTTTAGGCTATGTATGTGTTTTTGTTTACTATGTATGTCAAAAATTCGATTTCAGGGGACAGCTGCAGAAATATTGGATGTAGAACATTCGATTTGACTGCCTTCGACTGCCAATGCAATAGAAAGTGCATATATTATGGAAATTGCTGCAGTGATTACAGCGCATTGTGTGACACAGCGTGAGTATTTTAAATAATTTTGTTTGTATCATGTCATTCTTTCTACTTCATTCCTTCTTCTACATTACAATTATGTACTACTTTCCAGCGCTTCATGTAGGGGACAAAAGTGCGATGATGCTAGTGCACACGATCACGACAGACCTTGTCAATGCAACGAACACTGCTTTGAACATAATGATTGCTGCCCTGATTACCCGGAAGCTTGGTAATACTTTTTTCGTCTCGTCATTTGTACGTGATACCAATACGAAACGTTAATGTTTTTTTCTATCCTTAGCGATGTTGTTGATGCCCTTCACTTCTTTTGAAATATATTGCAACACCAACAGAAGAATCGTGGCAATGGACGATGAAACGATTACGTGATTTAACAAATTATTAAATCAAATAATTAAGATTGACTAATTTCAATAAATGTACGAATAAATTCTCGTGTGAATATCTTATAAGAACGAGCAGTAGAGCAGAAGATTTTGATTTCGTTACACTTAAACTCCAATATATATAGATATGTCGTTCAATTAAACTTGCTGGTGACATGGAAGTATACAATATTATTGTCACAATACAGATTTCAAATTGCTCGAGGCATTGGCGGAATATATTTGAATGAATAGATTGAGCATTTAAAAAAACACCTTGAGCATAACCACATGAGCAAATATGAAATGATATTGTACGGCGCTTTAAACCAGACTAATTCCAATCGTAACTTTCCGTTAAAGCGACCTTGTACACAACGTGTACCTGTTTTCGAATTATACCACAAATATGCAGGCTTGTCCATGGGAAACGTTCCATGGGATGGAACAGTACACATTTGTATTTCCCATGCTACACGAAAACCGTATGATTTTCAAGGAAATGATGATAAAACGATTCGTTATGAACTTCGTGTTCATATATTTGAGCATAGCTCTTTCGTTAGTTATAAAGAGCAAAATATATTCAGCATTAACAATATACTTCGTGAAGGGGCTGATGGAACCATGTATAATAGTTATGAATGTAAAGTTAACAAATTCTGTAAATTTTGTTGTTTCGCATGTCTCTTCGTACATGTAGTCCTATTTAGTAGACGCTAAACCTAAATTTAACAATTTATATTGAATTGTATTCCAATGGGAATCCCATGGGATGGAATGGGACATGCATAATTTTTATGGGATGGGAATGGGACAGAAAAATATGTCCTATGGACAAGCCTGCAAATATGATTACGGAATTTCTATCTTAAAAAAATAGTCTTCCCCCGAAACGTTCTGCATATCCAATTTTTCGAAACTGCTTCAGGCCTTAAACGACTGGGAACTAAGATTTCTCTTTCTCCGAAGGAGATGTTCTAGTATGGGGTATATAGTAGCCTATACACAATAAGTATCTGGCTATCAGGATAAGATATATATATTACTTTTAATTTTTTCATAGAAATGAAATTCAGATAGCCATCTGATGAAATTACTACCACTTTAATTTGCAGTGATCAATAGACGCATTTAATATCATTACGATTACACCAAGCGGATATAAAAAATCATCATCATTTTTTTTTTTTTTGAAGAACATTAGTCATGAAAAAATATTGTGTGGTCATAGCATAGTTGTGAACTTGCTTCAAATTAACTTTATCACAAACGCATTGTACCTGAACCCGGTACGGTGAAATAAATTACCAAGCAGATCCCTTTGTTTAGTCTCAAAGTACGCGATATCGAAAGAATTTCCTACATAGTCAAATACATCAAAAGCAAAGTCTTGTTTTTGTCGATTTAAGCACTCTGTGGAACCAGCGCATGCCAATGTGTTGTTGCTTCGCCTTCTTTTGCCAGTGCCTGAGCCCACTGTGATCGCCCAGACCAGTTATCGACCAGTTGGCCAAGAAGTGCTTCTCCGACTGGTTCGGTGGTTCCCCTGACGCGATCTTTCAAATATAACGTAGCGACGATAACAAGTTCGTCTGGCGTTTGTGCGTCCGTGCACAATGAGAACAAAAATGATTCGTGAAATACTGGGTCTTGCGTTCTATGAACTATCTTTGTCTGCTTTTTCGCTATTTTCACGTTTGGTAGAATCTCAGTCAATGTCACAAAGCAATCTGAAATAATTTAAAACGTCAATATTTTAAATCTCACAATTAGATGGAATTGATCCTACAATCGGGTTAAATCTATTGACTTCAATAATGCCATGTAAACATAAGCAAGACGGTTCAACAGTCTAATATAACAACAGTCTAAATCACTTTACTCGAACTCAATTTGAACAAACGTCCACGGTGATCGATAACGGATACTTATTTGAAGCTATATATACCTAATTATCACTTGATCCACGTTGCAGAATGCAGTTATTGACCTGGTTATAGCAAACATTATTTTCGAATTAAAAGCATAATACGAGTATTATCGAGGTATGGGCATACCTGGTTGTCTTCCTAAACTTCCCTTTGGAACATTTCTTGCAGCAACAACATCCACAGTAAGACATCCTAGCATTGCGTCATAACAAAGCGATAGCTGGATGTGAGGAGCTTCCTAAATATCAAACAGAGATAAAATAAAAAAAAATAATGTAATAAGAAAATTTGATCAAATGCTCTGTCATTGTGGACGTAAAAATTAGTCGGGGAAGAAAAGTCAGTTGGCAGAAAAACCCACAGGAAGCATTATTCTCCCCTTTTACTTGGCGTATTGATTGAAATTCATATAATGAGATTTAGTGTCAGATAGGAGCAAACCGCGATTTAATATTTAATGTATTTTCGACAGATAAAGATTACTCCTTCGAAACACATGAAAGTCTCGATTTGATATTGACACTGTCAAAACAAAGATCAATAGCAGTTATCAAGGATGACTGAATAGCACATATACAACATCTTGAGTATCTTGAATTCTATTATATGCTACAGATATTTATCTTTCAACTAACCAGAGGAGAAAGACTTTATTAATCAAAACAAATCAATTACAAAATTAATCCAAGACAAAATTAAACAACGAACGATGATTAAAAGCAATTATTGATTTTGATGACATCTTTCTACGCATATATGATGATTTAAAGATAAATCAGTGCTTTGGACAAATCCTATGAGACCGGTAGAAGAGTATACTAGGTAAATTCGTGCACATCATCCTTCTTACCTCTTCTTCATAAGAATTGAAGTTGATCCATATGTCAGTGGGAGTTTTAAAATCGATTTCACACAATGCTAGTATGCACTCTCCCACAATTTCAGCGTGTCGGAGTCGGCTTGATTTCTCTTTGCAGCATATCTGGAAATATTTATTCATAAATTACCATTTTAGGTTTGCAAATTATAGGTAGCACTTATACATTAGTTTTTCTGTGTATCTTCTAAATTTTGCTTTTGCTGTCCTAACACGCTTCTCTCTCAAAAAAAAAAATAATAATTCAGTGATTGCAATCAACAATTTTGAATTTCTCATCGCAAAATTTTCTTTCTGTTATTTAGGTGACATTGCTGTTCAATTACTCATACCATGTTGTATATGTGTACAGAATACACATTCAATGTTACTTATTGATACACTAATCACCTTCAAGGACATATGCGGAATGTCATCTTCTTCTACGGATTCAAATGTTAATCTTTCTCTGATACTCGGATTCGCGTCATCAATTTTTATTGGTTCAGTTCGGTGTCCTCGATCATGGCGTGGCAAGAGAGAAACCTGATACAAAAAAAAATTGAAAAAACATTTTGTAAAATGAACAAGTCGAGTCATGGGTCATACGAGTCTCGAGTCCAACTTTCGAGCCCAAATTCGAGTCAAATCAGTGAGAATCATGTCATTTACGTTACTCGAGTTTTCGGAGTCTTAATTTGACTCGAACCCAACTCAGGTATCTCTAACACTGGTTCATACCAGTTACACAAAATTTTTTGTTCCGTGCTTTTTTATTAACCGAATGGTTGTTCCACCATTCCAATGATTGATTAGGTGACTTGCTGAGCAAATTTGAAAGTAGCACACTTTGATTAAGTGGAGCTGCCCTAGTAAATATTCGCTTCACTCAATCAGGTGATGCATAATATTAAAACAATTAGGCCTTTTAAAAGCATTCAGAAGAATATACTACCTTCAGATAGATCGAATGTTTCGGTGTAAAATTTTTCCCTTCTAAAATAGAAACGTTCAGTCTCCTGTGCTGCACGAGGTAAGTTATACAGAGACGAATAGAAGGCGAAGCAGGCGAGTGGGAGCTTTTAACACTTTTGTTGCTGACGTTATGCTCTGAAACACTGAGTTTCTTTTTGTCAGAATCTATGGACAAGGAACGCTCATCTAAAATATAAGTAAAAGAGTTATGTAATTGATGAAAATGTGACCAATTTTTGCGAAAGAAAATTGAATAATAAAATTGCCTTCACATAACTGATTCTCAATATATCGAGAATTATTTATTCTTTTTTAATTCCGCTCATTGACTAGGTGCAAATTATCTACCATCGTTACTTATAAATGAAACAATTTGTCATTCATATAAGTTCAAATTAATATATGCAGAGCAGAGGTACAAGCTGCAAATACACTGTGAATAATATTACCATTATATCCGATAAATCTTAGCTTGCACTCATTACTTTTTTAAAAATCTAGATAGCGTTTTATGATATATATACCTCAAAATAATTTACTACGTTTTAACTTTAGCTTATAAAACATCCAATGCGGGAAATTTTGACGGCGTCGACCGCATTTTCGTTTGTATATATTGTCTAGTAATTCTTGCGGTTTCGGGGGGAGAGAGCATGTAAGAGGATATTTGCGTTTGTTGATGGGAAATAAATAATTTATCGTTACCACGACCACATCGTGCTGCTGCTAACGAAGTATGCAATCAAGGTGAAGCAAGTGGAAACTTTACCATTAGGGATTTGACATATGGTCAGTCTTTGCCAATTTTTGTATTTATGCTGAGCAAGATAAAATCCCGCCTTCTTAATTTTTTGCCAATTCGATGCCAATTATTGTTGTCACTTCCACAATTCAAAGTGTACTTCCATAAAATATATGTAAGCAATCGATTGTGGCCCATGGATATTGTGAACCATATATATATATATACAATATAATCCTCAAAATAAATATTTCGACAACATATGGTAGTTGGATTGGATGGAATTAAGGACTCATTTAATGCAATTTGATGAAGCCATGACAACTTGATTGAGCTGTCGTGCACTGTCCAGAACCCTTTAGTTCTCGCCGAATAGCTTATTTTGATGAACTTTAAAATCAAGACGGCTGTCATACTACTAATCACCCCGCGTCACCTTTGCAGACAGATGGGGATTAAGAAGAGAAGATCGCGAACCTGCTCGTCATGGCAAAGCGTCTCGCATTCGAGCTGTGCGTCACTGAAACATACACGAAATACCTGCTTGTTCAACTGATTAGATACTAGTAATAATAATACTAATAAATTATATGTTCTACGTTTAGAATGTCGTTCAAATCCCAGATTTGACTTACCGTTATCTGAAGAAGATAAAAGATGATTGTTCGTATCACCATGAAATGATAATCGACGTTGACACTGGCTTTCCACCTCCAAATTTTTTCTGTATTTATGGCGGCGTTCAGACTGCATAATAAAAATATTACTCTAATATCCAATTCTATGATAGTGATATATATTCACTTACAAATACACCCTGGCAGAGGTAATTAATTGTATGCCTCAACTGTATTATGTAAAAATAGGAGCTATTATTAGCCTTTATTAAAAGCATAGATGATCAACGGGTGGAAAATTTCGACAAACCAGATGTCGGAATCTAATTTAGGACACTAATTGGTGATCACTAGTGGTTATATGCTCAGAACTAATATTGGCACATATGCTGGCTTTTATTCAATTTTACAACTATATAGTATTTCATTGGACATCAAGATTTATCTCTTTGGTATATGTCAATGAACTGATAACCTATTCCATTTCTCTGACCTTAGATGAACTGATCTTGCGTGGAGATGGTATTGGTGATTCACGGGGACTCGAACGGGTCGAAGAATTATTTCCGTCGCTTCCAGGAGATCGACTTCTATGTCAAAACATGAAAAACAAACTAATTAAATATATATTTTTAGTCGCATGATTCGATCATATACTTATATTCTATCTGTAGGAATTTCGACCTACATGGTCTGTTTGTCTGCTTATTCGTTATTAAATAATGACAATTCCGTGGAAACTCGAAAAAGCAAGTTTCGAAAACATTTTTTTGATAGCAAGCTTATCTTGAATAGTTCAGGTAAGTTTGGTCGTTTTTTTAGTAAAAATCGCCCGACCGATTTTCATCTTCTAGCTTGTAAACACCAGAGACACGGCGATATTGATCACCATCAACCAGCCCAGTGCGAGACCGGATTATATGATATTTTGCGAACTGATGTTAAATACTGCTGATTGGTAATGACTAGCATGAAAGGTTAAATACACCAGGGAGGCAGATGAATCTCTAATGACGAAGTATCCTTCACGCTATTATTAGTGTCTATTTACATTGCTTGTATTGATCAAAATGAATGAAGGAATTAGTAATAGATATTTCCTATGTTCACTCTACAGTCTTTACTGGCTAATATAATGTTAATAAGAAACCCAAATGATGCCGATAAGAATTGTGAAAATATTTTGAACCCCTGTAACACTCGTTAGGTATAGTCTTTGATTGCCAATTACGTATGATATCGACTTTTAGATGTCTAAATCCATCATCTGCAACGATTACCCGTGTAAATGATTGCTGGAATATTCCACTATCTAATTACTACTAAATTTTGTCCTGATAGGTTTCTTTAAACTTCCATTTTATGCAATTCCGTACAATTTCGACTTGTCATCCACGTATGGCAAAGCAGCATCCACGTTACAATGCCTAACACAATTACAGGGTCAAAATAATGATGTGGAAAGGTACCAGATCGAAGGCTAAGGTCACGTTACTGAAAATTTTTTTGTCGAAAATTCTTCGTTGATATATAGTTATAAAAGCTTACCTGCTATGTATGTTTGAGTACGAATCATTACACTTTCTAAATGTGTCTTCCGATAAAAATAAAGATTCTTTTCTTCTTGTATTTGGACTTTCGGATAACGTTGAAAACCCGGATTTTGTGGCTACAAGATGCTGAAGACCAAGTCCTGGTTGTTCAACCGTCAATTCTCTCCCGCATTTGTTGCCAGCTTTACTCGTATATTCTGGAAAAAGTTAAAAAAGCATTCAGTGTTATAAAAGTTAACACCTCTCATTCAAAATGAACAACTGAAAGTGACTTGGTCTAAATTTTCTCCTAAGCGCAGTAAGAGGGAGAAAAAAAAACAGCTAACCAATTTTAAAACATGCATCATATAGATTATAGAGCCAGTTTCGTTTATTTAATTTTTATTTACAGAAAAAAATATTTATTGTAATGTTACCAACAATGATCTTAAAATTACCTGGTCCCGGTGCTTTCCATGATGTTGTGGAGCTAGTGGTTGAACCATTTTTAGAATCAGCCCACTTCTTTTGCATAAGTGCTTTAATAGAAAATGAAGACGCCGAACCTAATGGCTTCCGATGCCTTATTGATGAATCTTTGTCACCGACCTCCATGTCGTCCATTATCTCATGGTCCCATTGTGAAACTTTCAAAGTATCCATTTTATTTTGACATTGTTGTGTGTCCGGACATTTTGAGACGCCATTTTTAACACCTGCTCTCGTTCGTCGCTTTGAAGACTCCATTTGTAAGTGGTTTATTTCTGGAGCTGGTGGTAATATGCTATCATGATTGAACAGCGGAGGTAATGTAAACTGTGGGATACTTTTAGGGGTAACAACGTTTTTCATTGCATCTCTTTGTGTCACCCTCATATTGTTCTGTGTGACATCGTCATCTACTCGATCAGATATATTGCGAAACAGTCCAGTAGCATGGTTTTGTACACTATCTCTAATGCTCTGAAAACCCCACATTATCTAGAAAAGGATATCACATTTTAAAGTATATTACATAATATCAATAAGCGACTTCTTGTTAAAGTTAGATAAACTATAGGTTATTCTTACAAATTCCAAATCAGGAGTGTAGTCGAATTTATCCCACACATTATCCTTCGAAGCCCTTCAGTAAAACCTACTGTTTTCAACAATAAATTATTTTTGAAAACATGCTGTTTTGCAGCACTCATTAACTTTCATGTTCACAATTCTTATTTCATTTGAAAAAAAAAAAAATTCTGCCAGCAATATAATACGCAAAAACACGTAAAATTTACGACAGTGACGGTATGTTCCGAAACTCCTGGTACAAATACCTTTATTTACCTTCTGAAGGATAAGCCATCTTACGTTTGGTTAATTCAAAGCTTTGAATAAACAATATGAAAGCATATAACGGTTCATTAACCAAATATCTAATCCCACAATATTTTTAGGCGACTTATTGTATGCAGTTTAAGTATCATTCAACATTAACCTATGCAGAAGAAATTCATTTCACTGGGCCATATAGAAAATCCGCAATCATCTGTGGATTTTAAACTTAGTTGCTGTCAGGCCCGATACAAGCAGATTTGTTTAATTATTTAGCATTTCTATGAATATTCTCCTATTTATTTATATTTTTAATGATGATCTGTTCTCATGAATAGCACTGTTTAAGTAATTCAATCAATATATCGATAAACAAAAATATAATCGTAATAGAACCCATATGTGTATGAAGACATTTGTCGTTTATTTATTTACACAAAATATGATTGAATTTACAGAGAAATCCTAAGCAGTAATACCCTTTAGACCCGTAGTCAACACTTTGTCATAAAATAAATTAAAGTACCAAAAACAATATGTGGAAACCCATCGTCCACTGTCAAAATATATCCACCAATCTGTACGCCATTCCAAGGTGTGCCAACATTCTTACTTTATTAGAGGCAGCTTTGATTCATGAGTCGAAAATAAAATTAGATGTGGCATCTACAATCGGTCTTAAACGAATCACAGAAAAATTTAATTATACTTTTCTCCATAACCTTGGCAGCACATTCACAACGGATTATAAAGATATAAAATCCCTAAATCAAGGCAGGAATCATCTTGATGTATTGTAACATGTGTTTTTTTATGTTTCCTACCATGACAGCCAAAGTAAATATCTCACGTCAAATTCAAATTACTTCTTGTAGGCAAATCAATCCTCGAACTCATAAACTAAACAAAGTTAAGAAAACTGAATACGTTTCATCGATATAGTCTTATTTTGTTAGACAACCTGACGTTATTCAGCGTGTATTTAGTCACGTCTGCTTCCTTTAAATCCTTAATTGAGTTCACAGCCCTTGATATTGGTGAAACCACCAACAAAAATAAAGTTATATCAGCTCATGGCTTGTTATTATTATAGCATACAATGAGAAAACTAATGGGAAAATTAAGTCGAAATTCGTATTTCAACGACATTTTGCAACATCGTCAGAATCTGCCACATTGTGCAAAGAAGCTGATAAAAAATGCGGTTATGAATTTGATTTAGAGCTATTTGTTTTGTCCTGCTTACTAATTTTCTTTGTGTATCCTCACCTGTATTTACGTTGGAAGACTTACATTTGCACAAATTTTAATATAAAATATTACATAAGACTTGTCGTAAGCATCGACTATCAACAAACTTTGCAGGTACGCCCTCTTAGGAGTTGGATTGCGCGAAAGATAGCCTCCTTGCAAAAATGTTACCTAAATAAATTATTTATTTTCGTAGAATAGCCATCGACGCACTTTCGTTTTTTTTTTCACATAGTATCCAGTTGAGGCATTGTCGTTGCTGCGCTGCGACCCTCAGTATGTTTTAGGTAGGTTGACAGCGGTAAATGCTAAATAATATAATCAACTGCCGATTAAACTCACACCTTTCAAAAATTGTTTTGTTACGTGTACTCTTTTGGGCGAAGAAGAGATTCCCCCGTGGTAATGATACCGAAGCTAATTTGTATTGACCATACGTCATATATTCATGCACATATTGTAACTTATACGTATTAGATTCAAATTGCAATGACGCTCACGAGTTTCAAAAGTTAATGTGATAACTTTTTAGCGAATAACAAATTGTATGTTAAATTTTTGCGAATATTAATTTCTGATAACAATTACATGAGCGATTCTTGATATAAATATCCATATCATCCTGAATGTTCTACACAATACAATCTTTTAGGATCCTTATTACTCATCGCTAGGGCATACAATGAGGCACCTCACTCTTAGACTCTTACTCAAATAGATGTTTCAGTTTATATCCGTACTCCTTGAAAATTTCAAGAACGTTCATAATGAATGGTAGTACAAGAATAGGTTTTGTGAAGAACTTAGGAAAACCTAAGGCTGTTCTATGGCTGGGGTCTAGCTATTCATCCGATACTATGAATAATATTAAGGCAATGTTTCAAATTTTAACTAATCTTCTGGCGCGATTTCCCTTGGCAGTGCGACTGACCCAGGAAAGTAGATAATACTGCTATATTCTGAGTGACATCTACAATTTAAAGTCAATTTTTTCTTAGATTTGAAATACCGTCAATTTTCCATGCGCTGACAACCCTCAACGTTGTTATTTTCCGCGTAAATTCGGCATTCTAAGCCCACGATAGTATCTATAATTCTATCGTAGGATGATTGCGATAAAAATGACAGAATTGTTCGCCTGGAGATATTTGATAAAATACTGCCATTCTCTATGCGTACGAAGAATCGAATTCTGGCATAACTCTCTGTCCTGCGCTGCCTGTCTACAAATATAATTTGGCAGGCCGCAATGAAGTTCAAATGAGGGTAACCTAATAGCGAATTGGTTAAAAATTATAGTTACAACTTTGATGAATAACAAACATTCATACAGGGTTGCTGTGGTCCATAGCGGTTAAATCTAATCTTTCAAATTATCTTCGTCAAAACTTAATAGCGGTGACAATTTGATACGTGCATTTTAACATGATAAATTTAGTATACAATACAGATATAAAGTATTGTTTCACTCTGCTTCAGCTTAGCAAATCAAACGGTTTGGCAGCTACAATTATTATATAAGTCAATAAGCAATAATTTAACTGGCAAACCGTAAGTACGACAATGACGAATAGCGATTGTTCTGAGCGATATCACGTATTTTATACCTATCTATTGATTTTCACTATGAAATCGATAACGTCTTTTCGTCCGATGACAAACAAAACAGCATAAAATTTTAGTAATCCACCAATAAAACGGTTATCTGCCATATGTTCACATGTATCTAGGTAGAAAGTAATCAAACGAATGTGTTTGTCGAGGATATTGGAAATAGCGTGTTAATGTGTAAATAAGCCTTATTGGCAATTTGACAATATGTAATATCACCGGCAAGGATCCAAGAAAGCACTCATTATATCCCCAATGGAAACTTTTGGCGGCCATGCCCGAACTACTAAGTTTGCTTGTTTATACGATTAACACGAAGAAGTCGGGCGTGATTGATACGGATAACAAAATTTGTATTATTAATATTATTATTAAGACGACACAATTATCTGTCGCGCTGCTTTCTGAAAACGTTTTCGGTTTAAACTTTCGTCACCAGGGCTCGATTAAGATGTTGACAATTTATATGATTTGTGGCCATCAAATCCTCTTCAAATATTCCATACGGTATCTGATGTTTATTGCGACTCCAAAATAAATATTTGATAATACGAAGCTACAATTCGGCAATTACCGGGTCAGTTGACAATGCAGGGCATATTTCGCAGTTTGATTTAATAATATATATGTATATACCCATTTTTCGTACGTCCCACGGGATATACGATAGTTTTTCTCTGTGTTATTCTGTGTTTTTCAGAAATTTACAGATGGAAACAAATCACTATTTTGAGGAAGCAAATTTAAAACTGACACATTTTCTTGAACGCTTCGCTGTATGTGTCTGTTTACCAACCTTCACCACTACTTCTATTTTGACTGTCCCCCAATTGCAACATATCTGAAGGCCTGATTTGGACCCCAATTCCCACTTGTGAGGTGGGGGAAAGGGGGGGGGGGTTCACCTTACGCCGCCCTTGTCTTTCCTCTCGGTCATTTATCTTGTGTGGCTTTGAGTGGCTCACAGGGACTCCAGACTAGCCATCCCAAAAGTACATGTACACCAGGACATTGCAATATAATCACTAGTTTCGTTTGTATTCTGTCTACGAATTGAGTGATTATCTGAAGTCTGCTAGCAGTCCCGCTAGGAACATGTTCATGTATCTGTTTGCCTGATGTGCAAATCCAGCAGTTTTAGCAAAATCCTAATTAATCTCCATTGTCGATTTATGACACTATTCTCACGCAATCGATTATACTGCTAGTAACTTATTCGTGCAAATTTCATGTAAAATCGTTTATTTTGACATCTTAACATTTACATACGTGACGACATCTCGACATTCTTAAAAATACCTTAGGTACGCTACATCGAAAGAATCTAAGCTCTATGTTAAATATATATAATAAACAATATCTATAATAAAGTCCCATCCAAACGGAGGGCGAGATTCTGACGATGAACGCTAAATAGATGAGGCGCGACTTCTGTACCGCCGTCTTGTCTGAGGCGTAGCAAAAAGTGTGACGACCCCTTGTCTATCAAGCAGTGGTAACGGCAGAGAGTATAATCCGAACGTCAAAGTTTAAGTAATTTCTCTTTTGCGCGAATCTGATGTTTTTCAACAGACATTTATTATGACAAAATTTTCTGGTATTTTGATACTAGCTCAAGTTATGAAAGGGAAAGTAGGGAGAAAATTCCCTGGACGTCATTTCGTATTCAAAATGATTCCAATTGTTTTTTTGCCTAAACTTATAATTTCTTCTTTCTATAAACACGCTGCGGTGCATAACGAGATCCAATCTAATATATTTTGGAAATTAGGCTTCATTTATCCATTGCGGTATGTAATTATAACAGTACATAATACAAATATATCTTCTGCAATACTTTTTTTCCATTCGAAAGTCGAAATAAGACTTCTTATCCTCCAAGGCCATTCCTGACTCACATGTGCACAAATAAAACGTTTCATGTCAGTCATGAAAAGCAAATCATGCTGAACTCAAGTAGATTTAGTTGTAAACTGGTAGCAGTCAGACTTCATTGGCAGTGATTCTAATTCAAATAGAACATAATATTGCCTCTATCTTTTATTTGAAGTTGGGAACTTCGTTATCAAATATACATCAAATTATACACCAAGTGCATGCCTTGGTTAGAGCTTGATCACCATGTAAAACTAAGAAAACTAATAAAGCACAAGCGCCGCGGCATTTCCCCATAGAAGAGTTTGGTCGAAACGACAGACAGTGTTGTCGTCTTACCATTAAATCTGGAAAAATTAATTTTCCTATCTAAAGATTGAGTGTTGACACCTGGTTGTGATTCTTGTTTTGATCTCTGACTATGTCAAGCTGTCTATGTTCTAGGCTGAGAAGATACGATACAACATATCTTGAAAAATGTAAAATACGGTATATATATTTCCCGCGCATTCGAGATTGTGAAATATTTTTTCAAGATTTGACAATGATCAAATTTTTCTACGTTCAAATGCGCATGTTTAACTTCAGGTATAATTTATATTTTTGTTGTGCGGCCCATTAAATCTGCGGCGTAAATGCCGACAGCGGCGTCATATTATATTAGTTTGGAAACCAAAACCAAAATCCATACCAAGTTATATGAATATTTTATAGCAGTTCTGTCCTCCAAAATGAAGATATGGAGATCAAATATTCATTCAAGTTAAGTATGGGTCAAAGATAGTACATACATCTGAAGTATCTTCGTCTATCGTTCATACTTGATATTATTGATTTTATAACCTTGCCATACTAAATACTCCTTGTTTTCTAAAGTTAGGATTAAGTCCATAACTACCAACAAAATATAAAAAATCTGAATTTTTGTGTCGGAGTTGAGGGCGAACCAGATTTCAAGGTCTGATTAGAAATGACATGGTGGCATAAAAACAGATTTTGTCACATTATTCAACCTTATACAAATGCCACAATGTCGACAGAGTTCGGAAATGAAATTTAGTAAATGATCCAAGTAATGGATAATGCTACTGAATAGGTGACTGACTAACTGTTGTCTGCACTGAGACCAACTTTAAGAATGGATATGCTCATTAGATGTACTTTTACAAGGAAAAACTAACTATTCGCGGTTATTTTGCATTCTAACTCAGTCTTATGTGAAAAGAAAAGACTAATTATGATCTAAAATCTAAATGATATGAATCTGAATGATCAAAACCTGTTAACCACGGAATCTCTTCCGTACTGACTTAATATTTTACATAAAACATGATGAATAAACATAAATGATCATAATACGAGACATATTTACATAATTGCCATCTGGCGTAGGGTTATTTAAGTAATTGATTTGGGTTGGTTATTTAAAAAGTTTTGAGTAAAAAAAAACGCTAATTTCATTTTTAACGAGACTTTTTCTAAAGACAATAAACGAAAATATATATATATGAAATGAAAATTCGCCAGACAAATGAAACATTAATATTTAAAATTTTCAGAGTCAAAAAGGCAAGCGGGCTTTCCAATCGATTAAACGCATTTATATTTTCTACATCATTCTCCCAGGCCCAATCCAAATTTAAACCATTATATAAATAGTATATTATTCCAAGCTTAAAACATGTAAAACACACGTTTGCATAAGGGGTTTGCTCCTGTATCAATACATAACCCTTATATATATATATATATATATTTAGTCTCAGATATCGTGAACTTATATTACATCCGACTTGTGTGTGACAAATATTAATAATATATCGTGAAACATAATGAAAATATAATATAATAATATATACAATATCGGCTTTAGCATCAATAATGCATTTCAGCACAAATTCAGATGGAAAATAGCGTTTAGTTAAGTATGAATAAGAAAAAAAAATGGCGGTGTTGAATTGAAAATTTAATTGTACATCTTGATAGCTAGTGTAATTCAAAAAAAAAAATCGATTACAGCAAAACGAAGTCCAATTATTTTATTACATGTAATTGAACAGTAAAAATGTAATATTTATTTTGCATGATAACGTCAGATTTTCATAGTCTTTCTCAAATTCTTTTCTCGAGATTGGTATCAAGTTTGGTTTCTATATCATACTGTAAATGTAACTGATAAAATTAACGCATGGGTTTGGGAGGATAAAATATTCTGTTATCAGAGTTGCATAAATTCGTTTATTTACACCCAGGGCCGGGTGTAAGTATTTCAGGTTTCGTATTTCGTATTTCATGAAAAATTAAAAATATAATGACCTCATAATACGTTTATTTTGACATACTGTATTTTAGATATATCGATAATTTGACGTCATAATTAATTTGATAGTCTATTCTATGACGTCACTGTGCGGAGGGTCTCGCAAATGGAAAAGTCATAGTAGGGTCTCTCATTCTCCAAATCCGTCTATGCTCACGTTCTCTATTTCCCTTTCTCGTAAAATGCATAGGTTTATATTAACTGTCTGTTTCCCTTCCTGTCCCTCGGAATACTTCAAAAATACTTATTATACTTCCTAAATGTTTTAAATTCAAAACGGAGTTTCTCAGCAATATCTCATCTAGCCATCAGTCTCAAGGTAGGGTTTCAAAAAATGAATCTTTTTCAAGACAAGCTACTCATGTAAAACTTACAAGGGTACTAACACATTTGGAAATGATTCTACTGGTCTAGCTCACTGTTTTCAGAATTGCATCACAGGCTTGGATTTCCTAATTACATTAGATACATTTACGAGTAAACTCGTTTTCAGCTTAACGTTGTGTATAGCGAGTACAAAAGCCACAATTGAATTTTCACGAAAGCAAAATCTGCGACCCGTCGTCAATATTAAATTACAAATCAATCGAGGGAGTTTTTTGTAACCCATCACTCGTTCAGAGCTTATTTTTTTCGAAATAGTTTTTCTAATAATGAAACTATGAATAAAAAGGTTTGACGTCTTCGGCTCATCAAAGACCAATATTTCTTGCCAACTCCTTATCACAAGTAGACTAGCTTGAATTGCCTGGCCGCCAACAGTTCTCGACATGTTTGCGATTACTAATTTACTTTAACCAAGATGGCGTGATCTTGAACTGTTTGAACATAAGTTGTAAAAATTGTTCTCATTGTTTGTCTGAAATGTGGGAAAACATGGGAAAACTTTACTCAACTTTGTATTGACAGTTGGCTGAGGTTTATTTTATGAATATTATTATGATCTGGAGTCGGATCAAGATGATGACCTAATCACACTGCTACAAGTCGTTACGTACGTCAATGGTACGATGGTAAATAGTTAATGACTTTCCATGTTATCAACGTATATCGTCGGTATGTGCATGCACTCATCTGTGATTCAAAACTCTAGCTAGTTTACTAGATTTGTATAATCGATGAAGTCCTTGAGACAATGAGTCAACACACTCGTAAGAATTTTAGAGAATTCCTAGTATTACTTTAAGGTAATGTTTATTTTATGAGGTGGTGCTAGAATTCTGTGAAAGAAAATTGACGTTCGACGTTTCCACAAAATTTAATTTGTTACACACGCAAACACTTTTAGCTTAATCACTTATTAAGCAGTTATTTTATCGACGAATAACTTATTTTATTCGCGACAGCATGGTTATTAAAGAGTGGTTAGGTAAACATGGTGCTTCTATGGTATAACGATCGAGTCAAATTGGTATAAAAGTCAGTCCCGCGCCTGAATCGTAAAAATCTCTCACGGATTCGGATTTATATAATGTTTCGATGCAATAAAACGAAACAAAGTATTAATGCAACAACTAACAGATCGTGCTCTTCCCGTCCCGTTTACATGAATTTACTTTTTGTGAATAATTCTTATTCGAAATTTCGAACAAAAGTCACCCCCATATTTTGGAAATATTCAGGAATGACGTAAACTTGATTAAATCTGTAGCTGTTAGGGGTCGAACAAAGATCTTCTCAAGTCTTATCTGCAGTTGATTTCTTCTCTCGCACATATATATGTGGAATATTAAACATGTATATACACTATTTTTATTTTTGGTATCAACCAGCCCACCAGATCTTGGTATTATAATGGGTATGTTATAATAATATGCCAACGTTTGGGAATCAATGAAACTTGACTCAAAATATATTTGCCCTAAAGTTACCCTTGATAACTGATTTCACACCATATTTTTAAATTGTTTTCAATGCGAGTTTTATCTATATCATGAAATATGTCACCCAAGAATACGGATAATAATGACACGTCATCCTCACTGTGCGCGCATTTTCCAATTTATGTAATGCATTTTACATTCAACTCATTATCTAACCTGCCATTCCATCATGTTTTCATACCATAATTAATTCGTGAGTCAGGTGGGGCGTATTTGCATACATTAGTATCGATCGGCTTTGTGAAGTATGCTGATTGAATCACACTTTCCGTGGTTATTTTTCGGGCAAAATTTCAACTGAAGGTCAGCAATGAGCAACTCACAAAGACTTGAAAAAGAATTTAAATATCGACCACTATACATGACCTACAAGTTAACATTTGTTGACCTTTTATCCCGAACGCATTAGTTTAGTCACTGTGATTGGGGTATATATTGTGGGGTGACTGGCTCGAGATTTGGGGTTCAGGATACGATTAATTACGGAATATTGATCAGGGATAATCTTGCTCTAACTAGATAATACGTTACCGGGATTACATAATATTCATGTTGGTCATTATTTCATCAAGCATAAAAAGATCATGCCTAGAGAATAATTGCCTTTTTTTATTCAATCTACAGCAGGGGTGCACAACGTGCGGCCGTCGAAGGTAAAATGTGCGGCCTTGCTGGTGTGTGTGTGTGTTACTGCAAAATAATTTGTTTTATGTTGATTGACTGTTACGGAAAATCATAGCAGTACTTGGAAAAAAATTATCAGTATCTCGAAAAAAAGTACCAGTTGTAAATATTCTTCTATTCGCATTTCTCCAAAGCGCGATATCGTCAAAAGAGAAACGGTTCTTTAATAAATATAGCTCATAAAATATCTCGATCCCACTGGCGGCCGTAGATATTTTACTAAAACGCAATGCGGCCGTCTAAAAAGAAAAGATTGTGCACCCCTGATCTACCTGATCTACAGTGTTCGATAAATTTTAGTTACAAATACCCGACACATTTTTTGGGCTCCCCGATATAAAATATATTAATAAATAAAAGTATTCTAATCTAGACGTACGAGACCTCGCGAATAAGATATGAATAACGTCAAAAACTGCAGATTACGTACATGTGTAAACTACCGTTTTTATTCACAGGTTACGGCCGTACACCGTGAATACACTCCATAAAAATCGACTACTACCTAGTATATATTAGAAAGGAGTGTGCCAAGAGAGTATCAAAATGAATATATTGAAAGAAAACTGGATAAAACACTGAATTTTAGGCGTTTTTTCATTATGGACTAATGTGTATAACATGATAATTTCATGAAACAGAGGATATATATACTAGAACTAGTGATAAAATTAAACAAAATGAAAAGAACTTGGTGCCGACATCGACCATCATAGAAAACCTCGGCTAAAGGTATTCAGCCTTGCGCGAACATGTCAACATTTACTTAAAAACGTAATTTTTCCATTTTACAGACAGCGGGCAGGCCTTTTTTTTGGAATTTTTTGGAAGGGCAGACCTTTGACCCCAGAAAAGTTGTCCATATACTTTACCACTAAGAATTTCTGATACTTTTTTTCGGAATATTTTTGCGAATTGGCGCTTACAAACTGTTTTACATTTTTCAAACCTTCATTTTGATTCAAAATATTCAACCACCTGCCGACCTTTGACACCAGAAAAATTCGTCCTATACTTTACCATTGATATATACTGAGCGATTTTTTCACAACAACAAGAAAAAAATGAAAAAGAAAATCAACAACATAATAACAGAACAATCCATAGGTCAACTCGTGTCCAATAGTGGCAGTGGCCATATTTCAATGAATGATACACGTGAAATACGGTTGCGTGCAAAGTTGTTAAGTGCATGCCTACTATTATCGTCCTAGAATGGCCTCCTGAATGCATTTCATAATTTACCCATAACACCCTGTTTCACTCTTCAAAAACTTTACCTTTCCTAACTTCTCTATTCAGTATCCACTGCTCTTTTATTGTATCGCATCATCTTGCTCAAAGTCAAATAATTAATACAAACTAGTCTTAGTCATTGCTAAAATAGTCATTTCCTAAGTTCGCTTCGGCTCAGCATTTCAACTTCTATGTTGAAATAGGTTTTTACGATAATTTGTCTAAAGCAAGAAGCTATGTTACACGTCAAGTTTGCATATAGTTTAGTAAATCTTGTTTATTCTGCTCTAGGGGATAAAGTTAGTATTTGCTGTTGTTGCTGTCTACACTGCTATATATATATACTCAAAACACGATTATCGACAGATTTAAATTTTCACTGTCTTGTTGAATACTGATAAAATTTAGCCAGTTCTGGGCGTTACCGTACAAAATATATATTTTTCGTTAGAAAATTAGTACTAATTTGATAACTAGTCGTGGCTGTCTAAATCCAGGTCAACAAGATTGGCCTATGGCAGATTTATATTTCCTTGGTGTTTGCAGCACGACCCTAAATCAATCTTAATTCTATTTCCCTCGCATATTGAACTGAGGTCTAGTCTTGACGCAATTCCTCCACTGTAATTCAGAGGATGCATCACACTTTTTAATCTCATAATCAAATTGAAAACAGTTCATACTTGTTGTACAAACTAACATTGTGAACTCGTGAGTAGGAAAAAAAATAAAAGAATCTTTGAATCTTGTTGTGACTGTTTTTTGGCTGTTATTTATTGCACGTCCATGAATTGAATGAATGCACTGCGAAATTACAAAATTAACTTGTTGAGTTAAAGTTTGACATACGGCAACAAGAAAAATCATTCAAATTTACGTGAAAATGTGAACGGAACACTTGGCGCAGCTTGGTTTAGTTTCAACAAGCAGAATTGTAACTGTGTGTCGAGTGGATTATTTGAATTTATCTAGAAATATGTTATTATTGCCTTTGGGCCAATGGGTCCTTGGCTGGTTTCACTCACCATTATCAACCCCAATTTTTTATACAAACCGCAGTGATTTCAGCACTCTTTCATGGCGGTTTATGCCCAAATATATGACGCCATGACAAGATTTAATTAGCATCGAACCCCCTCTAACTGAATCTAATTGGATCGGATTCATTCTACGCTGTTTAAATGGGGACATATTGTTAAAAACCTTCAGACGAAACACTAAAATGCTTTTCGCCGGTACATACGGTAATATACGTGCAGTATGAAGTATATATATATATTTATTGTTATAGCATATAAACTGTTTATTACAAGATGCATGTAATAACTAAATGTGTGTATTGATCAATGTTTAGAAGTCTTTTCTACCGTGAATACTCCATCAAAACAAATAGAATACTGTATATATATTGCGCTGTTTCGGAAAGAGCAATCAAGATGGCAATTTGAAACAATACAACAAATTTGTAACAAAACAATTCGTGAATTTTCATCATAATGTTATGGGGTGGTGAAATCCTTTACCAGTAATCGTTAATTATCTGGGGACAATTCAGTTTCAATTTTTACAATTAGTTCCTATGAGTGTTTTAAAGACTGAATTAGTCCGCGATGGGTAATGCACCCCGGACATTAAGCGGATCAGCTGGATGAATTGGACCATTAAACCAGAGATAGTGCACAACAATGTACAATGTTGTCATGCAACATTTATGATTAGGTGATTGTACGTGCATTCTTTTTACATTTTCGACCTTTGTTTACTTCAGTTATATTATGTATAAGTACAAATATTACTTTTGGTGTGCCAAATTATGAACTCGCACGGACTCAAAAAATGTGAAGACATGCGCATATCAATTATGGCACATGATATCGATAGGATCCCGAAATTCTTTTATATCTCTGTAACTTTTATGCTACATATCAACAGATTAGCTATGAGACTAAATGCGATGAGAATACGCTATCAATATCTATTTAAAGTTCTAATATTCCCTTTTCTGGTCTGAATTCTTCTTTTGAACTCATCCACTTCTCGATGAGGCAAAATGTAAACAAACGAGACTGATTGGAGATTATTTTTGCATAGCAACAATCTCGACGGCAACTATGGTCGTTAGGAATTTAACGCTGGATCGTTACTCGTTATTGTTTGAGCCAGTTTTGAGTTTTTTTACTTTTCAGCGAATTAAATTCATTTCATTTTATTTCTGGTTGCATAGTGAATTATTCTCTTTAATGTGGTATTTATACACAAATTCCTGATTTTGTTTCCGTGCTGTCTGTAAACAGAAACGGGCCGAAATGGATGATCCGCGAGTGGAATGGATTATGAACAAAATTTACTTGGGCCTAGGCATAAAAAATCCAGAGGTAAATTGGAATTGAATTTTATTCTAATGGCTTGTTTCAAACAGCGTTTTCGAATGACGACTATGATCATGATATCAGTGTTTTAAATCTAGCATTTTTTCAACTGTCGCACTCACTCACTTTCGATTCATTTGTACCAATGCAAGTACATTCATTGTATGTTAACAATGCAAAATCATTTTATTTTCGTATCTTGCAAACTTGACGAGCTCTGAAGTATAATGATGTAAATTTGGTTTCTCGCGGCTCCCCTCACCCGGAAATGCTTTTTAATTATTGTACATCAAGTGTGCTTTTTAGTATGGTGAGAAAATAAACTACTGATTTCTATTTGCAATTTAGGTCTTTGAAGATTTGCTCTCAAGAGAAGATGGCAACAATGAGTTAAAAATACTTCATTTTTTTAATGCATCATCAAATGAAGAAGGAACGTCAACTTTATTGTTTTACAAAAGAACAATTGAAGATGAAGAAGAAGTAGAAGTTGAATATGGTTCGTAAAACTGCATATGGAAACTCAGACTCATTTTGAGAATTTTGCAAATTGTAGTACATTCTCGTGTTTCCGTGGTCCCTCCGTAATGTTATAAACATAATAAAGCGAAGCTATGCATATGAAAATGAAAATGCGCAATCTCAAAATGTCATAATTAAATTCTTTCGAAAAAAATAATTTTTTCCCTTAGGGAAAAAATTTTACTGTAGCATTCATGGGTTGTTAGCAAAATAACAATCTGTGGTAATGAGTTCTGCTTAACTGACGAGCGAACATTGTGCAATCTGTACCATCTGCTGTCATGTCAGACTCCCTCGTTTCAGAAACAAATAGGGTGTTTGTTTTATTTATCTAAACATTTTGGGAATTGGGAAACTCTTCTATACTTGGTTTTCCGAATCATTGAACAATTTCTATATGGATATTGGCTTTTTGCCTGTATTAATATAAAATACTATTGGGTCGCCTTCTTGTGAACGTTTTTTCCAATTATTCTAGAAATCATAGATCTATAGGGTATTAAACTTTATCAAGTTCATTTTGGCTTGCACTGCGATTTGTTCAGCGATGGAACAATAATGTTATCAATAGTGTATTCCCATATATTTTGAATGTTTATTTTTTATTTTACGTTGTTCATTATTTTATACAATATTTCACAGAACCTGAAATACCAGATATATCAAATGATGCAGAGGCAGAAAATGGAGTTGATGCTGATAATAAATCAAATGGTGAAAATGAACAGAGCCCAACAGCTGATGAAACAAATGCTACTCCAACAGGTTCATTACGCTCATTTTACTTTCCACTATTCTTTCATGTGATTTTCATGTAGGCTAATTTTTCAATATACACATTTTAATTTATTTTTGAAGTTTTTTGCTGTAGAGGGTGTAATGAAATAGTGAAAATTTTTGGATTTGTAATCACACGTAAAAGCAGTTAGTCGTAAGTCAGCCTCACATCATTGACCTATTACAGGTATTGAATTTTGTGAATGTTAAGCTGGTTAAAATATAAACATTTTATTAAGATTTTCACTAGTTTTCTGTTATTGATACTGTGTTCTAAATACCTGTTTAAATCTCAATCCAGGTGAAAATACAGAAACAGAAGAGAATGGAGAAGTGAATAATCAAACACAACCTGGAGAAGGAGAAGAAGATGAATCTGTACCTCCACAAAGATCCATACAAACAGTAAGATGTTTGTTGTTATTGTCAGACTGATCTAGGTCTAGTGTAATAACAATTATATTTGAATGCCATAGATGAATATATTTGGATTTTCAAAATAGGAGTGACTACTTGTTACTTATTGATTTTAATCGGTAAGTATGTTGATAGGTATTTGTCTGTCTGTTTGTATGTTAGATGCACGCGATATCTCACGAAAGCGAGTTTGAATCTGTTCCAGATGTTGCATGTGATTCATCTTATCTCGGACCAGAAGCCTTGACCAGAATTGATTTTGGGCGAATTATGTCGTATAATTAGCGAGTTATTAATTAATTAGTGATGGGACACAAGGTGCCACTATGGAGTAAGAGCGCTGTTTTGGGAGATCCCCTAACTTTCGATCGATAAGTCTTCGGTCGCTGACCGATATTCTCGTTTATATCATTGTTTGAATATCTGGTAATACTTATTTTTGACCAATACCAATGTGATAAATTTAATTTTTTCAGGATTTGGAGTCGAATGTCTGAAATTTTGATATATACCTGTAGTATATTTTGACTAATTTGTATGAATGTGTTATTTTATTGATCTAGTATCTTATTTCTGAAATGCTTTCAACCCATTTTATTTACTCTTCATTTGAGTATAAATAGATTTTGTTTAGCTATAAATCAATTTTCAATTCTATTCGATTGTAAAGAACTTGAAACGATATGAATAATAAACTTATTTATTTGAAGTTTACAAGTATTCAGGCCACCATTCTAATCTTATTCACTGCATTTTTTTTTTGCTATAGATAGATATTTTGATATTTCATAAACTATTGAAATTTTTACAGAAAATAGTGTTGCAAACAGTCATCAGAGACGTCCTGATTCTGTGTGAAGATTATCTACCAGAAGAACAAATAGATCAGGTAGTTGTGTATTTTATAACAGTAAACTAAACCCCATTCTGAGTAACTTATAACATAATATACTCAAATTAATGTTTGGAATTGGATTATATATTTCCATTTCTTCCTTAGTTCAACAAAATTCACTTTTCAGACATATATATGTAATATGTAAATTCAATCATAATTTTTGGAAATATTTGGACTGACATAAATTTAAAATTGATCCATTTATTCTGGTATACTGTTAGTGGTAGACTGTTTTGGTACACTTTATATCTTTTTCCATTAATTATATTCTTCACAGGACTGCATGTATTTTATGAGAAATACAAACACTATCATCTCTGTGCCAAATGATTTGGAAGAAGCAAATAAAATTTTGTCTGATTATATTGAATTTGGAGTGATGAATGGGCATTCACTTACAATGCTTGAACATCTTATTGGACAGGTATTATATAATTTGTATTTAATCGAAGTGAAATGCGTTTAAAACTAAAAGTTGAGAATCAGATTGGAGGGAAACTCTTCAACAACGTTACTTTGTTGCACCAGCAACCAATTCCAAAATATGTATGTGGTGGAATTTTTTTTATGAAATATTTTCATACCCTCACTTTAAACAAAGCTCCCTACAGGCAGCCAACAATATGCAATAATCTACTATTTTTGGAAGAACCGGTATTTTTCAGGTTGGGCTTTGACTGCCCAACATGACCGAAGATCTCCATCCTGTGACTGCACTGCTATGACTTCTGGGTTCTTGTGGGTTCCAAATATACATTATATTAATTGCTCTGTCTTGGTGAGGATTCTATCAAAAGTGTCATGTTAATTTTATGCAAACAACAGGCGAACCTGTCTATTTTGAAAATTTAGGGTAATCAAAAGTATTATTCCATCATGTTTGTGTTCTAATCATTTTAAGAAAACAAATAGATGACTTCAGACACAAAATATAGTTTTTATACGCTCTGATATTTATTAAATCTTTTTAGGTATACATGCCTTTGTTATCATTTGGCCAACACAAATCAGGTGAGCTACCAAGCACAACTGCACCTACACCTGCTACACCTGTGGATACTGCTACACCAAGGTTATTTTTTTTTTGATTTGCTAAGACAGACCGTAACAACTAGGGGATTTCGACACCCCAACCTCCCTATGGGTACGTCCATGGTATGTGGGATCCATGGAACTTTTTAAACATGAATTGGGGTTTCATCTTGACAGATTTGTGTAGTATATAGACGTTATTTACGATTTCATTATAATAAAAATATAATCAAATTTTTTAGTGATCAGGAGAGTGATGAAAACATATCAGAGAGCCGTAGCAAAACTGTTCTAAGGGATGAATTTCTCATAAATCTTTCCAAATTTGTGAAAAGCATTCAGCGCACTATTCAACAGATTGAAGGTAAAGTACAAAATGGTAGCAATATTAATTGAGAAATAAGTAACTCTTGCCATAACAAATGATCTCTTTTATGATGGTTTGTGTTCAGGTGAGATTCGATTGGATGTGCCAGATTTACCATTGGAAGGTGAAGTCAGTGAACTTGCAAAAAACAAAGAATTAGTCGATCAAATCAAACTTGCAAGTGGAAACTGGCAACAACAAATATCTACTGCCATTGAACAACAATTAAAAAAGAAACCACAGGTTAGAAAACATCAAGTTTGAGAAAATTGTTCAAAATAGATGTATTTATTCTTGACTATTTTCATTTTTCTATTTTATTTTTATTGTTTCGATAATTCTGTCGTAGATACCTACTTTTTATAAGGTCAGTTTATGGTGAGTTTCAAACATATATATGGGTGAAGTAGTAGGCACAGGGCTCAAATTTTGATCCTAAACTTTATGATTGAAAGATATAAGATTTAGTTTAATGTATAAATCGCTTTGTATAAAACAAATTAAGCAATTGTCAATGCATTGTATAAAAAGTTTAAATATTATTATGAGAAAGTAAAATATGGCTTGCAATCATTAGCATCATCCTTGCGAAATGAGAAATTTTATTAAAAAATGATACATTTAATTACAATAATCCATATTTATAAACCACATTTCCTTGTGAAATAGGTAATTTAAATAATAAAAATAATTGTTCATTGTCAGGTCTGGAAAACAGCTTGAATTATTTGTTTAAAAATGTTCCATTCATCTAACACATCTTATGTATATATTTTTAATTTATAAAATTTTATTTTAGGGCAATGGACCACTGGCTGAAATAGATTTTTGGAGAGAACGAAACGCAGCATTAAGTGCACTAAGTGAACAATTAAAATTACCACAAGTTGTGAAAATGCTTGATATTCTTGGTCAAAAAACGGATGCAACTGCACTCGCAAATTTCAAAATGGCTCGAGATGAATTGACTAAATATTATACAGAAGCAAAAGATAATGTTCGATTTTTAACAACTTTGGAAAGACACTTCAAGGTTTGTGAATTTGTTGTTGATAGGCTGAATTATGATAAACAATGCAAATACATATATATTTGATTGGTAAGTTTTGTTAAACCTTGAAAACGAAAATATACCTCAAGTGTTTTGGTTCATATTATCGAACCTTACTTACAATATACCTTTCTTAGCTGGAGTTTCCAGCAAGTTTAATAGAAAGAAGTTCTTTTAACTTACCGTAGTTCCTTGAAATTATGATTTATTATTGCATAGTTTTTTTATTCTGCATAAGTGAATAATTTAAAATACTAATAAGCAATTTTGGTTTTGGAAGTATTTATGATGCCAAAATATTTATATATACCAAAATATGCCTAAAAGCTATTACTCTCCAGTCCTCTAAATTATATCTGTTTCTATGTTTAATGTGTTCTATGTGAAGGTCGAATTTGGCTGAAGAATTCGGTATTACCTCACATTGTTGAGTACCGTTACTCAAGGGAAATAAATTTGAGAAATCTTGCATTTTGTTATCTTTTGTACTGTATACCCAATATCTTAGATCTCATTTTTTGAAATATTGTTAAATGAGGTCTAGAATGATATTTAATGTACGAGAGGTTTGCTGGACACCTTGCTGCCGCAGGGTGGCTCACATGACCGCTGGTCAGGTATGGCTTCATCTACCACCAACTGGCTAACTAATCCCATACCCGACATGGGATTGTAACAAGGGGCCGTGGTTCGCCATTTGATTGAGCGGTCTTAACATCTTTCTTTTCCCCTGGGATAAATATGTAAATCCTATCCTGCCCTAATTTGAATCAATCGAACTATGATGTGCTATATGTACATATATCAGGGTTTCTAGGTTGAGTTGTTCAGTGCCTGACTCAAAGAATAGTGCAAACAGAAAAACGAGGCCTTATTCAGTAAAATAATTCTTTCATAGAATTCAAACAATAATTCACATTAATTGATATCTGATATATTTTGTATTATTATTGTTCGATTTATATTTAGATTTATGTTATGTCATTGTTATCTCACAATTGTTCATTATAAATTTTCATTGTTTCAGAATCTTGCTCATGGATCGAATTTCAATGTTGTTGCTGAAACAATACCTTCTATGATGAATGCTCTAAGAATGGTTTGGATTATATCCAGGTGATTTTATGCTTTGTTTTTTTTTTCAAATCTTAAGTATTGTTCTAGAGCAGCGGTTTCCAAACTATGGGTCGCGACCCACTGGTGGTTCGCAAAAGGAATCTTAGTGAGTCATGAAAAGATGTAGAAAGCTTTGATTAATTATACTGGTTATTAGGATCGGTGGCGACTTAAATACGTAAATCTTCAAAAAACAAAAGAAATTAAATTGACTTTAAATTCTAATCTGTGAAAGTTTCCTTTTTACGATCTTCTCAAAGGATCAAAAATTTGCTACACAAAGAATGACCATGTGGCTTTTTTTTACGCATAGCAGTTTTGTACACTGTACAGAAGAACTTCTTACCGTGTTTCCCCAAAATTTAGACAGGATTTAGATTTTTTTTTTTTTTTTAAGAATAACACTATGTTTTTTTTTGGAAGAGGTCTTTTATGTTCATTTATCAAAAATACAATTACATTGTAGAAAATCACGAGATTTTTTAATAAACATTATATAAAAACCGACATCCATTGTTTTTATTTGCATTTCCTATACAAAAATCAAGTGACAAACATCATAATTGTGATTGTGACATCACACAATCTTGATTAGTGGTGTGATCTTCACCTTACCTCAGGTCATTGAACCTTTCTACTCCCACACCTTTTTTTCCCACACATTTTTTATTCTAAGGGTAGGGTTTAATTGAAATTATTTTTAAAATTCAAATTAGGTCTAATTGTCAGGTCAGGTCTTATTTTCGAGGAAACACGATAGTTTTGCGATGATTAGCCATTGCTGTGTTCTGTGTTATGTCACAAAAAGTTAAATGGGTCACCATAAGCTGTGGTAATAAATAGTGAGTCCCAACTGTAAAAAGTTTGGGAACCACTGTTCTAGAGCATTTTGTGATAAATGCCCCAACAAAATGAAATCTAATTACATTTTGTAGTTTTTGCAATAGAATTGGTATTTCACTGAATTGTCTTTCCACTAACTTATTCGTTATTATTTTTCCATCATTTCTACCTGCCATGTTCAATCGAATCAAACTTTTGAAAGTTTTTAATGTGATATAAAACATTACAATTTTATGGTGTAACATTGTCAGCCCATCTGTTATTGTTCACAGCCCATTTAAATCATTCTTCCATATTTTTCTTGAAGTCTTTTGAAACTGTTTCAATGTCTGTATGGCTATTAAATCGGTACTTCCGTAATATGTGTACCAGGTTAGGGTTGGGTTATAATTTTATTCCGATTTTCCTTATTTTATTTCTATTAGGAGTTCGGGGACTGTCTGTGTTAGCCAAGTGAATATTCCCCTGCCCTGCGTTACCACCTAGGTAACCTCATTGAAAACAAGCCCTGCGAAATTAATAGTATTCATACACTCTATTTTAGGCATTATAACAAGGATGAAAGAATGGTTCCACTGATGGAAAGAATTGCCTGGGAATTGGCTGAAAGAGTGTCAAGAGTTATTAATGTCCGAACTATATTCCATGAAACACCTGATGAGGTTTAGAAATTTATCAATATTTTTTTTATAATTTGATAAATCGTTTGGATTTTGGTCACCTTGTTTTAGTATAATTTTACTGGTTGGTGACTTTGTTATGCCTCACCCAGCTGTCCAGTTCCTACCATTATTTGGTACATCTGAATGTGGTATCTCATCTGATTTGTTGAATTAGGAAACTCTCGTTTGTTGAAGACCTCTTGCATCTTAACTTTTAAATGAGACCTTTTAACTTTATTTTCATGTTGGTATTTCTCATAGTTGCCACACTTGTTAGACTTTTACGGGTACATTTACCATTTACAGGTTGTAGCTGTGGGAGGGAACTGTGTATCCACTACAATTTTTTGTTTCTAGTTACTTTTGAATCTAAATATTTCCTTATCTATATACTAAATAGTTTAGCTGAAGAGAAGATTTTAACAATTTTTATATATTTTAACTCAAATAATATTAAGTTGATTATTTTTGCCCATTTTTTTCTTTGATTTTAATCCTGTCTGTGTAAAATTTAGGTTTGTTCTAATTTTAAATTTTTTGTTAATATTAGGTGAAAGCTTTGACACAAGAAGCTCGTCAGATGCTCATTTTATGGAAGAACACATATTTTGAAGTCAGAGCTAAAATAGAAGCATCAGGTAGAGATGCAAGATGGGAATTTGATAGAAAGAGATTGTTTGATCGAACTGATTACATGGCTCAAATTTGTCAAGATCTGACTGATGTTGCTCAGGTATGTTGATCAATTGTCTAAAATATTTGAGCAGTTACTTACTATTGCTCATTAGCCATGATTCTTAGCATGGTCATAGACCTATATTCTCAATTTCCTCAAAAAACGTATCGATAATTTATTTGATAAGGTGTTTGAAACTGTATAGTTTATTTTAACTCAAACTGCTTCATTGTCATATCTGCTTGTGCAAAATCTTGTGCAAAATGGAAGTGTTTGGAAGTTTTTATGATTACGGTAATTTGAACTCCCGGCAAAAAAATATCTTTTTGTCTTTGGATCGTTTGCTAAATTGTTGCTATTGTTGGTTGTCCCATTGTTCTTGCTGATGTTAAAAATCACTTACAAAAATCACAATAATAGGACAAATTGATTTCAAATTTCCAGTGCTTGAAGAGAGAGATAGTGAGAGAAGAAAGTTATTACTTTTATTTTTTCAAATTTTCCCTAAATTCGATGGATTTGATATTTCACCCTAAAATATTTGCTATTTTTACTAACATTGCGAAGGCTTGCACGTAATCGACCAAAATCAATTTTGTAATTATGGCAAAATCAGTGACTCATCATTATGAGACCAGTTTACTATCCTTTTGACAAATTTGGTACTCAAGATGGGCCTTACCAGTACCAATATGGAAATCCATATGATACTACAGTTATGGATCTTTGTGTCCATATGTTTGTGCATTGGTCTTTTGTTCGGTAATTTATATAATTTTGATATTACTCACTCTATTTTTGAAACACATTTATTATCCATCCAGGTACTTCAAGAATTCTACAATATTTTTGGACCTGAATTAAAAGCAGTGACTGGAGATCCAAAACGTATTGAAGATGTTTTATTGAGAGTCGAAGGTCTTGTAAAACCAATTGAAAGTATCACAGCTGATCCTTTTGATCTTAAATCTGCAGGAATGTGGAAATCAGTGATGACTTGGTTTGAACGCGAAGTACAAGCAATTGAAGGTTTGTGTTTTATTTTTTATTTGTTTAACACGTAAAATTGCTTTGTTCTACTAAAAAATCTTTAGTCAATTCACTATATTATCAGATGTTTATTACGAAGACAGGTAATTTATTTTCAACTCTCTTGTGGTACAATAAAATTACAATACACAAGACAAACACGTGCAACTGAAGTCCAGGAAAGTTGCAAAAACATGAGATATAAAATCACTAAAAGCATGTCAACCCCACTTTGTTACATAGAATATAGGTGAATAAACATAACATGATGAAATCCTCTCTGGTTGGGTTTTATGCTTGTAGTGCATGGATATGATTTAAACTGCACAATGAGATTTTCTCTCAACAGGCTCAAAACTTGTGAGTGTTGTGACAATACATGTCAGAGTCATACACGCTATAACAGTGAGAATGAAAACTTTGAGGTCGATTATTTTTTAGTTTTCCACTTGCCACAATCATGTCTTGCCCCCCTATTACTACTCTATCAGTAGACTTCTCTTAAGCATATCTACAAAAAATACGATAGTTTTTTGGAAATAGAAATGCACCAGAAATGATAAAAAGTAATTTAACAAAAGTGTCCATATTCTACTTGCAGGTGAAGCAAAACGTTTCATTGATGAATCATTTAAAACACTTCGATCAGCAGAAGGTGCTTTTGATATGTTGTTGAAATTCAAACATATCAGATCAAGAGAAGCAATCAATGCTCAAATGATGCAGAAGTTCAACGATATTCTTGCTCAGTATATGAAAGAGGTATGTATTTTTGCCATGGGAAAGGATATTTTATTCAACAGTTCTTGTAATGAAGTCTTTTTAAAGCAAGGTTAGGTTTTAGTCACAAAGAATGTAAGGTTCCAATTAGCTTTATCAGATGTGGATGATCGGATTACTGACTTTTTGATTTAGGAATATTAGGATTTCCATATTCATTCTGAGGAGAGGAAAAGGTAAAAATCCCCTCAGCTTCAAATAAAATTGGAAAATATCTTTAAACAATTACATTGTTATTCATATTAGCTTTCAACATTAAATATTGGTAATTTTCTTCATTAAGTTCAGTAGCTCAAGTTAAATTACAATCAACATTTAAGCTTCAGAACATTTTTGACATAGTACGTTTACTACCCCTCCTACTTGCAAGCAAGTATTATGTTACTAATTACATAAAATTGAATAGTTTCCACCTCCAGTATTTTGTTTTTCTTTCGCAATAATAGACTTTGGATCACTTTATAATTGTCAGGTTGATATCATCAGTTCTTTATTCCAAAGTGGAATGAGTAATCCACCGTTGGCAAAAAATCAACCACCAACTGCTGGAGCAATCATCTGGGAAAGATCATTATTTCAAAGAATGAAGCACACCATAATCAGATTTCAATCTGCTGATGATATGTTAAATACAGATGCAGGAAAAGCAGTAAGTTGCTCAAAATACTGTTATATTCGTATCTAGGGTTCTATTTTGCCACCAAAAATGATAATCTATTTTACTAATCAAATCAATGTTTCTCACTTTGAAAAATTCTATTCAACGAAAATATAACTCTAATATATTTATGAGTATGTCTGTGTTCCAACTAAAAAATAGGAAACAAAGCTTCTTTTATATTTAGATAGTTTATTTTACACAAATTTTCAAACACGATTTTTAAATTTATTTATGATGTCATATTGCCCTTACAAAATTACAGGAAATTCATTATGACATCATAACTTATTTTACCACACTCTTGTATATTACAAATAACAACATCAAAGATTTTTGATTTGTAAATGCCCACTCAGCAAAATATTTTTTACGCTATTGCTCTTATTAGTTTTATATATTTACCCAACTCTGAATTTTAGTTTAGAAAATGGGAAATGTTGAAAATGTTAACTCAAAACTCTTAATAATTAGTATCATAATTTATCAGGCAAAAATGAAATATTTGAATCTTGCAAAATTGATGAAGGAATATGAAGATAATAAATATCAAGCATGGGTTGAATCTGTTGAATCTTCTCTTCCTGGATTTTTGAAACGAAATTTGTTGACAAATCCAACTGTTACTCCAAATATTCCTGGTACGTTCTGCTAGTATACAATTTTAAGGGCTTCAAAGCTTCATTTTTAAATTTTTATTCATTCATTTTTTTTTTGGAAATTTGCTGCTTACTGACAGCTGGTTTTATATGAAACAATACAGTACGCAATGTAATTGTTTGCTTACTAATAAATTTTTTGTTTTGTTTTGTGCTATACCAAATAAATGCCATTTATCTAATTTGGTTCTAGTTGCTGGTTCTGCAAATGCTTCTCAACATCCAGGATCAAATAATGTAGAATCTAGTGAGGATATGCCTGAATTTTATACCAGAAACAGCAACGGTTGGTATTCTAGTGTATTTTTCCCATTCTCAAACATATCATTTATTTTATCGAATGATATGAATGATATTTTAATTAAAATTTTCAGCTTTGTTCTAATCCAGGGGAGTGCAATAGGCGGTTCGCAAGCCACAACATTCAGTGGATTTTTCCTCGTCAAGCATTAAATCCTAATCCAACAGTTTGATATAGTTTGCTGCTTTAAATCTTTATTACTGTAAAGATATTGTGAGAATTTATTAATTCGTTGTGTACATTGAAAAACAAAATTATTTGCGTAACCCAGCTAGATGTTTAAGGTTGGTTATATTGAAATCCAAGACTATAATGTAATTTTTCATATGACGCTTCTTCATGCACTTTGCTTCGAACAAGGCGTTATACAAGCAGCTACTGATATCTATCGATATGCAAGGAGCTGATATGTGTAACGTCAATGCCAACACAGTTAAGCTTATTTAACCCGTTGACCTTCACTTGCACTTTTTGCTGACATGAGAGCGGCTGAGACACACTTAAAAAATTCTATATAATGTCAAGGTATTGTTATATTCATCGTATGCAAGATATTAATATATAAATATATATTACCAAACCACAAGACCACAAGTTTTTGGCAATATTGTGTTCTATAAATAGTATTTTTTTCATTTCTAGAAAAGAAAGAAGAATATGTTGTCAATTTTGCTCCCGAACTTCAAGAAATAACAACAGAAACAAAATACATTGAACAACTTGGTTTTCCTGTTCCTGAACTTGCAAGAAATGTTGCTTTGCAGGTTAGTAAGTGCATAAATGCAGTCTAATATTTATTTGCATCTAAATCATAAATTTGAAAATGCTGATAGTTTGAATGTTGTATATAACGATTTTTTTAATTTCACATTTCTCAACAGGAAGACAAATATTTCAGATATATCAATGGATTAAAACATATGTTGAACAGATATCATACTTTACTTGGAACATTGGAACCTGCAGAGGTATTCTTATCTTTTGTGATACATCAACTTCTTGTCAACCCTTCTATTAATTTGTAGCCCGAAATATTGACAAGAATTAATTTTCCAATAATTCTAAACAAATCTTAGAACTAAATTTTGTGATCATCGGGGTATATTCAAACAAAAGCCTACCATGTATAAGTATGCACTTGTCTGGAAACCTGTTCGCAATATAGATATGAAACAAGTTAAAGAAATATATGTTTCTGTCTGAATGGATGTTTACCATGTTTATTTCTGCAACATTGGCTAATCAGCACAATGCCAAGTACCTAAGTATTTTAGTAGCCACTCGGAATTCTTTTTGCGTACACTGTGTGAAAGTATTCATTGTATGAACTCTCAATGATAATATCAAATTGGTGCAAAATGTTCACTTTAGCTTGGTAATCAAATTTATTTGTATTAGAAAATCTTCAGATTGTAAGAAAGATTTCATGAAAATTATATTTTTTTTTCTTAGAGTTTCAATCCATTTGCTCTGAAATTGAGTTTAGACTCAAAATGTTTTATGAAAAACATCTAGTATATTTTCTGTGTTCATCAAAAAAACTGAACATACCTAAATGCGCACCATAGCTTCTAACCTAGGAACAACTAGAAGCCTTGTGATGATTTATCTATTTGTGCATGAATATAAATTCTGTTTCAGGCACAATTACTGGAAGATCACATATTGGAACTGAAAAGGGTTTTGCGACCTGGATATAAAAGATTAAATTGGAACTCTCTTGGTATTCAAGTAAGTAATTATTCACCAGTTATTATCATATTTTTTTTTAATTACGATCAATTATGGGACAATTGTCCAAAAAAGAAATTTTTCTGGGTTCCACCTTTTTTGTTTTCTATGTAACTTTGTCCAAAGCAAGATATTACTCAAATCAGCAAAAAATCACGTAAAATTGAGTTGCTTGTCATACCTTGCTTGTTTTCTGATTAACACCAAAACGGGATTAATACCAAATAACATTGAGCCAGCAAAAACTTTCAGTGACGTGGAACAAGCTAAAAATTAATTCTTCCAACATTATTTATTCTCAAATCAAATTGATATACTGTACAATAACATGTCACCTGGCGAATTAAAATTTGCAATAAATTAGAAAGTATCACACATTTTTGAGGATTATTGAAAGTATTAAACCAGTAACATTTTATTGGCATCTTGATTAGAATTGCAGGAGTCGTCATTGATTTTTGCTTCTTTCTAGTTTTCCTTTCGTTTTCTGTAACTTTCTAACTGTTAACATAGAGCAAAAATTTGATATTAAATTTTGACATAAATTTCAATTTATAAGGATTATGCGAGTCGATGTGAAGTTGCCATTGGAAAGTTTGAGTCATTGGTAAATCAGATTCAGAAAAATGCTCGAGATATCGACAGCAGGATTGTACTCATTGAAAATCTCGATCTTTTCAAACTTTATCCACCTAAAATCGGAGGATACCTGCCAAGTGTGAAGGTAATGATTATTGTTATATATTTGATTTAAATTTTTTCATCAAGTCAAGTTTTTGTTCTGAAAAATCTTAATAATGCTTCTTTTCATATATAAATAAATATTTTGAAATTGATATAAACTTTGCACATTGAGTGTACCATATAGTAAACCCAATTTGCTTCGCTGAATTGAAATGGAATGAAGATTCAGTAAATAATTTTTTGACTATGAATAACTATTATTGAACAAACAAGACTTCTATCAGACTATTTTATCATCTTCATTGCTTGCATGTTTTAATTCAAATTTTATATTGTGTTTTCTAAGATTAATTAATAGATCCTTTTGTAATATAACGTAATAACTGTTCACAGATATTTTGAACTTTATTCTGATGTTTTTTAACATATAAATATTAATTGCATACTTTACATATATCAAAATTTCAGGAATATCTTGAATATATTGAACTGGAAAGAACAAAAGATCTAGATGTTCTTGCAAGAAAATATCGAGCCATCGGTCCACTGTTGACCAAAATGGAAGGTCTCGTAGCTCACACCAACACTGGAAAATCGAAAAAACTTAATAAATATTATGAACATTGGGAGAAAAGAGTTTTTGATTGTTTGACGAACATGGTGATCAGAAACTTGACTGAATTTAATGCAGGTAAAAATCTTAATTTAGAACATATTTCAATGGTACAAATTATTTGAAGCAAAGCCTTCTAAAAGAAATGCGCAATGCTCAAATATATAAACACGGAATTCATGTATCAGTACTGAGAGGAAGATGCCTGAAAGCACAAAGTTTGCTAAAATATTGGCAGACAAACAGCACGGAAGGGGTTTATCAATACGAAACAAAATGTGTTGGCCTAAACTAGAATAAAACAGAAAAAACGTTAATTGAATACTTGGTCTCACATGACTAAGGATGCCAAGTATGAGTACTTACAAGTATTCGATTTTTATCCGATTCCTAAATTTTCGATTCCGATTCTCGATTCCGAATCTCGATTCCTCGACATATTATCCAATCTGCCACATGAGACAAAACCGCACAAAAAAAAACGAATCCCTCAGAACCCACAGAGATTTTTAAAATAAATAAACGTTAAAGCCTACTAGCGATATTTATAATATATATATTATATATAGTGAAGTTTGCGGTGCCGTAGCAACTCAACATAGCAGTGAAGCAGTTTATACATATATATATATATATGAAGAAATTGCCAAAAACGTTACACATTGTTTGCAATCCAATTTTAAAACTCGAGAATCGATTCCGGTGCATCGGAATCGATTCTAGTCGATTCCGCGAAGAATCGATTCTGTAATCGAATCCGGACTCGATTCCGCCATCCCTACACATGACTGGCTCAGTGGTGTGGCGCATCGTGCTAAGTATTAGGAGGAATAAGCTTGCCACAGCACCTCTGATTACCCTGTGTGGGTTTGCAGGTTTGAATTCTGTGGGGATGATTAAAAGTAATAGCCTACTAGCGACTTTTTCTATCTCTAAGTACTGAAAATTTGAACCTAATTGGTCCAATAGTTGCAAAAAAAATCGTTTTTGAAAAGAAATTTAGCAAATCAATCCATATTTTCAATAATGAATATTTTGCATGTAACATATTATTTATTTTTGGTTTCTCATTATCCTATTCATTATCTCTTTTTATAATTATCTTATTGTTTTCAGTCCTGACTTCAAACAAAATTATCTTTCAAATGGAATCGATTCTCTCGTCACCAGAAATTGTTCTTCATCCATCTGCATCTGAAGTTTATAAACTGTTGGAACAATCAGTTCGAGATTGTGTCATGTCAACTAAAAATTTTGTCAGATGGATGAATGGTAACACTTTGATTGTATATTTGTTAGTAATATTGTTCTTGATCATCGTAATTGATCACTGTAACTAGTTTCAGCACTGAAATATATTGAGTTAGGCTTTTCGAAGATTAATGCTTTGAAATACTTTAAATTTAAAATATTGTCGGATCAGATTGATTCAAAATTTTAGACAAATTTTGGGATATAGATATGTGAAATCGTTCATCAAATCTTAAACGATCTGTGCGAAACGCAAGCCCACTGTCTTATTTTTCGGTTTCCATATGTGATTTATTAGGATTAAAAGCAATTAAATAAAGTGAAAGGGGCTCCCGAAGTATGCGAACCAAGATGGCGGACATAGGAATGTAACATGGGTAACCGGTTAGGGTTAGGCGATAATTTTTTTCCAATTTTCCTTATTTTAGTCCTATTATCAGTTCGAAAGACTAGCCAAGAGCCTCCCGTAGTATTTATACCTAAAATTATGGCTTAACCCTAACCTAGTACAGATATTACATTCCGATGTCCGCCATCTTGGTTCGCATACTTTGGGAGCCCCAAGTGAAATATAAGTCATGTTGTATAACGCAGAACAGAGAAAAAGATGATTGAAACATTTTATTAATGAATTAACTCACATATGGATCAGAAATTGAGTCAAGCAATGGCACAATAAATGAAATTTCAGTCTGGTGTTTTCCTCTGTAGTAATCATTTTGATTTTAAGATGAGACAAGATCATGAATTTTCTCCATATTTAATTTGAAAAAAAAAAGGTTTAAAATTTGATAGATACTATCTTGAATGTTGGAGAATATCAAGAATCTCATCATAATCCAAAAAAAAATTTTAGTGTAATTTCCTATATATTTTTCATTAATATGTCAGGTACGTGCATTGAAACTCCACCACAGCAAACAGAATCAGATGACGAACCTGTATCTTTATCATTTTTTGACGACATTCGTCATATTCCCAAGATTGCTGAAATTATAACTACAATTAGAACTAATGTTCAAAAGTTGTTGACAAACTTGGCAAAGAGCTTGAGTAAGTTAAATATATTATATTACATTGATTTTAATTTTTCATCTTTTTTGTAAAAAAAAATTTTTTTTTGTGAATGTTTTTATTATATTGGTTGATAGTATTAGACATGAACAGTTTTTCAGTAATGTAGCTTTAATAAAGGGCACCTATTTTCTTATCATATTTTTAAATCCTTTTTCAAAATCCTCCTTTCCACCAGATTAAACATGCTAATCCTATCCCATCCTAAAGTTTTAACATTTGCCATTTTGTTTTGATACCCTCACATTAATGTTTCATGGATTCTTTTAGCAAAATGGAAGAGATATCGACCACTGTGGAAATTGGATAAAACATTAGTGATGGAAAAGTTTGCAAATAAGAATCCATCTTGTGTTGCTTATGACGATAAACTACAGTTTTATACAAGAATAATGGAAGAAGTCATTCAACAACCAATGATGAAAGTAAGACATGTTTATGTGTTTTGTAATGAAAATTGTAAAGATATTGTTGTGAAATACACTCAAAACTTGCATGCTAGCAGTGATGCTAAGGATCAGTATTTATTCTCATTATTTTGTTGTTGGCACAGAGTGGCCTATGGATTGTTTTCACTAAATTCTTGCTGTTCTTGTTGGGCGATTGTTGTTGTTAGAAAAAAATTGTTATTCTTTGAATAGTTGTCCTGAATCTTTTCAGAAAACTCAGTTCCCTCAGCCCTTATCGTACAGGTACCAATGAGCCAACCAAAACCATATATTTGTATATTGCTCTCTTTTTATTTGTCATTATATTATTCAGAGCAGGAGGAACACCAGTTTCATTCAATCTTTGGCCATTTCATAGTTCAACTTACCAAATTTAATAATAGAGTAGGTGGTCAAAGGTTGGGGGCTCCGCGGGCCACAAAATTATTTTGGCATTGGTCGCAATAATGATAATTACCGCAAATCCAGTAGCTTCTAAGTTATAAGTGACTACTTGTGCAAAGTCTTTTTCAGAGTAAGAATGTAAGCAATCACATCAGTAAAAATTATTGCATTGAAATATTATTTTAGGATGAAATGTGCATTCGACTTAATCTTCAACCGCTTGCAACATCTGTGAAAGAACATGCTGGTAAATGGGTTCAAGAACTTGGAAAATTACTCAAAGATTCTGCAAAAGATTCCTTATTTGAATTAAGAGACAATTTGGTATGTAGACTTGTAGTAAAGATATTAATATCCTTGTCCTTGATTATCATTGACTAATTTGTTGTGCTTTTATTTTTCATTCAATACAGACATTCCCAGTGTCTAGGGAAAATAAAACATAGGATAATAAATTTCAGCAGCTTCATTTTTTTTGGTAAGATTGTTCAGTGAATTTTAGATTTAAAATTCAAAAAGAATCTCTGTATTCAATTTATGGATTTATATTTATCCCTATATTATATATTGATTTCACATCAAAATACCATTGCTTTGTATGAAAATAGGGTAACTTTGAAATATTTAACTCGACACAAATTATAATTTTGAATGGCTTTTTATTATGAATTTAGCACTCTCTCTGTTAACAGTTTGGAAAATCAACTAAATTATGATAAGTTTCAAGTTCTAAGATATGCTTTATTGTATATATTCCTCATTTACTATTGGTGAAGCATTTTTTTCATCAAATTAGTTTATATACTTGTTACTGAAAGCTGTATATCACAGTTACAACTAAATTTTGGCTAAAGTTTAAAGTCCTAAAATATGCCATCTTTTCACAATTTATCTCTACCTATTCATCATTTACCGTTGTTGAAAAGTTTTTTTTTCAAAATAGTTTATATACTTGTTACTGTAAGCTCTATTTCACATTTACAGGTTCAAATGGCAAAAGATTTGGAAAGACCTCCCAATACTCTTGAAGATTTGAAGTTTGTTTTGGGTGTAATTGCAAATATAAAAAGAATGTCCCTTGATGTTGAGATGAATATTGCTGATATACAAGAAAGGTATAGTTAACACAAATTTTTTTTTTTAGTATTCTTCCAGTCCTAATGTACTCATATCAGATTGAACTTATTTGGGAATTATTTTTAGATATCGCACGATACAAATGTATAATATCGAAGTTACAAATGAGGAATTGGAAGTGGAAGGAAATATCAAACAAATGTGGGATGATTTGTTCCTAAATGCAAAGGTAAGTTTTGTTTTTACTCAAAGATAGTAAATTTGGTAGAATGAGATATGCAAATTTTACTGTGGTTTTTTACATTATCTGTCTATTTTAGCTATGTTTTACTTATTTTATGACGTATCTCATGTAATATAATTTGATAACAATATTTGGACACAGTTAAAAAGGAATTTTCTTTAACAAGAAAAAGTCTTACTTCTTAATATCACACCGTGGGGGAGGTAGTAGCATGGGATTTGAACCCGAGATGTCTACTTGCGACACAGTCTAACTAACGGTTTAGCAATTACGCCTTCGAGCCCTCAATGCTTAATTAGTAGGGAGTATTTTATGACCTTTCCCTCAGCATATCGAACTCGATCAAACTTTCAACATGTATTTAAAATATTCTTTGTTCAGATCACTGATGTGAACTTGACCAGTGTCAAAGTAAAATTCACTGAAATCACTCAAGAACAAATCACTGAATTCAAAACGGAACTTGAGAAATTTTCTGAAAAATATATTACGGAAGGTCCCGCTTCCGTTGGATCTGATCTTGAGAGAGGATTTAAAATAATGAATGATTTCAAGAAGGAAATGTTGAAATATGAATCAGAGAGGTAAGTTTGAATTTAAAATTTTATTAAATTTTGAAAACACTGTTTTTTGTTTCAAATTCATGACGTAAAGAGATGAAAAAATCTACATGCAAAAATTTGTTTATTCTCAAGCGGTGTTTCTGTTTATATCAAAATATGTCAATCGCTGATATATAAAATATATAGCCTATGTTGTTTTTTGTGGTGTTGTTCATTTGCATTGAGTTTTTTACTCTAATTTTCCATTGCTAATTTATGGTCAATAACGTTAATTTAATCAAATTCCCGTAAATTTATTTGGGTAGATTAAAATGAAACAATTAAAACTATTTCTGTAACACAAACTGTTAATCATAATTGTGTACTAATTTATTAATAGTAGTAGACAGGTATTTTAAGAAACCCTCTAAAATGGAAAAAAAAATTGAAGAGGTTGTTAGGGGTTGATTTTAACAACAGCATCATATTTTTGCTTTTGTTTTTTTGCGATTTTATCATTCGAAAAAATTGATTTAACCATTTTGCAGACAAGAATTAACGAATGCGGAAAAGCTATTTGATCTACCTATCACTGCATATCCTAATCTTCTCAAACTACAAAATGATATGAAAGGATTAGAACTTGTTTATCAACTATTTGAAGAACAAGCAAATGCAAGAGAGGAATGGGCACAAACATTGTGGGCAAATCTCAATGTCAATCTGGTATGAATATAAATAAATTTCATCATTCTGCGTCTTCACGTCTTTAATCTAAGCTTCAATGGGAATAATTTTCATATACACCCTGAATTTATAAAATTAGCATTTGTATTATTATCTACCGGTAATATATAATCATATGTTTTACGATTATTTATATAAAATTTAGTTGTAATAAAATCTTTATAAATTTATATCATTTCGGTAGTACGACCGTTTTAGTGATCATCCGTAACTTATGAAGTCTATTTATGTGACCTTGCTTCGAACAATTTTCAAAAATTAAGTAAATCAGTAAAATTCAGTAAATAAAACTTCAGCAATGTGACACAGTGATACTGATTACTGATTTCTTTTTCAGTTTGTGTTTTTAAATTTTACCTTTGAAAATTTGGAGAATATTTGACTAACATATCTTGGTGATTTACAGCTTCTCGAAGGCATTGAAGGTTTCATGAAAAAACTCCGTAAAATGCCAAAACAAGTGAAACTACTTCCTCCTGCTCAATATCTGGATGCTAAAATGAAGGAATTTAAAGATTCAATTCCATTGTTCTTGGATCTGAAAAATGAAGCATTGAGAGAGAGGTACGTTATATTTCATCCATTTCGGCTTCCCATAAATTTTCCCATACTCATCTTATACAGGTAATGGAACAAAATTTGGGGTCTGTAAAGTGTGTTCCTAAACGGAATATTGCTTGGAGTGAATAATACGCAGAAAGACTATTTTTTGCAGAAGTTTTCCATTTCCAGTATATCCAGTAACAATCACTTATTACTTATCGATTTTAATCGGTAAGTATGTTGATAGGTATTTGTCTGTCTGTTTGTATGTTAGATGCACGCGATATCTCACGAAAGCGAGATTGAATCTGCTCCAGATTTTGCATGTGCATTCATCATATCTCGGACCAGAAGCCTATTGATTTTGGGCGAATTATGTCATATAATTAGCGAGTTATCAATCAATTATTGATATAGTGATCTAGATTTTTGTAAAGCGAGAGAATTTTGAGACCCGCCGAGTGTGTGTGTGTGTGTGATGCGCAGTGCGCAAGTTACAAGAGCGGATGAATCGAAACTGCAGTTTCTGTTTTGGGGGATCCCCTAACTATCGATCGATAAGTCTTCGGTTTCCAACCGATATTCTCGTTTTCCTTTCAAGGCATTGGAAAGAACTCATGACAAAAACTGGAAAAGATTTTGACATGAATCCAGATACATTCACATTGGAAAACTTGTTCACAATGCAGCTGCATAATTTTGCTGATACCATCAATGAAATCGTTACATCTGCTGCAAAGGAGTTGAGCATTGAAAAGGGTCTCAAAGAGGTATGAACTGAAATTTGAAACCATTATTTTGGGACAATTTTGCATTTCATAAAATGTGTTCAGACAGTTAATTTTGAATTTGAGAGTTATATATCTAAGTTTCAAAATCAAAATTTGCTGTGACATATTTCACTGCATTGTGGAACCAAATTACTTAAGATTTATTCTATTCAATTTTGTATTTTTACTTACCAGTACTCTTTGCAACTCATATTGTAAGAACTAATTTCATATTTATAGGTCGTGGATACGTGGGAGTCAATGAAATTCTCTGTTTTAAAATATGTTAAAGGAACTTCTGACAGAGGATTTGTTTTAGGTGAGTTACAGTTCTATAAAGAAGTTTTGTAATATTTCTATTTTTATGACAGAAATCTGTAATCAGTATAGGTATGTTAGGACGAAAATAATAGTTTTTACAGTTCGAATATTAATATCCAAATAGTTGATTTTTGCAACTTTGTACTAAAATCATTTTTGATCGGGAGATTTTATTTAACTTTGTCTGTTACACATTTGTAAAGTTAGATTTTTGAAGATGGCTTACGATCAATCAAATTTAATGAATTATGAAAGATTTGAATGATTAAACACAAACAAAACTTTTTTTTTAAATTTTATTATATCATTTGAAATGGGTATCCAACTCGATGCCAATATAATTGTCTTATAATATTTTAACAAATCAAGTCATACATTTGATGTTAAATAATTTTGTTTCAATATATATTTGTTTCAGGTGCCATCGATGACGTATTGCAAATCCTAGATGATAATTCCATGAATTTACAATCCATGTCGGCATCAAGATTTGTTGGTCCGTTTCTCAACTCTGTACAACAATGGGAGAAAGGTCTTTCTCTAATTGCAGAGGTAGGAAGTCACTTCATCCTATTTTAACCTGTGAACTCTTACATGAGATTAAGTGAAGTGTGCTTGCATTCTTTAATAGCACAATACACAAATTGTCATTGGTTGTGCGTGTAATGTCTGCGCTTGGTAAGAGTAGTCAATATGGCTTTCAACATCTTGTTTTTAAAATGAATATTTCAGGTTTGTGATGTTTGGATGGTTGTACAAAGGAAATGGATGTATCTGGAATCAATCTTTATTGGTGGTGACATCAGGTATTCATTACTATATTCAAATTTGTATTTAAATAGTGTTCTATCATTTATACTTTAATAGTTTTTCGGAAATTAATCCGGAAGTTAGTATTCTTAGTCATAGATTTATCTTTTTTAAAAGTCAGCAAATTCTTATAATAATCTGTAAACTAATTGAAAGTTAAATTTAGTTTTATGTATTATATTTTCTTGCATAATTGTAGTTTACAAAGATAAAGAAATAATGTCAAAGTTCATAAACAAATATCACAACCCAACAATATTGTTTGACTACTTTTTTTGTGTAAAATATTTGTAAAAAAATAATTTTTCTATTTCTTTTTTAAAACTTTTCACTTCTTGTCAGATCTCAACTTCCAGAAGAAGCGAAAAAATTTGACAACATCGATAAATTGTTCAAGAAAATTATGCAAGAAACTGTAAAAAATCCGAAAATAAAAGATTGTTGTCATACACAAAACAGATTACAGGATTTACAAAGTTTAAGTGATGGTTTGGAACGATGTCAAAAGTCACTGAATGATTATTTGGACTCAAAAAGAAATGCTTTCCCAAGGTAAGACGGTATCAACATCCAAGTAGAAATTCATAATGTTGAACAATTTTGTAATGATTTTATAAATGAAGCATGTTTTATATATATTCTTGTTGGATTCATATCCACACAAATTAAAAAAAAAGCTACTTTCATGCTAAAATTGATGTTGATAAAATAATTTTTACTGTAATGTTAAAAAAGTTTTTCATGCTACAAAATTAATTAATAGCACTCCATGAGACCCATAAACAATTTCAAGTTATAATCTTCATAGCTTTATATTATTCTATTACACCAGGGGGTTTCAACGGGGTAAATTTGACCCAAGTGGGTAAATTTGACCTGCTTCAGCAGTGGGTTTCACTTAACACTACGGTCTTACTCGTGCATAACCCAAGGTTTAACAATCATGCTACCCTCAATATTTTTAGCATTTTATGTAATTTATTGTTTTGTAGATTTTTCTTCATATCTGATGATGAGTTGCTCAGTATCTTGGGATCAAGTGATCCTAACTGTGTACAAGAACATATGATTAAAATGTACGACAATATCGCTAGTCTGAAATTTCAAGAAGGAATGAATAATGAAACTGTTGCTACAGCAATGGTATCTGCAGAAAAAGAGGTTCGTTTTACGAATTTAATATTTTTTTTTAAATGTAAAGAAATGTAGAATTGAGCTCAATTATTCGATTGAGCAGCCAACAATAAAGCCCGAAAAATTTGATTTAATCTCAATTAAATTTTTTTTTTTTGAAAGAGCTATTTTTAAGATGAAAATCTTTGTAAAATATGCTATTTTCATTTAAATAACATTTTATTTTCAATTTTGAGAGGCAAAAGTCAAATGGCAATGAGTTTAAAAAAGAATTCTTCTAAACAGTCATTTTATTGACAACACATATTTTAGCAGTCATGAAAACGTTATTTTGGTATTCGAAATTTTGTTGACTTCTCATCTTTATTAGTTTATTGCCCTACTTGTATTTTTTGTGTCTGCTACCTCGCCGATTCGCTCAATTACTTCATCATGCACTGTTTTGTATAAAAATACTTATATAATATTTTTGTCAGGTCATGGACTTCAAGAAACCAGTGCCTGCTGAAGGTAGAGTGGAAGACTGGATGACAGCTGTATTACAAGAGATGAGAAGCACAAATAGAAAAATAACAAAAGAATCATTGTTCAATTATTGTAACAATGTGTAAGATATAACATGTTAAATGTGTAGTTCAATATAACGACAAATAGGCGTTTATTTCTAAACTTTTGATGGGAAATGTACTCTGTAGCCTATAAGCACAAATATAATATGATGCCGGTTTTATTCTACTATCGTTGAATTTCAGCAATCAATATGCCTTAATTCTGGATAGGATAGAATTTACATATTTTTCCCGGGGGAAAGGAAAGCCGCTATGAAGGTTTAATCATATGTCTAAACCACAGCCTCTCGTTCGGTTACCAGTCCGTGTCGTGTATGGAATAAGATATCCAGTTAATTGCTTCAGATGCATGGACTTGATGGTGGAGAAAACCGTAACCGACCAGCAGTTATGGGAACCACCCTACATCGGTTCAGCAATCCTACACATTATTATCTCTCACAGGATTCGAAACCTGTAATCCCACACAAGGCAATCATACGTGCGGTGGCGAGCGTATTACTAATGCCGTAGCACGATGCGCCACACCGCCAGACTTGTGTCATTATTAATTTTTATAATTTTTTTTTTATTACATTGAGATATATGGTGGTATATTCGTGTTGGCATTATATCTTCTATACTTGCTATTCTAGTAAAATTCTTTCATTTTTATAAAATTTCAGTGAACGAGTGGAATGGATGTTACAATATCAAGGTATGGTTGTTCTTGCATGTAACCAAGTATGGTGGACATGGGAAGTGGAAGATGTTTTTCAACGAGTAAGTTGGTTATTTTATACTAAATTTTTATGAATTTTTCTAAATTTTCATGGCTTCAAATAAAATATCTTTATATTCAACTGTAAAACTGCAATGGATTTATAAAAAAAACTTTTAAACTTTATTGAACTGATGTGGTGTTTTGTTCGTCTGAAATGTCTAAAAGATTTATTTTAAATAGTTGATAAAAATGAAAATCTGTGATTTAAAAATACTGGTATTAAATAATGAAATTTTCAGCGCCAATATTTGTGACATTTTTAAAAATATATATAATTATTATAGATTCGAGTCCTTTCTTATGTATCAGCAGATGTGAAAAATGTTTCATGAAAAATTAAATAATATTCATTGCTTTGATCATTTCTACAGTATCTGTAATAATATTAAATCATATTTTAGGTGAAAAGAGGCGACAAGTTAGCAATGAAGAAATATGCCGGACAAATGCATTTACAAATTGATACTCTTGTAACAAAAATTCAACAACCATTGAGTAAAAATGAAAGGAAGAAATTCAATTCAGGTAGCTCATTACCTCTGTGTTTCTCTTACACAATATTGGTCTTTTTTTAATTGGCAATATCTTGTCTTGTCCCATGTTGAAAAGGTCATGTTTGCCGATATAAGCAATGAACACAATCATTTGTATTTGTAGTATTTCGTTACTATTATTCAACTAGAACTAATTTATCTATATTATAATGTTTTCTCACAATTTAAGTCAGGACATTTTTCTTTGTATCATTTGTGTGAAACTCGTTTTTTTTTGTATCTCACTTTGTATGCTTACTGATATACATACCACTGACTTGAAAGTTTATGATTATTCCAGCGCGTATTTCATCACTTAATCAGATTATCAATACTGTGGTTTGAAAACAACACTTGAAATAGCTGCTCTTCGATGTGCTCTATGTTGAGATTAGTTTAATGTGGTGCTTTTGGAGAAATCTTTGCTCTATATTATTTCAATTCATAAGTTACGGTAATAATTTAAATGCGAATATCTTATGAATGAACTAAATATATTTTCTTCAGTCTTGATTATTGATGTCCATGCTCGAGACATCATTGATACCTTTGTACGAGATTCTATTCTTGATGCGAGAGAATTTGAATGGGAATCACAACTTCGATTTTGCTGGGACAAAGAACCAGATCAGTTGATGATAAGACAATGTACTGGAACATTTGGATATGGGTGAGTGATACCAAGCAGAATTGTTTCTCAATTAGTTGGTCGCAGTGATGGAAATATTCACAATCAGCAAGAAGATGGGAGCAAAATGGATTCAAACGAATCCATTTTGCTTCAATCTTCTTGTTACCTGATCGTTAACATTTTCATGACGCCGACCAGTTTATTAAGAAATCATACCATTTACTCAAGGCTTTGCGGCAATTCTCGATAATCTTTCATGATCCCCATTCGTTTGCACGAAATGGCGACAGCGACAAATAATCCAACAGTGGGTAAAAAAAAGAAATAATAGCCTACTGCCTACTAATAATATCCTTCATATGCGTGGAATACTTTTCTGATTTTTTAGGTATGAATACATGGGATTGAATGGACGATTGGTTATCACACCACTGACTGATCGTATTTATCTGACGCTTACACAAGCATTATCCATGTATCTTGGTGGTGCTCCTGCTGGACCAGCTGGTACTGGAAAAACAGGTATGATATTTTCAGTGTTTTTGAAAAAAAATTTATAAGAATATTTGACTATTAGTTATTCATGACTTAAAACTTGTGTTATTCAGAAACAACCAAGGATTTGGCAAAAGCATTGGGATTGCTTTGTGTTGTTACCAACTGTGGAGAGGGTATGGACTTTAAGGTGAGTAGTATGTGTTATTTATGTGTATTATTGAAAATACTTGCAATTACAAAACAAAATCGTAAAAGAGTATTTACGAGATCTTAATAAGTAACAGAGCAAAAAAATTATCTTGTATTTATATTTTTCAGGCTGTTGGTAAAATCTTCTCTGGTCTTGCACAATGTGGAGCATGGGGTTGTTTCGATGAATTCAACAGAATTGATGCCTCTGTGTTGTCTGTTGTATCATCACAAGTAAGAAAATTATGCTTATCGTTTTTTTTTTAGAATTAAACATACAGATACAGAACATACTGGAATATGTGTAGAATTAATTAAATAACTTGTACTACCGGTATTTTTATTACTCATGCATTCTCCAATATCTATGAACATAACAGCATGTTATTGATCCTCAAGGCATGTTTTATGTTGATCATTTCAGACTCCTGTTTTTTAATCCAATGTAATTCCTCTTCTACAGTCTTATTTTGGATTATAAAATCAGTGATGACTAAAATTCAAATCATAAATGGCATAATTTATGTAATGCTTTTAAATTTTATATTATTTAGAAATTCGAATCGTTTCATTTCATTAATTTTTAGGTTCAAACAATCAGAAATGCGCTCATGCATCATTTGAAGAGATTTCAGTTTGAAGGAACAGAGATTGCACTCGACGATAGGATGGGTATTTTCATCACTATGAATCCTGGTTATGCTGGTAGAACTGAACTACCTGAAAGTGTGAAAGCATTGTTCAGGTTAGTAAAAAAACAAGATTTGATCCAATGCAATACCAGGAATGGCCTCCATCCCAAATTTATTGAAACCTTGATTGTTTGTTTTCTCATGTAACAATTGAAATGCTATCAAATTTTGGTATTGATATATAGAAATATAGAAATTATGTATGTTCCAGCTTTTGTTTGTTTTGTTGATCTTTGTAAGATTCAGATATTTATTTTGTCAAGCAAAACCAATATGCGATAATAAATATAATACATGTCACAAATTACCAAAACGGATATCGAATTATTGCAGTTGACGAGGACGAAAGACTCAAACAGTCATCTAGTCTGCAACACCTTGCAGCTGTATTGAAGCAGCAAATATAGCAACAGAACAACTCGATATTAAATATTTATTTAATTAAACACAACCATTCAAAGAAAGAACAACAAAAAATTCGAAATAAACCACGACTTGCCCAGCAAAAGCATTTGACTGCGAGAGTTGATATTTGACGAATATTTTTTACCGAAAGTGATGCTTCCATGTATTATTTGCCCAATTGCGTTGGCTTAGGCATAAGGCATACCAAATTTAATCTTTTTTTATCTGTATGTGCTTAATTTTTATCGCATGAAACGCTTGGAGAGCCTTTTTCGGCTGCTCATCTTTATATAAATATTATTATATGTGTTTCTTTTCGTGAACAAGCACATGCATTACACATATACCTTATGTGGTATGAGTGGAAGCTATGATCTATAACTAAATGTTTTCTCTTCTTTTAGGCCAGTTGTCGTAATTGTACCTGATTTGCAACAAATTTGTGAAATTATGTTGTTCTCTGAGGGTTTCCTGACAGCGAAAGTTCTTGCAAAGAAGATGACAGTATTGTATAAGTTAGCAAAAGAACAACTTTCCAAACAACATCATTATGACTTTGGTCTTCGAGCTCTGAAAGCTGTGTTGGTCATGGCAGGTGACTTGAAAAGAGGATCACCTGACTTGCATGAAGAAGTTGTACTTATGAGGTATGAAAATGGAATATATAGCAATTAATACTAGATATCTTTTTACAAATAAACCCTAATTACAAGCAGATTTCATAACCAGGGTTTATGTTTAGCCTTCACGGTCATTATAATTGTATATCCCTGGTATCCAGAGTGTTTTTGCAGGCTGATAAAACTTTCAATGAGTTTCTGGATGTGATTAAAAAAAATCAGAACACAGATATGCGAGTGATGAGTATTGTCGCAAATTAATGACAACTATTCATGACGATATTAAAACTACTGTGAACTATAACACCAACACAGTAAGCAATACCTCTGCTGCACATCAACATGCAATACAAACTAATGGCATTCAATTGCAGTAGTTATTGTTGAACATAGTCGTCTTGTAATCAACGTTATAAACACAAAGAATGAAATACACATGACTGACATACTCTAAAGTTCACACTTTTTTAAATATTTCTCTTGTGTGCTTATTTTGTCTAACTAGATATTAATTTTATTTTATTTAGAGCTCTTCGTGACATGAATCTTCCAAAATTCATCTTTGAAGATGTCCCATTGTTCTTGGGTTTGATTAGTGATTTGTTCCCGGGACTCGATTGTCCTCGTGTTCGATATCCAAACTTTCATGAAGCTGTCGAAAAAATACTTGTTGATAACCATTGTGTCTTGCTGGAAAACCAAGTTGACAAGGTAAAAATTGTTTGATAAGTCATTTTTGGGGCTCAGGGTTTCTTTTCGTGAGTCCCTTAAAATTCTGCTATTTGGTGTACAAACTAATTGAAACTTAGTCCGTCGTATTGCTTTATGTGTTACAAGATAAAAATGTTAAATTGTGCTTTTCATCAGGTCGTTCAAATATATGAAACAATGATGACCCGCCATACAACAATGATTGTTGGACCAACAGGTGGTGGAAAATCAGTCGTCATCAACACATTGTGTCAAGCACAAACAAAGTATGTTCTGTTCTAAACTTAGGTCATTTTGCAAAGTTTCTTGTCAGATCATGCCATGTAAAGTGTATTAATTGTGAATATTTTTCATATTAGATAGGTACATTTTTGAAAATGAATCAATTTCACGTTTCAAGTTTTAGTAAACATTTGAATTGATATTGAATATGCAGATTTTTTGAGGGGTTGAATTTTTGCTTATGTATGCAAATGAAGATCTATGTAGAAAAATTTGTTCAACATTATAAGCTCCACACCAGGATATCATTATTTATCTCATAAAGAATATAATTAAACTATATAATAAATTATACATCTCGAAACAAGGTTCTGTCATAGTTCTGTCAGACTATTAGTAAGCATTTACAACATATAAATGAATTATTATTATACACCAGAAATTTTACTTATAACATACATTATTCTCAATTATCTTTTACAGGTGTTTTTATTTTTCTAGGCAAAAGATCCCTTAATATATCATAACCATATGATTTTCTGCAATGCAATGTAATGTACAAATATACACATACAAAACCTATGTTATTTCTCTATATAATATGCACAGGATTTTGTCACCATCAGACTGTATCCACTTTATTTCCATATGCACAATTCTCATTCAAATATTGAGAATCTGTAAGTACCAACTCTAGTTGGACATCCTTGATTGGGAGAAAATAATATATCTTCAAACTGGAGATACAATGGTTATAACTTGTTTTTAACAACACCTTCTTTATTCAATCAGACTGAATCTTCCAACAAAACTATACATCATCAATTCAAAAGCGATGACTGTGGTTGAGTTATATGGAATACTGGATCCAATAACTAGAGATTGGACTGATGGTGTTCTATCAAACATCTTCAGAGAAATCAACAAACCAACAGAAAAGAAGGAAAGGAGGTGAGATAGTTTTTTAAAGTTGAAGTATGACATCTCAATTTCTTTTTAATATATTTAGTTGTCAACAATTGACTTATCTTTTTGGCTACGAAACCCTAGACAAATTTTTCGAATATTTCCTTATTAAATTATTTTGTTTACTTCGGCGCTATTCAATTCATCTAAATATTTTGTTAAAATTTAATAAGTTACTTATTTTGACTTGACTTTAAAAATGCAAGGGGGAGAATTTTTTGGCAATGTTCATATAAGCAGCTATTCTTGAATATGGGTAAAGTGAACAACATATTTTTATAAATTATTGAATACTTTTTTGCTCTTTGACGTCAAGAGGTTTTACAGTAATTAATTCATAATGATAACTATATTATATGTTATTTAATATTTTCAGCCTTCTCAAAATTTTCTTTTATTTTTTTCCAGGTATATCCTCTTTGACAGTGATGTTGATGCATTATGGGTTGAGAACATGAACTCTGTCATGGATGACAATAAACTATTGACGCTTGCTAATGGTGAACGTATCAGACTGCAAGGCCATTGTGCTCTTTTATTTGAAGTCGGTGATCTACAATATGCTTCTCCCGCAACTGTATCTAGAGCAGGTGAGATGTCTGCTGTGTATGAGATTCTTAATATACCAGTATATACGGTAAATGTTTCAAGTTATGAACCTAATATGACACTGTGGTCGGTGTCTGACTGGTGGTGAAATTATTCCCACCTCTTTATTTACCTATGCCCAACTATACTATATGGGAAGTTTCTGCATTTTTATTGGCATTTCACAAATTTGTCCCAAACAGGGCATCTGGTATGTTAAGTGTCTATTGCAATATATTTACGTAATTGTTTAGAAATGCTTATCTCAATAACTGCATTTAGCAAGTATACATTTTCTAGCATTTGGTTGTTTTGTACTTTCTTTAATCACGTGATCATGTGATTTTTGCCCAAACGTGATGACTTGGCTGAAACGCGTTTGTGTCCGAATACTACACTATTGTCGTTTTTTTCAACTTCTATGCGTGACTCACTTTTCTACAAATGTAACGCCCGACGAGCCTCCTACTGCTGCTCATCGAACCTTCCATAGATATTATTATGTGTTATTTTCATTGAACATCCATGGTCATTACTCGCTATAAACTTTATGTTTGGCTCGTTTTCCAGGCATTTCTGTTATATAATTTGTTCGTTTCATTGAGTGTTATGCTTCCAGATTGCCGAAATAAATTATATTGTATTTATTATTATCTGATCTGAACTGTGGTTTATAGCTATACACACTACACATGAATGTTTTTAAGCTTATCATTGATCATAATACTTGAATATGTTTTTTCCAAATGTCTACATTTTAATTTTGGGTATTCTGATTACCAGTACTTTATATTTGCTTCTAATTTATATCAGTCTAGAAATAGGTTTATACAACATTTTTTCAAATTAGTAGACTCGTTTTGCTTTCATCTTTATTTTTTGTGTCTTCAAATCATTTCAAGTTTGTTAACTCTTCAAGGTATGGTCTATGTTGATCCAAAGAATCTCAATTATGAGCCATACTGGAAAAAATGGTTGAGTTACAGAACTTCCAAAACTGAAGAGGAAATGTTACAAAAACTTTATGAAAAATATGTTCCTATATCCATTGATTATGTGAGTTTTATACTTCTTGTAAACCTATCTCGGTGAAACAGAATTACCTAATATGGCTTGATGGCTAAATACTATCTGTCTGTATCCGTTTCATTGTACTTTTTTAAATTAAACTTGAATGCAACAATGAATGGCATATTTTTATTATTGACACTCTTTAATGCAATTTTCAATGATTACCTACCGATTTTCTGTCATAACTGATAGCTATTTAGTATTTACTGTGTTCAGTTCTATTTCCACTTTCAAATAAGGACTTGCAACCTTGATGAATAATTTAGTAAATACTTTAGTAAAAATATAGTAAAAGGTTTTTGGAACCCGTCAGAAAAATTTCGATAGACTCAACTTATGTCTGAACTTTAATAGCCAAGTTTTTAAATTTCTATTCCTCCAAGTTTTTTTAAATTCATTTTAACATTCAGGTATATGAAGGAGTACTTGATGGCAGACAAGGAAAACCATTAAAAACAATTGTTCACCAAACTAATTTGAATATGACAACACAGTTATGTATGATGCTCAATTCTGTACTTGCTGATTTCAAGTTGGATAATTATGGCCCAACAGTAAGTTTGCATTTTTAATATAGAAAAACATAATTCTAAGACATTTTATACCAAATTTTTATGCTATTTTGGCTAACATAAAATTAAATATTAGAAAAATAAAATTGTACTCATGATTATATACTTTTGAACAAATCTAGTGATTAGTTTTATTTTAATATTAATATATCACCAATTGCATTTCTAGAAATCAGTGCTAAATTTGTTAACATAGTTTCAACACTGTTACTCAATTTGGACATAAAACTACAGATTATTTATCTACTCTTTTATCATCTCACCACTTTTTGACCTAAATATTATAGTATATTTTAATTAATTATTACATTGTCTTATGAATAGGTCCTGGAATGCCTGTTTTTGGAATGTATGTATTGGTCAATCGGTGCAACATTGGTTGAAGATTCCAGAGTAAAATTCGATGAATGTGTTAAAAAGGCTTCAGCAATGACTTCAGTTCAGGTTGATACAAATTTCTTATTTTATCTCAAGAAAAAAATAAATACAATGTTTCTTTCTTTAGAATGAGGATGAGAACATTTCCCATATTCCAAATGCAGTTAATACAAAGGAAAGGGTATTAGTGTTAAAACACTTTTAACAACTGAATGTCCAGCAATTCTCTATATTTAAACCCCATGGTCACAAATTCAAATTGAGAATAGAGTTGTCCTGATCTGGTGTTGAATAATATTCACTTCTCCATCATTATGAAATTGTCGTCTTGATGAGATTAGCAAGCAAAATTGATTCTCGAATCTTTTTCATTAAAATTATAATTCATTTTTAGGATGATGAAAAAAATCCTGCCAAAGCTGGCGATCTTCCTTCCAAATATCCATCATTGTATGATTATCATTTTGATCTGGAAACAACATCTTGGGTGCCGTGGAGTCAGATCGTTCCAAAGTATGGTGAAGTTTTGAATTGAAATGGAGCGATAATGAGTTAATGGGTTTATCAAAGAAGTTTTATTAACATATAAATGGAAAAACATTGAAACATAAATATATCATTGTTGGAAAGCTTTGTAGACATATCAAACACATGCATATAATAAGAAATTGGATTAAAATGCAATAGGATATTAGCTACAGACAAAGTATTCCTATGAAGTTTTAATTGAAAAAGGAAAAAGAACTCGAATTGGTAATTAATTAATATCACCATGGGATGGCAAAAATAATCTTGAGTCATAAGAAAAAACAAAATTCACCAGAAGTCATGTTTATCATTACTTAGAGCATCTTGACGATAAATAGTATCTTTGCCATTTCTTATGGTGCTTTCGTTATAAATTGGTCATCTCTTAATCTAGATTTTTATCTTCAGATATGTCCATGATCCAGCTTTGAATTACAATCAAATTCTTGTACCTACAATCGACACAACCAGAACAACATGGTTACTTAATCTCATGATCAGCATAAAACGACCTGTTGTACTTGTGGGTGAAACGGGAACATCTAAAACTGCAACCATTCAGGTAACATTGGGAGAATTGTGTTTCAAGTTTAGAAATCACAGTTTGGATATGGAAAGTATGTGATCAGATATAGGATTAGGAAAGATATATAGTCACTCTTGTTCTTCTTTGTAAATGCCATCAAATATTTTAGATTTGTCATTGCATTCCAAAATTATGAATATTGCTGTTATTATACTCATGCTGTAATCATTCTAATCTGGTATTACAACCAAAATTCCAAACCTTATTGCAATTCAAACATCATACGCATGCCGCCCCATCCGGTCATTATGACAACAGAAAGTTGATATCAGAATATTCTTTATGACATATTCTACAGGTTTGCTTCTAATAAGGCTCCACACAAGCAACTAATCATTAGTTTGTGATTTTGGTGAACCAGAACTTCTATGAATTGGTATATTTAACCTAAATTTTTACAGCATGTGTGAAGTGGTGAGATTAGGAGTGGGTTTTGATCTTTCACCTGCAAAGTCAATACAGTTAGGTCTTATCCACTAACCTACCAGTAACTCTTGATTCAGAAAATAATACTGTAATATTCTCTTGCAGAGTTTCCTTCGAAACCTTGATACTGATGCTCACCTACAACTTCACATCAACTTTTCATCACGAACAACATCAATGGATTTGCAACGTAATTTTGAGGCAAATGTTGAGAAACGTACTAAAGACACATATGGTCCTCCACCTGGAAAACGACTCATTGTTTTTATGGATGACATGAACATGCCTCAAGTGGATACTTACGGAACGCAACAACCAATCGCTTTACTCAAACTTCTCCTGGAAAAAGGAGGAATGTATGACAGAGGCAAGGAATTGAATTACAAATACCTGAAAGACATGGGATACATTGCGGCTATGGGAAAAGCTGGTGGTGGTCGTAATGAAGTAAGTAACAAAGAAAAGTCATGTAAAATTTTATTACACAGAACTTCTTAGGAGAGTCAACAGGTATGACATCTTGTTCCAGTCAATGAGTATATTTTATCACTACTGATAAATCAATTCATTTTCACTATATGCTGTCATCAAAGTGCCACCTTTTTAAATTCGAGTACAAAACTTATAAAAGCAGTTTTGTGATGAATCAATAGAACATAAAAACATCTAGGGAAAGAATAAAAAATTGAAATAATACAACAATTGGTGATGTTTCTCTTCTGTTTATATCTTTTTTGTGAACCTAATTAACTTTGAATAGTTGATTCATGGAACTTTACTTACTCACCGATTCATTTTTTAATGCTTCACATCCAGACCCACACTGAAGATAAATAACCTTTTATTTAATCCAGTTGATTTTCTTGTGTAGGTGGATCCGCGTTTCCTTTCACTATTCAGTGCTTTCAACATGACTTTCCCAGCTGAAGAATCTCTCAAAAATATTTATGAGTCTATATTACGAGGTCATAATCAACCTTTTGCAGATGAAATTCAACAATGTGTTGTTCTTCTTACCAGGTAGGTTATTCTTTATTGAGAGCATCTGTACGATCTGTCTTAATAAGAAGCACTCAATTCAAGTATTCAAGTAGCAATTTTATCATATATATATATCGACAAAATCATTATCTTTCATTTTCTGCTTCATATTTTGAGAATCAGGTTCAGAGAATTCATGGAATTTTTAGTGATCCCCTCAGTATATCTACTAATATTATCACACACTCCACTCAGCCAAACTTGACTTTTGATGCTTGGGCTAAACATTCTTTTTGCAAGTGAAAAAATTGGAATTTTTGCATGCATGCTCTCATGATAAATTTTGGTGCTCCCGAAGTATGCGAACCAAGATGGCGGACATCGGAACGTAACATGGGTAACAGGTTAGGGTTAGGCGATAATTTCTTTCCAATTTTCCTTATTTTAGTCCTATTATCAGTTCGAAGACTAGCCAAGAGCCTCTCGTAGTATTTATACCTCAAATTATGGCCTAACCCTAACCTAGTACACATATTACATTCCGATGTCCGCCATCTTGGTTCGCATACTTCGGGAGCCCCTAAATTTTACTATATTACATCCATATAAATGGTTGTTTTTGAGTTTAGCTCAAACTGTTAACTTTTGTTTTCTCATATTCCAGATGTACTCTTGAGTTGTATAAAACGATTGTCAACGAACTCCCACCAACACCTTCTAAATTTCATTACATTTTCAACTTGAGAGATTTATCGAGAGTTTATCAGGTATATTTAATGTACTTGTAACCATCTGCATGCACCTTGTACTATTATGATTTTTTTCCACAAAAACATTTTACTTGCCATCCACTCTGAACAAAGCTCTGTACAATCATATACTAATATGTAAGTAGCTAACATACCTTGAAAAGGCCAGAATCACCCTGCTTTAGCCGTATCTGCCTAATTTATTACACCTTCGGTTAGGTGTTGGGAATAGTATTTAAGCCCCAAATTTTCAACCTGCAATGTGAACCTACCTAAGTATGACGTTTTCACCACTAAACCATTGTAGCTATTTAACAAATGCTGAATTAACCATTCTTAATTGCTAATTATTTATTAGAATGTATACAATAATTGAGTCTTTTACACATCTCGAGTAAAAAAAATATACGGTAATAAAAAATGTCTAAAATAAAAAAACTTACAATATAGAATATTTGATTTTAGGGTCTATGCCTCACAACACCAGAAAGATTCACAACAATTCAACATTTGATTCGTGTTTGGAGAAATGAATGTTTGAGAGTTTTCCATGATAGATTGATTGATCAGAAAGACAAAGATGCTGTTCAGGTAACTTTGATATCTCTTTAGTTGATAAGGTTGTTGAACAAATATGTGTATATCAATTTAATCAAAGGCTATTAAAGTGATTCTGAATCAATGAAACTGTCAGTAGAACAGTTGTGGATTGGACTTAGATTAAGAACTGCCAGTAATCAGTAATTACTTTGCGCGTGTTCGAATCCAGTGATCCATATGATGCTTCTTTAATGTCTCAAACTCTCTTGATCCACATTTTTGAAATTTATTTTGAGTATTTTATGTACTATTTTTTACTATTCTAGTATTTATTACTATTCTAATATTCATATTCATCTTTTTTTATTTACCAGAGTATGATTGAAAAGCTGGTTCAAGAAAATTTCTCAAAACATGAAGAATTTATCATGAGAAATCCTGTCTTGTATGGCGATTATCGTACTGCATTGCAAGTAAGAAAAGCTTTCATTTGTTTATCAACCTAGCACTTAGGTATTTCTAAAACTATCTAACATCATGCAAATTCATCAAGCCTGCATTCAAAACTTAATATGAAGATCAAAATTTGAATATGCTCCTCAGGGAACTATTTTTTTATGATATTATTGCTGTTTAAGTAACTACCATAAGTTAGTCTATATAATATTCTTACTTATACTAGGACAATGAGCCTCGATTGTACGAAGATGTTCAAGATTTTGATGCAGCTAAAGCTTTGTTTCAAGAAATTCTTGAAGAATATAATGAATCTCATACTCCAATGAATCTTGTTTTATTTGAAGATGCATTGGGTATGTAAACATGGAAATTTTCACTCCATTTTGGATTAGTTTTAACTTTTATAATCTTTAAATTCCGAATCAGTTTGGTTAGCTCATTACTGATGTTTCTTTTGCAGCAGTAGTTTTTTTTTGCTGAGCAATATTAATTCAAACTCCTTTCGAACACAACAAAAACACAGGTGCGACTGTGGTACATCGTGTGAAGCACTAGGATCTGATTATCATGCTCACATTTGAATCTCATGGGGGATAATTAGGTGTGACGACATTGCAGGAGTGGTTCAAGTAATCACATGCTTGGTTATGGCTTCCTCCACCATCCAAGTAACAAATAACTGGCCAACTATTCCTGTACCCGACTAGTAGATGGATGAGCGGCGTGGTTTTCCACATGATTTAAACATCTTACCAGATTTCTTCGCCTCTGGGATGAATATGAAAATTCAATCCTTTCTCAATTTTTTTTTAGAAAAGTCAACTTTAATCATAAAGGCAATTTTCATACCTAACCTGCCATTGTCTGCCATATAGTTTACAACTGTATTATTTCATTACAGATCATCTTACTCGTGTACATCGTGTTATAAGAATGGAGCTTGGAAATGCATTGCTCGTTGGTGTAGGCGGCAGCGGTAAACAGAGTTTAACAAAACTTGCATCATTTGCAGCAGGTTGCGAAATATTTGAGATTCAACTGAGCAGAGGATATGATGAGTCAGCATTTAGAGAAGATTTGAAGGTTAGTAATTTGCTGAATGTCATCAGTTGGGAAATGTTAGTCTTTGATGTGAAGGGATAACAAAAAATAACAGATTCTGCAAAAGCAAGATTTTCATTCCTTTCCAAACTTTATTTGAATGTTTCATCTCATTCTCACCGATCAAGGTAACGATCTTTCTATACTTTCAGATTCTTTACAACATGCTTGGTATTGAGAATAAGAAAACTGTTTTCCTATTCACTGACTCTCATGTGGCTGAAGAAGGTTTTCTTGAATTGATCAACAACATGTTGACATCTGGAATGGTTCCTGCTCTGTACGCAGATGATGAAAAGGAAGGCATTATTGGACAAATGAGAGATGAAGCTGGGAAAAACGGGTAATAGTAAATTATGAGTCATTCACTACTTTATATAACAAGAGAGGTACACTACATGAAGTGTAGGTGATAACCTAGCAGTTTAAGCGCTAGGCTTAGCTGTAATCCCACGCCCACCCCCTCACCTAATTGGTTATGCAATGTGAACCTGAGTGAATCTGAAACTTCCAAAAATAGTATCTCTCTAATAAAGTTAAATATTAATGTTCGCTCACACAGTGCTTTGTTCAGAGTAAACATCATGAATAAGCCTTGTGCAAAAAAGTAGTGGAAAATTAGATGTATAAGGCTATTTGATTTTTTCTAATCTTCATTATTTACTGTAAAAATTTCTAAAAAATATACGAATGTAATAAATATATTTCTAGATATGGATCAGCAAAGGAATCTATTTAATTTTTTCTAATCTCTATCATTAACTGTAAAAATTTCTAAAAAATAATGGAATGTAATAAATATATTTCTAGATATGGATCAGCAAAGGAATCTATTTAATTTTTTCTAATCTCTATCATTAACTGTAAAAATTTCTAAAAAATATACGAATGTATTAAATATATATTTCTAGATATGGACCAGCAAAAGAAGCTATTTGGCAATACTTTGTTGGCAAATGTCGAGATAATCTCCACATTGTACTTGCAATGTCACCAGTTGGAGATACGTTACGTATAAGATGCCGTAACTTCCCTGGAATGGTCAATAATACTGTTATTGACTGGTTCTTACCATGGCCTGAACAAGCATTGTATGCTGTTGCAACATCTTTTATATCGGAAAATCAAATGATTCCCGAAGAACATGTTGACCAGGTTTGCGATGCTCTTGTAATTTGATTACTGACCACAGAATGAATTGAGTGTTTGATTATGCCCGTGAGTATAATTCCATCCAAAAATATACTTATAATATGACCAGAGAAAAATTGGCTATTCCGCATATTTAAATCAGTTTGGCTGATAACACTCCAATTTAGCTCGGAGTCAAATAAAATTTAAATATCCAAAATTTTTTTTTTGCATTCAAATTTTATTAAAGATAAGTAATGGTGATTGATGGATTTTTTTGCCATATTTTGTCCTTTTTTATTTATATTTATTTCTTATTTTTGTGCAGAAAAATGAACCATCTTCGGATGGTTCAAATTATTAAAATTAACGCTTGTAATAGCAATTAAATAATAGTTTGATTAAAAAATAAGAATGATTTTTATTTAAACCAAACTTTAATTGCATCCTCACTTTACTATAGCTAATCAAATTCAAATTAATGTACAAGTTAGGTAGCATATATTAAAATATCTCACAACTTCACAACTAAACAATTTTTGTTTTCAGGTTGTTGCACACATTGTATTTGTTCATCTATCTGTTGGTGAGTACAGTACATTGTTTGCTCAGAAGTTGAGAAGAAATAACTACGTAACACCAAAGAATTATCTGGATTTCATTTCAAGGTAAAAACACATAATAGAATATTTATAATGTAACATTTGATCATAAAATTATGACAACTTTCTTGAGTTACAGTACATTTTATAATCTCTCTAGCACCGTCGTTGTGACAGGCTGTCATTTTTATGTAGGTAGGACTTCAATTAATGTACCAACTATTTGACTTTTGAGATCAAATTTGATCATTGGAAAGCTCTTTCGACTCGTTTGACAAGATGGAAGGCTATGGACGTTTCCCTGACCTTTGTCCCTTGAAATGTTCTCCCTCTACCTAAAATTTCGAATGGTCATTTTGAGAGTGATTTGGAGGGTTAGCATGTACAAACTGACTCACTCAAGTTTAAAGAAGCGCCTGATCGGGTGCACAAATCGCAATTGTTCCCTCATTGTTTCCTTTTTGCTAATCGGTCATTGTTGTGGTAATAAACAAGGAAATTGATTCTTGGGGAAACGCCCATTCCATCTCATATCTAGAGTTTACCTGGTTACAATTATATGTAATATGGCTGGATTTAATTTTGCAATAAATTAATTTTAGTTATAATTCATTGCTGGACAAAAAAGATCAAGAAATTTTGAAAATGTGTGAACGTTTGGAAGGAGGATTGATGAAACTTTCTGAAGCTTCTGAGCAACTGGAAGAACTTAACAAAAAACTTGCAGTCCAAAAGGTTAGTGCAGTCTACTAAGTACTGTATATTTACCCCAAAAATTCACATGCAATTGTATGAGGCCTGAAGTATTTTATTGAATTCCTTTCTTCTATTAAAATGTCTAAAATATAATATGCGTACCCATTGTTTTTCGCTGCTTGGAATTTTTTTTTATCAAATGCTAACAAATATGTTATGGTAAGTTCTTTATAGAATATTTCATTGAATATTTAAAACATAACAAAATTTTAAACAATGTCTATCTATAAACTATAGATGTATCGATCACGAATTATCGAAATACATATTAGGATAGGATTTACATGTTTATCCTGGGGGAGAAGAGAGTCGATAGGGCGGCTTAATTATATGGCGCACCGAAGTCTCTCGTCCAGTTACCAGTCCAAGGACTAGTTAGCCAGTTATTCATTTTTGGAAGCATGAACTTGATGATGGAGGAAGCCGTAACTGACCAGCGGCCATGTGAACCACCCTACGGCAGCGAGGGGTCCAGCAATCCTCTCACACATAACCATCCCTGCATGGGATTCGAAGCTGCGAACCCATGCAGGGTAATCAGAGGTGCGATGGTGAGCATATTCCTAACGCTTAGCATGATGCACCACTCTGACGAGCCTTGAACTCGAGCCAGTTACTTTTATCTAGTCGACTTTTTGAACCTTGGTAAATGTGAGTTCATCTGTACTTACCCATTTTAATCCATAACGCTTCTCATGATAACCACAGGTCGCTGTCACTGAAAAAACGGAGGCCTGTGAAATGCTGCTGGAAGATATTACAAATAAACGTGAGGTTGCAACTGAGAAAAAAGAACTTGCTTCTGCAAAAGCTACTGAAATTGAAGAACAAAATAAGGTAATCTGTTATTTGAAAATATCCTCAATTTTTAGTTACTATAAATTGCTTATTACAAATTAACTGTCAATGTGGCAAATATAGGTATTCAACCCTTTCCATGCGATTTTTATTTTTTATTAAATAATCGTATTTGCTACGCCGATTTTATGCATTTGTACCCCCACAACTAATCGATCGACTAACGAAAAACTAATCATCCTCTGCTGCCCACTGACGGCTCGTTGGAAAGCTTATTTGAAGAGCTTGCAATTGGCGATTAAAAAAATTTTAAAAGTGGTGGTCTGAGTCACAAACCGGATAGAAAAAAGGCATTTTCTTTTCTTGGGAGTTGAAACTTCAAACCGTGATAAAAAATAGAAATATTCGCTGAATCCTTTACTGTTACCGCTTCGTGGTTGGCAAACAATAGCATAATATTGCTGTATTAATTTCGTGATCTAACTCAAAATACTTTGGTAGATGGAAGGAATAATATGTCTTCTATTACCATCCAAAAAACACCAAAATTTGCATAAATTTCAAAAACACTCCCTCGTTCCGCCGCAAATAAAATTCCCGTCGTAAACGAAAGCAAGATTTACCGTCGCTTATGTTAATCTCGAAGAAGACTTCTTATCAATAAACTAAAATCCGGAAAAACTAGACCAACAGTTTGCGACCAATTGCTAAATAAAACAGTGGAGTACATCAACGTACCCGCCGCAATCTAGCGACTTTTGCCGTTGGTACATATACGTGCCCACCGCACGGAAAGGGTTAAATAATAAGTTGGTTGACAAAGTATTCCAAATAGAATACTTTTTAGTTTTATCGATAGGGTCACATTTTGGTACATGGACCTTCACAATATTTAAGACACATCACATACATTTGTAATAGTCCTTCTATTCCATTCCAGATCATTGCAGTTGAAAAGCTAGATGCTGAAGAATCGTTGGCAGAAGCAATGCCTGCACTTGAAGCTGCAAGATTGGCTCTACAAGATCTTGATAAATCTGACGTCACAGAAATCAGGTATTTTACAAATGGGTTCATATAAAGCAGTGGTTCTCAAACCATGGCCCGCAGGTCAATTACGCAATGATTTAATATGGCCCGCCAAACTGAAGTGAAATAGTTTAACACCTAGTGTTTTTACTTTTTTGGGGTTATAGATACCGCCAATTGTTACATCGTTATCACAGTTTAAGCACTATATACTCGTAACAATTAAATTATAACGGTATCTTAATTATACATACTGATACCAGCATCGGCCTCTAGCGGGCGCTACCCTCTTCTAGACCACGAATATCCTTCCACTTCTAACTTTGGCCCCCGGGGAATCAACTTTGGAAACTGATTTAACAAATACCCCACTGTCTGTCTTTTATGCCGTAAAGTTGAGATTTATATTATCGATTTCTTGGGTAGTTTTGTTGTTTGTAATGTAATATAATATCATATTATTAAATGAAATCAAGACTTTACTACAATAGTGTATAAATTTTTTTTATTTTATCACAGATCCTTTGCTAAACCACCGAAAGCTGTACAAACAATCTGTGAATGTATCTTAGTAATGAAAGGTTATCGGGAAATATCATGGAAGCAAGCAAAAGCAATGATGTCTGAAGCCAATTTCTTGAAAAGTTTGATGGAAATGGATGTTGACGCAATTGGAAATAACCAGGTATATTCATCAAGTGCAGCAGTAACAAAAGATAGATGTATATGGAGTGAAAGTATAGGTGAATAACTAAGTTATCCTTATACATTTATCATCCTATTCCAACAGACCCGTACTGTGAAAGGATTTTTGAAAAGTCTTGGTGTGTCAGTAAATGAAATGAAGTCAATCTCCAATGCTGGTTATGGTATGATGAAATTTGTTGAAGCTGTCATGGGATATTGTGAAGTTGCAAGGGAAATTAAACCAAAGAGAGAGAAGGTAACCAAAATTTTTGCTCTCTTTATTTGAACCTTTCAGAAACTAAACATTCTTAATCATGAAAAATTTTGTGTTATTTCCAATATACTTCTGCCAAATAGACATCAAAATTGGCATCTTATAAGTATACCTATATTGAGTTGTTGTGATAAGGACGAGTGCAAAAAGGAGAATCCCCATATTATACAATGTCTTTCAACCTGTAATTTACCAGTGCTGAAAAATCAAAATATTTCTCGTGTGGATATTGAATGTTTATATCATGAGATGAATTTCTTATTTATCAAAACAGGTGGCCAGATTAGAAAGGAATTATCATCAATCAAAACGAGATTTGGACAAAATCAACAAGGAATTGACAAATTTAAATGATGAACTCGAAGTTTTAAGACTGAAATATGAACAGGTTGGACATTTCTATTTTACAAATGTACAAAGATTTCAGTTAAGACAAAAATTGAAGTGATTAATGAATCCTTTGCTCAGAATAAGGTTCTGCACAAGCAGTCATATAAATATATACAGAAAAAACAGGTTTTTTGGCGGAATAAGTATAGGGAGTACTAGTCAAGGGGTGTGCAACAGGTGGCCCTGCGGGCCACAACCCGGCCGTCCAAGCCATTTAGTGTACCCCAGCAGAGCTATCATGAAACTATCTCAATTCGTGAATAATTTCGAGTGATACCATTGTGAAACCATTGTGACGTAACAAGCTAAAATTTTACAGCGTCAAACATCATGCTGCGGTTAACTGGTTAGTTTTACCCGGTTAACGGTTAAACGGTTTCCCAGGCCTAGTACGAATACATGTTTTTTATTTCTGTGGCTGCGTTAAATCTTTTGCAGTGTTGCCCAGTGCCTTTATTACTGTAAAACTATGCAAGAGCCGTATTCTCTTCACTTGCCTTTCTCGCTAAATATTTTGTGTGGCCCAGCTAGATGACTGAAGTTGGTTATATGGCCCACCGAAAAAAACATTTTGCACACCCTGTACTAGACTAATTGATATCTAAGCCTAAGATCTCAATCTATGGTGTCGTCATGAACAAACTTCTGCTTACTCTACATTGACATTTTGCTATCAAGTCAATTGCCTTGTCATTTATCATACATAGATAGGTCGTCAGAGTCATAATATAAACTTAAAAATGAAACTTTCCAGGCTATTGCTGAGCAACGTCAGTTGCAAGAAGAAGCAGAAATTATGGAACGTCGTTTGATTGCTGCTGATAAATTGATAGGAGGACTCGGCTCAGAGAATATAAGATGGACAAAAGATTTAGAAGAACTCAAAGTCAGGAGAATCAGGTACTGTATTTGTTACAGCCTTAGATTATATACTTTCAAAACTGAAGTATCGAAGAAAATTCATGTATCGGAGAATTTCAGGTATTTCAGTAGTGTGTACCAGGTTAGGGGTAGGCCATAACTTTATTCTGATTTTTTTTAATTTTAGTTCCATTACGAGTTCTGGTACTTTCTGTGTTAGTCAAGTGAATAGGTTTCAGTTCCTTTACACAACTTGGTACACACACTTCTGGAGCGCGAATTTTGAAGCAGCTTAGAGAAGCAATTTTCTTCATTCTGTTTCCAGGTTGATCGGTGATTGTTTGGTGTCTTCTGCTTTCCTTTCTTATGAAGGAGCATTCAGTTGGGAATTTCGTAATAACATGGTGTATAAAGATTGGGTTCATGATGTCACGAAGAGAAATATTCCATTGTCTGATCCATTCAGAATTGAAAAACTTCTGACAGATGATGTTGAAATCAGTAAATGGGGATCTGAAGGTAAATTTCTGTTAAATCAAGTTGTGCAAGTGTGATCATCCTCATAAAGAGGAAAGTTGATAATACCACTTAATTTCATACAAAACACTCCCTCTTGCCAGGTACTTGTTCAATTCTGGTAGGGGAATAGTTAGCCAATTAATTGTTTTAAATGAATGAACTTAGTTATGTGGTATGTTTTTTTCGTTGTTTCCATGTCAATTATATTTAACCAACAACATGTAAACATTCATGAATAATTTTTTGAATCACACGTTGGAATGTAGACTCCTGATAATAATTTTGAATACTGTTTTGTGAATTTTATGAGACTGCCATTTTTTGCCTATTGCTGTTATTAAATAATTAATATAAGTCGTATTTTTCAAAAATGTGTCATAAAATGTGTCTGGCAGTTCATAAAAATCATGTTATGGTTGTTCTCTTCATGGACAGATTTCCATATGAATTGAAATATTTACTAAAATTTAAGCACAAACTTAAACCTAAAATGTAAACCAATGTTGTTAGAAATACACATTATTACTGTTATCCAGGTTTACCTCCTGATGAACTGTCAATTGAGAATGGTATCCTGACAACAAGAGCATCAAGATTTCCACTATGTATTGATCCGCAACAACAAGCTCTCAATTGGATCAGGAAAAAAGAAGAGAAAAATAATCTCAAGGTAAATAGATATTGTGGTAGCACTGACACTAAAATTTCAGTCAGTTGTTTTGGATTTGTTGAGACATTATTAGAGGTGGCCTTTAGTCCAAAAATATTCTATTTTTTTTATACGAGCGCTCTGTAAAATTTTTACTATGAAATAATTTTTTGTCATTTTTAGAAGGATTGGAATCTTTCCTGTTCGTCCTAATTTACGTTATTTTTTTGCACTCTGGTAAGTGCCCCCAAACATAGTTATTTCTACCGCTGTGACCAAATAATTTTTGCTGATTGCATTGTGTGAAATTTTGCCTGAACTACATCAAGTCTTTCTTCTTACTAACTTAGTACACTTAGTCTTTGATGTAGCAGGCATATGACTGACTGGTTATACTTAGAAGCTACAGAATACAGAATATTTGTGATATAAATACAATGAACTTCTACTTTTTGTTCAGGAATCATCTTTCAACAGACCGGATTTTCTCAAGCAGTTGGAATTGGCAATCAAATATGGATTTCCATTTCTATTCAAAGATGTTGATGAATATATTGATCCTGTTATTGATAATGTTTTAGAAAAAAATATTAAAGGAGGCCAAGGAAGAGAATTTGTCATGCTCGGTAACTTCTTATAATTAGGGATATACCATCACAAGACGTTTTGTAGTATAGTAATCCAGGGGGAAAAAGTCGATGAGATGGCTTGATAATATGACTGTTAGTAGCCACTCTACCAGTCTGGGAATTACGCGCCATCTTCTCACACTGGTTGAAAGAGCAATACTAGGAATTTGTTTTTTGACCTAATGCCAACTTGTGTTGCATGGAATTTGAACTGACGTTGCCTGTTTATAAAGCTTACACTCTCATATCATACATTTGTGATTTGTGTCTGTGCATCTGCCAACTGAAGTCATTATTACAAAATTTCTAACTAACATTAAATGTCCGAGGGATATTTTCATAAAATTTCACGTAGAAACTTTTCCACCTACATTGTTTTTGATTTCCAGGTGACAAAGAGGTTGATTATGATTCCAACTTCAAGTTATACCTGACGAGCAAGTTGGCAAATCCAAGATATTCTCCTGCTGTGTTTGGTAAAGCTATGGTCATCAACTACACTGTAACATTGAAAGGATTAGAAGGTAAATTTCATATTCATGATTGTTTCAAGCTTGTTTTTCTTGTTTAGGATTGAGCCTGAAATTAAATTTTCTTTATTTTTACCGACTGATTTTTAAGAGAAGTTTATTGCATTACCTCAAGCATGATATTTTATATTCGGTATAATATTTCCATAATTTTGGGTAATCATTTATAATCAGTAATTTATTTTTCCACCATTCTAAAGCACACATTGTGAATACACAATACAAAAAATAAGTAAAATGGTACTTCAGGGTGAAGGGAGGCGCGAGACACCAAGACTGGTTATCGAGCAGAGACACCCATAATAAAATTGTTATACCTAAATTTTATTCCTTATTACATTTTGCAACTGTTTTCTCACTGCTTAGCACTCATGATACAATTCTTAGTGCCATTGACTGCCTCTCACATAAAACACAGTTTTCAATTTTGTGGGGATGATCCTATATGAGAGAGATGCTGGTAATGCACCACTCACATGCGACTGCAGCTTTGAATAATCCATTTTGCCATTTATCTCAGTGAGATTATATATTACCGTGTCTTATTAGGTTTTCTCCTTTTTTTTAGATCAACTTCTGTCTGTCATTGTAAAATTTGAAAGAAAGGAACTTGAAGAACAACGTGAAAGATTGATTCAAGAAACTTCAGAAAATAAGAAATTACTGAAAGATCTTGAGGATTCTCTTCTCAGAGAATTGGCAACATCGAAAGGTTTGATCATTTATATATCATATATATCAAGATTATACATCCGCTGCAAAAAACAGGGATCGCCTATGATCTCAATATCTTTTACATGGTACAGTGGGTTTACCATGTTTTTTGCTATTGGACGAGTCATATTTTTAAACTTAATATTTTTAAACTCAGAGTTGGGGTTGAAATAAAAATTTCAAATATTTTTATTTGGAGTCTGACTTCCACACTGGTAATCGACGGCAAAACTCCAATAAAACATTGAATTCACAAAGTATATTCAGCATACAATTGAAAAACGCTTGTATATGCCAAATTTTTTGTGGTTGTAATCTGGTTTTATCGAAAATGAAGAGTCCGATTTTTTTTCATTTTTAATAAAGAGCAGAAGTGTAAATTTTCCCCGAATCCAAAGCCATGCCCTAATGAAATGATCTTATATTTATTATAATTTAATTTTCACAGGAAACATGTTGGACAACACTGAACTGATTGAAACATTGGACGAAACAAAATCAAAAGCAACAGAAGTTACTGAGAAATTGAAGTTGGCAGCTGGTACAGCTAAAGATATTGATCAACTGAGAGATGGGTAACTTTATTTTGTACTTTATCAACTCATATCAACACAAAAGAACAGAATTTTCATTTTGTATATGTAAAAAGTAAGGTTTTCTACATTCATGTGATTGTGACTATTCTTGTTTATGGTTGTAAATTTCCATCGGATAAAATAGTTTTATCTCCGATTTGAGCATTTTCAATTGATACTAAAAATGTGGTTTGGACGATAGAGAGTTTGTTATATTGATTCGCAATACATTCAATAGGTTGAAATTGAATTTTGTTTTCTCTAAAAAAAATCAGTATTAACATCTAATAATCGTGTTAAAAATGATATATTTTATTGCTACATATTGATTGTAATATCTTGATTTCTATTATGGGCGTTTTTTATACGTATTCACGAGACTATGTGAATAATTCAGTTTGACTTTGTGTCTTTTTACATAGCTTTATAGTTCAGATTAATTACATGTATTGTGTATTCACTATGTTATTTTACTTTAATGCCAATATACCCTTGTAGTTATTTGAATGGCAAATAAATTCACTGAACTTTGCAATAAGAAAAGTCGAGTATTTCTGAAAATTGAAAGCAATTCGTTCATATAACACAGGCCTTCTTAATTTCTTGTTTAGGTATCGGCCAGCAGCACGTCGTGGTGCTATTCTGTTTTTTGTGCTTTCTGAGATGGCAATTATTAACAACATGTATCAGTTCTCACTCGCTTCATTCTTGGATGTTTTCGATTTCTCTCTTCGCAAGAGTTTGCCTGATTCTATACTCAACAAACGATTGAAGAATATCATCAGCACATTAACTCATAACATATACAACTATGCTTGCACAGGTAAAGATCATTTTAGTAGTGAAAGATAATATAATTTCCTAGGGCTGGGTTAATATTAGCTTTAGACCAAAAAATACTTAAAAATGAAGCAATAATGTGCTGCCTCTATCAGTTTTCATCGGCGTTCTCACACTTTGAATCAGGAATATATACGCTGTGAGCCTGTGAATATTATGTTTGAGGTTGCCATTTTTGTGTGTGCATCATGTGTAAAAGCCACCATGTCTAGTAATTCATTAAAACCGGGCTTTTTGATGTTGCCACATTTGTGTGTGCATGACGAGCAATAGCAATTATCTTAGGTTCGAACCCTCGTCAAGCTATTTTTTCATTCGTTATCCACCACCCTGCCCATTCTGATCAATCTGTAAGATTCCATTATCTTCAAAACTACATAGCTCTCTCTGAATGCTTTTGCTTTCGAGGAGGCCGCTATTTCTTCAAATTTTTCTGTATGTATATTTATATACTTGTATTACTTATCCAGACTAATTTTTTTCATTATGCTTACCAGGCCTGTTTGAGAAGCACAAATTGTTGTTTTCATTCCAAATGACGATAAAATTAGTTCAAGACGAAGGGAACATAAGACAAGAAGAACTCGATTTCTTCTACAAGGGGAACATTGCTTTGGAAAAGAGCAGGTATCTGCATGCGGTGTCCCAAAAATGCCTATTCCACGCATGTCCCACACTTGTTCGAATCATACAAATCTCATTTTATATGAAGAATACTTTAACCTCCTATCAAAGTATTATATCTATCCTAACATAGAACACAACAGGGATTCCGTTTCATATGCTGACATTCACCATTCATTCCGCGATACATTAACTGCTCCAAATCAGAACAGTGGGGAAGTGTGCTAAAAAGGGGACAAGTGGGACACAACATTGTAGAGAAGCATATCTGATAGCAGTCTAATGATAAAAATAATGAATTTTTTTTTGTGTGACTGCAACGTCTGCGGATACATAAATATATGGCTTGATTTTAGAAGACACAAATTAACTCAAATATTGTATGAATTTTCAGTCGGCGCAAACCGTTCGACTGGATTCCAGAACAAGGCTGGCAGGATATCATGGAATTGACAAATCTGAATCAAGAAATGTTCCAATCACTTCCCGAAGACATTGCTAAGAATGAAAAAGTCTGGAAAGAATGGTTTGATCACGATACACCTGAAGCTGTTGCTTTCCCAGGAAAATATGAAGAAAAATTAAGAGGTTTTGACAGACTCAATTTATTGAGGTATGTAGGTTATGAATTTCACAAAGTTGTGCGTCTTTAACCTCACATAATACATAGGAATAATTTATGAATATCAAATCAGCAATATGTATCTTTCAGACAGATATGTTTTCTTCTAAATTCTTTATGTTAAAATTTCTTTGCTTTTTACTAAGAACAATTAATATATGTTTTGTATGGTTATTGCATGAAACATTTTAAATGATGTATTTATACGTCTTTCTCTCTGAACAAGGCTATGTACAAGCAGCCACTGCTGAATAAGGTTGATATGAAGGACCAAAATGTTCCCGCTTCTCCATTGCCTACCCAATTTCTCACATCTCGGGTGAAGTGGTGGGCGTGGGATTTGAACCCAAGATTGTAACCTGTGAAACCTGAAATGAATGTGTATATGTATTCAGTATTCAGAAAGATGTCAGATGTGTAGCACCTGGTCACTTGTTTGAATGATGATTTGCCTTATCAGCATTCTTTCTTCGGAACCTTGCTTTAAATTCACTGTTTTAGAGAAAATTATCAAATTTAAGAATTTGATAATACTCATTTAGATGTTTCCGTGTCGATCGAGTGATTCGTGCGATTACAAATTATGTGATTAAAAGTGTCGGAGAAATCTACGTTCAACCTCCGATCATCAGTTTTGAATCAATATTCGAACAAAGTCAACCGCTATCACCAATTGTCTTCATTCTTAGTCCTGGGTCCGATCCTGCATCTGATCTTCTCAAACTTGCTGAAAGGTATAAATGGATTGCTTGTTATTAATTTTATATTAGATTATAAATTAAACATTTTCATGTTATAATTCTTGGATTTAGAATTTCCTATTTGTTGCGATTTTTACAATCAATATTGTGAAATAACAAAACTTCAATTTAACAATGACTTATGATGTCCCACTTAGAAATTGGAGATTTTTTTTTTAATTGGCTGAAATGCGATCAGGTTGTCAGTGGCAGCATATTATTTTGAAATGCCAGCAGTCAAGTCAAATTGGGTAAAGTGGTAAAAATAAATAACGAATTCCATACACTCATGTGTTGTTCAAAAGGGAAACCTTTCAGAGTATTAATATTGCATTGAAACAACCTTGTGTAGGTTGAATTTTTTATCTCACGTTCTGTGGCTTGCTCAATTTTTCTACTTATTCCTGTTCCAGCAGAAAATTATTAGCGTTTTGTAGTTTTGATTTGCTTTCATAAAATTTACTGTTCCATTCATTACCATAGCAATAAGAAGATTTTTTCAAGCTGTATTGTCTTTCTATATAGCGCTTTCAAGTTATCTAAATTTTGCATGCAAAAATGAGCAAATGAAGTGTATTGAATATTTTTCTGAAGTTAATCATTAATAACTTACCGGTACATCTATCTTCATTTAAATAGATCTGGTTTTGGAGGAAATCGCTTGAAATTTCTTGCCATGGGACAAGGACAAGAGAAAGTTGCATTACAATTGTTAGAAACTGCAATTGCTAGAGGACAATGGCTTATGTTACAAAATTGCCATCTTCTAGTCAAATGGCTGAAAGACCTGGAAAAGGCTCTCGAACATATTCAGAAACCACATCCTGATTTCAGGTAATGCACAAGTGTTTTATCTATCATTCAATTGGTTGATATATACCGGTACTCAAAATGTGTTCATTAACTATCCACATGCATCGCTTATTCTCATTGTTTATTGACACACAACTGTAAGGAAAAAGTCTAGATAAATCAACTTGGTATTTTTTGATATAATGTGTTAATTTGGTTGTTAATATCATAAACCAAAATGTTACGATTTTTAATGAAATAATATTCCCTATACGGTATTATAAGAGAAGTTGCTCAAAGCAAAGTCACTTGCACTCACTCAGAAGTAAAGAAGACTCATGTATGGAGAGAGAGTGTCTACTTGTATGCCAAGATATGCTATGACTTAGTTTTCTGTTTTTTTTTTATTTCCTTTTAAATTAAACTCGGTTTCTTGTTTAAAATATAGACTGTTGGTCATGCATTACAAGCAAATGCGGTTTGATGCGAAACTTGAAGTAGTTCATGGTGTGACACAATGGTTTTTTAAAACATGTTTAATTTAACACACTGCAAAAGCATAAATATATTTTAACACTATTTATAATTTGACTTTCAGATTATGGTTGACAACAGAATCCATTCCTGAATTTCCCATAGGAATATTACAACGTTCCCTCAAGGTTGTCACAGAACCTCCCAATGGTTTGAAACTCAACTTAAGAAGCACATATCACAAAATCACAGCAATTATGCTGGGTGATTGTCCTCATCCTGCTTTCAGGTATGTAACTTACCGTAACTTTAATGTGTGAACTCTGAATTGATCTCAAAAACTACGTGCAGGTTGCCTTCGAATAATTTTGTTTTATCGTAGCAATATATTGAAAATATATACATTTACATATGATATTTTGTAGTATATATAACAAAGTATTTTGTTCACAAATCCTCTTTTACTGCTCAACTATCTCAATCCATATTTTTTTGGGGCATACAACATCATCAATCCAAGGTTGTGTAATTTACCTTATATCTATCAGTAGCCCAGGTTTTTAGCTGACATGGCAATCATCTTTTTTTGTATATATTGGGAGAATAATAAAAGTTGGAATTTGATATGAAAGTGATTTTTGTGTATGGGTGGTTGATTAAATAATATATTATTTATTAGATCTCTTGTATTCGTGCTGGGATTCTTCCATGCTGTTGTACAAGAACGTAGAAAGTATGGAAAGATCGGTTGGAATGTTCCGTATGACTTCAATGAATCTGATCATACTGTAAGTTTCGTGATTTCAAGTTTCTAAAAAGTAGCGTTTTTTTATAATATCAAGTTTTTTAGAATACAGAGAGTATTAAATGTAAAAATGTAATCTTAGTATTACTCACATAATTTAAATATTTTTATGTTTTAGGTTTGCATGGATATATTGAACACATACTTGACCAAAGCATTTGAGCAATCTGATGACAAAATACCATGGGGATCATTGAAGTATCTGATTGGAGAGGTATATTTCATTGATGGATATTTTTATCAATTCATCGTGTACAACATCACATGCAAAAAACAAATGACAAAATGTCATATTTTCTAACATAAAATGTAATCTCCAATGCAGTCAAATTAATGCTTTAATAAGAAAATATGAGTCATATTTATTTTTATTTTCCATGCTAGGTAATGTACGGAGGTCGTGCGATTGACAATTTTGACAGACGAGTTTTGACAACATATATGGATGAATATTTTGGAGATTTCATTTTCGATACTTTCCAACCATTCCATTTCTATCACAACACTGAGGTTGATTACTATATTCCTGAAGATAAAGGAAACAAAGATAGTTACGTAGAAGGAATCGAATCATTACCACTGGCAAACACTCCTGAAGTTTTTGGTCTTCATCCAAATGCTGAAATTGGATATTATACTCAAGTAAGATTTTTTATATCATGGCTTTCTATATTACTGTTTATTTACTGCTCGAAATATATCAAATGGACAGGTTTTTAAGTTGCAATCTTTGGTCTCTGTGTTGGTGCTCACACATTGTTCTTGTTGTGTGGTCTTAAAAATTTACAGTGGTTGTTTCGAATTTGTTGTTATATTACAATGTTGCTCTGAACGTTAGGCGTGATGGCTGGCACGTTGCGATAGATGCGGAACATGCTTGCCATTGCACATCTGTCTACCTTGTATGGGTTCAAAGGAAGATTGCTGGACTTGTTGCCGCTATAATGGGGTTCGTATAATTGCTGGTCAGTTCAGACTTCCTCAACCAGCAAGTCTATGCAAGTGAAACAAAAACTTGGTTACCTATTTTCCATAGCCTAGATCAGGGCTACTCAACTGGCGGACCGCGGTCCGAGTCCGGACCTCTCGAGTATTCGATTCGGATCGCGCCTAATTCTTTATTTGGGATCATTAGCCCCACTTTTGAAGTTTCCTATTATAAAGTGACTTTTATAGTTTTGAATATATATGAAAAGAACTATAACACCATAGTAAACAATCTTGATTAGCTAATAATCATTAACCGGCCGAGGAAGTGCGCGTTTAAGGATGCTGAAATATAATTTCTGGAAAGACCGGACCCAAATAATTTTGGAGTTTTGTATGCGGATCTTTGGTAAAAATAGTTGAGTAGCCCTGGCCTAGATCAGGATATGGATGAGCTTTCATCTCCCCCAGATAATATGAAAATTTGTAAGTACTGTGTTTTGTCACAATTTATACCAAGTAATTAGGCTGGTATTATAGATATATCACCTAAATGTACATGCAATATTTAAAGTTTGAGCTGGTAAAACTAAATTAGAGTCATCAGCTGAACATATTGCTATTTTAAATATGTTAATTGCACCAGTCTAACGCTGTTGCAATTCTTCAACTTTGATGTTATTTTTCATCCAGGCTGCAAGAGACATGTGGCATCATCTTGTTGAACTTCAACCTCAAACAGGTGAATCAGGGGGAGGAATAAGTCGAGATGAATTTATCAGCAATGTTGCCAAGGATATCCAGGTAATAATTTTTTTTTTTTTTAATTTTACTTATTTAGTGTGTTATAGCAATACTGGTGATAATGAGACTTGACTCGAGACGAACTTGATTGACCTTTTTCAATGACTGCGATCATTCAATTTATAAGACTTGACTCAAACTCAACTAGTCAGCAGATAGATTTGAGCCCAGGAGTGAGCCAAACTTTTCTGCTGCATGGGGCAAGTTTCTGATAATGATGTTCCTAACTTTAAAAATAAAGCAGAGGATAAACAAATCAAAGACGTTGTTTTGCATGATAATGAATAAATTTAAATGTCAAGTAAGAGTAAAATATTTATATTATTGATAACTGCCCCCTACAACGTGCTGCTGCCCCTCCGCCCCCCAGCACGCATCTGCTTGAGTTTTTTGCTTGAACGATGCGAGTCACATCAAGTCCTTGAAAAAGGGGGCCTCAAGTCCGACTCAGTTGGGGTCATTGAATTCTGAAAATATCTACAAAAGTTGGCAACATGAGGCTTACTTGATGAAGCTTATATATGTCGTTCAACTTATAATTAACTTTCTAGTAATAACTTCCCATTAACAAGCAGTAAAACATAAACATAGCTGAAATCCAGATTTTTATTAAATTTCAATGTTTACCCTTATTTATGTTTTCCTCAGAATAAGATTCCTGCACCATATGAACTTGATAAAATTAAGAAAAACTACGGAACTGAAGTCAGTCCCACAACTGTGGTGCTTCTGCAGGAATTGGAAAGATGGAACAAACTTGTAGAACGAATGGCAAAATCTCTTGTTGAATTACAAAGGGTAAGGATAGTTAGTCAATGGTAATATTTTCTTATAAAAGGGCCTTTTGACATCAAGTACGGTAAGTTTGACTTTATTACCATACCCTTTTTATGATGCAACAGTGCATAGTTCTATTGTAACAAGAAAAATCACCATACTACATAGTCCATTGGCAGCATCTGCTTGAACCAGCAAGCAGAGTGATTTTGTATTGAAAACATATGATTAAGTGCACTTTTTTGCTATTATCGTTATGCTTTTTTAAATTTAAGATGAAGATGAAATTAGCTGAAAACTGTTTTTTGTTAAGGATACCTCAAATTTCTTGCTCTTGCTTAAATTATCGCATTTTGGACTGTTTGATTCAACAATTCAAACTACAATTAATTTTTTGGCTAGCAGTGACTGCTTGTAAAGAGCTTTGTTAAGGGCAAAATGTTATAAATATGTCATATATAAAATTCCTCTTGGCTTGGCATTAGAGAAGTTAAATTGCAGATTTGTTCTACCATCTGATCCTATATTCTAGATAATTGTCAAGAATAATTATCATCTGTTTCTCCCAGGCGTTGGCTGGTGAAGTGGGAATGAGCAATGAGCTTGATGACGTAGCCAGAGCTTTGTTCAATGGTCAGATTCCTGGAATCTGGAGGAAATTAGCTCCTGATACTTTGAAATCATTGGGAAACTGGATGGAACATTTCAGAAACAGACTCGAACAATATACTAAGTGGGTTGATGAAGCAGAACCTGCTGTAATGTGGTTATCAGGTAATAAATATGGAGTTTGATGACCATGATTACCAATTTGATCACAGGGATAGAAAGTTCATGAAATGAATTAATTGTATGCAGGCAAACTTTGAATATTGTTCTTTGAGTATTGCTCTGTGCGACACAGATAGCATGAAGCCCAATCTGCATAGATATATGAATAATAACAAAAAATTATGATATTATAATAGTATCCTAAGTGATTCAAGAGTCTTGCTGCACACTAACACAAATGAATTTCTGTAAAGTTAGTCAGACAAAACCCAATCGATTGATAGCACAAATTATAACAGTGTACTTACTTTTTAACTAAATACAAAATCATGATTAAATTACCTTGCTTTTCGAACATTGCATGTCTGGAGTGCTGACTGTACGATTATAATTTATATGAGTCAATTTTACTAATTTCAACGTAGAATTAGCATGGTCGCTTTTACGGGGCCCACTGCAGTCGCATAGGTGATGAAGATTGGATGTTAGAGATGCTTGATAATAGTCAACCACATGATTATCTCACTTAACAATTTCAGTGTCTTAATTAGGCAATGAAACAGAGGCAGTTTTTTTCCAAGATAAAAAACTTTCTATCAATGTTGATTTATTTTACTCTGAGATGTCTCTTTACAATACATTGCAAATTATTCACAGGCCTCCACATTCCTGAGTCGTATCTGACAGCATTGGTACAAGCAACATGTCGTAAGAATGGTTGGCCCCTGGATCGTTCAACTTTATATACCAATGTAACTCATTGGCAAAACCCAGATGAAGTAACTGAGCATGCACATCAAGGTAAACCTATTAAGACCTACTAAATTTGAAATAAATGATATTGGGAAGATATATTTTTTACTGACAAAAAGTATTCTATTCTCTCAATGACAAATAAAATTAGCCTCGTTTTCAATAAAAGCAAGATGCTTTTGCTCTTACAACTAAATGGTCTCTTGTGTATTGTATTCAATGTCTTGACATCTCAAATATAGAATAATAGTTCAAGTCTCATCTAAGGTGTAGATAAATTTTGAAGGGCTATGTTAAGAGGAAAATAATTTTTGTCATGTGCTTGAAGTCCTTACAAAGGCAGATGAAATTTCTTATATATATTTCGACTTATCTTGAAATCTAAAACATTGAAGCTTACTAAATGCAACATAATTCGTAAATATTAAAATTTGTTATTTTCAGGATGTTTCGTGACCGGATTGTATCTTGAAGGCGCAGCATGGGATATTGAGAATGGTTGTCTGGAAAGACCGAGGCCAAAACAATTAATTCAAGAATTACCAATTTTAAAAGGTAAGTCATGTATAGATGGCCTACAAAATATGAATAAAAATGTAATCATATATTGGTAAAATGATTGCTTGCTACTTTTACAATTTCTTGTGGGCTGGATGGTTAAAAATGGCGGCATCGCAGGTTAAAACCTTGGGTTTAAATTCCATACTCACCACCCCTGGTGAACCATAAATGTGTTAGGCTATGCAAAAACCTGGAATATTCCGGTCCTCCCAAACTATAGTATCTCTTTATCTGGCCATGCATGCTCATGCAGAGCCTTATTTGGAACAAAAGGTGTATAAAAACTTTCCTTTAATAATTGTCTTTACCATAATATTTTTAAAATCTTATTTCTCGTTTAGTATTGGCAGCGTTATCAACTGAACAGATATCAGTTAACTGTTGAATTATGTCACAATGACAACACATTTTGAACAAACGGTGTATAAAATTCTTGTTTAAAAAATTTGTTATGCATAATAGTTTTAAAATCTTGGCAAGCTACTCCATGAACTGCACAGATATCAGTTAATCTTGAATAATGTCATAATGACAACATATTTTAAAATAGCAAAAATATTGATTTTTTAGTGATTCCAATTGAAGCTCATCGTCTCAAACTTCAAAACACTTTCCGTACGCCTGTGTATACAACATCCATGCGTAGGAATGCTATGGGTCAGGGCCTTGTATTTGAAGCTGATCTACACACAACTGAACATATTTCCCATTGGATTTTACAAGGAGTTTGCCTTACACTTAATTCGGATTAAGTTTTCATGTGTGTTTGTATTCATGTATTTGTAAGTTATAGATTTGAACAATAAATTTTCATATTAGAAATTGCTTGTAATATACATCATTTTCCAGCAAAGGAAAACTCTAAATAAAAACGAATAGTCTATATGTGCTCTGTGAACTTGCGGCAGATAACATTTTGTAGCTTCCCTTTTTCTTCAAGCAAGTCACTGTTTTATATTAGTTGCACATTATTGTTTTTTAATAGAAATGCAACAACGGATTTCTCTGTTTTCTTCAGCGTTCATTATTTATATATTTTAGAGCTTTATATTGTATATAAGATTTATATTTTTACTTGTGAAAAAATAAAAGTGTTGAAAAATGCGTAACTCAGCAGTTTCATAATATCTAGTTCAACATAATTACAGAAACATAGCAAGCTTATATCGAGATCCCATTTCTAAAATTATGAAAGCGATGGGTCACATGTTGAGTTATGAAATTATACCACAGTTAGATCAGAATTACACAAAATAGTGTTCACAGCAGCTTTGTATCTTAAGTAATTCTTGTAGAGTTAGCAAACTCAATAAGGCAAGCTGTTTCCAACCAGACGGCCATAGAAAGATTAAAGGCAGCAGTAAAGTATCCGCCATTGTGATCTACCTTATAAACAACAAAAATGAGAACAACGCGATAATCCAAGCTACACGATAACACAAAATCTTTTTCATATAAATGATCAGGTTTATTTCCCTGAAGGATCAACATTTATCGTTTAATTGAGCCCAATGGGAGTTTTGATATTGTTCACTTCTGATTAGATTATCCACAAAAGAAGTTTCTAACAAAGCACACCGTATATCATCTTCAATCAAGGCAATTTCTGCTGCAGTTAAGATTAGAAGCATTGTTTCTAGTAGACGCCTAAACATTAACTAGTTTTATTTCAAGGGTCCACCAGTTTATACCAACCATCAAGAAACCATTTTGCAAAGCTTCACCTGACTGATGCATTTCAGATCTGTGTTTGCGTATTTCGTGACTGGGTTACCAGATCGTGCAAGTATGATCATAATCGATTGCAGGAAGGACGAATATAACTTGAAAAATCTAAGTAAAACCTGAAACATTATAGTAAACAAAATACATTGCCACAGCTATATTTTTTATTTCGCACTTTATTTACAACACTGAAAATGGCAAGACGGTGTAGAAGTATTATCTACTTACTACATAAATACAGCAAAGAATAATGAAAGAGCAATAATGATGTCAACTAAAAATATACAACAAAACAGTGACAGTTAACATGTATATATATATATAAATTACATTGTTCTACAAGTTGATTGCATTCATTGGCAATTTGTCTACTCTGTAATTTAGCATTGTGTGATATTCCGGGAACGGTATTTTGGTATCAATATTTTTCGGACAAGACAACAGCATACGGCAGTCAACGTAAGAAAACGGCACATATCTTTAACAGCTAAAAATGGACATACATGTATATGCAGTTAACAAAAGACTTTGTTCTTTTATGAGATATTTGTGAGCCAAATAACAGGCTTAGAAAGTTACGAAAACTACTGGGCAGGCTCCAACTAATAAAACTCTTGACCAGACCCATTAAATAATTATTATAAGATGAAATGAAATAATTTCAAAATATCAGTGATGAAGAGGAACTAATGATAATTTGACTTGAAAAATTGAATGTGGCAGTTCGATGGGAACACATTTTTTTATACATCACAATAAATATATTGATAAACAAAATCAAACAAAGGGGCACATTATGAATTGTGTAATGAATATGAAAGCCGAATAAGTTCGAAATTAAACTTTATAAAAAATTTGAAACTAATTCAAACATACTCCATTAGTATTTTATTGTTAATACATCAGTGAATTGTAAAAGACACACAGGCAATATCAATTTACGAGTCAAAGCACCTAAACTTCAGGAAAACAAAGGAACAAACTTCTCAAAAAACCAGTCAAAAACGCCTAATTTAGTCATTTGTAACACACTCAAAGCAAAAGGGGTAATAAGTAATAGAATACAAATATGATGAAAATTATCTGAGGGGCATGTATCATTCAAATTCAATTTTTGTTACTTTCTATGATTTTTGTGTTGTGAAAAGACTATATTTTGAAAAAAGAGGATTGGTAATTTTTAGAATGATATATTGCGTGACAGTGAATGAGGAAACCAGAATCTTCAATGAAATATCATAATGTTAATAAGTTTTTTTTTTCAGCCTAATTTGAAATTCCTTTAGTGGCTAAATTCAATTACTCCACAGAAATTAATCAAGTGATAATTTTTTAAAAAAAAAATTGGGATTTTTCGTAAAAATATTACGATTTAAGTACAGCGATCCAGACAAAAAATATAGCTAACCGACAAATTAAACTTCAGATGAAACATTCAGAATAAATATTATTATGATGAACATTTACGAAAATAAAGAAATTATGAATGAAAAAGTTAAACAGCAAATATATATGTTTGCACATAAAGTTTTTTTTACAAGAGTAAAGCACGTTACTCAGATTTAACATGGCATGCGACGACATTGTCAGAGGTATCACAATTCACAGTAGATTGATTATCAGTGTGGTTTTCAAGATGTTCAGGTTTGAGGTCACCCTGAAATAGACAAGATAGACATGAGATTTTATTTGTCGGAATGGCATGAAAACAATCAGAGATAAATATGAAAACCTTACTTGTATTAGATGCAATATAGCACACAGGTTCAATGGGGGTTGCGGTAAAATCTTTTTTTACACTGACTTATGGTTAAACAAAATATTGGTCAAATTTGGAACCAGTATTGAGATCCACCATAACCGAAATAAAGCCAAGATTCAACTTTTGTGCGATAATATCGGTCTCATTATTAAAGGTATTGTCAATTTTATTACTATTTTCAAATCTTTGCTGTATTATTAAATTTTGATTCATTTTTATTTTAGTTTCTGGGGGTCATGAAATAATTTGGTCATGTCAAATGAGTTGCGATGAAAAAGTTTGAGAACACTGCAATATAGTATAGTTAACTTTGTTTCAATTTTAAAAATGCAAAATAGTTTTGTAAGTGTATAATATAAATTCACTGAACGATCAATCAAAAGATTTTTTTTTCATAGGACGTTTCACCGATAACAAGCTTTTACAAGCCAACGCTAATACTTTATACAAGCACAGCTTGCCTTCTGAAGGTCACAAGTACTTCCGTATAAGAGTTACATAACTATATATAGATTTATCCTTGCGATTGCGACAACGAGAGATAACAGTTGACAAAACATGCAGAGCACTGTTAAGAAAACAGATTCCAGAAACCGTAATTCCTTTAGGAGAGTTCTTTGATTTTAAAAAAACTATAGAGCAATCTGAGATAATCAATATACAGCGTCAATCCTACTATATACTAACCAATTATAAAACCTAATTCTCATTCAACTAATCCATTTCCCCCAAACCATTACGTCAGGTCAGGAGTAATTATATAAATCTACTATGAAACCGAGTCAGAATGACATTACTCAAATGGCAGTTAACCTTTAATGAGATGTTTTAAAGCGATGAGGTCATTGACATACATATATGACACAAAATATAAGAGTTTGATGAAGATAAACATTATTGATTTAAAAAGAATCACAGCTTTAGCTGACTGTCTGACATAAAGATCAATATTAAAGCCTAATTAGAGGACCTTAGAGAAATCAAATAGTATTTGCAAAAACCTTTTTACAACCTAGCGATAAGTCACTAATGAGGGTGCATAACTGATTGGACACCAGCGCATTAGAATAACAGAAATTGAGCCACTTGGATGATTTGAAGTACCAATCATACATATATGAAAAACTCTGTAAAAATTATTACACATACCTTTTTCTTTGACAACTTACGACGACGGATCAAATCAACATTTCGATTTTTCACAACACTCAAAGCGATAGCCAATTGCGCCAGGTAGTAGGTTGTCATGACAATCCATCGCTGGTGTGTCACAGGTGAATGGAAACGATTAATGGCAAGACAGCAATCAGATATCAGAAATAATACAGAACCAATACATGCAACAAGATGAGTCCATTTCTTGTGACTGCTACTTGTAACACCAGCTTTGAGATCACTGAGATTTCTGAAATAATTGTGTTAAGATATGATAACTGATAAGAATGAAGCAATAAAAATGATAACCAAGCTGTTTCAAATATCAGAAATTTAAAATTCTAAATACCAGAAGGTAATAAACAAAAGTCACTTAAAATGCTTCTTGTGAAACATAATTAATAAAACAAGTTTAAATATTTTATCACAAATATTGATTATTAATGCGCAAAATACATATGTAGCGTAATCTTACGAATACTTGCCTATCAATAATATATAACTTGAGCCAGATTATACCAAAAATGGTTACTTAAATATATCTCATAATCTAGTTCCTAAAAACTTGTGCATAATATTTGATGAATGATTCATTGAATAACTATGTATAGGTAACTGAGGTACCAGTACAATGAGGTACCATTAGAAAAACAAAAATTAAAACTGTTATTAATTAATTAATGTTGTGATTCAGTGAATAACAAAATAAGGTAACCATACAAATGAGTGAATTAGTTTGGCCAATAACAGACCGCAGGCCAATAGTAATATCACACTTTATGACTTCCGAAGCATGACATCCTCTGAAACAGCTGTTCACAACACAATGGGAACAGGATATGCAGCAAAAATTGGGACAGCAAATATATATTTTAAATCAACAGTTGACTAACCACGAGAAAATCATTTCAAAATCTTATTGAAGTTATTTTTATAACTGCAATTTACAGTCATTGTAATGATTTTCTATACATACTCAACTTTAACAAAATACCTCAACTATTACTCGTGTTGATGAATATTATAGCATTGCTAGAGCATATGAGTTTATGGTTAACTTAGTTTTTCCACATTGTGGTTTTGTAACGAATATAATATATTCACAATAACAAAGCATTCTGCAATTCATTCTAACGAATGTGTGAGATACTGGAAATGTGCTATACGCCGCAATAGTTTGGCAAAACAATCCATTTTGATTCTGAAGCACATGTATATCAGACTTGTAGTCTATTTTAATAACATCTTCTGTCACTGTTGATTCAACCAACTGCTAAGTACTTCATCACATTCAAAATAGATTTCTACTATTTCATTACTGTAGCAGGCAGTCTATGAGATCTGTAGGGATTACAGACCAATTATATATAGGTAACCTTCAATTTATGTAACTAACTGAGCTAGTTAGTTAATGCAAATTAGGGTTCACATTGAAAAAGAAACCAGAACCTTGACATTTGGAAACATTATACCATACCTATATGCAAATGAACACATTTTCCTCCTGCCCTTGGGAGTTTTTATTATTTATACTGCCTGTTGGAATATTTCGATAGTGTTTACTTAATGGATTTGTACCAAATGTACTATGATTTATGATGAAATCATTCTTGGATGACCCAAAGCCAAGAAGGAATTTGAATATTGTTGAATAATACTGACTGCACTGAACCAGTTATCTCTTGAAAATGAAACCGTATGCAATAAGCACAATTTTCAAAACCAGATTAGCATATTTCACTTCAGAGTATAATATTGTACCTTATTTTTGCTACTGCTCTCCAATTCATTCCAACAATAACCAAAATGTATCCTAAAACCGAGAATTTAAGCACAGTGTCTGTCAAGCCAGCATAAATATACCAGTAGATGGCAAATCCAACACAAGACAACAAGAGATATATTTGAGGACGAAGTGGTCGAAATCCAAACGCAAAAATGTACATAAGATGAGCAATGCCAAAACAAGCAACACCTAAAAATTGAAATAAAATTTACTATAAATATTTATTATACACTTACCGCCTAATGTTGATTGCTACGATAACAAGGACCCAAAAAATAGAGCATAACGATATACAACTAAAAAAAGGAAACTTGAAAGAAATCGATTGCATGAGGAAACCACTATTTTTACTTGAATAAAAGTCAACATGGCAGGGAATATTACAACAATTACCTATAAACACTTGATTCCATTATAAAAAATAATTTGAAATGAAAATTTAGGAAACCACCATAAGCATGAGTTTACGAAAATATGTCGGGAAATCCACAGGTAAATTTTTCATAATCAGCAAACTTTGGTGTAAAACAATGAGCTACAAGAAAAAATGAAAAAAAAAAAAATTCCCATTACATAGTTTCAAAATTTTCAAACTGAGCCATTGTTCATAAAAGTAGGAAGAATTCAACTGAAAGGTGTGGGAGTTTCGCATTTAGAATCCTACATCCAAACACACACAAATCATTCCTACCATGTATAAAATATCCTTCATCAGTATAAACAAGACAGAAGTCTCCAAGCGTTGAAAGTAATAAACCAGCAAGAATTCTTCTTGAATATTGATGACGGGAAGTAAAACCAAAACCATCAAACCTTGAAGATATGAGGATAAAATAAAAATTTCAACATCAAGCCTTCAACAATGACAAGGCCAGTACTAAATCTCTGCCCAATAAACAGGTAAAAGCAATGCCCCCAACACATCAAATAAAAGATTAGAAATACTCTCAAGCAAATATACAAAATTAGAACTAAGATAAGATTTATGTATAATATTGCCCAGCCTTAAAGCTTATATCAGAATATCCAGACTGAATCATGATCGGAATAAAGATGATGCACATGAAATTTAGTACTTGTCTTATTGTATTAGGTTTTTCTGAATAAAATATAACTATGATATGTTTTCATTAAATGTGAAACAATATACCATAACTAAATTCATATTTATATGTATTCATAATTACGGTATATATATATTACTTTTTCGAATATGACCTTGATATACTGAATTTAGTAGATATGAATATATGTTTTCGTCAGATGAAAGCTGTTCAATAAATTGTTACTAACAAATAAAATAAAATGATAAAAATACCATTTTTAAAAGTAACTGACATGTAGGATAATCACAATTTGTAAAAAAAATTATAGAATTATTTCATGCAATGACTCAAGTTGATACGCAACGATGACTCTATTTGCACTCATGACATATAGGAATGTGCATACCTTTATATAGTAACAATTTATGAATTATATACGTATTGATTTTGATGAGTAACTAATAAGACTTTTCAAATAATTTTTATCGGAAATATTTAAAGTCCGAACAAATTGATAAACTATATCATCAATTCCAAAGTAATGACTCATATTTGAAGATGATTTGAATCAATGAAGTTTATTGTATAAAATATATATTAATTAAAACAATAAAATTCAATAGGCTACTAAATTATAAATGTAAATTTCCTTACAAGCTTCAAAATTTTGATAAATAAAAAAACTTACCAAAGTACGAAAATACATAAGCTAAGCATTGGCAAGCATTTCAATATAGCAACAACGATGTTGGGTGGATTAATTTCAGGTACAAGAACCATATATACGCAAGCTGTCTTTAAAAAAGGAACAAGACGAGGTCCAAAGTAGGTAAATTTTGTGTGCTGAAAAAAAAATAAAGCAAAAATCATAAAATGTTTATATATATTTAAAAAAACAGATTTGATATTTATATTTTATATTACTAGTTTCAGAAGTAACATATAACTTAGATATAAAACTATAAATCTGAATATTTTCATCAACAATTATTTGATTTTTTTTTTCATTATTTTATTTTACATAGATTCGACCAATAACATATACATTTAATGAAATGTACAACAGATCGATTAGTTATATTATATGTTTCAACTATATCAAATTTATTATCATACTGTCATCAAAGTAATTAAAAAGCATCATCGAACCAATTAAAAAGCAGATGTAATTTTTATCTTAACTGTCTTAATGTGTAAATATGGAATAGATTCACAGAATACAAGAATATTTTACCTTGCTATCAGCACAAGTAGCATAGTCTTCATCAGATGATGAGCATGCCATATTGCAGAAAAATCGCAATCTAAGTTGAGTCTAATTTCTATACTTCACTCAGTATTTTGATATTATATCTTACAGTCTTACCAAGGTTATAACTTCTAGGTGAAAAAATGAAAGAAATTTATTATTATCACTATTTAGGTGGATATAACTTTGAATTGAGATTAGTGGTGCTACGATTACTGGATTAATTTTGTTATCCAGCTATTATTGAAAAGCTTATCTAATACCTGAATATCATTTTACACAGTAGTGAAGTAATGATATCTTTGAAAAGTGCCCAGATTGTGAAATAATACCATTTGCTAGACAAGTCATTAGAGGGGTGACATGTATAAAATAGCTTAATGAAGAAAAAATTTTTTAATATTAAACCTCAGAACTTTCAGTGGTGAAATGGCCTGAGAGTAAGTACTGGAGTAAGTACTCTATTTAATTCTTTGTGCTGTAATGCAAAAGGCAACCTCGCTTTCAGTTCTGCTTTATTTCCTGATTCCGTGATCAGTTAACATTTGTTTGTTTTTAACAATCCTTTATCGTCTGAAGTTCAATTAATATTATACAGTTTTAGATATACCTGTATACAGGAAGCTTGGTTCTTGATTTATTAGACCCTCTATCTCTGTATATTGCACCACAAGACCAAGAGAACTAGCCGATACAATACACAAGTCCTTTGCGTTAGGCTACAACTAGGCTATTTATATGCCAGTCTTCAGCGCAATCTTGGACTTTGACCTACAGCCTACAGTAACGCATGCTGAGATTTGTCATGACAGAATGACGTACGTTAGTTAGTATTGACCTGATTTAGCGTGCAGAAATTAAAACTAATATAAAAATGGATTATTTCCACAATAAGAACTTAAAGTACATCGAACCCCCTTGCCTGTGCCGCGACCCTGGTAGCGTCCGACCCAGACAAACAACATCAGAAGACTGAGCTGAGTTCGTATCTCTCCAAGTCACGTGGGTCAACAAAGAACTCATGAATTGTGACGTACTATATTCAAGACATGCGATTGGCTTGTTTCAAAGGCGTGTATTTTATAAGAAAAAAACACCCCCTTTTGTTGTATAAGTTTATTTTTCTAACCGCAAATAAATACTAATACGAAATGTGAATTGATTGTTGTAAGACAGGTTAGCTGCTTACCAAGACATCCAAAAAAACGGGGTAAGCGCAAACCTCCTGATAGGAATTTTCTTTAGGAGTCGGTCGACCTTGCAGTGTTGCCCGCCCCTGGAATATATTTCACGATTACTGATTTTTGATAATAAATCATTATCTATGTCTCTCTAGTCTAGAGCTCATGGACAAAGCGATGTTTTTTTGTCTTCTTTGATCAACCATAACTTGTCCTAAACGAACTTGCTTTGTCAATATTAGTTCTCCAGAATTCACATTCAGTAGATCATATTCAGATCTCAGTAGTCATTCCAATAATAAAAAGGTACGAACGGTCCCTAGGACTTACTACTTACATTTCTGCTCAAGCGTTTAAAAAAACTTATGCCACGTATTTATAGGTCTTTCACCCCGAACAAAGTTCTTTCCAGACAGCCACTACCGTGCTAGAAGCTGCTTTATTCTGGAAGATTTGGAATCGCTTGCCAATTTATTACATTCTGGGCGAGGAAGGTAGCATGGAATTTGAACCATAGATTTCAACCTGGGATGCCACAGTCAAGTCAAACGCTTTACCCTTTATTATTCAAGTCCATCCTTCCAAAAACAAATAACTGGCTCTGGCATTGAGAGATGCCAAGAAAATCCAATTATCTGATAAAGAGGCGCCATATATCTCCACCTTATAGTACAATTGGTCAATAGGATTAAATGTAATCTCCTGATAGGACCAAATATGTCCTATTCATGGCTTGCCACTTCCTTATTTGTATTAGATGGAATACAAATGTTTTTATAATATCCAAATCTATAAATCTTAAACAAATATTGTGAACTTTTGTACTCAAATTCCTAATAAATTCTGGTTGACAAATAATAAATCTCTCTTATCCATCATGGACTGGAAACCGGACGAGAGGCCGTGGTTCGCCGTATGATTAAGCCGTCTTATCGACTTCTCTCTCCCTCGGGATAAATATGTAAATCCTATCCCACCCACTAGGGCCACTACCACAATGAATAAAACTATTTTGTTGGACTTGATTGCAACTTCCTCATATGAACAATAATCTTCGATATTTCAACTACACTACTTTTCCTCATCAATGCAAACAATCACTCAAAAGTTCTGTTCCATAAAAACAGCAGACAACTTATAACTGGCAGAAAAAGAGCTGAACTTGTGCCAATTTGGAAAGCCATTTGAACATGTTCCAACATTAAATTGCATACTTCTCGATTATAATGACCCTCTTTTTCGTAATTATTGTATGTAATTATTAGGCCCTATCGAACATATCTTTGTTTGTATCTGGAAATGTCATACAGTATTTTCATAACAATATTTTCCATTAGTTTGTTCTTATATATAATCGCTACATAGCATTATCAACTTTTTGTACAATGATAAATATAGTAAATAAAATCTATAACATTGAAACTAACTGATCATGCAACAAAATTAAGAACACGAAATCAGCGACATAACAAAATTACAAACAAGACATTACAATTTCTGAAATGATGGCTCAAATCTGCACATTGGAAATTCAGCACCAGAAGAATCATTCACTAGAATTTTGTTTGTCTATGACTCTGCTGCATCTAGGACTCTCATAATTTGTTGTTTGATGTACTTTGTTGCTTGGCCTGCCTCAGGAATCAAGTATCTGAACATGCAATAATACGATAAATATTGATCGCAAGGCAATGTGATGCCTTACTATATTTGTGCGCTTCAATATATATCTACCCTAACTCAGAACAGCGAGACAAGTAGGAAAAGTGTGAGATGAGTAAACCAAAGTCAAGTGTGGGGCAAGTGTGCTAAAAAAGGCGGCAAGTGTGGAACAAGTGGGACACTGTATTTTTGAGACATCAGAATCATCTTTTCATCCCCTGCAATTCATCGCTCTGTAGTTGAGATTGTTTATGCCCAGTGTATTTAGACAATTTCCAAACCAACCATAACTATCATCCCATAATTGGGCTTGAACATTTTACATTACAAAAGCTCACCTGTCAACCTCTTCAACAGATTTAGCTTCTCCGTCCTCATTCTCACCTTCAGTAGGAACATTAAACTTGAACGTTATTAATTCTGGACATGATCGCTTTGACGTGATTTTTGATACTAATGCAAGAGATCTACGGGTCACAATTTTTGATTTTTTAAAGGCTTTGTATTCTCTAAGACAAACCATGTCATCTTTGTCCACTGCCAAATGTGCAGGAAATCGTCTACCAGTCTGTAAAACCTGGAACAAAAGTCAATTGTTGCTAAATAATTTGTGTTTTGTAAGTTGTCAATTGTAACCAATAAGCTGGTCAATTCATGACAATACCAAATACCAGAATGTGTTGTAATTCACTCAATTTAATACCAGTTAAGATCACAGTCTTCGCAGAGTTATAGAATGTGTCAGCAAGACATATTTGCTGTTGTCTATAAGTCATTCACTGAGCACTAGCTGAAACCATTTAGGAGTAAACCCACAAGATTAATAAATTTGTGGTAAAACAAGAAGAAATTTTTATCACAACAAAAACAACAATTTCCACAAATAGAACAATATCAACCCAATTATCGTCCAATAAAACTTGTGTGAAACAGGTTTTTGGTATATTTTTGCTTTTTATAGTTTTGTTTTCATTTTGTTTGGTGGAATCAACTATTCTACCCATTTGTTTGAGAATGTAACTTAAATAGTAAACGTCATAAATCAGAGGTCAAAAATTTAAATGAACTCACTATCAGAAATATGATATATAATAATACAATCTTACCAAGAAGCAAGCTGTAGGATTCTTAACATTGTGTTGTTTGAACCATTCATCTAAGTCGACAAGATCATCTTCATCAACATCACTATCTTCATAAACAGGCTCTGGTGAACAAAAAAGGAATGTTAATATAAATGGACACGAAAATACCATGACCGAATGAATTTCCACTATTCACTGAGCACTACCTCGCAAACCCTTACAATGATGCCGTTCAGGATAAGACCAGTGATGGATTCAAAATATTAAGATTAGGGTTCTCTTTTGTATCATATTTACTAACAAAGGGTTTTCTCATTTAGGAAAACCATGCCAAACTTATAAGCCCAAAAACAAAAAATCCGGTTTGCTGATTATCATGATATTCCAGGAAAGGATTCCCCTGAATCCCACCACTGGATAACACCAAGGGAGTCCAAATAAAATATGACAAAATATGTAAGTACAAGATTTTTAAAAAGTACATTTTTCAAACTATTGAAAATTCAAGACGATTGGTAGGTAACAATGATAGCTTTTATCCTGACAACAATTTACAAAATAACCTATAGTTTCATTTTATGTTCAACAAACCTAAAGTATGCAAAGTTAGCACCAAAAAGCCAGAAAATTCTTGAATTTGCTTAAAAATCCCTTCAATACCGTAAGTAGAAACAAACCTTTCTTCTTTGGAACATTAGGATATGGTTCTTCAGCATTATGTTCATCTTCATCTCCAATTGAAAACACAGGTTGAGTGCCTCGATATGGCTTTCCATTATAATTTGTATTCATGTGGCTCATGTCATCTTCTGTACAATATACCAAATTTAAGTTACTGCTGAGACTACAATAAAACGCTTTGTTAGAACAAAAAAAAATTGTTACTAAGATATAACAAGACATTCATTTGGCTCAGAATCATTCAAAAAAATTTATGGCTGCCTAGTGCCCAATATGAAGCATTTTGTTAAGTTACAACACAAAATTCAATCATTGATTGTATAACATGAAAAAATGTCCTGATAAGTGCAATAATTTAAAAATATCTAAATGGAAACAATTGTTTTCCCCGGCGTCACGCATAAAGCTGACTTGCCTGGAGCCCAATATAAAATAAGAGAGCAAAAGTTTAAATATATGGACACAAAGGCAAAACGATGTGATACGGGTATGCAATTTGTCACAGTAGATTACTTGACAACAAGATAGCAACGAACTCGCAACAAAGTGCACAATTTTCAATTTTGATGATGCCATCACACACAAGAAATAAATACTATAAAGCCTATAGAAATATGAAATAAATAAAGTAATAGATTTCTAGCAACAAGCCAACAACTATAATCATTATTAAAAACCACAAATTTCAAATCAATTGGTTCAGTAATCCAGAAAAATGATTTTTTTCACAAAAAGAAGAAAAGAATGACTAACAAAAACAACAACATAATAAAAAAACAATCCATATATATATACACTTTGTGTCCAATAAACACACCATTGAATAAATGGTTGAAATTTGGTAATTAAGACATTCATTTTAAAGTCTGTAATATTCAAAAAATAATATAATTTATTGAGCATTCAGCAGCTAGTGTAAAATAGTTTAGTTGGTGACACACTCTTGCATATGCAGTTTGAAAAGCTCTCAATTTTTAAAATGTAAAATTTGTATACAAACCTTGATGTGTGTTTTCAATGAATTTTGTCACTTTCTCTTTAATGTTATGCGATTTACTCTTCAACGTTATAGATAAATTCTTCATGAAGCTTTCCATTGTTCCAGATTCTGTCCTGTATATAAAATGATAGTTTGCAATATAATAAAATCTCCAAGTAACATCTAATTTAATACTGATTCTGAATTTACAATTTCAACCGATCTTTATAGATGAACAAAAAAAGTCTGCCTTGTGCTGCAAATAACATATTTACAAAATAGGTTGAAACCAAAATATTTTTGTTTTTACTTGAAATATTACTTTAAAAAGAAGCAAATAAACAAAAAGTGAATCAGAATATAAATCATAGCTTGACAAATTTCGGTAATTTACATGTTTTATGATTTCATCATATTACTTGCATCGCAAATGCTTCACTTCAAGAACAAAGGCATCCTGGTTTTTGTTTTTTACAGAAATATTAATAAAATCCAGTATACAAATAGAAATTCGAATATTTTGCACAGGGATATATGATTTTGAATTTCCCCAAATTGGGCTGCTATACAATAAAACCAATATTGACAATATTTAAATTCTGAACTGATAAATTATTAGGATTGTACAAAAATTAATGGTCGATAATATAAACCAAATAAGAATATTTTTATACTAAATTTCATTTAAACGATATTAAACGATGCCAATTTTTGTTGAATTTTTAGCATGTACATGCTTTGGAATAGCAATGAATTAAAATTATAAATAGGAATATTGAAAATACTTCAATATTACACCCATCCATAACGGACATTAGACAATGTATAACACAACTTACGGTGCTTTGCTGGATGAAGATGCAGCATTTTCTTTTGCAGATTCAAAAGAATGTTCGCTTGATTTGTGTAAATTCAACAATTGCTTTGGGCTGCTTGTACCTTAATTAACAACATATGAAGTAAACAAAAAACATAAACAGGATGGTATGACTGATGATGATATTGGTCACAAATAAATCATGAAATACTGTCAATGAAAATAAATTGAAAATTTTGTTTGAAACGCTTAAAAACAGTTATCATTCTTATTCTTAGACAATAAATTCAGAAAACTCAAAGTTCAGGCTCAGATAATACAATGTTTATTTTGAGTAATAGCTTAACAAATGATATGATAAATGCATGATAGAGAGAATACAAATCTCTCAAAGTCATAGATTCCCAACTGTTAAATGACTCTCAAGGCCTTGTTAGGAGCCAAGGTGTAAAAACCTTGTAATAAATAAGACTGACTTCAATTAATAGTACACAAGTTCTTGAATGTAACTGTTACGGTAATCTGTTAAGTTGGAACAACATCTAATTGAGCTGCAAAATAAGAAGTCTGTGTAGAATCTCCCAATAAATGATTCCGGATTTATCTTAAGCTTGATATTTAGTACCTAGTGTAGATGTTATGAACAGGAATGGAGAGTCGGTTTGAAATCAGAGTGGCTCTGGCACCAGGTTCAAAGCTTATTTTTTTAAGCTGAGAAATGATTTTTAGTGTGAAAGCAGTGGGACTCAATATCAATATATATGGATGTCAAGTTTTTTAAGTTGAAATTCAAACTTTCAATTTTACAAATTTAACTCAAAATTTGAAATCAAGTTAATAGTAAAAATATTACCAACAGTTAAGTTAATAATATAGATTTCATTATTTGTATAAAGTATTTAAAAATTAATTCATTATCAAGTGAGAGCAATTAAGTCACTATGTTAAAAAATGGTGAATCTATATTAATCGAAATTTCAATGATAAACGAAGAAGGAAGAATCACATATTAATAATTGATTTCAAATTTCTTGATTGGAATGATATAAAGTTTCATTCAAGTATAAAATATTTATAATCATTCTTTGAAAATCATTTGTTACACCAATTTTAAGTAAAGTCTTATTCAAAAATGAGACTATTTAGCAGCAGAACAATGATAATTTACTTTAACCATGAAGTATTAATTTCCAAATACTGTATGCCTAACTTCGATGCTCAATAGATAACATATGAATATTTAAATCACACCATATGAACATTGAATATATTGAATTTTTTAGATTAGGACATTTTTCAATGAAGATGAATTCAATGAAGATTGAAAAATAAATGAAGAAAGTTTACATGCTCAGTGAGGAAAAAATATAAAGATATAAAAAGAGAAATATATCGAAAAAGGTTGAGAGACAGTATGAAAGAGAGAAGCTGCATTAAAATTAGATTTCCAGGCCAGCCACAATAAATTAATATTTGAACTTGAATTAAATTTGAAATCATCATTACTACAATACCTGTAATCCATTCACTGAGATTAATGTTGACATCGGATAAGTACGTTATTATGGATTTAAATCCACCTCGGACAACACTGATATAAGATCGATGATTTTTTAACAAATGCGCAATCACCATGTACATGTATTGATCTTCCTCTTCTACACCGCTACCTGAATAATTGTATAAAAATAGGTCATGGCTCATTTCGTACCAATTTGCTATTACGATATGTATAATTGAATATGATTATTCAATCCCTATTTCTATTCACAAAAGTATAAGGCAATTTAAAATATTCTTAGTTATCTAGTGCAGGGCTCTTTTGAAACGGCTAAATGGGGGTTGCAATAAAATCTTTTTCCACACTAACTTGTGTTAAAACGAAATATTGATCAATTTTGTAACATTTGGAACTAATACCGAGATGCACCATCACCGAAATAGAGCCAAGGTACTGTCAATTTAATTTTTTTTCTAAATATTTTCTGTATTAATAAATTTTACTCTGGCCGTGTCAAGTGAGTGAGATGAAAAAAGATTGAAGAAAAATTATCTAGTCTAGTGGATGTGTATAACATAATCTCACATTGGTAATTTTTCGAATGAAAGTGAACATTTAGTAATGAATGAGTATAATTCTGTAACAAATAGAAAATATACAACTGAATATGGAAAATGTCTCAGAAGATAGACAACACCCGAAACAGTAACCAATGTCTAAATGGCTTATTAATTTTCAAAGATTTTCCAGACATTAATTTTAATCTAATAATATACTCAATGATGAATCCTACCTATCAAGCACAAATGCTCTCCTCCTGCTGCTGAACCTGCTTGTATTGCTTGTTCTTGTGCATTGGACAATGCATCAATTGCCATTTTAAATTCTGCAGGTTCTCGCAACATTAGTGTCGCATCCAAGTGAAACGCTGTACTGAGATGACCAGCATTGTAAAGATCAGGAGATCGACAATCAACAAGAAAAAATCTGACTTGATTTGACTCACTGTAAAGTTAAATTTCACATTATGCAATAATGATTAATTGTTCGATAACTTGTATTGGATGGATATAGTCATAAAAGCACATTGAGATTTTTGAACTTCTGAATTGTAGTCTGAGAATTGTTCAATACCCTACTCCATTAAATTTAATGTGCAAATTTTTGGCAAACTTATGACAAATGAGTACAGGGATTCCAAATTTCTATATATGGAAAAAATATTTCCAAGGCTCCAAATTTTTGCACTATATTGTTTATACATCTGTGATCAAATAAAAATGGTAATACTTTAAAATTAAAATACAAACCTCCGTTCGTCGCTTGAAAAGTCAGGCTGTGCAGATAATAAAATATCTGGTACTGCAACTTGAATACACAATGACTGTGCTAATTCTCTTTCCACTCTTGTACTTTCTTTCGATCCTGACAAAGACATGGGTCCACTGAACAAAGCATCTTGATAACCCTTGCGCACAGATTGTGGAGTTTTGTCACTAAAATACATAGCTAACTGACAGAAGTCTTCCACATCCACAGTTTCAAGAGCAACAGGAAACTCTGTCAGTGCGTCGGCAATTTCATTCTTCTGCTTATCCAACATAGTGTTCATTACTTGTTCTTTGGCATTCACTAAAATGACAAGTGCCAGAAAAAACATGAAGAATGGATCTGCTCTTTGAAGATAAATATCCCATAAGGCGAGAGTGACAGGACGTTTACAATGGCTCGCGAATAGAGTTCGAAGCCAGGGTTTCATAAACATCTGCATTGTTAATTTGCGAGAATCGAGGAACGAACAGAGCTCCGGATCATGATAAAGAAGAATAAGTCGAAACAGATTATATGGGGCATCAGGAAGTGATTCACGGGGTATGTAACGGGCTAGCATTGCATAAAAGCAGTTGTACAAGTCAGCACGATCCAATTCCGGTAATTCCAACATTGGTTGTAACAAAAAGGTCCATGCATATTCAGTGTCGTATTTAATGGCACGACTTTTGCAGTAAAATGTGATTATCAATTCTAAATTTGCAAGTGCTTGTTCGGTATCCTCCGTTTTCGATTGATCAACAATTTTTTCGCATGCTTCATGTATCTGATTTTGTTCCGTTAGATCAAGCTTCCCATCCCAGCAATTCAACGCATTGCCACGACTTGCAATGTTGAGACAGATTTTCCATACCTCCGCCCTATAAAGTAATATACATTTTAAATTGGAGTACAACTTACTCATTTTCTATGTCAGGATTTCTCCAACTGGGCCATGGTACCATGTGCGATGTCTATATTCATTTTAAGTGCAAAAAAATTTAATGATTTATTTAAATCTTTGACCATAAAGCATTTATTATTTAACTTTCCTCTGTTGACTTTTTATTTTTAAACATAAAAAATAAAGTAACTGATGGTGTCTCATTGAAAACGGAACTGGGGTTTTCATCGAAGAACTGATGGATCGTTGAAACTTTTTGGATGTGAGACATGGATCATGAGAGTTTGAGGACCACTGGTCTATATGATATATAATGCCTAAAAACTTACTTACTTAAACTTAAAAACTTTATTTCAAAAAAATGAATAGGTTTTGTAACTAAATTATTTAAAAAGTTGGTGATAAAACATACTACATAGGGCAAAAAACTTTTCCTAACCATAATTAGTATCATAAATTTACTAAAAATTACTCATGTTAATGTTTGATATAAGAATTATTAGTTTTCAAATAAGCAAAGCTTTGTTACTAACGTTTAAGAAACATCTGATTCAGATTAAGCTGAAAATCAAGGATATTATGACTATAAAGGAAGAACTGATACGAAAATAACAAAAAAAATTGTCAGACATTTTAAACTATTTATAAGCACAGATTTGAAATCTGTAGTATATCAAAATAGCTTCAATTAATAATCAAGTACGCAACCTCCCAGCAACTAACACATTCATGTCTTATTTGAAAAATAATCTACTCAATGTCCACTTTCTCAAAACAGAACATTGCAATAAATCTGAAAAAAAAGGATAAAAGAACAAAAAAACTACCTATGAATTGGTGGCAAAATTCTGCACTTGCATATATTTCGTATTATGGTATGATCAACGAATCCCTCTAATAAAGCATCTTCAAGTTCGGCATGCCACGCATCATCAAAATCATCAACAAAGTCCTGAAATGGAACATAACAATAAAAATTATTTGAAAATGGATATTTTACAATTTGATCACAAATAAACAAACATTTAAATTTCTTCAGCATAACAAGGTTGTCTAATCTAGTCTTGTGTTTATGTGAAGCACAAAAAATGTTTTTGATTAAAAAGGAATGAATTTGTACCATACATCCATAAAAAACGATATTGCATTCTTATTTGATGTCGCTAAATATGATGATATGTTTATTCAATAGAATAATAATTATACAGAATAGTAAAGCATTCACGGCAACATGACCAGAAAGAAAAACAATTTCTAAAATCCAATCTCAGAATTCTATGTCATAGTTTCTTTGTAGGGACGCTTTTTTATAATTTTAGATTTCACTATTTAATCACATGTTTGTGCAGTTTGATTTCCATGTCCTTCAACACCAGAACACGCACACATGTCTGCATGTGCATGCCATGCCACATTGAACCGCTATACCTGGACTCAAAACTCTGACCAAACTACTAATATCCACAAAGCAAATTTCAACAGTCAGACAGAGGACCGTTTAGAGATTCAAAAGTCATATTAGTACAGTATTACTACGTTCAGAAGTTATATATATATTAATAAAATTGTTACCTCACTACATGCACTATCAGATACAATGTTCTCTTGTGAACTTTGTCCTACAAAATCAAAATTTTCGTCAGATAAAATCGCATCAATATCGTCCAAGTCATCAGCCATATCGAAGCATCATCACAAAGAAAATTCCGTAACCCAAAATTTCGCCCGCAGTTCTAAAGGTGAGCAGACAGCAAATGGTTCGATATTCCGTAATCGGTATCCTGCCGCGTCACTCAAAGAATGATCAAGTTTTTCATATCCGCGAGATGGTGACATTGAGCCACAAAATATTTTTCAAATTTATTTACAGAACAGCTGTTAGCAATTGACGGGGAAGTCCCAGTTTACGTTCGGGTGTGGTATTGCATATTATCATAAACTTCCAGTGTTTGTAAACAAAATATCTGTTCATGTGCATGTTTAAAGTCCTTGTACATTAGGAAACCTATACCGTATTACTTGGGATCAAGATTCATTCAGAGTTGAAATAATTGTGGGTTGCCCAAAAGCTCACTCAGGGGATTTCCTGGGGTTCGCTGCGTTTGTAGACAAGTGTTGAAACTCGATGATGTGTCGCATTGTTTTTGTTGCATGAATGGCGTCGTTAGGTTCGTCAAGGAGATTACAACGACAAGGATCTGTCCTGTTTGACAGCATGACCCAACTAGTACCTCCAGGTATATTTTTTTGAAATGATATGATGTGAGTGAATCATAGATAAGATTTGCTGGAAGTGGACAAAAACATAAAAATGCTAGTTTAAATTTTCTATGCCTGTTAAATTTTAGTCACATTTTGTAATACTCTTATTGTGTAAAGTACTGAAGCCTCGAAGTGTGTGCCTAATGAAATAATAAATTGAATAAGTAGATATTGAATTTTTCAGGAAACATTGTATTTCAAAGAATTTGTTCAGAGACAATTGTTGTTCTGATTTTTCCTATTAATTTCTTGTCTTGCCAATTTAATATCTGTATGTTGTTTTCAGGGCATGAAAAGCCACTCCGACAAGCTTTTTACACGGCAGCTGCCATATTGTTTACAGTTGCCGGTTGTGCTGCTGCAGTTTATGTTTATTTTGTCCTTGAAATTTTTATCACGCCATTGATATGGGCTGTACTATGTGGTAAGTTCATGTAGGTGGCAATTTTTTAACACATAAAATTTTATATACATGTATTAAAAAATGTTCCCAATTCCTCTTCATAACAAAGGTTTGGTCATTCATACATGGCAATGCGCATATTAAGCTTGTATCCCTCTTGCCTGGAGCATTGAAACAGATGCGACATACCATAAAGAAGTTGCTTTTACTAAAACGGCCACATTTTCTTTATGATTGGAAAAGTGCTTCTTGCTTAGATATGTTAGTCTTAGATGTATAGAATGAAATCAACCCACTTCTGAATGTTTATTTCAATTTCAATGATATTAATTCAGCTTAAGTTTGTACCTAATCAACTTTCGGTAAAATTTTATATTGAAAATAGTGCATCAGCTGATGGATGGTTTTGTAACATAAGCTTTTGAGCTGAAGTGTGGCTTTCCCCATCAAGTCCATCGTCCACGTATCTGGGACTAATCTCATACCTGACATGGACTGGTAACCGGACGAGAGGCCATTGTTTGCCATATTGTTAAGCCGTCTTATTAGCTCTCCTTTTCCCCCGGAATTATATAAATCCTATCCATTATTGCCTATCCATTATTAATATATTGTAATATATTTCCAGTTTTTCCAGCACATCAAAAATATACAAGTGTAGTATACGCAATGAAAAACTATCTTTCCATTATTTCAGGTTTCTTCTTATTCCCATTCAAATACTCGTTGAATTCTGCATTGGAGTCTTGGTTGAAAGCTCACGAGGAAAGTGGAAGACCATTACTCATAGGAGCTCTTCTCATTCCCATCAGTATATTTGATAATTTTGCAGAGAATCTGGGAAAATTTATTGTCAATCGATGGAAGGTACCTTTAATTATAAATCTCTCAATAGTTTGAAAAAGATTATCAATATTTTGCTAGTCATGCTCGTTTATTTCTGATTAATGTGATAATACAGAAGTTCTCTATTTTTATCTAGAATGTTTCAAATGGTTTTATCATATCAAAAATCAAAATTTGCCAAATTTGCCAAAAGTTTTCACTACAAAATTTGCCAATTTGCCAAAAGTTTTTACTACAATACAAATTAAACAAACAGTTCAATCAAAAATCAAATAAAAGCAGAGCTTAATAATAGTGACAAAGATGGATTCAAAGCTTATCTTGAGTCATGCCATGCCGAAATTAAGCGCTATTTAGTTATAACCGACTTGAGTTTATGAAGTCCATGGCAAGTCTAGTCATATTTCCTTGACTTGCGTGAGTTTTAATTAACTCAATTTCAAGCCTTTTAGCATATCATTGTGCAATTTGAACAAGTAAATGAGATCAACCCATTTTAATGAAATTGAACCTTATGCTCGACTTGTAGCCAATCCATGATTTAAGTCATGCGGGCAGCGTGCAATCTATTAATAGATTTGTTTATTAAACACAATTTCCTAATTGCCGAACATAAATTTCAAATATGTACTTATATATTATGTTGGGATTTTAATATTATGCCATACTTGATGGTCAAATAAACATTTACTTCAAGAATGACTGGCCTCATCCCATTCTAATGATATATTCACATTGTAAAATTGATTACGATTAATGGAAATAATTTACATCTATGCAATTTATTTTCAGATGCTGGTGGCCCTTGCAACAATTTTATCAGTTCTATATATTCTTCATTTGATTCAATTGCTTTATATATTTCAACTTGCCTTACTTGGTATATGGCATGCTATTGTACTTGTGTGGGACACAACTTCAGATTTTGTGGAATTTGTTGCTGAGTATAGACTCATTGTGAGTAACTCTTATTTTTACATTGTCTGTCCGTATGAACAAAATAAGTTGTTAAATTAACACATTTCATATGTTTTTCATCATTAAAATGAATATAAGATATAAGCAGAGATTGCCAAAACATTTAAAATTGTCTTTTTGTTCAACCAAGAATATTTCAGAAATCATTGTTCATTAATAGAAATTGAATTTGGTTCAGTTATACTATAAGGCTTCAATTATTCAGAATGAAGATTCCTCAAATAAATCTATCTTAACTATTTCCAAAATCTAAAATTTTTAAGTATCGAATATAATTAATCTGGATTCGATATGACCCTGGTTATAAGATAATATAGGAATAATTCAGAATTTTTTCAGCAATTCAATATTTTGATGAATTGGAAATGACTCGAATTTTGGCCTAATAAGATGGCAAAGTCAGCTGGTGTAGATAATATTTCAAAACTTACTTTGATGTTATATATGAAATTTAATAAAATTATTTGTCATGATATATTAATGTAGGAAGCTGATATCTCTCATCAAATGCAGATTAAAATATTCAGGTTACTTATCTAATCTATATTTTTTGGGAATAGATGTGAATGTTATTACAAATATATTCATTACAAACTTACCGGTAATAATAATAATTTACAAATTTAATATTATAGCTCATAACTGTAGTTGGAGGTTATACAGTCTCAGCACTAACACTTGATCCAGCATCTGTGAGATGGCTTCGCTATGCTGCTGTTCCTGCCTGGATCTCTTTTCTGATCTGTTTGGGTAAGATAATATTATTTGATTTAAAAAGTTGGTGCCTCTTTCGTATACAATCTCATTTACCGCTTAACATGATCCCAATCGCATAAGGACATTCTCAAAAAATTGATTTCCTATCCTTAACTAAAATCACTGAGATCACACAACAGCTGAGATTGCAAAAGTGTTCTTTAGACTAGTGGAAAGCAAAACTTTTATTTATAATGTTGGTGTGGCTCATTATGCTAAGCATTAGGAATACACTCACTACCGCACATCTGATTACTCTGTGTGGGTTTGAACCCCATGCGGGGATGGTTATGTGCGATGGGGCTCCTCGTCGCCGTAGGGTCCACCATCAAGTCCATGCTTCTGAAAACAAACAACGACTAATCCCATACCCAACATGGAATGGTCACCGGACGAAAGGCCGTGGTTCACCCTATGGTCAGGCCGTCTTATCGACTACCCCTCCCCCGGGATAAATATGTAAATCCTATCCTAATATGGGTAAATAAGAAATGGGCATACATACTCTCATAATGTAATGTTAGACATAACTTCATTTAAGTAATCTCAAATGAAATAAGGTTATTATATTATTGATATTGTAGTACAGTAATGTTCATATATTTTCTTCCTTCATATTACAGTCAGTGTAGCTGGACGAATGCAAGTTCCATTAGGAATTGCTCTTCTTGTTTTGGTGATAACTGGAGCAATTTCTGCAAGTAAACAAAACTCAGGTGAGAATGGTTCAGTATTGTGTATCGAAGTTAAAATGATTAATATTCAGCTGTACTCTCACTTCCTCTGAAACTCATTTAAGCAAATGAAAAATCGAAATTTCTCAACACTAAATAGAATCCAAATATAGGCTATTGTATTTTGGAATACACAACACAAAGGCTTGAATACACAAAGGCTTGAATATTTGAGCATGGAACGAATTATTTGACAACGGTATCTTTAAAGTTTATGATATTACAGGCATTTTGGTTATCATTAAAACTTTTCGCTAGTCCAGAGTAGATTTTTGCACCCTAGTAAAAAGATGATTGGAGCAGGGAGCTCCCATATTGTTTCTATCATTTTAATAAAAATCACTATTACTATGCAGATGAGCATGCATGTTTTAATTCGATTTTCAATAATAAAGTATTTGTTACTGTTTGTTTATTTTTTCATTAGATGATATCCGACGTACAATACTAGCAAGCACAAGTTCTATCACAGCGATACTAAAATCAGTATCTGGTTCAAGTGTTGCACCAGAAGGTTTGTTTGAGGTTATTTCATCGGAAAATTAAAAAAAGAAAATGTCTGAATTACTATTGCTCAAATAGTACCTATATTGCTTGATAATATCAATTATCAATAGATTCCTTACATTGTTTAACTGATTTGTCATTATTACAAATCTGTATCATCAAAGTTACATCATTGTGAAACAAGTATTATATTCCCAATAGCATGCATTATTGTCTTCCTTGTTAACTTAAGTGCGGTAGGATAGGATTTACATATTTATCATGGGGTATAGGAAAGACGATAAGCCGGTGATGGTGGAGGAAGTCGTAACTGACCAGCGGTCACGTTAACCACCTTATTGCGACGAGGAGTCCAACAATCCTTTCACACATGGGATTCGGACCTGCGAGTGCAAACCCATGCAGAGTAATCAGGGGTGCCACGGTGGCAAGCGTATGTTACCGTTTGGCACGATGCGCTCTTCCACAGAGCCAGTAAATGATATTTCTCATTTGAAGACGTCAATAAGTGAGCAAATTTTCTATGAAAACTTTGGCATTTGCCAGCATTTCAGTTAGAATCATTTGAAAATATCAATTTACAACATTGAGAAATCTGAATTTCTGAATTCAATCTATGCCAGTGAATAAACACAGATTCCAGATGGTTGCTACTAGCAGCCTGATATTTGCATAGTTTTTTCACCTTTATTGATTGCCTGTCATCTTGATACAAAAAATATTCAGATATGCAACAACACTTTTTAGGTTAATAAATTGTTGATGAATATTATTTTTTTTGGTAATATAATTTGTCATTGAATTTATAATTGTTCCTACGTAAATTTTTTAAACAGATCCTGACTCATCTACTGAGGATGTTGTTGATGCTGCAACAGAAAATACACAAGAGGTAGAAATATAGATTGAATCAATTATATTCACACTAAATTATATATGCCATCATACATTGGCGTATATACAAAATCATTATTTTATTTCAGGCATAGTCATAGAGTCTGTTACTGTTTAAGATTTCAACAACAGCACTGTCTACTTCTTTAACCTAATTATTATACCCATGATTAATAACAATAATTCAAACCCAAATATACCAAATGGTATAAAAACCAGAATTAAAAGAGATAAAAAAAAGATAGAAGATGAAAAAAAATAAGATAAGCAAAATTGGAAGCAAAGAGTCAAAGCTATCCATAATTGTTCCTAAAATTTTTGTCATTTGTATACTTATTTTCTAACTCTTCAAATTTTAGTCTATTGTGTTTCTTTCTACCCTTTTACATCATTAGTTTAAATCAATGTCCGAAAATGACGACAATGAAGCGAGCACATCTGATGCCAGAGTTACAGATATTCAACAAGAAAAGGCAGTTGATGAATTGTAAGTTAAACTTGAATTCAACAATTTAACAGCTAATATAAATCAGATAGAAATTTAAATTTCTTCATTATACTTGATGTTATCTTAAAATTTAATTTTTTTAAATTGATATAGTACAAATTTTTTCTCTTAAATCATAGTTTTTGACACATTTTGACTGTAAAAATTGTCATAAATCATAATTTTGTTTTACTCAAATGAAGATGAATTGGAGGAACTGTCGGATAAATAGTTTATCTTATTGTTATGTATTCATAGATTGAATAGTAAAATCACTATTATAAATTTGGCAGGATTCCAGATAGAAGAAATAGTGCTGCAGGGGGCAGTAGACGAAGGCGCAGAAAATCTATTAATCGAGAATCCAGTAGTGCCATATTTTTCAATCTTCTATTCTTTGCATTTGTTTTGATGATGGCATGGATGCATACATGGGTGGTTGTTCTCCTGGTTCTTCCTTTTATATGTGAGCGTCACAATTTAGCTTAATTGAAACATTGAAGCTTTATAATAGTTTGGTATAGAACAGTGTTCTTTAAACTTTTTTCATCGCGAACCATGGGCAAGTTTTTTGTGACCCTCAGGAACTATGATAAGATGTGCTTGCATATTCTCACACGAAAAAAATCGAATTTTTACTCTTTTTCGGTGATGGTGTGTCTCAGTACTGGTTATAAATCTTTCAGATTGGATAAATATTTTATTTTAACATGACTTAGTCCAAAAAAAAATATTTTTCACACATATAATTGTGGAGGTAAAAGGAAGACGAGTAAGTATGGCTAGTTCTGACCACTGACAATGATAGGTACGCGATTTCCAGTGAATGGGTCATGACCTCCAGTGTAAAGAGCCTTAGTATAGAGTACAATCTAATTTTGGACATCGTTTCATCCAAATATTTGATTCTGTTTGTGGTTGCGAAAAATTTCAATCTTTAACTCTAATAACAGAATTTTATTTCAGGAACCTTATTTTGTATGAAAATATAAACTCATAACTTTAGATGTCCAAAATTTTTCCTTCATCTATACTATTGGAAATAATTTTTTTCTCGGATTTCAATATCAGCAAAAAATCATTCTCCAATTTCTGAACCCTGATAAACCATACACTTATGCGAGACCATTTCATATATTATTCAAGCAGATATGTTCAGAATGATTCAATAAGTTCAATTAAAATGAACCCTTGAATATAGAGTTGACTGTTATTAAGTTTTACACAAAATTGGCATTTATTTCAGATTGGTGTTTAAAACAACTATTCTATCTGGAATTTGTGACTGGATTTTGCGATAGACAATGTCAAACTGTATTTGGAAGTGATTTGCAAAAAACAAAAGAAAGGATATTTGCACATTATGAGGACAGAAAGGGTCTTTTATTACCTCCCTCTGTAAGAAGCGCATTAAATATGATACAAAAAGGAGACAGAAAGGTATGTATTGCATAGTTATCACTTTGACAGGGATTTGACAATTAACAAAAGAGCAAAACTGAGAAATATTGACACAAAGACCAACTGACTGATATGGCCACCATAGTGCCGTAAAAATTTGAAAATTTTACCAAATGATTGTGAAGAATTATTTATCTTATAAAGGTAGCCTATGCCATGAATTATGAAGGGGCCTCATTAAAAAATTTGAATGGGAATATAATATTAACGTTCTATGACTTCTTCCATTTCAATAACTGAAAATTTGAAATTGATTGGTCCATTAGTTAGGGTAAAAAGCAACCACATAACAATGAAAACAACTTAGCAAAACCATGTATATGTCTCCCATCTTGTTCAAAAATATTTGATAATTTAATATGTCTGAATCTTTGATGTGATCTCTTTTAACACAGCCTATTTAAACAATAGGATAGGATTCACATATTTTTATTCCGGGGGGTGGGGGGGGGGGAGTAAATCCACTGGGAATGCTTATTCATATGGCGAACCACTGCCTCTCGTCCCTTACCAGTCAGTGTCGCCGTCGGGTATGGGATTAGTTAGCCAGTTATTTTGTTTTCAACTGCCTACACTCGATGGTGGAGGAAGCGTAAGCGGTTTTGTGATTTAAATGTGCAAACCCATTCAGGTAATCAGATGTGCGGTTGTAAATGTATTGCTTATGCTTAGCGCAATGCACCACATCGCCGACATGGCATAACTAGACATTGAGGATTGAGAGATCATATATTAATTTCTGTTTAATAGTTCAATTTTATTGTTTCATTTTTAGTTCAACTCAGCTGCTCTACAAATACTGCCTACTATTACAAGTACAATCATGATATTGATTCTCATTGTTGGATCAATTTCTATTTCACTGTTTTTTGCTGTGAAGGTGAACAATATGTCATTATTTTGTTTTTCTGATATAATATCCATGTGCCTGTTGAGTTGTTTCAATATCTTTTCCTTATATTGTATCATAAATTTGTTTGAATGTTTTTAATGCATTTATTCTTAACAAAGGTCTAGACAAGCAGTAACCATTACATATGGGCTGCTACATTTTAATGACCAGAATCTTTCCGGTTCAAATTCAGTTTTCAGTTTACCTAATTTATTGTACCCTGGGAAAAGGGGGGCTAGGAGGGTTGAATCCCAGATTTTCAATCTGCGATACCGATCCCAAAAAATCGAGTCCAGGGGTGAACAGCATTTTTGTCAGTGGGCCATATAGCCAACTTCAGACAAAAAATAGTTTTTCTATGTGCACATGATGTAGGCTATGTATTATGTATTTTTACCCACGTGAGCGACTTTTTAAACATTAATGGATTAGGATTGTATGCTTGATGGGGAAAAGTCTGAGTGTTGACACGAGGGACATTGAATGGCTTGACAGGTCAGGTTGTGGCGGGTCGCATGTTGCACATCTCTGGTCTATTCCGTATTCTCAATTGGATTTATTGGCAGTAATTACTTATCGATCTTAAGATCGGTAAGTATATTGATAGGTATTTGTCTGTGTGTATGTCTGTGTGTCTATTAAATGCACGCGATATCTCACGAAAGCGAGGTTGAATCTGCTCCAAATTTTGCATGTGCATTCATCTTATCTCGGACCAGAAACCTATTGATTTTGGGCGAATTATGTCGTATAATTAGCGACTTATCAATCAATTATGGATATAGTGATCTAGATTTTTGTAAAGCGAGAGAATTTTGAAACTCGCCGAGTGTGTGTGTGCGATGCGCAGTGCGCAAGTTACAAGAGCGGATGAATCGAAACTGCAGTTTCTGTTTTGGGGGATCCCCTAACTATCGATCGATAAGTCTTCGGTTTCCAACCGATATTCTCATTTTTCTACTTGTACAATTCTGAATGCTACCTAGCTCAAGCTCTCAGGTTCAAAATTTAATTTATACTTATTTATTTCTATTTTCATCTTGTTCAGATTCAGCAAGAAAGTTTTCTTCTAGCCCAAATGACTTCAGATTTAATCAATGAAACTGTTTCGAAACATCCAGAATACCAGTCGTAAGTAACAGTTTGTTTTGTATAATCTTCTGATAACTTTTACTGCTGTGATAAGTACTATTGTTCTATTCCATTCGGTTTTATTAGACTCAAAGTGTGTATATGGATTGTCCTGCTATATTGTTATTGTTGTTGGGAGGCTTGGAGTTGTTGCTGTAAAAAATTGCTTTCCCCCCCTGCAAACACTGGACCAATTTCAAATTTTCCTTGGTGCCACATATTTCACGCTAAAAGGAAGCGCTGTTTTATATTCTACCTTTTTCGTGTTCATATATTTTAGCATTGCTTTCTTGTTTTATTAAATCTTTGTTAAGAGCATATACAGATGCTCTTATTAAATGAATTTATATTTTTTCTTAACGACACTGACATTAATTTATTGATATATATTAAATCATTGACAAGAAAAATCTTTGACATTGTAGATGGCTTCCTGACAATGACACAATGCATAAATCAATGGATTCAATTGTTGATAAAGTTTATTTACAAGGTAGAGAATGGATTAAAGATCAGGTGAAATATCAACTACCCAGTACTTCCATTTGCAAATATGATCATTTCTGTTTTACTCAGGATGATTTGCTGAAAACAGGGCCATAGAGTCTGGGAAAATTCACATCAGACTCTGGACTTCAAATCATTTGAAACAATGACTCTGAGTTTCGGCTTGATTAGACAAAAAATTCGATTTCAGCTCCTGACTTAAACTCGTTCCCCAGACCTCGACACCACAGCCCTGTATATAAATTATGATTTTTTGCACAATTACATGTTTACGATTGCAAGGCTATGTTTTTGCAATTATCTTCATTCTCTTCCTTGTACTTCTTTATTATAAATATTATGCTAGCTTATTAAATGAAACACCCTAAGTATGACTTGAAAACTTTTTATCAGCTTCACACGAGTCTGGGGAATGAAGCAAATGTTAGTTTGATCGAGAAACAAGCTCTCAAAATATGGGATCGTGCTTATCATTCATGGTTTAATAAGGTAACTACAGTTTAATTGCAAAAAATATCTGATTCATTTTTATTTTGTTTGGTTTGAATGTTTTAATATTGTTTTTTGCTGAACGATTTTCAGGGCTGATATTAACAAGCGAGCCAGTCTGAGATATATGAACACGAAGGTTGCACATCGGTACCGGTACAATTAGGCCTTAGATCGCTGTTGACAAAATTGGCAGACAAAAGTGGTGGGGTGGTCAAGCGTGACAAAGTAAAAAAACGTTCCTAAAATGAATCAGCAAAATTTTGGGTTAAATATAGGTTCCCACAGAACACAGGTTTAAAGAAAATGAAAGTAATAGCCATCGAACGAAATCTTCCATATTCAAGTACAAACTTGAAATCGCCCATTGGTTGCTGATAAAATCAAATTATTCACAACAAAAATTTTCGCAATAACAACAACATGAACAACTATTTAAAAAGACGATCCATGAGTCCACATTGAGACAAATAAAAAATAAATAAACCCTATACACAATTACATAACTGATAAAAGTGTTCATAAAAACTCAAAATATGTTGTAATATTGAATAAGGAGCGAACATTTGAATTGTTTACGTACATCGCTATTGTTATTAATAGAGGAAATTTTTTTCAAATATTAGACCAATTGCTCTTAAACTTTCAATAATTGAAATGCAAGCGTCTCCTAGATGGTTATTACCCTAACCCTGCGTAAAATGCTTTCTGCGCTTGCTTGGACCTTTGTCTTTGCACCATATTTTAATGATTTTGATAAATGCACATTGTCTATAGATGTTTATTGAGTGCAATATTTTTTGAATATACAGACAATTGTAAGTGAGAGAAAAATGTTGAGAAGACAATCCACTGAAAATGTGTTGGCAACATCGGATAACAGTAGCGGATTATTTTCTGGTGTGATGGATTTACTGAATATGTCTGAAGTTATTGGACTTTTGAAAGAAAATATGTCTGCACTTATGTCTGTAAGTAAATTTATATTTTCAAACACTGGATCACACAAAATGAGATAGTGACGGAAACAACACTTCCACAAATTATTATTATTATTTATTAAGTTTTGTAGTTGACAATAAGTTGATGGGGCAACCAATAGTATCATTTCAATTGTTTATATGGTAGGGTTGGACAAGACATTGAAACTTAAAATTTTCGACTAAATAATAAATTGTATCAGAAACAAGGATGAAAATATTAGTCATGGTTAAATAGAAACAAGACCGAAAGCCTATTCGCTGATTTTATTTGTTTTATCAGGTGATGGAATCTTTATGGTCGATAGTTCAAACGAATATCAGTTTGGTATTTTCATCGGTGACAACAGTAGTTACCGTACTTCTCACTGGAGGAACAGCGGTTTTAAACTTTGTACTTTCAATGGCAAGTATCATTATATTTCAAAACGATTCGTATTTGTTCTAGCAGAAATTAAAACTAGTTAATCTTAGGTATTTTTCATGGCATGAAAATGCAATTCCAATTCCCTTCAACTTTGAAACTTATATAGCAATTCGGTTGTTAACCTCACCAGTAAAAAAAACAGTGCCTTTTGTATTTTACCAGTGCTGAAACATTGATCTAAATAGACATGAGTAAATAAAGCACATTGAATATTCCATGTAGGTTGAATATTTTAAAATACTCGTAGAAAGAAACTAGTAATTATTTAAATAACTTGTTATACTTAAATATGACAGGTTGTTTTCTTTACTGCTTTATTCTACCTACTTGCTGAAAGTGAGAACCAATATCTACCAGTTAAATTAGTTGGTTTCGGATCAAACAGTGAGGATAATCCAAATCCTATTGGTACAGCAATACAAGATGCAATCAGGTATCTACTTTTAATTTTTAAGTCTAAGAATATATTTTTTGGCACTGTGTTGAGAATAAGGCACCCATGTGTTTTGCAAGCTATACTTCATTTAAGAATTGTTTATTCATGTTTCAGTAGGATAGATAGGATATATTTATCCAAGAGAAGAACGTTAATAGAGCATATATGAATAATGGGGACAATCGCATTCTCTCGTTTGTTTACCAGTTTATCATTTCAGATGTATAAACTTGGTCTGCGTCATATCAATCCTAGACCTGCGATATGTTAATCAGTGGTGAGGCGAGCGCTTAGCATGATGCACCAATGTCTAATGCGTCTAGTCATTAGGGCTGGGCATTTTCGAATACCTGATGATTTCAGAATCGAATCGAATAATTTTTTTGAATCGAATCTTGAATACTTCCGAGGTATAAAATTGTATGTAACTTTTTTATTGTATTAGGTCCTCCAGACACATTAATTACTGAAAACATAGAATACATCCCTCAGGCAGATTGCTGAGCGTTCACACACAATAAAAAACACATTTTCATCAATAACTCACTACAGAAAAGAGTCATATGTCGGGATTGCGTTGAAAAAATATGCTCCAATAAAAAAAAATGAGAAATTTAGCTCAACCATTGGCGGAAAGAAAAAAACAAGATGGCGGCGATTCAAAATTTTGCTTCGAACCAATATGAATAATTTCATATTCGTTTCGAAATGCCCAGCCCTACTAGTCATATTTTTATATCTTTTATCATAATAGCCAGCTAAAACTGAGTTAAATCATCGTTCTGAATCCCAACCAGAAATAATAAAAAATTTGAAAAAAACAATTGCATTATTTATGTTTTTTATTCATACTAATAATGGATTTTCACATGCCTTAATATTTTCAGTGGAGTGTTTGGTGCATCTTTGAAGATGGCAAGCTTTTATGGATTATATACTTGGTTGAACCATACTGCTCTTGGCGCTGCAATGGTTTATATACCATCTTGTAAGTTCAGTTTACATAAATTTTATTTGTATAATATTAGGGGCATAAATGAGATGAATTTAGTTTTATCCTTGGTAACATGAAATTTTAATATATTAAACCAAAGCCTCTCATCCATGTTTACCAATCTTAGTCAGGCATGGTAATAGTTAAGTTTTTTCTAATCTACGGTAATTAACGGTACGGTAACATGGAGAAAGCATAACACTGCATATGTATATTTATCATTTTGGGTTACTGTTTTCCGTGATTCATACAACATCGTTTTCATTATTTCAGTGCTTGCTGCAATATTTAGTGTTGTGCCAGTTTTCACAACATACTGGGCATGTATTCCAGCATTTCTTGAACTGTGGTTGCTTCAAGGTGATTTATTGAGAGGTCTCATACTATTAATTCTTCAGTTTTTACCAACCATGTTCGTAGATGGAGCAATATACAGCGAAATGACTGAATCAGGGTATTTATACATATATATTTTATTCTTCGTTAATAAATATGTCTATGTGATGAATAAAAAAAGTACCTTGGTAAATGTTTTTGTTCCATTCCAGTTTAAATCTAAAGTATATTTCAACTGAATCTTAAGTGAAATATAGCACAAGTAAATTCTACTGACTAGATATAAAAAGAAAATAATTAGCAGATAGCTGGCGCTAGCAGAGGTCAATTTGAATGAAGTAACTACAACACAGCTATTTTTGGATCTGATTTTAAACACGCTACAACATTTGATGTGCAAGTTAACACCTAGTAATTTCCTGAAACAAAATCGTGTGCGGAAATTCCATCCACAAAACGGAATTTTACCAGCATCTGCAAACTGCGATACAGCATTAATGCACAAATATACATCCATGTCCCAAATACCTATTGTTCAATGTGAGCATTCATAGCAAAACAGAAGAATAAAAAAAGATGTGATTTTATATTAAAAGTGTACATACGGATCCATTTATTGTAACACAATATTTCACAGGGGTGGTCACCCATATATTACTGGTCTGGCAGTAGCTGGTGGTTTATACTATTTTGGTTTGGAAGGCGCCATCATAGGACCTATACTTCTCTGCATACTTCTTGTTGCAATAAACACATATATGAGAATCATCAACCTACCAGCCACAGAACAACTGACTGTTGTTCAAGGATTGAATCCTCAATTACTAAGGTTGGTAGTTTTACTTTTATAAATGATTCCAGATATCTTTGCTAATATGATCCATATAACCACATAAAGCGCATTGATGTTTGTTTACAATGGAATTTTCCTATATTATTGCACCTATGGCATGCCCACCATTGCTTCACCAAGGCATCAAATTTTCTTGCAGTTTATTATTTTAATGAAGTTTTTATTTTCTCCAGACAGAGCAAGAGTGATAAATTACCAGAAGCAAGCAAAGCAATAACATAGCTGCATTTTTATAGAGTTTACAAAGTACATTGAAGAAAGCATGATTTATTCCTTTTATTGCCCTTCATAGAGATTCTCCATTTTAGCAATTTACCGTACTTGTTATTGTTATAAAGAGTATGTTATATATATATAAATATTCTTTATGTGTGTAAATATATCTATAGGTGTATCAGACCACAGTCTGTAAACTGTTTTCTGTGTAATTTTACTAATCACCAATGTCATACAATTTCACATTGCGATAATCAGTTTAATATAAGGCTTATGTGATGGACAGGGACAAATATGTGGTATATTTATAAAAGCTATTACTTTCTGAATATCAAGTATTTGTTTTACCATTTTTAAAAAGTTGTTTTTCCTAGTATCATTGTTATCATCAAAAATACCCAGAGTGTGAAAATATCCTGTTGGCATTAGATCAGCCATGTCTTGCCATTATCTTGTTTTTATGTTCCACTATCTTTGTAAATGTCTGGGAGTGATACATGCTGCTTGCGTTGAAATTGGTACATAAATGCGACTGTTTATTCAAATTTTTGCATTGGTTTGCATGCACACAGATTCATGAGGTTTCTTAAAACCCTACTTCAACTTTTTTTGTTTACGTGTATGTTGCTTCAAAAAGATATGTGCCATTATAAAATCTGTTCATTTATTAACATATTTTATGGGCCTAGAACTCGTGCATGGTAAGTCCAGAGTAAGACTTTCGCCTATGAATTTCATCAAGTTGTCAAATCGTACGTCTTGTAATCCTTGTCAAACTAATTGGCCTAACTCAAATAATACTACTTGCCATTGCTAAACAAGACCAAGAATTGAAAGGGAAAATCTGTAAATTTCACTAAAGACCTTGCTCATATGAACAGTTTCAAAGTTCACATTGAAAGGACCTAAGGTTGGCCTAAACGGTTTCAAAATCAAATGCAGTAGTAAGAGTAACTTACTACTGCTCTTTCATAGTCTGCTCAATATCAAAGGATTAAAAAGATAACCCTTGTTACACATCACCGGAACCTTCAATAAATTGCATTGAGTTTAAATTGTAATTTCATCACTATCATAAGGTTTGAGTTTCTGATCTGCACGACAACTATGAAAGAACAAACCATCCATTCTATAAGAAAGGAAATTGTTTTATTTGCTTGAAGCGACAAACACTGTTGAAATGGTGGAAAATGGTATGATGCAATAAAGGCCGCAACATTAAAATTACCACAATGCAGAATTGCTAATTATAAAAATAAATAATATTGGTGATACTCAGTAACAAAATCATAATACATTTGTTTCAATTGCAATTTTTAGATGTGGGATACTAACAAAAATATAATGTCCGATGATCAAAATATTTATTAAAGTAAGATATAATGACTTTGACGAAATGAAACTTGAAATAGGATCCTTGTTAATTTGGATATCACACAATGAAGAGGATACATTTGAACAAAAAATTTCCCCCAGACCAGGTATATAAGACAGCAACAACAGGTTTGCAAATATTATGGAATACGTAAAATAAAAATTGGTTATAGGGTTAATCTCAGAAGATTAATAGAAAATAAATGCGCAATATGTCCACCAGGAAGCACAAGAGGTAGATGAAAAAAATTTGAAGACAAAGTCTTATTCCAAATCGCTGCTTCATAATTTTATTTGTCAAGTTGACTGTTTGTGGGGATATTCGTTGCAAAACAATTTGAACAATAGATGTTACGTTCGTACAGACATAATTTTTAAATCTAAGACGGAGTATGTACTCTGCTTTCAGGAACTTATATATACAAGTGTGTTTTTTACTGGATTATTTAATTACACTACAATGCGTGCTAATTGAACGATTAAAATTTATTAGGTAATTAGAATGTGGTGTGTTGAAAACACCTGTGCCGATTACGAAACATTTTTAAATTTATTCAGCTACACCTGTAAACCAGATGTGCCTGATCTGTGAATAGAGTCATACTGACATCTATTATTTAAAAATAATCTGTGTAATAATATAAGTATTCATCAATACACAACATTCATCCCCACCGTGAATCTCAATTTTCGAAAATAATTCTGTTTTGATAGTTGCATACTGCTTCATTGTGGGATGCCAACGGATAATCTCTGCAACGTTGTTTACTGATAATACAAAATATAATAAAAAATAAATCTATTCAAATTGAAAAAAAAAATGAACAAATTCATACAAGTAATAACACAGGTAAAATCATTAACACAAATAAATGATAGAACATTAAACTAATTTTTCTGGTAGGTATTCATCCTGTAGGTTGTTAGATGCAACCCATTGCATGTGAGGGGAGTTCGTTTTATTTTGAATATCCTAAATTCCTTAGATAAAATCAAACCTTTCCCGAGAGTAAATCGCAAATGATACTTCCCATGTTCTAAGTACAGAATTGTGCTAGACCCACTGTCAGTAAAATAAAGTCTATGTGTTACCACATCACTAATATTTTATCAAAAATATTTTTTTGAAAAATTGAAATTCCTTATATTCACTGAAACAATGTTATCAAAACCTGTCAGGTTAGAGGTACAGTAAACAAAAATAATACAAACGTCATCATTATGCTCCACACTAAATAGGTAAAAGAACTACTATTTGCAAAAAGAAATGGAAATTTTGCAGAAAATATATACCTTGTTTTTTTTTGCCTAAAAATATTATTGACTTAGATCTTTGATAATGCATTTTCAACTTAGGATAGCAAAATACTGCTTTTTTTAGCTTCTGTTTTGAGGTCTTCAAAGTATATTTTGTGAAAATAAAAAATGTTGAACCAATGCTATCTAAGCAAATTATTGTTCAATCGAAAAAATATTGAATACTTTATTACTCGATAAAGATATTTACATAATTTGGAAGACATCAGTAACAGAATGAGTGTGAATTGGCAAAGATATTTTTTGCATGTAGCCACATTAGCTTATGGCCTACTAATATATATATTGAACAAACCATATTTCGGAAAATGATATAAAAAAATTTACCATAGAAAGCAAATTGTATAAAAACGGGCGGAAATATATGAAGCAGTCTTGCATAACTTAATAATAAGTAACGAGCTTCAGTTGTAAGTACAGCAGTACCCTCTATACCAGGGGTCGGCAACCTTTTGTCGCTCGCGGGCCAAAATTAAAGGTTCCAAGTCATTGGCAGGCCGCGCATATTTTTAGAAAGTTGAAATCGAACAAATGATATATACTTTTTAAATTAAAAATCAAACAGTGATACATCTCTCGAAAAAATATTAAATTTCCTTTTCTCATTGCATCTCAAAAAATTCCATTTGAATATTTTCGGAGCCATCGAACCCTTTGCACTTAGCATCAACTTTTCTGCCTTTATGCCATTTGTCTAATTATAATTACATGATAGGCACATTGAACGCGTAATTGTGAATTTTATACTTGTTAGGTTATAATACAAAAATTTGGTCTATACGTGTCTCACAATAAATTATGTTACGTAAAGAATATAATCACCAAAACAGCTGTTTTGTTACTATAATTTAGTGAAGCGTCGCGGGCCGGATCCGGCCTGCCCGCTGTAGGTTGCCAACCCCTGTTTTATACGTTGCAATAAATTCTGCAATATTCTCTTATACGAATGATAATTATTCTACTTTGGCACATACGTGATGACCATTGCTATCAGACTTTGTTTGGTCTTCGTTGAAACTCTGGTTGTCTGCCTGGTGATATTTTTTATCTAGTCCAAAACAATCTTTCATTAGAAGTCTGATGAATAACACTGCGTTCATTATTGGTACAGCAGTACCTTCCATACGTTGCAATAAATTCTTCGATATTCTCTTATACGGATGGTAATTATTCTATTTTGGCACGTACGTGATGACCCTGGCTATCGGACTTTATTTGGTCACTTGAAACTTTGCTGTCTCCCTGGTGATATTTTTTATCTTGTCCAAAACAATCTTTAATTAAAAGTCTAATGAATAACACTGCGTTCATTATTGTCATCAACGCCATACCAACAACAGCAATGCCGTGGAATGGTTGTGCGACTTTATTAAATACTAACCACCTTGTCATGTATGTCAGGGTGCAAATTCGAAATAATACAAACCTGTAAAAAGTAGAGGTCAAAATTAAATTGACTATATCTTGACAAAATAAGATTTCGTTTCTTTAAAAAAGAGAAGTGACTGCCTATACAGAGCCTTGTTCAGAGTGGTCATCCCTCTTTTAAATATATAAATATTGTCCGCATGGAGTCTGCAGGATCATCTTGCAACAATAAGCTGATATTCTACACCAGAGTTGGTAATGGATAATAGCTTAACTGATCTTAGATAGTTAACAGTTACAAATAATTTTAACAATAATTAACTGCATCTTTGACAATACTTGCTTTTTTGATGTACATTCAACACAATCATTCATAAAAAATTCAAAAAATAGTGATATCTATCTCACTTGATGAACATCAGATAACGAAACCATATAGAGAATGTCAAAAGCCAGATTATTTTGAATCAAAATACGGAAATGTTTAGTGAGTTTCAAATCGGGATATATTCCTCGTGATTCAACATTCATTCCATATCAGTAATTTTAAAAATGGCCATTCAAATGCATTCAACAAGAGAGCATTGCGTTAAAGAATAAATTGCAGAAATCGGGCATAATATAGTCATATTGGGCTGACAATTCACAGCAAATCAGCAAGATACAATAAGTATATACTTACGTTCCAAGATTGACAATACAGTTGACTCTGTAAATTTGACTCTTTTTATCAACACCGGACAACCTGAATAACATTCTCATATGAAGAAACACTGAATTTACTTCGACCAGAAGAGCTACAACTGCATATCCAACATACTGATGTCGAAACACGGATATACCAAAGCAAGAAGAAACCTGGAAAACAAAACAATATGAAGTGTTAGAAACAGTAATTCACCCACGCATATTTATAATCAAAATACAGAAGAATGATCAATTTTGAGAGAAAACCGCAATCAAATATTTTGTTCCATACATCATAATACATGCAAATGGTTAGTTAAAATTAATTCTTGTATTTATAATACATCCCAATAACTCAATATTTATATCGAAATAAATTTAAATCACTATGTTTATTTAACTTTTCTAGCCTATGTAACTATTAAGGTAGTAGGCGGGATAGTAGCTTAAAATAAGTGAATAGGCTAGCCGACAGAAGCGAAACCCTTCGGAAGTTCATTTAAAATATCAACAAATATTCCAAAAAATGTGAAACTTGACTATGGTAGGCGACAAGATTATTTTGAAAACTTTGGCATGTATTTTTATTTCAAGTTGTGCACCCCTGAAAAACACAACTCATTTTAAGTCAAAGTTCAAAAAGGCACAACAATCCAATTTTCCCATCTGATCCACAGCAGTAAAAAATTTCTATTCATTGACAAGTACCGGTAGTTATTCAAATTTCAAATAAATATTGGTAACATGCAAATACTGCATCAGCCATAGTTTATTCTCAGAGTTAGATTCTACATTCTTACAGTAAATTACTTTGAGGCCAAGATAGGTTTGGATGCATAATGAGCATTGCAATAGTAAAGTCATTGTTTTATGCAAATACATCTGGATATATAACAATAAAAATGAAAACAGCAAGTTGAGAATCTGCTCAAAGCAAGAACATGCACACATAGGACCGAAAACAATAGTTGCATGGGAACAATGGAAACATATATGCAAACTTGTATATTACATGTTATATTTTTGGATAATAAACATGGTATGACTTATCCTGTATGAAGACAATGCATTGCCAGACATACCTTATTGATATGAAAAGATAAAAACATTAATATGCATACAGTATGCACTGTTATCTATATTATATTTGGTGAATTATTCATCGCTATAATACAGGCATATTTAGAGGAAATGACCTTTTACAAACTTTAGTCAGTTGTGAATTACCAAATTACTGTTTCAGGAGTGCAATGGGTCATTTTATACTTACTACGCAGAAGAATTTTAGAATAAGGAAGGTCAATTTAAAACCAGGTTGAAGTCAGTTACAAAGGCATTTGGCATTATTTATGCTCTTGTGATTTTTACTTCGAATTTACATTCCATTGAATCCCATTGTCTAATTTTTCCTCAAAAGAACCAGAACAAAGCTAATAAAACAGACACGATGTGTTAAAATATTATTGCTGCCTGTTATAACAAAACACTCCCTGTGTGCCCAGACACACCTTATTGACCAAACAAGTAAAAATAATATCTAGATTCCGGTGGTTCCCAGTTTTTATTTTAATTCCCTACACAAGAATTCAATAGTCAGTTTACCGGATTCAGTCCTTAAAAATTTCACTCATAATAGCCTCTGTAAAAATTTGTGACTCATGATAGACAGACAGAGAATAAGATAAGAAATACTGATACGTCTGTTATGGAATGCAGCATATTATAATTTTCGCAGATAGAACTTTGAATAAAAAACCATCGAATGGAAACCAACATTTCGTAGAATGGTACATTTCATATTTGCTTATGTGGAATTCTTTATGAAATCAAATCAGTATTACATAAACGATGCTAACAGAAATGACTGTGCAGAGATCAGATATTATGCAACAAACTCCGGAGTAAATATTGGAACAGCCAGTTACATAATAGAAATTTTTTATTTCATATTCGCTTATGTTGAATTCTTTATATAATCAAATAATCAAATCAGTATTACATAACAGATGCTAACGGAAATGACAGCGCAGAGATCAGATATTATGCAACAAACTCCCGAGTAAATATTGGAACAGCCAGTTACATAATAGAAATTTTAAATGTTTGCTCTGATACAATATATTTGATGACAATGTTTGAACGCATCATTTAGAATCTTGGCTAGATATCTTGTACTGAAATTCACAGTTATGTGCCATGTGTTGACACATCGACATAGCAATTTTTCGCACATCTATTCTATCACTACTATTGTCTAACACAAGCATCCCATAAGGAAAATTAAAAAATTCACAGCATAGCATTACAAAAATGCAGAATAGTGTTTCATTTCAGCTTTGAAATACGAAGTAGTATAGCCTATAATTAATTGTTCATTAAGATAAGATAATCACTAACATACAAATATATTGATCGAAGACATTGATCCACTATAGAAGATATCAATAAATAGGTACATGAATGCTTAAAATTACATAATACCATTTTATCCTGATATAATGATGCATAGCAAGTCACTATCATTTCAGGACTAAATTGATGCAACAGGTAATTAAAAATTTATACTAACCACAGCATGATGTAACAGAATTTCCCAACTTTTGGAAAGAGGAAGCATTATTATGTTATCAATCACATCATAGAGAAAATAACCTGAATACAAAACATTAATAATTTAGATAGAGCAAAAAACAAATTGCATAATTCCGAAAACAATGAGGCATATGCTAGAATAGCAACCTGTAACCCAAACGTGTTTACTTGTTATGAACTTGTGATATTATCGTATACGAGACTAATCAGACTATCAGTTTCAAATGATGTAAAGAAGTGGAAAGCCAAACTCATTAATAAGCACAGGGGCCTAGTATGCCAGAAAGGAAATGATTTACATTCAAATAGATCACATGAGGAAATGAACTAGAAAAGAGACTGCAATGACCTTTTTAATAAATATTCAACACAAAATAGAGAAAAATAAAAATTATATGCAATATTTTTGGGGTAATAAAACTTGAGTGATTGAAACAAAAGAAACACAGAATTCATTTACAATTCTTTTGGTTCATCAATTCAATCTCTATAATAATGCTAACTTAGGGGGTAAGGGACTTAAAAGACACAAAAGCAACTTATATAACTATTAAACGAGTTGTCATACATGGTGATGCCAAAACACAGAACCCAAGTTACTCGGAACATATTCTACATAAAACATAATTTTTGTGCCAAGCACCCAAGATTACTGAAATACAATACAATCTTACACAGAAGATCAACGTTAAACACATTTTCATAGAAGTAATTATTATATTTATGGATTCTGTTATTTTGTGTCACCCTGTAAGAGAATTTAGAACATTATTAACCGCTTGTTGGTAAACAGATGCTGTTAACAATGTTTTAATAATCCATTATTAATCATAAAATATTTAACCACTAAGCACCTGTTGAAATTGTGACCAGGATATGTGCTGATCGACCATGACCATTTATGAGATCAGACGCCATCTCAGGATCATTGTAGAAACTGTAATACAGTTATCGAATTACAATTATAATGCAAAAATTATGAGATTAAAACATAATTCCAAATAGAAAATTAATGCTCAAATAGAAAAGTGATGACATCTTTTGAAAGTCTCCTACACTTAATTAACAAAACCTATATAAATAGCCTTCATTTCAAAATAATGAAAAAAGCAAACAAGCCATAAGGAGGCACTCAACATATATATTGTACAAAAATATAATACAAAAAGCCTTCCACAGGCAATCACTTGTGATTTTGTATTACACAACTCATGACAAATGAATTGATGGACATGAATTTATGCAACTATGACAGAAAATTACATATACTCAAGAGGAAACAACTTACCACAACAGACACCATGTTCCAGTAATAGTTGAATGTATCATTGATACAAGAACATTAAACCAATAAGCACTTTCATTGCATTTTGTTTTCAGTGACTTTGGAATTGCAGAGAAATAATACAATAAAAACCTCAGAATAAGAAATAGAAATGTAGAAGTCAATAAAACGGAAACGTCACAAACAATTTGTGATCCAGAATTGCTGCATATTTCAAGTGGATTGATCTGAAATTCATACAAAAAGCAGGTCATTAAACACTTAAATAATTGCAAAGAAGTAATGTAAGGCAAAGTTTCAGTGATTGATCCAAATTAGTATTTCAATTTTGACAAGTTTTTCATGAATTGTGTCAACTTACCTCAAAAAACATTGCAATATATTTTTGCAATTTTCCACTTTAAAATCCCACTGGAACTTAAGAGACCTAATTTAAAATAGTTAATTATTATAGTCTATCCTTGTATATCACAATGTGTATTGCCTGTAAACAAAAAAACAATGCATAAATTACAGAAATAAATATGATATCTAATCAACTTTTTGTCTTATGTGGTCTTAAGTATTGGGTATATTTAAATAATGTCTTTTTAAGGACTATTCATCCAAATACTGAATAGATTGATACAATACAGCAATAACTTGAAGAGCCTTCTCTGAAATTAGGTCAATCCATTTATAGACCATCCAAATACAGAAATAAGCATTTTCTAAAGACTCAGTGCAGCAGTAGGATGTGTCAAACATCAACGTTTAGAGACGGACCTAATGTAAACGGAACATGGCGCTACTTGAAAAATCCATATAGTTTGACTCATTTACACACTGACAAGGATCTACATATTCATATAGTGAATGTTAGCATAGTAACTAACAAATTAATATATTTTATCTCATCATTCCTTTGTCAATATTAGCATAAGCGCAGTGCTCTTGATTTGCTATGCGTATTTGTTAAAAAAAAAGACCTTCTTATATGGGCTATCTGGACTTTGCTTTTTTTTTCTTCACTTATTATTACTTCGAAGATCTTTGAATGCATCACAATCTTCCAGTTTATAACAAATTAATGAACTAAATTGCAATGCAATTCACTCATTACAACATTAATCAAAATGTTTTGGTATTTTAATTGCAGAATTGACAAAAACAATGAACTCTCTCCAAAGTTGTTAAAAAAACATCCAAAGGTATTCAATGGCTCAATTTTATTGACAATATACCAATACTTCGAAAATCCAGCTAGTCAAATATCTTCTGACCTTGGCAGCTTGGACTGACAAAGTGATACTAGCCTACATAGTACTCGATATCTACCGTACTAGAGAACTGGTTATTGGTATACATAAAATTCAAGCTAAGCGCCCTCAAGCTTAGATAAACAACGAAGACGCTCTGTTTACATGGTGGTGTGTCTGTGTGGTGTCCAAATGCTGTAATGTCAGAATGTGATGTCACAATGTTGGCCTAACCTTTTCCATGTATTTGTTTTTTGTATTTGTTTTGCTTATTTATTCTAACGACTCTTTTATTTTTACTTTTATTATATAGCAAATCTTACACAAAACGCCGGATATTAACGCGACCAAATCAAAACTACAAAACTATTGTAACGTATTGATGACACAAGGTCCACTACTTGGACTCCCGACCGTTGTGGTTCGACTTTTGCGTGGCGATGCGTAGAAAATAAACAATTGTCTGAAGCGCGAGCTCGCGAGAATAACAAGTTACGTAAGATACGATGAACTACTCTAGCGAAACGACACCACGCTCGATCGCCCAAGGCGTTTGTATTCATCAGCCACGATCATACGCGGGGATAGGGTAAGGCGTAAACATAAAAAAGGGATGTTTTTTTTGGACACGTAGTGGACATAACGATCGTTTCAATATTATGTTGTTGTTGTTCTTGTTCTTGTTATCCTTGTTGTTGTTGTTCTTTGACACGTTTTTAAAAAGTCGCTTTTCTCTTCGAATACTGGACCAATTGCTTTGAAATTTTCAGTGGTTGAAGATAAAATTTTTCTCCAGAAGGCTATTACTTTTTTTTTCGCTATGACGTCATCAAAATTATTGCCATTGGGTGGCGCTACGTGTCCATATATTTGAGCATAGCTCTCTTGTTTAATAACAAATTCAAAATAAAGTCCACATATTGCAGTTAAAATCGACAATCTAACAACCGGAATACTACGAGGTAAGGTCGGCCTACACATAAATGAAGTCACTATACTCACTCACAAAATACATTTCTCCATATACCACTCTAATCAGATAGTTGAGAACGTTCAACAAAGTCTTTAATCGTCAAATTCATACCTACAATTGTATTGTACAATCGAATACCCAATACCGTGATTTTGCATACTTTCGCCGAAGCATTGGTCGTTGTGGGATTTTGGATGCAAATTTAAAATTTCGGAATACGGATTTCCTGGTGGTTTTTCCTAACAATCCCGGGATTTTGGGAGGATAAAAAAAGATTTGAAAACGTGCACACATAAGCTGATAATTTGAAAGGTACAAATATTTCTTCCGTGTAATAATGACGCGTACTCTCCAGCGCACCAAGTCTGTTGTTAAATTATAGGTCCGACGATGGCCGAATAAATGTGGATCAATTATATTATCACTAATGTTGCTCTTCTAATGACTCGGCAATCCTCTGCGCCCGAATGCCGTGAGTATGAACAATTAAGGTATTGCATTCAAACTTCGGAAACAAAATTTATTTAGACAGCATAACCGTGGAAGAAATGTTTGGTAAAAGCAAAAACTGCCCTCTCACAATCTTCGTAATTTCTTCTAAATAATTTCAGGCTAGGGAAAATTTTTGACTGACTTTATTTACACCATCGTTGGTTCTGCGTGGCGCTTACTACTCTTTTTGCTTCGCTAACTACTACTGAGTTTACGGTTTTCGCTAGCTCCATTTCCCCAAACTGAAGAACCTTTCACTCTTCTTAATTTTCGTGTAGGTCCTCTTACCTCTTTCACAGACCCGGTCATCTGCGTCGACACAGAACTATTAGCTACTTTTCCATTGATGCCTTTTACACCCGTTCCACTTTCACACCTTTTTGTTCGGTCGTGGTCTTTTCTTTATGTCGGTACCCTTTCTTACTTCTATTGCATGCTGCTAGTCTTGCATGGCAATCTTGACACCTTCCCCTCTTGACTTCTCCAGCTGTGTCTCTACAGAGATACTTCTTTAATGGTGGCGTTTTTTGCTTGGCTCACTTCCATTACTTTTTACAGAGCAATCTGCACACCTTCATATACGGGACTTCTCTATCCATCGCAGTTCTTTTCTTTTTCTTGACAACCTGTCTCGACAGAATTTTCCTATGTACACACGGTGCTTTGCTCCTAATAAATTATATTCACACCATACCTAGCCTGAGGTATTGCCATAGCTTGAATGTGGGCTTGCCTCTGATGTCGTTCGATATTTGTGCAGATAACATGATAGTCCTTTTACAATCGTCGTTCCTTTCACTTATTCGTTACTGCGCAAAAATAAATTTCGCTAAAGGTACGGAATGGACGCTCAAAGGACGAAAAATACAATTGTAAAAGTACATCACAATTCACAAAGCAAAGTCGGACATCAATTATCAGCATTTATAGTAGCATATTGTCCATTGAGTCTTCTTACAATTTAATAATTCATTAAATAGATAATATAAAAAGTCAGATGATAAGATGTATATACCTTCCTTTCCCCCTATTAACAAAACACCTAGCATGGTAACTCGCTTTTCCAACTTGCATTGAATATTATTGTATACTATACACATTCATCATCGGTTTATATTGAAGTGAAGCATATCAAATGGAGTCGCTTAGAAACGGTGACAAAGTCGGCGGCGGTAGCTAATAAAAATGACACTTGCATTGTTACACTTTGATGTTGTCATCAGACGCTGATCACAGTAGAACGTCACAGCACATATTACCTTCAGTTCTAACCCATGCACGGTTTTGGGTATTGTCTACACCAGCGTTTCCCAAACTTTTTCGGCCACGAAACACTTAGAATTTTTATCTCGCCTCACGGAACACCAAAAAATGGAAAGCTAAAATTGATAAAGAAAAACGGTGTAATGTAGCGGTTCCCAATAGGTTTGCCGTGACGAGTTGCCAAATGCGCCGCGAAAACTAACAGGATTGTGTTAAACCGTAAATATATACTACTACGGTTAAACATACCTGAAATATGATTGAATATTTTACATATTGCATTTAATATAAATTTTTTATTGTTTCCTAATTTAAATGCTGTGTATATGAATCAATAAATTCACCAATTCACAATTTTTACCTGACTATGTCGTTTACTTTCCATCACGTAGTGTTTGCCTCCAATGTTACCTCTAATGGAGATAAAAGTACTTGCTGCAATTTCGCGAGCTGCAGTTTATTTATCTGCTGAATTGAATTTAGCGAACATGATGTAATTTTTCAGCATTTCATGGTAAAACCAGGCAGAGACGGAGGAAGAAGAGTTGACCTTTTGCATTTATTCTTTAGACCTACTTGTTTGCTTATAACAAAACCAAAAGGATTGCTGTAAACTTGGGGTTACCATATTTTTGTGACCTCAAAGCGGGACGCCTCCAAAGGCCGTAGCTGTGTTTTTTTCAACTTCAAATTTACCGATTTTACATTAGGCACACATTTAAAACCATCCCGGCTGTCTTCATTGACTATATATATTGTCATCGAGAGTGCACGCGGTGTCTGTCTAAAAATCGGTTTCAATTCAATAAATAGAAAGGACTTTATGTTAAGCGCCCTTTTGGCGTCTGGGGCTCACACGTAACAAATTGTAGCAATTAACCGCTAATAATGTTAGCGAAAAACAACGAAACAAACAAAACCACGCATCCACCTTCAGTAAGTATGCTACCACCGGTACGCCACACAGCAACAACAGTTGCTGATCAATCAGTTTTTCATTCTTCAATAAATGTATTCCTTGGAATTTTATTGCAGGTCGTTTATGGAAACTTATGCGTCCAGCATTCAGTCCTTGGCAAAAGATATTTCTTTCCATCATCGTTTTTCTTGTTCATTTCCGTATGAATGACAACTCAGAAAAAAGCAAACAATGTATAAGCTAAATAAATGAAATGCGACACTATTTTCACGTAGATATATTTGCACCCATCGTTATAAACATTGGCTCACTTTCAAGGTTTCGCGTGATAATTGTCAGTACTGTATTTAGTTGCGTTGCCAAAATTTAGTTACAAGTCATTTTGTCATCCGACTAGTTTGGTTTCGGTATTCAATCTCTAAAAATTTCCGATACACTTTCACTTTTATGAATTAACTATCGTTTGGATACCGGTGCTTTTAAATTGAATTTGGATACTTCAAATATGATGGTTATAAACCAAAAATGAACCATCTTATCAAACTTCAATTCCGAAAAGCACTCTCAAAATACGCCACAAAAATCTGTGTAATTTTTTGGCTGTACTAACGCGCACACGGTTACCGACGGTAACGGCTCTAGCTCACGGTAACTTACCGTGAGCTAGAGCTACAGAGTCAAAAACTACGCTGGATCCAAGTCTGTAAATAAAGCTACTGCAAAAAGTGCACTTCATGATTATAATTAATGCTAATGAATAAATATTGTATTAATGATTAATGTTCAAAATACATACTGGATATACCAATGGAAAAATGGACTATTATGGAACAACTACTCTGCTGAAGTGCTGATGATGTATTTGTTTTGTCACTTGTATACACTTATTTATTGATATCCCTATATTATTTTATTTATTCTTTAATTATTGATTGATCCACATTGTGGAAACATTAAAAAAAAAAAAAGTGCACTTTCCAAATTTCATTGTTATCAGAATTTCGTGTGGTGCCGTATACATCATTCGTATTAACAGTTACCGTACCGTATTAATTTGTCAATTCCTGAATTCGTCAATTGGTTAGGAAGAAAGTCTTGTTGTAGCTTGTTTTAAACCAGTTGGATTAGCTAAGTGCCGAGACTGCAAGATGGGGAAGAGGCAACATCAATCAGATAAGATGTAAGTTTGAAAATACACTGCTGGTACTGCTGTAGGTGTTAAGCTAGTTATTTTAATTAATTGAATTTTTGTTCAGTCTTTAATTGAAAAGAGTTGCAATGCAATATTTTAAAGGATTAGGTAATACTGATGCTAAAATCCCAGAATCATGGAATGTTCGATGACAATGAAAATTTTAGAATTATATTTGATGATAACAATTAATGTGATATTGTTTTTTTTTATTTATTTCATTGTATATTAAAATGCATGTTTTTCTTAGTGTCTAATCGCAGAATTAAGTTTATGGTAATGACAAATTAGAAAAATCTTCCCCGTAAGAGAATGTAGTATTTTCTGTAATTTTATTTTTTCAGGTATATAACAGGCAAGGAATGGTCTGCATTTTATGGTGGTCATCGGAAGAAAATAGAAAATGCAGATTTTCGCAGACTCCCATTCTTTTGCTGCAGTTTGTCTATGCAACCATTTGATACCCCAATGTGTACCAAAGATGGTCATATTTTCGATCTTTTGTAAGTTACAGTTTAAAATTAAATTTTATAAGTTTGATCTCATTCATACATCAACATGATACTTAATTATTTCAAATCCAGGAGCATCATCCCTTGGCTAAAGAAATATGGGACAAATCCAATCACGGGGAAGAAAATGGACGCAAAATCTCTTGTGAAACTTAATTTTCATAAAAATGCGGATGGAAAATATCACTGCCCAGTTTTGTTTAAGGTTCGTTTCCATAGCTTTTGTTTTATATTACATTGCTTCAATAAAAATTCACAAAAGTCATTATTTACCCTTGAACTGCATGAATAATCTGTTTTAACATAGGCCTGTTACTTTCTTAAAGCTCACAAATGTTATATGTAGGCCTTCCTATATTATAACAATATATTCACCTCGAATTATATTGACATCTTTCAATAATACAGGTTTTTAACGAAAATACTCACATTGTGGCTGTTTCAAAGACTGGAAACGTTTATTCTTATGATGCAATTGAACAACTGAACATCAAACCTAAAAATTGGAGAGATTTGCTCACAGATGAAATATTTGCGAGAAGTGATTTGATAACAATACAGGTGTTTTATTATTTTGATTAAACGAATTATATTCAATATTATTATTAACAACTTATGTCCTGTGTTTTGTTAACATGGAACATAATTATTTCAGGATCCAACAAACTTGGACAAATTTAACCTACAATCATTTCATCATCTCAAACACAATTTGAGACTTCCAGAAGCAGGTGTGTTCTATTTGTTTTTGACTCTTTACTTACCTACCACCCTGCAATGATTTTTAAATAGCACAGCTGATTGAATCAAGATTGGCATCCGAACTGCAATTCTTTCCCATCGAAGAAATTCTTTGCTCTGATTATTTTACAGATTTTACAATCGACTGTGTTCTTGTAATCAGCTATCATAATTGGCTGTGAGCTCATTCATCTTTTGTCTATTCACAGACCATACAAAAAACTTTTATGTCACAATTTTTTTTCAAGAGTTTCAGTTATATGGAGTTCCCTACCTTATAGCTAACTTCCTAATCGCTCTCATTGAACCGCTTCGAGTCTTGCATTAATTGGTTCATACTAACGCATAATGCATCACCATAATTCGTATAGTTTAGTAGCTTTTAGTGGTTGCCTTTCCGTTACCTCTTTCGGAGATCAGTCATTTACGTAGGAGCAAGCATGCGATGTATTGATTTGGGAAACTTCAAAAGTTTTGAAGCTTTTCACATTTGTCCATCTGATTGTTTTATTGATTTGATTGTATATAACTCTTATAATTTCAGACGCTAATTTTCGATCAAAGCCTGGATATTTTCTAAACAGCACAAATGCAGAACTAGAGCAAACTATGGATGAATTGAATAAATCCTATAAGGGAGACGAAATATTAAAAGAAAAACCTGTTGCGAAAAAATCTAAAGTGGATAAATTTAATGCCGTGAGTTTATTTTTCCCTCTATGTTTATATATAATGAATTTAATTTAGGTTTTATATGATTGTATTGTGATTGATATGATATTCCATTGGTCGCAGCTGTAGGAACATAAAATCAAAATTTTTTTATGTGAAATTTTGTTTATTTTATCAATTAAAAATAACTTTATTTAATCACTGTGACTGTTGTATTGATGTCGTTTTGAATATTTGAAATAAGAATTATCAATCATAGTATATTTGCGAATTATTTCTATTTATTTTGCTCTTTTATTCTTCATTATTTAAAGGTGAAAAGTTCTGTAAGAGAGATAATATAATTTAAAGTGCTTCCTACAGGGACATATGCAAATAAACTAAATATGCAATTTATATATATATTTATTTTTTATTTTCACTGAAAAAATTCTCATTTGTTGTATATTTAGGCTCATTATTCAACTGGAACTGTTTCTGCTTCATTTACATCTACAGCTGCAGTTCCACAACTTGAAACTGAAACCGCAGTGTTGGTGAGTTATAAATTAAGGGGATATATAATTTTTCTATTTGTCTGTGAATTGAAAAGAAAAATAGAGGTAGATTTACATGTATTATGAAATATAGATTTTTGTTAGCGTCCTTCATTTCCCTTTATTAGAACATTTATCAATATCCAAAGTTTATATTTATAAAAAATTTGTTTTTAAAAATCAGCAAAATATATCTTTTTATCATATCTTTCCAATTATTTCCTGTTACAATATAAGGTAATGATCAGAATGTGCAAACTGTACTATTTACTACTCATAGGATGATGATGTGGTTCGTTACGGATTTGTAAAAACAAAAGGATATGTGAGATTACAAACAAACTTCGGTAACCTGAATGTTGAACTACACTGCGATCAGACTCCTAAAACTTGCGAGAATTTCATGAAGCTATGTCAAAAGGATTATTATAACGGAACAATATTTCATCGATCAATAAGGAATTTCATGGTGAGAAATTTTATGAGTTGGTTTGCTTTGAAATAGTAGGGGAATTTTGTTTTGTTGTCATTCACATATTAAAATGGTTCTTGTTACCTTAAATGGAGATGGAGATATATATGGTAGGTATGGAAATATGACTACAATAAAACAATGAAAACATATCACAAAATTTATATTACATTATCATTCTGGATAATTCATACATGTTTTTTTTTCTTGATCTATGGCCGCCCCTGGCTCTTCCTCATAAGAAACTGGTTTTGTTTCAACAGGTTTTCATGAGGGTTTCCATACACCATTTTTAACCCTTTCCATGCGATTTTTATTTTATATTATTAAATAATCACATTTGCTACGCCGATTTTATGCATTTGTACCCCCACAACTAATCGATCGACTAACGAAAAACTAATGATCCTCTGCTGCCCACTGACGGCTCGTTGGAAAGCTTATTTAAAGAGCTTGCAATTGGCGATTAAAAAAAAATAATTTAAAAGTGGTCGTCTGAGTCACAAACCGGATAGAAAAAAGGCTTTTTTTTCTTGGGAGTTGAAACTTCAAACCGTGATAAAAAATAGAAATATTTGCTAAATCCTTTACTGTTACCGCTTCGTGGTTGGCAAACAATAGCATAATATTGCTGTAGCAATTTCGTGATCTAACTCAAAATACTTTGGTAGATGGAAGGGATAATATGTCTTCTATTACCACCCAAAACACACCGAAATTTGCATAAATTTCAAAAACACTCCCTCGTTCCGCCGCAAATAAAATTCCCGTCGTAAACGAAAGCGAGATTTACTGTCGCTTATGTTAATCTCGAAGAAGACTTCTTATCAATAAACTAAAACCTGGAAAAACTAGACCAACAGTTTGCAACCGATTGCTAAAAAAAACAGTGGAGTACATCAACGTACCCGCCGCAATCTAGCGACTTTTGTCATTGGTACGTATACGTGCCTACCGCACGGTGAGGGTTAAAAATAAAAAGCCGACAGTAAAAGAATATTTGCATTCAGGTCATAGAATTAAACAGATCACAGTTAATTTACTTTAGATTAATGTAGCCGACGTAAACATACTCAGTGAATGCCTTTGCTGGTGACCCCAAGAGAACTGCTCTGTTGGCCCCCTAGTTTCTGAATCCCGCTTCTATGGAAATGAAAAAACAAGTCCAATTATTGGAATCAAATATTCTAGATTCAAGGGGGAGATCCAACTGGCACTGGAACAGGTGGTGAATCGTTTTGGGGAGGAACGTTTAAGGATGAATTCCGCCAACAACTCACACATACTGGTCGTGGAGTAGTTAGTATGGCGAACTCTGGAAAAGATACTAATAAATCTCAATTGTAAGTATATTATCACAAAGTCAAACAGATTGAAGGATCTTTTGTTAAAACGCTTTCACAAAGCAAACTTTCTGGGACTGTTCAGTAGCTCTTTGTCATGTAATAATGGTCAAAAATGTAGTTCTCCATTTCTTCTCCAGTGCACATGGCCTTGTTTATAGCAATTTTATTTTAAAACTATCCAGCTTTGACTACAATCCGAGCATTGTATCATTGCTTATTTGTGACTCAACTTCAAGTTTAGAGGCCATTAAAAAAAGTTATTTTACTAGGGAATTGGGAGGTACCATCCAGGTTACTTACACTCTTATCAAGTCACTTTTCATAACCAAATCGAAGCATTTGCGACCTGCTATACAAGCCTGTCAATAAAACAGTTTGTATAACAATAACAGCTGTTTTCAATCTTCTTTTTGATGTAGCAATTCTCCTATGAAAAAAGCCTATGATTAGTATAGGTAAAATATTCATGTATAGTGAAAATATGTAGCACTTTGTAAAACTTTTTTTTCAGTTTTATCACGTTTCGATCATGCGAACATTTGAATCGAAAGCACACAGTATTTGGTCGAGTTGTTGGTGGGCTTGATACACTACAAAAAATGGAAAACGTTGAGACTGAAAAAAAGACGGACAAACCTAAACAAGAAATAAAACTTTTGCAAGCTGTTGTATTTATTGATCCTTACGCGGATGCAGATGAAAAAGTAAGTACTCCTCCATTTTATTGTTGCTCTAGGAATAAGTGCAGTAAATAGTGGTCGATAATGGTATGTATTGCCTATTGAATATAGTTGTTGAAGCATCAGATAAAATCTTGGGTTCAATTGCCGTGTAAATCACCTCACCCAGGATTTGAAAAGTTCGGTAGACAATGTCAAAACGGAAAGATTCGTTCTTACCAAACTGTAGTAGCTCATTAAAAATTTCAGTACACAAAACAAATTTGTTCAGCACATCGATACTGAAACATATAATAAAGAACTGAGTTTTCAGATCTCAATCAATTTTTTACCAATTTTTCTCGCAGCTTGCAAAGTTGAGAGAAGACGAAGAAAAGAGAGTTCAAGCCGAATTGGAAGAAAAGGTAGCGGAGAAAAAACCCAAACCAATGAAAGTGTACAAAAATGGAGTTGGAAAATATATTAAAAAGTAAGATATCGAAATTGTAAGCCAGTAGTTTTTTCTAAAGAATTCCAAGACTTGTGACCCCCTGTTTTTTTTTAATTACCTATTGCTGCTTTTAATATATTACCATCTGTTATTCTGTGCACCACGCTTGATAATGATGTAGCCAACAGACATAAGCGAAAGGATAAAACAAATCACAATCGATTTATTTCAATTAATGTGGTCATGGCAGAGAGAAGGAACCGCTTTGTGGCAACCGAGGGCCTGGTTTGAGACACCTCGTTCGAAGCAATATGTAATCATCCTCGAATTGTTAAAATACGTTGTGCATAATGTTGTTAGTGGATTGCAATTTCTCGATTTCAGGATTAGTAGAATATGATATTTGACAAAGCGGTATCTGCTTAAAACTCAGCTACATGTTTTGTTGTATATTCAGACCTTCCAGTGAAGATGACAAATCAAGTACCAATGCGAGTGCACAAAAGAAGAAATTATTGCCTGCTTCTGGTGTCCAATTCAAAAATTTCAGCAGTTGGTGAAGAGGACGTGTCAGCACTGATGCATTCGCTCTGTAACATGGCTTTAAGAGAATAGGTTTGATGATGGTCACAGACCAGGCGGGGACGATGGTATGTCTCGTTAGTGAACTCCATCCCACTGCGGTACATGGTATGTGCAGTACAGATGAAACTCCACTTGTTTTCATAGTCTTGCTTTTTATGTAAATCTTTTATATGCTGTAGCCTTACGTCATGTTGTGTAATAAAAGTAGATTTAATGGACTCCTTTTTATCAGGTCATCTTGAAGTCCCAGATTGGACAAACTATGTAGTAGATCATTTATGTAATTTATCAGCTGGTAAATGCGAGGCTTAAAACAGAAGTCTTTCAAGCAAAAGTTCTTTTAAAATGGTTAATGTAACTAACATATAGAACTGAGCATTGAGAACTATCATATAAAATAGCTGCAACTGTTTGGGTATGATAATAAGCAGAGCTTCTACCTCTTGCAAGAGGCTTAGGAATGTCTGTGCCTTAACGTGAAAATAAGCTGGATACAACCTTGGTGGAACGAAGGCAACATTTCCTATACCAAGCTTGTCTTTCTTAAAACCAGGGGTGTATGGTATTGTGGACTCTTTTTTTATATTGCACATGTCATATTGATAGCAAAACAGCATTTGTGCAAATGGTCGTTAAATTGTATCTGCCAGAAACTTACAAGTGGGATTGCATAAATAATACTTTCTTTTCAAGAAATAGAAAAACTTCTTCGAATATTCCGCCACTATTACTTATCTTTTTAACCCCTTGTAAGCTGATAAAATTCTGTGCAAGCTTCACTAATTTCCTGTAAAAAAAACTTGTCCCATTTATATTTTACCCATACACAATGTACAGCATAATATATTCCTTTATTCAAAAATTATGCATAGTAAGCAAGAACACGCAGGGTGAAAGATGTGCTCTTAAACAGCTCTGGATAATAAACTAACCTACGATGAGCCACATTTCAGAAACCAGGTGTTTTCCAACTGTGTGAAATCTTACTGTTCAACCAATAGTATAATAAAAAAAATTGAGTGTTTCTCATTTTAATTAAATTAGAATAAGGCCATACTGTGGGCCTGTGCAATATAGTTCAAAATCAAATCCCTTTATGCTCCAGTGATCAGTAGCTATTTGGAATATAACAGAACAGAATATAACTTCCGACTCTTGCATCCAACAACATTTGAAGACCGTCATTTGCCAGAAGTCAAAATGAAATAATAAAAAAACTATTTTTAGTCTATCAATTTTGCTTTCAATCCTTTAATTCAATAGACTAATAGAAAAAAATAGCACAGTAAAAACAGTGAGCAAATTTTGTGTGCGATATAATTAGTAATGCTTCTTAGGTGGATTCATAACACTAAATAAAAAAGTGATTCGAGTGAAAAATTTCATATAAGGTTAGTAAAAACATTAAAAAAATGACAGCCAATCAACCAATGTCGCATAGAAGTAAAAAGATAGAATCAAGATTTGGCATCAATTGCTATGAAAATTTTCAAGTAAATACTTTACAGACGGCTGATGACAGTCTGACTTGACATTATTGAACAATAACCAATATATAATGGTTGGTTTTGTAAAAACTATGTGCACCAAGTTGCCATCATGCCGGCTGTTTTGTAACAGTAACCTTATACTGTAATGCATTTCAATTTTCAGTTCTGGCATTGAAGTGACCCCATCCTTTAAACATAGTTATGCACTTTAACAAGAATATGTAGAAACAAACTTGCCTTGAAGAAATAGGCTAACCCAAAAAATGGTTTAATGGTAATTAAGGTTGTTTTTCAGAATGCCTGTGTTCAAAATTATGTGAAACTGAAAAACAAAATTATCTGTGTCACCTCAATAAATTTAAAAATTAGTTACATTGATTACCGGTACCTATTTTACTACAGCGCCTCAAATAAGCCCAAAAAAGGATCTTTGTCCCCCTCAAGTACTTCTAGTAGGCGTAGCATAACCTTTTGTTATTAGTATAATATTCCTAACCCCCACCGGAGTACGTCACCCCAAAATTACATCACTGTGACATCACAATCGCGTCATAGAGCTTGCTAAAGTATAGCTACCATTGTCCGAAATGGCATCTGTGCCGTCTATATTGAACTCACTAACATCAGCAATCTCTCTCTTATCGGTATCGTTTCGACGAGAAAAGGTTTAGGCTGTTGATGAGCACTAGATGCTTCCAGTCACTTCTTTCTGCCGGATTTTCAATAGGGCCGTATTACATCACAGCGACTCCGCAGTGATGTAATTTTCGGATGACATAGTCAGGTGGGGGTTAGGAATGACATATGCAAAAATTGTTGAGCCAGGCCAACTAGAAGTACTTGCGGCGTATACTTCAGGAGACCCGGACCATATACATAAATTAATACTTTCTACTAATGTTTGCTTCTTGTGCATCTATGTATGGCTTTGTTGAAAGGATTGAAAGTAAAAATATGATTTAACAGTGGAGAATAAAAAAAAGGCTTCAACAAAATTTTTACTCTTTCGTACTTGATAAAAATTGTGTGAACAACATTATTTCAGCAGGTAGGTTTACATCAGGAGCATAGAGAGTTTGTAACTCCAATGTCTTGAAAGCTTAAAATGGGTAAAAAAAAATTTGGACATGATACAGAAAAATAGTTATTATGCATGCTTGGTCATACGCAGATCTACTATAAAAAATATTTTATATCTAAACGTCAAAATGTCGTTAATCTCGGCGTAACATTTTAGAATTGATACACGTAGGTGGATGGTCGTGACTTTGACATTTTCTCCAGCTGTTGTGGATTCCCGACTTGAAATTTTTTACAATAGATAAAATGTGCTTTGCATCCTTCGACATGATCTTGAAAAACAATATGATGTTGATTATGTACATCACAGGCAAACTGGTTGCAAGAACTCCATAGTATGGTTGATCAATATCTTCTGCATTATGCCAAAACCATCTCATCATCCATGCAATGGATATGAAGCGACAAGCAATGAATCTAAATTATGAGTTTATAGATAGCATATTCTCATACGATTATGATTTGTGAGTTATGCTAGCAAATTCAGTACTGTGCCAATGATGGAGAGTCTGGTTACTACCTTTGTGTAACACCTCACTTTTGAAAAAATGGATGAAACATCAACCAGGGCTGTTGGTGAAAGATTGGCATGTTTTATCAATATTGGAAATAAGAGTCGGATTCAGTGGTGGGACTCAATTTTTTTGTCAGCCAGTCGCATCACTAAAAGTCATTTCACCCGGTTCTGTTACAAAAATCCATTGACAGTAACCAGTAATGCTAACCGGTTGCTGATCTTATAAAATTATAGAACCCCATCACTGGTCGGATCCCACCACTGGTCGGATTGTAATACTTTCCAGAGACTAGACTTTTAATTCTTTGCTCACGAGTCAGAATATCTGACTTCTAACGGTGGTAATTGAAGAAAAAACAATGCTTGCGCACACATAAGAATTCACGAGGTGAATCCATCAATTTCAAAAAGCAATTCTGACATTTTTATAACTTTTTTCATTTCTAGTTATTGATGAAATAAGGTTCTTATTATGTTTGCACACATAGCGAACTGTTTTAATGTTTTTAGTTAGACATGTGTCTGGACCCATTATAGTGAGAATATCACATACAATTACATATCGTCCCAAGTATTCGAAACTTTATTCAAAAAACATTAGATTCTGAAATCATCAGGTGTATGAAAATGCCTAGCCCCAATCGTAACCGGGAAAAATTGTTTTAAACTTGAATGAAACTACACATCCACCGAACTACACCATCCTGATAAGGCAAAATCAGGGATATCATGTACCAAGAATTGACATATTGATATTTCGAAGCGCCTAGTGGAAATTCCCAGAATACCTATATAAAAAGACAATTTCATTAATGAAAAAACACTGGAGAATAGTATGACTAGAGGCACAAAGAGTCATTGTGCTTAAGTTTTCAATCCCATTGCCTTAGTATCATCGAATGCCTTTCTAAATACTGGTCACATCACTAAATTGAATAAAGTATATCTTGATATCACTCAAACTTACGTTACAATGTTTGTCAGCATATTCAGCGAATACCAAACTGTATGTGACAATCCAGCCATTCGCATTAGTTGACGAGCATGAAGAAATATGGAGTTAACTTCAACTAGTAAAGCAACAACAGCGAATGGAATAAACAATCCCGACTTCACAACCAGTACAAAGCAAGTGATCACCTGTCAATTGAATAGGCTATTTCATCGAAAGGAATTTTTTGAAAATAAGGGTTATAGCCTATACTAAGACACAGCATTATAGTTCATATAAGCACCACATGAAATGCTCTTTGGCAACAAAAAAATTTTTTTTTAATAATGTAAAATGATTTAAATATTCGAATAAATATCTCATGATATGATTTTAGAAATACAGAATAGTTTCATTTAAAAAATGATCATTTTGAGCAATCGAGGTCTGAAAACTGAAAAAATAAATGATTAATGAAACCTCTACCATATTTGTCGGCAACTTCCTTGAAAAACTATTACATGAATTCTTTGTTAATAATACCACAATTCCGAATAGCAGATTATTCAATTTCGACGTCACCCCTCATTGAAATTATTTTTCTAGAAATTTACCCATAATTTGACTGCTCACAATTCTGGAGTTCCAAAATTATTTTCTGAGCTAAGTGTTTCATAACAGAACATTTACAATACATTCGTACACAAAAAATTAATTCAGAACAATTAGTTGCTTGAAACATACCACCACATGGTGTGCAAGAACATCCCAGGCATTAGAAATTGGGACACATGCTAGAAAATCCACTGCATCATAAAGAAAGTAACCTGAAAACATAATCAAAAATAAGAATAGGAAAAAACGTGCACAAAGAAATCTGGGATTATGACTGTTAAACGATTTAATTATTTCTTTTTTTAATAATTTCGTATTATTATGAATCGATAACACAACCTAATAATAATAATAAAACTTTAGAGGGCATATTCCATAGCCTAATATTTACATTTTCCACTTGAATATAAACCTTTATATTCAAATATTTACCTACAAAAATGAAAAACGAACGTTTTGACTATAAAAATTATATTCTAATGAATGCAACTCATACATAGAACTAATGTATTATCTAACACCAATGATAACTGAGGCTTGATAGACATCAGTATTGTACAAAACCCTTTTAATGCCATTAAAAAAATTTTGTCATCAATTTTTTATTTTTATCAGCTCTTTATGTTTTATGATTTTGACGTATTCACAGTTTCCTTATATCTAAAAGACGATCAACAAAACATAATAAAACAAATCATGCAACATCTCATGCAAAAATTAACTTGCAAAATAATAATAAAAAAAATTGCCAGAGCACAGCATAACATAGTTGAAGAAAATGAGGTATGTGACGTAGAAAATATAGATTTAATCAAAAGTAGATAAGTTGGAAGAAATGAATTATTATAATTATACGGCATTTAGATTAGATGTTTCTGAAGGCGGTCCCCCATGCCCCATTTTTAAATGGGAATGGAGTTTTCATTGATCTTAAATCTAACCAAGGTTTGGAAGTTCAAATTGACAACTCATAAATAAACACAAGGATTAGTTTAGTCTTCAACACTTTTACTGTATTGTTTATATTACAGTGAGAAAAATTTTTTCTTAACGGTTTGAAGGGCCTTCTTTTGTCACTAAAAAAGGGGCCATGAGATCATAAAAGTTAAGAACCACAGATTTAGACAACATTGATATGATATTTGATATTCATTAATAAAGTTTCTTGTACAAGAAAATGAATGTTTAGCTTTAATGTACTTTTGAACTTAGAGAAAAGTTTAAACTAATGTGACTTCAAATCTAAACTTCTACAAATGAAACAACCAGAATGTATGAAATACTATGTAATAACAGTTTACATAGTAGCCAATACCATCACCCACAAACAAACAAGCGAAAGTGAACATAAACAAAGGTTTTGATGTGCCACACCTACAACTAACGATGAAATTCCCAAATAGATTCCGATTTATTGTGTTGATCAAGTTTCATCTTTTCTCTCATGTTGAAGCTGGTTCAAGTTGCCATGTTTTTCACACAGATATGGTTGTTGAAAAATGAAGTTTTTATATGAAAATATTATAGCACTCTACCAAAAGGCCCACCACACATACAATGAAAACACAAAGCAAATCGCAAATACAATCTCTTAATTAATAGATAAGGTATAGCATTTATTGAAGTAACTGTAGAACATATCGCTTTGAGTTTTGAATAGCACAACCTTAAATGTAGTAAGCCTTGTTTGATTCATATTGAATGTTCACACACTCACTCAATGTTACCCAAATGCTAGCAGTCTGAGGATAATTAAAAATTGTAAATAATAACATCCTAATAATATTGCCATTGTACTGTTGCGATGTGCGAGTGCTTCAGCGAATTAATTGTGCTGATGAACTGTTTTAGGCAAACTGATAAAAAGATTATTGACGCAATACATGAAATAATTATCAAAAGCATTATCTTAAATCATGATAGTTTGGCAATTAGTTGTTGAATGAAATTTAATTGCATATTAATCTGATGATGCAAGTTGCACTTAATTATTAATAATTATGCTAAGATGCAAATTATACTCCCAACTTTAATTCTCAACAATTTTTTCAAAAATTGCTCACCTGTTGAAGCAGAGACTAGAAAACTAGAAACAGCAGAGTCACAGTTCTTGTTGAGGTTATTCAACATATCAGGGTCTCTGTACAAACTGAAAAAAATGCACAGATATTCAGAATATAACTTGTATAGAAAACGATTTGAAAGCAATTCTTAAAATTAACAATATCATTAAAGTTCAGAATTTTGATAAGAATTAGGGTGTACATCCATGCCGAACAAGCATGGGTTTTCTCTACTGGAACAAAATGTATTCAGATAATCTCAGGTCTTTTAATAATGATTTATTTGCATACTGTATACCAGGAATAGGTTAGGAATTCAAATACTACAATCTTAGAACTCGAAAAGCATACCAATACAAGCAAGTTGCTCCTGCGAATAGTGAATGTGTCCATGATACCCAAACATTGTACCATCTCCAAATAACATCCCACCTATCAGATTTAGCCACAATATGTGGTAACAACGAAAAGTACCAAATAAGTATTCGGATGGAAGCAAATAGAACGCATGAAGACAAAAGATAAACTGCTTCAAGCATAGTTTTGAATATTCGTCTGAAACAGAATTTGTGTTAAGAAATCAGGTGTTAGCCCAGTTCTGCTTGCCAGTATAGTCCAAGGATTCCTCAAGTTTCCACTGAGTCCGAGAGTCTATATCACTGTATTAGTATGTAGGTTGTTTGAATATAATCAAATACCTATAGCAGTATTGTGGTATTTGCCACTGTTAATAAACATTTTTCATCATTTTCTTTGCCAGTGTAATTATGCTTGTTTTTATGTATATTTTTAGTTTATACAATTCAGACGATAAAAAATGAATTAAACAATTAGACAGAATTTTTTATTGGGGTGCGATCCATCTACTAGGTTGAAAACCACCGAAATACATCATTAGGAAATCTTTTTTTTTTTCTTGGAAAAACGAATGTTTTAGAATTAGAAAAAGTCAATAAAATTTTAAAACGTGATCAAAACAATATTTGCTTGTTATTACACATATCACTAGTGTTATACCCAATCTCAAATTACGTATTCCAGTTAATATTATGATTTTCATACAATAATCCCTATTAATTATAAAAACAATTCTTACGCATTTGCTTAGCCTTAAGCCATTTTTTGATAGATGTATATTTACAAACTCTCAAATACCTGAATAAAAACTTTAGTCTACCATGTTATATGAAATTATTTTTTATTTGCAAGTTCCATATCCAGATATCGTATATGCCAAATATCTGAATATGGTTGATTTGATTTTCGGCATGCAGGGATGCTGCTATCATGATAATTTTAATAAATCTCCCTCTCTTCTGTGCAATAATATTATCAAACATCAGTATTCAATTCACTAAAATATAATTCACGCCAACACTAAAATAATTTTACATAATCACGGATTAGAAAATCCATCAGCCGACATCAGCGATACCACAACCTAAAATATGCTGAAGACGTCGCCCAACCCATACTATATGCTTTCACCCAACGCCCAAGGTATTTCGAAAGGGTATTTTCGTTGTATTCTATGCGCCATGCACTACCTATCTCCCAAAATTGCTGCACAAATTCACAGAAATAAAATAAATGAACCAAAGTTTCGATATATATATCACAAAATGTACACTTTTATTTATTCTATACAAGGTTGGATCAATTGTAATTGGGGCATTTTCATTCTGTGTAATTGTAAATGTAATAAGGTAAATTTTTGGCTCAATTACACTTTCAATTACACCAGGGTTCACCAAACTACGGCGTCCTTTCATCTGGCCCACAATAACACGAAAAAGGGCGAAATATTTTTCCAAGGGGCGTTTTCCGAGAATCGCCTTCCTTTTTTATTTCGTAACATTAGCCAATCAGCAAGATGTGAAAACGTGACGTAACAATATGCATTTTCGCATCCGTTAAGACACTCGGACAGAAATTCAGTCGAGGTTGTAAACAAAACCTCATTTTGCGATTTCGAATGCTATTCGTTAGTTTTTAGTTGTGTTTCGGAAATTTCTATTGAACAACCTTGAACTTGCGAAATTTTGTGTCTAGTAGAGGGTTGATAATTATTCATAACTAATTAATTTTCATTTCAACGTTTTCTTGTGTTATTTTCCAACAGAACAACACCAAAACCCCTATTATAGCAAGAACGGAAATGCGCGTAGAAAGACGTAAACAATCTAACGCGCGCCGTTACGCGTGATAATGACCATTAATTCTACGTTATTTCACGTTTAAAAATTCTTTATAGTATACTTACACCAGGTATGGTGCAGTTGAAATCATATTTTTCAAAACATTACAGGGCCTGGGATAGAATGTATGACTGAAAATACATGATAAACCAATATAAGGGAGTCACGTCTTATCTGAGTCATAACAGAGATTTGACACGACTGATGGACGATTTTCAAATCAATGCTATTCACAGAACTGGCATTTTTGACATAGCTGGGGTTCCTTTTTCGTGAAATATATGACTCTACTATGAAACATTAACTGTAAAAGACCGATAATACCTTTTAGAGATGGACTGTACATGCATCATATATTGTACAACGATATGTCATCCGGCATAGTGGGGATGGCTTTTAAAGATTGATATTGATGGTCAATTAATGAACCATTTTTCATGTTTTTGTTATATAATTATTGACATTTCTATTGTTGTTCAATTAAACCAGGGGTTCTCAACCCGGGGTCCGCGAACCCCCAGGGGTTCACGAGAAGATTTCCAGGGGTACTTGGATGACAGTCGAGTTTGCGTGTGTTGCTTTCTTTTATTATCCTTTAACAAAGAAAGTAACTACAAGAGGAAAATATGTGCCAATTGAAACTCAGCGTACATTATCCCTGATCTTGCGTTGTTGTGATTGTGACGCAACAATGTGAAATGCATGGCTTGGCAGTCGTTGCAGCAAATTGTTAGTCAATATATCACAATTTAGTTTAGTGTCTGAATACTGGGGGTTCGCGTTGATTGTTTCATGACTCTGGGGGTTCGCGTTGATTGGTGCGTGACTCGAGGGGTACTTAACAGAGAAAAGGTTGAGAACCCCTGAATTAAACAGTCTTTTTCTCATATTTTTGTTATTAGATAACTGGTATTGCCATTTTCGGTCAATCAAATTATTGCCCATTCGCTCTGAACTATTAGTGGGATCAGTTTGTCTGTAATGGTTGCATCAATCATACACTAATACCAAATATTCAAATAAAACTGTTTACTAGTAGCATCGTGATGATCATCATTTGCTTTGTATTGTAGACACGATTCCTCAGATGTGAAATAATAAAAATTTTCTTTCAATTTACCTTTTTGTTTTAGTCAATTTCAAATATATATATGATGCATTCTAGTTCATGCAATCTTCAAACATTTACAGATTATTACAAACTTATGGATAATGTTGTGAATAAAAGTCCAAAATGCCTCTTGCCCTGATCCATCACATAGGCCTACATTACGTAGCCTACTACTTTTTCTCTTCAATAGTTGAATTTGGATGTTTTCATGAAGTATTTTTATTATTGGCAATAATGGAGATATAGAAGAAGTTATATCAATGAGTTGCATTTAATTATTTCTCACGTTGAGACACATCCTCACCACATTATAAATATATATATAGGCTATTTATGAATTTTTTCCATATAGGCCTATATATTCTGAATGTCTTGATATATATATATATATATTATACATAGGGTTACCATATTTTTGTGACTTCAAATCGGGACGCCTAGAAAGACAATGACCCCTTAGCTGTGATTTTATAACTTCACTTTTTCTGATTTTACTACATAGGCCTACATTTAAAGCTATCTCGGCTATTTTTATTGACCATATTGTTATCAAATTTTCATGCGCATATTCTCTGTCAAAATATCCGGTTCAGTTCGAAAAATAGGAAGGAATTGACGTTAACGATACCGGTACAAATAATTCGAATTTAGATTAGTTAGTTTTTGTTTTTACATGCGATACGTCTGCCATCAATGAGAATCAGCGGGAAACGAACGCATTCACCTTCAGTAAGTAGGCTAGCGCTGCGCTACACAGAAACAACAGTAAAGAGAACATGTTTGTGTAGTATGCTGGAAAAGCGGGACTTTTGGCTGACTTATGGGGACGGCGGGAACGATGAAAAGCGGGACTGTCCCGCCTAATGCGGGACGTATGGTAGGCCTAATTATACAGGACTAATTTTTATCGTCTGAAACCGATTGAAATTAGTTGAGTAATTTAGTTCTCAACTAATTATGCCTCATGTTTAGTTGACATCGTATCAATTTTCACCATATTATTTTAACCACTTTTGGTTACATTTTATTTAACACCTTATTAGAAACACACGTGTAAAACATTGAAGTTACTTAAGAATCCCCAATTTTGTTCTAGAAACTTGTAAAAATTATATCGTACTGGTTCAAATTTTGTCACTAGTCATCTTCCAGTGTGAATCGTAATCACATCAGCGCATATGGTGGGATCTGACCTCGATGACCGTATCGCTCCCTCCTGTTTATACCAAAACAATTTTATTGCTGTTGCTATTTCATTGACGACTGTAGGTGCAGAGATAGCCACCTAGTAGTACATGACGCAGAATTTCATGAAATTCCGTCTCTACAAATATATGAAGTCTACAAGAGTTTCTCGTCTTTTTGCTGACATTGAGACATGACTGTAAATTTTCAAGACAACATTCAAATTTCCTAAAGCAGATTTCAATGTATTGTGTAGTGTGTACAATGTGTGCACTGCAGTTAGCCGTAATAATACTATCATTTAGTGTGCAAAAAATTAGTATAAAGAGAATTTTTTTCTCCAAAGTTGCAATTTGCGTTATCTGCACTTAAACAAGAAACTCTTTTCCAATCATGTTGTAAATTGTTCATAGTGTTTTTCAAACAAGTGAACATTCCATCCGCACTTTCATCTGCATTCTAGAAGAAATCAATAATATAAGTAACTGTGCCATGTTCCAAGCTAAACCAAATATTTCTTTGGCCATTTGAGCCGGACCAAAGCGAAATTAAAAAGAATAATTGGAGGCTTGAAATACATAAACGGAGACGATTTAAGAACGGAACAATATCAAACACAGTATAACTATCGGGCAAAACGATGTTGGAAAAAATAAAGGACAATTATCATCTCAAAAAGGACAAGGACAAAAATCTCAAATAAAGGATTGCCCTTTGAAATAAAGGACGGTTGGCAACCCTACTCTCAATAGGCCCAAAATAATATTTGAAAACAATATTGCATTATTCCTTATCAAAAACGTAGGTCTGCGATGTTTCCCTCGTAATCTTTGCTTTTTTGAAATAATAGCGAAAACGCTATTAAAGCACATTTGAGTAGCGTTTATCATTTGGATGAGGTTTGAAGGTTAATATTAAAAGAAAACGATTACTGATTACATGTACTGCCTTTCTCGTATCGACCAAATTGATGACGTATCGTCCCGGCTTGCCGGGAGGGCTGCATAATATTGTGTTTAGATTCACTTCTGTTTTTACTGCGTTAAGTGTGATGTACTTTGGTTTACCCCTGATTTACTGTGTTAAGAGTTAAGTGTGTTTCAATTTTATCTGTTATGGAATTTTGGATTGTGCATCTTCCTATAATATACAACAACGATTAGCATCAACACTGTGTGCTTATTATCGTCTGAAGGAGCCCAGATTGGAGTCACATTCCATAATGCGTGTCAAAACAATAACGCGGGAATCGAACTTAAATATATAGGGCGATAGTCTTTATCCCCAACATCATCAGCATCTCTCTCTTCCTATATTTTGATGACCTCCGACGTGTAAAGACACGCAACCGCTTGGAAATTCAATTCAACAAGTTGGAAAAATCAATTCAACAACTGGAAAATCAACTTCATGATGGCAATTCAGGCATTCAACAATGAAGACAGCAGCCTTTCCAAGTAAATACCTTTTCATATTTATTCTCGAGACGTTTTCACGGACAAAGGATTCAAACGAACATCATATATTGTAATTTTACTGTAATGTGTAATTTTTATATAGGAATGCCAGATACACACTTTTGCGTTCGTCGCGTTCCGTCGCCGCTAGATTTTAGTGTTACGCATGTCAAGTACCAGACAGTCGCAACGCCTTAAACAAAAGCAAGATTCAGAAAGCAGACGCTCTGATTTAACCTCACTTAAAGCTCAACCACAAAGGATAAGTGTATCAATACAAACTACTAAAATTAGTCCACGCAAAACCACACAGTGCACAATGACATCTTCGCCTACAACTACAGAACATATCTCTTCTGAGAACGCTGCCGGGATCATCAAGTTCTTCTACCTCTTCAATAACTCCAGAGAATGCCAGTTCTGAGAACTCTACACCGCGCTCATCCAGTTTTTCCACCTCTTCAAATACGGAGATTGTTATGTTGCCTGATAACTATATAAAATTTTTGACCTCGAACAAACGCGAGCCTATTTGGGAGCACGCTGTCAGGCAATGGATTGATAATATTACTGCTTCATTCACGTATTTCGCAATCAGCGATCCTGATATTAAACTCAAATATGTAAGTCAGAGTTTTACGCCAGACCAGTATGCTAGAATGGAGGAGTTTATGCCAGATCGAGACACTAAAATAACTAAGGATGATTATGATAACTTTATTGACGCTATCAAACAAATTTTCGAGTTGAATTTCATCGACCAAATCGAAGCGTTAGGCCCTAAATGCAAGAATATGACACCTACACAAATATACAGCCTAATTTGTCGTACACTAGATTTTCACGCTTCAAAAATCCCGATTCCGGAGCAAATATTACGGTTTTATTTTGTTCAACTTGTACCAGAACCAGTGGCGATTTTCGTAAGGCGACTTTTTACAAAAAGTGGAACAAAACGCTCCATGAGTCAAATTGTAGACATGGCAGAAACATTCTGGGATACAAATTCCGCATCAGGCGTTACTACTAATTCTAAAACAACACCACAATCTGACACAAGAGCTTATTCAGAGTTGTTAGCAGAGATGAAACAGCTTAAAACCCAGTTAGACAAGGTTACACAGGAAAAACAGCAAACCTACCGCTCAAATTACAACCGTCAGCAGAGAGGCAATGATTACCAGGACAGACCACCTCAGAGATACAACAATTTGAGAGGACCGCCTAGACGCGATCGCCAATATCGTGGTCCACCCCCGGAATTTCACGGTCCGCCTTTTCGACACAATAATGGACCGCCAATGAACATTTCTCAACAAAACACGGATCCCAATCTTTGTTACCACCACGCGACTTTTGGTGACAAAGCTTACAAATGCAAAGGTGAAGGATGTGCCATGGCTCCTCAAAATTTTCACTAAGATCGGGTCAATGTTGTCGAAAACCCGAAAGAATCTGTGCAACATCAAACTCAGCATGGCAACAACCAACTTCTCTTATGTACATAGTTGATGAATCGAGTCGACGTCGATTTCTTATCGATTCTGGGTCATTTCTTTCAATTATTCCAGCTGATTTTATACCTATAAAGAAACCACTTAGTCATTCCCTTTATGCCATCAATGGTACGAAGATACCATGGTATGGACTCGTTTGTTAACCCTTGATCTTGGAGATGGCCTTACCTACAACTTTGAATTTCAAATCGCGAAAGTGCGAACCCCTATCATTGGCATTGATTTCCTGACCAAATACAACTTATTACTCGATGTGGGTTCAGCTACATTGAAAAATCCACGCTCTCAACACTACATTAAAGGCAGAAGAACTTTTATGCCGACAATTGCTGCTTCATTTATTTCACCTAGCCATGATAGTCGTGTTACAAACTTACTACGGAAATATGAAGATATTACTATTCTTAAACATACATCTGTTCGCTTCAAACACAATACAGTACATTGAATACAAACAAATGGACAAATTATTTCAGCCAAACCAAGAAGAGTGCCCTTTCACTTACAAGCTGCTGTGGAACAAGAAATTAAAACTTTATTAGCCTTAGGAGATATAATTCCATGTAATTCCGTTTATAATTCTCCAGTTACCATCGTTCCAAAGCGTGGTTCTAATGCTATCAGGCTGTGCCTCGATTTTCGACTTTTGAATTCAATCACGATCAAGGAAAAACACCCCGTGCCACATTTGTACGATTTTGTCAATAAATTGCACGGCTGTCGACATTTCACTACACTTGATCTCACAAAAGCTTATAATCATATTCCTATCTTGGAATCGGATCAACCAAAAACAGCCTTTTCCTGCAACAATAAGATGTACATGTTTAAAACTCTTTGTTTCGGGCTAGCATCTGCCCCAGCAACGTTCAATTATTTCATGACCGAAGTTTTAGCGAACATCGACAATATATTTGTATTCTTCGACGATATTCTCATTGCAACCAAAACAGAGGAAGAACATTTCAGAACATTAGATCAAGTTCTAGAACGCTTACACAATTATGGACTTACAATAAATCCAGATAAATGCCATTTCAACAAATCAGAAATTAAATTCTTGGGCCATCATGTTAGTCCCGAAGGAATACAACCGTTAGCTGACAAGGTGGAAGTATTGCAAAAATATCCTCAACCGAACACATTGAAAGAATTAAGATCTTTCATTGGTCTTTGTACATATTATATTCGTTTTGTAAAGAACTTTGCTGCCATAAATGAGATGACAGTTGGGAAGCCTAGTAAACGTTCTCGAATCAAATGGAATGATGAATCTTTGAAAGCTTTTGATGACATCAAACATGCTTTAGCCAATGCTACGCTGTTGGTTCATCCACATCATCAAGTACCCATTTCTTTAATTACTGATGGATCTGACATTGGAATATCAGGTGTTTTGCAAATGTTTGAAAATAATCAATGAAGACCTCTGGTTCTACTTTCGGCAAGGAACTTTTGGCTATTTTTGAATCTATCAAATATTTTTGGCATGAATTGACATGAAGAAAATTATAATTAATCTCAGACTCGAAAAGCCTGGTACAGGCTATCCAAAGTCCGAAAGAGCGATTAATCCAACGGGAGGCCCGTCAGCTTGAATACATATCAACTTTCGATTTCACAGTAAAACACATTGCCGGTGCATTGAATATCGCAGCGGACACATTGAGCCGAATTGAAATTCACCCCGGTGACCCCGCAGAGCATGGTGAAATAAATGCTATTGTACCTCAACAGGAAATTATCCCGTTAACTGACATCTATAACGCACAACAAAATGACCACGAGCTAAAGCAACTTCTAACGAACGCAAGCAAGCATTCTCTACAGTTAGTACAATTTCCATTCTCAGGATTGGCGGGAAACATTATTTGTGACGTCAGCCTCGCTGGCAAACCTCGAACATATATTCCAACTTCATTACGATATCGCATTATCAACCTAACTCATAATTTGTGTCATCCAGGAATATCAGGAACTCAACAACTTATAAAAGACAGGTATGTCTGGCCGAATATGAGTAAAGACATCCGTAAGTTTGTTCGTGAGTGCATACGATGCCAGAAAGCAAAAGTTCAACGACACATACGCACAGAATTGAAAAACATCAAAGTTCCAGATGAACGTTTTAGCACTATCAACGTAGATTTACTTGGACCACTCCCTCAATCTCATGGTTATGTTTATTTGCTTATGATAATTGACAGATATACAAGATATCCAATTTGTGTTCCATTGAAGGACAGTTTAACTAATACAATCGTACACGCTTTCACTAATAATTATATTAGCCATTTTGGTGCTCCTAGTATCGTTATTACAGATAATGGACCGCAATTTACATCAACAACTTGGAAAGATTTCATTAGCTTCTTGGTTCAAAACATATATTGACAGCGCCATATCGTCCTCAAGAAAATTCTTTAGTTGAGCGTCCTAATCGAACTGTTAAAGCTTCTATTAGAGCTTGTGAACACCCGTCTGACTGGTTTCCGAATTTGGGTTTTGTATTACTTGGTATTCGATCAGTTGTTAAAGAAGATTTGGGTTTCAGTACTGCTGAGTTAGCTTACGGATCAACATTACGCCTTCCAGGACAGTTTGTGGAACCGCAACCAGACGCGACAAATACTGACCCTCATACATATGTAAATAAACTTGAGAAGTTTTTCAGAAATCTCTGTTCAAATCCAACACGCAAACAGCATCCAAAACTTATGTACCAAAGGACTTGAGAAATTGTAGCCATGTTTTTATCAAAATCAGTTGATCAAGAAAAGGACTGGAGAACTTCTATGAAGGACCCTTCCAGGTCTTAAAACGTGGAAGTAAGCATTTTATCGTCGACCGGAACTCAAATGTTGAATGTTCAATTGACAACTTAAAAGTTGCACACCTACCAACTTCTGACCTATTGCATGCAAATATTGAGGATAGGAATCTTGGACCCAATTCAAATGAACGACCGGCGAGCGATGTCACGGTTTCGCGCCCGCGGACATTCAATTTCAATATTTCAAATAATAATACGATATCCGATACAAGCACGAAACGACCAAATTGCGATGCAATAATTCATTTTACAGATTCAGCGCATCGACTGGGGCCGTCTCCGGAAATATCAAATCAGCAACAATCAAATCGGCCGCGAAGGCTGGGAAAACTCCCACGCCATTTAAGCAAAGATTTTATTCTATCAAGCGAATTTCAGATGGATATCTGATGACCATATTTCTCTACACATTACTTTGCTTTGTCATGCTTTGTATGAGAACGCAAGCCGTTGAGGGACCACTGAAATTATGTCACAAATCGTTACATGGACAGACTTACGACATACGCAAACCAGCTATTTGTAGTCGACACAAACGTCATACAATAAAGAATTGTTCAGCAAACATCTACGAGACACCTACCCTTCTTACAAATGTTGATACCAAGATTTGTAAACGTACAACGACCTACTGGCGAACCATTTCATGGCTGTTCTTCGTCAAGCGAAACCAAAAAAAATAAAAAACGTTCAAATACCTCAGACAATGCGCACCCAATTCTGTTTTTTTTCCGGAAAGGTGGGTTTACATTTTTTGGAATGTTGAAGATACGAAAGCTTGTAGAGCTCGCAACTTTCCGAAATTCAACGCTACCGAACTCTTGTTATATTACAATGCATCGGACAATCTTACCGATTGGAAATACCGATCATTGGCCAAAGCCTTACCTTCGAACTTGCTCTCAACTAAATCTTGCTTTGAATCAAACGAAGCCAATTGTGTATACAATCCTCAGTTAACCATGATACAATGGCTTGGTTTTAAACGTAAATAACAACTGTATGGTGGCGCATCGTTGTCACGCTTAAAATTGAAAAAAAATAAAATGAAAAAAAAATAAAAAACTTAAAATAAAAGTAAAATAAAAAAATAGTTGTGAAAAAACATAAAAAAAAATGAAAATAAAATGCAAAAAAAAAATTAAAAATAAAAATGAAAATAAGATAAAAACGAAGTTATAAAAAAAAAAGAAATTAAAAAAAAAAATACACGTGGCCCATCGTTGTCACGCGTTTTTATTTTGAGAAAATTTGCTTCGGCTTGGGACCAACGTTGTCATGCATAATCCTACGCGCACAAACGGTGTTTACTGGGTTTCTAACTCACTGATTTTCTTGAGCAATATTCAATAAATTCAAAACGAAAATGTTCTATAAATTCTCCATGCTACAAGTTCAACTAGAAGTAATATATTTATAATAATGATAAGAGAATATAGAATTGAGTACGAAAATTCGGGAAATTTGTTTTTACGTGTAAAAGGTAATTGAATTGGAGAATGCTGCTCAGCTGTCCGGACACTCTTGCGATACCGGTACCGTCTGACCGTACCTGTACCCATGCAATCACTCATGAAACGAATGGGAGATACGGATTGTCTGGCTAGTAGATTATAGTGCCTTGAACCTAACTTCAAAATAAATTTTTGGGGATAAATAAATTATAAGTTAGATGTTGTTATAGACAGATAGACTATCTACTACCATTCAAAACGAAAATGTTCTATAAATTCTCCATGCTACAAGTTCAACTAGAAGTAATATATTTATAATAATGATAAGAGAATATAGAATTGAGTACGAAAATTCGGGAAATTTGTTTTTACGTGTAAAAGGTAATTGAATTGGAGAATGCTGCTCAGCTGTCCGGACACTCTTACCGGTACCGTCTGACCGTACCTGTACCCATGCAATCACTCATGAAACGAATGGGAGATACGGATTGTCTGGCTAGTAGAATATAGTGCCTTGAACCTAACTTCAAAATAAATTTTTGGGGATAAATAAATTATAAGTTAGATGTTGTTATAGACAGATAGACTATCTACTACCATGCGTGAGACTAAATAAATTCAAGTACCGTGATAGTTGAATGTTTGAACATCAATATTCAAATTAACCAACAAACTCACCATTGTGTTACATGTCTGCATGTCTGATGTGATAATTTTAAGTAGACAACAAACAGGCTTGAGGCGGCCATCGTTGTCAACCTTTGTATTTTTTTTTTATTCACGTTTTTTTTTTCTTAATTTTTTTTTTTTATAATTTCGATTTTATTTTATTTTCGTTTTTAATTTTTTCTTTGCAATTTATTTAATTTTTTTTTTTTTTTCATTTTTTTTTTTAATGTTTTTTCACAACTATTTTTTCATTTTAAGTTTTTTATTTTATTTTATTTTTTCAATTTTAAGCGTGACAACGATGGGCCACCATACAACTGCGAAGACATTGTCAGATTACGTCATAAAGGCGTGGCCGCTATTTGGCCTCATTTACGCTTTATTTGCTGTACCCCTGTTTTATCGAAGCTTGCCAAACTGCCGAATGTCCGTTCGCCGTGCATTAACAAATGGATTGCTGCAACCAATACAACGACTTCTCAGCATACCACGACAACCCGTAGCGGTGTATCTCGCAATGTATCCCCTAGTTATTAATCTTCTTGTATTCTATCACTTTATTAGTCTTGTATTTTATTACTTTTTCTCTTATTATTATCCATTATAAAACATTAAAACACTTTACTATAAGAATTTAAATATAACAACAACAAAAACCATACAAATAAAAAAATTGTGTAGTGTCAGTTTTTTTTTCTGTGTATTTACTTATAATTCTTGTTTTTTAGATATCATGAGTTCTTTCACTACATACAGAATTTGATTTAGGTTCATTTTCGGGGATTCAATGGTTCAATAATCTGTCAAATTACTCATTATTCAATTTACAGAATTTTTTTCTTGTTATTTTGTTAACGCCTATTTTACAATCTTGAACACCAAACCAATTTCGGTGGAGTTCTCAAGTACTAAATCAGCCATTTGTTTCTTCTCAGGCCCTTCCTTTAAACATCAAAGCCGTTTTACATTCTTTTAGGTCCCTTCAAGTATTGTCGACATTTTGTTTACTATTGCGTTATAATTCCATTTTAAAATGATAAGTATTTCTAAGCAACATAGAGAGAGACCCTTTGAATTTTTTTCTCGTATTTTGTTTTCTCTCGTAAACGGCGTATATTCTCTCGTATACTTTAGCCATTACTCATCATATCGTACCAATATCTTTTATTAATCCGTGTTATTTTGTTTTCTTTCACTTTATCTCTCGGCGGCCGGACTCCAAAATTAAAAAAATTACCAAGTTAATTTTTTTTACTGTCGAGGGGGAATTGTGTAGCGAATGTGCATTGTGTAACTATGGATTATAATGTATTTAACCCTTTCATTTTAATAGAGTGTTCCATTTCACACAATAGGTCATTTTATTGTCGCAACACTGATTACTGATTACATGTACTGCCTTTCTCGTATCGACCAAATTGATGACGTATCGTCCCGGCTTGCCGAGAGGGCTGCATAATATTGTGTTTAGATTCACTTCTGTTTTTGCGTTAAGTGTGATGTGTTTTGGTTTACTCCTGATTTGCTGTGTTAAAAGTTAAGTGTGTTTCAATTTTATCTGTTTTGGAATTTTGGATTGTGCATGTTCCTATAATATACAACAACGATTAGCATCAACACTGTGTGCTTATTACCGTCTGAAGGAGTCCAGATTGGAGTCACAATCCATAACGCGTGTCAAAACAATAACGCGGGAATCGAACTTAAATATATAGGGCGATAGTCTTTATCCCCAACATCATCAGCATCTCTCTCTCCATATACATTCTACTAAATATATTCTTTCTTTAGTTCAATACATAATGGTATTTATTCACAATTTATTCTGTAGTTATTCAAAATTTAACGATAATATGATGTTATACTAAATAGAATCAAATATTCGAGTCGAAACATTGTGATTCAAAAATAAAATATTCCGAACTTCATCTCGACCATAGAAGCACTTCTGTATCGTATCTGCAATCTTGTAACGAACACAAAACGCTACTGTCTTAGTCGAAACAAATTGACATTCTCGATATGGTTACTGTATATGTAAAACCCATTATATTATGAATGAAGCAAATGAATATATTTGATAAAGTAGTGTAAAATTATACGCTACCAAAAAGCCCCCGATCGGCTATCCCAGTAAAAGTTATTGGTCGGCTATAGTTACGAGCTATATGTACCGTCTAGGAAAGAATCAGTTTCAAATACTATTGCGTTTTTAGACAACTTAGACTAGAGCAGCCATGTCAAACCCGAATGTCTTCTGGTCAGTTATGGGGCCGCAAAATATATTCCAGTTTTGCCGCGAGCGAGTGGTTTCAAGCAGTAATAAGATATAACCAGCATAAAAGTTTATTTATCCAGCTGTAGTGAAACCTGATTTTGAATGCCATTTTCATCCTTTTATTATCGACTGGAAACTTTGATGCTGTCAAACGTAATTCGTCAGTCACATTTGACAATTTCATAAAGAGAAGAAATATTTAAACAAATGTGCCAAACTAACGTTAGTCGTTGAGTTAAAGGTTTAACTATGTATGTTCAATGATCATATATACATATGCTCATTGGTATGTCTGAGGAAGGCTGACCTTGGTCATTATATACTTACCTCACGGCCAGACCAACCAACGTAACATACCTGGTCAGACCGGTCAGACGAAACGTTACAGAAATATATTTTTGTGTTTTAGTGTGCAGCAAGACTATGGAACCCCCTAGAATAGTTATCTTCACTCTTGATACATCATTTTTGTATTATATACATACGGATCCACCGGCTCAAAAGCATGGAAGACGGAGAAGAAGTCAGTCTGGTAGAAACCCAATCGACTTCAAAAATGTGGCTCCTTATGTCTAAGTGAAAAGGGGGGCTGCAAAACTTTGAATTATCACGTCACTGTTGGAATTTTGCTTATTGGACAATGGTACATAAATAAACCAGAGCCATTATGTTATATAATGGCTATGAATAAATAAAGAAGTCGGTATTCAGAAAAAAATCTGCACAGTGTGATCAGATCCATTGAGGTACGATTAATTCCGTTTGGTATTGGAATTCATTTGGCAAAGAAAATAAAAAAAAGATTAAATCACATCAATGACATTGAAACATTGTTTAATATCATTGATCACATGCAACCATTGACGTTGACCATTGATATGTATAAATAATGACATAAAAAAAGTCTCTGACGCGTTTTCATCGCTCTTATTTTTTATATTTCCAGAAGAGGCGCTGGTGAGGTTCTCCCGTACCGAAAAATGTTTCTTTGGGCGTCTCGCACTCTCGTCTGATTTATTCTAGTTCGTTCCGATACCGGTAATACGTTTTACATAGACAGGAAATAGGAAAATCCTATTGGCATGATAGATATTCAAATTTTCTGTCTAATCTTTATAAAAAAAAATGTTCCATGCTAATATAAAATATATCTAATTATTTTCACTATGATGACATTCGGGACAACATTCAACTGATTGCTGGTATGGAAAAGGCTAATGTGAAATACGGTATGACTGACTGTATGATGTAATCTTTGTATGGGTATTGTATATACATATACACAAATATAACAATTTAAATTTGATTTATAAATCATAAAATTGAATAAGTTTTGTTAGATGGTCAGTAAAACATACCATCTCACTTGTATAATGTAACTACTCTTCAGTCTTTGCTTACCCCTAAGATTTTAGTCATTCATTCGTACTTTCCGTATATCTGTATATGCACCTGTTTGTATCTTTGACATCTTGAAAAACTAACAAAATGAGTGAAAAAAGTAAACAAAATGGTAATAAAAATAAAAAACTCCACCCCCTACCCATTGGGATGTTATTTTTCTGGTAATTTAAACTTTAATATTTTCCATATTTAGTCATTTGAATTAGTTGTAAATAATTTTTGTTATCTGATATTGTTTGTTTGTCAACGTTCCCAACTAGCATGATCATCAAGGAGTTTCGTATCTTACTTCCAATCAGTGTTGAAGAATATCAAGTTGGTCAACTCTGGTCCGTTGCCGAGGCCAGTAAAAATGAAACGGGAGGCGGCGAGGGTATAGAAGTTTTAAAAAATGAAGCTTATGAGGAAAATGGAGTATCTGGGCAATATACACATAAAGTATATCATTTGGCATCAAGACTTCCTTCTTTTTTAAGCAAAGTATTGCCAAAAGGATCACTAGAGATTCATGAAAATGCATGGAATGCATATCCTTACTGCAAGACTGTTGTTACTAACCCTGGGTATATGAAAGAAGGTTTTGAATTATCAATTGAATCATGGCACAAACCAGATTTTGGTGAAGAAGAAAATGTTCATAATTTGCCACCTGATCTTCTTAAAAATAGGGATGTTATAAAAATTGATATTGCGGATGATCTTATTAAAAGGGCAGACTATAAAGAGGATCAGGATCCTACTTTATTCAAGCCTAATGTTCAAGGTAGAGGTCCCCTTACAAAGGATTGGATTAAGCAACTGAAATCACAAGAACATGGACAGCAGAAAGCGGATGGGAGGTGTAAAATGCCACATATGTGTGCATATAAGCTTGTGAGATGTAATTTCAAGTGGTTTGGCTTGCAGAATATAGTTGAAAATTTTGTTCACAAACAGGAAAGAAGAATCTTTACAAATTTCAACAGACAAGTCTATTGTTGGATGGATAACTGGCTTGGTCTTACTATGGAAGATATTCGGAGAATAGAAGAGCAAACGCAAAAAGATTTGAAAGAAATGCGTGCTGAAGGATGCATTCGGGGCACAATGAGTGATGAGTAAAGAGTGTTGTAAATAAGTTTTTCAGCATAAAAAGCATTTCAAAATTTTTATATTGTTCAACGAAATCTGAACGTTTATCAGTATTTTCAACATTTGATATATTTACCATCTTACGCTGTCTTGTCTTTGTTTAGTTAAATACTAATGCTCTAATATTAATATAGTCGAGTAATCATTTTTCAAAACTTAATATTTAACTACTATTCCTATGTATATTGACACTATCAAATTTCTGTACTTCAAAATATCTGGTTATGGCATGTTGGGAACTAGGTTGACACTAGGGTGTCTGATTTGGGTCTGCTATTTTGAATTGTTTTCAAAATTGTAAACTCAGGTTTTTGCTGAATTCATTTTCTTTCAAAGTGAGGCTTTTGGTAACTAATTATATAAGGAAAAATAATGAAAATGCATTATTACCTTCAACGAGTGCATTTTGGACCTTATTTTATCGCTCAAAAATAATTTGAAATGCTTTAGAAAATTTTGAATGAACACATAAATACAAAGCACCAAACATGTTATTCCTGTTTAAATCCTTCCCAACTTGTAGAGTTTCAGCACCAGCCCAATCCAATATTATTCTTTATCTAAAATATGCGCCCTCTAGTTACGACAACATACATTGGTTCTTGGTGCCGAACCTTCACAAACAAATTTTCGAATGTTTGGTGGGATTTGAAGTCAAGCAGGTAGTATAACCTTATATTGTACTTAAAACTGCGGTCTCGGGTTTCAAGAAAACCCCCCAAAAAAACTGGGTTTTCGGATCCGGGTAAACATGTGGCGGGCACCCTAGTTAACACATCATATTTCTGAAAAAGAGATATGTTGGTTAGCTTATTTTAAATTACACTCAAAGCATGCAAAGTAAACATAATGTCTCATTGAACATATCAGACCTTTAATTTTACTGACTAATAACAAATAATAATGTTAAATATTTGCTAAAATGTAGTTTTAAAAGATTGAAATCAATACCAAAATAGGTAATCTTAGTTATCTACCTTTTTTTTTGCCTTTTAATCAAGACACTTTTATTTCTGGTGTGGGCATATTTCATCCACTTTTTGTAGCTAGTTTACTTGGAAACAAATTTAATTTTTTGTTCCAGAATAATGAAGCTCACTCCATGATAGTACTAGACAGATATTACTAAATAGTACTAGTAAGTACTATCTGTACTAGACTTCGTTAAAATAGGAGTTCGTTGCTATTTCCTTTAAACTTCTCTTCTCTTGTATAAAAGTGAGTGGCACATTTGATTTCCACTGTTTTGATGGAAAATTTATGTCTGCATGTATTGTAAGTAATTGGTGGGACGCTATTGTACCTTCATTCCTTTTTCTGTAATGACTTTTATCTTAGGAAGATTCTATGCATTATATATATTGTAACCTAGGTAATGATTAATTTTAACACAGCATACTGATAGCACATCTCACTTTTGGAATACTTTTGTATTACAGCAATCTAATGCACGTGTCTATAGTTGGTATGAATGCAATTTAGTCAATTATTGACGTATTCTTATTTCATTCCTTACCAGCCTATTTTCTTCAAATTACATATCCTATAAATTTAGACAATTGTTTGATCTATCATCGAAATTTTTTAAAGCTACTGGTCAAAGAAATTCAGACATCAACTCCAATTCACAGGGTGACTAAAAAACGGAACTCATACTATAATATTGTTCTGAATGGACTGGGTTCCGTTTTTTTGGATGACCCAATAATATAGTGAGGTTAGATATGTTTGAGGTTTAAGTAGCATTCAGTTATTACAAATTACAATCTTAATTATTCCATCAGTAAGCTGTTAAATATAAGATGTTTAATATTGTCAGACTAGCTGTGTTAAGAATCGTAATCCAAGCGATTAATCAGCACATTAGCTAGGCTAATCCAACTCATCAATATGTTGTTATATTTCAATCATTAATTAATATCTAAGATCGCTTTGTTTTATTGATGTTATTGCAACTTGATTTCACTAGATATTGGATGTTTTTTCTTGGTCATTGCGATAGTATGTTGTTACATTTTGTCATTATGCAATTGAATATTATGAAAAGGCCTACTCTTTTTATGATTTCATTAATCTTGATTCACTTGTGCCACCTGGTATTTTTTAAACGGTACATTGCTGTACAAATGTGCTAATATGTCTGGAATGTAGATAATATTTTACGCCTTGTATTGGGATCATTTTTTGATCTGGGGGTTTAGTTCTTCAAATTTTGAGAATCATGTCTAATCATCATTATTATTAAGGCTATTAATTGTAGTCAAATTCATCTGAAATGTTACTGAACTTAGTATTGCTTTACCTTACAATATATTTATTTGTATTTGCCTCATAAATTTATAGAAGTCTCAAATATTCTATTCCAATCTAGCTAGAAATACAGATTTTAATAGGAAGAAAATGTGCTTAATTTTTGAGTTTTCCTGCCCTGTGACATTTTGTTCTATCAAGTGCTTTTCATCACTTACTATTTGAATCAATTTTTACCTGTTATTGATGATATTGCTGTATTTTTTTCAATACCCAGAACATTACTATTTGTTCGGGGAAAAAGTGATAAGACTAATTTTATCTGATATTGTGCATTTTTGAAGTCATTTTCACATGGAATGCTTAAAATAACCTGCATAACATTAGCATTGATTTTTTGTTACTACATCTTGTGTAAATAATTTCTTTAGACTGCTATCTGCTTTCGATTTACCAATAGTTATGAGTTATTCTGATGGATCAATATCTTTGTTCACACGTTGTATTTTTCAGTTGACAATGCCAAAGCTGACTTTATTGATTGTAAACACAATTTCTATTGATTATTTATTGTTCTCATTTGCAGATTTGATTTAACCCAGTGTATATATTCAACTGTTCAATAACTATAAGTAGAAGCAATCTTAAGCCGTACAACAAATATGATCATCAAGGAGTTTCGTATCATACTTCCTATGACAGTTGAGGAATATCAAGTTGGTCAACTCTGGTCTGTTGCCGAAGCGAGTAAAAATGAAACTGGGGGTGGCGAGGGAGTAGATGTACTAGAAAATAGACCTTACACAGAAGGTGATACAAGTGGACAGTTTACTCATAAAGTCTTTCATCTGGCATCGAGAGTCCCTTCCTTTTTAAGGCATATAGCGCCAAAAGGTTCACTCGAATTTCATGAAAAAGCATGGAATGCATATCCTTACTGCAAAACTGTTATAACGAATCCTGACTACATGAAAAAGGATTTTGAGTTGTCAATTGAGTCTTGGCACAAGCCAGATTTTGGTGATGAAGAAAATGTTCATGGATTACCACCAAATTTGCTTGCTAAGAGAGAAGTCATAAGAATTGATATTGCGAATGATGAAGTGAATAGCTCTGATTATAAAGAAGACCAAGATCCCAAATTATTCAAACCTTCTGCCGATGGCCGAGGACCTCTTACTAGTGATTGGATTCAACGTTTAAAATCTCAAGAAAATGGTCAACAGCGAATGGATAGCAGCAGTTGCAAAATGCCTCATATGTGTGCCTATAAACTTGTAAGATGCAATTTTAAATGGTTTGGCTTACAAAATATGGTGGAGAAATTTGTTCACAGGCAAGAGAGAAGAGTATTCACGAATTTTCATCGCCAAGTTTACTGTTGGATGAATAATTGGCTCACTCTCACCATGGAAGATATTCGCAGGATAGAAGATGAAACTCAGAAAGATTTGAAAGAAATGAGAAGTAAAGGAAGTATCAAAGGCACAAAAGTTAATGAGTGATGACTTATTAAGTCATTGTGATATTTCGTTTACAAGCAGACTATCCTAGAAAAAATTAATCTCAAAAAATTATCTATCACATCGTCGCTAATTTAAATGAATAATGCTTTCTCATTAGCATACATATACTTTGTATTATTATTGTTTGTCTACTCATGTTCATGTGGCTGTTGTTATTTCTGGTGAATCAAGCCTGTAATCCATGAGCCTTGATGGCTCCATAACTCAATATTTTCAGAATTCAGGAAGCATTCGGCCCCAAACTCTTCTTCCTGTAAAAAAGTAACCACAAGGAATTCTTTTGGGTTTGATGAACTTTGAAATAATGCACTATTGTCAAAGTGAAAAATGGTGTTATCTTTGGTTTTCATCTTTCAATTTGATTTTTGAATCAACAACTTATGCATTATTCCAAATATCAACTAATGACATGAAATCTACGATGTATTTACTGATCTTTTTTCCATGATTACGTTACGTACTTCTAACGAATTCGTCTTCGTACAAATTCTATATCAGCCCAAAGATTTCATAGGTGTTTGGGTACAGGGAAGGTAAGCCTCAATTGCACCTGACTCCTTATAATTATAATTTTATAACTCACTCATTTTCTTACATGATGGTTACATCCTTATAAATTTGGTAATACTTTAATTTTTTTTATTCTGTTTCCATCTCATTGGGAACTGTCTATAGTTAGGAATCTCATACAACAGTGACATGAACAAGTTATCACTCAATAATTGAGTACTGTGAGCAATATATGCTTATTGTGAAACTTTTAATTAATGCATCTGTAGAATAGATTCTACCAACATTGGCAGAAAATGTTGTATGCTATTCAGTGCAATAATGTGCTGCAAAATTTTTACTATGATTGTCTTGAGTTCAAATATCTCTATAGAAACCATTCCTGCATTCCTATATTCTGTGTGGTTCCTAATGGTTAGCTTTCATTATATATTTAGCTGCAGTGTTTTATTTGATCATATCAATCGAACTAAAATAATCTTAAACTGAAATTTAGGACCCGTTTATGATTTGATTTCTCTAATTTCTAGACATTTTCTGCGATTTGTTTTTAGATTATTTTTTATTGATACTTATTAGGCTTTGTATGTATATATAAATATATTAGGCAATTATTGAAGCTTAAATCAATATAGATTTTTTGTGAGGCAGATGAATGCATAACTTTCGTTCATTTTATTTGCCTGATTTCTTCACATCAATATTCACCTCTTGCTTTTTGGCAAAAAAATTAGCTTGCTATTCGTCATTTATGAAAATTGATCTTTCCTATAGAGCAAACTGCATCATAATAACCTAGGTTTTTTGCGTCATTTATGCAGGGTTGTTAGCTTATGTATGCTTCTCATCATTAATTGATGTTGCTCCATAATGGTGTTTCATTAATAAAGCTACCGTGGGTGTATACTAATTGAAACTAGAGATGTCCAAAAAATAGGATTCAAAAATTATATTTTTGGTTTACTTTGTCACATTTACAGCTGGCTTATATCATTTTCTCGCTGAATTACTAGAATTATGCTGGAACATAGTGTTTCTATCCTACCTGTCAGGACAAACATTCTTGATCATGGATTCATAGTATAACCCTTTCTGTCTATGAAGAAAGCATAAATAATTAGCTAAATTTGGGTGATGTTGAACCTTATGCATGGCCTGAAATATTGATAACTATTTAACAATTTGAAAAGTTCCAGAACTAGATATATTTATTAATTACTACGCAATTCTATGTTATAATTCCTTAGAGCTTTTGGCTATTTAATTGTCGTACATAACTTCACTCAGATATCATTCTTCTTTATATCTGACCGAGTTCGCATGATATTTCGCACAAATTTCCTCAATGAAAATTTTTGCACTTCTAATTTACTTTTGGAGATTTCTCTTACTATAAGAGATGCTCTTTTGCTTCGAAGGTATATAGAGTAATAACATGGTGCCATTTAATAACAAGTACCTGTGTGTGATGATTAAAATGAATATTTCAACTTATGTGGATAGGGAAGTCTCTGGTTGCAACAAATTATTTTTCTTCTTATTTCTTGTGTTATATTCATAGCATCGATTAGCCAAGGTTGATTTATATTCTACTCCAATTATATCAATCCTTCGTTTATTTATTGTTTGTATTATAAAATGTGTGGTTGCTTCTTCATTAAATTATAAGTGACTCATATAGTACTGTAGAAGCTCCTTTTTCAGTGCTGCTATAGCGTGAGATCTACCCCAAGCTGGACTACCATTCATCCCTAATGAATAACCCATAATTTGATACATTCAATTTGGCAATGAACATCTAATTTGTATTACAAATCCTGGGTATCACTTGGAATACCGGTAGGTAATTAAACATTCTAATTACACTTTAACGAAAGACAAATTAAAAAAGTTATCTTTCATAGATGTATTCTCCATGCATGCCTCTTGACTTGGCACATGAAAGACCATAGACCTGGGTGGGCTACATATGACGTTAGACACCATGCTATAGTAGCACCTTTTTTTTCTCGTAATTCTTGTTGTATGAGAAATACTAGGCTAATAAATTATTGAGATATTACTAATTTACAAGCCAATTTGTTCAGCATGTGGTCCAGGCTTGTAATGATAATACAATTGTGATTCCCTTATTTTGCATTATTTACCAGACTGCTATATAATTACCTGTTGTAATGATACTACTGTATGTGCTCTCATTCATTGATTAGAATATGAATCCAACAGTAGCCCTTGGTAATTTAATGTGTGCCAAAATTTTGACTAGAAAATTCATTCTTGCTTAAATGCAATGACTCATTAATCTATAGTGATACTTCAACATGTTACCATTAGAAGGTTGTGACTAATTCGATATAAAAATTATATAAAATTAACATTGTGTTCCCAAATGGATAACATGAAATCCAACGGATACTTTTCAGGCTATTTCAGCTTGGTGAAATATCTATCACATAGACTTGATATCAAATGGATAGTTAGTAGGCCTATGATATAAACAAGAAACATAGGTTGCTTGCTTTACATTTTGCTAAAGACCCATTCGATTGAGATGAATAGCACGCACAAATTTCCAAGAAAGAAATCAGCAGTGTAAATGTGATTAAATTTGTGGCATATTCGCATAAATTTGGGAACTCATTGATAATTGAATCTTTGACAATTCGTTTTCTAGTGTTGTTAATTCATTTCATGCATAGGCTATATGTGTATTTCTCACTTAAGCTGGTCAGATTTGTATAATCAATCTTGTATAATTATCAGATTGTAATATTGATTGTACACTTTGCATTCTGATATTGTGCAAATGTATGTAAATTCGATGGTGGTATATTTAGAGATATTTTTGTTTTAACTATACACTATTGTCCTATTTATCTGTGCATCCGCATTCTCAATTATTTGAATCGTACTTGTAGTGATATTAAATACTGTCTGTATAATTAATTTTTAATGCAGGTTTAAGTTGTAATACATTATGTAAGCGTATGTATGTACCTATAATTTGATATGAGTTACAGAGGGAACGTTGCTTACCAACAGCAGAGAGGCCAAGATAATTATTTCTACGGTGGAAGTAGACACAATAATAATGGCTTCAGAAATACCGATGAAAATCGGGGATATGACGGGAGGCCTGCACAAACCGATGTAAGGAATTATCAGCAACAGCAAACTAATAATGATTATGATATGAGAGGTGGGAATTACAGAAGGGATGTACGTGATCTACCACCACCTCAGCCAGAGCGGATAAACGAGTATGATAGAAGGAATGAAGCACCTCCGGCAGTACATCGTTATCCCCAAACATTTCAACAAACCAGTCAGCTTCCAACTCCTCCAGAATCATGGTCAAATAATCCAGATGTCCGTTCATACCCACAAACAAATAGCAATTGGAGAGATGGACCTTCTCACATCGCTACAAATTATGGTGGTACAGCTCAAAATGTCTATCGAAATGAGGAGCAAGACAACAGGCAAGCCAGCTCTCATCCTCCATTGAGACAGAATCAAACTGGTTTCGATGATCAAAGACAGTATAGCGATATGAGATCACAACGCCAGGGTGAAAATAGGAATTGGGATGATAGGTATAGAAATGAAAATCCACCTTCTGGCCAATTAAGATCTTCTAGTTGGGTGGAAAGCAACGATTCTAATCGAGCTAGTGCTTATAATAATACAAATCAACACTATCGAAAACAAAATGATGAAAGAAGTTTTCCCCAACAACCCAACAGAGATATTGGTTCATCAAGCACTCAATACGTACAACCAGCACCTTCTAACAATTTTAAATCATATCAGTCTGAAAGAGAGGATCATACTTCTTACTCTGAGGTAGTTTGTTTATTTATTATTTAATGAGCATAAAGATTTTTTTTTTTTTTTCAAATTTATATGGACATTTCTAGTTTCAATTAATCTATACCCACAATAGGATAAATTAATAAAACATAGTTATAAAGTTTTAATTTTCTATTGCAGGGAAACCTGCCTGGTCAAAGACCACCACAAGACTATTATAGGTTAGTATTTTAAAAATACCATTAGATTTGTTAGTGGAAAAAATGAATAGAAAGACTGCTTATTGTTCATGTATAATTATATATATATTATTATTATGAGACCCATCTGTAAATTACGTTAAATAAAATGTATTTGATTATTTATTGTATTGAATGTTCTCAATTAAATGAGTTTTTCCATTTGTAATAAAATTTTACTATGGTAAAAACCAAATGGAAATTCCACACATCCTGCCAATAAAATATTTTCTATGCATGACAATGAGATGCTTGAACCTAACTTCCTCAAGAAATACAATTCCCTGTTATTATATATTGTTTAATTTTTTCATATTCAAATTGCACAGACCACCACATCAAATCTTTTATAGACAAATGGGACCTCCAGAAGTATGCGCACCAAGATGGCGCACAATCTGAACATAGTATGTGTGTACCAGTTAGGATTCAGGTTGTGCAACATCTTGGTGCGCATACTTCTGGAGCACCGACAAATGTTTTTTTTCTGCAATGTCAATATTTAATGGATAGAACATATTGTTGAAAGTTTTATCCACTTTTGTGTATTTTGTTAGTTTAACAACATTGTACATTGTGGCGAGAATTAAAGGATGTTTCAAAAAACAAAAATACTTTTTACCTAATTTTGAAAATGCTCCGAATATTGTGTTTACTGTCATATTTATTTCAATTGGTAATAGCTAATTTCACGTTCATCATCCTGCAATAACTTTTATTGTAACAGATTCACTTTTGTATACTAGCCTTTGTAGGAATCAACAATTCTATTTATATAGAAGCTGATTGGTTATTTTATTCCCTTTGAGGGAAAAGGGTTTGAAACTCCGGTACAAAATCCCTAGCACAACTGTTTGATTCTCATTTCAGAAACAGCTATAGTGAAAACTTGCAGCAAAGGGATACCAGAAATGCACCACAGCCTCCTCAAGTTCTAGCCAAAACTGTAAGTTAATTTCATTATTTTCGTTCCATTCTTTCGAAAAAACACAAATTAAAATTACAAAATCTTACAGAGTGGTTCAACTGCAGTTTTCGGCATTGTAGCGAGAGTTGATACATCTCCTTCAAGACGGATTGAACCTGTTGTAACTCAAAATCGAAATGATGCTCCGCCTCTTTCATCTCCAACAAGAACTTATCCTTCACAATTTTCTCCTCACGAAGCAAGAGATCCACCTAGAAAAGAACTACTTCAGGAATCCCAACCTTTGACCCATCACCATGTATGTTCATCTTTTTCATTTTCCTTTTTCCTGTGATTTTTTTTTCTTTGATAGTTGGTAAATATTTTCCAGCATCATGCTTTAACTCCTATTTTGGAACAGCCATCTCCTCCACTATCACCGAGGTCAAGACTTCAATCTCAAGAACGTAATTGGCAATCAAGAAATGAACCTCCAAATCAATACAGGAATCCTCCAGATACGAATCAATCTTGGTAAATCAAATTCATTATTGATTATACTAAATATATTGTCATTACGAGGTAGCAGTTTATTGTCATATTGATTTTTGAAGGTTTCGAAATTCCAATGTCAACTTACTAGTGAAAAAAGTTTCAAAGTTAATGAATTCCATGTTCAAGTTTTATTATAATAATAAATTTGACATACAACATATTACTCTAGAAAATTTCGAAGTTGAACATGACCAAACCATTTAAATATGAAGTTTTCGAAATACCTATTAATTTATTTAATTAATCTATTATTTGGATGAATTTTCTTTATTTGCAACTTGTTTTCACATTGTGTATTTGCTGAAGTCTATTTTCCGTACATTCTACTAGGTACAACAAATTCTTTTTGATGTGACAAAAAGCATATTTTCCATTATATCAGCATTATCCTATTTATTCAGGCAATCGCGGAATGAAACAGATTCATATTCAGATAATCGTGTTAACAATAGGCCAAAAGAAATATACAATGAAAAGGATACGCCAGTCTACAACGATTTTCGTCCCCCATATCCGGATACCAGACCTCCTGACAACAGACCACCATATCAGGCTTCTAGGCCTGGTTATAGGGAACACGACTATACAGAAAGTAGTGGTTACGGCTCAGAATCTACTCATTATACAGAAAGATCTTACAATGATCAAAATCAGCGATTCACAGAAAGGGGGCAGTTCGAATCGAAGCCACAACAACCCGCTCCCCAACAATATAATAATGGACCAAGGTCACCTGGAGACCATTACAGTCGTTCGCCTCCCTCGAGGTCCCAAAATGATAATTTTGAAAACCGGTATAGGGATGATAGGATTATGCCGGATAAACCAAGGGAAGATGACATATATCAAAATCGCCAGAATCACCCACCCAACCAAGACCGAAATATAGGTCCTCCAGATCAATATGGGCCACCAATTACAAGAAATAACATGCCGCAAAGACGATTTGAAGAGAATCAAGATCGGAATATTGATCCACAATACGCACAAAGAAATCACGAACAAGGGAGAGAACCAACACATCAGATACAGGGTTATGATCAACATGGCGATATTAGGAGTAAATCTCAACAAAGAAATTCAATTCGTGAATCAGGGGTGGAACGACCTCATGTTAAGAGTGTACTTGCCACAAAAAGTTTGTTTGAAAAACAATTAGATCCGAGGCATCCGCCTCCTGCACCAAAACCTATTGTACCTGCAAAACCCAATATTGTCAATGCCAGACCAGTTCCTCCACGTCCTCGGAATATTTCTGAAAGTGGATGGGATTCAGAGAGAAGAGATCCAATTTCTCCTCGTTCTCAGCATCCTCCAGGACCAAGATCTCCATCATATCAGAGACCGCAGTATAATGGAGAATCTCAGCAATTTCAGCCTCGCACACAACCTTCACATAGTCTAAGTATGGACAATCTCTCTCTTGATGAAAGGTAATTAACTCTTCTTTTTTTTTTTCAAAACCCCATTACGACTATTCTACATGAAATGGCTATATGGATGATTTTGCTAAATTGTTGTTTTAGCTGAGGCAACTTTTATTCACAAAAGAAAATCACTTTTCTCTGGCTAGAGGACCAAGAAAAACGTTTTAATTTTTTAATGCTTTAAGATGAAAGTAGTCGCGATATGAATGTTGCTTTGATTTTTATATTTTTAATTTTCTGTGACACATATGATATGAGATCTGATGTTTCACCCAAAACATTGAAGTTTTATTTTAATTTACGAAAACACTGTTTTGAGTATTCAATTTGTGGCCGCACCTTCTTCTGTTTTTGAAGCATTGGCGCAATTATATTTGGATATGTGAACGTTTCGTTTTATTAAATAAGTTTTATTTGTAGTTTTGAGTTAGTTTCATCATTTTCTCATATAACTATATATGAAAAGAACTGTGATGCTATAATAAACTGACACTTTACCGAATAATCACCAGTCGGGGAACCACAATAATCTTCAAGGTTTTTTTATTTTGCCATTCCTAAATTTAACATGTTTTTTTTCTGTTAACTCTCCAACCTAAAAGTTAGAGGCACTATTTGGGCTCACTGTAAAATATATTTTCTGAAAAGACTGGATCTCGCAAATTTTAAAGTATTGTATGCAAACCTTTAGTAAAAAATGGTTGGGTAGCCCTGACATGGGCTACCGGTACATACTGCGCTTAGCTGTTAAACCTTCATGCTCGTGTATTTGAGCATTGCTCTCTCGTTATTGATTATTATCATTGTACTACAGATCAAGATATCAGTCACCGAATCATGGAGTGCAACGGCCCCCCCAGCATGCGAAAAGTATGCACAATTTAGATGAAAGGTATATTTGAAATATTTGGTATACAATATAAAGGGTACCGGTAATAATAATGCATAAGCTTGTCATGCTCTACATGTGATTGCTGTAATATGCCGTATTTTCTATTTTTTGTCAATATTGAAGATGATTTCTTGTCTGTAGATTTTGCTCTATTTGAGTGTGTCGTGTGTTTCCTTTCAGGTCAAGATATCCCGAAGAAAGTAGACCTCAGGCTTATGCTGATGATCGACAACAAGATAGAGGTTATAGGAATAGTTATTCAGGAAATGTTGAAGAAAGACCTATGGTTCTTGGTGTGAAATATAATCAAGATACTGGTCCAACCATTCAGACCAATCAGAATGCACAAAGTATGTTTTTTGTGATATGTAAAACTTTTGTTCTAAATGTATAATTGTGAATTTCTATGCCAGCAGTCTTTCCGACATACTCCATTTGTAAAAACTGAAATTTGGTATAGGTTACACAATTTTTTACTCTCTAGTTGCAGACTTCAAAAAAATACGATTTTGTGTTTCTTTTCGAAATTTTATCTTGACTCTTTAAAACCAAATATGTTGTGTATCACATTATCCTAAGTATTGTTTATATTATACTTGCTATATTGTGCAATTTCTTATTATTTGAACAATAAATTTTTGTGATTATTACATTTATTCGCTGAACATTATCCAAATATATTGTGTATCACATTATATGATACTTGATGTATTGTGTAATTTCTTATCATTTGAACAATAAATATTTGTGATTATTACATTTATTCGCTGAACACTATCCCAATGTTTGATTCATTTTAATAGCAATGTCATGGATTTCAGAAAAATAGTATCAAATTTCAATTGTTCAAGGTTCTATTCATATACCTTTTTATCTACCGTATTTCAATTGCATTGAATACATTTTGGTTATACTCAAATGATCCGATTAACTTAGTGTACATTACATACATTTTGTGTATGCAGAGCCACAAGCATCATGGGAACGACCACAGCCAGAAGTAAATCGATTTAGAACAGATCATGAACTTCCAACTCAACTTTCACCAACAAGGCCTTATAATGACAGAAGAAGTTGGTCTAATGAGCAATCCAAGAACAATCATAATGAATCATATAACAATCGGTGAGTTGTTTTTCAATAGCTTTATAATTAGATATATCGTTTTATCATCCTATATCAAATGTGATATTTTTATTTGTATATTTTCAGAAATGCTGCTCGAAATGAACAATCAAATTATATCAGACCGATAACGTCAAATGAAAAGGACGACTATGTACCAGATGTAGTGGCAAGGAGTTACGAACTAGCAAATAAGGCAGCTAATGAACCTATTTCCAACCAACAAAACACTCAATTATACATGGGTCATTCATCGGAAGCCCAACAACGCAATCAACCTTACAATAACAGACCTCCGCCCCCTGTTCAAAATTTCCCAAAAGTGACAGAAAATCTAAATACAGAGGATAGATGGCCTACCCCACCTCCACCTATCATTGATGATCGACAATTTTCATCTTCACCTAAGTTTCCGGAACCACACCAAGGAAGAAATGAATACAGTGATGATTGGAGAAGGCCTGGGCCACCACCACCGCAATCAGGGCCACCTCAATATCAGCATACTGAAAATACTAATTCAGTGCGTCAAGAACATACTGTGAGATTCCAATCTCAAACTCAAGAATATCCTTTTGAGGCAAACAGGGCCTCGCCTCTGCAACGCCCTTATACGGGTGATTCTGACAGTTCTGAAGTGGACGTAGATGCACCAACTCCCCCACCTTCTAATAAACATGTAAGACCTCAATTTCCCAATAACCAGCGAGGTGCATCATCAGCATACGAAAGGAATAAACCTAAACCGATTGGAAGTAGAGATCCAGACTCGTTAAAACGACAACCATATCAAGCTACAAGTTCTGGGAATCAATATGATCAACCATCAAGTCCTAGTTTTGAGCGACAACATCGACAAGATCCTGTTCTCATGACTGGTTTACCTCAACCTTACCATAAGGTTAGAAAACATTTAGATAATATAGCATTGTTTTTGACTGTATTTGCATCTCATATAACACATCAAATCAAATTCCATGCCCGCCACCTCACCCATGATTTGATGAATTTCGTAAAAGATTCCACTTTTTCCAGAAAAGCAAATAACTTTTTACATATCGTTAGATACCAGTGATGGCCTACACAGATATTTGTTTGGAGCGAAAGGTGTTAAGAAGCTCTAAGAAGCTCTATATAAAAAATTATGACCTATGACCTGTCATGTAATTATTCAAATACTTTTCTTGGTTGGTACCCTTATTATTAAAGGACTCTTTTTGACATATTCGCATAGTAGTTCTTAGATCTTTAGCCTACAATTTTGGGATACTTGCGCAGGTCAAGTTATACAGCAAAATATTATATTGGCCAAGCTGGAAATGGAAGATCTTGTGTTTTGTCACTTGTGGTTTTCAATTCTTGTTAACTAGTTAAATTTTTAATTATGAATGTTAGATTGGAGTGATTAATCGTAGTATTACTTTTTCCAGCCACATCAAATAAAAAATATTCGATCGCCAGGAAGCAAACCACAACCAAAAAAGCCGCAAAGAAATTCTGCAGTTTTGTCTCCCCAGGTAACGTTTTCTCTGTATGAATATAACAGCTTTATCCATTTTGTTTTACTGTTGAGAAATCTAAAAAAAATTGCAACTAATCTAGATACATTTGTATTTGATAGATCTTTTTTTTAAATTTGCTTTGAGCAAGAGCACACTCACATGCACTCACACAGGGGTAAAAGAGACTTATGTGCCAATAACTGCTGAAACAATATAGATTCATAGAGGTGCATTACACATTCCAAGTACTGATTGAGTGCTTATTACTGTATATGTTGGGTTGATATGTTTGAACTATGTTCAATATATTATTTTAAAATATTCATGGAATGGGTGAATATACAGCTTCGATCATACCTGGTTGAAGAATAACCAAACATGTTCTATATTTTCCCAGGCTATTGATCAATCACCCACAGATGAACAAAATGAATTCAATTTTGATGTAAGAAGTGCACAACCACTCACACATGATTTGTCAAGAGAGAGATTGAGATTAGGAAAATCGGGAGCATTGGCAAACAGAAAACCTCCAAGCAGAACAGGAAGCACAAGTAACTTGGTGGAAGGCATGTATCGTGGTAGCTTCTTGCTATGTTATTAATTTGATTTCACTTCAATATATATTTATATACGTAAGCACTGTGACTGTGACATAATATGGTTTTAATTTTTCATTTTCTAGAATATTGTGGTTTATTAGCCATAAGTTGGTCATTAGGGAAATCCATTTAAGTACTGCTTCTTATTTTGAAAAATCTTGATTTAAAAAGGTAGTATTATATTTTGCTATTTCAATTTTAAAATTGGGGAAAAATGGCCAATGTTATCTGTAAAAAAATATATGTCACTTTATTTATATTTGGTAAATATGACCAAATATTCATTTGTGATTATCAATATGATGAAATTGTGAAGTTTCCAATTTCATTCACATATTTTGCATGGCATGACGCACAAAATGATATTAACTTTTGATAAATCTAAATTATTAAACGAAAATGAATTTTTTACCAAATGATAACAAATGAATGTATAGAATGTATTACAGATTTACTGTATAGTTATTATATAAATAGTTGGAAATTAAATTCATAAAGAGATGTAAGTTGCCATTGTCTGAATCAACCGGCTTTATGTGACGAAGCCTTTGTCTACTTTGGGTCTGTTTCAGCTTTACTGATAGCTTTAAATTAAGTAAAATATCTTGGATATGTTTCGTACAACCAATGACAATCATGTAAAGGTGTGTTATGTGAAATGAAAAAAATTAAACACTGATTAAAATAAAACCAACCCGATTAAGAATAAGTGAAAACTGATTTCAAAACAAGTTTGAAATAATGAACACTGTACAAATTGTAGGGTTTATTTGTTATTCATGAAGCATAATATTGTGTAATACTAGATAAAAAGCTTCATCTGCCTGAATTTTTCTGTTCTAATATGATCCGTTTATACTTTGTGCTTTTCAAGTTTGACTTATGAATGACTAAGACTTCAGCCATACTTAAACAGATTCTCAAACTCGTATTTGAATAGTGGTGACGTGAAAGCAAATATTATATTAGAAAGGCTGCGCCTTTTGCTATTATGTATTAGATACGCTATCATTGGATTAAAAACTCAAGCATTCAATCTATTAAATATGCTTAGATATTAAAATCTGACTGCATTTTATTATCAATCTTAATGTGATTGGAAACTAAATTTTTTTATTAATTTTGTTCAACAAAGCCATTTGAAAATATAAATATACATTTTGTTTGTCAATTATGTAATTGTATAAAATAACAATTTTTTATTTCAAAAATTAGTATATAGTAGTATACATTACTCATACACCTACAATGTTTTTGGGTCAAAGTTAGTGTACATCATCATGCTTAGTAACATGTAGGTGGAACACCCACTATTATCATTCAACTCTATTGACACCGTGGCATACATATTTACTAAAGAATGTTCTCTCACAGAATTGAGTCATTGCCATGTGAACATCACTGCACTAAATGATGAAACTTTTTCCTTTTTTTGGTAAAATAGGGGAGAGTTTAATTTGAGAGAATTTATGATAAATTAATCTGTTGATAAAAACTACTGCTGTTCATTGGCAGCTCAAGTATTATCTACTCAAGAGTCATTGAATGCCGCTCAATAACCTTGAAACAAAGGGTAAAATTACCCATCCGTAAAATTGTTAATCTATACTTTGAATGAAGAATAAGTTTGTGAAATTGGACATTGTGAATCTTCATAAACAATATGTGATCACCTAGTAAATTATTATAAACACACTTGAAGAGAAACGTTCTCATGTTTTAAAAGTTTTAAAACTCGTAAGTGTCATAATCAGAGCCAACCATACTCAATATTAATTTGGATATACCGGTAATGCTTTATTCTTAATCAAAAATTTGAAAAATTAATACTTCTGTATCTAGTATCCACAAAATATAAGCAAAAACACTCGATGCTTATTTAGATTTATTCTCAGTAAATTAATCTTTGCATCCAATAATGTAGACTTATGTTTTGAAACCTGAGGAAATTTCCTGCTGTAGAATACTCTTACGCATTCTGAGATGTTTTCTCGGAGTTGTTACTGTAATTATATCAGGCGATTCTTTTGGCTTTTTTTTGGCCAATAATATATATCCCTATTAGGTATGTTTATAGTTATATGGAATGTATAATTTGCCATTTTCCCCATTTTTAAACTATAACTTGCACAACCATTCTGCACAACAATTTGATATATTCACTTATTGAGATGGTAATCTTCTTTAATAGTGTCTATTATTGATTAGGAATGAACTCACTTGAGTTATTGATTATTTTGAGGCAGATTCTTTCTGTAATTACCAGATTAGTTTTTCCCCTTAAATGATTCATTGCAGTACACACAATAATATTACATGTTATAACGAAGGTTATTTGAAGACACTTTACCACCAGGCATTGCCTGAAGGTAATTAACTGAGCAAATTTGTTTGAACTTGCAATACCATCAACTTTTTTATATATACATTATTTGTACCAATGAAAATAACACAATTTGTTTGTATTGGAATTGGAAATGTATTCCATCTATATTTTGATGAATTACTGAACCAATTTTCTTTCCCATGATGTAAAGTATGTAATAATGCTTTTGCATAATAGCGGTGGCTCTACTAGCTGATGTACAATGAAGGTTCATCATCATCAACTAAGATAACCATCATTTTCAGCTAAAATTTATCCCTTTTCAAGTTTTATTTTAGATCGTTACTCGATGGTACCAATTTGAATTCCTTTTCTTAGATTTATTAAGGTTTATTTTTGTTAAAATTCTACTTTTTTCAGCAGTGGGTACTGATGAATTTCAAATTGAAGTGACTGACAGTGAATTATCCCAGCAGAAGGGAAAAATTGAAGTTCATCGTGAAGAATCGATGCGAATATTAAGAGCTAAGAAGGTGAGGAATTCGCCGTTTAAATATTTTGATAAAAAGCATAACAGGGAATGATCATAAGCACAACCGAGATCCTATAACCAAAAATGTTCAAACAACCAATTTGAATATTTAAAATTCGGTATACAGCCAATTCTAAAGTATCTAACTCTGTAATTAATCATTTTAAACCGGAAAATAGCATCCAGTCAATGCGAAGAATCAAATGTTTACCAAGTGTCTCTTTTTTTGCCCTTGAATGTAGCTCAATTTAAAAAGCATATATCATATTTGTAAAAACTTCTGTAATTTATTTGATTTAGGCAATCATATAGAACTAAATTAAAATTGGAATTTCACCATGAAAAGTAACTCTGCAAACATTAAGTTGAAAAAATTCACAACATTAATAATATACAAACTTGTATTTATTTGAAAAAAACAGGCTTTCAAAATTATTAAATTTTGCTGTGGTACATTGCTTGTTGCAAAGTAATTAAAATCAATGACAAATTCAAACTATGTTAGCTTGATATATTTATATATTTTATCAGGATAGCAGTTCAGACACTGCATCATCTATACAAGAACGAACAGCAAAACAGAGAGCATCACAAAGAGTCGTGCCACCGCCTGCAAGTAAGTTAACCCATCCAATATTTACATATGTAAATAAATCCGTATTGATGTTTATAATGCATTACCTAGTTTTTTGTTTGTTACATTATTCCATTAATCATGTATGTTTATAGTCTAATTTTCAGAGTGTATTTTTTTTTATAATGCTCTAATACTATAATGAAATCCTCTATAACCTTGAAGATGCAAAAAATGACATTTAACCAAAACATGAAAATACTTTATCATGTGAAAAATGGTAGCCTATGCCATATTGAATTGGGGTTAGGATAGTTAGCTAATAATTCAGCAATTCACAATATTCATGAATTGTTATCTAAAAACTATTATGTTTCAGTGAAAAGGGTCTTTACGTGAAATAAGAAATGGTTTGCTGTATAATAAGGATGAGAGAGTAGACCTCTATTTTTGTACCAAGTAGTTTTTTATTCATTTCTGTTAGGATGAAAACAATTACCACAAATGTGTTTTAGGCAACCATAGTCCTGCAAAATTGACATCAGAACCTAAGAAGGATTCAAAATTGGTTTATAAACTTCCATCAGCTGAAGCAGCGAAGACTATTCCTATGCCACAGGTTACAGAACCTGCAGAGCAGGCCGGAAGAAGGCCTCCCACCTATTTGGGTAAGATCTTTTGCATAGCTTTACATTTTTGGACAGAATTTGACTGCAAATTAGCTTTTATGTGGTGTTATGGGAGTTTTATTGTAGTTAATGTAGTGAAGATCATGAAATACATTCAGGGATCACCGACTAAACATAAAAATATCGTTCTGGGGCAAATTGCATCTTTGACTCCGAATTTGTCCAGTTGCTGAATAAGAATTTTGACCCAACATTTATCCACTCTTCATTAAAACAGCAAATGACCTATTGAGTAGAAACTAAAAAGTTCGCTATCATGAAGATATACTATATATGGTAATCATAAAATCTTATATTTTATTGTGGTATAACGCATGGTTTGTTGAACATTTCATGTTTAGTCATAGTCATAATCAAGCTTGTCATTGGTTTGGAAATGATGTTTTCATGTTTCTGTTGTGTATGTAGAAAGAAGTAAATGTGATCATTTTTCTCCATTGTGCTTCATTCAAAATAGGATTTTTTACCTGGAAAATTCTGAAATTTTTGGCGTTTTTTTGTCTTTGTTTTTGCCTATATAAGCAGTAAATGGATAATTAGAGTGCATGGGATTTGTATTTAAAAATTAACAAATTTGCATATTACCAGTATTATAAATTCACTCATAATCATGGAATAATTATGAAAAGTAGATATTTAGGGTAAGAGAACAACTCTCTACCAATACTGATACCTGGTCTATTTTCTTGGCCAAAAATTATCATCAGATCACAGAATAGTCCAGCGTTCTTCAATATTTTATTGCTTTCATAACCACCATTGTGCATACACATGGAATGTCTTTTAAACTGTATATGGATTTAATATGGGTTTTTCCCAGTGTTAGACTAGTATCATAGTCGAGTTAAGTATGAATCCTAACTTCGATAGAAATACTACAGCCTAAATGTTTTTATTTTATTAATTGGTAGATGCAAGTTATTCTGTTTTTAACTGTATGTATGCATTCAAATTTCTTCCTGTTGCTTCATTTTAACTCGTGTTGTCGGCATGATACTGACATCTATTTGCTTTTTTTTCAAGGTTTTGGCAACTCTCCCGAAAAACCTAAAACAGGTGTGTGTTTGCTTTTTTACTACTTTCTAATAATATAATTATAAATAGTACTTAACAAAAGCGAACCTGCAATAGTTGAGCTGTCAAAACAAAATAACACATTTCAGTAGTTGTCAGTATCAATACCGATACCTAACAAATGAGCAGATTGAGTATTGTTTAGTCTAATATTCTGACCAGAAATATGTTTCATTTTTCATGTTTTGGAAATTACAAGTTTAACTGTTTTTTATGTAGTAGATTTACATTAATGCTTTGTTGTATGTTCTATATCCATATTCAAAATCAAATCTATTAAATAAATAAAATTTGTACATTAATGGTGCTCAGCTTTATGTTTGAAAAGCATATTTTACTCTCTGGCAATTCTTTCATAGTACACTTGGGGTTATAGTATGGGCCTTTAGTTTAAGCTTGTATAACTACAGTAATGACCATAATGAATAATAAAAAGGCTGTGTTCTATTACCTAATTGCATGTATTTTTATTTTATTTGTTCTATTCTAAAAAGTTATCAAAGTCATTGCATTGTACTGTACTTTTAGAGTTTTATTTTGATGGAACTTTAATAGCAATAGGCAAAAAAACCTCATTGTGTTATGTTATGCATATTATCTGACTAATGTCACTACTTCCAGATCTATTGAGTCAATTCAAGCATGCTCGTGATTCTGCAATGAAAACGGCTTCTGAAAAACAAGACAGAGCTCTGAAAGGTGTTTCTGCATTAGTCAAGTTCTCACATGGAAAAAAGGAGGTAAATTAACATCTAAAATAGCTAGAAATCATTATTGAATATTCTGAACATTTTCATATTTATAAATGTAGCCAAATATATATGGCTAGTATAATGTTACAGATGTCTATTCATGCTCGTGTGATATATTGGTAGAGGATGCCAAATCAGTAATATGACAATCATTCTAAACACTAGATTCATATATTAGATTACGGTAGTTACTGGTCTAATACTTTTTAAAATTAGGCTAGTCCATATAGTAAATTTTGAATTTAGGAATAATTTAGAAAAGGCGTCTTAAACTCAATTTACCTCTACTATTGAAGGCGGAGTCTGGGTGGGTCTGGGCCGCATCAGTTTTTCCACAATAAAAGCTTATTTTAAAAAATTCAAATCTTTTCGATTTGATGCTTCGCCATATGGAAAGCGTGGTTACAATGTATCAATAAAAATCTAATTGTTAGTGATTGTGGCGTCAAATATCCGAGAACTTATATTAAATGTAATAATCATTAATCATGCGAACTGAGCTAAGTGACTTGCAGGCCACATTAACATTAAACTTCCATACTATGGTGGGGGCCACAAACTATCGTCCTGCGGGCCGCAATTGGCCCCCCGGCCACGAGTTTGACACCCCTGATTTTGAACATTCTTATTAAAAGGGACTTTGAGGTTTGAGCCTTCATCTAAACATACGATATCTCAACTGGTAACAAACATCACAGAGAAAAAAATGGGATCCCGAAGTATGTGCACCAAGATGACACACAACCTGAACCATTTTCTGGTACACATACTATGTCCAGGTTGTACGCCATCTTGGTGCACATACTTCTGGAGATCCAAACAATGACCTTCATATTTATGTCTTTTCAGATACAATCAACATGAAAATATAATGATTTATGTAATTTTTCACATAAACTTTCCTTGCTATTTTCTCAGAATGTATTCGGGATAGTGAAACATTAAGTTTTGGCGATCCCTAATTATAATATGATATAGATATATTTTGAGTTATTATCTTTTGTAGGCTAGGTTTATGCAAACATTTTTGCAGTGAAATGGCATTTCAATCCAAAATATTATATTTTATCAGCCAAAGGCACCTCCAAAACCGAAATTGACATCTGCAGAAAAAAATGCAAAACTTCTTGGTAAAATGCATGTTGAAGTCAAGCCACGTGAAACAGAGGAACATCATAGCAGGTAACAACAAATGTGATTTATATTGATATTTAATATTGTTCAATTTATTTTTTCATGAAATGGTGCAGATTATTAGGTATTACGGTCTGTGATTAGTATGGTACACATATGCAAAAATGCTAGAAAGGTTATTCAGTTCAAGAAAATATGCTTGAGTATCAATATGTTACTTCGATCTGGCAATAATTCAGTAATTCCCATTATTCTGAATCGGATGACTAATAATAGCATATTTTGCTATTTCTTTTGCTTACTATCAGAATTAGAACTTTTTTTATTATAAAAAATGAGGATTAGGAATTTTAGGAAATGTGTTCTTACTTGAGTATTTTTGCATATCAGGTGTCCAGGATATTATCATCTACGTACAGTGTAGTACAATCTGTAGTGTAGTATTTCAAATTTAGATTATTTTGATCAATGGTAAAATCTTGTTAATTAATCTAGACATTCACCACATAAGCATGATGATACCAGAAGTTCGGTTCGGTCAAGTTCAACATTAAAAGGAGAAAAATATGATGGAGATGATGATACTACTAATGGATCTAAGTAAGAATGTTCTTAAAGCAGACTTCTCCAATTGAAATGCCATTATAGAGTTCTATTTCAAAATCTTCAGACATATTACAAATATGCACTCATCGAAGTACTAAAACCGTGGTCCCTAACCTTTCTTCCTTTCCGCACCATTTTTAAATGGTCAACCGATTTTTACAGCCCTATTGCTAAATAATAATTTTGTTTTGATACCTTCACAACGGAACAATTGCACTTTAATAATGCAATACTAAAATCTAATTGGAGTAATACGTAGTATTCGCAGTGTCTCAGTTAAAGCTGACATATCAGTGACTTTATTATTCTATGTCTGCAACGGCCTCAGCATTCCAGCACTCTCCTAGGAACAGTTCTTGCGCTCACTTCTTGGTTAGGAAATCCTGTACAAAGTAAAAGTATTATAGCACTAAAAGAGTGTGGCAAATGACCACAACAACATTAACTTGAATATTTATTCCAACAGCTATAAACAATGCTGTATAAATTCCCCCCCCCCCCCTATTTAATAATCACTCTGCAGAAATGTTTGCAAGTATGGGAAGCTTCTATGGAATCCAAGAGTGTGTAGCATGTTTCAAGACTCAAATCATGTAGAATATTAATATTTCTTTCTGCTACAGCATCCTTGCATTATACAACTATTATTCCATAAGCAAGAATGTATTGAGGAAGGGTACTTAGACACGGGCTATCCCAACTAATAGTTATATGAGAAATATGCTTGTGTATTATGTGTTCAACTTCTATCGGTGAAACAAGCAAGGAATATTCTTTCATTTAACTATTTCAGGTATGATCGGGATAGGAGAGGCAGGGGTAGAGATCGTAATCGTGACGATGGAAGAGGAAAATCCAGAGGACGATCATCATCCAGGGGACGAGAGATTAGTCCTGATGATAGAAATGCTAGATCGAGACATCGATCCACTTCTAGAGAACGAGCCTTGAGTCCAAACGATCGCCATAGATCTCACAGAGATTATGATGACAGGTGTGATATTAAAATGTTCGAATGAGATTAAAATCAGCCTGGGTAATTCGCTCTGAAAGAATATCCGATTTTTATACTAAACATTTTACAATTTTTTTGGACATTTCATGTATCGTATGCTAAATTGATTTTTTATGCAAAGTAACATGAAACCTCACCGTAGTTTTAATTATTATAATTATAATTGATAATAGTGTTGTGTGTTGTTCGAAATGTTATGTGTTGTATATCAGCATGGCTCGCTTTGCTTCTAAATTCGTGATTAGACATCAAGCTTAGAGTGAATAAATCATTAAAGCTTCTTCCATTTTATCATTTGAAGCAACAATAACTCAATAAATCTAACAACATATGCGTTGCATGAAACTATCCTTTCCCCTGTTAAGGAGGAGGCATGCTGATCCACCCTATCACAGAAGGCCACCCAGTCCTGAACGTTATCGATATCCAGGAGAGAGGCCAGGTCGCAGGTCACCGCCTCATCATCAATATCCTCCATATGACCGAAATCCGACAACCAGGGAACCTGACTGGGTGGAACAATTCAGACGTGGTAGAGAGAGATCTAGCCATCCTACCCGTAGAGCATGGGTCAATGACCCAAGGAGGGTGGAAGTGACTCCTGGAGGTCGACGAAGGTTTGTCTACTTGCTTGTTTGAAAAAACTTCAACAGCGCTCGGTATATCAAATCTATGGCAGCAAACGCTTAATTAATATCAGAGATGTTAGGACCATGTGAAGTTTAATGCTTAAATTTTCAAGTTAAATCATTCGAATATCAGACCAAAAATGCAAAGATATGTGTCCCAACTTAATAACGTAATAAAACTCCATGTTTGGTATATTTCAATTGAAGACCCAAAATGTACATATGTAATCATTTTTTAGAAATGCCACTTGATTCAGAAAAAAGCACAAATGTTTTGAGTTTAGAAAATATGTTATGGAGAAATGAGATTGTATCCTCGTATGGGCCCTATGAACTAATATAAAACTTTCCCAGCCTTTCTTTTGTTAATTTTTGACTGCTGCCGAAATGTAATTGCAATAATATGGCTTAATTGCTAAGATCGTTATTTAATGTGATTATTTTATAGATTATGCATGGGTTTCTAAAGTTTTATATGACTAGCTACATTGGTTTGTTTTTGCATGCTTAGCACATTTTAGTAGAGTGTGATGTGATATTTTACAATACTAACAATGAACACTGTGCAAACTAATTCACAATCCCAACTTGAATCTACTTGTATCAATGACTAAATTGATAATGCCGGCTCAAAAATCAAAAACCATTGCTCTCAGACAAACAATCGTTCAATTTGCTGCATGTCAATTGCTAATCTGCTACGGTTTGAATTCATATTTTTTTCACATCACAATTTCATCATCATAAATAATATCTGATAAATATATAGGGAATTGGATATGGATGCTTTTGAAAGAGACGTGAGGAAAGCAACCTCGTATAATAGCGATTTTGAGCAGGTGAGCGTATTTCTTTTTTTTAAGTTCATTTTCTTTTTCAATTTGAGAACATTCTAATTGTAAAGTGCTTCTATAGCGTGAGATCTACTACCATATGTTGCCCAGCTACCCAGTTGAGATTTCGGCCTGAACTAGTTAAAATAGATTGGGAGCAAATGGTTGCAGAAGTGTTAATTTAAACGCATAGAAATAAGTGACGTCCAGTGGAGATGGAAAATGCAAAACTGAAAATTGCGCTTTTTGTGGTGGTTCTGCTCAGCTGCGATATGGTACCGATGGGCCACTGTGATAGATTGCATACTCGTACCACTTCATGTCCATATATTCAAGCATAGCTCTCTTGTTTAAAACTTAGTGCTATAAAACGAACTGTATAGTATATATAATAGCATACATCTATGAAACAGCCTGAACCACGCAGACAAATGATTCCATCGAAATTATCAGCGAGATCACATCAAGCCAAGAGACATCCACCACCTGGTGATTGGATGAATGCATTGAAAGAAAAAAATAAAAGCGCTGCCAAAGCACGGTTAGTCATGTGATTGTTGAATCTTCATGCTATATAAGAACAAGATTTGATGATTCGGATAATTTTATCTGCAGTAGAATATACAATGACTATTCTGTTTCTGCATAGTGGATTGTCAATTTGGAAGATTTTATTCCACTAATTTATTCCTAAGCGGTCACGATCAATGTCAAGAACTGATTGGATTTTTTTTATGTATATATATGACGCTGATGTTTGTGAGAAGCTAATGTTTATCAGAATGACCCGAAGATTTGTAGTCGGGGTAGATGAGACAGAATTTGAACCAGGGTCGTGTTAGCTGTGATGCCAACATTAAAAAACCCAGCATTCTAACCACTAGACCATCCCCACATATTGTTCATTTATTTAAATTTTATTGGTGTTGTTCATTTCTGTTTCTGACTTTGTTTCCTGTTATATCTGAGGATGTTAAATTTATTTCAGAGTATCTTTCAAGTCTTCTTCTACATGGGGGCACGTTACTTATGTTAATTCCAGAATTGTTAGTATGCCCTTGGTGTCATATGCTGTACGCTGGTTATTTTTATGCTTTTGCGTTATTAGTCTATACGAATTATCGTATATAATGTCATGTAAGGTACATTGTTGGGTGTGCATATGACAAAGGCTTTTGCTGGCAGAACGTCTGTTGAATATTCCAAAAACTAATCTTTTAGTTTCGGGCAATGCAACTCATGTCATGCATGCATTGGTTCTAGTAATTTTCAAAAAGTACTTATGGAAATGGTGCGTTAATTTTTACATATGGATAGCCCGCTTTAAAAGAGAGCAATCATAATTTTAGTCGGGCTTTGCATAGGGGGTATATGTATAGATATATAAAATTTTCTCTCCCTGTCTCAAAGTTCAAAAAAGTTCCACTACACGAAATATATATTGGTTAATATTGTTTAGGCATATATTTTTATAATAATTTTTTGCATATATATATCGCATTACTATTTTCAAGTCCTTCACGTCATCCACCCTCTAATCGTCCACCACCTGAAGATCTGAAGTATTATTACAAATCTCGACCAAAGTCAGTAAAATTCACAAAATATTTTCAATAATAATTCAAACATATGAGTGAAATTAATTGTGGCAATTATTGACATAATTCTATATTGCTAGAAGTGAAATGTTATAGGAATAGGACACTGACAAAATGGTAAATTACACACAGTTAAACTTGAACCATAGCAAATCACTTAAAATTATTTCACCTGTGAGGTATAAGAGCATCTGCGTCATATTTTTCATGTCTGTAATGCTATCAAGTCAGCACAATGTGTTGACAAATAGGTAGTTTTAAAGATGAGTCCTCTCTTAGTTAGGGAATTGGGCTATATAATGTTATCAGTACCCAGTAGGTTTTGATTTAAATTTTTTATTCAAATAAAATTGTAGGCTTGTGTGTCTTGATAGTGGATAAAGTCACTAAAAAGCAAATCTGAATTCTACCAGATTTGCAAATTTAGGATTAAGGAGTCAATTGAAAAGATTTTTCAATTCCAGTTTTTCATTGCAAACCCCAGTACTACGGTAATAAAGAGTTGGGTTAGGGTTAAACCGCTTTATGGGAGTATGATATGCTAATTCAATATCTCTATGACAGGATACAAATTATACATCCATAAACGTTTTCTATGTTAATCTTCTGATCTTATCAGACATCTCTGATTTACTAGTCATTAGATACCTATAGCGTTGTACAGCATGACAGTTGTTCAGACTGTAATTAATTATTTCTTATGCAGGTGAAACACCATTAGTGTTATTTTATTGATGTTTATTGTATTTTATTCTTGCGATCATTCGTTTTGCATGCTTCATCAATCATTGCATGTCCATGGCCTATAATTCTAGTGCCGCGTGCTATAGTTCCGTTTCATATATATATGTCGTTTCATATATATATGTAAACGATTATTTCGGGAAAGCACAATTGCATGGCTCTTTATTTGCATGATTTCAGCAGCGGCACATTCTTTCTAGATTATGATTTTGAATCTCGTACATGAATATCTTCACGCTGGCGTACTCATCTATTGCCCTCTGCCTAGTTTTATTTTGGTGTTTTTCATGAGTATGTACTTGACCGTACATCTTTTTTCTTTTTGCTCACTTGGACTGGTGACAGATTTGGTAATGTGTCTCGTTATTGAACTGCAAAGCACTGGTGAACAATGCGAACACAGCTAAAGTGAAGGTAACACATTGAAGTTGCTTCAATAAGCATTGATATTTGTTGAAAAAATTAAAATTTGGTATCTTTCAACACACACTGGATATTATATATATGCATGAGCGCTTTTTTGTCATTTTATTATGCTGTGTTTATTTGCCTAAGTTGATGCCATGTGTGCTGTTTGATGACTAACATAATTTGATTATTTTTTAGTTATGTAGTATTGATAGCTAGGGTAAAAATAGAAAAGCATCTAAAATGGGATTTATTATTTCATCTTGCATCCAACATTTATTTTACCTCAGAACTATTATTATTCCGCAATACAATGGCATTCGCGTATGAGGTTTATAACTGACTGTATGTTTAAATTATGATCTATAAATGATGTGACAATCTTTTTTTTTTCAGACACAAATAATGTGAAGACAAGATCATCCTTTTCTATCAGCATTTGGTTGAAGATTCCACCGAAAATTCAAATGTATAATATCTGATTTTAGCTAATCATGACTCTGTTTGAAAGCCTTTTTTAATGTAATCTTGTTACGATGGTACAAAATATTGATCTATACTCATTGTGATCTTTTAATTATCAAGTGATTTTATATAATGAAGTAAATATCTATCATGTATTTTAGTGATTTCATATAATCTATATTTCATAGTGACCATAATGACTTTTTTTTATACATATATGGTACACACAAACTATTCTACTACCATTTTTTAATAAAATAATAGATCCAGTGACAACTTTAATTTATCTAATTGTTCATACAATTCATTCCTGACATTAAAGCGACTGGTCCTACTGACATCAGCAATATTTTCAGCTGAAACAGACATATGCAAATTGTTAGCAAAAGTAGTGAAGTAATATTATACTTTTTATTAACTCAATGAAATGCTATCACCGGTGGCATTCCAATTGAATATAAAACATTAGTGCCTATCATCTCAAGAATTGTGATTCAAAAATTTCATTCACCACCATCATTTACTTGAATATCTGTATTGTTTTTAAAATCCTGATGAAATATATTTTTGTACGTATTCAAACTCCGCTGCATGCGCTGTAAACCATTGTACAGTTTTTATATAATAACAAAGATCATATTGTCATTTAATTTGCCATATCACGCTTGTATATATGCTGGTACGAGGTGTTTTATTTTGATGGCTCAACTTTTTTATTTCCTCTGTTCATATACAAAAGGTATGCTTTTATATTGAGGACCTTCTGGTGCTATCATTGCAAACTAAATGTTCATATACAAAAGGTATGCTTTTATATTGAGGACCTTCTGGTGCTATCATTGCAAACTAGACTTTTTGAAATCTGTAACACTGTTTGGATGAAATGGTACAATACCCTGAACCCCGAGTTTTGGCTCAACATTGGTGGTATATGATTTATCCTAAACTGTACAAGTGCAAAAGAAATGCAAGTAAAAATGATCATGTCTAAATGAAGGTTCTTCTCCAATTTATAAACAAATTTCAAATATAATAATACGACCATCATATGATTTTAAACTAATGTTCAGTAATTTTTTTCACCCTATTTTGTGTTATGTACCATACACTGCCCTATTTGCCTGCACCTATTTTTGTACTAAAATGATAATACGGTAATTCTGCATGCCCACTGGCTAATTATATATGTTATTGTAAATATATGATTGCATCACATACCTGAGGATTTTGTTTGTGGCAGGCTATTGATAGAATGTTAGTAGCTATCATCAAAGTGTAAGTTTAGTAGCTATCATCAAAGTTGCCTAGAATGTTCAGTTAGACATTGGAGGAAATTGTAACCAGCGTCTGTCACTTCCATCCGCTTCAGACAGAAATGCAGAAGAATATCTTCTCAAAAATGATTTTATTTTTCTATTGCACATACCACAGTGTACCACTCGCGAAAAGGAGCTGTACAAAATAGTAAGAAAATACCAAGTTCATTTGTTCGAATTCTGAAGCAATAAACTGTTCCTTATTAGATCTTGTCTCATTTTTTCACAAAGCCAATTAATAACAGTTGACTTTCCTTCCGCTAACATTAATTGGCATTCACTTTTCCAATGTTCTACCAGCTAATAATCTTTGTTTATCAAGTCTTGTTTTTAATTGCAATGCAACAGCAGAAACATCCTCTTTTGAATTGAGCAACTGATGACAAATGTTTTCTAGTTGATCTTTTCCATCACGCATAGATGACAGCATATCTAACAGCTCGCACACCTAGGGATAAGATTGAAAAATCAGATCAAATTGATGTAAATGGCAGACAGTGTTTCACAGCATCAAGCTTCATTTTAGTGTTCCTACTTCATTAGGGTTAAATTTGCTAAAGTTCACTAGACACTAAATTCTGTCACAAATCTTGTTGCACATTGGTTGATGTATCTCAGCCTTCATCTGCCAAGGATTGAGCAGAAAGAAGCTTCATTATACCTTGGTAAAATTGTTTCCAACTTTATCGGAATTTGTAACAGTCTCTGATGTACTATTTCCGTTCGATAGGTGAGAATCTGAATCACCTAGAAATAAAAATACCACCTAATTAGGGCTGTCCAAAATCGAATAATTTTATGATTCGAATCGAATATTTTCTCCGAATCGAACCGAATAATCGAATATTATTGCGCAATAGTAAATCTGTCTCTATTATACAATAAACGCCTGCCCTTCGATGTTGTGGTAATGTATGTGCAGTTAAATCAAAGGAGATACACGCTTGTATGACCTGGTCAAAAAAATTGGAGAACTCCAAAATTTGGGTCTCGAAAACTGTTGAAGAGTAAAAATTGCACTATTCAAAAATTGCAATCTCAATTTTGATGGATTCAGTTTTAATAGGACATGTAAAGCCTGTAGATGCTATTTTAATCCTATTCACTAGTCTTTATGTTTTTTTGTGTAAATTTCAGCAAAATAATAACATCCATCAATATAGATAAAACTGTTGCTCAAGTTCAAAATTGCATTTAAAAATTCCAAGCTAGTTTGATGACAATATTATTTGATGACTATAATATTGTTAGTGTACAACAGCCATCAAAATGCAAGAGTGCAATTATTTGTCTTGGTATATAGATGGATAATACAGTAATGCCATCATAAGAAATTACAAATTCCAATTTAAAGAAGGTATTGCCATCATAAGGATCCCAAAATCTGTTTCAGCTTTGAGTTGCCTGTACCATGTTCATATGATAACTAACTCAACAGCTTCAAATCGATTCTATTTATAGAACTATCGTTTTCTAAATTCTCTCCTTTTTCTCCTTGTTCTCTCTCAAAAACGTCACGATCGATTATACCTTGTTATGACGACCATGCATGAAATGGCTAATCACGTGCCACCGGGCGGGCATTAGTAATGACATTTTGTTTATCACAAAATGAAGGCGAGAGAAATATCGGGAAACCAATTAAGCAAGCCGGGAGCGAGAGTGGTCTGAGCTCGGAGCGCCGCCGCTTGCCCGGTGAAAAACATCCCGTAAAAATATTTCCGCTTTATGTACCGATACCTAATTTTAGCGATTCGAAAATGAGCCGAAAAACGATTCGAATAATTTGCGATTCGATTTCGAATATTTGGTTCGCTTGGACAGCCCTACACCTAATTATTTTAAGTTATTATTTGCCAAGAAATAAAAATAAGTTTTATATAAAGACGCTGTTATCCTACCTAATTTTCATTATTTATAATAGTAGTCAAAACTAACTCGCTTTTTCTCCAATAACAGGATAAGGGCACATTGGCAATTTTTCTATTCTATCAGGATTGGTTATAAGAAAGTTCAACTGCGTCCTTGTAGAGGTACGATGACATGACCTTGGCGTACAAGAATTAGAAGACTAAAAAAAATATAAAACAGTATGTATGGTAACGCTCTGATATCTTACTTCGGATGACTGTAGCCGATGTGAAAACTGGGTCATCATTCGAAGCTCTTGTAATATCAGCCATAACCTCGTCTTTGGTAGGAATAGATGGTCTGAGATTTTCAGATTGCTTTGATTTCCCCATTTTCGATTATAGTTTCCGCCTGGTAATCAGTTCATTAATGTAAGTTGTCTATAATTAAAGGCAAAATAATCAGTGGTTGCTACACTATCCTATCCCACTAACTTTTTAACCATAGTCCAGTAGTCTGATAGTCGCAACCCAGCAAAGTCAGAAACTAAATGGGGACTGCTTCTAACTAATTTATGATCAAAATTTTCGAACAAATTAGCGTATTATCACAGTTCCTGTCTTATCACTTTCAGCGTTACGATACGGTACCGTACTTTTTTAATTAACTCAACTCGAAGTCGCTACCGGTAGGCCTACTGGAATAAATATGACCAATAACCCCTGGCACGAAAATGATAGCAGGAGATCTCTAGCGCTTTATTCCTATAGTGGTGGTAGCATAAAAGTCATATTGGGGATGGCAGAATAGGGATGGCGAAATACGGTCGAAAGGTGGCAGATTAGGGATAGCGAAATAGGGACGAAAAGTCAAATTGGGGATGGCGAAATGCGGTCGAAGCGTGGCAGATTAGGGATGGCGAAATGCGGTCGAATGGTGGCAGATTAGGGATGGCAAAATGCGGTCGAAGCGTGGTGGCAGATTAGGGATGGCAAAATGCGGTCGAAGCGTAGTGGCAGATTAGGGATGGCAAAATGCGGTCGAATTGTGGAGCAGACTAGGGATGGCGACGTTTGAGAATTAGGGATGGCAAAATGCGGTCGAAGCGTGGTGGCAGATTAGGGATGGCAAAATGCGGTCGAAGCGTGGTGGCAGATTAGGGATGGCAAAATGCGGTCGAATTGTGGAGCAGACTAGGGATGGCGACGTTTGAGAAAGTGAAGGCAAGGGCATGGTGTCAGTGTTACCGTACCGTACATCGGTACCGTACGAACATTTTGAGGTTCTTAAGTTTAGCATGTAGCCTGAATGTACCTGCATATGCCAGGATACGGTAATAGGTATCGGTACCACCTACCGGTACGTACCGTAGTGAGACCGGTACCGGTATGTGGCCCATTACATCATTAATCTGTTACCGGTAATGCTAATCCAGTCCTTGACGGCATGGGCAGCGTAGAGAATGGCAGTAGACAGGAAATAAGAGATTTAACATTCTTCTGGTTCAAATTAGGCTACTCTGGCAATTGTTTTGGTGGTAATTACAAGGACAGTACGGTACCGGTACCGTACCTTACCAAGACTTGGACTTTTAATTAATATGGTAACGGTAGACTACCGGTACGGTACCGTATCATTGGAATACGGTACCGGTACCGTATGCCTTCGCGGTGGAATTATTGTGTGGCAAGATGTAGGCACGAACACGGTATGTCAAATTGGGACTGGTAACATTGCAGCATTGTGTGGAGCAAGCGATAAACTAAAAAGTGAAACTGCTAAAGCCATTTGACTGTTTGAGTGAACTCCGCAGACCTAAGCAAAAAGTTAATATGCATTCTAACCATTCTGCCATTTGATATATTTAATTGCTGAATTGTCTCAAATTAGCAGTGGTGTGGCTCATCATGCTAAGCCTGTGAGCGGAATAAGCTTGGCATCGCACCTCTTATTACTTACACTATGTCAGTCTGTGTAGGTTCGCAGGGTAAATGTGGAGATTGTTAGGAATACGCTCGTCACCCCATGGTTATGTGCGAGAGGATTACTGGACTCCTCGTCGCAGTTGAGTGGTTCACATAACTGCTGGTCGGTTACAGCTTCCTCCACCATCTGGTCCATTATCTCTCTCCTGGGATAGATATGTAGATCCTATCGTTAATCCGAGCGAGACACATGTCATGTCAATTAACTGTAGTAAAAGCCCCGAACTTCCAATTCCATTATAAAATTTGATCGTAAATGACATTAAGTCTATAATGACTACTTGAAACTCTGTCAAGTATTTTGATATAATTTCAGATATGAAGATTAAGGTTATCTAGTCTTTAGGGATATTGCTGCAATGACTGAAGTGAGTCTATTTGTGCCAGAAAGGGGATCACGAACTTTATAGTTTGCACTTTCAACAAGAGAGCGATGCTCAAATATATGGACATGCAGCCTGAGCGAAGCAGTAGTCCAGCTTACCTTTGACGGTTCGCTAAACACTAGAAGCACCAATGTTCGCTGACCTCGTGACTCGCTGCGCACGATGAACCGCCACATGGTGGCAATTTTTGATGAGGTCATAGCACAAAAGAAATGAATTCTATGCAGCTCTCAGAAATATTGGAAATACATGAAAGTAATAGCCTTCAGGCAAATCAATCTTAAACCATTGAAAATTTCAAAGCAATTCGTCCAGTAATCAACAAGAAAAGCGGTTTTTCAATATGTGTCAAAGAACAACAACATAATAACAAAACGATTCATAGGTCCACTACATGCCCACAAATGAATTGTGGCATGGGACTTGATATAGTTTTATCTCCAAAACTATCTTTGTACTTCAAAACTGTGTTTTGAAGTTGATGACCGGCTCACATACTCTACTGTGTATTGGTTCAATCTGCAAATATTCTGAAACTTGAGAATGTTTATGAATTTGAAGTGCTGAAACTTACGTTTCAGTTCAGATTTGGTATCATTGCTGATCATTGCTTCGGACAACTCATTAAAAAGTAATAATAATCGTTCAGCAGACGGAGGTTCCTATTTTGTTATAGTTAACTTTACCCTGGTACAAAAATGTATTGAAGATACTTTCTAACACAATAGCTTCGTGTAGTATTTCACAAGTTCTTGGAATATGATTATGTTCAAATTTCATAAAGGAACCATTCTAATCTAGTAATATTTAATATTTATTCAGCATTTAAGCTTATAAGGCAAATGTTAAATGATAAATTAGATACTTGTTATTTGTAAAGGGCATATAAAACATTAAACTTTAGTGTATGTTTGCTAATCCATGTTAGTAAGAGTTGTTTATTTGCCATAATTGCTTCTATTAAAATAATTTTCCTATTTTTGTTAATGTAACTTGGATCAATCATAAAAATCACTCTCATTGTTAATCTTGTTTTATAGTTTATTTATTGCTACTGTTTTTTATGCAAACTGTATTCCAATTGTTGCATCCAAGGTTATCCATCCAGCTAATCTAAACATTTTTGTGACAGATCAACTTTTTCATAGATTTCACCTAATAGCACATAGGCAGCCCTATAGTTATCATTTTATTTACACAAACATTTGAAAGAGTGCAATCTCCTGGTCTGATCCTTTACTGCCACGAATATTTTGTCATTTCGACTTGCTACTAGTATGCAATCTCACTTACTTTTGTGATTTCCATTTTCGTGTCTTGAAGACATTCTCATAAAATTCAGTTCCTAACCCTACCTAAGATCACTGAGATCACACAATCGCTGAGTTTGAATACCTTTATATGTTTAATAGGTGCTCCCGTGTGTGCATCCCGTCCCAGCATGTGCACCAAGATGGCACACAGCCTGAACATAGTATGTGTACCATGTTGGGGTTATCAGGTTGTACGCCATCCCAGTGCACATACTACAGAAGCGTCGTTTAATAACCTAATAGCTCTATTTGTGCTACTGTTCAAATTAATGTCACTGACTTCAACTTGTGTACACAAATTCCAAATATTTATTTTGCTTTTGCTTCAAATAACGTGCAACATACTAAATTGTATTTGTTTGAGATTCATTTTTCCAAGATACAGAATTATGTTTTAATTTGCTTTCAGTATTTTTTGCCAATTATTAAACACTATTTATGGGGACTGTAGCATTTGTGTACACGATATTATATACTTTGTCTAGTCCTTGTTTGTTTTGAAGTCAATCAATAAGATCTGATTTCATTCATGAATCATAACCACTTTGTACTAATGCATTGTCTGCAATCCTAAAATAACAATTTCTCTGCTACTACTCCATACTGTGTTATTTTGTTCTTGTTATAAGATAAACTTGTTATTTATGTGGGTGGGTGCATATGCTGTTATATATATTCTATAATGAAGTTCCTGATTACTTTCTGTAGCAAAAGTTTTCAGTGTGTAATCTTGAAATCTTGCAGTGAAAATATGTCTTCCCCCAGATAATGTCCTAGCATTTACTAAGTCCTTTGGTTAAGTTCATGTTTTAATATGCCAAACTATGCATGGGAACACAATGTAATTGTGTGACAACATTTCGAATCAATATGATATACTGGTGTTATATGCTTTCATTATTATAAAATATTGTAAATTAATTTCTCAATAATGTAATAATTTTTTATTGGTTGGATATCCCAATTTTTGTGTTCACATTTTGAACCTTACTGTAAATGATGTAGGATTTCCCATTTTGCATTTATACCCGATATCTTTATAGCATCATGTCATCTCAAATTATGTGCTTCATGTTATCTCAAATGTCATCTCTTTATTTCCGTTTACAACTTCTTTCTTGCGCGCATGTATGAATAAACATGCATGGTTCACTAACATTTGCATGTTTTCTCATGAATGTCCTGCTTGTAATTTTCTTAAAAGCAGCATGAAAAACTATTGTAATTTATAATTTAACATTGGTGTTCTTTCTTCTATTTTTATTAATTCCCTGTAATCAGGGAAATGCTGATGCTGACACTATTGCTGATACTAAGCACTCCAATTAGCATTTAACCCTCACTCTCTATGCCTTCCAATGTCATATATTTCTTGTTGCTTGTGAACACAATTTTTTCAAAAACGGAAATATTCAATTCATCACTTTCATTAGGTGCTGTATATATGATTCATTATGGCCATTTGAAGGAATATACGCTCACTCTCATGTCAGTGCGCTTTCGTTTCTATAATATAAAGCTTTCAAAATCATATCATATTACATGAGCCAACTTTAATGTTGCTCAATTTTGAAATGATTGATGATGATGATTTTTTTAAACCTACTTAGTCACAACAACTAGACCATTATAGTTACTTTTTAATGCCTTATACCTTACTTTGAGTCATTCACCATTTACATATCTTAAGTAACCAATGCCATTACCTCAAATTTGAAAATACCATAAAACCTACGATCTCTGGTCGTTCTTAGAGCATCGATTCACGGGCTTGTCAAACTCTCTGGTCATTTAGTTCAGGGACATTTAATTCATCCCTACATATATACCGTTCAATATGTTTTCAATGTTAGTCTAGTCTTGGAAAGTTTTGAGATTGTTTTTATCGTGGAAAACTGAATAAAATGAAATAAAGAGGCCTCCTCATTCACTGTTTTTATCGTGGAAAACTGAAAATGGAATGGAGAGTTTATAACGCCTCTTCAATCACGTAGTCGTTAGAGGGTTGTGATTAGAGTGGTAGTGACTTCAACGTGGCAGAAAGCCAATCTAAAAATGCAATTCTCATACAGTGAAATCCCGTTTCAAATCTCTTTTGAAACCACGGGAATATTTACCGTAGTCCGTAGCGTTGGAACATATTTCGGTAATTAGTATTACACAAATTACATAAAATCAAGTACAAGATATTACCTTAGTCCTTCAACGTCAAAGATTATGAGTCTAACGGAAAAATTGCGGTAGCGGGTTTACCTACGAGTGGCCAATACCGAATAGTTCACTGTTTCGAATACATTTGAAGTTCAAAAAACGCTTATCTATAATATGCGAAAGAATTTGCATGCAATAAACAATGGAATAACTGGCTATATTACCAGGCATTTCATATTCACAGATTACTGCGATATATATTTTAGAATAGTAACGCTTTTATTTTTTCACAAGTCGACGTAATCATGAGTTAGTTACGTTAACAGATTTAAATTAATATGGCAAGGCATTTGAAATAGTGGTATCGGTCATGGATTTGAATATTTGGCGCAACACAAAATCATCCTGGTAAAAAGTTCATACTTTCAAATACCAACCATTATTCAAATTATTTGCCAAAAAGCGGGATAAAGTATAAATTATTTTTCCGACTTGGGACAATTTTTCCAAGAGTCTTAAAATACGAATCAAAAATTAATTATATTCAGGCGCTTTACCACACATTTTAAGTCCACAAATTGCCGTTGTATTTTGGAGTAATAATACTTTTATTATTTTGTGAATACGAAAATACGAATCAGCAATTAATTATATTCAGGCACTTCACCACACATTTTAAGCCCACAAATTGCCGTTGTATTTTGGAGTAATAATACTTTTATTATTTTGTGAATACGAAAATACGAATCAGCAATTAATTATATTCGGGCACTTTACCACACATTTTAAGCCCACAAATTGCCGTTGTATTTTGGAGTAATAATACTTTTATTATTTTGTGAATACGAAAATACGAATCAGCAATTAATTATATTCGGGCACTTTACCACACATTTTAAGTCCGTGTAGTGTATTTTTGAGTAATATTATTTTGTGAATACGAATCAGAAATTAATTATATTCGGGCACCTTGCCACACATTTTAAGTCCGCAAATTCCAGTAGATTTCAGAGTAATAATACTTTTATTATTCAGTAAATCCGAAAATAGGAATCAAAAATGAATAATATCGGGCGGTTCACTACACATTTTATGCTCACAAATTGTCGTCGCAACCATAAGTTACGTTAAACAAAACTAAATTAATAACGCATAATAATTTTATATGCTAGTATCGGTCATGGATATAAATAATTTGCACAACAGAAAATCATCCCAGTAAAAAGTCGAAACTTTCAAATATCATTATCAAAATTATTTGCCATAAAGCGGGAAAAAGTATTGATTATTTCCTCTAATAAATCGACTTGTTTTCCGACTTGCGACAATTTATTGGGTATCATAACAATTACGACATTGAATAATCTTCAATTTCTTGACGTAATGGAAATGAATGTGTAAAATCGTTTGAAGATTCCCGCAAAAACGAAAAACCGTGTTTACGATGAAAAGAGACTATATATTATTCGAAAATCAGCCGAAAATGTATTCGAATATTTGATTCGTTTTGGACAACCCTGTCTACGAACCACAGTCTTCTTTTCTACAATACAACAATAATTTTCGACCCAATTCTTTAAAAAGGTTCGCCATTCCTGCTAGACTAACCCATCAAATTGCGTGTTCCCTGACTACTACATGAAACATTAGCGTTTTCTGACCATCAAATGTTTGAGATTGTTTTGTAAAGTTCAAAAACAATTAGGTTGAAACTTTTCAGTTGCAGATTAGTAGTAATTTGACTCCAGTGTAAATGTCGAATATTCAGGGAAGTATTTCACTGGCTTTATTTCGCTAAATGTCCATACAATTATAGAGACCCTGCTCAGCGCAGAATGTTTTCAAAACATTTCGCCTATAAGTTTTTGAAAGTATAATTTCATTTGATTTCAATTGAAAATCTAGAAAGGCTTTTTTTATCTTATACTCACCAGAACAAATATTACAATCATTAGATATGAATATTGAACGTATTACTAGCTCAAAATTAATCCCTCATCAAACGCATTTGAACGCGAAATAACGGTGCACGAAACTACGCCAGTTATAAGCACTATTAAATATTAAACAATGCGGATATATATAGCACCAAGGTCTAACCCACCCTATTCCAAACAGCACGGAAAATTTGTCGCAAATGCGTCTTTCCTTGGAATTCAATTGCAACAGAGAACAAGACTTGCGTTACACGTAACACATTAATTTATAAGTTGCTCCTTCGCTATCCAGTAAGACATGGGTTGGATTCTGTACCAGGTAATGGTAATTATGTTTCTCAAGAAGTAAAGCATGCAAGAAGATTCCTAAAAAGTCAAACTAGTCTTCGACATTTTCTTTCTGAAAAACGATAAAATGGATGAATTTGGTGGTTTCCAACATTTTGTGTTGAAATCTTCTATTAGTTGGTTTTTGAACTGTTTATACCAAAATCCCTATGTTTAATTACCTTGCCTTTTGTAGATTCTTTGCCAGTGTTATACAAAAGTCGCATTTTCATTTTTACGCAGTTCAAATAGTTTGTCGCGTTTTCATGAATAATATTATACAAAAGTGAGTAATACTACAACGTATATTCCTATTCAAAGACTCTCCTCTAGATAGGAATTCACCCAATATCATAAAAATCATTTTATAGCATAATATATCGAACACATCTTTACATCAAAAGGTTATATTCAAATTATAAAGCCAATTAACTTCGAAAGAAATTTTGAGAATTGAAATTAAACGAAACACGGAGAATGAACTCTTCATGCAGTGTGATCGTGAATTATGCCAAAAATATTTTAAAGCAAAACAGGATTCTTCTACATATATACTTGAGCAATTTAAAATATTTGTAATTGAAAAGAATTGTTTAATAACAGTATTTGGAATAGAAATATCGCAGGCTTCGGGGTGGTGTAAAAAATTGTAGGGACAATAATACCAGGGAAAAATTGAAATTTCCATGACGAAAGAGATAAAACATATGACCTCATAAATGATGGCACGATCCACAATGCTATGCCAGCCAATGCAGACCTCTTGAAATATGCGCTACAAGCTGGCGCATAACCTGAACTCAGGTTGTGTACCAGGTTAGGGTTCAGGTTGTGCGACATCTTGGTGCGCATATTTCAGGAGTACCCAAAACTTGATGAGAGAAACGTAATAATATATCAAACATTAAAAGATTGTATTAAAATTATTAATCAGAAAAATATAAAAAAAATGTTCAAGACTTGATGAGAAAAATGTAATAATATATAAAACATTAAAATTAATCATAAAATAAAGACACGATGTAAAATCGGACAATACCTTTTAAATGAATTTTAAAATGTGAAACACTGATCAGATTAGTTCCTTAAATTTGACAATGTTCGTTTCCAAATCTGACACGCATTTCGCCATCCTTAACATGACACCCGTCAACCCACTGCCCTATTTCGCCCTCCTTAATCTGACACGCATCGACCATATTTCATCATCTCTAACCTGACAGGAATCGACCCTATTTCGCCACCCCCAATTTGACACGCTTCGTCCGCATTTCGCCATCCCTAATCTGTCACGCTTCGACCGTATTTTGCCATCCCTAACCTGCCACGTTTCGACCGTATTTCGGCATCCCTAATCTGCCACCACGCTTCGACCGCATTTTGCCATCCCTAATCTGCCACGTTTCGACCGTATTTCGCCATCCCTAATCTGCCACCACGCTTCGACCGCATTTTGCCATCCCTAATCTGCCACCACGCTTCGACCGCATTTTGCCATCCCTAATCTGCCACGCTTCGACCGCATTTCGCCATCCCTATTCTGCCACGCTTCGACCCCATTTCGCCATCCCATTTTGACACTCATCGACTGTGTTTTCCAAGCCCGAATTTGACAGGTACTAATCCATTTCATCAGCCCCAAATCTAAACACTTTGGCCATATTTCTTTGTAATTTTGAGGCAATTGTTTATTGTTATCTGTATACTAAACAGCGCATTATGACAGTCGATTTGGCAAAAACTGACAGCCATCGACCGCATTTTGCCATCCCTAATCTGCCACCATTCGACCGTATTTCGCCATCCCTAATCTGCCACGCTTCGACCGCATTTTGCCATCCCCAATTTGTCTTTTCGTCCCTATTTCGCCATCCCTAATCTGCCACCTTTCGACCGTATTTCGCCATCCCTATTTTGCCATCCCCAATATGACTTTTATGCTACCAACCCTCCTCCTTTATTCCGGTACAGTAAAATTAATTTCATACAAAAGTCAAGGCATGGTTTTTGGGGTCAAAGGTCACTATATATTTGCCTTATAACTCGTGTGCTTCTCGTATGCCCATCGGTGTAGGTAACGTGCCGCTAAGTGAACGAGATCTGAAACTTTTAACTTCTATGCTGTTGCGAGTCATAACGCAGTGGTTTCAAGAGAAAAAACTTGGCCCTGTAGTCCAGAAGGTATCGTACCAGTTCTTAATTTAGGTTACATTACTCTTGTTGACTAATTCGGTATCCAATTTGGCAATCCTCATAAAGTCATTAATTTGGTGTGGCAAAAGAATTTATTCATTTTTTTTTTATTTGTTTGTATATTTTCCTTCCTTTTTACTTTTAAGTCTCGCTTTTTTCGCTCCCGACTGTATCATGTCTCGATGTTTGTGTGTGTCTTAATTAGTTTTTTTTTTTACTTTTGGGTGAGCGAACACGTACTACTTCTTTTATCAATACCTTTCCATCTAAAATCTGTACGTTTCAAACCTTACTCTAGGTTTTGTTCGCTTTCCCGATTCTATAATCAGTTACTTTTACTTTTGTTTTTATTTATTTTTTTATCGTCTATTGCTGATTATGGAGTCGAAATAAACTTATACTTATAAAATCAGTCTGCCTTTAAATTCATGGAACTTACAGACTTAGGCTAATTGTTCCTTTTATTTTAGTTGATAAGAATGACATCTGTTGAACTCAACAACCAAAACCAGGTACCGGTAGTAAATATTGATAGTGAAGAAAAAGTCAAAGTCAGCAAACTTGTAGATGCTCCAAAAAGAAAGGTTTGTGGCACCAAACGTTTTTGCTCATTTTCTAAATCTGTTACAGTAAATTTTAACATTGCATTGCAAGTTGATAGTGCCGGAAAATCAATTAATGATATTACTATAGCGTTATAACTTTTAATGATGACACAGCCAAGTTATTATTATGTGATAAAAGTTCATTGATAGGGCAGTAGCATACAGGTGCTGTATTAAATTTTCATTTTTGCGTGTTTTTTTTAATCATATAGGGTGGCTTACCCACTTTGCGGCCACGACCTATTTGCGACCATCAACTTCATCGATTTAATTAATGCTGAAAAAATCAACGAACCGCGACGATATCTCTCACGCGGCATCGTCCACTTATCCCTCGTAGCTCTGCGAAAGTACACTAAAATTCGGCCACAAACAAAAAAGTTACGACCGAAAACCCGATCAAAGAAAAAAAACCAACCATTTTTCCATGTCGCCAACTACTCATTGTCCCTTTAAAAAGCTTGAAAATCTTGGCAGGTGTGTAGAGTCGTGTTTCTTTTAACCATCTTTAAAGTATGCGTTGGAGTGGGAATAGGGGGTGTACATTTCCAATACGTCGATAATTTCTTTGTCTACCAATTTGCAACCACCCTGTTTTTGTCTGTTTGATTGATGTGATGCGGTGCTTTGTTTATAATTTGACGAGTTATGTTTGAAATAACCGTGTTCTTAAAATATATGACGGTCAGAAATGCAATTGAAAGCCCATTTTTTTCACGCATGGCTGCGTATGCCCTAGTCTCGACGCAGCAGAAACGATGTTCAAGGCTTGAAATGTGGTCGCACACTGATCGTTCGGTCGTAAATACGTCTTCAGAGTGTCATACGCTGGTGGTTTGTATAGCTTCAACCCCTGGTCGTAGAAAGTTAATTTGAGGTTCAGCATGTAGAATAAATGCACCTACGGTGAAAAAATTAACGGGTTAGAAATATTGGTTTTTATTTTATAGCGGTTTGAATGAAATCGTCCTCAGACTGGCTACACCACCCTATGTCAAGTGACATATTCCAATTTAAATTTGCAACTGTTAAAATATTTTTTGGCCTCAAAGTTCAGGAACAGATTGCTTTATGATCTAACATCCCACATATTTTATCAGGTTGCGCTACTTCTTGCTTTTTGTGGAAAAAATTACTATGGTCTTCAGCTCAACCGTGGTGATACATCTCTACCAACAATAGAAGGTGCATTATTTCAAGCATTAGTTAATGCCAAACTTGTTCCTGAAATATGCATGGAAAAATCACAACAAATGAAATATTCGTCATCATCTCGCACTGATAAAGTAAGTATTTGTATTTTGTCACATTATTTGACATTTTGATAATATGATATGAGGCTCATTTCCAAATGTACCACTCATAGAAGTTGGTAGTCATGAAACAAAATTAAAAATAATATTCTGAACAAAAAATTACTAAAGAAACTACTTGGTCGGAATTGAATTTGGTTAGAATTAAAGTCCTAATCTTAGTTTAAAAAATTAATATCAAGCATTGCCTCTTACCTCAAAACAAATTCGGTAACTCATTAAGCTAACTATTGCCAATAATTTTCAGCGATTTTCATTGAATAGGGTGTTTCAACATGTGGACTGGTTGTATCTCTCAAGTTACGCATGTGCGACAATGCAAAGGACCTAATAAATCAACATCTTCCATCTGATATAAGAGTATTAGGTAAAATAGTTACAGAACTTCAAAAGTTAATACTCATATATATATATGTGCCATAAACATATAATAACAGTTTGCTCTATCATTTGTTCCAAATAAACAAAACTTGATAATGGGTGCTCCAGAAGTATGTGTACCAATATGGATGAACTAATTTTGTTTGCCTACTTTACATCAAGTTGTGTAAAGGAACTGGAACCTATATCCACTTGGCTAACTGGATCACCCCAACTTGTAATAGAACTAAAATAGGGAAAATCAGAATAAAATTATGGCCTAACCCTAACCTGGAACACATACTACGGGAGTACCTAATTATGTACTATGACATCTCAAGGCGGATTACAAATTCTTCCTGCATTCGCCATAAGCTTCTTACAAATGTAGATTATGTAGTATTGAATGTAAATAACTATTTAAGATGGTAATACTAGCCAATGCAATGTTATTTTGATCTATATTTTTTGTCAAGATTTGAGAAAAGCTACCAGAAGTTTTCATGCAAAAAGCTATGTTGATCAAAGGACATATTCGTACACAATGCCTACATTCGCTTTTGATACCAATGTTTCAACGGATGATATTTCAACATACCGAATCGATGAAGGTACAGTATATATTCAACTAATACATTGTTTTTCATTACATGAGTCATTAGTTTAAATTTAGTATATCCAACATTATATTGTACAAAATATAAGTTTTATATATTTTATGATTTATTTTAGAAAAATTGAAAAGTGTCAGATCATATTTATATCGCTATAAAGGAACACATTCATTTCATAATTTCACCTCTGGTAAAAGAATGGGAGAATCAAGCGCGAAGAGATACATACTCGATTTTTGGGCAGAAACACCTTTTGTACATGAATCTGTGGAATTTATCACACTTAAAGTAAAGGTGTGTTAGTGTTACATACATTGATCATTGTTCATGGTGTATGAGCTAGATTTGCACCCCATTGGTTCAGTAATTGTTAAAAACAAAATTATAAATTTAATAGTTCGAAGTTTATTCCTTTCTACTATTCCAAATTTCTGTTATGCTAATTAAAATAATTTATCATCTATCTTTTTTTTGAACGCTCACTTTCAGAAAATTGCAATTTTCGTTCTAGGGTCAAAGCTTCATGATTCATCAAATTAGAAAAATGATCGGTCTTGTTATTGTCCTGGTCAGTGGCCGTGCCCCTGAACAGCATTATGTACGAGCATTTTCAGAGCCTTTGGAAGATATACCCAAAGCTCCTGGAATTGGTAAGTAATACAGTGATTTATTTATTCCCACATGTGTTATATTTAGGTGACTAGGATGTATTTTTAGTGATTAAGTTGAAATAGTTCTGTATATTCTTTTTAGTGATAAAGTTTTACATCTTGGAATGCATAGCAGACTCGTATATGGCAATTTAAAAAGCGAGCAGAATATGATGCTGAGGAAAGATTTCTGGGTGCTCCTGAAGTATGCGCACCAAGATGTCGCATAACCTGAACCCTAACCTGGTACACAACCTGAGTTCAGGTTGTGCGCCATCTTGGTGCGCATACTTCAGTTCAGGAATAAGCATTGGACAGCTTTACTTCCTACTTGTATCACTACATTCAACATGTTCACAACACTCATGTTTCAGATGATGATGTCAAGTTTTTATTTCTAGCCAAGCTGTTAATTGTGAGAGACAGGTTGACTAATCTCTATATTATTTGCAGGTTTACTACTGGAGCAAGTTCATTACGATTCCTATAATAAAAAACATGATAATATGTTGAATTGGAGTTCAGAAGATGAGCAAAGAGAATTCATGAAAACACATATACTTCCAATTATTTTCAAGTAATTTGTCACAAGTTTTTATAATTTTGTTTTTATGGGCCTATAGTTCTATTTTGCAAACGTTTAATTAATTTTCAGAGAAGAACTAGAAAATCAGTCGATGTTGAAATGGATTGAAAGTTTGTCAAATCATGACTTCACCGGAGAAAAAGCAAAAGAACAGTGGAATGAATTTATATCACAGAAGCAGGTAAGATGATGCCAGTTTTCTTCATATGTTATTCACTTGATTAATCTTTAATGAATTTGATCTGGCCAAATTTCATGAAAATCTGGATCTGAGTGGCTAAACTACAAAAATCACTGCTCATGTTTTTGAGTGAAGCTGTAACATTTGGCATATTTTTTATATGATACTATCAATACAAGGAAGAAGTAAACGGGCTGAAGCAACACTTTATTTTGACCATCTGCATACAACAATAGTGTGAAGCTACGATCTTGCAATAGACTTATTTCACATCAATAGAGAAACAGCAATATTTAACTTCATAACATCCATTTATATTTCGTATTTAGAAGAAAGAGAAGCACCTTAATGGTAATAAATCACCAGTCACAGCAGCTGATAATACAATTTTATCGGATGACAAAAACTCATCTAATATTGACAATGGTAGTGATTCACCGCAGCCGGCCAAAAAGCAAAAATTGGATGAAGAGCATACCACATGAGCCTGGTACTGAACAGAAATTTTTTCGTGAATCAATCATTTTATCTTATCAAATTCTTCTGTTGACCACCTCCATTCATCAACAGATAACTGGTGTCTGTTAATATCCCATCCTTTTTGTTGCAATTCCTTACTGAATTCTGTCCAGTTTATTGCATTCTCTGGCTTCATATGGTTTGAGATTTTTCCAATATGTGCTTCAAAATATGCTTTTATAACATCTTCTGGTATTGCTATGTCTCTAAATGCCACGCAATAAATCCCTAAAAAATGGCGGCACAGTTTGTTGGGAAATGTGATGGAGCTTCTAGTATCAGGACATCTCAAATATGACATCCTTGGGATTAGTGGTAGCAAACCAATTTACTCAATGCTTACTCATTTAAACTGATACTCACCTTGTTTCGAACTGGATATGAATTTTGTATTGGGATTGGTCTTCAATGTATGTATAAATTGTTCGCTGCCAATATCAATCTCCCTCAACATGCAGCCTGCCCTAATATTTGGGTCTGGAAATCCTAGAAAATATCAGAGGTAATACCTGAAGTATATAAAAGAGGTGAAATTGCTACATAGAAAAAATTATGGGCTGTCATAAAATGAGATTTTTTTTCGCATGGTTGAAAAGTCACATTGGATGAAGGCTGCTCTATATGTGGGGTTGAAAGCATTTTTTAGTAGGAAGGATCGAGTAGTTCTGAAAAGGCAGACTGATTTGTTATTATTACTCATTTGGTGAGTAAGCAATTACTGACAGGGGAAGGATAGAAATAAATATCCAGATGTCACATAAAAAGCGCTATTCACAGGCAAGTCAAGACCCTGTTCTAGATTTAATGCTGCTAACCTAAAACGACTGGTTCTTTCAAGTTTGCTGCAACTGGATCTAGAATTTCACCATATCCAGGACTTAAAAAGCAGTGATCAATAACTATCTTCAGTCGTGAATAGTTGAATGTATTCATGATAACACATGATACGGCTTTGTAATTTGAGTAGATATGGAAGAATGTGAATATTGCAAATAGGATCCAGGTGAGTTGAATATTTCCAGAAACAATAGGCGTCAGGAACAGATTTATGATGAGTGCTGCAAGGTTTACCATGGTTTCCTGAAAATCAAAAGGTTACTAATGCCATCGATATTTGAAATCCACCCCCGACTGTGAAATATTTGGATGAAAAAAGTTAGTTGTATGTAAGCCTCCTTCAATAAATAGTTGAGAACACTCGGTATACTTGATGCTTTTAGGAATTATTATAATCACCACTGAAGGCTTGAAAATACAGCTCTGAAGCTCCCCTCTGATCCATATTCAACATGTTTTGATGTGTCAAGTCAAAATGGGTGCAAGCCATTTTTAATGCTTAAAACTTCATTACTTCCATATTTTTTAAAACCTTAAGCATGATATTCATTTAAACATTTTCATACTTGTGAGCCATCTTTTGCAGAAACATCTGCCATATTATTTCGCCTAGCTTGGTGAACTGTAAGAGCTGCTCTTGTACAACCACCCGCGACACCGACCAGAGAAAAGGCAAGACCTAAACATTAATTGACAAATTATTAAATTTTGAAATCCATGTCTTTAAGGTTATAGTCACTGGCACTTGTAGGTATTTGAATGAGAATTATGGTGGGATGAGACAGAACTATCATAATTAGAAATTAAATAGTAAGTCCAATTCGATTTACAATAGATTTGTTTAAGCTTTTTCATCTCACCTGCTACACATGTTATCGGTGTGAAGAATGATTTGGGAAACAATGGTGCAACAAGTGTTACACATATTGCACAATCATTCAAAACATCTGCAAAGAGTCTCCATCTTTTTGCATCACGATCCAGATTTGCCCTGAATTTGCAAAATAAAATTTAGGCTTGCTTGAATTGATAGATGAGAATTCACAATCAACTGTTTTCCTTACCCTTGGTAATATGCAAATGCAATTCTTCCCACCATTCCTGTACCATCTAAAAAGATGAATAGTTAGTTGATTTGGTGCACCCTTGCAGACATATCAATTTGAACTCAGAAGTTTTAATATGATATTTGGTGATTGTGATGGCCTAGTAGTTAAAGCAATAGACTTAATTATGTTGATATTTCACATCTCAGGTTCAAATCCCATTTGATAGGCGATGCAGAAATCAATCCTTCCCAAAATAGTATACCCTCACATATTGTTAGATATTAGTGGCTTCTAGTACAAAGCTTAGTCTGGAGCAAAAGGCGCTACAAGCATTGACCAAAAGTTATCGGGTGTGAACATAACAAACAATATACTAGAAATTCATTAAAGTACTGAATTTGTCCAAATCAGGTTTAGTTCATAACCTTTAAGAAGCCATGTCACAGTTGCACTTGCAACATTGGCCGTTTCGTCACCCACACCAGATCCTTTCAGTACTGCCTGAGTTGCAAGAGCTCCAGTGATGCTGCTACAAAATGCTTGGATTGTATCCCATATCTAAAAATAAGTTATAATGCAATAGGCCGATGCCACGAGCTGTTTTCAATCCTAGTGCTACCACATGTCTTGGTTCAAAAACTGGTTAGAGCTTGGCTTTACAGTCTTAGCACTAAAAAATTGATCAGACAAAAAAGATGAACAGTTAAATTGACGAATTTTTGAAAACACTGAAAAAGACATATATCAGATTGAAAAGAGAATTTTTGTATCTCAATCGTGTTTGACATTCTTTTAGTAGTTCTATGATTATGCTTATGCCCAAAGCAACATATTTATAAAGATCTTTGTCATTTTTCACTCTTTTATTGAAATCGAATGTTTTCTAATGTCAGATTTAATATTCTGACACAGCAACTGAGTTAGTTCTTACCTGATACTCAAGATAGTCATCGCTGACACTGTCAGGGTATCCTTGTGGCAAGAAAATGCTCTAAAAAAACAAATTGAATTTAAAGTTGCATCCAATACGACCAAACATACACTAATCAGTATGATAAAACCGTCAAATTATATGATAATTTTTCAATTTCAGGCATATGTATGTATATAAAAGTGGAATGACCAAGACCAATTTGACAATGTAATACACATTTTTTTTTAAATTTTAGAAATTCCATTATATTAAAATGGTGTCTTCAGTAAGTGGTAAGATCCCTTTTTTTGATTTGGATGCAATTTCTAAATTTTCATACAAAATTAACAGTGAAATCCTCTTTTTTGATACCCAATATTCTACAATTAAGCAAGCATCCACCTTTAAGACTTGAGTTACTGATTTAGAAACTATTGCTCCACCGCTGGGTTTCATTTTTCGAGACAGACCGTCATGAGTGTAAATTGTGTGTTGCTGCTGCTTGTTTGATCCAAAACGTTCCACACAAAGTATTTTATCCATCTTTTGAAGGCAAAATCTACCGTACTGAGCTAGCTATACCAGGTTGATGTACAGATGACACAAGCAAATGATCTGAAATCGAAAATGTGCGTTACCTCAAGCTAGTGAAGCTGCTGCATTCCGGACTTTCACAGTAAGGTAGGGACTTCCCCTGCTTCGTTGTTTGTTCCGCGCCGACAGCTAACCAGTGGGGCGAGGAATATTTAACCGGTCAATTGGTTTTATATGGTTGACGGCTCATTGGTTGACGGTTACGATTTATATTAACTGTTGACTGACATATTAGGTATAAATCACCATTATACTATACAATTTCTTCAAAAATGATTAGTTTATTGCAAATTTATCTCCCGTGGCGTTTAATTCAAAAGAATATCACTGACTGCATTGGTATACACCGAAAAATGTGAAAAAATAATTGAATATAAAGTCAATTTTCTTTTCAATGCGTCGTGATTTGTATTAATGAAAATGATCGTTAGTGAGAAACGCTTTGAATTAATATTATTTCTGGTCGTGTTCAAACTACTCTCTGATAGTACACTCGGATCACATCGTACGGAACTGATAGAGCTAGAACTTTCACTAGAAGCTCCTGGTCGCAGTTGATACTGTTTTGGACACATTAGTGGACCTATCGATCGTTTTGTTTTTTTTAGACACGTAGTGGACATGGCGATCGTTTTGTTGTTACCGGTATGTTGTTCTTAGTCTTGTTCTTGTTGTTCTTTGACACGTTTTAAGGAAATCGCTTTACTCTTTGATTACTGGACCGACTGCTTTGAAATTTTCAGTGGTCAAAGATTAAATTCTTCTCCAGAAGGCTATTACTTTTATTATTTGCTATGACGTCATCAAAATTATGTGGCACTACGTGTCCATATATTTGGGCATAGCTCTCTTGTTGTTGTTCCTATGCTTGTTCTTTGACATAGTTATTAAAAAATCGCTTTTCTCTTTGATTACTGGACCAATTGCTTTGAAATTCTCAGTGGTTGAAGTTGGAATTTTTTTACGGAATGCTATTACTTTTATTTATTTCTAAATTCGTATGAAATCTGATATTTTGTTCAAAATTTCGCTGTTTTATTTTATCCATAGAAACACTGGCTGTCCGGTTTGATTCTGTAAATTCCTGCTACGCAAAACTCGGATTTTTTTTAGGGTACCGGTAGCGTCAAAGGTAAGGACTGCTTCGCGCTCCAAGATTCGCTCTAGATAACGTGTCCATATATTTGAGCATTGCTCTCTTGTTGTTGTTGTATTTATCTGTTTTTTTCATCATTATAAAATCGCTTTTTTCTCCAAATACTGGACCGATTGCTTTGAAATTTTCAGTGGTTGAAGATTGATTTTTTTGCCAGAAGACAATTCACAATTCTGTTAGTTTTCGCGACGCACAGCGTAGTGAGCGCACTAGTGCGCCGCGGCACACCCTACGCTACGGGAACCGTTGGTGTAGCGAAGAAATCGATAGAACAAAAAATACACATTTGTCAATTTTATTATAGCACGGATTTGAATCCTGTAACATCCTTGGAGACAAACTTGACTCCGTTTTATAGGTAGAAAAGTTATAAATCCTTTCTCGAAACGAGACAAAACTAACTCATATCCATCAATCTCCGTGTTAACTTGCTCTGCACACTTTATAATTAATAGTTAACTTGTATAATAAGCCAACAATTTTATTTTATTCAATTTCGTTCTGAAAACCAGCGGAACAAAGTTGAGAAATAAATTGTTTACTTCTATGGTCGCACTTATTCTAGATTGGTCACATCATTCGCACGTGTAGCAAGCACTCTTATCACTACAACAACACTGTCACTGCGAAGTGTGTAGGATATGCAATCCATCATCCAAGAGACTGTAAAGCTTTTCTGTCGGAAAAGGGCATTGAGGCTCTTGACTTGGATACCATTAGATATCAGTGGCTGCCTGTACATAGCCTTGTTCGGAGCGAAATTCGCGAGTAAGCATTATATATAAAAATGGCCCCAATCTGTTCGTATGTAGGTTACTTTGCGGGTAGATATGTATGGTGCAATTTTTCAGGAGTGAAAAAGTATGCTGTTACAAAAGTAGGCTACGTGGGTGCAATGAATTGGTGGGTGTAAAGATAATGGAACCAGTGACAACTCACCCTATCAGGGGTTAGGATGACCTTATATTATCCTGTCGTGTCTATATCATGTTGTTTTGTTCAAAACATGACGTTTAAAATTCGATATTTTCGTAGTAATTTAATGTATCTTCTAATATATAAATTGTACATAGGGCAAGGTTATGTAGGGTGACCATACGCCCTCCTTTTGGAGGATTTGTCCTCTTTTTTCGTTAAAAATTTCATGTCCTCCGAGGACGCTCTAAAAGGTCAAAATGTCCTCCTTTTTCCAAGGGATTAAATATTTAAAATTTATTCACGACATATTCAACATTTTTTGATGGGTTAAAAAAATTTAGTAAGTAAAAGTAAGTAAGCAATGCATTGATATGTCAATAAAACCTTAATAAACCTCGAATACAAAATAGGTTGGAAATACCTTAGTTAGCTTAAGTTGTTATGACAAACCAGTTATTTCGTGCTCAACACCTCATTTCTAATCTACTAAAAAATTATAGCTCAGTTTTACGAAAGGTTGAATGTAGGAAATAAGTGTATATAAATTGATATAGGTTCAAGACGTTATTAGTTTCACTAAGTAATACATTTGTGGCAACAAATATTTCATTAGAGCGTTGCTAAATTATCATCCGTACTGGACGGCCTCAAAATAACGCTAGGTCATAAGGTAGACTATGTCAATTCCTGCAAAAGTCTATAAAAAAGTCTTTTCAATCCACATTCCAATGCAGTTTGAAAAATGACTGAGCTAACAACATTCTTGAGATGTCGTATCATCTTCCCGATCTTAAAAGTGCAATTTTTATACAACAAAAGATTATTGCTACCAGCATCATTGTGACACAACAATGACTATTTCCACGCTGCATATTGATATCTACAATTATCATATTCTACAACCATTCACAAAACTAGCTTCTCTATTGTGAAGTTCTAATTGCGCTCCTAATCCAGTAATTTCAACCGTTGAATGGGGCTCAACTGGAGCTAGCACAATGGCGTTTGAGGTTTGGCAGACACGCAAAAGTTTAGAAGCATATCTCTAGGTTAAATGCATACTTGTTTATCACGTAAAAATCGTGTTGTTCTGCGATTATCTTCAGGTCATTTCCCCTTTTTTTTTCTAGCGATTTGGTGAATTTCGATTTTAGCTGTAAATTATGTCAGTAGACCCAGTGCATTATACGGCCGTGGCCAGGGGCCATGGGCCGTAGAGGAGTCACACCCCTGTAGTACTTGCGGCTACAGTTTCTCGTTGACAAAGCGAGAATGCATTATTGCATTGTCGTTACTTCGTCCATTGTTATTTCTATTTTTAATCCTAAATTATCTAGATATATAATAATATAGATATATAATGTTTATCTCAGGCACATGTGAAATTTTGTTCTACCAAACGAGGTGTCCTCCTTTTCGGGTTTGGAAATATGGTCACCCTAAGGTTATGTCCAGGTCTAATAGACTTTTCTATGACGCTCACGCTGGTAATATTCAGCCGGCGCTGTTCGTGGCCGTTGTTCAGATTTTCATTATTGTAGTACATGTTGCGCGCATCTCGTACACTTTACCATTGGAATATGGATGGTTTTAATTGGTAGAAAGACGAAGTTTTGGAAGAGTTTAATATGAACCATGTCCGATTATAATGAAAATCGCTGCCCAAGGCCATCATCACACGAATTAGCCTGAAATAATTTTTTGCTGAAGGTGATTTCTAATCACATTGCCCTAGGCGCAGTAATTGATAGTCGCTCAATTTGCTTGTTGATCGAAGCAACAACTAACACGCCGATCGAAGCTGTATTGTAATGATATAATATTATAATGTAATATGATGTTTTTAGTCGCTGTATATTTATTTTTCGTGTTTTTTCAATATGAGTGCCTTTTTTCTATCGTAAAATAATTGAAACCAAAGAGCGGATGATACGCTGGCACGAAATAAAAATACATTCAGAATACCAATGCTATAGTATAGAATAATAGCAAAATATATATAAGTAAGAGATTATTTCAATCAGTCGCCAGTTATTCTGTTTAATATACCTCAAATTAAATTGGTAAGCGTGAAATCAGTAAGCAGTAATATTCCTATTCCATACAGCCTACGTGTGACTGCAGATAAACGATTACAACCTATTCGAGAGGTTGGGACAAAACATTTGTCAGTTAAGCCATCTTATCCAATTCAGTGTAATATGTCATTTAGTTATGGCCCTTTGTTACCAAATTGTGATAGTTAAATTGTTTCAGGGTAAAACAGTAGGAGGCCCATAGTCAACGTTTTAGTAGATTGGTCATTTATAATCGTGGAGTAAATGAGTGCGTAACACCAACCTCGTATGCCCATTAACATAAAAAATACTTTGCCATATATTTCGAAGAATATGCCAATATCATAAAAAGAATAAAACAATAGAGTTTAATTCGTGACTGAAAAGGGTTCAAGTTACTGTATATGTATTAATGTGTATGTTATCTCAAACTCATAACGCGTGCTATATTTCCCTAAAACCAATCATATTCTCATTGAACGAACTACTTCCGATACGATCGTAGTCGCAAACAAAACAGGGGCGTAGGGTGGAATATCAGCACCAAAATGACTTTGATCAGCACTAGATGGCTACGGACACGTCTTCTTCACTTTATGTCACGTGACTTGTAATTCTATTTTTATTGGCATTGTTTACAATTACATCACGCATTTCTCTTAGTTTAGCTGTCTGGCGATTTTTTCTTCATATTTCAGACTTTTAATTTGTTTTGCAAGCTTTGTGTATCATATGCGCATACTTATTCTTTACTACTCTTATGATAAAGAGTTGCATTTGATTGATTGATGAAAATATTCGGAAGCAGTCATGAGAGAGTTCAAGGGCGTTCTAAAGTTAGTCGGACAGCCCGAGAATCATAAATATAGCCGGGGTCTGGTACGGTACCGGTACTGAACTATACCAGACCCAGATTAAGTACGGTACCTATTGATCTCTCACTACCATTGGTAGTTGCATATTTGAGTTTGGCATTGGCTAGAAATACGCTCGCCCCCGCACCTCTAATTAGGTACAGAATTACCCAACGTGGGTTCGCAGGTTTGAATCCCATGCGGGATGGTTATGTGCGAGAGGATTGCTAGACTCCGCACCGCCCTAGGGTGGTTCATGTAACCGCTGGTCGGTTACGGCTTCCTACACCATCAAGTCAATGCTTCCGAAAACAAGTAACTACTGAACTAACTAATCCCATACCAGCATACCTGACATGGAATGGCAACCGGACGAGCGACCGTGGTTCGCCATATGGTTAAGCCGTCTTATCGACGTTCCTCTCCTTCGGGATAAATATGTGAACCTCATCCTTATCCTTATTAGAAACTGAAAGGATAACAGAATTCTTCGACTTTCTTTTTTTATCATTTCATTAAACCAGTCTGCCAGTAGACTGTAATGTCTGAATGTGTACGGCAGCTGTTCCAAAGTGAACTTGACGGCAAGTGTGCCTCGAAAATTCAAACATCGGTCAAACTGATAGAATATAGATTTCACTCAGTCACAATATACCGTATAGCTGAAAAATCTGAGGGAACAATGACTATGACATCATTCATATTTTTGTTGTTTGAGTATTTATTTAGTTAGACATTGGAAAACTGTAGAATCTGCGTCGTACTTGCATATATTTCAAAAACTTGTATATCAATTTAGAACAACAACTGTCTGTTATGAATATTTTAGTGATGCTGATTATTCTAAATCAAAAACTAGATAATATTTTGCCATCATCTCAGATTGAAAACCATGTAAAAATATTTTAAACTCTTATTTTTGATTCAGATCTAGAACTTCAATCAAACAAATTTGTTATTACAAGATCATTTATTTGAAATAACAATGGGTGATTATGACCCATGTGAATGTGTATGTAGCCACCAATGGGCAATGCAACGCCTTCTATCAATTTTGAGATCATCACAGCAATACTGCACAGAAAATGAGTGCTTTGGAGAAATGCCAAATCAGGATATGCAACGTCCAAATGAAGACTGGGGCATGTTCATGATTATGATGGGATGGATGGTGATGGCACTTATGCTTTTCATGGTGCGACCAGCAAGCCTCAGAGGGCAAGGAGATGGGAAGCCCAGGCCAAATGGAGATGGTGGACCCCCACCCCCAGATGTCCCTCCAGTACAATAGTTCCAAAGTAGCATATCTCGCCTATTTTTGTACATATTATTATAACCTATTTTAAGCATTATATTATCGTAACCTTTCTTCGTAGCCTCGAAACACAAAAATGCCTTTATTTTCTGAGTTTGTTTATTTGGCTTAATGCTGAATAATATTGTAAAGCGGTTTCGCGCGGTGTTATAATTGATTTAGTAAACTTAATGTTTCATTTCTTGTTTGTAGATTTATTCACTTCCTGTTTTACTAATATTGCTTGACCACCATAAGAACAAGATTTCTTTTGATAAATGATCGATTTTGAATTAGAATATGACTCAATGTTCCTTGAATTTATGGCCCAAATAGTCATCTTTGTCTATTATATCAATTTGTTGTAATCTATGCTGATAGTTGAACATATGATCTTGGATATTGAGATAATATGTAAATTGTGAATTGGTATGATATGAAATTGTGTTTTCAGTATTTACTACTGTTATTGAAGCCAAGTTTTTAAAGCATAAACTGGATCCTGTGTAGGTTTGTGTGTTAATTTGGAAACTATTGACCGCATAATAAGAATTTTCAATTTTCTCTTTTTCACTGTACAAGTCTTATTTGAGATAGGTGATAACTGATAAGGATACAAAATAATGTTTGAGTAACTGTATTTTATGTTTATACTTCTTAACATAGGCTATCATGGGACTGAAAATATTCAAAGTTTGATCATTTGATTTGTTATTTCTGACTTTTTTAAAAGCATATTGCTGTTGCTATTCGACAGCATCTTGCCGCTTATGAAGCTATTTCATTGAGCCAAGCATTGCTTAGGTACTTTTGTAGTTCTGTTCATTATCTACATGTTAGTTGAAACAATAACAGTTGTTTAAAGTTTAAACCATTTAATTTTACTTGCAGTTGACGTTTTTTGAATATACACAAAAGCCAATTTTTAATTTTTTTGATATTATTTGAAATTGTCCGTTCAATCGATTGCATTGTAATTTTATCCACAGACAATGAATATCTTTAAGAAGTACTAGAATTGTTCTTCCATTGCTGTGCAATATTTAGCTTCTTGTGCTAAACGCCCCTATGTTAAATTCTTGTTTAATGTAATAAATAGCCACCATTACAATTCTGCTTATTTTTGCTTGCATTTAGATCATGATAGTTAGATAAGAGTAGACTTCAAGCATATCCAATAGTTTTGGGTTACTTTGTTACAAACAACGTTGGAATATATTTTTCCTGAACATATTATGTACGTCTCCAAATATCAGTTTTGAGAAGACCTGTGTTTTCGGTCAAGTGTGGTAGACACTGATTTTTTACTACTGCAATTTGTGTAATAGTGGCTATGGGAATATCCAGTTATCACTGTTAGGATAAACGCGACAAAGACAGGATTACCAGATCATTCTAAAAATAAAAAAACGAATAGCCATCGGAGATGTTTGGATAGGATGAACCAGAATAAAATTGGTGCAGTTGTTAAGTTCTCACGTTTTGAAAGTCCGACTTTGTTTGCATTTTGCTTTGGTGTTTTCATCTGGGAAGACCCTAAAAATATTACGTATTAAACTAGTAAGATTTCCAAAACATTGGTTGAATAAGCTATCCGTCGAATAACATCGTTATGGGATCTTGGGAATGGTCAGACGTTTTGACCCAGTTCGGCCAACAGTGGAGCCGTGTTTTAGGGATTGGGCTACTTGTCCTTTTATACAAACTAGGATTATTCACTGCGAAGCCAAGCAAGCTACACATACAGTGCGACAGCCCTAGCTGTGTTCGCTGTCGAACATACACTTCAAGATCAAGGAAATTTTTGCATAACAAATGGTCAAATTATATCAAGGATGTGCCTAAGAGCGAGAGAATGAAATTTCACAGAATAACTGAGACAACGCGACATTATGAAGCGCAACCAGCGGAAGAGCACACAATATTTGAATTGCAAAATTTATCAACACAGCCATGTTATGACCGTAAATTCTTTGAAAACGACGTCAAATTACTGGAAGACAATTTCACTAAGATTCACACCGAGTTTTCGAAAATTTTTAATTTCCGTGAATCTAGCAACATTTGGAAAGTGAACTCGACACCATCGGGAAAATGGAGTGCTTTCTATCTTATTAACCAGGGACAAGAGGTTTGTTTCAACCTAATTTCTGTGAATCGCGAGCAACCACGCGACTCGGAGATTGAGTTATTCCACACAAGAATGTCCAACCGCAGCTCAGTGAAAGCGTTCGCGATTCTAGAAGTGGCCACCAATACTTTCGATTTGATTAGCCTTAAATCAACCTCACGCACACTCGCTAATTTATGGGCGAGTAGTTACCGATTGACATGATACTGTACCCAACACTGTCAGTAAACGGATGAGAGCTCACAATCGACCGATTACAACGACTAAAAACTTTCATCCGGCTATGTTAGCCAACTCGCGCGCAATTGAATCGCTTCTATGGTATATGGATAAGCTTTACTGGTCCAACGAATGCACTCTCATGAATATTATATTCGTTTTATAATGCTATGCATGGGCTTACAATAATTAATCACGTTAACCTTTTCTGATTGGTTGTGGAGTTGAATGGCGTATGTAACAGTGTTATTTAACTGTTTCCTGGTTTGTGGACCAGATTATCAGTTTTCAATTTCAAACATCATTCTTCCGCTTGCAATGTGATCAGGTTTATATCATATATCATTGGTTACGCAGGTCAAGTCGGGACGTCATATTTTTAAAACTGTCAGCAAAATATGAAATAGATGACTAGTTATGGCCTATCCACAGTATACAAATCATGGTCACTGCTTTTGAACTCATAAATATTTTGTAGGACATCCTGGTCTTTGCATTGATGCATAAATCCACGAATACATTAAATAGACTGAAACTGAATTCAGTGCCATATGCCGTTGTATTGTTTGATAAACCTCGTTATGAAGCTTTCAGGAAAGTAGCTTTATACGACACGGATGTGTATGATGATGCATGGCATTGCCGTATGTTTTGTAATTTTAGCTTCTAAAAGTACGTATGGCGTATATGCTATGGGAATAAAGAGTTGCTGAATGCAAAAGCCAAATCGGCGTTTTTGAATTGAAACACACTCTTTGAAATGCACATACTCCTAAAGTCCTAAGTCTTATGATTCGCTTGACCGTATTTTACCATCGCAGCACAAATTTTCTTTAGCGTTAGGCCGCAATTACTGTCTCGGAAAAAAAATTATTTACAAAATGTTACCTCTATTCCAAACTCGTATTGAAGCGCAATATAAGTGTAAAATTATTAAATGCAAGATCACTATATAAATGCATCATTTAGATAAAAGACAATATTCAATTCTGCCCGGACACATATGACGTATTGAAGCAACTCCAGAAACTCATGACTGGTTGCATATTTGGAAACGCCTGTTTTTCAGTGATTGAACCTGGCACCATCATCTCTGAACACTATGGACCATGCAACATCAGAGTGAGATGTCATCTGGGTATGTCAAATTACATCACTTTTAAAAGTGTCTAAAACGGCCAATGTTGATTTAATTAATTTAAGCTTAAGGTTTTGAACTGATTAACCACAGAGTGCGGTTTTTCAATACTGTTCCCACTGGTTCAAGCACACATAATACATTAATACAAAGTCTTATAAATACATTTTTGATACGATAATTATGTCCTCGGAAGACAATCTCATTTAATCGGAGTTATATTAAGTTGTGTATATGAGAATTGAGGCAATCAATTATCATAAAGTAAGTTATAATTAGTATTATCGATCAAATTATCTTTAGTGATTGAAGTCTGATTGCCAATTGATACTGGATTTTCATCGATTCAATCATCTTTCTTGCTTGAATTTGATTACTCCATGTGAATTAAATTTCGAATCAAATTTTTAAATCATCAGAACTTTTTGAGTTTGTCCATATTTTAGCATTTTTCTATACTGAAAACTTCTTTGTGCAAATTACTTATTTTCCCTGAATAAGTTATTTAATAGTCAAACTGGATGCTAACACAATGTCTGTAACGTCCGATCCAATAGCGTAGAAGCACAGAGGGTAGATAGGCTCCTTGCCACATTCCATTCATAGACCGATTGTATTATTCCCTAAACATTGTTCATTTTTATTACGTTCATATCAGACCAACAGCACGCCTGTCGGCTATAAGAGAGTTAACATGTACCATATTTACTTTTCTTTTGTCAAGGTATTGAAGTTCCCCAAGGATGTGAATTATTTGTGAATCATCGGAAAGTTCAGTGGCAAGAGAGTAAATGCATATTATTTGATGACTCTTATTTACACTCCGTAATTTATCGCAAAACAAGTTGCACGGATCAGCCCCGAGCAGTGTTTATGGTTGATCTTTGGCACCCAGACCTTACATTTGATGAAATAAAAGGACTCAGATTCTTACTTGATCCAAGCAAGAGTATCAAGTGACATTTTGTTCCGTACATTTTCGAATTATTATCCATATTGCCTAATGTTTATTTTTATGTTTATTTTTATGTGCGAAATAAAATTATTCATTTATTTATATTTTTCTGAATTTGTTGAAGTCTTCAATTGGTCTTTAATTCCCAAAACTATACAGTATTAAATAAATCTTTCTTGACTACGATCGGGTACCGTATTCCACAGCAGATGAAAATCTACATTTCGAAAATCGCGACAATTGGTTTTGTTTCGAAATATTTATAAACACTTACTGATCGTGTTTTCAGTCGTGGCGAATTTTTTACGAATGTATTTCAATAAACTACATGTGATACAGTAATTTTATTTCAATCATTTAGGCAAAGAACCCCAAATGTTTGAGAATTCGACTCGGCGGTGTGGCGCATCGTGCTAAGCGCTA